>NC_133980.1:29995112-31322612 GCF_047716275.1 Strix uralensis | reverse complement strand
TGATTTGTATTTCAAGGAATACCTTCTCATCTTCTGAATAATTAGAAACTACATTTAAAAAGTGAAGTGTGAGCAGGAAGACTGAATATAGGAAGTGTGTGGCAGGTGTAACCCTGTCCTTAAGCTGTTCAAAAAACACAGCATAGAAATGTCTCAATGCAGTGTATGGAGTTCTGTAATAATGGGTTTCTACATGTTTATAGATAACTAAAAGCTCTGAGCTATCAAATATGATGCTGAGGTTTTAAGATGTCGGTTTCCCTAGTGCTTTCCCTTCAGGTTATTAAGGATCAGATCATATATAAGTGAAGAAACTGCACTAGATCTGTGTGCCAGAGACAACAGAAGAGCAGTTGGGTCAGACATGGGTAGTGCTGGCAGTCTGTCAGGTAGGTGTCAGGGGAGGGAGGGAATGCTAGAACTCAACTGATTACCGAGACACCTAGTATTTTTTTCTTCCTACTCATGAGGAATTTTTCAAATTGTATTTTGCGATGCTTTCCTCACTACCACCCTTGGTTTTATTTCTTTACAGTTTCCTTAAGCTTTCTAGTAATTCTAGGTTTTCTTCTCCATCCCCCACCCCCTCATCTTATTAACTGATTAACTCAAAGACTGGGCACTAGCCAGTACCTGTTCTGCTGCAGGAAAATTTAATGAACTTGTAATGAGTTGTGGTGTTGGAATGTTCTTTGGTCTGCTGCTAATAGCTGTCTCCATCAAGCTGCACTCAACTCCTGTTTCAGGGGTGTTAGGGGAGAAACATGATGTTTGCTCAGATGTTTTCCCATTCAGAGAAAAGGCATGGCTGCACACATGTATGCTCATACCCTGCTTAGGGGAGAGACGTGATCTTGGAGACATTCTCCTCTTGAGAGGAAACTAATGCCTGCTCATACCCTGCTTGTCGAGTGCAGGAGGGTGAATGGGGCCTTGAGGTAATGGGGAAGGGTATAGTAAGTAGTTAGCCTGAGACAGGAAGGATTAGGGGAAGGGCAGACGAATCATAGAATATCTCAAGTTGGAAGGGACACATAAGGGTCATTGAGTAGAACTCCATGAAGCCTTCAAGAAATAGGACAACAGGTTATGGAACTACTGGAAGAACACAGAAGTTGCGTGTTAGGAACAGGGCTAACAAGACTACTGATCTGCAATAAGTAATAAGGGCAATAAGTTTTCATGTTAAGTCTTCTCACAACAAAGAGCTGAAAGTAGAAGCTAGTTGGCTTCTTGGCCACTTGGTTTGAAAATATATTGGTCATAAAAGTCTTGAATTTCATCTGAAGTAGAGTGCTTTCACTGACATGTTCCTGACCTTTAAGGTGTTGGAGATGTATTAAAAAGTTGATATTCTGCCCATTAAAGGAGTTTTACTGGGGCTTTTTTGAGTCAGTTGTAAATAGGTAATCTAACAGGAGAGCTGTGCTACAATTCAGCAGCAGATGAAGTGCTGCAGAGAATGGCTGATTATGGGAGAGTGGTGGGCAGTGGGTTCATAGAGGCTGAAACTGCAAACTACTGGTTAAAAACAAGATTTGTGGCCACCTCACTGGGAAACAGGGTTTGGGGCAGAGAGTTGCTTCTGTCAGCACCGAAATGTTTTGCTGCAGCGCAGAAGCTGGTCTCTCTCTGAGGACAGCACTGGGAATGTTACACTTCTCAGACAAGCAGAATCTAGAGTAAAAGTTGGTTATGCAGCTTTGGTGTGTTGAATCTGGAAGACTGTTTCCTCAGATATGTATGGCTTACTAATACAGAGATCATTATAGTAATCAGTATAGGGAAGCTGAGCGTGCTTACAGAGACCCAGCAAACAACTGCAGAGCTTGCATTGCCCAGATAAATTGATCCATGATCATGTCTGATTGGTCTCTATTGTCTGATTGGTCTCTAATGGATGTATTTCTTAATGGGGTGTTTTAGTTGAGAATGCTGGTAAGTGGCATTATGGTGTGTCTCATTATACACAGGTCAGGTTCTAATGCTAATGGTATTTCATGCTTAGAGTAAGCTTGTAGCTTGTCTCAAATATTAAACCCTTTTTCAAAAACACAGTTCTGCAGCTATCTTCATAATACTGCCAAGTACTTTAGAATTTCAGAAGACGTTGTAAACCCTTGTACCTAGCACATTCCTGGTCCGATGTGCAATATAAGCTACAAACTAATGTAAGTCCTGAAAAATGGTTTTTGTTCCATTTTGCAAAGGGTAATGCTGTAAACCAAATAGGGTTGTTCAAGGGTTTTGCCCAAGGTCGCAGGTCTGTAAAAACTGGAAGTAGAGATCCCCAGTCCCCTGATGTTCCTGTCTGCAATTGTGCTTGAGCTGCTTGAATAGGTATTATGTGAGGTCCCATTTTAAATACGTGACCCACCCTCTCTGGATTGCCCAGGGAGGTTGCAGATGCCCAGTCCCTGGAAACACTCAAGTTCAGGTTGGACGGGGCTCTGAGCAACCTGATCTAGTTGAGGATGTCCCTGCCTATTTAATTCTGTCAGGGCTTTTTCCTTTCTAACTTGATCCCTGGCTGCTTGGACAGTTTCTCTGTATTCCTCCCAGGCTACCTGTCCTTGCTTCCACCCTCCATAGGCTTCCCTTTTGTGTTTGAGCTTGTCCAGGAGCTCCTTGTACATGAATGCAGGCCTCCTGGCAGACTTACTGACTGCCTCTTTGTTGGGATGCATCACTCCTGAGCTTGGAGGAGGTGATCCTTGAATATTAACCAGCTTTCTTGGGCCCTTCTTCCCTCCAGGGCTTTATCCCATCTTACCCTGCCAAGCAGACCCCTGAAGAGGCCAAAGTCTGCTCTCCTGAAGTCCAGGGTAGTGAGCTTGCTGTGCACCCTCTTCACTTCCCTAAGGATCTTGACCTCCACCGCTTCCTGATCACTGCAGCCAAGGTTGCCCTTGAGAGTATACAGGACTAGTAACCCTCTGAACCTACTGGTCACAGAGGATTAAGTAATGAAGTGCGAAGGTTGAGGGTTAAAGGGGCAGGTGAAGATGTTCTGGAAACAACTTGCTAGAAGTGAGGTGAACTGAACAAGAAAGCAGTTATACTAGCATTCACATGGACCTGTTCACATTCAGGATAATATCCTTTTTCCTTTTCATAGTCCTTTTTCGTATTTCAATGAAAGGTTAATTTGGTTTCAAAAGAGTAGTAAGTATACTGAAGTAAAAACTTTCTAGATGAAGATCTCAATTCACGGTACTTCCTGTCATCATGCTTCATTTTGTCTGAGGGTGAAAGCTTCATTAACGGCAGAAAAGTCTCAACAGGTTTTTTTGCCAGGGTCTTAAGTCTAAAAATGATACTATGAATTTAAATGCTTTTTTGAATTGTTACAGGATACTTATCCCATTTTTTCTCCCCATTTGTGGTTGTTTTCCTAATTCTAACTCTAAAAATGCGAAGCAGAACCAGAATCTGATCTGTAAGCTTTACAGGTAGTAAAACCTCGCCCAACCACTTGTGATGAGCTGTCACCCCTGAAGAGGAAATTGCTCACAAGTCACAACATGTTAACACCTGGGAGTATCCAGAAGTTACAATTTAAATTCCTCATACATAACACGTAGCTGTTTTTATGCAATTACTGTTCTGCATTATAAATAAGGCTTAGGAAAAAATTATAAAATGTACTTATATATTATTTTTGTTATTTGATTCATGCAGTGAAGCTTTCTAACCTGACAGGCCCATTTACCTGTTTATTAGCAGGACAGCTAAACCTGTTTGGATACATTTCTAGGGAGTATTTGCTGCAGCAGAAGCAGCCTTCTAGGACTTAGAAACTTATTAAGCATTGTGTAGTGCCAGTTTATTGGTGAAGTGGAGGTGAAAATAACAATAGCTGACAGGCTGAGAAGAAATGAGATTGAGTTTTTGCAGGGTCACATAATAAATGGGCAGTGAAAATAATGATCAGTTTTTTAATGTGAGCAGAATGCTTTAACAAGGACCCCAGCTTTCTTGACCTGTAGGAAAGTTTATGAAACAAGTGAATTTACATTCTTCTTATGAGCCCAAACATTAACCCGATCACTGAGTAGGACTCTTGGTGACTAAGTATGTTGGTGCTAATTAGCAGCTGGTTTTGATTTGGGTGACTGGCAGAACAGTGCAGTGCAGTTGCTTTACTTGCTTGCTTGGGGGTAGTCTTTTGATTTGCAAGAAAACAAAGTCTAAACACATACCTCCTTTATGAACATCAGTTAGGAGACCTGGTAGTAACCTGCTAATATGGGTAATTACATCCTGCTTTCTCATCTCATTCTGTCTGTCTTTAAGCTAGTATTTTACAGGCAGATTAATCTGAGTTATATTTCCTGTAAAGAACCTTCAGTGAGTTTCAGTGACAATGTACAGTAATGACAGACAGAGGATTAAGTTATTGAGGAGACATTGCCAAGGTAGCCAATGAGCTTTCCCCTTGGTTTTTAGGAATAGTACTTTTTGCTTAGTACTGCATCAAGGATACAGTAAAAATACTTTCTACACAGTATCTTCTGAATTATACCTTGCTATTAAATTTCAGTGGAATGAGTAAAACCTACCACAATGAAGAGCAGCTTTCTCTCATTGCAGATGACTGAAGTGAACTGTAAGTGATGGCTGGGCAACTGGAGTCCTAGGCAGAGGTTTTTAAAAAATATTTATGTACACCCAGAAGCATAGCATGCACCTAGGGAGAGAGGAGTTCTTGGGGAAGAGGAGGTAAAAGTTGACCAGGACAGGATGCTTCTAAAAACGAGATGTGATTCCAGCATAGCTGAGCTGTGCTCTGCTTCGGGAATTGTCATTCCCACTGTTTGAGGGGAAGACAGAATAGCAAGTGAAAACAGAAGGTGATTCAGTGCTTCTTCCTGACTTCCCTTTGGCATCTCATGTGATGTAAATTGCCTAAGAAACAAATTTTATTCCTAGAACATGAAGCACTAAAAGGTGGTGGACATGAATAGGAAAAAAAAAATTGGTTTTGCTTCTCTACTTTCAGATATGAGAAGAAAGCAGTGAGGGCTCAATACTCTAAGCTGATCATTCTGCAGACGTGCCCTTTAAGTAATGAAGCTGTAATTTTGCTTTTCTTTGGTTTTGGTTTTTGTTGGTTGGTTTGTTTGTTTATTTGTTGGGGGTTTTTTATACCTGTGAAAGCTGACAGCTAGAATGGGAGAAGTCCTGAAAGTATTTGAAATGGTCTGCTGTCAGGGGTGGCAGCAAGGCAAGAGAAGGCTCTGCTTCACTAATTTCTGCTGCCTTTCAGCAGATTCTGATATCACACTGACTTGCTAAGGTGACATTTTCACTGTGTATCAGAAACAGATACCTGTCAACGTGAGAAACTGCCAGTGCTCTGTTACTTATGAGAGTGCATCTGTGTCATGGCATAGTGCTTTCTTAACACTGCAGTGAGTAACATTGGACTTGAAATGTATAATTTAGCTTAGATTATTTTAAATGTGTTGAGAAATAGTTTGTGATCAGACTTTCTGAACAACTTGCAAGAAATTAAATGCTACCCTGATAAAAAAATGGAAGACTGAAAAACAACTCACACAATGCATGTTCAGCTGTGTTTCTTCTGAGATAGGATTCAAAGCTCCTTGAGATCAGGCAGTGTCTTGTCATTGACTTCAAATGACATTTATTTTAGATGCTTCATTGTGATTTTTTTTTTTTTTAATGTACCATTTAAGATTGGTGCATGAAATTATATTTTTTGGAACATCTGAATTAATAGTACCTTGCAGTGCTCATGTGCCCCTCCAGTAAACATTATCTTTGCTGGTCGCAAGTCACTGCCAGTCCCTATTGTTTATTGTACAAATATAAAGGAAAGAAGTAGGCCAAGTCTTAGTTGAGTAAAATCTTGAAGCATGTGTTTCTTAAGATCCTTTGTATTTCTGTATTTGGTTAAGCTAGACTTGAGCATGTGCAGTTCAGCATGTTTTGCTGAACTGAGGTAAAATTAATTCCCTGACAACTGAATGATTTCTTCATGTTAAGAGCAATCTCTATTTTTGTATTTTAGTTAAACTTTCTAGGATAGAACTCTGAATTGGTTGTATTGTGGACTTGCTGTGGGGTATCTTCCCACAATTGAACATTCCTGCTCGTAGCTGATAACGTATTTGACAAAGAGGTATTGATAGCTCACAGCAGCTTTGATAGACTACAGCAAACTTACACGTACTGGTGCTGACCCCTCAGGAGCTGGCTAAAGCAATGTGACCTTATTGGTGCATTTGAAATCTTTTCCTTTAAGCTTCGTAAATGTTTATGGCTGTTTGAATTTAATTGTGATTCCAGCTGTTCTGCTGATCACATAATACTGAGGATGTGTGCTTGCTCTGGCAGGCAGCGGTCTCTTAGCCCACGGCATGTGTTCATGTCAAATAGAGACTGTTTTGATAATGCTGACACAGGGGTTTTTCTTTCAGGAGCAAGAGGTAGATAGAATGGCTTATCACAGTGGGACCCTGCAAACTTACACTGCCTCGTCAGTTCAGTGATACTCTTCTGGTATAAAGGTATACCCCAAAAATTCTACTAATGGGTAGATAGTTGCTTTACCTTCTGTTATGTCATTGAAACTTTGACAGGCAGTGGTGTGCAGGAGTTCTGATTTCTGAGAGTACATTTCTAAAGAACACTGTTGTAAGATGGGTCCTGTGGCATGTGAAGTTAATTGTATTAGTTGGGATGTAGGGGCTATGTTCTGTATAGTGTGGTGAAACCACCCCATCAGGTTTTATGATGACCTGTTGATAGGGTGGTCATTCCCAGAAGAGATGACCTTCTCAAAACATCTTTCCCCCTTACTGCATTCTCTTCTCCCCATTTCTTCAGCCAACACTGAACAGAGCTTTAATGAGGACTGGACTCCGGTATCAGCCTTAACTCAGTTGCAGCATTGCTGTGAGTGTTAATTATCCAAGCAGTCAGTATGGGTCTCAGTCTGGAACCACTACCCATTGTATCCAGTCTTTTGGCACAGTGGTCATCTGAAGTCTCTCGTGTTTCGTGTCCAGCTGGTCATTCTGCAGTGCCAGCTGGCTGAACCACAAGACCAATTACAAACAATACATACCTTTATTTCTTAAAAAATACTGAAATATAAGATATAGAAGTATTTATAGACTGCTTGAATTTTTTTGAGCAGTAACTGGACTGGAGTGAATTTGAAGTGCAAAGTGATATAGCTAGTAATTAAAATGTCAGAGTTACAGACATGGTGAATGAGGGGAGAAGTGAGCACGCTCTTATGAGATTGCTGGAGCATAAATCAGTTTATCAGTATAAAACAACCTGTTTTGTCCTGGTTATGGCCCCATTACTCTGGTATCTGAGTGGCTCACATTCTTGACGTGCATCTTTAAAACATACTGGTGAAGTAAGAAAATACTATCATCCATTTATTTTTGAACTGAGAAATGGGAGAAGATGACCAAGCCAAGATCAGAGAGGAAGTTTGTACAGGTTAAGGTCCTGGGACACAAAAGGTCTTGGATTGTTTTGCTGCATGAATTTAGTTATGTTAGCGAGCTTTCAATTGGTAATGTTCAGGTGCTGGTGATATCTTAATTTCAGATCACCTTTGTAGTATGTTGTGTTTGTGTGTGAGTTGAAGCTGTTATGACATCATGAGTCATGGGGCCTGAGGCAGTAGAAACAAAAGCCTGAGCTGAACGAAGTGAATCCTAAGAGTGAGTGTTTAGTTGTTGGTTAGTCAGGAGATCACTAGAAGTAAGAAGAATATATCAGTTACTCTGAATTTAAATCTAACATTAGAGATGGAGTTAGAAAACCAGTATGAGATACTTCAAGTGTGGGGTTTTGATCTAATGGGAGTAGAAGTAGTTCTTTGAGTAGACTCAAAGAAGTCTAAAACTGTATATATTAACATTGCTTATTATCTATACAACACAAAGGCTGTGAATGCACCCCTTGGAGACAGTTACATGGAATGAAGAGTAACTTTCTAGGTGGCATATGAGATAAATTGAAACAGCTTCCTCAAGGGCTTTAAACAGAAGACAAGTATTAGCTGATAATTAGCATATAAATTCCAGTTTGATAATTAGCATATAAATTTCATCTTGAGAATTGGAATGAATGGTTTTTCAAAAGGCTGAGAGGCAAAAGCAAATGACAATGGCTACTACCATCTGATTTAGTCAGACTCCCTCCCTCCCACAGCCACATCTAGGCCATACATCAGGCAACGTTTCCATAGAACAAGAAGACTTCTGCCTTGGGTTATGGCAGGAAGGGGCAGATTCATCCTGGATTTACTCTGAATGAACTTCATAGCATCCCATGGCAGACTGAAGAGGGTGATGGCAGAGGGACCCTGCTCATAGGGTCATTCCAGGTGCAGCTGCATTCATGCTGGCATACCAAGAAGAAGGGGCTAAGCCGGGAGGTTCATGGCCTGTTGTGCAGACTGGCAACCACTGACAGGTTTGTTTAGCACATGTGTCGGCGGGGAGCTGTTGTCCAGTCTCACTTGGATTTTTTTTTTTTTTTCAACCATGATAATTAGAAACTTGCCTTGAATTTCTGCTGAAAAGCATCAACTTAATTCTGTACTGCCTAGGGTGTCTATTTTGTATTGCAAGACTGAAGAAATAATTGAGTTGTCACTAGCGCAGTGTGTTCCAGTGCACAGGAGGGAACTTGTGGTGTAAATACTGTGGTGGTGTTTGGAGAAATGTAAGGTAGGAAAAATTGGGCCCAGAAAATGTCACTGAAGTTCCTGTAGGCTGGTCATCTTCAGAAATACATGAAAGAACTTTTTAACAGTGTTATGGTTACAGAGGAATGTCCAAGAGTCTAGTGAATGAGTGTGGATCTTGTTGTGAAGGAAAGCCCACTCGCATGCCATCATAGCACATGGAAAAAAGGCTTACAATATGCTATTCAGAATAGGAAGTAAGTCCCATAATCTGCCATGTGGCTTATGATGGTGATAATACTTGGCTTATCAGCAGGTAGGTGGCATTGCTAAGAACATGAAGGCCACCCTTTCTAAAGAAAAGATTAAACAAGGTCTCCAAATTAACTGTACAAAAAACTACCTATGTCTAAACACAGTTCTGTGTTAAAAGTAAAAGGCAAGGTGTGTTATATCATATATTGTTTAAGCCGCCAAGAGTTGCTTCGAAGTAGAGGAACAACCAAATGAAGGTGTTAAAATTGTCTGATCAGAGTAATTAAGGGAAGAAGCAGATATCAAAGAAGATGTAAAGGGAAAGAAACAGGAAGAGCAACCGGAATGAGAAAGTTCAAAATTTTCATCTCAGAATGAAGATGAAGGAGTTCCACAGTAGTCCTGTATCAGGAAATTTTGTGTTAGTGCAGAGCAGGGGGAAATGCTTTAAAAGGGAATATGCTGCCAAGGCAGGTGGATCAACTGGCTGCAGAAACAGGGGCCTTCCCAGGTATCAAGCCATGCATTGGTCCTTTCTCCCTCCCACAGGGGACAAAAGAACAACTTCCAAAGGGCACAAGTAACCACGGGATTTCTCAGGGGCTTGAAAGAAAAAGAGTTTGTGAGGCGTGTGCATCCTGAGGCTGAAGAATCGCAGGGCATCACTCAGTGAGTGGACACTCCTCAGCGCACCCTTAGCAGGTCCAGGTGGTGGCTGTCAGGGCTTTGTTTCCAGCCCATGCTCTCTCTCAGGAAACAGCCCTGGACTGAAAAGCAGCCAGGTGAAGAGGTGAGTGGGATGAAACTATTTTATGTATAGACATGCAAAATGAATGGCTTCTGTAGTCATGTACTGGACAGAAAATTCAGTGATACGTCCTGAATACACTGTTTAGAAGTTCTCTCAGAAAATCCTTCATCTCTTCAATAAACCTCTTTTCTATGCCCAGATACACAGAGGAAAAAGATGGACAGACTTCCTCAATTTGAGCAGAGGATGATTTTCAAATCCAGGAGTGGCCATGGAGATTGGAAAAGGCAGTTTAGTGTGAGAATGAGGAAGAAGGCAGGGAAGGTGAACGTGGGAAAAGCGAGAACTTTTAGGAAGTTTAAGACATTTATTTCATTTTTTGGACCAAAAGAGTAAGTTTTAGTGCATGTGTGTTTGTGGATTATGCGCGTTATATTTGCTATATAGTATCCCCCTGGGAGGGGGGAAGGAGACAAATGCACGGCCTTTCCTACCTGCTGTGGAGCACCTGTCGTGTCCCTTTTGACACAGGTTATTTATATAGTAGGGACAAGGGTGTGATCAGATTCACTGGAGCTGCTGGCCATTGACTTGTGTGGACTCTTAAGATATTTAAGAGGTTTGCCTTCCCTGACAAGTGCTTGTTGTGTTGCTTATACCCGTGTTAAGTCTGGATTGCTTTTGTGTTGATGAGCCTTGCAGTGTGGTTCGTCTTAGTGCTGCGTGGTTTGATAAATGTGACCCAGAGGATTGTCTGCTGTCTGTGATGAGCTGTTACAATCAGCATCGTGATACTCAGCAGCTGAGCCTGTGGCTGGGGGCTACACCACATGGCATCTGAATGCTGCACTTAATTCAACTCCTGTTGGCTTGAATTTCCAAAGTTGGCAGGAGGGAAGATGTTTTCTATCCCTGTTTTCCCCTGGTGTGTCCTCTCTAGCAGAAAGCTCGAGGAGTGAATGATGAAGCTGAGCTCTCAGTAACTGGTCCTGGCACAGCTGTAAGTTCCTTTTTTTTTTCTCCTTTCTTTGCATTTATGTGCTAGGGACATCTTACCAATTTTTACTTCCAGAAAGCTGCTTTTTACCTTATTTTTACTATAATTACCATTACTTCTCTGAATGGGACTTTTGATCCTCAGCTTTAATAACCCAAAGCTAATTTCTGCTACTGATGATGAATAGTGATAGAAGGAGTTTTAACTTCATTACAGACAATACTTTGTTTTGGTCCTTGTTATCAGTCAAGACAGGAACTGTAATCTGTATCCTGGCATGTAGCCTGAAGCTAATAGATATCTTCTTAATATGTAAAATATTTTGGGACTTGGTACAGGTTTTTTTTCTAAAAGTGATTGTGATGGCACTCACAATTTATGATAAAAATTGTCAGGCTTTAATGCTGAGACAAAATGTGAACATAATATTCGGATTTTTCTAAAAATTGTCCACCTTGGGTGTTAAATCTCTTGGCTTTTAGTGATAACAGTCCTGCAGGATAGGGCAATTCATAATTCTGAGCTGTCATTTTGGGCTTCTGCTTCCTGTGGACTCCAAAAGGGTTGATTAAAATTCATATTTTTTTTTAAGATTTCCCTAAGAAAAATGGGGAGCATGCTTAGTTTAAGTAAAATGTTCAATGCTCAAGCAAAAATCTGATGCAAGAGAAGTTCTGGGTGTGTGCTGCAGACGTTTATCTTCTGCCATAAGTCCATAATTATAATTTAATTCAGCCTTGCATGTTTTGAAAATACAGAGTAAAACCTTTTGTTTCTTGTAGCAGTGTCACAGATGAAAGTATTGACAGGGTAATGGTTTAGTGAAAAATCTAGGTTTATTAATAGCTAACAGCAATTTATTATTACAAAATAATTCAGAAATACTGAAAGAAAGAAAAGCAACTTATTCACAGATTCTAAAATGACAAGATTCACACTAACTTACTTAAGGGTACCTTAATTTATATATATATATGTGTGTGCATACACAAAGGGGACAAACACACGGCAACAGAGGTGTTTGGATTCAGTAGAATAAACACACAAGAGTTTCAATTGCAAAAGGAATTTTATGCTGTCTCAGGGAAACAATGTTGACAAAGACTGAATATTAAAGAACTCGAGCTACTTGTGGTGGGGCAATTCTTACCCCCCCGCCCCTCCTTGTTGTGCTGCTGGGTGCTCCGTGTGATTCCACCCACAGCCCCGAGCTCCACCCCAGTCTGTGGAGATAAGGACTGATAACGGTAAGGAGCCGGCTCCTGCCCTCCCTTGTTCCAGCCTTATCTCTCTGTGCTCTGAATTGATGCCTTTCTGTAGCATTGAAAATAAAAATGTCCGCCCCCCTGTTCCAGCCCCGCACAAAGCCACCAGTGGTGTGATTGCTCCTGTGGCACTTTGCTGGAGGCACCAATGGCATGTAGCACTGTGGGGAGAGGTGACTGCACTCTGCGACAGGCCGGAGGAGCGGAGGGAGCTGTAACCCAGCGGGGACAGGGCTGGTGTTCAGAAGCTGTCTGGGCACAGTCCTGGGCAGGAGCTCGAGGGAGCCCTTCTTGAGCAGGGGGTTGGCCAAGATGATTTCCTGAGGTCCCTTCCAACCTCGACCATTCTGTGTTTCTGTGGCGTGCCAGAATCTTCCATGTGTACGGGGGCCTCTGAAAACAGAGGAGAGGGAGAGCTCAGGGAGCATTTCAGGAGAAAGTACCAGCTTCTCAGGATTTCTCTTGCAGACCAGGAATGCCTGTGCTGCAAAGTGACAGTGATGTGGCCGTGCAGCCCTCGCACCAGCTCATCCAAGCAGGCCGTCCGTGGCTCCATTCTTTGGTGCGAGCTGTTCCCAGGACTGCGCAGGCTTGGAGAAGTTCTGAAGCACCAACTGCTCGGGCATCTGCCATGGGGCACAGGTAGGACCAGGCTGGCGTTGAGCTCTGCCTCATAGGAAGGCTTTGCAGTTAAGAATGCACAACAAGAGTGAGACCCTTTGCACTCAGATCTGTGGGGTGGTTCCTGTTGCACTGTGGTGTCTCCCGAGCCCCAAGGACTCTGTAACACAATGGAACTGCAGCGATTTGGTGGTTTCTGTTACCACCTCCTTTTGCATTCCAGCGCACAGAGTACATGACCTGCTTTACTTTGTGCAGCAAAGTTTAAACAGTAATAGTGTGTGGTACATCTTCACTAATCAGCGGGACTGATGTTTGAGAGAGAGTCTGGCTCCTGTGATGACAGCGGAGAACCTGCTGTGCTGAGGTTCCCTGAGGTGATTCCCCTGTGAGATCCGTACGGGAGCAGGATGCATTGTGTGTTGTATGTGTGTGTGTCTGTATCTGTGTGTGTATTTGCAGGCTCTAGCTGTGGACAGCCCTTAACGCTACCAAGATTTTTCTGGTAGGAAGATGTTATGTTCACTGAAATCAACAGGAAAATGTTCTTGAACATCACTGAGATTTTAAAATTAACACTCGCAGCTTAAGATCTTATGCAGGTTTTCTAAGTTCTGTGGCATCAGTGAACAGGAAAAGGCTTCTTAGCTGTGTGTTTAGATGCCCACGGAGAGGTGAATGAGGAGATGAAATTAGCAAATATCCTTTTAGTCTTCATTAATTGTTATCCTGATTCTTCATGTTGTGTACAAGCTGATCCTGGTTTTAAGATGTGGCAGAGATAATGTAGCCCCTGTGGTACCATGAGGCACAGTTTTCTTAGTTGTAAAATTTGTGCATGGAGGAAAAAACCATGGCACAGCTAGCACCCAGGGCACAAATGGGGCCAACCTAGTGTGGTGCACGGCACTGCCTGCAGAGCATGGCTGGCTTGCTGCCTTTGGGGAGTGAAGGATGGCACTGACTTTTTTTCCCAGTGTGCTTTTTCTTCAGCTACTTCAAGTGCAGTAATGATTATGTAGCATGTTTTTAATGCCCTTGTGGAGAAAAGCAGACATAATTGCATGGCCCAAAAGAGCTTAGCATGTACGTACTGATGAGTAATAATATCTCTTGGCTCAGAACTGATTTTTGGGGGGGGGGCATTGTCAAGAGGAAGAGGGCAATATGTGCTTCATGCCACACTCGAACACAGTGGCTTCTGAAATATGACATAGAAGGATCTGGTCCCTAGTTACCTCCCCTCTTTCTTGGGATAAAATTATGTACTTTAAATCCTTTTCTCTTGTACTCCAAAACTGGCCTAAATGAAGGAACTGAGGCAGAGGTCTTCCTATTCCTTCCTCATGCTTGGAGTCCCATGGAAGTGACTCTAACCAGATGGAGAAATAGCGGTTCCCCCTACACCTCTGCTGCCACACGTAGACAAATGTTCATGCCTGGACCTGTATAAAGAATTCTGACAACTTTGCAAAACAGGCTTGGGATGGTGATGGACTTTTCCCTCTGAGCAGTGAAGTATCACATGGATTCACTATAGATTCCTGGTGCTGTTCAGTCTTTCTTGTAGTGCAGGCGATAGTGTCTTCACAATTGCAGAATTTAAGAACTGTACTTTCTTCCTTTGCTTAGCTGATTAGAAAAATTGAAAAGCGGCCGATGGCTGCAGAAGGCAGACAGCCTGTCAGCCACCAGACGCTTACTCTATTATCGAGCTGTGGCTATGTAGCAAGGGATGAAGCATTCGAATGTACAGACAATGTTTTCTCACTAACAAGGTGCAGAAGAGATCTTAATTCTGTTTAGGCATTTGATTTTCTGTCTTGTCTTCCTGATGCAGTCTCCCAGAAAATGGATCCTGAGAAGAGATGCAAATGGCTCTGAACTCAGGTGTTGAGGCTGAGATGACGAATCTCATTTACTGATGTTATTTCAAGTCCAGTCCTGATGCATTTGGCTATTTCAGTTCATGTTTTCATACTAGTGGAGCTGTGGGATTCTGAGTGCCCTGAAAGGGCTTTTCACTTACAAGAATGTCCGGGAACTTGCATGTCACTTTGAAGGCCAGCTTGCTTGATGTCAGTGAGCATTGCCATTTGCAATTGCCTGCTGAGCCAAGGATACATCTTTATTACTTACTCTAGTAGAGGCACTAGGAGAAGCCCTGATTGCTTTCCAACGGCTTTTACTTGGATTTCTCTAAATGATTTCTTTTGAGCCTGCTTTTGGTATAGCTGTGTTAAAAGGGCTGAGACCCATCCCACCTCCCTGAGGCATTTCAGTTGGGACTAGAGCTGCCCCAGATACAGTGCGCTCCTGTGTTAATGCCAGAGGGCTGAACTGAGAAATGGAGACTCTGTTACACTGGGCAATGTCAGAGGAATGGTTTCACTAGGAGAAGGAACTTGTTACCTAGGTAAATGCAGCAATATTATTTAGCTCCTTAAGCTTTCCTGATCTTGGACAGCTTGCATGCATTTAGCACAGCTCCGCTGCCTCTGCCTGCTTGTCAGAACAGCTTGGAAAGCTGCCCTAGCAACATTTTGTACCTATGGCAGACATGTAATCCACTTGTACAGACTGGGTGAACGCTGAGTATATTGTTCTTCAATCAAAGAAAGCTTAACAGAATTTTGGATGAAGCTACGGCAGTGGTGGGGTATATGCACGTATCAGCTGATCTAATTAGTGCTAATATTTTGTCAGACATGTCAAAGTCACTTTCCTTCTCAAAGCATTACTAAAAAATAGAAATCCACTTCTGTTGCATTCATTTCGTTTGCTGGATTTGCATCATCTGTAAGCTAAATCTGATGCCTCAGCTGTGCCATTTTAATCTTTGAGGAAAAGCACTGTTCAGCCGTGTGCACACCAAAGCAAGAGGGACATCCATTTGGAACTGATACAGCTGAGGCACTGCTGAAGAATTCTGTATTAATGCTTAGCCTGTCTTAGCCACAGCGTGTCTGGAGGCTGTAAAGCAATGGCCTAGTCGGTCAAGCAGTGGTCTGTTTGAAAATAATGTCCTAAAAGCAGGTACTGCTAAAAAGCAGTTCTGTAACGTTCCAGAATCAGACAGTTGAAGGAGGGACACAAGCTGAATAGGGAGCTCTTCTCCCTCGACCCCTGCTGATGTGATTGTTCAGACTGATCTGTGAGTGAGAGAGACTGTATTGAGAACAAGGTGGAGCTGCTGTTAGACAAAATTCAACTTCCATTGCAGCAAAAATAGCACAGTTGGAATTGAACTTTCTTACCAGCAAAAACCATATTGATCATTGTCTTGAATGTAATTGTAAATACCTTGAAGCAGCTGTGAAGGCTCAGTGAAGCAATGGGTACTTGTTTTGCTCTAATGGGAAAATGCAGAAAGTGATATTTGATGTCCCTTGAGACTTAAAATGCAACATGAAACTGCAAATAAAGTAATTCCCTCGGAATAGTTACAGTACAGGATTGTCTTTAATTTACAATTAGCAAAAGTGTTCTTTAGTAAAGGCAGTTTTCTGGAGCAGTCTGGTATTCAGTTGAGTTTGCCAGTGTATCCCTACCGTGTGGTGTTACCACGGTAAAAGCCAGCACTGCAGTGCTGTGCTAGGGCCCCTGGACAAGGCACAGTCACTCGTTTGAACGCTGCTAAAATGAACACAGCTTAGGGAGGCGTGTAAAGCGATGGCCACGCTGGGGCCACAACTGCATCGGTTGTAAATGCCTGGAGCTGGGCTGCCTTGTGATTGTGTTTTGATGACTGTCGTGTGAGTAAGTGATGAAAAGAGTGGTGGACCAGATAGGTTAAGTCTTCAGTCAGTACTTTCACATGAAGGGGAGTTCCCAAAGCTTTTTTCCTGCAGGAGGAGTTGGGTTGGAATGACCTACTCCTCTTTGAATTTCCTGTCCTTTGTATTTATCATACTCAAATATAATTTGCCAAACAGTAACCCGAGGTCTCGGTATCGGTGTGATACTGTGCTCCAGACTGTTTAAACTTCACTTTTCCATTTTTAGCTGCCCATCTCTTCTCTCTACGGTTCTTTACAACTGATGCCAAGTGACGCCCTATGAGCCATTAGGCAATTTTGAAATAGAAATTTATTGTTGGGATTGATAAGGGACTGTTCTTGCTGCTTTGAATTTTTTTCGACTTCTGATAATGTCAAGAATCAATTCAGCTTGGAACCTGGAAATAGCTTGTATGACTGTGGGTAACCTGTTTTAGCTGGCTTTTTGCTTCTGCTTTCTATCTTGTCCCTTTGGGGCAGCTGATGATGGGAACCACAACTGGAAACTGGGAATCACAATAATATCCATCATCCAGTGACATTCATCTTGCAGAAAGTACCAGGAAGAGTAATGTCAGAAATAAATTCCGTTTCATTTCACCTTAAGGACAGCTGGAAGCTTCATTATGATTTTAAATGACATCTTTTTTTACTGGAATCTTTTTGCACTCTGTTCTTTTGTAGTCAGTGGTGGTTTCTTTTGATACAGTCAGTAGTGGTTTCTTCTGATAGTATCGTACCTTATTCTCTGGGATGGGAATGCATTAGGGGATGTGGTATCCCATGGCCGTCAGCTCCAGGTAATAGGCACACTAACTTCGGAAGTCCTTGTTAATTAACAGAGTCTTGCTGCAGAAGCTGAGGAAAGCTGTTCCTGTGGATTGTACTGCAGTGCACAGCAGGCCTCTTGCTGGCCCTTACTGCAGTGTGCTGGTGACAGCTGCTGCTGGAGTTGCTTTTCCAAGTTTAGCTTCATGTTCGGGAATGTCATGCATGTGCGTGACATTAAAGCAGCCTGTAGGAGTGACTGCTGAAGGCTACATGCATCACACCGTTATTCACACTAGAGGTGAGACCTCATGTGAAAGCTGTTTCGGTCAGAGTTAGCCAGGTGAGAGCTGGTGGACTTTTTAACCCTTGCTGGCAGTTTTTGGGCAGAACTGGGAGTTAACAGTGCATGGGGCATGGAAAAATTATAAACCAAGTCTCTCCTATGAACTTGGTAATATCAGTTGTGCTGGTGTTGTAGGAGTTACTAGGAGACTATGAAAACACTCAAATGCCTGCACTACGCTGTCGTTCCTTTGCTTGCAGCATCAGCTTGTCTTGCTCAGCTGCCGTTCACCAACTTCAGCTGCTGAATTCCACTACACCTCGAGCTAAGTGCTTGGCTGCCTGTTTTATTTTTCTTGTGTTTGGGTCAACTATAGAAGAGATGTCTGAAGACATGACATATGCAGGAAAGAGCGGCACAGATGAATGATGTAAGTTGCATATAAAATCTGAGAGCTGAACCTTTAGCAGGTCACATCATCACAGGGTGCTCGAGGTCCGCTGCAGCCATTTGTATGGCCGTTAGGAAATACCATGGAGTGGGTCTAGAACGTTGGAGACTTGGTGTGATTTGCCTCAAGGTTGCATTTTCTAGTATCTTTTCCTTTCCTGCACCTTCCTGACATAATGCATTGTGCCAGGGCTGCAGTGTCTGCTTTGTAGTGCTGCTCTTAGGAGTGCACTGAATTGCTTTTAATTTGTGTCCTGATGAAAGGTGCCAGACAGGTAGTTCTGGAAGGAGAAGTTACTTTTTAAGTAGGGGAAATTCCCTGTCTATCCCAAAGGCACCCTAGACAGAGAGCTACCCCCAAGTTGTTCTACACGTGTCCTCATTTTCTTGCTTTCTTTCCTGCCTTTCCTTTGTCTGCAGTTGCTTGGGTCTTGTACACTGAACTGACACTCATGAGGTTCTGGGTTTTGTGTGTATAAATTTTTCTTAATACCTGTTCCTCTTTTCCACAATAGTCGTTGTCTCTCTGTCTGCCTCTTTACGGTGGAGTTTCATGTTGCCAAGGCACGTGGCCTATTTGACTACTCTGCACTGGAGACTTCATCCAGCCTCACAGTGTGCTGGACACTGGAGACCAGCGGTGGATTTATATGCCTGACGGTGTGACCTCTCTGCTCCTGCCAGGCTGATGCTCAGCTCTGTCTGGTGAGAGGTAGGTGCCATCTGCTGCAGCTGCTTAAGTGGGGTTTGGAAGTGATGGGGAAGACTTCTGACACGTACTGGATTGTCTCCAGTTAATGCTAGTGTCTTTGGGAATACTTGTCTTCTGGGATCTGGCCTAGGATTCCAAAGCTCACTCTGCACAGCATGCTAGAGAGACAGCAGATGGTGATGCCTTCTGTGCCATTCTAATCTGCTGTGAGCTTGGGCCAGTGACCTAGAAGGGATGGGCTCTGGGATGGTTTGCCTGGTGTCTGTGGCAATCTACCCACAGTTGCCCTTCTATTGCTGTGGAGAAAGTCTCATTGAAGAGATTACACGGATTTCACAATGGGTGCTACCTGATACAGTGTTACTGGCCTAAGAGGGAGAGGGTTTAGACTGCTTTGAAACGAGCAGGCTTTGAAGGCAAACCATCTGTGTGTCTGCATAGCTCTAACCTTCCCAACTGCAGCTTAGTTTCTAGTATATACACGAGCTTTCAAAAGCATCTTTGATTAATACATTAAACATCCTGGGGACCTGTCCAAATTCAAACTATTTAATGGCAACTGTCATCACAGGGCTTCTTCCTCCTTTTTTTCCTTCCAGTTTACCCCTCAACTTTCCCCTGGGGCATAAAGCAGAGCTGGCAAGCTTTGGAGAGGCTGGAACAGTGGCAGGTTCTCCTTGCAGCACAACCTGCTGCTGTTGGCATGAAACCTGGAAGTAGACGTCGCTCTAATATGGCTGCAGGATCACGTTACTGCTTGGGTTCATTTGTAGTGTATCAGCCCTTGGCTGCTTATCAGCTTCATGCTTTAAAATGTTGGAGACACAGAGGGAAGGAAGAACAAATACTGCAAAGTGTGTTGCAATAACTGTGTAAAGAACAGCTGGTCACACACAGGAAATAAAACAAGTTGTCTGATCCAGTTAAGCCTCTGGTTGGTTGCCACATCTGCAGTGACTTATAGTGCTAAGGGACATGATTAGGTGTTTAGAAATACTCACTTGAAAGTCACTAGAGCAGAAGATAAAAGGATTTTGCTAGAATTGCACAGATTCATGCACCTTGTCCCTCTAGATTCTTTTTAGCTGCCCAGGCTCAGGAGTAATGCCTTGTAAGGATGCAAAGCAGCATTGCCCAGAGGCCGCCTCTGTGACTACCCGGAGGTTTAGTTCTGCTTGCTGCAATTGTGCGGGCAGGTTGGGGAGTTGCTGCGTGATGCCTCGGTCTGCGTTATCCCCACAGGGGGTGGTGCAGGCTGGTTTGTGCCAAAGAACAGCCATGAGTCCAGGCCTAGGAACAGGGTTCCACTTAGCAGTGAAGCCAAGTGGGTACATTTGAATGTCTGTCTGAAACAAGCAGGCTTACAGGTTTGTATGCACATATTAGTGGGTTTCCTCCTTCCATTGAACTCTTTGAACGATTGGGTGGCGGAAAGGAAAAGTGGAGAAGGCACTGCACCTTGGATGGGAGGGGAAAAAAAATCCAAGGCATCCTTGTTTTCTGATGCTCAATCAGTATAAATCATGATCTGCCAATGCTCTGGCCTATGTACATTAGTTTCGATCTCAACTCACCTCCAAGGTTAAGCACGAAGATGAACACACGGAAAAGATAGATAGCATGCTGAGTAACAAACATGCTTCTGGTAGGGGTATTCAGATCATGCTATCGGACAAAATGTTATTGTCAGTGTTTCTCAGCATATGAATGCTGCTCAGTATAAAGAGCAGCTCGTACTGTTACTGGTGTTGTGATACGGGAACCACTGGTGCAAGTTCTGGTAAACAGCAGCAGAATTGGTGTTAAAGACTAAGGCAAGGAATGAGACTTTGGTTAGGCGTGCAAGATACAGATACTGTAAAACTACATGCTTTTTGTGATTGCCTGTGTCTTCTGACTCAGAAATAGGAAGCTGGATAGTAGCAGTGAAAGAGTTCTGCAATGGATCTCTCTTGTGGGGTCAATAGGCTGTAAGGTCTGTGTTCCACTGCTTGGCAAGGCAGCGACACGGAATGCTGAGAAAGCAGGAGGGAGCTGAGCACTGCAGAGCTGAGCTTCAGGGACTTCTCTGCTGGCATACAAGGCGTAGGGCTGGCAGGTTTGTCTGGGTGGTGACAGGAAGGTTGGGATCCGAGAGCAGCAGTGGCTGTGCTGGCTGTTAGATGGCATTTGCCTCTGTTACAGCAGTATCCCAGGTTTGAAGGGATGGATGCCTTCCTGACAGACCTTGTTCTCCCTGCTTTAACAGGGCTGCATCAAAAGCGAGTTGCCTGCTCCTTTCTGGCTATAAGAGATATTGGGGCTGCTGTTTGTACCTACTCAAAGTTTATCTTGTGCTTTTAGTCTCATCACATTAGTAAGTTGTTAGAGCAAGGCACAGAAGAAAAGAGGGGGAGGGGGAGGACTGTGGAAAGAGAAGTAAGTAGGAAACAGCCAGACTTCCATTTCAGCTCTTTAGCTAAAAGTTTTGTGGGCCTGGTAGTTTGGAATGATCTTCTGATCCATGTGGAGCAGTAGCTGTGTGAGTCGTAGTGCCAGAGGGCTGAGCAGTGCTTCCTGCTGCTGAGGCCTGGACAAACAGACCGGTGGAACTCCTGCCAGCCAGTGGCTTGGAGCGCTTTGTGCTTGCTGCAGGACCTCAGCCAGGTCAGAGCTCACCTGTGCTTTAAGTGGGGACACTGGGAAACTGAATACTATCATGTTGTTTTTCTGTGTTGGGATGTCTAAAACAAATTCAGATCTGGGGGGAAAAAAGTCTCCATGGGCTACTTGAAACATCATCCTCTCTTTTTGGATAAAGCATTTTCACCCGAAAGTATTCACCTTTTCAGTGAAACCCTGTCCCACCAGCCATGGGAACATGACATTTCTGCAGTGACTTAGCTCTCACCGCTGTGCTGATCTCTTGCCAAGCAAATCACCTGCAATTGGAATTGCCTGGGGTTGGCATCTACCAGGTACAGAGAGAAGGTTTTTCTGTGCTGGCTTTTTTTCTGTTTGACTTTGGGCAAGTGTTAATACTTACTTTTGTGCTTTGTGTAGAGCATACAAACTTATCCCTAGCATTAAAGTATTTCTTGAAGGTCCATATTCAATAATACTTAAGTTTGTATGTTCTACACAAAGCACAAAAGTATCCTAGAATTGAAAGCATTTCTTGAAGGTCCATACTCAGTGTTTATGGTGAAATAATCTTTTGGCTACCCTGTTTGACAGGGAAAAGTATAAACATTCTTTAGGATGCCTGCTGTCATCAAACACTCAGCACGCTTCTAACAAGTTATTCAAGTACATCTTTTCCTAAGAAGTTTTAAGAACAGAAGATGCATTAAGAAAATAAAGGAGGTGAAGAGGTAAGGGATTAGTTTATCAAGGAGACTTGGGAGAGAGGTGTTGCTATTAATTGTCATTATTGCTTGTATTGCTGAAGCAAACTCAGAAATCGAATGAGTCCTGTGTGTTAAACTCTCTTTGATGATGAGGCTTGTTTTACTTGCTGTGTTCAAAAAGAAGTTCTGAAGGAATTAAAGCCTAGGAAAATGCTGATGTCTGTCAGTTGTAAATCCTGTTCTTAGGGCTGTTTGCTTGCTGTGTAAGAGTTGTGTGGTTTGAGTCATGCTGCAGGCAAGCATGCTAGAAAGCTAGGTATTTGTAGATAATTTGCCAACATGCAAAGTGTCTCCTGTTCAGTCTGTTGTGTGACCATGAAGATCAGGATGAGAGGGCCTGTGGAGTTTCCTAGTGCAAGGATGGGAAGAAGAGAAGTCTGCAGATGACAGTGGTGCAGGAAGTGCTAATGGAGAACTCAGTTCAGCAAAGTCCTCCCCAGAGTAGGCAGGACATGTGCCAAGAAGGGAGGGAATAGGGGTAGAAAGTGACTCTACCTGTAAGGTCGTTACAGAAGCAGGTGAAGATAATAGTTGTGTACTGAAGAGTTTTGAAGAGAGGAATCTAAGAAGATTCACTTCACTTTCAGCAGTGAAACGAGTTCTTCATGCACTATAAAACTGGAAAGGCTGTAACCTAGTCTGTAGAGTGTGGGGGCCAAAAGATACCTGGAAATTAATTTGTTTTTACAGTAGCATTTTTAGTTTAGAAAGCCCTCTAATCTTTGTCATATCTTTTGCCAGTGATGGGAGTTCACGTTATTTGACTTGTTTGCAAGTTTATTATACCTTAGTCCTATGCTTCCTTGAGATTTTTTGGTGTTTGGCCCAGACCTGATTTCTGTGGAACCCCTGCTATGGAATTAAATGCATCTAGTGATTCTTTACTGTTTGTAATTGTGTTCTGAGAACGCTCTCTTAGCTAGTGTTTAATACACTGCGTGGGATGCAGGTTGTAGCTTAAGGCACGTAAACTTAGGTGTTCATGTGTAGGCATGTAAGCTACAGCCCAGCATCTTGGCTCTGTTTATAGTCAGTGGAGATCTGTAACGGACAATGAAGCTTATTCCTAAGTATAGAAGCGGAGACAAGGTAGCCTGGAAGCTGAATCCCACCCTTACTGCACATTTTATGTTCTAATTTAATCAAACATCTTGTCATACCAAATCATATGCCTTCCTGGGGTAGGAAGGGCTGTTGAAGAAAGGAGGGAACAGTAAAAATGTGGAAAGTCGTAGCTTTATAAGAAGTGGGAAAAGGTGTGTCAGACGGGAGAAGGAACAGTCCTCTATGTATGACTGAAATTAAGGGGAAAGTGCTGAGATGTATAGAAGAGAAGTCAGGGTTAGAAAAAGGGACTTGAGGGATACACACAGGAGAAACAAACCATAAGAGCCTCAGGGTTGAAGGTGAAGGTACCTTTTGGGGGCAGGTAAGTACCACAATAGCTCTTGATAGCTGTCTTGCAAGTAATCAATTACATTGGGGGTAGAAGCATGGGAGAGCAGAGCAAGAGAAGAGAGGAGACTGCTGGTTATGGGTCTAGGGCTGGTTTAGGGGTTTGGAATAGTAATGAGGAAGCTCTGAAGGAGGGGGAATGAACTGCAGCAAGTCATCTGTCATCACACGGTGTGGTTGTGATGAGGGTGGCTTTGTGGTGGGAACACAGAAGTGACAGTCAAGAAGATAACCTGAATTCAATTGCCATCACTGCTTCACATTTACACGGTGACTTAGCTCTCAGCACTGTGCTGCTGCTGTCTCCATGGATAAAAGCAAGCTGACAGGATATTATTTGCTTCTTTGGCAAGAGTGTGATAACTTAGGCCAAGTTGCTTGGACTGCTGTTTCTAGTTGTTACCTATCATTTTGAAGCAGTGATAGAGAATTTGTTAAGTTGCTCAGAACTCCCAAATTAAATTTTAGTCTCAAAACCAAGCCTTGATGGACCTTCACAGCCTCACTGGTTTAACTGGCTTCTTGACTGACCAGACATGGCTCTTTTCAATGGGCTTGGAAGCTTTCACACAGAGTTCTGGCACTGACAACTGACACTGGCTTTGAAACTGCTAATTCAGTTGAGGCAACTTGAGAGTGTGGCCTTGGAAATGCAAGATGGCTGTGTGCAGGAAGGCAGTGAGAAGGGTGGCAGTGTCTTACGCATATACGCTTTCTTGAAGTCACACTTCCAGATACACAACGCGATCAGGCCAATCAAATCGAACATAGCCTTTTGTCTTCCCACCTTCATGCCTGTAAAAGCAGTATCCTTCCATCCCTTCATGACCTGCAGGGTTTGCATTGTTAGTCTGGGCAGTGTTCTTACAAAGCAAACGTGAGGATTCAAGTTCAGGCCTAAATATGTTATTAGCCCTTTATTATAATGCACCACTGTTCTACCCCAGCCTGGAAACCCAGGTTTTAGTCTCTTACTAATGGGCACCCGGTGGTCTGTTGGCTTCTCGGTGGTTTGTTAAAATGAGCAAGCAAATGCTGCCCATCCCACCTGAATGTCACTGTTCACAGGTTTCTTGACTCTCCAAAAGATTTTAAAGGGAGCCCAGAAGTTTAAAAGAGGTTGAAGAAAACCACTTGGTTAAAAAGAGGAGAGGAAGTTTTGGTTCCGTGTTGTGGTCAAGTATCAGGGACACTCAGAGGGCTTGCTTATTTGACACAGCTTGCCCTGTTCTGAAAAGAGTAGGGCTTCATCCTGGGCAGACAGAGTCCCTAAGGAATGTCTGTGTCGCACTGAACTCATAGGCAGCTGCTATCCAGAAATGTCCGTGCTTGCTTGATCCCGAGTGGGTAACTAAAATTCCAAATGTCAGGTCAGAGAAAGAGCATCAGGAGTCAACCTGGTCACAGCACTGCTTATGTTCATTAGAAAATGGTTTCCTTTGGGGCATTGCTTGCAGATGTGGTTTCTTT
The DNA here is from genome assembly GCF_047716275.1 of Strix uralensis. Classification (NCBI taxonomy): domain Eukaryota; kingdom Metazoa; phylum Chordata; class Aves; order Strigiformes; family Strigidae; genus Strix; species Strix uralensis. The sequence goes on along the minus strand of NC_133980.1, from coordinate 31,297,731 downwards.
ACACACTTACCCAGAGAGGTGTTTTTCAACAGCTTTTCAGTACAAAGGGTAGAATGCAGCTCCTTCCCAGCTGTGCAATACTCCTCTGTAATACTCACTGCATATGCACCCTTCAGACAAGCTGCAGTGCTGTGCATGGTTTGAAATACCATTTATATGCTCGACTGTCTAGGAGGGAAGGGAAGAAGCGTGGTCCCTTTCAGTCTATAATCCTACTTGCAAATAAGAGGGTTAAATCTCACCAGGTCTTTGGCTCCACCTGTGGCTTTCTCTCCTTCTCCATCAGTCTCACAGCAAGCAGCACTGAAATCCCAGTCACAGATTGCTTTTCCTCAACTGCGGGGCCAAGGGCACTGTCCAGATTAGATACAGACAATAACAGTGAATGGGCCTCAGGGCAAGTTTCAGTTCTTTCAATTTTGCCTATGACTTTTCAGTGTGTTCTCAACTTTACCTCTTGTGATTGTATGGCTTGCAAAGGGTGTTGAGCAGACATTCTCATTGTAGCAATTTCATGTCAAGCATTTGTCTCTTGAGCTGAGAATGTCAGGTTCAGGAAGTGCTTTGGTAACATTTTCCTGAGTGATTTTATAGCGAGATATATTTGGATGGTTTTATCTCTCTATTTTTGTTTCTAGTAGACAGCAAGAGACACTCTCTCAATTTTCAGCTTTATGCCAGAGCAAGATCAGTTATGGGCACTGAGTCAGTCGTAGCTCAAAAAAACCTCTCAGGCTGTATAGATAACTAGAATGAAACCCAGAAATAGTTTTCTAGGAAAAAACTGTCACAGCTGCTTCTGTGAAACTTAATACATAGAAATGAAGACTGAGGATTCCATGTTTTGATTACTTGATTGCAGCACTATCAAATGGATGAAACCAGATATAAGAAATTAAGAATGCAGGCAAAAGTTATATTACCTTCAGCTAAATGTTGTGTGCATTGAAATGACAGCCTGCCTCTTGATTAATTTTTTTTAACTATCCTTAGGTCATATAACCTTTAAAGAAAGTAAGTTTTAAAAGCTCTTTCAGTGAGCACTCTTCATTCTCTTCTAGAGGAACGAAAGCTTCCAATCTAGTTTAGTAATTCTCAGAAATAGAAAAATGGGAAAAAATCATAGGATGCTTTGGCTCAGCTTCTTGTGAAGGTCAGGAGAAGCTTGAGTAGGGTTCATATTCCTGTCATAAGCCCTGGTAGAGGTGGAGCTGGTGCTTGCCCATGGTGCAGCCATGACAGTGGATGTGTCCCTCGGGTGAGGGTGGGAGCTCCCCTCTGTCCTTACAGGTGTCACTGTGTGGAGTAGTTCCTGCAGGTGTCTGTTCTGACCGGAGGACTCCTTTGGAAAAATACACTCAACCCACTTCCCACTGCCTCAGCATTTGGCTCTGGGGAGCCAGGCTGAGCAGCCCGCAGCCAGCAGCCACATCTGGCCCTTTGGTGCATTCAAAAGTCAGTCTTTGGATGTAGGTTTGCGGGTGCCTCGGGCTTTGCCATGTGGTTACGTTGCTAATGGCTTTCTCGTGTCTGTGGTTGTGATTGCAGGGAATTAATGCAGTTCTCCACTTGGCAACAATTGATTTGTAGATGAAAATGCCTCATGCCGATCTTAAGTGTCCTCTTTCAGAGATGAAAGAGGACCCTTTTGTAAATGGTCATTTCTGTAGCACTTCAGGATCCTGCTTGGGTTGTGCTTGGCAGCAAAGCTGGTTTTGTGTTGGAGGCAAAGGAGTGACAGCCATGTCTGCTGTGGTGGTCATTGCTAAATGGTCCTGCTATTTAATTTCCTGTTGCAGGGACCTTTATTTAAAGCTAATTACAGGTCTACCTGTAATTTCAGCTCTCAAACTAGTCCTGACGGTTTCAAAGCAGAAAGGCTGTTTGTCTGGAGCTGGTGAATTATCATCGCACAAGCTCACATGACATGCAAGCTTAAGAAATTAAGTGAAAAAATGGAGCTTGGAGGAGAGGAGCTTGCCTGATTCTAAGACATGTCTCTCTGACTGGAGGGTGGGATGTGTGTTATCTGGTCACTTGGACAAGAGATGGAAAGTCTGACCAAAAGGCATGATGAAACTACAGTCACAAAGAACTTAGCATGAGACACAAGACCCTATTCCTACCTTGCAGAAGATCAGCCTAAAGGTGTTAGGAGATAAAGCGATCTTTTCCCTGGATGGCCATCAGTTCAGGACAGACCAGAGCATACCATGAGCATGCATATGCCAGGAGCTTCAATAATTTACATCACAAGACCATCAAAATACTTGTAGATGAATGAGAATATTTTCTTTGTACTTCATACTCAATGTGTTCTCCAGGCTCGTAAGAATTAGCTGTTACGGTGTCACCTTGGTGTGTTCCCAGAGTGTTGGCAGTGACGTCCTTTCTATGGCTTGAGAGCAAACGTTCTTGATGATGGGTGGGACTTGTTCTTCTGTGCAGAAGGCGGAGGTTGAACTGCACAAGTACAGACAACATGAAACGTTCCATCAGTGAGACCCTGTTCCAGCATCTCTAGTCACAGTGGTATTCTGTGGTTATAGGTGTGTGTGCAGAGCACTACAGGAAACAACAAACATTCAGTTCTTCACTGTTAGAAATCATTAAAGTAATGGTGGGCAGCCCTCAGCTGATTCTCGTTCAAGCTAATTTTCTTGAGTTTTAAGTTGTGCTGCTGAAAACCCAGTGAAATCTAGACCCAGGGCATTTGTATGTCTTAGTTCCAAAGTCCATCAAGGAAATTCATGGTGACAAAACTTGGGCACAGGTAGATTGGGCAAAATTAGATGGATCTTTGGTCTCCTGGCCAAAGGTATGAGACTTTGAGCACTTGGACCTATGAACAGAAGCAAATGTGGTTCTGTTCTTACTGACGGCTTTGTTGTTATTGCTGTGTTTGTGATAAACCAGTGGCTTCTTTTGCCAGAAGGGTGGTGGTGATGTGATTTCTGTGGTGGGCAACTGATGTTGCAGGGCTGCACAGGGAAATATGTTCAGTGTTTGTGTGCAGTTTGCCTCTAGGCAATGGTGTGGGGTTTTCTTCTTGAACTGCTTTAAGAACTGTAAACATCTGTTATACTGTGAAAATGCATATAGGAAGTAAACCTGAAATCCTTGTGACCTTCACTTTTTTCCTTGTGTCTGGAAAATTTGTTGCTCATATGGACGTGGTGGTTAAATACCATTTACATCCTACCGTGACAGTAACATAAGTATCATGGCAACAAAATGTGCTCTGGGCATATTAAGGGAACGGTATAAAGGTGGCAAACTTTAGAAAATAACGGATCTTTTGTGCACTATTTCTGCTTGCTATTGAACTGTTGCAAGGCAATCCATAGCTTTGGAGTCATCGCTTTGGTCGATAGTCGAGAGCCATGCGAGGGCCTGGTGGTAAAAAAAACCAAAAAAAACAGAAAAACAAACAAAAAACCCCAACAAAACAATTCTGTTGGCTCAACCAGCTCCTCATGAGCACTTTGTGCCCTGCTTTCCACTCGCTCTTCGTGACTGTATTGCTACTGGGGAGAAGGGGTATGTGAAAGATGTCTTTGAAAAACAACCCACAAACTTAGTGAAGCTGCAGCTTCTTCCCAGCAGTGAAGTGGGGCAGGTTGTTGGGAGCAGAAGAGGGTTCATTTTGGTTCTCTGCTCTTTTTTTGTTCTTTCAGCAGTCTGGTTTCAATGCATCACTTAGATTATTTCACTCCTGTTGTGACCAGGAACTGGTGCTTCAGTGGCAATCACAACTACTGGATCTTTTCGATCTGTTTGCAGAATAAATTGTGCCTGGTTGAATAGGCAGTGTTAGAATTGGTGCTTGGGAGAATCAACTTGAAAATTAAGTTGATTGCATGTGTGAGTATCTGAACAGTCAATTCTTGCTCAGTTTGGACAAAAGCGTATTTTGTTTTCTACTTAAGTTCCAAGCATGGAGCCTTGGAGTTCAGCACTAGAGTCACTGAAGCTGCTTCCCCTGCCCCAAGCCCCTGTACGTGTTTTTACCTGGATCTTTTATCCCTGCTTGGAAGCTTGTGGGCTTACAAGTGAGAAATCTAGCCTTATGCTCTGACAGCCCTCTGGGTTTTGAACGGAGCTGAACAAGTCCAGATGCAGAGCATTTTCTTACAGCAGAGGGAGTAGATTGCCAATTAATGCCAAACTTGCCTGGTGTGGTCAGTAGTCTCTATTATGCAAAACATAGTTCTGCTTGGGGGCATCCCTTTGTTTTAGTGAATGTTGTTTGAGTAACCCAAGAGGTAAGGGATGGTATATGCTAAAGGGGATTTATGAGATTGCAAGACTCAGGAATGAGTTCAGGTGCTGAATTTGGACAGCCATACATTGGGAGGTAGCCAGGGTGCAGTTTTACTTGCCCTCTCTTAGGTGAGATGGTGGTGCTGCACCCTTAAACCCACTGTAGTGTTGTGCTATGGAGTGTGTTTTGTAGATAAGATTTTCCTGATGGAACCAGTTAGGAAAGATGGAAGGAAAAAAGCTTCTGCATGATTCTTTTCTGTTCCATCTGCTGTTTCACTGTGTATATGGCCAAAATGGTTTGTATTGATGTTAGAGACTTGTCTCGTGAGCCATTGGTGATGGAGGATGGGTCAGCGAACCAAGCTAACAGCTGGTCCTGCAGCTGGTACTGCAGCATCACTATTACTGGCTTTGTAATTCTTATTACTATTTTTTATTTGGTAATATAATGGGCATGTATGAACCCTGACTGAGATCAGGCATGTTCTCCAAACGGACGGTGGAGAATTAGCCCTCAGTTTAGATAAGACAACAGCTTTCAGCAGAGGCTGGCTTTAGTTGCTTTTGAACTTGGCAAATTGGAAGGCTGAAATTTTTCTTGCTAAATGTCCAGATTATCTTCATATTTGTATTTTCTAACTCTGGGAGTTTAACTTTGTGTCTTTGTTCTTATTTATTGTAGCTTCTAAGTATCATTTCTGTGTAGTGCTTGAGTGGTATCTGAGGGCCTGTGTCAGGTACTGTCATATTCTATGCAGTGCTGTAGGTCAAGGCTCACAGGTGCTTCTTTGGAGAAGTAGTGGCGGAATGAACAGTGATTTATAAAAATAAGGGAGATGAAATTGTTCACTAAGTTGGGTGATCTGAACAGCTCGCAAATGTTAAACTCTTTTGCGGCAGTTTAAAAATCAGTACGTTAATTAACACAATGTTGTTTGTCTAATTTTTAAGAATCTCTAGATTCATTCTGAATGCCCAGAGATGATTTCCTATGCAGCCACTTGGAGCTTTCCATTTTGTAACTGCTGTTCAAAGGGAAACTAATTGAAGAGGTGACTGAAATTGCTCCCATTCCTCTTTACACAAATGAGATTTATAAAGTATGTGCTACTTATTAAATTGTCTCAGCATGAAGACATTAGAGAGACGTTTCCTCCCTGGATAAGAAGGTCCGTTATATAAACCTCACTCACTACCTGAAATGTAGAAGGGTTTACGTTTTTAATAGAAAAGTTATTGAACCTTTGTCCCAAATGACAAGACAGACTCTGCTTGGTTACTTGTTTGTTTACAGCAGGTGTTGCAGAGTGTTCCCAGAAGTCATCTGTTGAAAAATCGCTGCCATACCGCAGGGAAATCTGGCCTGATTTCTGTGATCTTGGCTGCTCTCCTTGGACTTCTGTGTCCTTCCTGCCGAAGCACTTACCCCAGGGTACAGTGAATTAGATTTGGATATTGCTTATTTTTACTTTTGGGACGTCCTGGATTGTGACCGGCTTTTGCGTTGAACCATCGGTGTGCAGTCTGCTTCCGAGATGAGCACACAGCACACGCTTGATTGCATTGTGAGGTGCCTGTTGTCTTAAAAGTGCTTGTTTTCAAGTGCTCCGTGAAAATACTGATAGAAAGGTCTGATGCCTCTGAAGAACCCAACTGCAAATACTGCTGGTTCCAGTGTATTGGGAGCACCCACGGAGGGAGTTGCTGCTCTGGTTAAGGTGAGGTGCAGCAGCCTGACTGAGAAGGGCTGGGGCAGGCAAGTAGTCAGGTGCTAATGAAGGTCCATTTCTTCCTTTGATTCAACCCTTTATGCCATCTCTCCCTTCTCCTGAGCAATGCTGTTGAACCACAGATAAGCAGGAACGGGGCAGGTACTTTGTTTTGTAAGCAGCTTGTATGGTTTTGTCCTCTGCTCCTGGTTGTCCCGTGTGTTTGGTTTTTCCTCAGTTGTGATTTATCTATCTGACACTCCCCCACCTCCCTGCCTTCCCCCCGAGTGGCAAATAGCAGTGTCACTGGTTGGATCACCTAGGCAGCATTTCAGGGAGCAGAACTCATGTACCTGAATACTTCATTCAGGTAAGCACCAAGGGCTGATCCCAGGTACAGTTTATGAGGCATCTAAAGGAGGAGCCTGCTCAGGCTCCTTGTTAAAAGGAGACTGTGATTCAGCTCAGAGCTACAGCCTCTCTCTGACCTCCGGGTGTGTCATCTTGTTACAGTTCAACATATAACTGAGTTTCTGAAACAACTTGTGAATGCTGGGAAGTGAGTTCTCTCTTTAGTCTTCTGAGCTTTCTGTTACAGGGCTGCATCCTGGTTTTAGTGCTGAGGAGCGCTCTGGCTCATGGGACAGGCTGTTTCCCTACACGTGTGCATTTCTGACTTCATACATTCTTCAGTGGTTGACACTGATTCTTACCAGTGGTCTCTCCGACAGCTTTTTGATGCCAGCAGTAAATGATGGAAAAGCCCAAGTATTTTTGCTCCCATGTGATATTCCTTTAAAAGACCACTTACAGCGGGAGTCCTCTTCACCCCATTCTTGGCTAAAGCCCTGCTTTTATTTTTGCTCATCAGGGCATTGAAAGCAGGGCAGGAGTTGCTGTCTTGAGCAGTGTTTCTCACTGAAGAGGTTAACCTGAGCAGCTTTTTTTTTTTGAAAAAGAGCTTAAAGCTGAGGGGTCCTACATACAACAGCAGCCTCCTGAATGGTGTTGACAAAATCGGGCTATTAAGTATGGTTCTGAAAACTTCAGCTTCTCCTGTGATTATTGCTTGGAATAATCCTGAAATAATAATCTCGCTTGGAAATCCTGCAGGTTCAACAGTGAAAAGAGAATGGGACAGGGATCCTGTACTTGTACACATATTCCAAATCCATACAGTTCTAAAGATCACTGTACAAATTTTGTGGAGGCAGTAACTTGTTAGGATGAGTGAGATCAGGTTTGGAAATACTGTTTTATTTGTCAGAGCCTTTTTAGTATGCCCTGTAGATCCACAGAGGTTTCTCTGATGTAAATGGACAGGGTAAGGGGCTGGTGGCATACAGTGCTAGGAAAGAGCACTGAAGTTCATGGGCTAATGCTTCTCTAAAAAACCATTAGAAAGCATTTATAGTTGGCTTGATGTAGGTTGTGGACGAGTTGCTGATGCTGGCACTAGGGCATTAGTTTCCTGCTTTTTTTCTTTAAGGAAGTGGGGCTGCTCTCTGGGTGTTAGAATATCATATAAACACAAGGAGAGAAGATGTGAAATGGCACAAGATGTGGGAAAACCCTGGACAAGTAATAAACTTTGCAATTTCCTGGGCAAGCCTGTATCTGCTTTTTGGCTCCAATTCAGAAGGAAGGGATCTGGAGTCTGGGAGCTTCGTAATATTATATAATGCTCAAGAGTAAAATGCTGAGGCTCAGATTTCTGTCTCTCTTGTGGTTAAAATGGTTTAGGAGGCTTTGGCCCTGATTCAGCAAAGCACTTGAGTCTGTATGCTGCCTTATCTTATTACTCTCAGTGGAACTATTCATGTGAATCGGACTCAGCCAGAGCTTGCTGACCTCTCTGGACCAGAGGCTTTATGGTAGGTGTGGAGATGAAATGGTCAATCCTAAAACAGCTGTTGATGTAATAGTTGTACAGAAATTGAAGTATAAGCAGCGCTGAAAGCCTGGAGAGAGGATATGGTTTGATCTGTCTTGTGTGTCACCCTAGGCTAGCTTTAGAAACTTCTGACAAATGTATTTCTTGAGTTCTTAATGCTCTCTATAGAGGGAAGACAGCATAGACTCCTCCTTCAAAGTGGTGAGAAGTCAGTGCTCTAGCACTGAATCTGTCTCTAAGCACATGAAGTGACACTGTGTAGAGGAAGATCAAGTTCTCAGCTGGAGATACCGTGTGGGCTGCTGCATCTCTGGCAATGGTGTTGCCAACTTTGCTACCAGGAGTTGCCCAGTGTTAGACAACTGAATGCACTGTTGGTACCTGACCAAGAGTTTGGCTGTACTGGGTGGTCGCGTGTCTGCAGACAGCACTATTTCATACTGAGGAACTGAATGTGCATCTCCTGGTTGTCCTGGACAGTCTGCATTGAGGCTAGTGTGTTACTCAGGAGCTCCACCAAGCTCAGGGTGAATAAGCTCCTGTGCTAGGTGCTAAGGGCAGCAAAACCAGCCCGCATTGTCTCCTTGAGGAAATGGGTAACTGAATTCAATAATTTGGTAACTGCTTGTCATCTTTTACATGTATTTCTGCTGATGGACTCTCTGGGAAAATCATAAAAAGACCTATTTAAAATGGCAAGTCACAAAACTCATGCTTTTTTCCTAATTTGTGCTACTGATGGTATCAGAGCAATGAATGAAGAGCATCTTAGCAGTTCATGAAATGAGTGCTTTCACCTACAGAAAGAGTATGGTTTCTCAAAGCAGTTACTTAACTATCAGCTTGCAGCCTGACAACAGAAGTATCTTGGTTGAGCTTTCCAACCTGTCACATGGAAACTTTCAACTGCTGTTGCTTTCCAGCTCGCTTCCCGGGGTGCTCTGGGCAAGCATGTTCTGCCGCAGGTTCCGCATGGTCAGTGTCTGCCCTCATGGATAGCAACGTGTCTGAGGGCAGAAATGCTGCCTGCCTTCAACCCTTTCACTCAAAATCCTGTGCCTTGGATTCCTCCCTTTGAAGGTGCGGCCCTGCTTAATCTGTTTAAGAGGTAGGGCATTTAGCTCTGAATTCAGATTCAGAATGGGAAAAGATGTGCTGTTCTGCCTTTTCCAGATGTATCAGGAAACTAAGGAAAGGAGAAGAGGTGCAACTCTGTATTCTTGTGTATTCCAGCATCCTTTTCTTGTGTTTATAGCTGATGAGTAACAATTACTGCCCTCTTTCTCAAACTACCACATCTGTCTCCAAATGCTGTTCTTTATTTCAAGGTGTCTGACAGCACTGGCAATGCAGTTGAAAACTTCATTATGCAGAAGAGCAAAGCAGGTGTTAGACTTGACTTGCCCAAAGAAGTGTTTTGAACCAAAGAGAGTCGAATATTCCCAGTGAACAATTAGTCTTATTTATTGTGTATTCAAGAATAGGGCAAAAATTACTTCACTGATGTCTGCCAGCAAGTAAATGGCTGGTATGGAATTGACTGTATAAAAGGGGATAACCATTTTGGAGAGGGAAGTAGCAGCATATGATACTACAGCAGTTACTTGTTTTGTTGTCATTCTGCTGATGTCTGGCTTGGACTGGCAGCTTTACAGCAGCCTAGCTCATTGCCGGATGCCATTATACTGCTGTGATAGTGAGGTGCAGCAGTGGTGAGGTAAGACTTCCGTGTTTCTTTAATGGCCATGGCAAGGGTGTTTTAGTGCATTGGAGTTGGAAAATGACCCATTTTGAAACTGTCTTGTCTTATCATCCCTTCTTTCCTTCTGAGATCCTTATTTATGGCTTGCTTTGACACATGCTCATTGTAGACATAATCTGATTTTTATAAATAAATTTTAAATCGGAAGTCCTGATTGGATTGTCTCTGCTTGGAAACCCTGTGGGATTAAGCATTCACCTACCTGAACTGCTTCTTAGGTTCTTGGTTGTATGGCACAGCTCTAAAGTTAGGTTTGGGAAACGTGTCTCTGATTGTAGCACATGTCATCAGAGCTTTACCTACCTCACGGTAACGCTGAGGCCTAGAGCACAGTAACAATTTACAGGTTCTGTCTGGATTCTCCTTGTGTCCTGGGGTTACTCACCTGTTCCAAGACCTGGACTAGTTCACATGTTCCCCTGGACAAGGAAGAAAGGGAAAGAGGAAGGAGTCTGCCCATGCTGTTTGAGTGCCAGAAGTGTGGTGTCAAGTGTGTCACTAATCCTGATCTGGGAACATGAAAGAAGTAGGTTGTACTCTTCTTCCAAGATCAGATTGAATTTGCAGTCCTTGAGTACTGAACTGCCATTAGACTGAGGAACCGTGTCAAGCTGATGTGAAAACTGAAGAGATTAATAAGGAACTCCAGGAGACGTGTGTTCCATTTCTCTGGATGGGAAGGCACTATGCTTTCTGAGTGCCAAAGGCGATATAAATCAGACCCAGTGGGCTTTTAAATGGTGGAGGCATGGTACAGCAGAAGAACATAACAAGTTAAACCAGCTTCCTCTTCCCTCCACCCATTAATGCTGTTCCTTGTATCTACATACGATGCCATCTACAGCACTTAGCTTTGTTTCTGTAAATCAGCATAACTTCTGTGCATTTTATAAATGGATTGAAAAGGTGTGCCTCTTGACAGGGTGTTTATATATCCAAAGTGAAGGACCAGTGTTACCCCTGTCCTTTTTTTGAGTAAGGTACTGTAGCTTTCCTGGTAACTTGGCTTGTGTACTGCCCTCTGCATCTGGAAGGCCTGAAAGGAACGTGCACTAAAAGCGTAGCTGGGCTTACAGCTGTTTGAGAGCTAGGAAGACCATATTGACTGATTTAGATCTATAGAGTGATATGAAGTACATGTGTTAGGTACTGGACTCTAAAGGAAGTAGTCAATACAGCAAAATCTTCTGTGTAAAATAATAAAGTAAACCTTTACTCAGACATATCTTCCCAGTGTTATTCGTAATTTATCAGGTCTTAAGTCATAGAATCATAGAATGGTTTGGGCTGGGACCTTAAAGACCATCCAGTTCCAACCCCCCTGCCCCAGGCAGGGACACCTTCCACTAGCCCAGGTTGCCCAAAGCCCCGTCCAACCTGGCCTTGAACCCTTCCAGGGAGGGGGCAGCCACAGCTTCTCTGGGCAACCTGTGCCAGGGCCTCACCGCCCTCACAGGGAAGGATTTCTTCCTTAGATCTAATCTAAATCTGCCCTCTTTCAGTTTAAATATGATACCCCTCATCCTATCACTTACACTCCCTGACAAAGTCCTTCCCCATCTTTCCTGTAGCCCCTTTAAGTACTGGAAGGCCACTATCAGGTGTCCCTGAGCCTTCTCTTCTCCAGCTGAACCCCCCCAAGTCTCTCAGCCTGTCCTCATATGGGAGGTGCTCCAGCTCTCTGATCATCTTCATGGCCTCCTCTGGCCCCACTCGAGCAGGTCCGTGTCCTTCTGATGTGGAGGCCCCAGAGCTGGACCCAGCACTGCAGGGGTGGGGTCTCACAAGAGTGCATCACCTCGCCTGACCTGATGGTCATGCTTCTTTTCATGCAGCCCAGGATACAGTTGGCTTTCTGGACTGCAAGCACATTTAGAATGCACTTTGATTTCAGACGTCTCATGTAAGATTTTTTTGACCGTCTCTGCTGCTTGAAAGTAACTTTTCTTTATGCTTGTTTCTTGGGCTTTAACAGGCCTTAACAGCTACCACTGCTTATCCCAGGATTTAGTAATAGTATGTGGGAAATGAGGGTAACCCTGTCAAACAGAGATACTGTTGTCACGTCCGGGGTGAGGTGGGAGGGTGTTTATTCTTTAGAATGGTGTTCAGTCAGGTACCTTCCTGTGAATGTCACTTCTGAAAACACCACCACACCAGTTTCATAAAGATCCTCCTTGGGCTGAGCTTTTCTTCAGTTTTAACCATTAAGATAATCCTCTAAAGCCCATTCCCTTCTAAATTACTGTCTTCCTGGCTAACAAGAAATGCAGAAAGCTGCTACAGTCTAGGGGAAGCTGATGCCATTCTTTCTGCACTGCTGGGCTTCTCTTGAACAGCTGCAGATTGCTGTGGCACAGCTCTGCTTGGCCTCCGACTGCCCCAGAGCTCGGGCAGCTTCTGCGAGGGTGAAGGGCTAAGGGGCTGTTGAGGGGAAATTTGATTGTTTGGGGTTTTTTTGGCCCCTCCTCCAACTCTTTTCAAACATGGACTTTCAAGCCCAAGTCCAGGCCAGGTTTCCACACTCTCTGGCAGATTTAGCGGAGCTCTTAGAAACCATTGTCTGCTTCTGAGGAGTTGGCAGTTCTGTGCACGTAGCATAAAGCTCTGAACTCATGATTATTTTTTTTATTGTAAAAAAAATCTGGTGTTTCAATTGAAAAGAGATATACCTAGTAATGGAAACTGGCAAAACATTAGTACAGTAGCCCGGGGTCCAGGTCCACTCATTTAACCCAAAATGCTGCACACTTCCACTTCAGCTGCTTTTTATCACATACCATAGTTTTATGCCTAGAGCTCTTACTGTAATTGATATTTATTCCTGCTAAGTTAATTTCAGCTGATACATTGATTAATGCTAGAATTGGTTTTCAACTGTTAAGTTTCAAAGGAAAATATTCAGGTTTTACATTCAGTTTTATAGGGGTACAGTACAGGTTTCTAGTTTCACCCTTCGCATTCTGAGTAAACATATGAGCTCCCTCCTGGCAGGTGGCCTGGATCAGCTGGAGCTGCAGAAGCTGTTGGTCTGATTGCCACCTTAGATGTTATCTCTGTAGCAGTTGGAGTGCCTAGGCAGAGGGAGGGAATATAGCTTAAACATTCAGCTCATAACCTTTTGTGGCAGTACTGAGGCTACAATTCTTCTTTTGTAACATCCGATTGACTTTGTAGATCCATGTGAACACCGCTGATGGGTAAAGGTAGGGTTTGAGTGTGGTGGCTCCTCATATTCAATGTCCTTCACGCTTTCATGCATGGAATTTACATTCCCCAATTGGTCTGACATCCCTCCCCACCCTCTTTCCCTTCTAGATGTCCTGAGGGTATATTATAGAGAGAGTTTTGGTGATTATATTAAATGTGATATGAAGCTGTTAAAGTCAAGGCAAACCACTTCCAAGTTGTTGATGTTCTGATTCTATGGCAGTGAGGCCTGGAGATTTCTCCTTGCTCTGTGTGCACTGTGAGAAGAAGTGGAATCATTTCTTTCACTAGTTACTTTCTGAATGGTTTTTGGTAGCAAAGCTATTGCACACCTACACACTTTGCACGGGAGCAAAATGACAGCTGTCCTGATCGTGGGGCTGCTGAAGCCAACCCCACAGGGAATGCATGAACCATGAAAATTGCCTTTCCAGATTATATCTCTGTGTTCTCAGGAACACCGGGAAAATGTGCATTGAAGTCTGACTTTATTCTGTTTGCATAATCCATTATTTAGCAACATGCAGATGTGGCCTTTCTCTTATTTCAAGTTCCCCCGTGTTTGTGTGGTGACACGGGCAGCCTTGCCCCTTTCTTCTATGAGTAATTTGGGATGTTTGCATATGTCCAGAACAGTCACTTGTTTTACATGAATCTTCATTGCTTGTAGGGAAGCCTAGGAAAGAATTGTACGTGCAGACAAGAGCAGCTGTGATGGACATAGCACATGGTATGGGTGTAGAGTCTGGATCAGTACAAAAAATTGTATTTGATCAGGATGGTCTTTCTCCATACAGGGGCAGACCCAAGATGGCTGTAGTCCACAACCTGTCCACTAACCATTTAGTGGCCAACGTATACACACATAGAGAGTGATAAAAATGGGGCATGCTTAGGCGAGACTTGCCCCAACTGCTTTCTGCTCTTTAAGTATATTCAGTATGTGGCTTTTTCTCAGCTAGATGTGGATTTCTCTTCCATGAAATTGTTCACTCTCCTTTTGAACTTAGGTCAGCTTTTAGGACCCACAGTCATCTTCTGCAGTGAATTCCTCACGTGTCATGTTCTCCTGTTGATTTTCAACCTGGCTCCTGGTAGTTTGATTAACAGCCCACTAGTTCTTGTTTGTGAACAGTCTAACCAGCCAGATCTGCTGGTTGGATCTGCTGTCTCACATAGCTGTAATCCTTGAGGTTCCTGCACAGAAAACCTGTACAGGCAGTCTCTTGAGGACAAACCTAGTGACTTAGAGGGAGCATGCAGTTTTGGAAGGGTCCATTCAGCTGGGTGGATTTGTAGGAGGAGCCTTTAAATACACTCTGGCTCTTTGGCTCATTTCAAACTTCTCTTTCTTACTCCATAATCAGCAATTCTGATTTTTTTTCTCCTAAAAATCTGATTCGAATACATTTTTTCCTGCTCTCCAAATGTGATAATGATAAGTTTCAGTGTAAATGTACATCTCTTTTCTGAAAATATCTCTGTGAAGTTGCATCTTTTTAGTCCTCTGATAACTTTATTGTATGTTCAGGTGTAGTACTCAGTGTTGGCTTGGCAGAACGTGGAGAGCATGACCTGACCTTTCTACTTTCTGATGGCTGTTAAGTAAAAGCCTGATTCAAACCCACTGAAATAAACGTGTTGCCTTTGGATCCAATCCATGGTTCCCAACTTCATGCATAACCTCTTTATGGTACCCAAGAGATGATCCCCAGTCTCATGAATCTTAGTGTGACCTCAGTCACAGAAACCTCCCACTTAACAAAGAGGAGGGAGGAAAGAGGTGGGACAGCACTGAGTTTGTGTGATGGACTTGAAGAAATAACCTCAGTTCTTGTAACCCCTCATTATGACCAACATCATGAAATGCACAATTATGTGGTGAACACAGAAGTACCTCTGTTGTTCAGATACCAAGTCATCCGCTACGGTACTGCAGTAGTATTGTGTCTCTTAGTCTCAGTAATACCTGACAAATCAGTTTGGGTTTTTTGTTCATGGCCAATAGTCTTGTAATGTGAGAGCTCATACTAAAAATCTGAGCAGTCACTCAGCTGTGGAACCCCCTTTCTGCAATAACAATTTTTAATCAAACAGGCCACTTGAGAAGGTTACCAGAGGTCAAAGCATCACAGTGGTTTGTTTTCAGAAGGGCCGTGCATCTGGCAGCTGCCGCCGACATCAGAGGAAGCTTCCTGGTGCTCAGATCTCTTGAATACATTGTGTAAGTGTCACCCTGTCAGGAGAGTAACTTCTTAATGTTGTTTCAAATGCCTGGTATCTCTCAGGTCCCAGAGACAGCTGCAGCTGTCAAGAGGCTGTATTTGCTTTCTTAATTTCTGTGCAGTTATCGCTAGTTTTTAATAACTGCGTGTGCCTTGAATTTCATTTGAACATCTCAAGACCTCTAAAACAAGATATTAATGAAGATAAAGTTGGAGATTTTCCTACAGGGTCAGTGAATGAATGATGGTTTTGAATGGACTGCAGCAGGACTCTGTCCTTTATGGAGTTGAAGACTGATGGGGATATTTAGCTCAGGAAGTTTCCTGGAAACTGAATACTCTGGAATACAGACGAATAGGTTGTTACCCAAACACACAAATACGGACGCGTGATTTTTGGAGATGTAGGGTTATGTTTGTTGGGTTCAACTAAGAATTATCAGGATGTTGCTGGGGTCGTGTGGGAAGGGGAGAAAATGATTTATCAGGCCAGGAACAAGGAGGGGTCGATAGACTTAGGACAGCTGAAAAATGCGTAAGAGTTGTTGTCAACTAAATGTCCTTTGGGATGTTCAGTAAGCAGAGTGAAAAGGCACCTGTTTGGGGATGGTGTGGTTTCCTCTGTTCTGAGTTTTCCCACAGACATGTAGGCCTGAGGCAGCACAGTCAAGGTTCAGATTGCCCCAGACCTTTTAAATGTGGAGTATGCAGAGAAGGAATTTCATATCTTGCATTCACGTCTGCAGCTTGAAATGGCTTCTGTGAAGACAAAAAAGGTGAAGTTGTTCTTGGACACGTAATCAGTTTCACGGAGGACGAGAAGTTGTGGCCTCTCCAGAGGTTGTCAGAATGGGCTGTGTGTGTTTCTCAAATGGCATTTCACATTTTCTCTGCTTTATTGATCAGAAGCCCCGTTTTCCCTCTCTGCATAATACCCCAGGCTCTTAGGGCAAACAACACTGTATCTTTGCTCTACCTTCCTTTCTGTTTTAGCCTCATTCTGCAGTGATTGGAAAGGAGACCAAAACTCTCATCCTCTTCCTCTGTTGGTCTGTTTCTCCCCTCCCTGCTGTATTCCTGACTCCTGAATACAGGATGCTAGCAGTCTTACTCAAGTAGGTCGTAGGCACAGGAGTAACCATATATATTTATTTTTTTTTTTATTGGGGGGTGGGTTGTGTCCTGGTTTCAGCTGGGATAGAGCTATTTTTTTTTTTCCTTCTGAGTAGCTAGAATAGTGCTGTGTTTTGGATTCAGTATGGGATTTGATATGAGAAGAATGTTAATGTACTGATGTTTTCAGTTGTAGCTAAGAAATCAAGGACTTTTCAACTTCCCATGTCCTGCTAATGCACAGGTACACAAGAAGCTGGGAGAGAGCATAGCAAAGTGACAGACCCAAGCTGGCCAATGGAATATTCCATGTCATATAACGTCACAGTCAGTGTATAGATAAGGGTTAATCAGGAAGCTCACTCTGGCTTCTGGGGTTGTGCTTTCAGGATTCACTCTTCTCTGGGATCGCTAGCCAGGAAAGGGCTGGGCATGGGTCAGTGGGTGGTGAGCAATCACATGGTGCATTACTCGTTTGTATTTCCTAGTATTACTATTATTATTATCATTATTATTTTAATTTCAATTATTAAATTGTTTTTATCTCAATCTACAACTCTCCTTACTCTTACCCCTCCAATTCTAGTTCCAACCTCCCTGCCATGGGCAGGGACACCTTCCACTAGCCCAGGTTGCTCAAAGGCCCGTCCAGCCTGGCCTTGAACCCTTCCAGGGAGGGAACAACTTCTCTGGGCAGGTTGTTCTAGTGTCTCACATTACCTTCACATTAAAGAATTTCTTCCTTATATCTAATCTAAATCTTCCCTCTTTCAGTTTAAAACCATTATCCCTCATCCTATCCCTACCCCCCTGATCAAGTGTCCCTCCCCACCTTTCCTGTAGCCCCTTTCAGTACTGGGAGGCCGCTCTAAGGTCTCCCCGGAGCCTTCTCTTCTCCAGCTGAACCCCCCCAACTCTCTCAGCCTGTCCTCACAGGGGAGCTGCTCCAGCCCCCTGAGCATCTTCGTGGCCTCCTCTGGACCTGCTTGAACAGGTCCGTGTCCTTCTGATGTTGGTGCCCCCAGAGCTGGACCCAGCACTTGCAGGGGGGTCTCAGGAGGGCAGAGTAGAGGGGGAGAATCCCCTCCCTCACCCTGCTGGCCACACTGCTCTGGATGCAGCCCAGGACACGGTTGGCTTTTTGGGCTGCAAGCACACATTGCTGGCTCACAGTCAGTTTTCCATTCACCATCACCCCCCAAGTCCTTCTCCTTGGGGCTGCTCTCCATCCACTCCTCGCCCAGCCTGTATTTGTGCTTGGGATTGCCCCGACCCACGTGCAGGACCTTGCACTTGGCCTTGTTGAACTCCATGAGGTTTGCCCAGCCCCACCTCTCCAGCCTGTCCAGGTCCCTCTGGATGGCACATCCCTTCCCTCCAGCGTGTGACCACACCACACAGCTCGGTGTTGTTGGCAAACTTGCTGAGAGTGCACTCAATCCCAGTGTCCATGTCACTGACAAAGATGTTAAACAGCACCAGTCCCAGTATGGACCCCTGAGGAATGCCACTCATCACTTCTCTCTGCTTGGACATCAAGCCCTGAACACACACTTTGTGACACATTCCGTGTTAGTGTCACATTGCTAAACTGTGTCATGGAATAAAAGTGAAATTTTACAAGGAGTACCATGAAGCCACATAAATGTACTTAGAGCTCTTAGATGCTCCGAGCTGAACAGTTTTTTCTCAAACTCCTCCATTGTGGTGGTGCAATTCTTACCCCACCCCGCCGCCCCTCTTTGTTGGGCTGCCTGGTGCTAGGTGCGATTCCACCCACATCCCCGGAGCTATACACCAGTCTGTGGAGATAAGGACTGACAATGTTAACGAGCCTGGCTCCTGCCCCTCCCGATTGCTCGGAAACAGCTATAACAGCCCATCAACTCCTAAGGGCCTGGCACACCTGTGCCTGGGATGTGGTCAAATGGGAACAATAACAGAGTCGCACATTAATCAAATTCTTGTGTAACTGCTGGAAGGCACCAGAAGGTTTTTGACAAAATTCAATTATCTTGGACCCTATAAATGGCGACCACAAGGGAGACCCTTTGAGCTCTCCTGGATCGCAGCGGCCTGTGACTAGCACCTCCCCTGAGCTGGGAGCCTCTCAGGTACCAAACCCTTAAGGTGTCGTCTGTTCCAGACGGAAGGCCAGGGCGAAGTCCCCCACTCGAGTCTCAATTATCGCCCGTTGAGGAATGCCAAGGCATTGGGAGTATTTGCTCTAAACTCGAGAGGGGAATTTTCTTTGAGCTAGCTTCTCTTTACTCTGGGGGGGGGGGGGGGGGGTACGTACCCTTGTTTCTGTGTGTGTATCTCTGTTCTGTGTTCATTCTACTGAATCCAAACTCCTTTGTTTCTCTATGTTTGTCCGTTTTGTGTATGCACATGTATATATAAAGGTACCGTGAAGTAAGTTAGTGTGAATCTTGTCATTTTAGATCTGAATAAGTCGCTTTTCTTTCTTTTAGTATTTCTGGATTATTTTATAATAATAAATTGCTGTTAGTTATTAATATACCTAGATTTCTTACTAAATATCACCGTGTCAATACTTTCATCTGCGACATCCATATAAGCTCAATTTACTAGAAAGTTTCCTGCTGGCTCTCTAGTTGGTGAAACTACTTACGTGTCTACATGATTTTTTTTTCTGAATGTGTTAAGAGACCACAGGCAGGCATTAAGTAGGAAAGTGTGAACGATGGAAGATCTGCTGAATTTTCATGTCCTTCATTGAGTACTTGCCTTAATTCCCAATTCTAGCTCCATCTTCCTCTGGCGATGCTCATACTTGTATTTTCTGCAAAGTTTTTGGAGCTCTATGAATATGATCTATCTTCTCCATGTTAGGCTTTAACTTCTGTGCTTCCCAGAAATTTTGGGAACTGAATTCACAACCAGAAGTTTCTAATCTGATTTTAGGTTGCTGTCTTCCGAACAATGCCAGAGGTTTTCTTTACCTTCTTATTTTGAATGGTCATTCAGCTAATTTGTTCAGTTTGATCTGAACAGAGCCTTTCAGACAAATTTCCACACTTTCAGTACTTCAAACCAAGGTGAAAGTCTGAAATCTTTCACGTCAAAGAGCCTTTGACAGAGCATTGCCTGTCAAGCATGTATTTCTGAGGCCTAACTCAAGCATTATTTTCAAGCCTGCAGTAGTTTTTACCAGGTGAGAACTTGCTTCTGATCTGTGTTTCTGCTTTAAACTGCGACTTGAAGTGTAAGACTTGCAAAAGACATCTTTTCATTGGGGGATTTTGTCTGTCTGTCTTCATATATGCCCTCATCCATCAGAATTTTGCACAGTATTAAAGATGGTTATCCTCCGAAGGTCACTTGGAAATGGTTTCAGTTAAACCATGCTGACACATCCTATGGACATAGGCCAACATTGAGATGCCTTAATGAAACCAGTTAAACAATCTCACACCCTTCATATTTGGATTGGGTTTGGTGTGCAGAATGTCCCTTCGTGGATCCTTTTTAACCTCTAATGAGGAAAACAATAGGTTTATAACCAACAATGTGATAGAAGTTTGTGAATATAACTTGAAATGTAAAATGGAACTGTATTTCTGTGTACAATAAATACAGTGAATATTGAAAACATTCTTTTATTAGGCTCAAGAGTGAACAAGAGTTCAGCAGACAATTTAATTTTGTAATTTTTCACTTAAGAAAGATGATGCAGAAGTTTCCCAGGTGACTGTGCCACATGCGTGTCCTCACCACACCCTGATGACTTCTGTATGGCAGAGCTCAGCCTCCTGGCCACTCCTGGCAGGAAAGTGGCCCTTTGGTCAGAGAGGGCATTGAAGATCCAACCCAGCCCAAGTTTCCTCTGTTGTTTCTGTCTCTCTCAGCTTTATAGGCCGGACTGCTTCTCAGTGTTTAATAACCAACTAACCCACCCTGGCAGTTAATTTATGCTGTAATTGATACGCTGCTGCTTAAATGAGAGTGAGTGGGAGGATTGGGTCATCAGGCAGCAGGCTCAGGTCCCCTCTGTCACATCTGGCTGCTGCTGCTGGAGCTTTTTTTCTTTTTCCCTGAGGTTCTTAAATAAACTAAATGACAGTTCCCAGACTTCTGGGCTGTGGGACATATGTCACTGTGTGTTGTAGAGTAGTGAAGGGTGGTGGTTGAGTTGGTTTGTTGAAACCTCCCTTGTTGGGTAAGGCAGAAGACAAGAAGAGTTGGTCTGTTTTCTCAAGCGTGCTGCCTGGTCATGTTTTCCTGTTCACGGGGGCCCTCAGGAGAGAGGTCAAGTCCTGTGTACATCTGCAGTCAAAAAGAGGGATGGGTCTGAAGGAGATTTGTGGAACAACAGGGTCTAAGAGAATATTCTGTCTTTGATGACCCCGAGGTTGTAATTGGGGTGGAAAGACGTGCATTTTAAGTGCCAAAAGGGCAAAACACAGAGCTTGTCGTCAGTAGGTGACACGTGCAATCTTAGCCAGGCAGCGTAATATTTGTGTTTATGTAAGAGGAGGAGAGTTTGTGTTACTTGATTTTAGCTGGTTTCTGCCATTTTCCAGATCCATATGGGATCTCTCTGGTCATCCAAATCACATGGCATAGAGTGGAAAGCTTCCTGCTGACTATGGCAGAGCAGCAATCTGACCGTGAACTCTCACCTTGTTAGCCCAGGTCATAGCTGAAGCCCGTTCAGTGCTGTTTCAGCATGGCAACTAAGCTATAGCATCCACAAATGCTCCCAAGGACAGGGACAGGAGCCTGACAGTTTGTGACAGCTGTTACATAAAGCTGTTTGTATTATCTTTGATCTATGGAATTGCTCTCACAGGGCAAAAATGCCTAGAGGGATGACATAAACCTGCATGCTTTACTCTTCAGCAGCAGCTGCACAGAACATACTAATTCCCTCTTGAGTCTCATCCTGAAATCAAGTCATTGATTGTAAAGGACTTAGAACAGTCCATCTATCATGTAGCACCTACTCTACTCTTCAGTGATACTCCACAGCAGTTCAGCTGAGAGACACTGTTGAGTTACACATATTCCATGCAGGGAATGGGCCCTGCAAGAGAAAACATGAGCTTGGGGAGAGCAACACTGCAGTGGCTGACTCTGGTACAGTGGTGCTGAGCTTTGCCAGCTGAAAAACTTGTGTGATTTTCCAGATGATTAAGTCCACTTGAATAGATCATTTCCCTCAGAAAAGGTCACTTCTGACACAACTCCGTTTTCTAACAGGAGTAATGTTTTGACAGAAATTACAAAAAAGAAAAAATAGCCTTTTCTTCTAAATCAGCCAGCATTAGCATCTCTAGGCTTATCCTTGTGAAAAGCATTGCTGGCATGAAAGATATAAAGTTCCCGTGCTAATGAGGATTCAAAACTAGAGTTTAGCTTGGAGCTAAATCCTGAAAGCTGACAAGCATGTGAGTCTTGTGCTAAACTGAAGAGAAGGTGCTCAGCAGGTCTCAGTATCTGGCCTTTAATGAACAGCAGGAGACAGGCCTGACTGGCATAAGGTGGGCTGAGGGTGCTCCAAAGGGCTTTGTGCACCGCTTGATGGGCTTGTAAAGCTCTGACATTGGCCACTGGCAGCACTATTCAGAGACCATTCCTGTGAACAGTGAAGTGAAGCTGTGCAGATATTGAAAGGTAATGGCTGGGCAGTAGTGAAAAGGACTTTCCTGCAGCCACTGCCCCAGAAAAGTACTGATTGATGCTTTCTTTATAATTACAGAGTAAGCTGCCTTGGGTGGTATGCATTCAGTCACTGCTTTTACCCAGACTTCATACCTACGTGTCAGTTCCGATCCCATACCAGGACTACAGAGCAGTGTGTTCATTATTCCATGGATGCGCCCTTGCTCCAGAACTATAAAACACAACCTCTTGGGACAGTTGCTCACAGATGATGAGAACTTGTCAACTTCCTTTGAAGTCAGTTGGTGGTTGTGTACTGCACTGTCTGAGCATTTGGCCTAATAAAACTGAATTTATAGTGGAATCGAGCCTCTCTTGGTACTGAGACCCTTTAAGAGTTCACAGGCTGACCTGGCCAACAGCCTCAGGAGCTCTTCTTTTACTGGTTAAGATCTCTTCCACCTAGACTGCTCCACATGAAGCCCAGCGCCTGGGAGAACAAAGACCATTTCAGGAATGCTAGTTGCAACACTGCAGACACGTTTTTGTATCAGGACAATCTCTACTGAGAGGACATAGACTTTCTCAGTCCACACACGTCTACAACTGCTTTTCAGTTTTCTTGTTACATTCCCTATACTAGTTAAAATTAGTGTCTAATCTACAACTGTTGACTCATAGCTCTGACCCTGCAGTTCTAGTACTAGTTCACCTCTTTGGAGGAAAGAATATTGTCTAGGTTAGTGCAGATGAAGTTACCTTTTTCTGTCAGATCTTCTCTCTAGGCATAAAATGGCAGGGAGTATATGCAGTATTATTACTTCCTCTGCCTGTGATTGTTTTTCCTGTTGTTACACCCACACTCTGTGCTGTACTGGCTTTGGAAAGTCCCCAAGTTGTTACAGGAAATACTGTGTGTGGGCTGTTACAGGATTAACTGTGGCAATAATAGGGTTTGATGGCAAGGCTCTCCAAGCAAGAATGAGAAAAAGGGTTTTTCAAAGATGGTCTGGAAATGGTTGTTCTTACAGAATCAGTCTTGGCATTGGCCTCACTGGTGACATTGATTACTCCCTTGGACTTGGATGTTAGGTGACAGCTGCCTGTTTCCAAAAGCACCAGCTCTGTTCACAGGGGATGTGTTAGTGTGGAGATACCTGAATGGTGCAGGTTGTCCTCCAGCTTGTCAGACGAGTGGGCAGGTGTCTTAGAGTTGCTGTTCTCTGACATTACTGACTGTGTCTAATTCACATGTGGTTGGTTTTGGCACAGTGGTGGGGGCGGTGGCTTATAAAAGCTCAGATTAAAATTTAATTTCAGTCACACAGGCACAAGAGACAGCAGTTGGCAGGTTCTGGTGCCTGCCCCCGCCAGGACATCCAGTTGTGTACACCTGAATGATGTCCTGCAGTTCTACCCATCAGACAGCTGTGAAATGGTTGGTGGGGTAAACGTGTTCACTGTGTATCTAGGGAGTAGTGATCTTTCAAGATATGGATGCTACCTACAGTACTCAGTATTTTTGAAGGACTTTGCCCTGATTACTCAAATAAATTTCCCTAATGTTTGCTGTATGCTCTGGTTGTTAAGGGTGATTTCTTTCAGGATTTCAGGTTGGTCTCTTTATTAAGGAAAAGTCTTTCAAAGACTTGCTGGATTTGGGTGCAACTTTTATGCAAACTTGAACATGTTTTATGTAACAGCTGTACTGGTGGTGTCTCCTTTCAGCCTGTTTTTCTAGGGAAATGAGATTTCTTTTTGCTTTTTTCATGCTTATAACGTGTTTGTGATTTTTCTCCCCACCCTGTTGCCACTGTTGACATTACAAATTTGTAGAACACAGGGTTGAAGGAAATTCAGCTTCTGCATGAGTAAAGCAGCTGAAGAGAAGAGAATCCACAAGGAAAGGCTGTGGTATGATATCTCCTTTTATTAGACATCAAAGGATCCCCATGGGAACACAGCCTCTTGAAATTAATTCAGGTAACTTGTTCTCTGCTCAGAGAATTACTTAACATTATTGCATGGCAGGACAGCTTCTTGCAAGGGACAGTTCTCTTCTGCAAAGACATAGCTGAGAAGACCATTCAGTTCTGAGTTTCCGTTTTGGTTTTGTGTTTTCTACACTAGCAGAAATGGCATGTAGGACATGTGGGTTTAGCTTCTGATTATGCCCCAAACTCATTCTGGGCCTAGGGCCAGTCACCAAATGCCTCTGGGACTTGAGACATTACTTCTCATCAAAGCTAGGGATAAAGTTGTGCTCTTTGTATATCTCTTGCCTCATCAGAACTTGGTTTTCTCTTGAATTTCATAGCACACCTTGGCCTGCAGGAGTAAAGTGTTTGCGTTGTAATGTAGCAGGTCAATAACAAACACATCTCAGCAACAGCAGAGTCAGATGAATTAAAACGCTTGTTTTCCAGCACATGCAGGCTGTCAGCCAGTTCTGGGATTCAAGATGTCTTTGAAGTGCTTTGGCTGTCATTTGTCTGTTTGGATTAATTTGTTAAATAGTGCATGTGACACAGACTTGAGTGCAGAGGGAGACACAGTGAGTGTCCGTAAGAGGGAAGACACCAGGGCAGTAACAGGCAGTGCAAGAAAAAACTGGCAGTGCATAGCTAGGGTGCTGTGAGGTTTGGAGAGAGGATTACCAGAAAGCTCCCATGTGGTGGTTGTGGGCATTTATCCATTGCCAGTTTTCTGAGGGGGCTCATGCTCATAATGAGGTATGACTGGCAGAGCCCTGTTTGCCCTGGATAGACAAACATGGTAATAGCGGACTCCTAAGAGGGAATTATTTTCAAAGATCAGCTTAATTGTGTTTGGCCTTCCTTTATAAACAGAAGTACTGTTTTCTTGTGGAAATCAGGAGGAATACGGGTTGGATGGAAGATGTAGCTCTACGGTTTCTGCAATTGCTTGCTAAGCTAGACAGGGTTAGTAAAGAGGCTGAAGTTCCTCAAACCTCCTTTTATACGATCAAGTTCATACCTGATAGTACATTAGTAACCCTGGGACTTCCATCTGGCCCTGCTATAAATGGAGTTTCTCAAAATCAGAGATCAGGCCAAGCAGACTCTGTTGCCTTATTCCATTTCAAGAGATACATTGAGAGATCCAAAATGGTGATAGTGCAAATTAAGACCTTTTTTTGCTCTTTTTGCTTTAACTTTCAAAAATGAGCTAAATTTAGTTCACTCTTTTGAATTACATAGAGTACTTATCAGGGCAGGCTCAAGAACAAAGTCAGTGATGGTTCTGCCCCAGAGACATGAAAGCAGAAGCCCAGCTGCAGTGCAGTGAACACATTAGCTCATTGCCTGCCCAAATAACATAGCGCCTGCACCATAAACCAGCTTAAAGTGAAATTGGTCCTTCACAGTGGTGAAAAATCTCAGTCTAGTTTAATGAGGTCAGGAAAATAAAAAGGAAAGGGGAAGCTGAAGCAATGACAGCAAGAGAAGGAAGGGGAGAAACCAAAGGGGTTTTTGTGTTGCAGTATAACGTGTACTTACAGCTGCAGAACTCGGTACGTTTCCGTAAGAGATTTTATGGGTAAGCTGGATGCAATTTACTTCTGAGAGTCCCAAACACTACTGACCACAGGGATATTATTAATTTCTTTTGAACTCTACTGTTGTAAGGGAGTTGTTGGGATTTCTGCAAGGGCTACGGAAAACCAAAGGAATTGCTGAATCCAGCACAAGAAACATTCAAGCAGCTATAAAACAACAGAAAATCTATACAGAGAGTTAGAGCCACAGTGTATTTATAGTGGTCTAC
The DNA here is from genome assembly GCF_047716275.1 of Strix uralensis. Lineage (NCBI taxonomy): Eukaryota > Metazoa > Chordata > Aves > Strigiformes > Strigidae > Strix > Strix uralensis. The sequence goes on along the minus strand of NC_133980.1, from coordinate 31,272,135 downwards.
TGTGCTACTTGAAGGGTTTTAACAGACTGGAATAAGAGATTGTGTTAAAGGTAGTGGTTTTAAGCAAGTAGGTAGTGTGTTCTGCAGAGAAATAGCATGACTGGGATTGCCATGCGTGGGTGTGTTCTTACACCTTGTGTGGGGTGGGAGAGGTCATACAAGCAGCTATATAGTGCAAGTGTCTCTGTCCAGAAAAGCTGATCACTCCACGTGGCAGTGGAAAGAACAACATGTCTGTTGACAGCTGGGTGATTCAGGGCTGTGCTACTCTCCCATCTTGCTTTCTTTGCCTACAGATTCCCCCTTTTCCTCTCCTTCCCTCTGCCTGGCTTGTAGAGTTGCAAACTCTACCAGAGAGGCCAAGATGGAAGCACCAACATCAGCACAAACCCTGGCACACACAGGCAGCTATAGAGAGTGTCTGTTGCCCCCTCTGTCCCTTTTGCCTTTCCTTTTAGTATTTCTTGCCCTGTAGTAAGGAGTTCTTATCACGCTGGGCTTGTTTCTTTCGGAGTCTGTCCCCCCATAGAAGATTTTCCAGCAGCTCCCTGGTCACCCCGCCAGCCTTGCCTTTCTGTTCCAGCCCCTCTTGATACTTGGCTCTTTTCCTCTCCAGGGCTGGTAGGGAGATGAAGCTTCTCTCTTACCTGTGGTTAACTCCTTGCAGCATTTGCCTATGTCGGACGGGCTCCCTTTCAGCATTTATAGTTGTTAAGCCCCTGCTGTTTGTTTGTTCCAAGCAGTACCAGTCCCCACACCTCCCCATCGTGCTTACAGAGTGCCAGGGCTCTGTTTCAGTGTCCCTGTGGCAAGGGTGCTTTGTGGCAGCGAGGAGAAACCGATTGGTGTGTTTTTTCAGCAACTCTGACACACAAAAAAAAATTCTGCTTCTGTTGCTTCGACACCTCTTCCCCGTGAAACGTGCCAGAAGATGGTGCTAACCTAGAGAGTATGGAGTCGTGCCTAGCTGTGGTTGCTGAAAAGCTGGTTTGTGGTGTAGACTGGCTTGGTCTTTCAGTAGGTTTTAGTAGTAATGCAGCATGTTGCTACACTAAGAAAAGAACTGAGCCATCAGTTTGAGATGCATTAGATTCACACGGAACTGTTTTTCACCAAGTATTTCAGGCCTTGTGGTTAAAAAAAAAAAAAAAAGAGAGAGAGAAATCCAAATAAAAATGGTAGAATTGGATCCAGGCTCAGACTAGTGTTGGTAGTTTGCACTTGATCTTCTGTTTTTCAAAATATATGAACAGCCTGAGATTCAGGAGAGTGTGCCTCTGCAAACATTCGGGTAATGCAGAGAAGTTACACTTGGGTTCCTTCAAGAGGCTTTTGAAATGAGTGTAGGACCTAAACCTCTAGCATAATCAGTTAAAGCTTTGAGACCCAGCATCAGCTGGTTTATGCTTGATTCTGGTTCCAGTTGTTATTTACGGGGCAGCAGAATCATCTCAAGGGAAGACAACATCCCTGACTGCAGGGCCTTACTGGTTCAGTGTGTAAGTAGCAAGTTTGAGGAAATCTTACGGTCTTGACTGTTGTTCAGGGTTAGGAGTTCAAACCCAGCTGAGGTTTGTTTAGTCACTGATTTTTGTTGTACATATTTTGCTTAGTTCAGATGTCAGCAGACAATCTTGGCTCTGAAGGAAGAGCCCTTTTGACTCATGAATATTTTGAGTGCTACCAACTTCAAAGCCTAACATGAATTTCTGCTCTGCCTGGCCAAGTTACAGTTTTAATCATATAAAAGCATATTTTGCTTGGTGACCAGCCTCTGGCAAGCATGTTCTCTTCCCTTGAGAGAACTTGCCATTTTCCTTAAACCGTCCATCACATGGCTTTTCATCAGCCGTCACAGTCTAAAGACTTTACTCTCTTTTTCGTAAATATAATTATTTCAAATTCCCAAGCGAACACGAGTGTCCATGTAGGATGAGCGCGGTGCACCCCAGGTGTACACGAGTAGCCGCCCTGGGTGAGGCTCAAGGTGCAGCAGTCCCCGTCTCTGTGTTCCTGGCAGGGGTTGGTACCATGCTGAGGGGAGGCTGCGAGGAGCAGGGCGATGACCCGGTGACGTGTGGCCCTGGGCACCCTCTCAGCGCTTTGAGACCGCGTGGAACGGTTTGTGGGTAAAGTCAGTGATGGACTGGGGGTTTTCAAGGAGTGTCTGCTGTGAGATAAATAGGCTGAGGCTGGGGATATGTGTGAAATTAGCCTGAGCAAATTACCCTCGCTCATAATCTGGAATTCTTTTATGTCAAAATGGTCATATTTTGCACTGAGGCTGCAGAGCATTCCTCGAAGCAGTGAAGGTGGCCCCTCCCGAGGCTGCTTTGTGACAGCAGGGTCACTCACCTTGGGTGTTAGCAAACTAAACACTAATGTCCAGGTCTGAGCACGCTGCCTCCCCTGCACTCCTGCCTTCAGGTTCCCCAGGGCCCCCTTTGAACACGTCCTGCATGTTTACCTGCATTTAGATGCCCTTTGCTTTAAGCGTGAGTTTATTCTGTAAGATAATCGCCCCGTTCTTACCTGTACCCTCAGCACGGTGCTTTTAGTTTCTTCAGAGAATGTTCTCTCTAAGGGTCACCTTCTACCCTCTGATTTGAAGGGAGAGTTACTTCATTCAATGGGAGCCTCGCTACAGATTTATAATTATATTTCACCACCCCCACCACGAAATGCAGTTAGAAATGCAATCTGGTCTCGAGCAGTGGTGTGGGTCCAAAGTTAGTGTCTTGTCATCTACTTTACATTTCACTTCATGAAGTATTTTTCAGAGCATGTTTCAAGCAGCAAGATACTTGCAGTATGGAAATACTACATTCCTCTGCTGATGAAAGTAAGTATGAATTCCAACTAAACGTGTAGTTAAAATAATTAAGCCTGGGTGCTAAGAGCTGGAGTACAGTGGCAAAAGAAAAAAAAAAAAAAAAAAAAAGACTGACTTTACAGTGATTCTAAGCTTGTATAGTTTTCCATATTGTCTAAGGAGAGCTAACTCTGCTCAACGTATTGAGGGGAAAAAAGCAGAACGCTTTTAGTTACATGCCTCTTTAAATCAGAAACAATTAGTTTCATGGTAGTGCTTCATGATTTTTAATCCACACTAGAAAGACTTTGTGGCATCTTTCCAGAAACAGCTCAAGTCATATGTATTTCCTTTAGATTTCTGCTTGCTCGATGGCTCCTGTTGTGTTGTTTCCTGACATGGATGCCGTCAGTCTCCTGTCTTTCAAGGCTATTTGCAGGCTTGTTATGTCTATTGGCTATAGTCATCTCTTGGTGCTGCTTGCTAAAATGCCCAGAAAGCTTTGGGCAAGACTGAGGTTTTCCTATTTTTAAGAAGCAGCTTTGAATTTTTGTTTGTGTGCCCGGTGTGACCCTCTCAGCCTCTTGTTAACCAACTGATAGAGGAAATAATTTTTTTTCCTGCATGTGAACAGTTTGGAACAAAAAACCAAACTTTCTTAAATGGGTGCTTTATTTAGTTTTAATTTACCCAAGGACTTCAAGTGTGTTTAGTTTAAAAAAACATTCTGCAATGCATCATCCTATCAGAAGATGTTGTTTAATGAAAGTCACAGGAGGAGTTTGTTTATCCTTCTTCTCCTCCCAAACCCGTGCCCAAGGTTCTGCTTTGCCAACATTCACCGTAGTTGCAAGGAACAGGGCTGTGGAGAATATACACAAGCCCTCAAGGAATAAAGTACCTCATGCAGCTGATACTCTGTTTCTTTTGGGATGGGATGGACAAAGCCTTTTCTCTTTTAGAGATTAATTAAACACTTCATTAATTAAAACCTTCACAGGTTTATTTTAGGCCCTCATTCAAGGAAGGTTTAACTGCTTTTATGAAACAAGTTGAAAGAAATAAGCTAGCACAATCCCTTCCTCAGCCCAAAGTGTGGGTTTTTGGGGTGTTATTGTCATTTAGGGATGGCTCAGGAGGTTTGTGAGGAAGATGGAGCTTTTCAGCTTCAGGTCAGTACTGTGGTGTTCCGAGGTCCTAGAGAGTCTGAAGCTGTAAACCCACTTTAATCTTACTGATAACTATCTAGCTAGGTTTATATCTGCTATTTAGATCCAAAGCAGCATGCCTTGCTGGGGCTGTTTGTAGATTAATTGATTTGCTGGATCAGAGCTCTAAGGGACTAATTTCTGTATCAGTGAAAAGCCAAGAACTGGTAACACCTCTTCCACCTTCTTCATTTGAGCAAAAACATGCCAATGGAAAGGTCCCCATTTATTTGATTTTCAGTATCCTAATTCTAAAATACCAGTTACTCTTACAATCAACTGTAAAACACTCCAAAATGACCAGAGGACTTTGTGAGCCTGAGGCAACCCTGTTGTGGCAGACACTGCTTGTCACAGCTCCGCAGCCTCCTGTGCCCTCTCGTGTGGGGGACACGCAGCAGCTGCAGAGCAAGCTTGGGGAAGGGGACTTGGCAGCCTGCAGCTGACCTGAATGGAGAATCCATCTGTTTTAAGGGTATTTTTTAGGCTTCTATGATTACTCACTTTGAGTACATATTCTGACCAAGGATTTAAATATTGATTCTGAAAATCCTGGAATCTCTGGAAAGGCTCAAATCCAAAATGGCTTACACTTTTGCTCTATCCCTCTTGAGGTTTCTATGTTTTTCTCCAGACCTGCAAGATCAACATGTGAAGAGCTATTTTTAATCATGGTTGGGGTTTTACTTATATTTTCGCTAAAATTAGCAAGGCCAAAAAATGTGGTCATTTGTCGTCTTTAGGGACGATGTTTGTTGCAGCAGCAGGAATTGCTGCTTACGGTACACCTCGTAAAGACCAGAGCTAATGAGCACTTCTTAGCTGCTATTGAAGACCCTTCTTGCTTTTTTGGCTCACTGTCAGGTGCACTGCCTGAGCCGGGATTTCACAGGAGGAGTGTCTGTGTAGGTGAATGCATGTGTCCATGGGAGAGAGAAATCTCAGGCCCTCTCCTGTCAAGGCTGTCGACACTTTGCACGTGTAATGGCAAAGCTGCCTTGGCACTGGTTTTTGTGCTCTGAGCAGTGAGTGTCTGCACTTTGGGGTATTCACTTAGAGCGCTGTTGAAGAGCAGATCATCTGGAGTTGATATAAATAACAAACCAAGCCCTTCCAAGGGCACAAAATGTGCTGGCAGCCTCTTCAGCAAGGAAATAATTCTCCCCATCTGTGGTTTTGTTTACAAGAGGATTCTAAATATATCTCTCATCTCCTGATGATGATTAGAAATAAGCCTACTCCTGCACTGTAGGGTTAGAAGACAATGGACTCCTGAAACTGGTTTTTCTTAAGAGTGCACTGGGTGCAGTGTTGCTCCCTGACTTTAGTTACGTGCTTAATAATAATGAATGCTATTACTGAAATCATGTGAAGAAGAGTTGTATCTGTAGAGGTCCCTGCTATAGTTGTCCCCTTCTGTGGTAGGGTATACATCTGGCTGCTGGGAGGAAATGTGAGACGATTGTTATGGATTAGAGTTATCCTGAAAGCCCTGTGTTTACTCTTCTCTGCCACAGGTTCAGCAGCATTACGACAAGAGAACCCTGTGAGAAATTACGTAGTCTTTTTCCAGGTCTTTCTGCAGATTTCATTGGAATAGATTTTTGGAAATTTGGAGGTAGGAGCAACAAAAACCACATTTCTCGCCATCAGGAAGAGGTAAAGCAAATACTTCCCAGACATTTGATTTGTTACCAGAATTGTAGTCCTGCTTTTGATGTGCGTTTTCAGGAAGAGAAGTTGCCCTTGGGGGTGTTGGTCTCAAGCCTACCTGTTGAAGTTGTTTGATTTGCAGATGTCATTTGCTTGTGGACTGGATGAATAAAGCGGCATACAAACAAAAGCTTTTCAGGCAAAGAGGCTGTGCAGGTAGTGCACACTTACTCCGTGTATATTTAAGGTCTGCGTTGTAATTGTAGACTAAAAATAACGACCATTTCTCCCCCAGCAGTACTGCTGCTTGGTCAGTAATGGTGCAGACCTGTGCCTTTTCCCTGGCTCAGATACAAACGTCACTTAGTGGCATGTTCAGCAGGGACTGGCGCCAGGATCTCTCCCAGCACATAAAACATGCAGACAGATCCCAGGGCTTGATGACGTCTCTGTTAGGACGCAGTGATCACAGGGTTTGTGTCAGCTCACTGTACGTGTTCTGCATGAGTGGTGTTCCACGTGCTTCCTCAGTGGGTTGTCATCTCTGACAGTGGGAAATCCAGAGCAGGTGAGATTTAGCTCTACTCTCTGAAGCACAGGATGGAGAAGAGGAAGGCCCTAGAGACTAGAAAAAGTTTCTTTGGAAACTACTGTTCCAATGCTGCAACTCATGCAAGAGAGAGTGCAAGTATTTGAGGAGAAATACCCAAATAAGCAAGGAGGAAGAAAGAGAATGCAAGCACCTGGCACAGAATAAATTAGAGATAGAATTTGGAAAAGAAAAGGCAAGCATGTTTGAAAAACTCCAGTTCTGTTTTAACCCCTAACTAAAGTAAGTATTTGAAATTTTCTTTAATAAAAGGAATTGGTTTCTGAAATACAGCTTTAGGGAACTGCATAGGAAACTGTTTTTCCCTTTCTTGATCTAAATTGCATGATTATCAGAGATTAACTTCTCAAAGCAGTGTCAGATTTGAATGCACTCTTCTATTTGTGAGCCACTTCACAGCAATTACTCTTGATGTGTGCTGGTGCCACTTGGCAGGAAAGCAGACTTCACTCCCTTTACCTGTGTTCTGTGGCTATAACGCAGCAATCCATACCTTAGCTAGTGTCTAGACCACCCCTGCGTTTGGTGAAGGGGCACTTTCAAGGTGCCATTTGTCTCATCTATTTTAGAAGTCTGCCTTCAAAGGCAGTTGCTCACACCTGAGGAGTGCATGTCTCTCCATGGACGACCAGGGGAGTCTCAAAGATGAGCTCCAGCATTCATATGGAACATGTTTATGTTTAGGTGAGAGGAATCCTACTTCATTTCAGCAGTGAGGCGCAGTCTTGGGAATCTCCCTGTTCTGTCGCTTGAACTGAGTTGTTCTTTTCTCATTTCTAAAGCTCTTACTTTTTGATTTTTTTTCTTCTGTTTCGAAACCCTGGCTTGCAAGTCGTGATGCTCAGCCAGGCCCAAAAGCATGACAGTGAGTGAGGAAGCTGTGTACCTAAAAAACCCTCTGCTTCATTTGTGGCTCGGTCCTTTGAGATTGCTTTGTAGACCTCAAACACAGCTGCTGAGAGTGGAAGTTCATATGAACCATAAATTTCTGAGCAGAGCCCTTTTTTAACTTTTAAAAGCCTATTTTATGCTCTTGGCATGTAAATTTGCCTAAAATTGACATATACAGGACATACAACTCAGGAAACCTTTTGTTTTCCATAGGGAATAAACATGTGTAGTGACTAGTTAAGGAGCAGTTTTCTCAAGGAGTTATTTCTTTAGGATGCTGATAATATGTCAGTCAAGTTAGCTTGGATGAAAAAAGCCTTTTTTGTGAATTCAGCATGCCCTTTGGGGCCAAATGTAAGCTTCAAGTGTGGCTGTTCTGAGCTTGAGACAACTGTGTGTGTTGTCGGAAATGAACACGGTCTGTGTGCAAGTCAGTTCAAAAGGAACTGAAGTCTGATAGATGTGGTGCTGGCAGTTAGTTTTTCAGAGTGCTTTCTGATTCAAACACCTGATTTTCTTCTTGCTTTGCCCAGTTTTTCTCTATGCAAATTATGTATATTTGTAAACCATTTCAGAGTCTCTGTGCTCAGGTGCAAACAGCTATGCTGAGGCCAGGAGGAGAGCAATCTCTCTTGGAAGCTCCTTCCTTCAGTGCACTGCTTTTAAACCTCAAGGACCTTCACGCACCAGAAGGACAGACCTGGAACAAAATGGCCAAGCTAGGAATGTCACGGTCTTTTCACTATTTCAGGTGTTGAGCTCTCACCTTGTACATCACAAAGGGGGTTAGATTTAAGGAGGTTACAGTGCAATGCTTTCTGGACATCTCTTGGAAGGTACCACGTAGTGACTATCAAAAGCTAAAGAGCACAAGAACATCAGTCTCTCAAGAAAACCTTTGCCAGGATTGCTGTGAATGGGCAAGACAGATGGAATTTCATACTCTAGGAACCAGATCATTCCGAGTAGAAGAGGATAGGAGGAGTACTGCATGTGGTAGTGGAGTTTGAGAAGTAATTTTGTACTACTTTCAAGTGATTTTAATCATCAGGTTTTGTCACTTACTACTATTCTGTTCTGCCATTTGGAGTGGAAGAACAGAGGCATTATGCTATCTTAGTACAAAAAGACTCAGCATTAAACCCTAGAAAAATCAGTATGTTGCTACCGTGCATTTCAAAGGTTGGAGTGCTGAAAGAGAAAAGACTTTCCTCATAGCAGAGGAAGAGGAGTAAGCTGGATCTGTAGATTCTTTAGAGAGAGAAAGAGAAGCAAACTAGTGGTATTGAAACAGATCATTTTTGGCTTACATAAATTTATTTTGTTGTATAATGGATCAAATAAAAGGTGACCCAGCTGAAAAAGCAGCAGCAACTAGAATTGGTATTGAATGAAAGGAGCTTTCAAACGAGAAGCCTTGTAAAGGAAGGTTCTGTGCTAACGGCTAAAGTGGACTCCTGATAGAGAAAACAATTGACCTTTGCTTTGTTTGCCTGCAACAGAGGCTGAGAGAGTGTGGCTGATGCTGTGTGAGTGTGTCTGTGCCCACACCTGCATGACAGCACATCGCCGTGTGGGTGAGGGGGGGGTGCCTACGTAGTGCCTGCACACGTGGAATTGTACAGCAGATTTCAATGGAGGCGTTTTCAAATGGCAGTACAAATGTTTCAGGTATGAAAAAAGATAAATCAGTTCAGCCAAATAGAAGTGTATTCAGTTTTCAAATGCTGTGGTTTGACTTTGTTTTTTAAATGACCTTTCTTCACGTATTGTTCTTCAAAACATTTTATTGAAATAATAGGTAAAGTGCTGTATAGGTGTTTTTCTCTTGTGTTTACAAAGGGACAGATGTGGTCATTGCTATTATTTATTTGTATATTACTGAGGTGTGCTGAAGGTTTTGAACCAAAGTATAATTAAAGCTGCAGAAGATGCTGAAGTGGCTATAGTGGGGTAGCCAGAAGCCATTTATGTCCTTATCGATTTTTTTCTTTCAGTTTTGAATTGTAGCAAGTTGAGGGGTTTGTTATGGTGTTATGTAAACTGAATGTGTCACTTTTTTATTTTTTTTTTTTTCATTCTGCATGCAGTGCAAGTTATTTTTAGGACTGTTCTTAAACGTAATTATCCAAGTGCTGGCTAATCCTTGCAGTAGTTCTGTAGAGCAGGAAAGATGTCCCTTGTCCAAATCCCAGTGCCTTCCATAAGGTGAATAGTCTTCCTTTCCCAGTTTCTGGTCTAGACTTTAAATTACATGTCTGCCCCCAGGATGCTTTCCCAGATGCTTATGTCAAAAAACTAACCAGAGGTTCTCCATCATGTGAGTGCATGTACAGTGCTGTGGACGTGCACAGGTGCCTCGCAGCCTCCCTTGTCTGAATTGTTTCTCAGTATTACCATCCCAACAGCCTGCCTTGAGATTTTCAGAATGCATGTTACAATTACTTTCAATCAGTTCTAGCAGTCTCAAGTGATTGAGTCAAAATGAAAGTGGAAGGGACCTGCACACGCTTAAGCTACATAAATTGATGTGAAAGATGAGGCTACTGTGCGAGCAGTGGTGGTAATAAAGTTAGTGGTCAAACGTATTTTTTCTGGCTGCTCTTGCCTGGAGCTCCGAGGCCTCCTCACACCCTCTAAGAAGTGACTGTGTGCTTGTTAAAGCTAATCCCTGAGGTACTGTAGGTTGGACTTGAGAGGCACTGGCAGAGCTTTGTGTAAAGCATCTCACCTACTCTTTCCACGGTGTGTGCTGTTGTTTCCAGAGAGCCATCCTCAGAGCAGAGTACAGACACTACACATGATATTTCAGTGTGTTGCTCTTCGTTGCATGTCAAGGACAAAGAGCCCTCCTTGGCTGTCAGGCCTTCCTTTACTTTCCCTTTGTCTCTGGTGTCTTGGTGTAGCCCTTCAGGACTTGGGTCTGAGAGGAGGTGGTGAGGATCTGTGTGTGACCGGTGCTGTGCCAGTATCTGCTGCCACAGATGAGCACTGGGAAGTAAGGGTATTTGGTATGACGAGCCCATTTCAGAATCTGCCTGATCGTCAGAGGCTGTAAGGATGATTTGTTTTTCATAATCAAGCAAATTAAAACTCAGCTTTTATGTAAAATGAGTAATGCTTTTGATTTCTCTGAACTGATGTGGACACAAGTGCACCGATGTGTGTCTTGGCCTTCTTGTGTTCTCACCTATTAGCTGGTTATAGGAAAGATAATTAAGGTGGTAAGATAAGTGTGACTGAGGTTTTGTACTTGGAAGAGAGCCGTTTCTGCCAAGGACCAGCCATACTCCGTGAGCTGTGGGTGTGTGTCTGGTGTGCAGGGGCTGATCCCCTTGTTCTTCAGTGGGAATGGAAGTGTTGAGCACCTGTGCAGGCTGCTCCCCAGAGGAGAGGAGCTGGCGTCCTCAAGATGAGCAGTTTGGGATTTTTGCCTTCAGACAGGCAAGTTCAGAGGAGAGAGGGGTGAGACCCTGCTTTCTAATGCATTACAGACACTACAGCCTCATCCTTCTGTGACTGTCAGTTAGGATGAATTCCGGTGCAGACTGGTGGAAGAAAGAGAAAGGACTTGGCTTTTCCAAGCCCAGTAGTTCCATGGCTTTGCAGAAATCCACATATCATTGCTGCCTCTGAAAACCCTACCTGGATTTTCATCCTCCTTCGTCCACAGGGGTCCATATTGAGATAAGCTTTGTTCCTAGACCATAATAATACATGTGGTATCCAGGATGCACAGACCCTGCATTGTCCAGTGCAGCAGAAAGCAGGTAATTGCCTCTCTCAGCAAGCTGGGTGCGGCAGCCCTTGCTGTGAACTGCTGGCGCTGCATCTGCCACTGCTGAAGTTGTACCTCAGCACACTTCTGTTCTGGATGGAGCGGTCAGAATTCATCACGTATTTAGTCCCTGTTCTCCAGAGAAACTCTTTAATGTACTTGTAAGACACCGTGTTTCATGGGATAGTGTCTGAGTATCACTTTGGGTTGAAAAAGCTCTTCTCTGGAAAGCTGTTGTTTTCTCCTGGAGGAAGCTGAAGAAGGTTTTTTGGGAACATTTATTCTTCTGAATGGGTTCTTCACTTTCCATACACTGCCTTTCTTAATTACATAAAGAAGAGACACATTAACTGAAAGGCAGCATGTGTATTTAGCTCTACTCAGCATAGATCTCTGCTATTTTAACTTAGGGAAGCGCATCTACTTATGTAACAGGTTATTTTGGGCCAGTTTCACATACTTCATATGAAAAAAATGAAGCAACAACCAACCTTATGAAGTTTGTATCTGTATTGGATAACCCAATACGATGGTTCAGAGAAGACAGCCTCTGCTTTTGTCACTACAGCTGCATGTTTTGCTTTCTTCCCTCTTTCTCTCTCCCCGTCAAAGTTCTTGGCAGGAAAACCTGCTCCCCTGCCACTGAGGAAGGCTCTTGAAATGCAAATAGAAAAAGCTAGCAAGAAACCACTGGAGAGAAGAATGGGCAGCAGGCACTGGGCACACGCACAGCTGGGCACGTGACTGCTAATCCCGCGGTGATAGAAAGGAAAGGTGTGTACCGGAGCTGCTGCTTCTCCTTCAGAGCATCAGTTGAGTTCCCTTCCCAACAGGAATGGGTGTCCTGTTGGAAAGAGATAACTCGCAAAGATCTGAGTCACTGCTGTTAAACAAAAAGAAATGGCCCAGGTGAAATCCTGTTTTCCCTGGTGGTTAGTCTCCTGCCTGGAGGACTGGGAGGTGTGGGCTTGTGTAACACAAGTTACAAAGGCCCCAGCCCTGTTAGCGCAGCCTGCGTGTGGTTGTGTCTGCGATGTCTGGGAATGGCTGCAGAGCAGAGCATTTGAAAGATGCTGTGACAGCATCTTATGCTCGGGTAGCATGAGTGGGAGACCCATCAGATCGAGTGTAATGGAGGGGACATCATTAATTCTTCATCCTGTATGATCTTTCCTAAAGCTTGTGATGCCTTAGCCAAAAGATGAAATGCTATTGTTTGCTAATCTAACTGTTCCCATCAGATATAACCAAGAAATCTGGGTTAATGCCCCTTATTAGATAAACAGCAATCTTTCCAGACAGCAGGGTGCCTACTTTGGAAATTGTAAGCAGATTTACTTTCCCCATAACTTCTCTGGGGGTATAATTATTTCTGATTTCCCCATCCCTGCTGCTGTTTCCATTAGCTTTTCGAGAATGGCTTTAGGCAGAATGATATGGATGTATCTTATATTGCCATAAGTTTCTTCTCCTAAAATCCAAGTGAAAAAGCTCTGTGGTTTAATTGGGTTTGTGCTATCAGGTAGCGGTGCTGCTTTATCTTTGTATATGGTTAAGCTTGTACTGCTGAAGCTATACGAAGGATGCATATTGTCTGTCAGAGTATGAAGGAACTTAGTTTTACAAAATAGCATACCCTGAGAATCCCTCTGGGTTGTGGACAGCTTTAGCAGAGGTGATGGTTTTATGAGAGGATTGTGCTGCCAAGTCAGAGGAGAGCAAATTAGGACTTTGAAGTGAATCCTTACTGAAGTTGCAGGCCCACAGTGGAAGTAAGGGAGTCTTTAAATGTCAGGCTGTGTTTCAGCTGTTGTTCTTCAAACAAAAATCTGGTGAAAACATTTTCCTGTAGATATCAGTAATACATTCTTACTGATGCTAGTGGGGTCACTTTCACTTTATTTATTTTAGTGACAACCTGAAAAACTAGTGACAAGCAGGAGGGAGTTTATTCTCTGCTACACAGCATAAGGTAACCTTCTGTTGGAGTGGGTTGCTTGCCACAAAAGCATATTGCTGGGAGGCAAGTCCCTCGACCTGATGGCTCTGCAGCCTGAAAAATGGAACAAGCTCTGGGATTCTGTAAGTGCAGTTAGAGAGTGTAAAGGAGCTTGCGTGGTAACAGATTCATCACAGTTTATTGTGATAGACAAAGACATGGTAAAAGAGGGCACCATTGACAGAATACAGATGAGGAGCTTCAGCTGTTCATGTCAGGGATGCTGAACAGTGGGCTTGGAGGGGAGCGTAAATGGAAACAAACAGGGAAGATGGATTTCATTCAGCGTGACAGGCTGTATTTTATCTATCAGATTTGTAATGATGCTGTTGCTGCTCTTCCACATAAGAAAGCTGGCCTGAAAAGCCAGGGATACCTAGCGACCTGCTATCTGCAGGCTAGATGTTTTCAGAAAGCAAAAGGTCTTGAATCAAACCTGCAAATGGAGGATTTAAATCAAGTAAGCAAATAGATTGTTAGGCAGAATCACTTGCAGAGGAATACTTTGTGAGAAATTAGCCATTGCTGAAAATGAATGAGTGTAACTGGCTAGTTTGTATGTGACTGTTAGAGAAAATAACACAGCTTTTGGTTCTAAGGGGATGAGAGAATTCTGTGTCTGCCCTGAGAATTTAATAGCATAGATCCTAAAAGGAGGAGGTAGTAATCTGTAAGACAGAGGCATACTAGTGTCGTAGTTTAAGCCCAGAGGGCAACTGAGCACCAACCACACAGCCACTCACTCACTCACTCCTTCCCCCTCAGGGATGGGGAGAAGAAAATAAAAAAAAAAGGCTTGGGAATCGAGACAAGAACAGGGACGGATGACTCCCCCATTATGGTCATGTGCAAAAGACAGACTTGTTAGGGGGAGAAAAAGAACAACAATTTGATTTAAACACCACACCAACAACACTTAATCTAACAGTCAAACAGAGTAGGACAGTGAGAAGTATAACCACATCTTAAAAACACCTTCCCCCCACCTCTTCCTAATTCCCAGGCTCAGCTTTGCTCACGATTTCTCTACCTTCTGCCCCACAGTGGCGCAGGGGGCAGGAAATGGGGGTTGTGGTCAGTTCATCACCCCTTGTTTCTGCCACTCCTTCCTCCTCAGGGGGAGGACTCCTCACGCTCTTGCCCTGCTCCAGCGTGGGCTCTCTCTCACGAGGAACAGTCCTCCACAAAGTTTCTTCAACATGAGTCCTTCCCACGGGCTGCAGCTCTTCCCAAACTGCTCCAGCGTGGGTCCCCGCCATGGCCTGCAGCCCTCCCAGCAACTGACTGCCCCAGCGTGGGCTGCCCTCAGAGTCCTGCCCTTCTCCGGGCGCAGCCCCCTGCTCCCGCGTGGGGTCCTCCACGGGCTGCAGGTGGCATCTGCTCCCCCGGTGACCTCCATGGGCGCAGGGCACAGCCTGCCCTCTCACCATGGGCTGCAGGGGTCTCTGCTCCGGCACACCTCCCCGTCCTCCTCCTTTCTTCCACTGACCTTGGTGTTTGCAGAGGTATTTCCCTCACAATTCCTTCTCCTCTCCGGTTCCCCTTCTTAAACACGTTATGGCAGAGGTGCAGCCACCGTCGCTAATTGGCTCAGCCTTGGCCAGAGGTGAGTCTGACTGGGAGCTGGGGGAGCTGCGAGAAGCTCCTCACCAGGGCCACCATTGTAACCCCCTCCCCTGCTACCAAAACCCCACCACACAAACCCTACACAACTAGCATAGCCTAATGCTAAACTGAACAGAGCGGTGGGTTCTACCTAAGCAAGAAAGGCACAAGTGTGTTGTTACACTACTGCAGCAGTAGCAGGACAAAAGTGAACTTGAGTCGCAGCCACCATTTCTCCTTTGCTTACCCTTTGTCCGCACGTAGAAGTAACTTCCCCATCATTGCACAATCACTGCCCAGGGTACCTGGGGCAACAAGGAGTTGGGGGGGGACACACACCTGCCTTCACTCATTGCAGTAAGATATAGGGAAGTGCTCCCTGCTGTAGATGCTCACGGTGGGACCAAGCAGAGGGAGGTAAGCAGGCTCCTCTGTCTGTGCTGCTCAGCCAAGAACAGCCTAACCCTGAGAGAAGTGAAATATCACTGCAGTGTCAAAGCTACCATGACATTTGACCTTGAGCCTCAACTGTGGTGCAAAAGAAATGTGACTGGAGTGGCTTGGGAGCAGTAGTTGGCTGTCACCAATGCAGGTGTACTGGCCCGCTTGAGAGCTGCAGCCTGAAAGAACTGCGAATTTGGAAAGTATTATGGGAAGTTCTCACATGCTGGAACTGAAGCTGCAAGTTTTGACCAAGCATGCTTAAAGAAAGAAGATGATCAGACAAACTCCCGTGTGCCTCATGATTGATGAGATGAACTGGTGAACAGAAAGGCCATTCAGCAGGAAAAAAACCACATGGAGAGCTATTTTTCCTTTGTTTCTCCATAAAAAAGGCCATCTGCATGTAGCAGAAGGTCACTTAGACAATGTTTTGCTGATTAGGGATATCAATTAAACTCAGACACCAGAGTGAAAAGAGCAGGTGTATTTTACTAGAAATAACTAAATAATATAACAGAATAATACAGAAAACATACAGTAAGAAAAGACAGAATAGTGCACTTAAACAAACAGGCAAATCCAGGGTAATGCATCACATCATTGCTACCTGAGAGAGAGAGAACAGTGATTAAGAGAGATCCATCACCACTTGCACACTTTACCATCATCCAGATCCGCAGTCGCTGGGCAGCCCCGGTTACAGCGAGGATTTGGAGAACCTTTCCCTGCAAGTGGGAAATCCTACGCGGTGCGTCCACCCGTAGGTGAGGCTTCCAAAGTCGCTGTGAGCGGGCCCAGCCTTATATACCTAAAAATCAGTAAGCCAGAATAGCTGACACCTTTGTTTTAAGCGGAAATGTCTGGTTTTCATCTCACGTTAGGTTCCCCCAGAGCCTGGCCAGGGCTTAAGGGAGAAGCTCAGGGAGTTTCCCTGCTTATCTAGTTAATTTATGAGCAAGGTCACAAGGCCAGACAACTGTTTCTGTGGCTCCGTTATCTTGCTCACACATAAAGAAAGATAAAGATACATTCAACATAGACATGTTTTATGATGTTTAAGCTACATCTTCTATGCATATTTCACTAATGACTACGTACAGAGTTAGCAGTTTCAGTTCAGGGCCTGTTGCTCAGGCTTCAGTATTCCCACCTTTTACATCAGAACAGTTGGTTTGCTATAACTTAGTATAATACCTGTTAGCACAATGGTTATCAGTTATAAAATGTACAGGATTCATCTATAGGTCAACTCTGGCTTGGGCCTATTGTCCAAGCCTTAGCACTTCAGACAGCTAAACAGAGTGAGAAGAAATTTGCCTCCATCCATAGGAAACTGGAGAAATAATAGGAAAAAATTGTGAAGCAGAACTATGTCACTCCAGAGGCTGATACAGAAGAGCACTGTCTGCCCACTGCCACAGAAACAGGGTGGCTCTCGACTTACCAGGAGGTTGTCCAGCCCTATTTTCCTGTGATACCTCTTACTTCCCATGGCTGATTAATCTCAAAAGGAAAAATAGTTATTAGTAATTTTCAGAGATTCCATTTCCTTTTCTCAGTTTTGTGTGGCTCCCCGTCTGTCATTATCCTCAGTAGTAGCCTTAGACTTTTCTAGAGATGCTTTTTCTTCACTTCTGTGTCCTGCAGCCTGGGCAGGGGGAGGTGGCATTGGTCAGAATTTCTGTTGTAGACCACCTCGTCCATGGTCAAAGCTCTTCAAGGACAGAGGAGAAGATGGTGTGCCACAACAAAATACTATTTTTGGTAGACAAGATGAGACAAAGGATGGGAAATCTGTGTGTTATTCTTCCTGTTTTGTTGATCAGGAGCTATTGTTAGTGGGGTTAAATTTGCTGAGAATTGACTGCAGGTGCTCTCATTTCACATGCAGATTGGTGACTGCAGGGACATTCTTCCTAGGTTCCCCTCAGATCTGCCTTAGCCAGAAAAAGAAAGCCCCCAAAACGATCACATTCTTCAGAGAAGTATCTTCATTTTGTCACCAAAACAGGGAATAAACCTCTTAACAGCAATGTAGCATTACGAAGCAGGCCTTCTCTTTATTACAGCACTGGATGCACGGGGATTGCTCCACCTAACGTGTTTACAATAAAATAAAAGTTCATCCTTTAATACTTTAAAGACATGAATATTCATACATTTTCCAAGAAGTCTCCACCTTTGTGCCTATCTACTACATTTACATAATGTTGGCATTGCAAAGCTACACCACGCGTGCGCGGGGGTCTCACGTGGTCCTCGATGGTCGGTTGGGGAGTTACCCCCATGCTCCTTTTTCCCTTTTACGGTCATGAGTCTTTTGAGGACAATTTCTTCTCCTCGGATATGTCCCAACTCTGTTGTCTGGCCAAGTTGTTCTTATCCACCTTGTTTGAGCAGTTCTGCCAGGATGTGTCTCTTCTCAAGGTTAGGATATCTTCTCTGTGCACTTTAATCACTCAGGCCTCGTTAACTACAAAGTTAAACATTGTTTGGTAAAAGAATTTCTCAACAATTTCACCCCACCAGCAGGAAGCTTTGTCACTGTAGGATGGGGAAGAACATGATGGGATATCATAAAATTAGCTGCCTCAAAAAAGAAAAAAACAAACCCCAAACTGAAAAACAAGATGTGGAAAATATGGTACAAAGTTCTCAGGGTGCCTCCCACATGGACTGTTAGCACTAGGTTCATTCTGAGCCCCAATTTCTTTATTTTGAATTTACTGTGAGCAAGCTAACAGCAGAGGTGCAGTTCCTGCATGGTTTGCACATAGATCCCGTTTGACTTCACTTACGATTAACTTGCTTTAAATTCTCTGTGAGAGAGAACAGAAAAACTTCATCTTTCCTGATGGCAGAAGTGGCTGTTGGTGGTGCTGCCTTTGAGTATTAATCTCTCAGTCTTCATTATCATCTTGTTGTTCTATGCTATGAAGTATAAAGCCAGTGAGTGCACTTCTCATATTTTTTTGAGGTAATTCAGATGTTGAGTGGGATATTTATGGGCTGAAGGACTTGATGTTACTCTTGTGAGACTTCACAGCGGTGAGCTGTAACAGAAGCACTCCTCCAGCTCTCCTCACCCGGCTTCTGAAAGTATTCATACTAGGTGAAAACAAGCTGTTTCCTTTCTCACTGATGTAGAAATACAGAGAAATGCTTGCACTCTCTCAAATCAGAGCATATCCCTAACAATATTACTTGCATTAATGGTATTATACATACCCTGAAGTGGATAGTACCCAGCAGAAATGGAGCTGCTTGAGAAGTAGACACAAGAAGTCCTGAGCAACCACCTGGAAAAAGCCGTGTCAGTCCCTTTGGAAGGACATAAAGGGCTGGACTTTCCTGCACCAGGATTGTCTGTAGGTGGGATTTGGCAGTTAGCTGAGGAGCTGGCACAGTTGGCAGATCTTGTGCTCTGACCAGTCTGGTGCTACTCTGAAAAGGGTCTTTAGCATTACTGGTCATTGATAGGGAGCAAATGTTGTCCTTTGGAGCACTGGCAAATATCAAAACACAGCCCTAATGTAGGAGTAAAACAAGAAAAAAGAATTTGGACTGCTGCTAGCTCAGCTGGTTAGGGAAACTTTTGGCTAGCTTACACAAATTCTTGGTCTGTGTGTGTGTGTCTTTAGGTAAAGATTGTGTCAAAGTTTCCCTGACACCAGGAATGTGAAGCGCCCCAGCCCAGAAGGCTTAGGTTTGGTTAGGTGGTTTTGTTTTCTGGATTAAGGAGGGCACGGCTACTCAGTTGATTAAGCTGGTGAGCTATACTGTATTTACAGTGTGTCTACTGGAGCAGAATGAAGTTTCTGGGATTTTCTTTCCCCCCCTGTTTGTAGGCATTTCTGGAGAAAAGGTACTACTCTCATTTCCTCTGTGGTAATCCCCCTCCCATAATTTTTACAAGATTAATCCTGTGGTTTTCGGGGAATTTCGAGAGAACCCAGTTTGGATTCTACTGAAGTGAGTGGCAGAGCTCCAGCCTGCTCTATGAGAGAGCTGAGACAGATCCTTTAGCTTCTGTAGAAATTCCCATTCAAACACACAATTCTTTTTATCACTTGTACTTTCTTGCTTAACAATTTAAAATGAGTTAACTCGTGGTGCGAAGTAGGCTCTTAGCACTGTGGTAGCCTTACTGGCAAATTGCAAGATGTTCTGCAACCATAGTCCCCCCAGAACTGAGTGAATCTGATGTTCACCTCTTACCACTGATAACAACTCCGAAGCCTCAGTTCGGTGTGAGAAGTTTTCATGTGAACAGGGCCGTGCACCAGCAGACCATGTACATGACTGGCTCAGGCAAAACCACACCTGGTTTGATGCCAAACACTCACCTGCTGCTGGTTTTTTTCATCCCTTTGCTGTATTTTCCTGTTGTATGTCTGCCAAGCACCCGGGCCATAATGACCCCGAGGTCTCCCCTCACAGCAGTGAACCTTTCTGCTGTCGGCTGCAGCCCTGGCCTGGGGAGTGGTGCTTCGCTGGCCTGGGGAAAGCCCCCCCTCCAGAGCCCCCGTGGGATGTGCCTTGGTGGCCTGGCAGGGTCCTTCCAGCCCTGGAAGTGTCTTGTCACACTAATTTGGGGCCAGATCCTCTGGGAGTTGTTGGGGGGCTGATGTAGCCCTTTATGGCCTTGCAGTTTTTGTTCACAGAATCACAGAATCGTCTCGGTTGGAAAAGACCTTGAAGATCATCCAGTCCAACCACCAACCATATTGTGAGTTTATTGACCTGGCTGGGAGCTTCCTAGTGAGGAGAGCTAATGTACAGTAAATAACCAGCAAACGGACCAAAGCTAAAACTCTGAAGGACAGAGCTTCCTGAATTCGTTGCTAGTTCAGAAATGATGGTATTTAATGACACGGTCAGAAGGAGCTGCAGTCTCTTGAGTGCTTTAAAAATTATTCAATGTCAGGATGGGCTTTTAACTCCTCGGATTTTGGTTAACACCATTTAAATTGATTTCTAGCATACGTCATTCTGTCTGAAAGGTCTCTGCAAATTTTGACTTGGAGACCTGGAGCATAATGGGTCTCTAAAGAATTCCTTAAGGGATAAAAGGAGCACGGGGTCTTTCTGACAAGTTGTATTTATAATCCCCCCTGGGTGACTGCTGAGTAAGAGATACTGTGTGGCAGCAAGCGGCTCTGAAGTGGAAGTACTGGCATAGCTGGTGCCTGGCTTCTGGTTTTCCACAGCATCAGACTGTTCCAGCCTCTTGTCAGTAAACTTGAGTGTACCGACTGTATCGGTCAGTTTTATCATTAGCCGAGGGTTAGTCTTGGGCACTGGATATTTACAGAGCCAAGTAAATACGTCACAAAAGGAGACATCAAGCATAACTCCTAATGGGTGTGCATTTGAAATGTGCTTTTTCACTAAACCTCGTTCTAACAGGATTTCGGAGCACGCTGCATTCAGCACATGGAAGTGACTGAGAAGATGCACGAAGTGGAGTGGTCGTGTTTGAGGAGAAGGTGGCATTTTGAGTGCTGGTTTGTTCCGATACAGGAAAAGGTCCCAGGGGACCTCTGAGTCTCAGCCTGGATCTCTGTAGGAACTTGTAAGACCCCAAGGCACTCTTGGCATCTAAGTTTTAAGATGATCTCCGCTATAGATAGCGCCATCACATGATGTTGAGGAAACATTTGAAATGCTGCAAAAGGCAGGGACAGCCCAGTTTGTGTTGGAATCGCAGCCAAGGAGATGTTTAGCTCCCGAGTCACTCTCCATGCAGTAGATTGTATTCTGTCAAAAATTCCTTTGGGCCTCAGGATTTCAGCATATCCCCGAAGACTTGGTACATGCCAGAGATCTCTGGCCTCTATGGAAGCATTTCTTCTCGGCCCATCTCCAGCAATACTAGCTACCCACCAGGGCTGTGCAGTTGGCACCATGCCACGTCCTATTACTCCTTGGCTGTTTGGAAGTGCAGCATTGCAGGAGCTTTCAGCCAGCCTCGCTCACAGATGTAGTTCAAGGCCTTCCCTTGAGTAATGTTTTGATATTACCAATGACCTTGCCGTGATCTTAATTCAAACTAGACCAAATACAGATTAAAAGTATTTAATTAAAGTGTAGAAAGCCTACTGGAAAAAAAAAGCAAAGAAATAAAAGGCAAGTTTTATCTGCTGATACCAAGATAACACCTAAAAACTGTCCCTCCTGTATTTGGCTGTTGTGTTGCAGGTGCTTTCTGGTCCGACATCCCTGGAAGCCGATGGCCTGGCGGTAGCCTAGTTAGATTTCTCAGAGAAGACTGTTTCCTGGTGCAGCATATTTGCTTTGTAGTCCTTCTGCCTTTCAGAAGTTTTCCAGAGGTTCCATTCACATTCAGTCCTTTTTCAGCAGACCTTGTTCACTCCTGGCAGCTGATGACTGTGATACCTCCTGGGAAATCTAGATAGTTCACTGGAATGTCATCTATCACTTTCTGTATGTATTAAGAACTTTCTGGCTCCACAAGGGGTTAAACTCTCTGTTTTACCCCCCACACCTACTCTCAGGAATATACAAACAGTGCGTGTATCCCTTGAACTGATCATCATGTCTCTATCAATATTTATATCATCTGTAAGACTAAATGCCAGAAACAAGAATGAATTAATGCAGCTCATTTCTGAGACTTGGATGTGATCAAACATGATCAAGCTTCCACCTGATTGATAGCTTGGGCAAGGCACCCCCTTGCAGTCTGGCTTGGATGGCCATTCTTTTAAATGCAGGAGTCTCTGCCCCCTCTACATGTGGCACGTTGCCGTGTCCCGGGGTAGGACACACAGCGCTGGGTCCATGTTGGTTGGCTTGTGTTGCAGATTCTGGGTACGAGCGGTGGGAACTACGTAACTGTTTTCTGTCTGTACTTACGATCAGGAGTATTGGTTATGGTAACATTGGCTTGGTGAGTCCCTGTATTCAGTTTTTAACTTAAAATTGCCAAAAACAAGCACTTGATTGCAAAATAAACCCTCTAGTGTTTTTTACATAAAAAAAAAAAATCAAACAACAGACCCAAGCAAGAAATAGATAAATCCAAACCAATGCTTATTCACCATCATCTCTCAGCAGAGGGGTAGATGTTTGAGGGAGAGCTGAGTTTTCATGTATAAACTTGGAAAAAGAAGCATAGAAAACAGAGTTCACAGGACTATAATTTCCACTTAGAAACACGTAAAGGGAAGTAGGAACGCTGTGTAAAATACTGCTGTTACATTTCTTAGGAACTTTGTGTAGGCTTTATTTCTGGTTTTGAATCATGTGAACTCCCAGTAGTTGAGCTTTGTTTTGCGTTTGGATGAAACCAAACCTTTCGAAACAAAACTCAGATTAAACTGCTCATTTTCATCCTTTTTGTGGTTTGATCACATGAAGTTAACATATTTCCCATGGTTTCTAGTCAAAAACATTAATCTAAGGTTTATCTGAAACTCAGTAAAAATTCATGTGGAATTGGGCTCAGGTTTTGAGGTGATTTCATTGAATCTGGACTGAATATCAGGGTTACAGCAGAACCACAGCACGTAGTGGAAAACACCTGTTTGGTTAAGTTCCCTGTCTGCCTCCTCGATATTTAACTTGACAATTTAACTAACATTTCTGTGCTTGGAAATAATAGTGAAATATTATTATGGCACCATCTGTTATCACCCTTTGAGCAAAGAGAAGCAAAGGGCAAACCAAAATCTTGTTCCACAAGAACATAAAGCAGTTGCTGGGTTTTTTTCCTTCCCTGTGTTCTCTGGTGCTATGCTGTTTTCTGACTATAGGGGAAAGTTTCTGCAACCTAAAATGCACTTTGGTTCTACATTTTGAATATTAGGTGTTCAATACTATTCAGCTTTGAGTGTTGGATACTACTGGGCTGGAATGAATGGGACAGGCCGTCTTTGCTGTGAGTCGTCTCAAGGAAGCTTGGCATTGCAGGATCTGACCAGGCAAAAGGAGCCATTGCCCAGGAACGATTGTGTCAGGATCAGTCCCGCTAGGTGCTGGATGTTCTGGCCTCCATCCATCAAAGCATTCCAGGAATACACAAAATACCCAAGAGATCTCATTACAGACAGAAACTGTACTTCTAGGTTAGAAGGATATCCTTGGCTGGATTGAAGCTTGAATGCTGAATGACTTGGAGGACAAAACATTGATTCATTTTATTTACATGCACAGAGAAAAGGCAGAAGAACAACTGCAAGTCCAGTTGAATAAGGGTGGAATAAGGACTTTTTTAAATGGAATTTTTAGAGGCACTTGGATACTTAATGCTGCAGCTCAGTGCCAAAAAGGCCCTTGAGCAGTGAGCTGAAGTGTTGAAGACTCATTTTTCCCTGCTCAGAGAGAAAGAATGAGTCAATCGAAGCACTCATCCCCACCGTGCTCCTTCTCTGCCTGATTCCATTGCTTTGGCTCTGGTGCTCATCTGATCCTCTTGTGAGCTGGTTCACCCTGGTTGGTCTATCTGCTTTTCCTTTAAAAAAAAATTTTTAAAAAATGGACAGAGGAGTGCTAGATACAGAGTGAAAAGGAGGAGGGAGAACCTTCTGGGTGAGTAAATACTGTCAGCATGCATTTTAACATACTTGATGTAAAGGTCTGAATTAAATTAAATACTTATAGGTCAATGCTGTCTCTTGGCTGAAACCAAATGAAATTGGAATTAATTGCTTTAGGATGAGAAAAGGTTTGAGGAGACTGACCTGCCTATAGCAGTCTTCTCAGGATCTTTACCTTTGATCCAAGGATGCTTACTGTGGTCATGTTACTTTTCACTTCACGTGAAACCCCTGAGAGCAAAATTTGCCTTTAGTTCACTGTCAGTTGCGTGTTTCTGCTAAGGTATTACTGCTGGGGAAAAAAGAGTTTCTGGGGTCATACATACAGTTGAAAGTTTCCCCTGAGTGCAAATAAACAGAACATATCTGTCACCTACCTGTTGGTAACAGCTTTGCATCCTCCAGAATGACAGCGTGTGCAGTGGAGTTGCGTGTAGAGACTTTTTGGCTGTGTGTTTCTTCCTCAGAATAAACTGATGATACGAAAGGCTTCTCAAATCACAGTTGCTTCCCAGTGGGAATGAACTGAGCAGTTTCTTGTGCCAGAGCTTATGGTTTTGAGGGGAAAATCCTGCTCCTGCTGGAGTTATGTGCCCTGTATGCAGTGGGAATTTAACAAAAGTGCTTTAACTAGACTGGTACGCTCAGAGAAAAGTAAACCTGTGCTTTGAACCAATTCCATTCGCTCCATCCTCTGCCAGTGCAGTCTGTGCTGCTAAAACTTCTCTTCTGACAGTATAACTGTGCCTAAATAGGGGTTTCTCTCTACTGAGTGGGGGTGTCACCACCACACAGCTTGGGTAATTTAGCTGTACTGGCAGAGATGTGTAGAGTAGCCAGCTGTACCAGGATGCTGGTCAGACATCGGGGAGATGTAAATGGCAGTTTGCAGCTTACTGGATATCAGGGAGAACATGCCCAGAACAAATTGTCCCCACGTCCGTGCCACCGTTTTAAGTACAAATGTGGTTTCATGGCTGCCTTAAATTAGTCTGGATGTAGTTCTGGAGCTCTCAGTGGCTCTGCCAGCTTAAGTGGCTTCAGGCTGGTTGTTCATCCTCAGCTGTGGCAGTACAACTGTTCGTGAGACAAAAGGGTGAAAAGGCTTGGGCGGCTGACCCAGAAGTTTTCCTCTCAGTTCTCTTCCATGTCCGAGCCGTGTTCCCACAGCAGCTTCCCAGACAAGCTGTACTGGTACAACTGCAGCCCAGGGATGAGCAGGGAGTGAGCTGTTGGGGGCAGAAAGTCTTCAAGCTGGTGCTTACACTGAGAGAAGTGGCCACAGCAGCAAGGCTTTTGGCTCTTTTCATGAGCTTCAAGACATTTTCTCTGTACCTGCTGCACGTGCATAAATACAAGGCTGCTTGTTATATTGTTTACAGCATTTCTGTGCTGACTACCACCGAGCTCATCTGAATGAGTGCAGATTCACTGTCATTTGTGAGAGTGCATGATCAAACAGCCACAGTAAATGTGATACCAACTGTCAAGAAGATTTAATCATCATATGAAGTGAAACATCTCCCACTAATGACACAGCCTAATCACAGGATGCTCTTTTGCATGCATCACTGTCAAATGCTTTAATAGTTTTAGTCTGAAGGTATTTCAGAGATTACAAGATGCTTGTGATTAAAATTAGTACAATTACACTGAAGGAATGGGATTTGTGTAGTTGCCCAAAGACACTTTTTGAAAAATAGAACTAAATTCCTGTATAAAGGATGAAACAACGCTAAGACAGGTTCATTTGAAAGCGTATGTCAGTACTGGTCCTAGTGACCCGTGTGTTTTCTCTGTCAGTTTGCTTCTCTTGTATGTTGTCAAAGAAAATCCTTCCCTTTGAAATACAGACTTCAAAACATAAAAATAGGATGCCTGCCAAGAAGAAAGAGAATTTTTATTGGGGAAAATAACCAGAGAAGGATATGGAGCAGAGATGTGCATTTTTTTCCCCACTCTAGTATTAAGAATGTGTTTATATGTTTGTAGACTGAGTAAAACCATCTGTTTGGGTTAATGCCTAAGCTCAAGTGACACTTTAATTTAGGATCGAATGTATTGCACTGATCTTCTAAGGAGGACCACTAAGCATTGGCTCTGTTGTGTAAGCCTGATACTTGGTATAAATGATGCAGGCCTTGTTAACGACTGTACCCTTGAAGAGGAGCTAAAAGATTGGTAAGAGGGGAACATCCTGTCCCAGAAGGCATCAGAGGCTGGATTGTCTCTGAGAAACTCTTTTATTTGCCAGATGCCTCATAGCAAAGAATTATTCTCCATTTATGAAATGTGACTGTTTTCCACGCTCTGAAGATACATATCAGAGCACACCTATGCAAATGGATTCCATTCAGAAACTTGATCCTGAGCTCTCTGAAACAAGTATAAATAAAAAAGGAGGGTCTCTCAGATTCAGGATTTGAGCAGCAAGACCCGCTCATGGTTAGCATTCCTGCGCTCAGTTCAGCTTTTGGTACTCCAAGGAGTTTTCAAACCTGTTTTTCCACAAACGCCGCATACAGCTAGACTTGACTGTTATTTCTAAGTTCTGGTCTCCAAAACCTCCTGATCATGGGGGCTGATGTAAAGCTCCTTACCTTTTGTCCACAAGCATTATTGTGGAATAACAAGTGGAGAACTCTGCAGGCTGTCTTACTTGGTGGTACAGTTCCCTCACACATGCATGGGTGTGTATGTACTGCAAGGACACTGCTCTGAGCAATCTGAAGATTGCTTGAGAGCATTTCTTTATTTGTCGCAACACAGTTCTAGATGTCATCAAATTCAAAACGTATTTGAACTTTCTGGTAAGCATTTAGCTTCTCTTTGAAATGCAAAAGGACATATCATGGCCCCATTCCATAAAAGCTAGCAACAGTGTCTTTAGAGGCTCGGGGCTAAATTCATGTGGAAACACTGATACCTTTGGAACAGTCTCCTTCATTTCAGCTGCTGCAAAAGGGCCTGCCAAATTCTATATTTGGAGAGGACAATTAATAAAATCTTATTAAAGAAAATTAGTAATGGATATTCCAATAGTCATGTGAAGAGTTACAGATAAGGTGGTGCTCTGAAAGGTGAAGGCAGTCATATTAAACCAGCTGGGTGACTTCTGTTTGCATTTATCCTCTTGGTAGAGGAGACCGCATGACATAGAATCATAGAATAGTTTGGGTTGGAAGGGACCTTTAAACCTCATCTAGTCCAACACGATCTTCACCTAGATCAGGTTGCTCAGAGCCCCATCCAACCTGAACTTGAATGTTTCCAGGGAGGGGGCATCTACCACCTCTCTGGGCAACCTATTCCAGTATTTTACCACCTTCATCATAAAAAATTTATTCCTTATATCTAGTCTAAATCTACACTCTTTTAGTTTAAAACCATTACCTCTTGTCTTATCGCAACAGGCCCTACTAAAAAGTCTGTTCCCATCTTTCTTATAAGCTCCCTTTAAGTACTGGAAGGCTGCAATAAGATCTCCCCAGAGCCTTCTCTTCTCCAGGCTGAACAACCCCAACTCTCTCAGCCTGTCCTCATAGGAGAGGTGTTCCATCCCTCTGATCATTTTGTGGCCCTCCTCTGGACCTGCTCCAACAGGTACATGTCTTTCCTTTACTGAGGACTCCAGAGTTGGACACAGGTGGGGTCTCACGAGGGTGAAGCAGAGGGGCAGAATCACTTCTCTCGGCCTGCTGGCCACACTTGCTCTTATACAGCTCAGGATACGGTTGGCTTTCTGCGCTGTGAGTGCACACTGCCGGCTTATGTCCAGCTTTTCATCCACGAGTGCCCCCAAGTCCTTCTCCACAGGGCTGCTCTCAATCCCTTCATCCTCCAGCCTTTACTGATACCGAGGGTTGCCCTGACCCATGTGCAGGACCTTGCACTTGGCCTTGTTGAACCTCATGAGGTTCA
Source organism: Strix uralensis (assembly GCF_047716275.1). Classification (NCBI taxonomy): domain Eukaryota; kingdom Metazoa; phylum Chordata; class Aves; order Strigiformes; family Strigidae; genus Strix; species Strix uralensis. The sequence continues at coordinate 31,244,653 of NC_133980.1, read as the reverse complement.
CATGGGCCCACTTCTCAAGTTTGTCCAGGTCCCTCTGGATGGCATCCCATCTCTCAGGTGTGTCAGTGGCACCACTCAGCTTGGTTTGGTCTGCAAAATTGCTGAGGGTGCACTCAATCCCACTGTCTATGTCACTGATGAAGACATTAAACAGTAGTGGTCCCAAAACAGACCCCTGCGGGTCACCATTCATCTCTGATCTCCGTCTGAACATTGAGCCATTGACCACTGCCCTCTGGATGCAACCATCCAGCCAGTTCCTCATCTACTGAGCCATCCATCCATCAAATCCATCTCTCTCAAATTTAGAGAGAAGGATATTTATTGTGGGGGACTATGTCAAAGGCATTACAGAAGCCCAGACAGATCATATCCGTAGCTCTTCCCTTGTCAACTGATGCAGTCATTCCATCACAGAAGGCCACTAGGTTGGTCAGGCAAGACTTACCCTTGGTGAAGCCATGCTGACTGTCTTGAATCACCTCCCTGTCCTCCATGTGCCTTAGCATAGCTTCTAGGAGGATCTGTTCCATGATCTTCCCAGGCACAGAGGTGAGGCTGACAGGTCGGTAGTTCTCAGGGTCCTTCTTTCTACTCTTTTTAAAAATGGGTGCAGTGTTTCCCTTTTTCCAGTCACTGGGGACTTCACCTGACTGCCATGACTTTTCAAATATCATGAAGAGTGTTTTGGCAACTATGTCAACCAGTTCCCTCAGGACTCTGGGATACATCTCGTCAGGTCCCGTAGACTTATGTATGTTCAGGTTCCTCAGGTGGTCATGAACCACCTTCTCTGAAATTGGAAGGACTTTGCTCCCCCAGTCCCTGTCTTGTGGTCCATCCACTCAAGAGGTGTAGAAAGAGAGGTTGTCAGTGAAGACTGAGGCAAAAATGTTGTTGAGTACCTCAGCCTTCTCCTCATCCGTTGTTATCAGTTTGCCAGTTATATTCATCAGGGGAGGTACACTTTATTTGACCTTCCTTTTCTGGCTGACATACCTATAGAAGCCCTTCTTATCATTCTTTGCGTCCCTTGCCAAGTTCAGCTCCAGCCTCACCTTGGCCTTCCTGACCCCATTCCTACACAACCGGGCAACATGCCTATACTCTTCCTGGGACACCTGTCCCTGCCTCCACTGCCTGTGCATTTTCTTCTTGCTCTTCAGTTTGACCAGCAGGTCTCGACTCATCCATGCCAGTCTCTTGCCTTCTTCTCCTGATTTCTTACACCTGGGGATTGAGAGCTCTTGCACCCTATGGAAAGCATCCTTAAAGATCTACCAGCTCTGTTCTGTTTCCTTGTCCCTGAGGGCAGTTTCCCAGTGGGTCCTGTAGACTAACTCCTTGAACAACTCGAAGTTGTATTTCCTAAAATTCAGGGTCCTGACCTTACTCTTCATCTGACCCATATCCCTCAGGACTATGAAATCCACCAGTGCATGATCACTGCAGCCCAGACTACCTCCAATCTTGACGTCATGGATTAGCTCACCTGCATTGGTGACTGTCAGGTCCAGTATTGCATCCCCTCTTGTAGGGCTGTCTCTTACCTGGCTTAAGAAGTTGTCCTCAATGCACCCTAGGAGTCTCCTGGATTGCCTACAGCTTGCTGTGCTACTTTTCCACCAGATGTTGGGGTGGTTCAAGTCCCCCAGCAGTATGAGTGCCTGCAAGCGCAATGCCTCCTGTAGCTGGAGTAAGAATGCTTTGTCAATAGGCTCCCCTTGCTTGGGCAGCCTGTAGTAAACACCAACCACAAGGTTCCCTTTGTTGCCTTGGTCTCTAATTCTTACCCATTATCTTTCAACCTGCTTGTGGCTATTCTTCAGAGACAGTTCTTCACAATCTATCCCTTTCTTGACATAGAGGGCAACCCCTCTGCCCCTCCTTCCTTGCCTGTCCCTTCTGGACAACCTGTAGCCATCAATAGCCACACTTCATTCATAGGATTTGTCCAACCAGGTTTCAGTAATGGCAACTAGGTTGTAGCATTCTAACAGCATGCTGTCTTCCAACTCCTCCTATTTGTTGCCCATGCTGCATGCGTTGGTGTAGAGGCACTTCAGCTGAGCTGTTGGCCGTGTCACCTTCTTAGAGGAACACACCTTAATTCATTTGAGGTACTTCACCAGTGTTTCCCTGTTGGGTCCTATTACCTAAGGAGCCCCTGGCTCATCTCTGTAAGACTTCAGGTGTGCTCCAGTGTACCCAGCACATCTCAGACCAACAGGCTGAGGGTCCTCTAACCTTGGTGTGTCATCCCACAGCTTGTCATGAACAGGCCTGATATTATCCTCTTCCCACTTCAAGTCTAGTTTAAAGCTCTGTCAATGAGCCCCACTAGCTCATGAGCAAAGAATCTCTTCCCCCTTTGAGAAAGGTGAATCCCATTTGCTGCCAGCAGGCCTGGTGCCATGTAGACCATCCCATTATCAAAAAACCCAAAATTGTGGCAATGGCACCAGCCACAGAGCCATGTATTAATAGACCAGGTCCATCTGTTTCTTCCTGTATCACTGCCTGTAACTGGAAGAATAGAGGGGAAAAAATGAATTGTGCTCCAGATTCCCTTACCAACCATCTCAAGGCCTGAAGTCTCTTCTGATTGCCCTTCAACTACTCTTTGCGGCTTCATTGCCACCCACATGGAAGAGCAATAATAGGTGGTAGTCTGAGGGCCATACCAGTCTAAGAAGTTTCCTAGTGATGTCCTTAACCTGGGCTGCAGCGAGGCAGCAGACTTCCCTAAGGGGAGGGTCTGTCCAGCATATCAGACCCTCTGTTTCCCTCAGAAGGGAGCCGCCTACAACTATAAGCCGTCTTTTCTTCCTCGTGGAGGTGGTCTTGATACATGGGGTAGGCCTTTCTGACCTTGGCAACACCTCTGGTGTAGATGGACCATCATCCACATCATCTGTTGACTGGCCTTCCACATCCAAAGCCTCGTACCTGTAGTACAGAGGCACCTAGGAAGGCAAGATAGGTAAGGAGGAGGTTCACCTGCTGCCCGTAACATGTGAGCACAGGCCCACAGTGGCTCTGTTTGCCAGCAGTTCTTTTCTTGGGAGGTTCTTCTTGTGACTTACAGTTCATTTACCACCATGAGTAAGGTGATGAAACACTGGTACAGGTTGCCCACAGAGGTGGTAGATGCCCCATCCCTGGAAGTGTTCATGGTCAGGTTGGACGGGGCTTTGAGCAACCTGATCTAGTTGAAGATCTGCTGGACTAGGTGACCTTTCATCCCAATTTGTAATTGGTGAGAAGACCTACAGAGATAAAGGTCTTTCAGTACTGTCTCTTATGTGGTTGTTCAATATAGAGCAGATGACACAAAACGAAGAATGATTTCCTGGTGAGGAGACTCATCCAGGACTTTTGCCCATGAAATTATTGGAGCGAACTCATTCTGATGATCTTGTTGATCGCTGGACTGACCTGGGTCTACTCAAGAAAGAAAATATGGACAGCAAAGAACTGTATAGATAGAGAAGCTCTCTGATGATAGTTGTAATGCAATGAATGTCAGCATGCAAGTGATGGGAAAGAGATAAAAACGTCCCTGTGGTAAGGATGCAGAATGTAATTTTTTGACTTATATAGCTTAGTTTATTTGGGAGTTTAGACCACTCACATTTGATTAAATTTAATTTTCTGATAAACTTTGCATTATTTACAATATGTTTAGTGGTCTCTGCTTGGAGGGAAGAGAATCAAACCTCTTGTCTCTTTTCCTTCCAAAGGCAGGAATAATATGTGGGTGAAAAATACATAGATGAGAAAGACTACCTGCCCAGCAGATGTGCTAGGAGAGAGCCTAGGAACCACTAAGTACAGGAGGAATGAGAACTAAAGAATACTCTTTGCAGAGTGGTTATTTTTCATTTGATCACTGGATTTACATGCCTGTAAGCCAGCTGGATCTGACAGGATCAGATAGGCTGTAGGTCCGAGTTTCATTCATCAGGTCGCGCTTTCCCAGTTTGAAACCCTTCCTTGGGAGGTGGGGATCCATAATCCAGCTGCCATCAGCTCACACATCATGCAGAGGTTTATGAAGCATCCTCAGACACTTATGTGCACAAATCCAGTTAGCTGTCGTAGTTGAACTCTGCAAAATAAGGTGAGGAGTGAAGAGTGTGAGAATGTGTTGTTGCACTTCAATCCCAAACAGCATTGGAGAGTTTTGGATGTATGCAAAGCAGTTAATTCCCAAATTCACTCTTTAACTTTCTGGATGCCTTACTACATTTCAAGAGTCCTGTGGATAGATGGAGCCTACATGAACTTCAAAACAGGAGCTCTAGTCTGCACTGTGGTAGTTACTGTCACAACGATAGTACAGAACAAAGGGAACCTGGGAGTTGGCACAGATGGGTTTCCCTATAGTGTCTGACTGGACAGAGCTACAAGAGTGAGGTCTGCAAGATGCTGAATTTTCTTTGAAGCCCATATGTTAGTTGAAGGTGTTCCTAGCTGGTGAAGCACTTTAAGCCTACCTGTGACGATCTGTATCCAGCCCGTATGTTGGCAGATACAGCTTTAAGCTCACAGGGGGAAATGAGGTAATTGCGTGCGGGGGGGGAGGGTGTTCTTTGCCCGGTAAAATTTTGGAAGTTGCCTTTGTGCTGTCTAGCAAATTTTTCTGAGTAAGTGTCTTTTGTAACCAGTGTGCTGGTTCACCAGTTCCTCCTTCTGCTGTGAATAGCAGCGGCAGTCACTTGTGGCGCAGGCAGCTGGCACGGGACTTGCCGGGGTTATTGGGAGGCAATCGCGGAGTGAAGGCTGGAGAGAAACTGAGCTGGTACTTTGGGACAAAGCACAGTTCACCTGGGTGCTGACATACGTGCCCTGTCACTAACAGAGCAGCTTTCCATGTCCACCCCTAAGCAGGGCTCAAAGGTGTTGAGACTGAGCAGAGCAGAACCCCTCAGAGCTTACAGCTCTGGGCGTGACTCCTACAGCAGCAGGTTCATCTCCAGGTGTTGTTCCATTTCTTGCACGTCCAGACTGGCCCTTGGCATTGCTGAAGTAACCAGCCGTAGCTAAAGGACAGTGTTCATGCCTGAAGCTGAGTGTAAGATCTATAAAGCGTTAACGCCAGGACTTGGAGCCATTAAGCCCCACCGTATCTCACATCCTGGGAACCGACTGATGTTGCAGCATCGCAGTGACAGAGTGTGTTGTCTGTTCAGTCTGGATCTGGGTTGCAGGAATAAAACTTTCCCTTTGTGCCCAGAGCGCAGCCAGAGTTTGGGAACTATTAAACTGCAGGAAGTGAGCGATGGAGAGGGAGGCAGGCTTTCAAAGGAAGTGTGTGGTGGGATGGTAGAACTCCAGCAAAGCAAGTATGTGATATCCAGAAGGGATCAGGACACTGATTGGACCCACATGTCACAACAAAGAGTGAGAGAAAGAAATCTGCTTAAATGTGGGCAGATTGAGCTGCAGCGTTAGGGAGACCCAGCATGTCTTCCACACAGATCCTCATCCCTCAGAAGCAGGAGTTCAGCTCCATCTCTCTAGGAGCTCCCTGTAACTGCTCTGAAGCCTTCATAGAATCCCTTCGCCAGAAGCCTTCCCCAGGGTGTTCTGCAGATTACAGGCCCTTTGAGTTGGGGAGAAATAGCTGATTGCCACAGACTGTAAACACCTCACTTCTAGTCAGGGTTCAGCTCCTTCCTGTTGTGGCTTTTCCTTGCTTTTTCTCTCTCATTACTTCTTCAGGGCTACACATGGTCTCCGAAAGTGGCTGGAGAGCATGAGCCCATTAGAAGCAGAGAAATCCCCTTTCCTGCTCCGTGGAACACTTTTAGCCAGGAATCAGAGAGTTCCCTTCCTGCACATCAGAGATAGATTTTGTGAATGACTCAGCGTTCTGTTGCGCCGTACCCTACAGATTTATAAGGAGATGTAACGTTTGGTGGCAGCTTCTGAAGTGCTAAGGCTTGGACAATAAGCCCAAGCCAGAGCTGACCTATAGATGAATCCTGTACATTTTATAACTGATAACCATTGTGCTAATAGGTATTATACTAAGTTATAGCAAACCAACTGTTCTGATGTAAAAGGTGGGAATACTGAAGCCTGAGCAACAGGCCCTGAACTGAAACTGCTAACTCTGTATGTAGTCATTAGTGAAATATGCATAGAAGATGTAGCTTAAACATCATAAAACATGTCTATGTTGAATGTATCTTTATCTTTCTTTATGTGTGAGCAAGATAACAAGGCCACAGAAACAGTTGTCTGGCCTTGTGACCTTGCTCATAAATTAACTAGATAAGCAGGGAAACTCCCTGAGCTTCTCCCTTAAGCCCTGGCCAGGCTCTGGGGGGAACCTAACGTGAGATGAAAACCAGACGTTTCCGCTTAAAACAAAGGTGTCAGCTATTCTGGCTTACTGATTTTTAGGTATATAAGGTTGGACCCACTCACAGTGACTTTGGAAGCCTCACCTACGGGTGGACGCACCGCGTAGGATTTCCCACTTGCAGGGAAAGGTTCTCCAAATCCTCGCTGTAACCGGGGCTGCCCAGCGACTGCGGATCTGGGTGATGGTAAAGTGTGCAAGTGGTGATGGATCTTTCTTAATCACTGTTCTCTCTCAGGTAGTAATGATTTGATGCATTACCCTGTATTTTCCTATTTGTTTAAGTGCACTGTTCTGTCTTTTCTTACTGTATGTTTTCTGTATTATTCTGTTACATTATTTAGTTATTTCTAGTAAAATACGCCTGCTCTTTTCACTCTGGTGTCTGAGTTTAATTGATATCCCTGATCAACAAAACAGCTTCAGAATCTCATCCACACTTTTTTGTGCTTAAGGAGCGGTTTGTCTGTCTGCTTTGCAAAGGCAGCAATGACTTTGTAAGGCATGAGGCAGAAGGGGGTTGGGACTTTGGTTTCATTGTGGAGCTTTCTCAGAAAAATGCTACTTAATTCACTTTGCTGATACTTGGTGGAGTAGAGGCCAACTTTTACGTTGTTAGTGTATATTAATGAAAAATACACCCCAAAGAATGTTGCATTTCACAAGCCCCTGCACCTCTCTCTGCCTAGTTGCGTGTATCACAGAAAACCAGTTAGCTCCATTTAGAGTTACTGAAAAGTACCACAGAGGAAAATATTGCAGGTTTGGAAGTTGCTTCTATTATTCTTGAACAATTTGAATAGCATTATTTGTTCATGTGCTGCACGATTTTTAAACTCAGAACATCTGTGTAACTTGAAATTTCATTGTCCTTATTACCATTTTCTCCAAAAAAAACCCCTGGAAATGAAAATGTTTATAAGTACAGTCAGTTAAAGAAAGCTTTGAAAAATCCTAGCCAGCAGAGTATTTTAAAAAAATTGCTTTTGAATAGGCTATTGTGTTTCAATGAAAATAACTCCATATGAAGTCCACCACATGTAGTTGTGTATATTTTCTGCAGAATTTTTTTCTGAAGATTTTTCTTGTTTCTGAAACAGAAGCTGAATGACCACGAAGGTCCTAAAAATCAGAAACACTGACATCAGTAAAATAATAATCATTAATATTATGCTGAATCTCTCATCAGTATAGCTATTCTGGACTTAACAAGTGGTGAAATATCAATTAAAAGGATGATTTCTTCTCCTGTGTTGTTTTCTAAATCCCAGCATGGTAAATTCTTCAAATTAGTACTTTTTGTCTGTTGAAAGCACTTTGAGAGATGGAAAATTTACACATTTACTGTTCAGTATCTCTGTATTAAAAGTAATAGTCATTGTTACAGCAATGCCACAAACCAGAGGGGAAGAAAGTGATCTTGTAATTATAGCAAGCCTTCCCTGAAAGTGTCCTCTTGAACTTTAATGCTGGCATGAACAGGAGTCAATTGTTCTCCATGGGTTACAGATCTCTCCTATTAAAGCGGCACACAAGAACCACAGAGGAAAAGGCAGTTTGGGACGGCAAAACAAAACTATTCTGGGCTTCCAGACCTTCTGTACTCAGCAACACAGCTTCCAGGCAGGAGCCAGTTCTCAGCTAGGAAAGCCCTACTGCTCTCAGCAACTTTTTTGGCCTGCCAGCTACTGAACTGAAAATGAAGAGTTGTCGTGTGGTGTTGCATCATTTTTCTTTCTGCTTCAGTTGTACTTTCCAATGAAACAATGAAATGGCCGGAAAGTGATTTTCAGAAATGCACTGGTAGCTCTTCCAAAGATGTACATTGATAACCCACGGTGGTTAGGGAAGGAGGGGTGGGGAAGGGTAGCACGTTATCCAAGGCAGGGTTGTAAACTCACATACTGGATGCAAGCCAGATTTGGAAATGAGGCAGAAGGAAAACTCCCAGGCATTTGGCCTGCCTTCTGTGAGCACTAAGTTACCCGTTATCAGGTGGTGATGTAGAAACCAATGCTTCTTGTCTTGAGCTAGGCTCTCCTGTTCAGCACTTTGTGGTCTGTGACCCCAAGGGAAGATGACCTTGTCATTAGCAAGTCAGCCTTAGCGTTAGGAGACCAGAGCTTAAAAGTGCTTAAATGAGTCACGGGAAGGTGTTTTCCTGATACAGATACCCAGTTCTGAGAGCTCCAGCTAGGAGAGTGTCTTACCTGAGCAATGATCTCTTGAGCAGGGTGTTTCTGAAGAAGCAGCTGGGACCCTCAGTGACTGCTGCTGCCAGGACCAAACCAACCACCCCTGGAGGAGAAGGGTGTGGGAGCCGTGGACTTCATTCCCCCTGTGGATTATTAGTTTCTGACTGTGTTAACAGTGAGTTGTAATCTCTAGAGTGTTTGGAGAGTTGGGCTGGTTAATGTGCTGGATTAAACTTTAATTAAACTTTATCACCTATTTCTCATTGTTTGAGTAGGGCAATCTGAGAAGTTATGTCCCTCTGCTTCACCTGGGTATTTTTATCTCCTCTTTAAAGCAGACAATCGGATAATTTCAGGGGGGTATAAAAAGAAATGTTTGTAAGGCCTTGACCAGAAAGGAACTGTTTGCATACCATGATATGACATGATTTTTATATTCCCCAGTAAAGATTTGTGATTACTGTTGAGTAAAAATTTTGAATCATTTTAAAGACATCAATATGAGTAGCAGTGCCCCTTTGAGGGTTTTGTTCCTTTGGCTGAAGCAAAACCCCTAAAGCTTTCTGGGTTGCTTCTGCTGGGTCTGATCATAATGTTTAGAGCCCATTGCTGCCTGATCCTACGGAGAGTAGAGCAGATTGGAGTGATGCTCCTGAGCCACAGGTGATGGAAAAGCCATCTCTGTAACGGGTGATGATGGGAGCCTTTCCATGTTCAATTTAGTTAAAACCAGGCACAGCTCTTTAGATGAGACGTGGAGTATGGGTTTGGTTTTTCTGCCTTCCATAGAAGAACACACAAGGAGTCTCATGGCAGCTAGGACCAGCTGCTAGAGTCATGAATTTTTATGAAGAGCTTTCTGGCAACCACATTAAATTGTCCACATACTGGCTCTCTGAAGTAATTTTTATATCAACCCTGCAGATGGGTGATTTGTTGCAGCACTGGCCACTATTCCTACAACAAAAGGCTCTTCTGCTTGTCAAGATTTTCAAGTTTGCAGTTTCTCTTCCACTCAGGGTGATACTAGTGCTAGAAGAATTATGGAAGGGAAAGAAGAATGAAATATTATTTCACCCCCAAGACTCAGTTATAATATCAGTTTTAACACCAGTTGAATTTCTTTACATCTTACTACTGATTCTACCTTCCAGGTTATTGGAAATCTTCACACCTCTGACTTCTTTGAAATGGCCTCTAAAAATGAGTGTCACCAGGAGTTCACCCTTCAACGACTGATACCTCAGTCCAAATGGGCCCATATTGTGTCATGCAGCAATACAGAAGGACAAGTGCTGTTCACCTTTATGTGCATCACCTGCATGCCTTCAAGACTCACGATGGGAAAGCTGTAAGTGTTGTAGCAGAGGTTGTGTGCAGGTAAATGAAAGCAGAATGTATTCTGCAGAGTGCAGGGCAGGTCTATTGGTAAACACTTCTGGAAGGAAATCCCATAGGGCTCAAGCCAGTAGGTTCATTTTGTTATGGTCATGCTATATTCTTCTCCATGATGTTTACTGAAATATGAGTTCCGTGGTTTTCACCTCAAAATCCACGGCATTGTAGAATACCAGAATCCAGAGTAAGTTCCTTCTCTAATCAAGTTAAATAATTAAAACCATTGGGGTGTTATTCACTGATGATATAACCACCACCCTGCTTTGCTAGCACTGTTTTTATTTCAAGAGGCAGCGTCCTACTGGTGCTCTGCAGCTGCTCTTGATTCCGTGAAGTCTGGTGGTTGCAGTTGTAAAGGATGCTCGTAAACATTCTCCTAATTGTTAGAAACTGGTTTAGGAAGTGCTTTTCATTTCTCATTCTTCTTTTTGAAAGCACACCAAACTCTGTGTGCATGGTGATGCTCTTACTCTGGAGCTGTGGACTGTCTGACAGCTCTATGGAAATGACCCAGTTTTGCACTGAAGGTCTCATCCTGTAGGAAACAGAAAAAGAGAAACAGGGGCATAGAAGGGAAGTGATGCACGTACAGCTACAGAAATCATCGGTGACAGAACCCAGAGAATAACTTTGCTCTTTGCTCTCTAGTTCATTGGAGCCATCAATGCCCATTGGCAACATTATCTCCAAGGTTTCATGAAACATCTTTTCCTTTGGCTGTTTCCTGACACCTATTCAGTTGTGGTTTTCTGCCGTTCTGATTTATACCCTCTGCAGGCTGGACAAGGCCCGTGACGTTTATGAAACTAGAGTCCACTAATCTGTCATATGGTCCAGGAAAGCAGCATGCAATCACCTATTGCCTTTGCTTTTGAAGATGCTTGGTACAGGCTTGGGGTTTCTCGATGTGGACAACCAAGACACCTTTAGCAGGCTTTCCTGCACATCGATGTCACACTGTTCCTTGCTGCTGTTCTTCCTGTTTGATTACAGCACGGCTGCACAGATCTTAAACTGCAACAAAATGGTTTAGTGAAAACTGCACATAACAACCTCTGATTTCCTCTTAGGAACCACAATCCCCCTTAATTACCTTCTGCAGCACGGAGTTTTGTTATTGCTTTTGTGGTTGGACTTCTTTTTTAGCCAGTCCACCTTTGTTTATCCAAATGTGCCCCCTCTTTCCCTTCTCCAAAGCATAGCATTTGAGGGAATTTCTTAAGAGGTGGGAACCTTCTTAGAGCTTTGTGCTGCCCTAGTCAGAATACTTGTCAGGATAACCTCTGATCTGTGTGAGCAAGTGGCGTAAAACAAGGCCCATATGTCCTTGGCCAGACACAGAGAGGGGAGGAAAGGGAAGGAGACCTTGGAATTGGGAGCCAGTGTTGACTCTTACTCAAAAGCAAAAACCCTTTTGGCTTTGATCACATCAAACATTTGTGTTTGCCAAGAGAGTCAGAATTGTGCATGACCATGTGGAATGCCACCTGCTCATTTGGCATTACGAATTGCGTCTAAGCCTACTTAAAATTAATCCTGTCCTCAAAGAATGCTTGTTAAATTTGCAGGAGGAGGTACTCTCTTACCCAGATTATCCTCAGCAGTCTGTACGTATTTCTTAATCTGAACTTAGGTACATTCTCCCCTGTGCTGGAAAAAGGAAGGGATAGGCCAGGCTCTTGATGAAGACGATAATTCATGTTTATTCTTCAGAAATAGAGAGCTATGCTGGGATATAGTTGACTGTTTGACTCATGGGTAAAAATCAATGTTGTATTGAAATTCTCCAGCTGGAAGCAAATGGAAATAATTTTGTGAAAATATTTTATTTACTTCAAAATATGAAATAGAAATCACTTTTAAAGAAATCACTCAATCTTTTTCCTACATGTTCCAGACCAAACCAGAGTAGATGTGTTTTGCTGGCTGTGCTTTCCCATGCCCAAACCGAGGCCTACTACAGAGGTTGTGAGAGGTGTGAGGGTGCCATGGATAATACCTAGAACCTCCCCCTCTGCCTTTGCTTTCTCCCAAACAATTGACAGATGAGCTGGAATACCTTGAGGTAAAAACAGGGTTATTTTTACATGGCTTTTTGAGCCTTAAAAATACATTTGGGTCATACATGCATGCTTCTTCCCATGGCCATGAAATTTAGGTAAAACCAAACAAAGGAAACAGATTTTTTGCTTTATAAAAATTTCTTTCAATGCAAGGAAGCAAATATCTTCATGCCAAAACATTTCTGATAAAATATTTGGAGCTGGCCAATTGAACTGAATTGCTGAAAAATGGCAGGACAATTCTGGCTTTTGTTGCAATATGAAAAATGAGCACAGTGTTACTCCAGTAACCCAGAAGGCTGAAACTGTGGCACTGCTGATTTCCAGAGACTTGTTTTCAGATACGTTCATAATCACTTCTGCATTTTACTACTGTTGTGTTTCTGAATTCTGACACTGTGGCTGTATCATTGTTTAGGCGCAAGAAAGAGGCAGGAGTTTATGTAAAAAAACCCCAAACTAGACTCAAAGCCTCTTTTTTTTTTTTTTTTAATTAGTCTTCTGATTAATTTCTCCTAATTGCCTGTTGTGGTGTTCATCCCAGCGTTAGAGGTGATGAGAAATATCTTACTTGGCTGAGGTGATGCTCTCACAAAGTAGTACTGATGACAATAAAACAATCATATTTAAACACTGCTGTAAATCTGAGGAGGAAATTGCACTCTTTAGTGTAAACATCCTTCCTCTCAGCCTGTCTCCTACATACCTGTGCTCATGTGCTCTGTCTGAAGTACTGTGTGAATGTTTAATGAGACTCTCTCTCTCTCGGGTCAGCTCCTCTTAATGTTGAGCATGTGCATAAGGGTTTGCAGAATCTGAATCTTGGTTTCTGGCAGAGTGCCTTTCCTTTCCATGTGTTGTAGGAAGGTGAAGAAGCCAACTGCCATTGAGAGCTGGTGAACTGGCACAGCAGACAAGAGTTTCAGCCTATCATGGGTGTAAAACTCTGCCTGCTAAACCATATTTAGACAAGAATTGAAGCGTTCACTATTTATTCCGTTTCAGGAATGGCTGTTTTGAAGCCATTTCTGTTGCGTGAAGTAACATTTAAACAGTTTTCAAATGTCTGTTACTTGCTTAATAGAATGAAACACTGGAGAGTCACACGGTGACAGGACAAGCTGCTAAACCTGCCTTGTTTCCCTTGAGACTTTTGTGTGTTCGCTTTCTGCCCATCAGAAGCATTGACTCGATGGCAAGTCTTTGCAGTGACAGAGAGTAACAGCAGAAAAAACATCAGTAGTAACCGTTCCTATCCTCTACCCCACCACTTTTTTTTCAGGAAAGAAAAGCCTTAGCATATTTCTGCAAAGAGATGCCCATCCCAATAGGGAGATACACAGCCAGGGCTTCTACCCTGCAGCTGGAGAAGGTTTTGGGTTGTTTTCTGCCTTGCATGTCCTGCCAGGAGGACAGTACCTCTGGCGGTCTATGAGCTCAGGAACTGTTGTTCCAGGACTTTTGGGAGACATACACCATGCTAAAAAAGGGGTGAAGGATGAGCACCAGCTGGTTTTCTTGCTTTGGGTGTAGTAGCTGCTCCATTATATGTGTGTGTGTGTGTGTGGAGTCGAGGGCTCCAGGCAGGTTTTATTCTGCAGACCTTTGTAATCCTCTGCACTGGAAGCTGGAAGGGGCAGCTGGGGACACACAGGCGACCTTTCAACTAAGTGGAGAGAGTATGAAATTTCCCAGGGACACTTTTTTCCCCTCATGACCAGACAAATTTTCAAAACTGAAAACCATCAGGAAAAAGGGTAGTTTTTGAAAAAACAATCTGATAACCTTCTCACAGGGGGAGAATTGAAAAAACTTTGAGATTTTCTACTTAGTTATTTCTGAATTTCAAAAATTGGGGTTTTTTATTCAAGCCGACCTTTGTTTTCACACATTGGTTAATTTATTAAATAAGGTTTTAAATAATACAAAATTTTGAATTTGAAATTTAGTCTTTTAAAAAATATATAAATTTTCAGTCTGAACTACGTTTGAGATTGTTGGTTCATGAACATGCATTTTTTGGGGTGATTTCAACATCTTTTGGGAGGGATTTTCAACATCTCACACATACTTGCATAGGAAGGCTATTCCTCATGCAGCTGCTGGGTGCTGTGGTGACAGTTTTGAAAATGTGGATCATTCCCTGGAACTTGAGAGAGGTCACACACCAGATTCCTTTCACGTAGGCTGTCAAACTGCTTTCATTCATAACAAATCTTCCTTTTTCTTCACTGACCTGCAACTGAACTAACACCTTAAAAGTAATAAAGGCATTATTTTCTTCATTTTCAGGACATCTTTTCATTTCCCTTGCCTTTTCTGTTGACCTATAAGCCTATTTTGCACCACATAACAGTGGAAAGAATGCCAGATCCCTTCACAAAATAGCAAGCATAGAGAAATGTGTGTGCATACTCTATCCATACTTCAAAACAACATTTGTTGGTTTTGAAGTCTTTTAATCCTTTGTGTACTGGTTGTGGGTAGAGATGTCTGAACTCTAGCCAAAGATTTTGAGAGATCACTGCCAAGTTTATTAAACATCTGGGAGGTGTACCAAGTTTCCTGCAAGTCATCTGGTACAGAAGCTTCTTACTATAACCAGTGCTTTGAGGTTTGTCTAAGAGCCATCACTGCTGCAGGTTAAAAGGATGAATTTCCTCCATGACATCGCCTGACGGGGTTGGTATGGTTAGAAGGGACAGAAGGGAATGTCTGTCAAGCTAATGGATCATCCGTTACACCAGAGCGCCAGACTGGCTACATGCTAGGCATACACACAAGAGAAATAAACCAAGGACTAGTATAAACTTCAAGCAAACATAGTAGGATCATTTTCTCATTTTGATAATCCATTCAAATGGGGACTGTTGTGCCCTCGTGATACTTGTGGTACAAGACTCTGCGCTCCAAAGGCAGTTCAGAGCTCTCGAATTCCAGTTCAGCAGTTCAGGGAGGGTTTATGAACATTAGAAAATTCAGAAGAAGGGTTGGGTTTGGCTCTGGGAGGAGGTGGTTTGTTTGTTTTCATTTGGAGCTTTGTTTTGTTTGTTGCATTTTTTGGTTTTGGTGGTTTTGGTTTTTTTTTTCCTGAAGACTCCCTTTGTTTCTGTCTACTCTTTCCTGTTATTTCCCCAAACCAGTGAGTCTGTTTCTGGTAGCCCAGATCCCAATATACAATTGCAGTACAGGGAAAGACCTTCAAAGCCTCACTGGCCAGAGCTCAGGCCTTGTTGTCTGGAACAGCAAAAGGTGGCATTCACCCCCACAGCTAATCTGTCGCTGCAGTCTTGCCCAGCCCCAGGCATGGCAAAATTCAGTGCACAAGGGTTTTTTTGGCTGCCTGTGTGGGTGTAGTGAGTCCACAGAACATTATTAACTTTATTAATTATTAAATTATTAATTATTAAACCTTAAACCTGTGCCAGACTATTAATGCCTTAATGCTTATTCAACTGCCATCAAGTGCTGGCAGATGGCAGAGTACAGGGCGGCTGTCAGTAAGGACATCAGCTGCCATTCCCAGGGGGATTGCTGCAGGCTGGCAGGGAGCTTTGAGAGGATGGCAGGCTGAAAGGAGAACAGGGCTGCAGGAGAAGTTGTAAATGTTTCCTTGTCTTGAGGGGGTGAGGAAGAAGCCTCCAGCAATAGCAACTGTAAATCAATAACTAAACAGAAATAAAGATCCCGACAGCCAGCTCTGGAATGGTGCTACTAAAGGAGGAGTTCAGGGCTGTTAGAGCTTAAGGCACGGGGCCCTGACACAGTCTAAAGCATTTGCAGTTCCCCACCAGCTGCAGAAGCCAGATCACGTTCATCAGTTCTCCTGTAGTTGTACGTCACATGCACATCATCAGTCGAGGTCCCAAATGAGAGCTTTTACCCGTAGTTAAAGCCAGTAATTGTGCAGGGCTGTTATTTCTTCTGGACAGTCTGGTTTGCAGTGAGGCTACTTCCCATCGCCAGCGCTCTGACCTCCCAGGGCACAGAGGGCTTGGGAATCAGGGTTCAGCTCTGTTCTTGGGGCTGGCTGCTCATGTGCTACATCATCTGCCTTTGAAAATGCCTCATCTTTGTCTTTAAGACAATGTGGAATATTTTTCAAATTTGCAGGTAGCTGTAAAGATTTATTAGTTTGAATACTTTGGGGAAGTTTTATTCCTTTGGGGACAGTTAAGTAGAGGCCATCAATAATGCAAGTGATTGCAATGAATCAACAACATCTCTTAGAGATAAAAGTCAGGATTAAGCCATACTGAGTTGGGTTCAGCTTTACTGTATCTCCCAGCTTGTAAGGGACGTCAGGAGCCAGTGAAACATCACGCATGGAGCTGCACTTCTTTTGATGGTTTTGAACTTGTAAAGTGCCCCAATAGTACTGGCAGAGTTATATTTACTCAAAAGGACACAGCCATTTGCTCCTTACAAAAATACATTTTTAAGGTAGGCCAAATGCTGACACGTTTCATCATGGCTAGTGGTTCCACAATGACATTGAAGGATTCAGTGGGACTCTCAAGTAAGCAGCAGCCTATAAACTGTCGTAAATGAAAGAGTTGCTGCTTGTCCTTGAGAGCTTAAAGATGCTTTTCCAACATAACTTCAGCCTTATCTGGCTTGATTTATGCAACTTCACTCTCATGCTGGCCAGACCTGGGGAAGGGTCAAGATAATCCCCAGTTAGATGAGATGAAAGAGAAACTGAAGCTGGTGTCCTCCTTAGGCCAGCCTGTGCTAAGCCATTGGTATGTGCTTGCCTCACACAGGGGCTTCACAGGAGAGAAGGCAGGGCTGTGTGACAGCTTACAGAGGACAGCCTCAGGACACGTGAGCAATGGCTCAGACTGGCTTGCTTTGTCATTTGGGAGAGAAAATAACACTATTCCAGGATGGCTGTCTTTCCCCTCTGTTCCCCACCCACACCAGCGCTTGGCCTTGTCGTTCTCCGATGTCAGTGGCTTTAAAGATTCAATGTCTATTTTTACACATTGGTTGTCACCCACGTAAACGATGCCCTGTGGAGCTCAGGTGTGTGGAATGACTCAATGGAGTCCGTCCTCCTGTCAGCGTTCTCTGTCTCTGAAGCACTGGTGTATGGGCGGGGATTCAGAAGTTGCATGTTCCTCTTGCTGGCCTGCCAGATGACACAGAATTTGATACTTCTGTGCTTTGCTTTGCTCATCTGGGCAGTGCTTACCTCCTTGGCAAGTGGTCTTGAGCTCCAGCGGAGATACCTCCGTGTGAGAGATGTCACCTACAGTTTTAATTTCTTCTGTGAGGTTCCTCCTTAACTATATATTATCACAATACACAATTTCCTTATCCCACCTTGTTTCTCCCCAACGTATAGTATTTGATCCTTCCACAGTTTTGTCAATTTTTCCCTCCTTTTCCCACTGTCTTGGTGTTAACACGGAGGGCCCTGAGAATATAGAAGACTCTCTCCATCTTCTCAGCTCTGGAGCCCGCTGCGCAGAGGGGCGTCACTTCGGTGCAAGTCCAGCTCAGCTCCTGCCCGAGGCTGGCAGTCATGAGAAGGTCTGTGAGAGTTTTGCTGATTCTCACATGTGCTTGTAAGGCAAACAGCTTTCAGAAATTAAGAGCTTGTCTGAATTGGGGCATTAAAGGTAAATTACAGGGAGCATATTCTTTCAATTTTCAAGCCCCTGTCCAGGGCTTTGTCACAGAATGTTTTCCTTCAATAGGTGACAGTAACAAATAAAAAAGATGTAGTCAACACAGGAACATGAGCAATAACTGTAGGTTTTTGTCCACCCCCTTTTCAGAAGAGTATAAATAGTTTTATCTGAATTTTGCCCTAGCCTGAAGCAGACACCTGCCATCAACACTTTCAGCTCTGATTGCTTGAATTCTGACAAAGCTGTAAACAGCTAAAATCAAAGTCTCGTTACAAAAAATCTATTACAGGAAGTGCTGTCTGCTTACCAGTCGAGTGCCCTGAGTGCTTGTACATCCCTTCATCTCCACACAGAATCATTGCCCTGTCATAGCCCTCCATCGAAACACTGAAGACTGCTTGCATCCTCTGCCAAATCACTGAAGTACGCTCTTAATTTCCAACTTGAAGCTAAGGCGAGGTTTAAGTGATCTGCTGGACTGATCCCTCTAATCTAAATGTTTACAGTGTAAATTGAATTTGAAGCAGTTTTTTGAAAATTCAAAGATGCTCAAGGGTTTTGGTATCTGGTTCTGCAAATAATTGCCCCTGTGCAGGTGTCTCAATGATTTCAGCAGTCCTGTGCAGAGGTTTAAATGTGCTAATATTGCCAGACCAATGCTTATTTCTGAATTTCAGAGAATTAACTTCAAACTCTAAATCCTTCCTTTCCATCTGTTTGTATCGAGTGCTCTTTGTGTGTGGGATTCTGCTGGGTACTTTTTGAAGCGCCAGATACGTTGTGTGCTTTTTGTGTAACAGGACTTCTCCGCAGTGAAATGCTACTTTTCATTTAGTCTGACTTTGCTGTTATGTAAAACCACAGCTTAGTTTTGGCAAACATTAATAGCTCTTAAATGATTTGTAATCTATTTTTAATACGATCCTAGTTCAAGTTCAAAATGAATAAACATAGGTCTTAAAGGAAACCTCATGTCTTTCTGTTTTATGCAGGGAAGTGCTACAAACCACAGGGTAAGGCTTGATTTATTTGCACAGCAACGAGTATTAGAATGAAAAAAGAATGGGTATTGGCTATTTGCTCTTAATTACTCTTCTTTGATGATTCTTTGGAGTTACAGGAGGCAGAGAGCAACCAGTTTAGGCAATTGTTTCACATTGCTCTGATGGAGAACTGTCCAGTTACTTGCTGAAACAAGTGTGTTCTCTCTTTATGCTTAACATCCAGCATCACTTAACTGTTGTACAGACCCTGCTTGCATGATCTGACAAGTAAAGATTACTGGGTAAACCGAGGGAAGTGTTTTCTGGTTTATCTCTTGGAAATGATGAGTATTTGGCTGGGGCACATAGCACAAGCAATGCTGCATGGGATCAGTATAAACCCAGAGCCTGGGGGCAGGGGGGAGGTTGTTTTATCAGTAGACAGATTGTTCAACCACGCAAGGGAAGTTAATCCACAACGGAAGCTGCATAGAGTTAACAGCTCTATTCTCAGTATTCCCAGGCTTGGTGATTTTTCTAAAGCTTAATTTCCTGGAGTCATCTGATGCCATTAAATATGCTTCTCACCCCCATTTTTTATAACTTCTGATTCTTATGTCTTGCAGAAACACTGGATAGTATGAATATGTTGATTTGAAGCTTATCAGCTCAGCTACCAGTCACCAGAAAAGTAAACAGAAATATCTTGAAAAAATACATTTTCCTTCTATGTAAATATTGAAATTTTGGGAGTTAAACTCCTGCTTCTTCAGCGGTTAATACTGGTATTGGTGTTTCAACCCACCTTTTCTGGAGTGGGCCTGGAAGCCCAGGAGCCTGGTTACAATCAGCCAGAACTGTAGTTTGGTTGCACACGTGGGCCCACAGATTTCCTGTGTCTATAGATACAAAAATCTCTTCTCTCCTAAAATCCAGTTTGTTTTGAAGTAACACATTCAGTTTTCATATTTGGATGAAAAAAAGCTTTTACAGTAATAATGGAGATAACATGGGGCTGTGGATGAAGTTTCCCACAGCTCAAACCCGCAGGCAAAGCGGAGGGCTGGTTTGCAGCCCAAGGTTGGGGTCTGTGTTTCTGCCACAGGAGAGGGTCCCGTGTTAAAGCCCAACCTAGATGCTGGGTTTCATGCCAGCAGACCCAGCCATGGGACCCGGGCCTGGATTTTAGAACACTGCCCACAAAGAACTTGTTTAGTGAACATCAGTCTAATTGGTTTAATCAGCCCCCATCTAGTTTTTTAGTTTTTGTTTGGGCTTAATTCCCTTAATCTGCATTGCTGTTGTGAGCACTACCATATCAGAAATGGGGAGGGTAAATAAGCAAAGCACCTGAGCAATGCAGACTGGGCACGTTCTGCGTTTGGAACGTTAGCTCACAACTATACCTCTGACCTCCTTACAATTCTTGATCTCCTCTCAACTCTTGCCAAGTTATTCATAACCGCTTGCACTGTTGCAAGCGAGGCCTGAACAATGCCAAGCACACAGACAAATTACCTCGCTTGCTTAGCACGATCCTTGACTTACAGCCCTGAGCTGCAGCATGTGCCAGTCCTGCCGCAGTGCAGCGCTGCTGATTCACGCCCCGCGTGCTGTTCGCTGCACACCTGGCACTGCTCTGCCAGGAGAACACAGGCTGCCCTCCCTCTTGTCAGCCTGCACCAGGACAAACCAGGATAACAGGCACTTACTGTAGGAAAATATTTCTGCTTTAAACAAAGGTTGTGTCTGAGAATACGGGAGACACGGGGAAGGAAAAACATGTTTATCCTCGAATCTGAGAGGGGCGAAAGGAAAAGGGGGAAACACTTTATCTGGATTAAGTCTAAATCTTTTTTCTAGTAGATTTCTTGTAGGTATGGCGGCAAGAGTTGTCTGGTGAAGAGAATCGTAGGGGTAAACAGGAATCAATAGAGTGAAATAGTTTATTGCATTGGGAAACCTGTCACAGAGAGGAGACATCGCAGAGCAGAGCCTGGGGAAGATACTTCGCACCATCCTCTGACATACCCACCACAGTGGGAAAGGCCCAGGGTACGTGTGTAAGGGCTGTGGCTTCTGGCTCGGCATTGTGTCATCTTCCTCCAGAAATAACACTGCAATGTCATTTGGTTATACTGCACATTATATGTGACACTGTGCAGATGGACAGAATGAGCTTTTGTGCGAATCCAGACCTTGAAGCCTTGCAAGTAATTTCTAAAATTCACAGTGAGATCACATGAGCCTTTAAGTCCCAGTTCCAGAAAGGGAATTGTGTGGGCAAAGGCCCTTTGTGCTGGGGTCCCTTTACCTATTTGTTATCTTGCCAGCTCAATTATTTTGAAAGTAAATTTTTAAAGCATTTCTTTCTAGAGTCTGAATTTAAAGAAATGGCAGGTAGGTAGGGTTGTGTGCCTGCCTCCAAAATAATCCTGGCCAAAGGAGCTCAGGTTTACATGCTCCTTGTATGCTTGTGTGCAGAAGTAGTAGCCAGAGGCTCCTGTCTTTCAAGCATCCCAACGCCCAACAACCCCTTCTGTGAATAATATCCTAAGAGCCAGTCTGACCCTGCCCTGGCGCAGCTTGAGGCCATTCCCTCTTGTCCTGGTGCTTGTACTTGGGTCAAGAGACTCATCCCCCCTCTCTGCACCCTCCTTTCAGGGAGTTGTAGAGGGCGAAATGGATCATATTCCCCAAGGTTAGTGGGAGTTTAATACGATATTGAAACCAGTGGTACTGTTATGATGATAGCGTAGGGGAAACTGCTCCTTTCTCTGTTGACAGCATCAATTTTCTATCTCTTCAGTCTGAAGTACACAGGAGGCACAAAGCATGCTGCAGAAATGACAGAGTGTCAGGGTTCTGACTCACTGGTGGGGATGGCATAGCATGGATGACATCGCAGGTCCACCCCGTTCCTGGACAGCTGAGCCACCGTGCATCAGCTGCTGAATCACTTGGTTTACAGCGTGGTGTTTTGAAGTAAATCATCACTGCTGTTCCCTTGCCTTAAAACTCCTGACTGCAAACCGCAGCAGTTCATCAGCTGATTGATGAGCAGCACTCAGCTGGCTGCTCAGCAGCGCAGGAGGCCGGGATGGAAACCTGCTTGGGTCTGCAGAGCTCTGTGCCTTGCTGGGGGATGGGAGCCCTGATGAGACTGAATAGAGAGGTGGCATTTTAGGGTTTTATGACTATAATATTTAAAAGACCTCTGTTCCCAACAGAACAGTTGGCAAAACTCTTCTGTATTTCACTCAGTGCAGTTAGGGGAATGCTGTGTCCTTCTAAAAACCCCATCCTGCTTCAGTGAGTTAAAAAAGCATAAGGCTTCAGTCGTGTGCCTGTGTTTTCTTTGCATTTAATACACTTGTACTCCTATTTCAAAGCTCTCGATTTTGCCATCAGCAGTTCCAGCCAATTTCTTAACACTTTGTGCTGGCCAGGCAGTAGCTGTCTGTCTTTCCTGATGGTGTCTAATTTTGAATGAAATCTAATGTGTAGGACTGAGGAGATCATACTCAGCTTGTGCATTTGTTTGGTTTTAAACAAAGTGCTTGGAGGACGGACCATTTATGAATTCTTTAATGAAAATAGATCCAGGAAGGGGGTGGGGGGAAGTTGTTTCTTATTATGATCCCAGTATTAGTTGTCTATCAAAACTTCTTTTGCTTTCAGTCCAGCTGCCCGCTCATAAATTTTGGTAGAAAAGAGTCGCTACATGTGTTGTCTGTTGTTTAAGGTGGATGGTACTTCACTGCAGGCTTTGGGCTGGTCTGAGGCCTTTCTGCACCCTTTCCCATTCCATCCATTCTGTAAATCACTCGAGCTTTACAGGAGTTGCTATGGAGTGTGCAATGAACTGAACTTTTCTAGAATCTCTGGTGGCTTGTGACATCTGTGCTAATCCATCATGTCACTTAGATACTTACCCTGTATGGCTCCTTTTAAACTTCTCCTCTGAAACCAGAAAAAAAAAAAAAAAGTGGGATTATTGAAGAAATTTACAAGGTTAAAAAACCCCATGGGAGAACAGCCTTATTTTGAACTGAAAATGTAATTAAAATGTTAAAAGGACATCATCCAGATGAAGAAATTGCCCATAAATTAAAAAATAACTTACAAATGAACTTAATAAAAAGATTAATCAGTCAGTGGTGGAGCACACTTCGTATAGTATCTTTTTTAACAATTGTGACCGCCTCAGTTTTAACCTACAGATAAAAATCTCCGCTGTGTTGTGATCAAGGTAAGGTACAAGTGTGTGGAGAAAGCGAATATATTACACACGTGGTCTTCTTTCCATGTTCTGTGTGTCCAGGCAGCTGCTTTTGTGTGTCCAGCAATACAGATTGTTCCGTGTGTTTTGGTTGGGAGGAACATACGCCCTGCCCTCTCCCTTGGCCCAGGTCATTTCCCCGCAGTTGGGATTTTTGCAGTGGTGCAGTCTGCCCGTGTACTTGCGTGGCACTGCAGCATCGTGGTGGCACAGCCACCCTCAGCATCATCAGACCTGCGCCACTCTTCTGCCCCCCAGAAGAAGAGCACGGGGAAAGGGCAGAAGGGAGGTTGGTTCTTGGGGCTTAAGCAGGGGACATGGATTTACAGCACATCAGCATCAAGAGGAACTTGTTTGTTTTCCTCCCTTTTTCCACCCTGACATGTTTTGAGAAATTCAAGGCATTCTTACAGCCCCTGCACTTTTCCTAAGGCTCCCAAGCATACACACAAATGCATTCATATCCATCACGCTTTTGCAGTTCAGTAGCCAAGGTCTTTAGTTTTGGGTGATTCAGGATCTGCTTAATTACTGCGTCGGAGTTCTCCTGTGTGAGTGATCAGTCAGCAGTGCTGCATCTGACCTTCCCGCATCATCAGCGAGATCTATCTATAGATCCAAGAAAGAGTTCCTTTGCACCTTCAGGAGGAAGATGCCTTTCATTGAAATTCAGTCCCTGGTCTGTTCTTTGCTTACTGGGGTTTTCCTTCTTCCTTTCCAGCCCATTGTTGCCTGGGGAATTTTTTGAGAACTTTACAAAATTGTAAACTTTACAAAATTGTTCCTCTGCTGGTTTAGTGAAAATGAAGAAGTCTCTCAAGGCTCAGTGGGGTTTGTTCTGCCTGCCTCAGATCTTTGCCTTCCCTGCCAGGGACTGCACTTCACTGGTCTCTGCTGTGTGCAAGATGTGTTTCTGTTGCTATGTCGCTGTCTAGCAGTATCACCTGTGGATAGTTTTAGTGCTCCTGTTGCTCTGGGGTGGATTCCTTCTGAGTTGCTCTTAGTCTTGCTCTCGATTTCAGCCAGGAAAAAGCCCATATCGCTCCTCTTTCAATCTCCTGTGTGAGTATGAAATACTATTCTGTGCTCTGCCTCTTACAAGGTGCAGTTATGAAGAAGTATTTCTAGGAAGGACAATATATAGGAAGGAACTGTGAGTCCAAGTTGTGCTGAAGTCACACTGCTGGAATTGTGTGGCAAATTCTGCATGGAAGAATGGGAGCAGGAGGACTTGAGCTGGGATAGTTATAAGATCTAAGTTTCTACAAGTAAGGCATATGAAACACCAACCTGGGGGTATTTCAGGTTTTTATCTTCTCAATAGCTTGAGCTGTAGAATTTCACTTTACCTTTCAGTGCAGAAACAAATGCTTTTGTAAGCAAAGCAAACACACCCAGCTGTATGGAATGCAACCAGTGGTGGCCCCTGTGTCTGCTATGCTTTTGTTTTGGGTAGCCTGTGCCCTTGTCTAAAACACTCCACACTTTTCAGAAACACTCCAGAGAAAGCTGGGTGTTGCTGGCAAGCACCTAGTCCTTACTGCCTTTCTATCTGTGAAAGCCGAGGCTCATTCTGACTTGCTCAGACTTTCCCAGGTTGGTGCAAGGCGTTAAGATTTATAGTCCCTTCCCCATCAGACTTTTGTTTTGCCATACCTCAGTTTTGTAATGGCATCCTTAAGAACAAGGCAGGATGGTAATCGCCTACTAAATGTGGTTTGGGGTTTCTGATCTGGTGGTGAAGCAGCTCTGAGGGGATGTAACTGCACACATGAGGTTTGTATCTTCTATGAGGAGGTGTGACTTGGGACGCGTAACAAATTCAGTCACCGTTCCTCTGGCTGAGGGATGTAGGATGGGAGGTACCTGCACATAACCAAGGAGCTGAAAATGTTTGGCAGTGTCTTTAAAGGCACCTTCCGTGGCTACTACTGAACCCCTCAGTGGGTGCTTCTGTAAAGGATACGAGCTGTCCATATTGCTGGCTCTGTTTTATACACCCGACGGGCAGACTGAGCTCTCTAATATAAATGAAAACGAACCAATGCAACCTTCCTCCATTGCTAGTAGAAAACAGATTTTTCTTCTGTTGCTGAACACAGAGGTTTGGACAAGACCTTGGCGGCCTGGAAGCTACGTCTGATTCTTTTAGTTTTGCCAAACTGGAACTCATCTCCTGCAGGAACCACTGGGGTTTTGAGCACATTGTCTTTGGCTCTGGCTTTCCATTTACACTGCTGTTACTGGGAAGGTTGGGACTTCTTTCTTGTCAGAGGCTACTCAAAGCCAGAATCTGGACCTTAATGCCCAAGATCTCACGTTCTCCATAATGACACTAAATGCAGAAAAAATGTTTATTCCTCTTTGCACAAGGCAGGGAGTTACCGACTTCACTCTGTCATAGGAGAACATCACTGGTAGAGCAAGGAAATTATCTAATTGCTCTTTCCTTCAAGTCGGGTCTTTAACAAAAAAAAAAAAAAAAAAAAAAAAAGCCACTCTTTTCCTTCTTAAAAAAAAGAAAAAAGAGAGGAGAGAGAAACGTTTTTCGTGTTAGTGACAGCCAAATGTTTTCAAAGCCCAGTTAAAAAGTTGCAGTTTTAACTCTCAGCATGTTTTTCACTAAAATCAGATTTCCTGTCTTTTTTTCTAATTCCTGCTTGTCAGATATTGTATTGCTGTGGTTTATCAATATTTTTAGGTCCCAAGATACCTCTGCTCTATATGCTAAGGCTTTGTGGTCCAGATTCTGCTCAGTGACCAAATTTCAGTTCCACTCAAGTCATTCTGAAGACACGGTTTAGTGTTCTGTATTTAGCTCCTGAGCTAGTTAGAACGGAGCATGCTGCTTTGTTTCTCCACCTCCATATAAAATACAACAGAAGAGTCAAGGTCGAGGTAATAAAGGAGTCCTGCTGGAAAAGCACGTGTTTTGGATGAATCATCCTGTTGGCTATGCTGTATTTATCTCTGTCACACTTTGGTATCATCCCTTTTCATTGCATCGAGAACATGTCCTGTTCTTGTTCACAGTGTTTGAACGTGGAGCGTACAGAACATCTCTTAGCTTGATGTCTCACTGAGCAGAACTGAACCATCTCTGTCAAGCAGCATCCAGAAATAGAGAGCAAACAAGTGAGCCAATATGTACCTTTCGCAGCCAGACTTTTGGGAATTTTATTTTATTGTTATGAATCAGTGTATCTATTAATGACCTGATGATTTTATTCCTTTCCTCTTGAGGCTAGGAGGCTCTCTGTGTCTCAAATTTAGTTTTTTCTGAAGAAGGATCCACGTGGTTGTGGGAGTAAGTGTTGTGCTGAGCGTTAGGGGACTGCAACTTCAAATTGAAAAGGAAAAATCCAGCCCAGTGTCTTCCAGCTTCAGATTCTCTTAATACTTAAGGAAAAATACTCATCAGTCTGCACCTCAGTGCCCGTGGAATAACCAATTTCCTTGGTCTTACCAAGGAAAAGATCAGCCGGAGCTGCAAACCCAAATTCCCTTTGGGAATTAGTTATTAGAATTTAAGCACTGCCTGCAGACCTTCTGACAAGTTGTGCTTTAACAGGCAGTAATACGTAGTATGCATGTGTCAAATAGGTGGGAGGAAAACCCTGCTGTGATTCACACCTGTTTCAGTTCTTACCGTGACAGAAGTTAGTGGTATGGTGGAAGTGGAGGTTTTTCCCCAAACAATGTATCACCCATGAAATGAGATACTGCCCGAGTCAGCTTTGTATTAACCAAAACAGCCCAATTCAGGGTGAAACTGGAATCTATAGACGTTTTAGCGAGCCGAGCCAGCAATTAGTTGTGATTTCACATAACTCTCACCACCCAAAGCAAAAATCTGGAGTGAAACCACTACTCGCCTTGGTGTTTTACAGTGACAATATTGATGTCAAGTTGCTTTGCAGATGCAGACTAGCCTTTCTCACTTTCCTTGTAGAGTATTATTCCCTTGTAGACTATAAGGTTTGGTGGGTGGCAAGTGTTTACACACTGTCCACTGCCACTTGCCTCATGGCTGAGTAAACTTTGCTACAGTAGCTGAAAGCTTCTGAATTTGTGTGCAAACAGGACATCTTTCAGCGCCGTGGGCTGCAGAATATTTTGGATTTGTTCAAGTCTCTGTGATTAAAACACGGTGAGCTTTGAACAGTATGAAAACCTAGAAATTGCTGCAGAACGTTCCTGTCAGCTCCTTGGTAATGCTTTGTTTCTCAAACTTTGCCAGCCTTGCAAAGAGCCTGAAAGCCCAAGAGACTTTATGCATCAGGATGCTTTATCATCGCAGAGTGTGGCTGTGGTTGAATTGCTCCTCACTTGCCCAGTGATTTGAACTCTCTTGTACAGGAACCTTGTTTTGTTCAGTCCTGCCCCTCATGCTCTTACGCTGCGACACAAGTGTTGACTTTGTTGTTCTCCCAAATCGTTGGGCTGGGTGGAATTCAGTCACTGGTGAACAGCTGCACAGAGTGACTCATGTCACTTTTCAGACACGGAGACTCCTCACTCTTTCCCGTTTGGATGCAGATATCTTTTGGCATCTCGCAAGGTGGGGTCAGCACCCATCACGCAGGCCGAGAGGCTCTTTTCACTGTCCCTCTCTGTCTTTGCAACTGGTTTTGGCTTTCTCTTGCTGTTTATTTACTGAATCCCTCAGTCTTGTGCTGGTTTGAATGCCTCCATTGTCTGGACATGCTGCCAGCAGCATCAAGTCTGTGGTGTGTGTGGTGCTTCAGGTCCCCAGGAATCTAGCTAATAACTTAATAGCTCGTCATCCCCACTGAGCTCACTCTGAGCAGATCTTTGTCGTGGGTTGCGGAGCACACAGATGGCAGCATGCTGTTTATCTCCAGGCTGTCACGTTGCTAGTTGTTCTCAAAACGGGGTGCCTTCACAGACTGGTGTTTGCTGAAGTCTGTGGCTTTACAGAGCCTTTTCCCAAATAGGATTTGATACAATGGAGAGAAAAGCAACAGCATCTGCACTGACAATGATGACTCAGGGGCATTAATGCTTTTCTCAGGCACATGCACACACTCTGTCAGCACACAGGCAGGGCAGCCTGGGGATACTATCTTCTCAATTTGATCTCCCTTGCCTCCCGAGGGGAGGGGGGAAGCATGTGCAATACCTTTCTGCACTTGATCTGTCCACTCCCCGAATGTGCCTGGCCCATTAGTACTCACGGTCCAGTAACTGCTGTAGTAGAGTTAAAACCAGCACATATTTGTGGTTAAAATTGAGCACAAACTTGGCTTGCAGTCAAGGCTATAAAACCCAGGTTCCTTAAACTGACAAGAACTGCTACTCCCAAAAGGAAGGAGAGAGGGGAGGGGAGGGAAGGAGGGTAGAACTCAGCTCTCAGATAATCAGAGAGATTTTATCTTTTGGCCTTTGTCACCTAAAGAGCTCTTGGGTGCTCACAGCCCCCTTGCTGCCCACCCACTACTCTGGATGACTGAACAGCCTGCAGCACTGACTGATCTTTTCCTTGGTAAGACCAAGGAAATTGGTTATTCCACAGGCACTGAGATGCAGACTGATGAGTAATTGCTTTATTTTTCCTTAAGTATTAAGAAAATCTGAAGCTGGAAGACACAGGGCTGGATTTTTCATATTGTCACAGAATTTGGAGAGAGTGTTTAACAGATGTCTGACTTTGCTCACATCTTTGATATCATTGGTGAATTTGGACAATATTGATAAACAACTACACACAGGCATTTTTTTCCAAATTTCTGTGAAGCCACTCAGAGAGTAGGTGGAGACAGATGCCCTGAAGTGTCGGTCTTTAGCTTGGGTCACACCTGTCACGGTAGAATTGGAAAAACCCAGCACTGATTTACCAGGGCTGAGTTGGGAAATTGGAGCTTTTGATTGTAGTTACAAGGTTGTCGTGTTGCATAAGGAGACTGTCCTCACACGTGGCCTCTTCAGGGCTGGGCTTCGCTTCAGTCTCTCTCCCTCTGCGCTGACGGGGGCTGTGGCAGCCCATGACAGCCTGAACACGCTTCCCCATCAGAGCGCTGCTCTTAGGTAGCTGCTGTAAGGATTTGCCCAAAGTTGTCAATGAACGTTATGCCACATCCCCAAAAGCTTTACAGAAAGTTTGAGTTCCCAAAACCTGTCAGGATTCTTGTACGCTCCTTCTAACTCTTAACCTTGACCTCTTATCTGTCATTTAATGAAGAAACAGCAAGATACAAAATAAAGCACGTGGCAATTGCAGTAGACAGGCAGTGATGAGAGCCTGTGTGGGCCCTTCCCTGAGAAATCTGCACGGGCTGGAAGACGGTACAATCTTTACTGCTGTGTGCAGGCAACCCAGGGTATGACACTGGGATTTCTTCCTAGTGCTCTAGTGCTTCCTATCTCTGCAGTGTAGAAAGCCTCTTACATTGTTGTGCCTTGGGGTAATTACCCCGTATCTTTTTTGTGTGTCTCCTCAGGAAAGGATGCCACAGACACCTCCCTTCGCAGCTGTGTTTGACAGCAGTGGCTACAACAGGAACCTGCATCAGTCAGAAGAAGACAACTGTGGAGGGCTCTGTTACCATGACAACAACCTCCTGTCGGGGTCTCTGGGAGCTCTGATCCAGCACTTGGTACCCAGTGTAGACTGCTACCCTGATGTAAGTCTGTACCCCCAGTTAGCTGTATGGCTGGGCCTCACGCGTCTCGTAAAGAGGAACTTCACATGTACAGCCAAAGCAGAACGTGTCACATCAGATTGCCAAGGAAGGGGTTCAAGTGACTGATGTAGCAATGACAGGATAACTGTTGCTTCATGTGAGTGCAGCGTGCAGTAGCTCACCTGACCTAGGAAGTCTAATTCGTTATTACTCCTGTTGTGAGGTGCACAGCCCTGGTCTCATTTATAAAGTAAGTACTAGTGTGGCTTACTGTTTGGTGGGTTGTATGTACCATTGACCCTTTAAAGTCTGTCAGGCAAGCTGAGGAGAAAGACGTGACCACCAGCGTGACAGTATGAATGTCTTCAGTTTAAAAACAAACAGTTTTTAATGGTTATTTCCCATTGCTTGTGTGAGGTCCCCACCTATCTTGCAATTAGCAACTGGTTGAACTAGTGCCACCCTGTTTGGAATCAACAGATGCTGGACGTGAGAGTGGAACATTTGTCATCTGAGAATTTTTGGCCTGTCTAGATGCATCTGTGCATTGAGACATTTTATATAATTCTTAGAGAAGAAGAATGATATCAAAAGGGGGGGGGGGGGCAGTTGAGGATGACTGAAGGATGATGAAACTGCATCTGTGCTTGTTGAAAGGCTCTTGCTGAAGACATAACTCTGCCTGTATTCACTTTCTGTTGTTGTCGTAGATCTATTCATGTTTCCAAGACAGGATCTTTTTTAACTTGGGTCAGAGTTAGTAGCAGCACAGGACTGTGCTTGAGCTAGTGCTTATCCATTAATGCTTAAAATTCAAACATGCAGCAATTTAGACATCAGTTGGTCAAACATGATGTTTATTCCAAGTTCCTAGGACTGGAACATTGTTGAATCTTTCTTGTGGGTGCCACAGATACTTAACTACTGGCAGTGTGGAGAGTGGAGTGGCTATTTTGTCTATCCATCTCACAATGAGTTCAAATCATGATATATGGAAAATCAAAGCAAAATAAGGAGCCTCTTACTCTTACTCTTCTT
The DNA here is from genome assembly GCF_047716275.1 of Strix uralensis. Classification (NCBI taxonomy): domain Eukaryota; kingdom Metazoa; phylum Chordata; class Aves; order Strigiformes; family Strigidae; genus Strix; species Strix uralensis. The sequence goes on along the minus strand of NC_133980.1, from coordinate 31,214,038 downwards.
GTAACCTCAGAATGAGTTACTAATTTTTGTTCTGTAAAATTAAGCTATGCAGTTCCCTCTGCTTTCACCCAGGAGACAAGCAATACTGTGGGAAATGAACAGTATTTGGAGATTCTTAAAGGAAGTACAAGGTCATAGTGTGCAGTTTACTGAGGTCAGACAGGCAAACACAGCATGGTAAAGATGGTGTACGTGGCAAAATTGAGTCAGCTCAGCGATCTGGCCAACTGGCATCTTTTTTTATTCTTTTTCTGAAGACTGTTTACTTTCACTATCAATGTGGAAGCAGACAGGATTTCTCTGTTGGTATTCTAAGTATCTTGGACTTGCAGCATGAATTTTATTCCATTGTCAGCCTACAAAGAGTTATGTAACATGGTAATGGCTCTCACAAAGATTTACTGTAGAGCAAGAGAAGATGAGTTGAAATTTTATTCTGAGTAATTTTAGGTACTTGCAATGAGGCTGTGTGCAATAGGAGAGCTACACCAGCCCTACTCTACCTTGTTCTGGTTAAATCTTGCATAGCTTGGCTCAAGCACGAATTTATAACACTGATTCTGGAGCAATGACAAGTGTTAAATTAAATGCTTATTGCTGTAGTAATAGCTCTTGTCACAGTCACATGCAGAGTTTTCTTCTGCAGACAGTAAAGTTTTAGGAATGGATTTGCCAGGAACACAGTTGGAGAAAATATAAAGCTGGTGGTAATTTATCCTCATCCCTTTCTCTGTCTTCCTCTTGTTTGCAGAGGACGTACATCTTCACCTTCCTTCTCAGTTCACACCTGTTCATGCACCCGCATGAGCTCATGGCCAAAGTCTGCCATCTGTGCCTTGAGCAGCAGAGACTGAGTGAGCCTGGCCTGGACAAGGTAAGGTCCCTCCTTCTCAGGGACTCCTGTTACTTCCACTCAAATGTCTCCACCCTGCCCGCGGAAGAATGTTCCTACTCAAGAGAGTCCTCAGTAGGATTAAACAGATTGAAAACCTGATACGAGCACCTAGAATGTGACCCTTTCTTTGCTGACATTCATGTGGAATTTCCACACTGCTCAGCCTGTCTCTGTGAAGACTGTTGCTGCTGCTGCACTGTTTTACCAATATATGGCCCAGAAATGAAAGTGCTGCTGTTAATGACATATCCCACACTGGCCCTGCAGTGGTTGCTTTTGTTTCAGGGCTCTGAATGTCTTGACATGTAATGCCACAATGTTGGAAAGACGTAATGATGAATTGAGCATGTCAGTGGGGATTACACTGACCTGTCTCACATGTTTAAGCTACGCTCTTGCTACAGTCTTTGCAGAGTGGCTTAGATCGCTGGCCCCTTTGCATGTCATGGCTGGAGCTGAAAGGGGACGGGATGTGGATGTTTGGAGAGAACCTCCACGCCAGTAGAAAATGACACAAATTAAATTCAGATACTTGAATAATTCCATTGCTTTCTCCCTATAAGGTATAGTGTGTGTGTAAGTCCTGGCAGAACTGGAGCTTATCACTTTCATTGTTGACAGTTAGCCATAAGTTATAGAAACACTAATAAATGTCTTGCACTGAGACACTCCTGATAATGGGGGGAATCATTCTAAGATTTCCACCTACCTGGGGCCTAATTTCCACATCAGATAAGCCAATGAGAATCTCTTCATTGGGTATTGGCTCTGGCCTTTATTCCAATGCTGAATTAAGTTAAGCTTAAAAATTCAAGTGACCTTCATACCCTTATGCTCCACAGTATCCTGTAGAAGGGAATTCTATTTCCTTTGGGTTAGGTATGTGCTGTACTGCTGTTACTTGTATCATTCCTCCTTACTGTTTTCCAATAGAATCAGATATGAAAAATTGCACCCAAAATCCTACAGTTGTTGACTGAATGGACAGAGACATTTCCTTATGATTTCCGAGATGAAAGAATGATGAGGAACTTAGAAGAGTTGGCACAAAGAATAGCCAGTGGTGATGAGATAAGTTGTCTGTGTACAAAGTTATTGGGTAAAAAGGCATTCCTTTAACGCTCTGATATTGTAGGTTTGTTGTTGGTACGGCTCTGGGTGGCTAAGCTAGCTTAGTATGAAGGTGCTGGTAGGCAAGAAGTTCTGCCTGGTACCTAGGCCTAGGAGGAAACCACGCAGCATAGGCAGATCCTTTTCAAAGCACACGTAAGGTTCACTCCATCCCTAAACCCATAATATAATTGCATCTTGTGCAGATAGACACAGCTTGCTGGCTGGTAGTATTTTTCATTTTAGTGATTCTGCTTGGAAGCCTTGCATATCTGAGAAATCCCTACTGATGTTGATAATTTCTTCGATTTGTGTGAGTAAAGTGTGCTGGCATTGGGCCTGGGTTTTCCAGCTACAGAAGCAGGTCAGTGGAAGAGTTATAGCAGGTTTGAAAGAAAGTTTCTAAAAAAAAAAAACTGGACCAGGAAGAATTGTCTTGAACTTAAAGCATCAGATATGGGCTGAGAGGGAGTCTGTCATATTCGTTCCTCTTGGATGGAGCACACAAGGAAATCACCTGACCTTTTTCTAAGTCCCAGTTCTCAGGTGGAAGTAAAGTTTCACAGAGGTATTATGAAATATTTTGATGCTTAACTGATGGTTGTCTTGTAAGTACTGAAATAAACTCAGCCCAAAGCCAAAAGTTAATATTCACTTAGTGGCAAGGCAATTAACAAGGTTTCAATGAGCAGATCATGCGTAGCTGCCATAATACTCACATTACAAAAGGCACTGGAGTGGCATTTGGAAGAACTATAAACACAAAGAGCAGTTGCTAAATGGCATCGTGTTTGAGGCATTCCTCAGGGGCTGGTATTCCTTAGTACCTTATGCCAAGGGCATGTTAACAAGCATTTAGGTGAGCTTTACTGGGAGGGGTTGCAAGTGCTACCAAAGGCCTGGAAAGGTCTTGAGAGACTGTAAACAAGGCTGGAAAAGAACAAACCTAAACCGAGTTTGGAAGCTAAAATACATTGTGGTGTTGTGAAAATGGGGAGGGACAAAAGAAGATGGGACAAGAGAGTGAGGTGCAGTATGGAATAGAAATGAAAATGATACCAAATTTGATGAGCAAGCTTAGAACTGCTGCGAGATAGCTACAGGGGGCTCTGGACTGTGGAGGTTTGCCTTCACTGTGGGGTGCCAGGAGGAACTTTTCCCTGTACAGCGCTCCTGCACCGTTGCTTTGTGTCTGGGTACTCTTAATAGGAAGACAGGGAACTGCAGTTCAGTTCAAGGAAAAGGAATAATATTGAGGACTCACACCTGTTTGAAAAATACCCACTGGCACAAAAAGAGAGAGCGAGCTGTTTAGCCTGGGCCAGTTGGGTTGGTGGATACAAGGGTGAAATGGCAACAGGGAAGGGTTGTCTACAGTGAAGTTTCTGGCACTGCAGACAGTTTAAACAGTGAAATCATCTATTGAGGGGAAAGGCAAACGTACAAATTGCTAGAAGATGAGCGCTAGGGAGCAGTCTTACTCTGGCAGCAAGCTGTAGATCTTTTCTAGCTCTAGCTTTGAGCTTTTTTGGACTTTGAGGTTTCCTTCAGAAAGACAAAGGGAAAGCAAGCGCTGCAGTGAATTGACTTGTGTTACTGTGAACTGCTTGGAACAGTAAATGGCAACTTCCTTGACCTTGCTTTTCTACAGATTGCTTGGATTTGTGTGAGTCATTACCTCGAAGGACACAAAAGAGGCAGTGTTTCTGTCCACTACAGCTCTTCTACTTGTAGCTTCTTAATCCACTTCCCAAATTATCGTGCTCCACTGCTATTAAGAGCTGTCAGTAGGAGTACAACTAAAACCCTTCACCATGCTAACATCAGAAAGTCGTCTTGGGAAAAACCTTGGTGGGGTTATTTTTGTCCCTCTTCTCCCTCAATTTAATTCCATTCCTTCCACTTTTTCCCTCTGTGTCCTGAGAGGTCATCATGCTCATGAGATATTTCTAGATTGTTCTGGTCCCTTTTACCACTTAACTGACCTTTGTTTCAAGGTATATCTGAAACCTTTCCCATCAGCCATTGCCTCCCATTTCCTGATTAGTTCCATATAAACGTTTAGCAGTGGCTTTTTCTGTGAAATACTTGATGGCTGTGTGCAGTCAGACCAAAGCCACATCCCGTAGCCTGATCTCTTTTTCATGTGCAGCCCAACATCGCACTGACCTCTCTTTTTTTTTTCCCCACCATGATATCATATAGTGAGATTGACTGTGGAAACTCATTTAACGTGTGGTATTCCAGATCTAGCAGGTAGTAATGGTACTTCCAATCACTATCCATGTGGGACAGACACAAAGGAGTGACCTTGAGGTGAAGTGTCCCATCACTTTCTCCCATGCTGTCCAATCCTCAGAGATTTTTAAATATAAATAAATATCAGCATTGTCAGTGTGAAAATAGAATAAAAAATAAGACTGTGGGACAAATAAGTGGAAAGGGTCAACCTAATTTAGAGGAAGACTGTATGTTTAGGCTGACTGGGAGCCATACTACAGTCAAATTAGTATCTAAGAGACATATTCAGTGAGTTCATTGGTGTGTTGTTAAATATATATATCTATATATATATATGGAATTAAAGAAATGCCTGAGATGAAGTAATGGCCCAGCAACAAATCCCTGTTATGTGTGCAAAGTGCAGTACGTACTTATCCTCACACACAGTGCTTCGAGGTCGCTGCCCCTTTGCTCAAGAGGAGGCTGAAGCTCAAAAGAGCAGAGGGGTGTTGGTTTTGTGGGCTCAGCTACATCTATGAGGTGTGAGAGGAAACTGGCATTTCCTTCTGCCTTTGTGCCAAGAGGGTTTTGCCTCATCACTGGACAGAGGGGATGTTTGTTATGCTGAACTGCTGTTAGACCAGATGTGGGTAACTACCCTGATTTCTTGTTCTGGTTTGGAGGGTATCTGCCAGTTTGCCTTTTCTCCCTGATTTTGTCAGTTCTGGGTTGACATGAACCACAAATTAAGGCAAGGTTTGGGTTTTTTTGCTTTGAAGCTTAACCCACTGGTTATTACGTGATTTCCATCAGTAGCCAGAACTCATCCTGAGTATTTTAGACTTTTTTTTTCATTCTCAGGTGAGTACCAGCTGGGCAAGAAAATGCTTCATAAAGTTCTCTTACATGAAATTTCAAAGAATTTGGAAGGGAGTGGGTCAGTGAAGCAGGTCTCTGTGTGTCACCTAACACCTGTTGATGGAAGTGCAGCACTTGAAGTAATACTTCAGTGTCTTCCTGAGGAAAATGTAGATCCCCTTGTGCTCTTCCCACCCACCCTGGTGAAAAATTATGCCGTGTGTGTTTGTCTAGAAAATCAAAATACATCTAAGCAGAAAGCAATTATTTACCAAGTAACAAGACAAATCCAGCCTTGGTTGAACATAACTGATTTCAAGAATGAATCTGACCCAAGATAGTGCTGTTGTATTTGAGTAAATTTGGAAATCCATGTAAATGGCAGCTTTGGAGGGAATGAGAATTTCATTAGAATATGGGAAACATTCCTGCCTTGGACCGATCACACTGTGCTGTGCTGCCAGTAGGTTTTGGACACTCCTTTTTTCATCCACTTAGGTTTTGCTTTAACGGCTTTAGGATGGTATCTGGAATTTGGAATGGTAACCACCTTAGGGTCAGTTACACAGATCTATCTACTTAAGAGTCAAGTCCTGCTCCTACTTAAATTTGTCCCTCCTGTTAACTTAAACCACCACAGGGAAAGGCCTGCAAGGTGAAAGAGAGATGTTTGTACTATCTTCTCCTTTTTCTCATATTTACTGCAAGTTTTAATTCTGACTTCAATGAAATTGGTCTTGATTTACTCCAGAGAGAAGCAGGCCCTTTTTTCATCATTGAATGATCATATATTGGTTTTCCTGTGGTCTTAAGCAGGAGAAGATGGGAGTATTTTCATTTCTTGTGTTTTGTCTGGTGATTGTTGGTACTTTTCTTGCAGTAGGTTGTGCATGTCTTTTCTGCTTTTCCTTGAGCTAACCAGGTCACTGTTGAATCTGTGAGACAATCAGTGTTTAAATTCTTGGCTGGATTCCTTTTGGTCTGATGAAATGTTAATATTAGAAACTCACATAGTGGAACGTATCTTAAGTTGGCAACAAATACAGGTATCAGCATCAATCTGTTTTGGTGTTATGCAGACTTTAATACTATCTTTGCACATTTCAAAAATGTCTCCGGATTGTTTCTTGTCGTGACAGATGTATCGGAAGAACGTACAGCAGCTCCTCCAGAACCTGATTCAGAAGCTCACCACTGTTAGCCAGTATGAGGAAGTACTTGCAAAAATTAATGCCACGTCCACAGATCGCCTCACAGTTCTAAAGACCAAGCCCCAGTCCATGCAGAGGGACATAATCACAGTCTGCAATGACCCCTACGTGTTAGCTCAGCAGCTGACACACATAGAGCTTGTAAGTTGTCATACTTCAACCACGATTGCATCCTTCCCCTCTTTCTGAAATGCAGGTTAACATAGTGTATGACTTGGCTGCTTGTGTGCTTTGTTTAGGAGAGACTCAATTATATTGGACCAGAAGAATTTGTCCAGGCGTTTGTGCAAAAGGATCCTTTGGATAATGACAAGGTAATTGGAGCAGATCTGGAGCAGCTCTGAAATGTGGTATTTAACATCCTGGAGCTCAGGTGCCCCATGACCTGGAAGCGAGGTCCGGCAGTAAATGAGAACCAGCAGAAATGAGCTTTATAGTGAAAGTGCTTTAGGATTCCTCTTAAAAATTTGGTTGATGCTTTTTCTTCCTGGAGGACAACTCCTGGTGCTCTAGAACTCAGCCAACAGGTTGACTTGAATTAACACATTTGCTTTTTTTCTGATTTAAGCTAAGTGAGAACTTAATCCTGTGAATGGTTTCTGCAGACCACCTACGTGGTCGACAGCTGGAAAAAGCTGAGTTTAACTTTGGCTTTTGCGTTACTCATTCTCAACATCTGTTCTTCCTTTTAGTAAACTGCACTCTTGCAGCAAACTGGCAAGTGAGTCAATTTGCAGGTGAGCACGCATCACAAGAAGGGGGGCTGTGAGCTCTAGATCTATGTGAGATGAAGGGCAAGGACGCAGGGTTTTTAGCTAACCGTGCTAGAGCTGTCATCTCCTTGAGTGCAGCTTTCAAGATGACTTATGCTCTGTAAATAAACTGTGCCAAAGCCAGGCAGTTAAAACTTGAATTACTGTCCTCCCTAAAACGGACAAACGTAATAGAATGACTCAAGTTTACAATTTGATATTCAGTCAGACAGTCTCTGAAAATGATTTTGTATGTCGATCACTAAAACTGCAGTCTACCCCTTTTTAGGCAATCCTGAGATGTGGTGTGGGAATCAAGACACTACAGAACAAATAACACTGACTAGGAAAGGGAGAATCTGAACATAATGTGCCAGTGGAGTGGGCTGGCCTCTGTTTTCCTTCTGCACTTGCAGAGAGCATAATGTTGTCTCCACTGTATTAATGGGACAGGAGTGAGGACAGACACAGTGCTCATAGTCAAGGAAGCTTTAGCAGATACTTAGCTTTGATTGTTTGCATAAGTCTATCATAAGTCCTGGTAGGATTTACAGCAGGCGATGAATTCTGCACGCCTGCTGGAGTGCTTTACTGCGCCAACGGCTCAGGAAGGAGTTACACGTGCTCGAATACTGCCACTGCTGCTTTCCCTCTCAGGCTTTTTGTCACTTTGGGTAATTGGGTTATTCCTGGTTACTTGATGGTGTTTGGGGATGACAAGGTGGGAAGCCAAAAGGTCTCTCTCAGGAAAAAGATGAAGATTACACTAGAAGTTGCTATTTTTCTTCTGTCTGCAGAGCTGCTACAGAGATCAAAAGACAGACCGGGAATCTGGAAGCCTGTGTGGAATGGTTTAACAGGCTCAGTTACTTGGTTACAACAGAAATCTGTATGGTGAGCAAAGACTTTTTCTGCTAAAAGGTTTAGTCTAATCTAGTTGTCTAAACCTCTGAAGCCTTTTCAGGTGTGGTGCCCTTTCAGTGTGCCCTTTGACTTTTCATTCTCTCAGCTCTTTTTCCCATGTGGATGCAGTCAATGCAGGGCTGAAGAGGAAATAAGTTCCGTGTTTTCGGCATCAAACTCATGCCTCAGCCTTGTTCATCTGACAAAGTGGTGACGTTGTGCTAGGTTAGCCCTTCTTAGCACAGGAGTGTGTCTGGCCTGCTCTTCTCTCCTGTGAATACCCCTTGTGAGTGGAGGCATCTTTTCTCTCCTCTGTGCTGACCCCCTCCTCTGCTCTACTGTTCTTCATACCCTTCTTCTTGGCAGAGTTCTTTGCCTGTTGTCCTTGCTCTCTATCTGCCTGGTATCTGGGTTGTCTTTGTTGTCCTGAAGGCTTCTGGACACAACAGTGTGGTGTCCTCTGCATGTTAAGCACAGTGTGAAGTTGTGGTGTATGTGGAAAAGAGGAACAAGGGTGTTGTTTCTTTTGGGGAGGGGTCAGAGTGCTCTGTTTCCTGCAGAGCGTAACGCTCCAATGGCACGTCCTGCAGCCTGTGAAGAAGAAGCAGAGAGCAAGAGTGATAGAATATTTCATTGATGTGGCACAGGAATGTTTTAACATTGGCAACTTCAACTCCTTAATGGCTATTATTTGTCAGTACGTGTCCTGAGGTGTTTCGTCCTTGTTTGAATCCAGAGAAAGGAAGCGCGGTGCTTTACACAAAAGTCTGCCCCTTAGCATGCTCGGCTGTGTGAAGTGGGGAGGGGAAGTGGTGGAGAACTGCTCAACAGTATTGTAGTGTGATGTGTGTCAGAAAGTATTTACTGCCATCGTGTAAATTACAGAAAAACAAAGTTTTCATTGCAGCTGTTCAGAGATCTAAATCCACACTTTTTGAAACCAACTTTAGTGCTCAATTGGAATAGAAACTCTTCCTGTGAGATGGAGGGTTGATATCTTCCATCCTTTCTATCACACCATATATATCATAGTGGTTTAAAAATTCCACACCTTTTTATATCTAATAGGAAAATATTGGGAATATTCTTTTAATGTGAAATGTGAAAACTTTGTAGATGTGTGTAGTTTTCAATGAAAGACATGAGAGATGGTGTTGAGAACTCACTTGTGCTTTTCTACTGTATATTCATGTTTTATCAAACCCACATTAAATAATGTCAGAGCATTTTATTAGAGCTTTCATTGTGTAAGAGATGTTGATTTTGTTTCCAAAGTTGTTTTTAACGTTGAAATTTCAAGAAAATGATGAGTTTGATTTCTGAGTAGCTGTGTTGAAAATAATTATTATTGTTAATAGCTCCTTTACTTCAGAAATACTTACTGCCCTAAGCTACTTGAAAGATTTTTTTTTCTTTAAATATTCCTACAAGTTCTTTCTCTTATCTTAAGCTGGCATGAACATGAGTCCTGGGTCTCGGTTAAAGAAAACTTGGGCAAAAGTAAAGACAGCCAAATCTGATATTCTTGAGGTAAGTCTGGCCAATATTTGGACACGGGACTGTTAATAGCATTTTACTTTTAACTGCTCTAAAATGCAAGTTTGACTTCATTATGACATGTGTCATTAGTATGTTTGTGTTCTTAACGGAAATTCTAGAAGATATAATAAGAATTGTTCAGCTGAGTTGTGCTCTTTTGATTTGGAAGAAGGAAATTGAAGTAATTAATTCCCAAACCCACCTCCTAAGAATTATTTTTTAAAAAATAATAAAAATGTAGGTAACCTCTTGAAAGGGAGATGTATTTGAGGGGGATGGTGTGGGTGCCTTTGAAAATCGAGGTGAGCTGTAAGGCGGCTGCCTTGCCCTGTCAGCGAAATTTGTCGTGAAGTCATTGATTGCCAGTTACCTTCAGGTAGTAAAGACCTTTGTCAAAGATCGGACAGGTGCAGCAGTGGAGGAGTCTGTGATTTACCCAACAGGTTATTTACCAAGAAGTTAATTATCCTGCTGTAAATGGTGATTTGTTAATTCAGGTTATTTATTAGTAAGATAAAGGAAATGTAACGTTTTGTGCTTGACACAAGCATGAAATGTTTATTAATATCGTCAGGAGATTTGACTTGTCTTTTGACAACAGATTAAAACTGGGTGGCTGTAGCCACCTCACACTTCCTTCCCCCGCCCTTGGGTGGGAAGCAGCCTTCCTTGTGCCAAGGGTAGCTGCACAGCTCGGGAAGTTGCTCTTAAGATTACAGCCCTGTTTCATTCAACCTTATCACACAGGCTGGGCTTTGCTGGTTAAGGACATGCTTTGCGAGCCGTGCGGTCATCCCAGTCACTGAGGTGCAGCAGTCAGTCGTGGAGCAATGAGGCCACTAACAGCTTTAGGTCTCTGATCTTACTTTGACATTACAATTGAATCAGCTCTGAGAAACCTGCGTACTAGGAAGAGCAGAATATTAGTGCCAAGACCCATTGTTGTCTTAGTTTCGTGATTTTGGCTTTTGAATTAAAGCTGAGCTACCTTCTTTGTGGAGAGAGAAAGAAGGTCCATGAAGCCTTGCCTTTGCTTTCCTGCCCCTGACTTGGATTGGATCCCTTGTTGTGCTGAGTGAACATTTGTTAAAACAAGGTTCCCTTCTGATCGAGTGAGCAGATGAAAAGATACTGCAGTCCTCTAAAGGGCTGTATTTGTGGTGCTCTTCAGCAGACCTCTTGCTTTTAAAAATAGTTGCTCAAGTGAAAAAGAATTGTGTGTGGTGATGACACTGGCTCATTATTTACATTTTTTCATGCCTTGTAGCATCAGATGGACCCTTCTAGCAATTTCTATAATTACCGAACTCCCTGCGTGGAGCCCCTCAAAGGTCCCTGACAGCTCATAGCAATAGAGAGAAGGTATGTTTGCAAATGATTTGGCAGTGGGCAAAAATGAAATGTGCTTGTGTCCTGGTTCAGCCAGGATAGGGTTAAGTTTCCCCAGCAGTGGGGGGAAGTTCAATACCATGCTGACATCTGCCACATCCCCTACCACGCACCAGCCTCCGGGAAGATCGAGCGCTACAATGGACTGTTAAAAACTACACAGAGAGCAATGGGGGGTGGAACCTTCAAACACTGGGACACACATCTGACAAAGGCCACTTGGTTAGTCAACACGAGAGGATCTGCCAATCGAGCTGGTCCGGCTCAGTCAAAACTTCCACGTGTTGTAGACGGGGATAAAGTCCCTGTGGTGCGCATGAGGGACCTGCTGGGAAAAATGGTCTGGGTTAGTCCTGCGCCGGGCAAAGGCAAACCCATCCACGGGATTGCTTTTGCTCAGGGACCTGGGTGCACCTGGTGGGTGATGCAGAAGGATGGAGAGGTCCGACGGGTACCACAAGGGGACTTGATTGTGGGTGAAAACACACCGTGAGTTATACTGAGCTTTTGTTAATTTTTCTTTGTCAATGCTAATTGCTAAGTGGCAGCTGGATGTGACGCACATGGTATAGAATAAAGGGGTGGATTATGTCCTGGTTTAGCCAGGATAGGGTTGAGTTTCCCCAGCAGTGGGAGGGAGCTCTAGCCGGGTTATTCATTACCATGCTGACATCAGGTCCGGGTGCCCAAGCACGGGAAGGTTGGCAGTCGCCCTTTTTGTGAGGTCGCCTCTCTCACTGCTGTATCGGTACATCTCCTGCTCTGTTCATTGTTATCACTGTTATTGTTATTGTTGTTGTTTGTTTTGTTGTTGTTACACTGTTGTATTAAACGTCTCCTTATCTCAGCCCCAGGCTTTGTATTTCACTCCCTGCCCCGTCCGGTCAGAGGGTGGGGGAGAGGCAGTGGCAGCATGGTCTCAGGTCCCAGCAGGGCCTAAACCACCACACTGGGACATAGTGGGGGCACTGGGAGGGCTACTGGGATGTACTGCAGGGCACTGGGACATACTGGGATATATTGGGAGCCCTAGGAGAGTCACTGGCACATAGTGGGGGGCACTGGGAGGGTCCCTGAGATGTACTGGGGGGCACTGGGACATACTGGGGCACACTGAGGGGGTTACTGGGATGCATTGCAGGGCACTGGGACATACTGGGATAATTGGGGAGTGCTAGGAGAGTTATTGGGATATACTGGGGGCCACTGGGATGGTTACTGGGACGTAGTACAGGGCACTGGCACATACTGGGATATATTGGGGAGTGGTAGGATAGTCACTGGGACATACTGGGGGCATTGGGAGTGTTACTGGAATGTATTGTAGGGCACTGGGACATACTGGCGTGCACTGGGGTGGATACTGGGACATACTGTAGGTTACTGGGACGTACTGGGATATATTAGGGAGTGCTAAGAGGGTCACTGGGACATACTGGGGGGCACTGGGTGTCGCGGTTGATAGTATTGACACGGTGATGGTTTAGCAGGAAATCTGGATTTATTAATCACTAACAGCAATTTATCATTACAAAATAATTCCGAGATGCTGAAAGAAAGAAAAGCGACTGATTCACAGACTCTGAACTGCCCAGATTCACACTCCCTCCCTCACCGGTGCCTTCCCTGACCCATCGATCCCTGCGCATCCACCAACGGACAGACACCCGGAAACGAGGGTCCGTCCCCCCATGAGCAGAGACCGAGCGGGTGACAGAGCAGCGAGCTCAGAGAACATTTCCCTCCTCTCGAGGGCAGAGCCAATCCTCCTGAGGCCTCGGCATTCCCCCGCGGGCCATCCCTGAGCCCCGAGCGGGGGCACCTCGCCCCGGCCTGCCCTCAGCTCTGGCAGCAGACGACACCTCCAGGGTTTGGTCCCTGCGAGGCTCCAGCTCAGGGCAGATGCTGGTCACAGGCCGCTGGGATCCAGGGGAGCTCCAAGGGTCTCCCTGGGGGGCGCAGTTTAGAGGGTCCAAGATCATTGACTTTTGCCAGGTCCCTTCTGGTGCCGCCCAGCAGCTGCACAAGAACTTGGTGAATGTGCAGCTCTGTTCTTGTTCCCATCTGGCCCCACCCCAGCCCAGGTGTGCCCAGCCCTGAGGAGATGAGGGGCCGTTAGAGCCGATCCCCAGCAGGCGGGAGGGCAGGAGCCAGGCTCGGTGACATTCTCAGTCCTTATCTCCACAGATGGGGCACAGCTGGGGGAGGTGGGGGGAATCACACCCAGCATCAAGCACCTGACCAGGAGGGGCAGGGAGGGGTGAGAATTGCACCCCCACACCCAGTTATCCCAGTTGTTGAGACAGGAGACAGCAACAGTCACAAACGAGCTGCCGGAGCATCACAGGAGCTCATGGCACTGGCACCAAGTCCAAGTGCGCTCTCTGCCAGCCCCGTGCCCTGTCCCTGCGCCAGCCCCCCGCTGCAGAGGATTCCCTCGGACCAACGGGATCGAGCAGCTCCCCACCCCTGCCCCTTCCCTGCTTCCAATGAACACCGCCCCAGCACACCCGCTCCTCTGAGCTCCTCACCCAGCGCAGAGCCCAGCCAGTGCCCCAGGAACAGCACTGCGATGGTTCCAGCAGCGTCACCGCCGTCCCTCTGCAGGACGGGCCGTGGCCTTGGGTGAGCCGCGGCTGATGGCATCGAGGGACTCCTGGTGTGGGGCTCTGCCTGGCTTTTGGAAGGACAGAGGGCAAGAGGCTGATCCAGGGTAATTCAGGTGGTGTAACAGAAGGAAAATAGCCCCCTTCGAACCACATTAACACTTCATATTTAAAGTCACGTGGGTTGTTTGGTTTTAAATTATCCTACTCAGGCCTGAACGCTCAGGCCAGCAAAACCCCTCTGCACCCCACAGCTTGTTCCCCTCAGACAGCCCCAGAGCACCTTTCACAGCAATAACTGATTGCCGCGGTTCTCCAGAAGCACTTTTGCTCTGAGGCTCACGACATCACCCTAGACAGTCACTGTAGCTGATAACAAAGGGGTCCCACCACCCCGCGTACCCGGGGGGGCGGGCAGGGCCGGGCAGCGATCCCCGCTCCAACCATCCGCTGCCCTCCCCGCTCTCTCCTGCAGCGGGGCAAGAAAACCCAACCCCAGCGCCGGGAAAGCGCTGCCCGGAGCGGGAGCAGCAGTTCAGTTCCCCCCGGCCCCGAACTCACAGACACACCTGCAACGAACTTTGTACTTCTACCCGCCCCCCCGCGGCACCTCCACTCGCGGCCGTCACCGAGGGCACGGACGGGGCGTGCGGCGGCACCGGCACCGGCTGCCCGAGCGACGGCGGGGCGGAAGGGCCGTGCCGGGGGCGGGGAACAAGCTTCCCCAAGCGCGCTGAGCCCGGCTCCGAGAGCCTCGGCCGGCGCCTCGACGGCCCCAGCCGTCCCAGCGGGCTGCCCCCGACCTCCCCGTGCAGGACGGGCTGCGGCACCAGGGACCGATCCCGGGACAGGCAGCGCCGTCGGCCTTCAATCCCGCGGCGGGCAGCGCCGTCGGGGTCCGGTCCCGGGAACGCCAGGGAGGCACCGGGTTCTATCCCGGGGCAGGCAGCGCCGTCGAGGGCCGGTCCTGGCAGCGCGGCACTGGAACCGGTGCCGGGGCGGGAAGTGCGGCACCGATGTCCGGTCCCGGGGCGGGCAGCGCCGTCGGGGTCCGGTCCCTGGGCGAGCTGGGAAGCACCGGGGACCGGTGCCGGGGCTGGTAGCGCGGCACCGGGTTTCGGTCCCGGGAGGGGCAGCGAGGAACCGGGGGCGGTCCCGGCACAGGCAGCGCCGTCGGGCTTCGATCCTGGGGCGGGCAGCGCCGTCGAGGTCCGGTCCCGGCAGCGCAGTACCGGGGGCCGGTCCCGGGGCGGGTAGCGCGGCACCGGGGTCCGGTCCCGGGGCGGGCAGAGAGGCACCGGTGGCGGTGCCGGTGCCAGCAGCGAGGCACCGGGGGCGGTCCTAGGGCGGGCTGGGAGGCACCGGGGGCCGGTGCTGGGACGGGCAGCGGCGTCGGGTTCCGGTCCCGGAGCGGGAAGCGAGGCAAAAGGGTTCGGTCCCGAGGCGAGCAACAAGGCACCGGAGGCTTGTCCCGGGGCGGGCAGGGCCGTCGGGGTCCGGTCTCGGGGCGGGCTGGGAGGCATCGGGGGCGGTCCCGGGCCGGGTAGCGCGGCACCGGGGGCCGGTCCAGGGGAGGGCAGCGAGGTACCGGCGGCCGGTCCTGGGGCGGGCAGCGCGGCACCGGGAGCCGGTCCCGGGGCGGGCTGGGAGGCACCGGGGGCCGGTCGCGGGGCGGGCTGGGAGGCACCGCGGCCGGTACCTGGGCGGGCAGCGCCGTCGAGGTACGGTCCCGGCAGCGAGGTACCGGCGGCCGGTCCCGGGGCAGGCTGGGAGGCACCGAGGACAGGTCCCGGGGCGGGCAGCGAGGCACCGGGGTCCAGAACCGGGGCGAGCAGAGAGGCACCGGGGACTGGTCCCGGGACGGGCAGCGAAGCACCGGGTTTCGGTCCCGGGACAGGTAGCGAGGCACCGGGGGCGGTGCCAGGGCGGGCTGGGAGGCACTGGGGTCTGGTCCCGGGGCGGGCATGGGGGCACCGGGGGCCGGTGCCGGGACGGGCAGCGTCGTCGAGTTGCGGTCCCGGGGCGGGCAGCGAGGCACCGGGGTTCGGTCCCGAGGCGGGCATGGAGGCACCGGAGGCTTGTCCCGGGGCGGGCAGCGCCGTCGGAGCCTGGTGCCGGGGCGGGCAGGGCCGTCGAGGTCCGGTGCCGGGGCGGGTAGCGCGGCACCGGTGTCCGGTCCCGGGGCGGGCAGGGAGGCACCGGGGCCGATTCCTGGGCGGGCAGCGCCGTCGTGGTCTGGTCCGGGGAGCGTGGCACCAGGGGCAGTGCCGGGGCGGGTAGCGCGGCACCGGTGTCCAGTCCCGGGGCGGGCAGCGTGGTACCGGGGGCGGTCCCAGGGCGGGCTGGGAGGCACCGGGGACCGGTGCCGGGGCGGGCATGGAGGCACCGGGGTCGGTTCCTGGGCGGGCAGCGCCGTCGAGGTACGGTCCTGGCAGCGCGGCACCGGGGACCGGTCCCGGGGCGGGCTGGGAGGCACCGCGGCCGGTTCCTGGGCGGGCAGCGCCGTCGAGGTACGGTCCCGGCAGCGCGAGCACCGGGGGCCGGTCCCGGGGCGGGCAGCGAGGTACCGGCGGCCGGTCCTGGGGCGCGCAGAGAGGCACCGGGGGTGGTGCCGGGGCGGGCTGGGATGCACCGGGAGCGGTCCCGGGCCGGGCAACGAGGCACCGGGGGCGGTCCCGGGGCGGGCTGGGAGGCACTGGGGTCCAGAAGCGGGGCGAGCAGAGAGGCACCGGGGGCTGGTCCCGGGACGGGCAGCGAAGCACCGGGTTTCGGTTCCGGGACGGGTAGCGAGGCACCGGGGGCGGTCCCAGGGCGGGCTGGGAGGTACCGGCGGCCGGTCCTGGGGCGCGCAGAGAGGCACCGGGAACGGTCCTGGGGCGCGCACAGAGGCACCGGGGGCGGTCCCGGGCCGGGTAGCGAAGCACCGGGGGCCGGTCCTGGGGCGGGCAGCGAGGTACCGGCGGCCGGTCCTGGGGCGCGCAGAGAGGCACCGGGGGCGGTGCCGGGGCGGGCTGGGATGCACCATAATTATTAGTAATATCAATATCGTGTGAGTCAGTATATTTAAGATTTTGGTAGCTGGTGGGGAATAGCCTGTAAATACATCCCACCAATAGTGTTCTCCATCTGATTTCACTTGTTTCATGATTTGGTGTATTCTCTCTGTGTCATGCTGGACAGGAATTAAAGTCTTTTGTCCACTTTTTTGGACCTGTTTCATCAATCTTTTTAAATTTTCGTGGTGCATAAGTTTTCTTACTAGGGTCAGATCCAAAATTTAATACAGGAGAAACACAAATGAGGCAATAGAGGAAACAAAACCGAAACCATGGTGGTGGTGGGGGGGGTGTTATTGTTATTTTGGCTTCCAGAGTGAAGAAAAAGAACTGATCAGCCAGCAAGATACTGGCAGTGTTAGCAGGCAGGAAGAAACGGGGTCTTGGTACACTGCTCATGACATTTCAAGAGCAGATCTCAGTTTCATGCCAGAACTACAGAACTCTTGGGTTTTGTAAGAGCAGTAGTGGTCAGTCACAAGACAAACTTTTACATTTAATTGTGCATGCTTACAGACAGATGGAGGCAGGGTGCCAGGACTTCTGTCTCTGCAGAAAATTTTCTGGGAGGTACCTGTGTACTTTCCACCCATCATTCACCATGGACTCACAATGTTGTTTTCTGTCTCACATAATTTTTAGGGAGCTAATGGACAGATTGAGGCAGGACAATAATTTCAGCTTTTACTACTGGACAATGAAATATTTTTTCTTGAGCACAACCACAGCATCAAAGGTAGAAGGAGAAAGGATATGAACTTCCTGCTTCCATGTGCTCCATCCGAGTGCCCAGCTGTACTGCCGGCAGGAGGTCACCTCTGTCTGTGTTTCTAAGCTATAAAAGCATTGCCTGCTTTTGTCATTTGCTTTTGTGCTGGATGTAGTTTCCAGAGCTGTTCTGGAAACATAAACCTGAATAAAAGGACCGGAAAGGTTTGAAATCACATTCCTGTTCTCTGCAAACTGGTGCTGTGGTGGCTCAGGGGCAGACAGCCCCATGCAGAGTGGGGGGCAGCTCGCTGCACCTACAGGACTGCTCGGACTCTGCCACCGAGCAGTCAGAGCCTGGCCGCCTAGGACTTGAGGAGCTAGGTAGCAATGGGGTTTATTTTATTTTTGGTAGCCTTCTCTCTCAGAATCATGTTCATTTAATCCCTTAAAGCAAGCTTTTAAAATGCTGTGCTGGTATACATCTAGAACAGTGCCATTAAAATGTCCAGGTTCTCTGTGTTTAGAGGAGTAACTGAGAATGGTGTTTAGTCCTCTCCTCATTTACCCTTTTGTTACTACAGAAAGAGCTTCGTTCCCCCAAGTTTGATGGCAATTAGACTTTTATTTCAGTGTGCACCTAAGGTACCATGCAGTTGTAAGCACCAGTTTGGGATTATGATTATAGAGACTGCAAAAGGAAGGGACAGGGGAGACAAAGGAGGGTTTGCTAATACTGAATGGTAACTGTGAAGGGCTGTCAGGCTGCAATGTAACATTTTCCCATGACATTTACAGGCAAGAGGAGGAAATGTCCAAGCTGGAATAGCCTTCGTCATAGGAACAATACCACAGTCTTTTAAGAAAAGGAATTAGCAGCCTTTAGGTGCAAATAGTCGCCCAAAGAGCTTGTGGCTGAGGTGGAAACAGGACTGGCACATCTTGGAAATCAGCATGAAATTCAGCTCCTCCCAGCCCCAAAGTCTTGCAAATACCTCTGGGAGCAGTAACTTTATGCACAGGACAGTCCGTTCTTGCATGTGCAGAGGGTCACAGGCAGAGAAGTCCCCATGATCAGGGTTTTATGTTTTTTTAACTTTAACTTTTTAACTTTACTCAAGCAGGCTGTGACTGAAGTTAATCAAATTTCTCCCAAGGTAGAAAAAAACCCCAAACCAAACAAGCAATAGCGAGACATGGAGTACAAGAGCGATCTCATCTGCCCTGCATACTCTCCTTTAACCAGCACAAAGCAAGCACACAGCCACTATTCTTATGCTGAAACATTTTGCAGTTTGCTTTGCACCAGAGACAGCAACGACACAAAGTACATGGCCCAGGAGATTCGTACTGGAATGGAGCATCAACTATTTATGAAAGTGCCCCTATGGGAAGCAGGGTGTATTTGTAAGAGCACAGATGTTTCTTTGTATTTTGCTCAAGTATTTTCTTCTCCTGAAAGGCACTTACTCTGGGATGGTTAACAGGACAGATTAATTCATGTGGATCCTTGCAGCAGAGTAGGGCTGTCACTGGTGGGGAGAGAGGTTTGATTATATTATTCCCTATTGTCAACACAGGCACTTTATAACAGATTTATGGCTAATAAAATCTTTTAATAGTAGAGGGTTCCTGAGTTTCAATTTTGAACCTTTGGCCCTTGCTCAAGTCACCAGCAGATGCAAGCATTAAAACCAAATAGCACGTGGATACTAAAGAGGCATATGGCTGGGTACTCAATAAAGGCAGTAAAACACAGACAGGGATCTTTACACTCTGGTTTGACATAATGGAATCATTCTTCTAATAATAAAATTACTCTTTACTGACACATGATATAGAATACCTCAGATCAGTGAAGTAATTCACAGAAAATTCAGGAGTTGAGGGTTGATGCTGCTCAACAAAATGTTTTCCTTTGAAAATCTGAGGTGATTTCACAAACATGGACTGATAAGGAGAAAACTGAACTATGGGTAAGGAAGCAAACAGGTGCAAAGTAAAGAAAACACAGGGCTTTGCGGAAAGCTTCCTTGATGAAATGATCTCTTTTCAGCCAGCAGCTCTGCCTGAGATGCAGACTCCAGGATAGTCTGCCAGAATGCGTTGGGGATCTATCAAACCTTTCCTTAAATTCAAGCCAGAGATGCATCAAATCATAGACCCTGGGTTCAATTTAACCTCATTTTGGGTTCTCTGCTGATCTATCTTCACCTACTGTGTTATCAGTAAGCTGTGATACCAGCAGGCAAACAATGAAAAAACTGACCATGTTCAGAAATCCAGACACTTTCCTCCAGTCCCAGGTACGCAGCCCATGTTTGCACGAAGGGAGTGGTAAGTCCAGGAATGGATGACAGCAGTTCTGGTCACCAGGCTTTGATGCTCTGCAGAGATAAATCCCTCCTTGCTCATACCCAGTGGATCTGCCATGGGATATACAACCTAGCAGAGGCTGGATTCACATCCAGCTGGATGTAATTCCATCTGGGTCTGGATTCATATCCAGATTTTGCCAAGCAAAACTCTGCTAGCAGCAGCACAGACCACCATCAGCTTGCAGAGAACGCTCAACTTCTCCACACTGGTTTCTAAAAGCATGGCAAGTGCAGTGGGCATGTGCCTGGGACTTGCTCAGCAAACCCCCAGCCTACAGGAACGAGGGCAGGCACCATCTCTGCCATCCTGCCTGCACTGTGCCCAGGTAGTGAGTGGCTCAGGACCTGCACAGCCACTGCTGACAGCAGTGGGCACAGCATTGCCTCCAGATGTGAGCACACACCGCTGAGAGCTTTGCTCTCCTGTTGGCCTTGGGCTCTCAGGGGTTTGATGCTGCTCTGAGCAGCATCAACGTAGAGACCTACAAGACAGCCATCACACAGCACAGTGCTGGGGAGTGAAAAGCTCCCAAAATGCAACTTAGTCTTTCTGTCTTTATGGGCATGAGAAGAGATCACGCCAGTGACTGACAGAGTAAGGCAGAGCACGCCAGGCGGTTTCAGACTAGAGGCTGCCATAAGCATCCAGTGTACTGCAAGTGAGTTTTGTTGCTAATTAAATCCTTTCTCCTGATTATTTATAGCCCTCTATTTACTGGCTCATTGATTTTAGAGGCCATGTTAGTTTTCTTTTTTACATGTCTCTCCGAATGGCTAGAAGAACAAGTGAATTGGTGTCAGAGTGATCTATTACACAGATGGTCTGTGAGCAAAGGGCCTCTGTCTTTGATGTTGGCATACCGAGAACACAGGGAAAGATGCTGAGCTCAGTTCATTTGGTGCAAAATAAGATTGTCATCCCTGTCAGTGGCTGTTGCAGGAAGTTTAGGACGTTGGCTCCATGCAGTTTCTTCTCGTGCTGGCTGAGGGTTAGAGGAGAGACAACTGGGGAAGTCATCTGTGAAAACACAAGAGTCATGGATGGTAAGGAGAAAAGGGTGTTTGCTGCCCATAATAAGAGAACTCTTGGATGTCAATTAAAATTAGCAGGCAGCAGGCTTGAAAACAAGAGGAAGCTCTTCATACACGTAACAACGATGTGCAGCTCTGCCACAGGTTTCTGTAGGAGAGTTGCATGATTTCAGAACTAGGGAAGACAGGCCCTGAAGAGATCCTAAGCACAAAGCAGCTCAGGTTTAGGAAACCCTACGAGTCACTGTGGGAGCGCTCAGGGGAGTCAGCACGATGCACCTTCCATATTCTCATACTTTGCTCTTGGCAGCTGCTGGCCACCACTGTCAGAGGGAGTAAAAGCCTGAGCCAGGACAGCTGCTCCAAACTGACCTTAACTGAGTTAAAGCTAAAAATCAAAGAAGAAGCTGGGGAACACATTTAACCCGGCCACCTGAGGCAGCTCACTGAGCAGAAATGTCCCACAGAGGCAATGCTGAGGCAGTGGAGGCTGCCCCGCGCTGTGCGAGCGACCATGAAACCGTCAGCCTTACCCAAACCCACCGAGGGAGTGCAGAGCAAGTGCTCAGCATGCAAACACATTAACTCCACTGTGCAAGAGGAAGAAGGTTGGCTTTGTACCTACCACGGCGTTCAGTTTAAAGGATTCAAATCCATTTCCCAGGGTGAACAACCCTTTCACAGTGTGTTCACCTGGCCCTTCAGCATTAGTACCTTAAGATCAAGCACTTCCAGTTGTTGCACCACCACGTAGCTGGGAGGGAGCTATCAGCACTCTGGCAGGGAGCTGGAGCTGAGTCGCATGTCACAGAGCAGGGGTTACACCTGCCCACTGATAAAACATCTGCTGCGGTGTCCCCAGAGAGCCAGCACATGCCTCGCAATCACAGGACATCAAGGGTTCAGAGACCACATCTATCTTTACAGCACTGCAGCATATACACTGGGAAAACCAGTTAGCATTTCCATTCCGGGCTGATCAGCACACTGACGTGTGTCAGTGCTCTCTCACCACTCTGAAGACAAAGACAGAGATGTAGTGGGAATTGGACTATGTATGAAATGAGGAGGGGGTGGATCTGGAGCCACATCTGTTGTGGGAAGATGCTAGGCTGCAGCACAAGCTTCACCCTTGGCTAGGTTTTGAGGCCGTCTGAGTGCCTGTACTCAAACTTTTAGTAAAACTTGGTACTCCAGCTCCAACATGGCAGCAGGGCTCTTGCTGCACCTGCTGTGGGGTATCTGCACACATCCCTGCAGGCACCAAAGCAGCGAAACCTCAGTCCAAACCAAAGCTCGACTCAGACTCTGTAAGGTCTTTATGACTCCAGATACAGACAGACAAAAAAAAAAGTGTGCTGTTGTGAGGCTGCAAAGCTTTTTATTGCTATTCTGAGGAATTCTTCCAAGTGTTGACTTGCCCACTGGTATGTCAACTTGTACCTGACCTTTAAATTTACCGTATTTGCAAGAAAAGAAAACTGGCTCTTTCCCTCTACTCCCCGATTGTTTTGTGCTTAAAGGAAATAAACTTTTGTTTCAATAATCATAAACACAAAAGGTTGCCCAGAGGCTGTTTAAGACTCCAAGCTAGTTAAAAAGAACATTTGCATGAATTAAAGAGAAACAACAAGTCACCACTGAGCTAAGCTTCTTTCTAGTGCTGAACTAGTGTCCATAGGTGGGGGAGAGCAAGACAGATCGGTAGGAGGCAAGAAATTCAAAAACTGGGATGTTTGTTCTGCTTTACAGTGCGTTTCCCAAGCAGCAGCCGGGGGAACAATACCTGTCCTCCACCGGCCGCGTGGTCACTTTGTGCCTGTATCTGTAACAAGGCGTAAAGGCCAACAAACCTTTCTACAGTGGCTCATAATTTTTGTCTTCCATAAGACACCATCGGGATTAAGCAGGGAATAAAGGGAGCTTTCATGAGCCTTCCCATTATTCAGATCTGCTGCAGCACAACCAAGGATGGTGACGCCAGCTGTGGTGCTGCGAGGGCCATGCTGGGCACCATCCCTCATCTCACACAGGGAGCTTTGCCGTGGCTCTTCCACTGCAGACCCCAGATGAAACCCCTGGAGTGCTGAAGCCTGTCTGAATTACATGGCAGGAATAAAACCCACGAG
The DNA here is from genome assembly GCF_047716275.1 of Strix uralensis. NCBI lineage: Eukaryota > Metazoa > Chordata > Aves > Strigiformes > Strigidae > Strix > Strix uralensis. The sequence continues at coordinate 31,191,249 of NC_133980.1, read as the reverse complement.
GTGTGCACGTCTGTGGCTCTTAAATACACATCCATACACTATAATGCACACAAGTGCATTACTAGTGTTTCTTTTGTTCACATCAGATCTTATTTATAGATGTCTGACCCCAACAAGTGTGTACATCTACACTCGTGACCCGTCCATACCTCATGGTTCAGACTGCACAAGGAGCCACTTTGCCACGGGGACTTTCACAACACAGACTGTCGGCGAATGGTTTCATGTCAGATCTGTGGGCTGTTTTACACACCAGGTCCTGTTCTGTGTAAATCCTGTGTCTCTACTCATTGCCCAGCACTGGGAAGGTGATGGGCAGGTTGTGTTAACCTGCCTAAAAGCTTTGCTAAGGTGAATGCTAGTAGTCACTTAGGACACCTGCAGCCGCTCTCTCCCCCTCCCCATCTCCCCTGTCAGGGGTGAGACACATACACATGTATGAATACATACACCCACATACAACTCTATATTCACCGGTGTAATTTCCCCACACAGCACAGCTGGGAAGCTGGGAGGATGAGGATAAACTCCTACAAGGACTGACTAACATCCTCAGTGTGCTGTTTATAAAGCCTGCCACACAAAATGGACATGAAATCATGTCCTCTGTAGCTAGTGCTGGAACTACAGACCTTTGTCTTTCACTGCAGCTAAAGACCCAGGCCTTTCCTTAAATGATCATGTTCAGAGAATTCAACATCCTCTGAATCACCCAAAAGAACGCATTGGAAAGGGACTAAAACGTAAAGTCCTTTTTATAAGAGAAAAGCTCTTTTTGAATGCATTCACATCGCTGCAATACACAAACCATGGAAGATTTGGCAAGGATGATGCATAGTTTAAGAGCTCCAGCGAGATCAGATACCAAACACCCAGCTGCAGTGAGGCTCAAATCTTCTCTAATTTTAAAGCATTGTGTGGCAATGAAACTTCTCAAGAAGTTATGCTCAAGTCTGTGAAGCCTGAATGGTTTTGATCAATTATTCAACCACAGCCCAAAGTCTCTGCTAAGCTACATAAAAACCAAAGGGACTTGCAATGGAAAGCAGTGGGCTGGGTGAGTAGTTTTGCAGGGTAAGCGCAAGCTTGGCCTCTGGGGCTCAGACACCACGACCTTTGCTTTCTGGCTGTAGCAAGGTTTAATCAGAAACTAGTTGTGAGGCCACACATACTTGTCCGCTAGACTGTGACCAGCAAGTCCTCGCTTACTGGATGTTACAGTACGGAGTAAAATCTGTGCAATTAGAGGAGGCTGAAGGGCCAGGCTGGTTTTAGGTTTTGCAGTGCTGAGATTGTTACAGAAACCATTCCAACAGCTAAAGAATTATTTTTTTAAATCCCCCAGTCTTGAGAGTTCAAGATTACATAGTGTGGGCACCTGTTGTTCTCAATAGCTGTGCAGCAATCACCCAGCCAGGGAAGGAACCCTGCCATGCCATTAGGTGACCAGCAAGGAGACCATTTCACGAGCCTGAGCATCACTCAGCAGCGCCGTAGGAGAGGGCTGAGAACTGGGAATCCTTCACAACCTCTGGGAAGCGGCACAAGCCCAGAGGGGAGCTTGGGCTGGCACATGGCAGTCACCCCCAAACCAAAGTCTCAGGCAGGATGGCTGCAGGGTGGGGGCAGAGGCTCAGTGTTTGCTTAACTCCATAGAACAGGAGCTCTGGGAGCACTGGGACAGCCCTGTCCTCCCAGCACGGGAGCCCCTGTAAGGGCAAAGTCACACCATGATTTTGCAGAAGGGGATGAAGGTCTTTATTTGAGGCAGGGGAAATTTATAAGTCACTACTCGGGAGGGGGAGTAGGATCTCCTCCAGTGCAAATTGATCAGTCTATGCTCTAATAAATGGCTCCAACAGCAGAAATAATGATTGCTGTCAGTGTCCTGGAATGAACTGGCTGTGACCCAGCGATCAGCCCCATGTCCCTGTCCAGCTCAGTTCCTGAGGCTGGGGTGGGAAGAGACAAGTGCCATGCATGTAAGGTGTAGTCACTAATTAATCCAGGGAATGCCACAAAGGAATGATTTCTCTTTGAGGCAAGCATCTGGGATTAGAAATTCTTTTTACCTAGAAAAAAATAACCATGCTGACAGTTTTTACATTTCCAAACTCTTCTTTGATCCTTTACAAGATACAGGAAAGCAGAAACCATTGTGGGCATCTGATCAATACACCTAAACTCCACTTTCACTTTGATCTCACACCAGGCCCTGGTTAGTTTTTGAAATGTAAATAGTGCTTTTGAGCACTTAATCTTCCCTTAAAGCCTGATTGAGGGGAGAGATTTGGCTGTTCAAAGAGTAGAGGGCAACTAAGCTGATCCCAGACCTGATGACAGCAAGGTCTGCACTGGGATGTTAACCTCCTCCCCTCTCCCATCACCCAACCCCTTCCAGGGAGTCTAGCTGCTGTTGTGGGCAGGCTAGAAAGGACAGACCCCAGAAAGCTGCATCTAATTCCAAAACACAGTCACTTGCTCTTTAGGCCGTCACCAGTGCCTGAGAGTCAGAGCACACATGGACTGAATGAAGCCAGCCAAGGACCTGGCACCCTGTACGTTACCCTGCAGCCACAGATCCCATCCCACCCAGGCTTAGGCATTTCTGACAACAGGAGGGACCAAAGACAGTCCTCTGGAAACACTGAGCTTCCAGCTGCAGACAGCAAATACAGGAATAATATCAACAGAGAACTTGAGATCAGTGTGGGAACTAATGACTCACACAGGACACCTGGGTGGGTAGGCACAGCTCAGGAACTGAGGGGTCTCTGCCCTCAGCTGTGGCCTGGCCCCCCTATACGGGCTGCTGTGCAGGCTGCAAAGCTCTTGCTTCCCCTGAACTGCCATGTACCAATGTAATTTTTTTCTGAAATAAGCAGTACCACCTTTGGAGAGTGCTGGGTATTCAACAGAGCTCCTAGGAAGAAATAGAAACCTTTAACTGTTCCAACGTTTGCTGCAAAGCTATTTAACCTCAGAGCAAAGTTCCTAATAGCCTTAACTAACCAGAGAAAGGACACAGCATTTGCCCTGTCTCTCGTGGCCAGACAGCACAAAAGAGCCTGGACTTGGCCAAAGCTACTCCACTAAAAGAGCACAGTTTGTTCAGACTCCTCCTAGCCCCAAGGCACAGGGTAAGACGTACATCAGAGGGTAAGTGCTTACCTGTGCATGGCTGGTTTTCATCTGGCACTAATTTACCCCAATTTCAGTTTGTACATAGAACCTAGTCATCTAGGATTCTTTGGAGGTTGATGGAGAGGAACACACAATAGACAAAAGCTGATCTCATCCTGAGGTCATCAACCTCTGGAAAAAAACCCCTCAATTATGGCTAAAAAGACCTACTCTTCATCATTAAGGAGAGTACCTAAGTCAGCTCACACTTTGACAACAGGCAATGATGCACGGTCTGAGTGGAGAATGGTGCCTGTTTTAGCACATTAGTCTTGCTACAGGTTCCCAAGCTCTGCAGCAGACTCTGGCTTCCCCTCATCTACCTCCCTCCACAGACAGAGGTCCTGTCTATCTACCTCCAGAAGTTCCTGATCAATATAATGAAACATCAGCGTTCGCTCCACTACTAAGAAGAAAAATTAGTTAGGAAATGGGAGGCTCCCAGACACTTTTGCAAGAAGGGCCTATATTAAATGAGCTGCTTAAATGAGATAGGCAAGTTATAATCAGCATTGCTAATCTTCTCTGGAGTCTGAGTTATACAGATTAACAATACAGTCTCTGAAAGCTACTGCTGTGAGATTCCTGTACACATAATTCTCAAGCAATTTGCACAAAGACCTTCCCAATCACTAGCTCCCAGCCAACACAGCAGCAGCAGCCACCCACCCACACGCAGACAGACAGCAAAGCTGGCACAGGATTTATAGAGCTTGGGAGGAGGAGGATGGCTCAGCGACCAGCAGAGGATTCAAGGAGGGGATTGGTGGGTCCCAGTGACGCATGGCTGCATGGTATGGGTTAGTAATGCAAAGTGAAGCAAGAGGGTTTTCAACACTGAGGCCGAGAGCTTGCTGGTCTGTTCTCTGCTCTGAGCACGCTGGTGTCCCCGTGGCTGCAGGACAGGCAGCGCAGCTCCGCAGAGCTGTGCAAGGATCACAACTGCAGGACAATGTGCCCGTCTGCAGCTGGGGCTACTCCCGAGATGGGACGGAGCCTTCCTGCAGCCGTGGCTGGTGCTCACCTGGGGCAGGGGAGATTCAGGAGCCAGGGGTTTGTTCAGCCCAGGACAGGCCACTGCTGGCAGGGTATCTGCTTGCTGAGAAAGTCCAAAATTTCATCTGTTCATGTCAGGTAAAGACAGAAAGAATGATAAATGGAGATCAGATAAGGGGGAAAATCTCACCAAAGATTTTAACAGCTTCTGGTGACATTTTAAGCTACTTTTTCTGTTGGATCTGCAGACTCTCTGCCCTTTTATGAGCATTCAGCTATGTTTGGACTATATTCTCAAAACTGTGAGGTTTTGTTTGTTTTCCTTGCTGGAAACTAAGGACATGTCAGGTCTTGATGAGATCACCACTCTTCACTTAAAGGACTGAAGTTCTTTATCCAAGTACAATCGAAGGGCAAGGCATGGACTGCCCTGACCTCTTGTTTCAGAGATCTCCCAGAAACATCAGCATTTCAGGCTGTCTGTATTGCTTATCATATCAGGAAGGAACAGAGGCCTAGCAACAATATCTATTTATCAGTCCACCTGTCAGACAAATAAAGCAGTTATATTAATCATAATCATCCAAACTCTTATCTGAAGCACAATCTTGGACCGAGCAAATCTCCCCAGCACAATGCATGTCTTGGCTGGCCTGGTGGTAGGAAAGCAGAAGGAAATGAAAACTTCATTAGGTTGGAGGCTTGGGCCATCTCTTGGGGTTGGTGATAACAATGTACAGTCCAGAGGAATTGCTCAGGAAAAGGAAACAAAGTTGTCCAGGTTTAATCACACTGAAGTTTTGGGAAGAAGGCTGCAATGTCGCCATAATCTCCACCACAACCAATTGCACAGCGTTGCCTGTGGGCTTGTGCCTTTTCCACAGAACACACCTGTGAGCAACAGTGAGGTGGTCATTTAACATTGGTCAAATCACTGGGTAATATCTGTGACCTCCTCTTTTACCACCACTTGTTCCGGTGGGAACAACAGTGCCACAGGATGGGACACCACACTGCAGTCAGAGCTAAAGAGCAGAATACAGAGGAAGCACAAAGAGGAGGGGTTTGGAGGTACCAGGACCTGTGGCTCTAAGCCGAGCTGGAGGCCAGCCCAGGATGCTGTGCGAAGGATGGGCTGATGCTCCTCTGAGTGCCAGGTCTCCCCTCTCAGATGGAAATGACTGACAGCAGAGTGATGGTTTTAGTGTGCTTACAGTCAATGTTGCAGGAGATGCTACAGCTCATTTCTGTTCAGGCACCTTGTGTGGATCGTAAATGTTCTTTAACAGCTGCAATATTTAGTGGTTAATGTAAAATCACTTGCTCCTAATGCTTTGCACTTGCAAGGTTATGAAGCTTGATTTACGCCTGACTGCAGAGTTGACAAATCCCCACTAGTCCTCAGCCCAGGTAGCTGCATGGCAAAGATGTAAGTGAGGAAAGTCTTTTCCACCCCATCCCACCTTTTATATCTTTCCACCAAGATCTTTTCTCTAAACAGTCCCCAAAACAGCTGGAGTATATTAGTAATAGACTTCCTACACCTTTCCATAAACATTTTCTCACATGTGCTTCAGCATCAGGTGAAGAGAACACTCCCATCCAGAAAAATCACCCTGTGTGGCAAAAATCTCTCTGCTTCCGACTTCCCTTCTTTACCACAACCACGCTTTGTGCTTTCCCCATCCAGGCCTCAGAGGAGCTGACAGAGGGAGAGGACCATGAAGGGACGAAGGGGGCACCTGCCTAAATATCAAAATACTGTCGATGTCTGGGGAAACTAAAGAGAAAAGGACCATCAAGGCTCCAGGTTGACAGCCCGGTGCCCCATGTGCTGGCCCAGGCTCTGTGCCAGTACGTGGAGCTCTCTAATTGCAACAAGCACGGTGTAATGCAGCTCAGCTCTTGGAACAAGAACAAATATGATTACTTGGAGGGATGGTTGCTTAAAATCCAGAGACTAGCGTCAAGAGCACGGCAATCCACTCCCCTTACTGTCATTTATTTTGTGCTGCTGGTGGTTGCCTAGGGGGAAAAATAGGCAGAGATTTGAAAGACAGTGCTACTTTAATTTGCCAGTACGAATAAAGATAATACTGTAAAGCATGTTAAGAAGCTACAGTATCACATAATTCACATGCAAGGGAAACACTGCCTTTCTCAGATCATGACTGTCTTTTCCACATTTAAAACTGATTAAAACAGGATGAGGGCATTTCATTACACGCCCTCCCATGAGAGGCAATGTTCTTCCAGGGACACTGGGGCACATTTAGAAAAAGCTGTAGGAGGAAAGATAGATGCCTATTGCCATGGTCGGTTAAATGTAGATTCAAGTGCACTCACCATGCAGTACATACCAGCATACTTTACCTGTTCACACCTGTTTATCTTAGTTTTACGCCTCTCTGGTATTCTTTCTCTCTCCCTGTCTCCTTTGTTCGTCAATTGACAAAAAGCAAATAGCCCAAATTATGTTAAAAAAAACAGTACTACAAACCCCAGGGAGCGAATTATGCCCCTAGAAGAAGGTGAAAGATTTTCTTCTCAGTTAGGCAAATTAGAATTTAGAAAAATCAAAATTCTTGACAGCAGATGAAAGCTCTTGCTGGCTCCCTGGAGCACCCATGAGGGTTCCCAGGCATGAGTTTTCATCAGGTTCTGGCTTCATAAAGCAGGTATGGTTCAATCTGTATCTGTAAAGAGAAGATGACTGCTCCTTACAGATATGAAGGCTTGTGCTTCTCACTGAGATTAGTAGGAAATCAGTTCCCAAATCTTTAAGAGAATAACAAGCTAACGTCTGTAACTCAGAAAGAAAAAAGCAAATTATTATTAAAATTAATTATCTATCAAGCCCCCTTAATCTTGATTTAACTGCATGAGAAAGATGGATTTGCTGGTCTAACCAACGGGTGGAGAATTTAAGGGGATTTTAGGAAAGGAATAAAAGCACTTTCATTGATATGTAGGAAAGGGTCACCATGACTTCCTGACTTGGAAGCCAGGGTGTGTGCCCTGTAGTGTTAAGTCAGGGTCCTGTGGGGATGTCGTATGCTCAGTTTTATGACACTTTGCTGCTGTTGTGCAGTACTGCCAGCACAACGACTCAACCCCAGAGGGATGTTACTGCATGAGTAACACGCTCTGTGCTTCCTCGGGCATGGAGATGTCTGGTTTGTGCCTCTCTGAGGTTTTCCTTAATTGCCAAAATTGCCCAGATTGAAAGCACTCTTTGGGGTAGGAAATCACAGCACAAGCACCACATATCTGTGACCTTTCACTTTAAAAATGCAAAAATAGTAGCCTGCTTTCATCATCTGTCTGATCTGATCACAGCAAGCTTTAGGAAAAGCATTGGGAAGACATCTTAGCCCCACTGCTCAGCAGCACCGTGCTCTACTGCCACCAGGACACAAGGACATTGCGTGTGGCACAGACAGAGTGCGTTTAGAGGAGACGGAGGCAAAAAATTGCCCAAGCTTTAATTTAGCCATCACTACGGCTATGGACCCCCAAAATCTTTTTTTTAAAAAAAATGGTTTTAGGGACTGCAGCAGTAGGTTCAACCCGTCAGTGGCCTCTATGGGACAGAGGGTCCATGAAGTGCTGCAGACAGTGTGCAAGGAGGTTGGCCATCCCTATAGCCCTGGGACAAGAGCCAGGTGCCACATCTATTGCCCTTACAAAGATCTTCTCCTTGGGCCACTGCAGTGAGGTCAGCATGGTTATGGCTGTTTGGGGCCCACCTGGAGTTGTCACCAACATCACGGTGGCTCCTGTCAGCTGCCTTGTTTCAGGCTGAGTGTGGCCAACATGTTGTGGTGGTACAATTCTTACCTCCCCCCGCCCCCCCCCCCCCCCCGCCCCTCTTTGTTGGGCTGCTTGGTGCTAGGTGCGATTCCACCCACATCCCCGGAGCTATACACCAGTCTGTGGAGATAAGGACTGACAATGTTAACGAGCCTGGCTCCTGCCCCTCCCGATTGCTCGGAAACAGCTATAACAGCCCATCAACTCCTAAGGGCCTGGCACACCTGTGCCTGGGATGTGGTCAAATGGGAACAATAACAGAGTCGCACATTAATCAAATTCTTGTGTAACTGCTGGAAGGCACCAGAAGGTTTTTGACAAAATTCAATTATCTTGGACCCTATAAATGGCGACCACCAGGGAGACCCTTTGAGCTCTCCTGGATCGCAGCGGCCTGTGACCAGCATCTCCCCTGAGCTGGGAGCCTCTCAGGTACCAAACCCTTAAGGTGTCGTCTGCTCCAGACGGAAGGCCAGGGCGAAGTCCCCCACTCGAGTCTCAATTATCCCCCGTTGAGGAATGCCAAGGCATTGGGAGTATTTGCTCTAAACTCGAGAGGGGAATTTTCTTTGAGCTAGCTTCTCTTTACTCTGAGTGTGTGTGTGTGTGTGTGTACACGTACCCTTGTTTCTGTGTGTGTATGTCTGTTCTGTGTTCATTCTACTGAATCCAAACTCCTTTGTTTCTGTATGTTTGTCCGTTTTGTGTATGCACATGTATATATAAAGGTACCGTTAAGTAAGTTAGTGTGAATCTTGTCATTTTAGAATCTGAGTAAGTCGCTTTTCTTTCTTTTAGTATTTCTGAATTATTTTATAATAATAAATTGCTGTTAGTTATCAATAAACCTAGATTTCTTACTAAATATCACCGTGTCAATACTTTCATCCACGACACATGTAGGTGTGGGCACAGCAGGGAGCGACAAGCCCAGGCACCACTCACACCCTGACTAAGGACTCCAGCACCAGTGGAGGGCAGAATTACAGGCTCTTGGACATTAAGGGCCTCATGTTTCAGATCAGGCTCCCACAATCCTTGGGCAAGTCTGGGAAAGAGGAGGGCTGATAAAGCAAAGAGATATTATTGAGTGTGTCATACATTTACCCCAGCTTTTTTTTCAAGCAGCTTTGGAAATCTCATCTCTAAGGAATTATTTTTTTCCCTCTGCCTCAGCTCCCTCTGCCACTCTCCCTCTTTTTTCTTTCTGTACAGCAGTATCTCGTACACCTTCCTCCATCTAGTAAAGGGCTATGAATCCATGAAATCCATGAACTCCCAGAAAGTTATAGCTCTTAAAAAAGTATTCATTTGCAATGTGAAAAATGGTTTGATGTGTATCTAAACCTAGGTGACTTTATGGAGCCATTACGGTGCAGGTTTGAATTGTAATGCTATGTATCTGTCTGTAATTACTTGGTCTTAACTGTTGCTCAAACCTTCTGTTTTATACAGAAAAGGTACAAGCAACAAAACCACTCTTGCTTTGCCGTGAGTCTCCAGGGATAAACCTGTGCTGAGGAGTCAGGCCAAATGCGAGAGGCGTGTTGGGGTTAATCGACTGAAATCAAGTAAAATGTGTTCAGCTTCACAGAACAAAGAATTGCACAAAAGAAAGAACTGGACTTCAGAAAATCATAAAGTGTTTCAAACAATAAATATTGTCCGCTCTCTGTATTTCTTTTGGTTTCTAAACCTTTATAAGTCTACTGGAATGCTTTTTTCTACATCCATACAAGAAAGCTTTGCATTTGCTGTGGGTTTTTTTTCCTTTTGATGAGAGAAAATATTTTCCTGTAATCACATGCCTTCAGGAGCAAGGGCTTTATGATCTGAGACTTGAAAAACAATTGTGATATTTGGCAGAATGTCACAGTCAGCAGCTGGTTTCTCCAAGCCTTGCAGCTTTGGAGTTTCACATACGTCTCTTCCAAATAGGTGCAGGCCTGGCACAGACCATCACCAGGAACAGTTAATGCTTTATCCTTGGTTTTCTCCGGGATGAAATACCAGTTCCAGAGCAAAGAGGATCATCAGTTCCTTCAGAATTTGGCTGCACTATTGTTTGCTTTCTTTGCCTCCTCTACGCTCTTCCAAAGGAGTTTGTTTTTCTTGTAAATGATAACTTCTCCCTTCACCTAATAGAAGGCATTACTGCATTGCTTCACCGCAAGGCAGCCCGCTGGACGGATGGGGAAACCGAGGCAGTCACTGTGAGCACAACAGTAATGCCAAATATACTGCATTTTCCACGTGTGCTCATGCCAAGAGCTTGTGAAGAGCATTTCACCAGCCTCTTGAAAATGTGGGCTGCGCATGTCCAACTGCTGCCTAAATGTCTCTCCACTCAGGGTTTTCATCCTTAGAGCACGCGGATTAGCAGTGGCACAAGTCACTTCACAGAGTAACATCATCCAGCGTGGAGCAGAGCGCTGCATCTGCCAAGGACAGGTTTTAACAAAGCCTTTAGTACACAAGGTAGTACCTTACAAAACCAATCTGGAGTTCCTGTACAAAACTCTGTCTGCTGGATTTGGCCCTTTTTTCATGTAACCCTTTCTCATAACGTACTGCTCAGACTAATGCTCTGAGAGAGCACTTCGGGAGACCTTGAGGTTGGACCCATGAGAAAGCGGGTATCTCTAACTGCAGATTTGCATCTCAGGTACTGGGCCAGCTCTTCAGTGACTAATACAGGTATGAAAGATCTCATTTTGATAAAATGTTACAGCTCTTGTAATGATACTATACACTGCAAAAATGGGCATAAATTGGAATGCGCTACATCATTATCATTATTTGCACAGCACAAACATATAATTAGATGGTATATGAGGACAGAGTTAATGGCATTTGCTAACAATACTAAATTTCATATGTTTCAAAAGAGTTAGTTTTTACATTATTCTTTAAGTTGGATTTTCTTGGTTTCATATTTTTTTTTTTTTCCTAAACATCTTTTCAGAGGTTAGATTATTGCTGCTATTAATATTTCTGGGGGTTCCTAACTTTAGCTGTATCGATGTTTTGAGATTATTTATGTGTTGAGTATCTTTGTTAATAGTAACCAGACTCTTTAGGATGGCAAGTATGAGTGACAGTCAAAGAAATCACTTTATACAGGATCCCTGACACAATATTTTGACAATTTCATTTTAAGTAAGACACTATGATTGTCAGTTCAGTTACAATATGGTTGTTGCTCCCTAGTGGAAAAAAAATCAGAAAATTGAAGGAAATCAAATTTCTGGCTAAGTGATTTTTACAGTAAAACATTCTGGTCTTGCCCTTGCCTCTCACTGCAGATGTACAACATTGTATGATGCTTGAAATGCATAAGGAGAGAGCAAACATCTAGTAAACATCTGAGAACTGAGGGATACTTTGAATAAGCATGTAGAAAATACAGGTAATTCATCACTCTTTGGGAGCTGGTAATAGTGTTTTGCCATTTCTGCTCCTTTTCTGCCTAATGCAATGCCCAGAACAAAACACAGCATTGCTGATGGAAATGCTTTGGGGATTTCTTCTTATTTTTAAGCCAAAAAAAAATTCTCATGGGAATTGAAAGGGAAAATGTAAGAGAGTGCCTACACATAGCTTTCTTGGATGTCATGGGGGTAGGGCAGGAAGACTGCTAGGAAGAAATGAGGTGGCACTTGTGGGGGATTATTGGGGAAACATTTATTTCTATGGTAGACAGAGAAGGTTTTAAAGAGGAAATGCTATGGGAAATATATTTGTTTTGATAATTCTGCTTTTCTTGCATCACCGGGTCTTTTGGACAAAGGGAACAGGTAAGGCTGGCTCTGGTGCCAGAAGTCTTGGATACTTTGGGAGAAAGTGGGTGGGAGAAGTCCAAGCCTTGACTGTTTCATTGAGGGTCCAGAGCTGAACCCTGCATAATAACTCTTCCTGCCTCATTTCTTCAACACCAAGTTCAGACCATTTCCCTTCTGTTCAAACATGTAATGAAAATGCATTCTGAAGCTGTAATTATATCACTGAATGGAATACGTTTTCTGGACAACTCTAAATTGTATGCCACAAACCCAAAGGAGGGTGAGGATTAACTGGGGCAGGTCATTAGAGCATTTTGAAGAGTTACAGGATTAAACAAAGAAAGGGAAAATTCAGGCTGAATATCAGGAAAAATCTTCTTGGCAATAAGCTTCTTGTGGCTGTGATTTATATAGCCATTACTGCCTAGAGGCTTACATCAGGGGCTCTCTACAGATCTGTAAATTAAAAATTGGGGCCTCACTTTAGAGATACACAATGGATGATAAGATACTGAGGTTGCTGCTGGATTAAGTGCTGAACAAATGCATCCTTAAAGTCAGAGCTTAGACCAAACAATTTGCAATGCAAATATGTCAGAAAAATTTTGGAGCGGGAGGAAGAGCCCAAGCTAAATACAAATGATGACACGGCACGTTATGCATAGAGACTGGATTGGAAGTCAGGCCTCTGCTGATCACTCTGCCCTGGAGCTACTGAACCTCAATGCCTTCTGCTGTCTCGAAGTGGGGTCTGGAGGTATCTGCAGCTTGAATTTGACAGAGAGACATGCAGTCCAATTGATGCAAATCCATATTGATCTCAGCACATGCTAGGGATAATCAAAGAGGAGTTTTTCTTGGGGTCTTGTTGGAGCACTTCCTCACTCCAGGTGATGCCCATCCAAACCCTTTGGACTCTGATGATCCTTCCAGCTACTTCTGTGGACCTGAAGACTCTTCTGGTGGCATGTTTCATCTTTATTTAATGCCTCCCTGGAGATTTTGCCTTCTTCCCTTCACCACAGATCTGGATACGGGCTGTAGCTGTCCTATGTATGTGTACTTGTCCTCAGGGATTTGATATCCAGGTCTCATGGATTGATTGCTGCCTTAACTGATGGCTACTGCACTCGTTCCAAGAGTGGCACATCTCTGTTTGTCAGTAACATCACACAAAGGGTAACTATAGGCCTGAGCAGGTTCATAAAGAGAGCATGGCTCTTGTAAGACAGCGTATCCTCATCCTTGTTCACACGGGCACCAATAATGACAAGATGAGCTCTTGTCAAGAGCGACAGAGGCAGCTCAGGGTGGTGGTTGGTCACGTTAACCCGCACTGGCAGGTCAGCTGTGACACCTCGGTGCAACAATGGTCTTTTTACATTTCCTCCAGTGCCAGAGCAGGGTCTGACAGCAGCCGAAGGATCTCTGCCCCATGCCCTGGAGCACCGGATAGATGCTCATCATGAGCTCCAGATGGCAGAGGTTGATGTGTTTAACTTAGGCACGTCTGCACCACTGCCAGGCCTCTGCTGACAGAAGTGTAACACTTCATCACCCCACTACCGAATTTTGGACAATTTTAGACATTGATTTTACTAATAAATGCAGTGATGTTGGCGTTTGCTGATGAACTGTCTAGGATTTAAACACTGCTATTGCATCACATTTGATTTGATATAAAGCAAGGCCACTCCTCATCCTTTAGGTTATTCAGGATTAGAAAATTGAAGCCATTTGAACGGAGATGATATTTCTTAACATAATAATAGCTGGGAAATTGAACTGTAAGAATGGCTTCTTGTTACTAGTTCATAGGAGGGGCTTTTTAAAAATTAGACTAGAAGGAAGATGACTATAGTTTAATCCCAAAATAAATCATAATTCCAAAATGGCTAGCAAAGCTCAGAAGTTGATATGGAGACTGAAAGCTGTGGCAGGGCAAGTTAAAGTTCTCACTGATGATTTTCACTGGGTTACAGAGGGATGCATAAGGACTTTCTACACTCTGTCAGTTCTTTGCATTATTGTATGTTGCAGGTGGTTTTCAACCAGGATTGTTTCTTGATGTTTCACAATAAAGGCAAATAATGACAAATACAACCAGTTCATCTGATTTTCAGATTTCTTTGGAGTTGCAGTTTTTTTAATCTTTCTCCCAATTCTTGAAGTATGGAAGACACCAGCAGGAAAAAACATACCGAACTGGTTAAAATAATTTTAGTTAAAATCCCTCTGTCTCCTACTCTGTGTATATTTAAGCACAGAACAGCTTTTTAACCAAAGTGAGAATTTTAGCAGAAAGCTGTTGTTTGGGTTAAAATATCTCTAATTTTGATCACGGAACATTTTGATTCTCTGCATATACTTCTCATTTTATTCCTCTCTCTTGGCTTTAGTCCAGTGGGAAAAGAAGGCAGGGTTTTTTGCTTATTTTAATTTTAAAAAAATAATTTGCAATCCAAAAGATATCCATTTATTTTGAGTTTTTTTGAGATAAAAAACACTTTTTCTCAAACAGCTGTAACACACCAGCTGCTCCTGTCTCTCTTCTCATCTGAATTCCTCCCACCCGCCTTCTTTCCTCATTAAATTCTCTTTGAACTTGCTACTTTCATTGTTCAATGATGAACTTCTGGCTGTTGGAGACATGACCTATTCAGTTACGTTCACAGGAGGAGAATGGGCTTCTGTGACGGCTGTGTGCTAGCCCAGACCACAGGCAGCGCCACAAGCCTTGCATTCATTTTCCACCTTTATTCAAACAAAAGTGCCATTGCTTGAGAATCGGAATCTTGTGTTCAGTGTTGTGTAAAACAGGGCTTGCCTTTTGTTCTCCTGTAAGCGTTTTGCTGTTTGAGAGCTTCTGGATTGGCAACTCTGATGAATGAAGACAGAGACATTGTCAGAACATGCCTTATTTTCCTTTTGGAAATGCTCACTATGACAAAAATGTTCATTGTTTTGGTGACAAACATAATCTCTTTTTTTTCTGAAGAATCCAAAAGCAGATGGGTGTACTCCTCCCCTGTAAAAAGTGTGAATTCAGAATTAGTTGAATTTTATTTGTTTCATCTAAATGGGCTTTTGTAGAAGGAAACAATCTAACCTCCTTGTCCATCTTTGACAAAACAAACAAAAATGGATCGAAATTCATGACAGAACAACTTGCTAACAGCAGGGACAGTAAGACATTGGAACAGACAGTCTGGGGAAAGTGACATTTCCATCATGGATGAGCTTTACAGGGAGGTTAAGCAATACTTTGTTGCAAGTTGTTTATATATATACACCAGTTACTACTCTGGGATAACGTGTGGACTAAGTCTTAAGCAGTTTTTCACAGAATACCAAGGTTGGGAAAGACCATCAGGAACTGAAAAATTAAGTAAAATGACTGAAAACTGATGGAAATCAAAAGAAATGTTGCATTTGCAGATGTAATTTTGTCCATCTCTCTCCCACTAAATAAAAAACCAGGTATTTCCCTGCAATAATTTTTGACTCTGGTGCCAAGTAAGGTGGACAGAGTAGCACCAGTTCTTGGATATAGTGAGGGAGTGGTGGTGGTGGCGGTGCCCTATTAGACTGGCTTTGCACAGGCAGAAACCCCTGCAAACTGGGTCTTAAACTGGTCAGTGCTGGCTCTACCTCACCAAAGTCAGCAGAGCTATTTCTGCTTGCAACAGCTGGGAATTCAGTCCCTAAGTCTTTATATTAACATAATCCTCTGCAGCGTTGTTGGAAAAGGTTTATTTTGCCTACTGAGAGAGCAGAAGAGAGACTGCTACAGAGAGACAGCAACAGGCAGCTTATCCAAGCTGAGGGTGCCTCTGTGGATTAGAGTGGTGCAGGAAAGAAAAAAAAATATAATTAAAGTATATGTTATCTTTTGAGAGTATTTGCAACCAAGTCCTGTCTCTGTAGTGAAAGCAGGCCTTTGTAACGAAGGCTGGTTGAACTCTAGCTCTTGTTTTATTTAAAGTTTGTACGTGCGCAGTAGGGAAGCAGATAGGGATGGGTATATGGTGGATCAACACGCAAGGCGAGGCTTTCACCAGCAGCTTGTAATTTTAGCTGTCAGCTGTTGTTTGCACAGTTAAATAAACGGATCCCAGTCTCACTGCTGCTTATCTCTGGTACACACACACACAGCGGGAACAAGTTAGAGAGGCCCCTCTAAAAGTATTGCTTGCTCACTGCTGGGCGCTGGGTCAGGAGCCCTGAATTTGTTCCAGCTGCCTCCATATATTAGATGAGAGCCCTTGCTCTCTCCTCTGCTCCCACCTCCTCTCTGTGGGAGCACGCACAGGCTCAACGTTGGTTGCATGGTTTTGTTTTCCAGGAGGGTCCATCTGCTCCTGCCTTGTGTAATCCCATTACAGGCATTCCTGGGTTCCAGCCCTGCTGCTGGCTGCCATGAGTGACATTTTTCATTTCCCCCTCTTGCTGCCAGGCTCAGTGCCATCCTGGGGAAGCCTCACTCTCCCTTTCTGACCTTTTCCTTTGCTATCCGCTCATTGACTCACACTAAACACATTCAAACGTTTCCTCTGATGGAAGAAGCGAGGACACTCTGGGCAAACCCAGCTCAGAAATGATCAAAGAGTCACCCACCCTCCCAAGGTCAAGCAAACCAAAGCTTAAATGCTCCTCTTCTTTTGCACACATACAGTTGCATCAGTTTACTCTGGGAAAGATGTCAGCAAAGTCTGTGTTTCTGCCAGTAGCGACTCGCAGTAAATCAAAGCAAATCAGGCACAGATACCACAGGTTAGTAAACTCTTCAGCTGACTTTAGCTGTGAGGCAGGTGATGTGTCTGACTCTGCAGCATCTTGATTTGAATTTCCTCGTGGGGGAAAATATCAAATCACTCTTGGTGATTCCAGTGGACATTTTCACCTCCTAAAGGTTTCTTACAGTGGCTCTTAAGAGTTGTTTTGTTGAAATGTGGTGGGAAATGGGCAAAAGAGGCTTTTCCAGCCTCTCCCCTGGACTGCATGCTGTTAAGCAAAATGGGCAGGAAAGAGCCTTCAGTGTAATGTAGCCTTAAGAGCTGAGGATACTGAGGGACCAACATAAAAAGCAGCAGTCCCTCCACAGCAAGCACACACTAAGCGGGCTGAGTTTGAGAGAAGAGAGGCAACAGTAAGCTGGATTCACTTTTATCTGAAGCATCATCTTCCAAGTGACCAAAAGAAGTGCAAAGTATGATCCCACCTTGCAACACAACAGGGGCCTCTCTAAATTCTGGCTTTGCTCAATGATTGAATTTAATCTGAGCAGTGAAAACCCACAGGGAAGGAGGGAGGGGTTAAGAACCAGGCTGTGATTTATCCTGCAATTTATCCTGGTGTTATATCCAGGATGTCTAATGTGCCCGGTTCATCTTCTTGCCTACAGCTCGAGCTGCAGGTGCTCAAACAGCTCTTGAAATTAGACCCTAAGGCTGGGATTCATCTGCCATCTGGCAGGGGACTGGTGAGATGTCACCTCCCAGAGGCACTAGGCTGTGTCCTGTGATCCAGCTGTGATCCTGGTGTGATGAATCCAACCTCTGCTGACTCTCTTTGTGCTCTGGGACTGACACAGGGAGCTCACATGCACCACTCAACGCTCCCACACATCCTACCAACTTCTGAACCTTTGAAGAGGTTTGGAGGCCTTTCTCTGGCTGGATGCAGTGTCCCCTCTCCACCCCATGGACACCACCAGCATTTGCACTCTCCTGGTTTCAACTGTGAACAAGAAACAATCTGGGCCTGTGCTGCCTTGTGCTGCCTTGTTCCCACCAATGCTGTGTTTGTTTGTTTATTTCCGGAGTGCAGACCCTGCTAATTTATGTTAATTGGAATTGCACAGGTAGGTTTTTCCCCCCCTCCATGTCCCCCTGCATCCTGCTGTGAAATCAAGCTGGCTTTATAATCTCCAGCAGCCTGCTGGAACAACAGGAGCCTTAGCATGCACAGCATGTTGACAAGCTGCCCCCCCCCCCCCCCCCCCCCCCCCTCCTCATGAGGAAGTTTGCATATTTGGATAGTTTTGAAGGCTTGCTGAGCCACAATTACAATTCCCATTTATTTATTTGTTTAGTAAGAAACCGCCATTTACGAGGCTGGCTGCCCTGCGGCACCATAACTGTATGTTCTCCCTCCCCTTTTGCTGGCTCCCACACACTCTTCTGGGGAATAAAAAGCAAGAGGAGGCATTTGTGCTCCTCATGCCTCGGTGCTGGGCAATGCTTGTCATTTGGTCTGTGGTGTGGGTCTGGTTGGCACGCCCAAGGTGTGGGAGTCAGGGGGAGCTTTGCCTTTGGCTCCCAGGGTCTGTCTTCTTCAAGAAAGTGAAAAAGCTCTGCTTGCCTTGCTCTTTTTTTCCCCTTAGAGCAGTTTGAAGGGGAAAGCCTCCTTCTCCACAGGGATGGCTGTGGGTGTGCAGGCTGTGAGCTGGGACCCAGGAATTCCTCTCCCAAGAGACACCATGGAAGGTGAGAGCACCAGGGGAGGGGGGACCTCTAAGCTCCAGGGACACACCACCCTATTGCTATTTTAAGAAGCTCAGAAAACTCAAATCCCCAGAGTTTTGGGGGCTTTGATTACTAAGGGAGTTTTTAAAAAAGGGCTTATATCTTGAGAAAATTTGTTTTACCCAGCAGACAGAGCAGGGGCTTTTATCTTCTGTAGGGAATTAGCCCAGATTCATATCACTGTGATGGAGATCAGAACTTGACCACAAATATCTCATTAGTTTTAAAAGTTACCTGTTTTATTTCTGTCCAAAGCATATTTTCCTTGGGTGCTTTCATCTTAAAAACACTAACTTCTAGAAAACCAAGTTTTAATATCAAGTGTGATTTTGCTTTCTTTGAGGAGTGGAAAATGCCACACACTGTGGCATATGCACAGGATTGAGTCACAAGAGAAAAAATAAACAGTCGTCTTTCTTGGGTTGATCTATGTACATCTGTTTCCTGGGAGAGAGGTGAAATGGGATATTTACTTGGGTAAGTATTGTAAGCCAGATGCACTCCACTGTGAAATAAAAAAATGATACTAAAATTAACTGTGTAAAAGGGATGGAGCTGGGCTTTTCATCAGAAACTGGAGTTTTTGCGTATAGCATGCATAACAAGACTACGAATATTCTCATCTCTAAAGTTTCCAATGAAATGTCAGTCCCATCAGAGATAAAAACAAAACTTCTTGCTTTTAATGAGACTGGGATTTCCCTCTGTGCCTGATGGGGCTGCTCTACTAATCTTGCTGTTGGCCGTGGTTTGGGGGAAAACCAGACATGGGCGGGTAACTTGCAGTCTGGGCTGGCACACAAAAATCACCGCATCTCTCATCCCTTCCTTGCTGCCGGGACAGATGGACACTCGCTGTCTGACCAAAGACTTCAGATGCAGCCCCAGCACCTCAATATCATATCAAAAGACATGTGACATCTGGTCCTCAATGAAGTCATGACTTCAGAAGGGACTTGCATGTTGCTACTAAGAGTAAACTGTGATTTGATCACTGAGATAAGCTGTAGGAGAATGGCCTCTATCGGATGCCCATCTGACGCCAGCAGCTCCCTAACCCAGCAGAGCGCCTTCAGTAGCTCAAAGATGAATATTAGAAGAATTAAGGGAGGAAATAAATAGCAAAGTTTTAAGAAGGTAGGTAATTTATAATTACAGGGCTTACCGAGGGATGATGCCATATTGGGATGTGTCAGCACTGGCACCGGTGCTCTTTAACATCTTTGTTGGTGACATGGACAGTGGGATCAAGGCACCCTCAGTACGTTTGCTGACACCACCGAGCTGTGTGGTGTGGTCACACACTGGAGGGAAGGGATGTCATCCAGAGGGACCTGGACAGGCTGGAGAGGTGGGATGTGCCAACCTCATGAAGTTCAACAAGGCCAAGCGCAAGGTTCTGCCCATGGGTCGGGGTAATCCCAAGCACAAACACAGGCTGGGTGATGAGTGGGTTGAGAGCAGCCCCAAGGAGAAGGACCTGGGGGTGTTGGTGGGTGGAAAACTGACTGTGAGCCAGCAACATGCACTCACAGACCAGAAAGCCAACTGTGTCCTGAGCTGCATCCAGAGCAGTGTGGGCAGCAGGGCGAGGGGGGGATTCTCCCCCTCTGCTCTGCTCTCATCAGACCCCCCCTGCAGTGTGTCCAGCTCTGGGGGCACCAACATCAGAAGGACACGGACCTGCTTAAGCGGGGCCAGAGGAGGCCACGAAGATGCTCGGGGGCTGGAGCAGCTCCCCTGTGAGGACAGGCTGAGAGAGTTGGGGGGGTTCAGCTGGAGAAGAGAAGGTCCCTTCCAACCCAAACCATTCTATGATTCTATGATGCTATGTTTGTTCTCTTGTCATCTGGTATCTTTAAGTTAAGATGGGATGTCTTGCTAAAAGTTACATTCTGGTTTAAATCTGTGTTGTTGGGCTCAGAAAAGGAATCACTCTATGACAGTGTACAGCAGGAAATCAGACTTGATGGTTGTAATTGTGTTCCTGTCTGGCCTCAAAATCTATTGATCTGTGAAAATAATTGCCACAGTTTTCTGATTTTCCTGAATGTTTGATGGTAGGTAAGAAATACTTCTGTCTCCTGTGGCCTGAGCTGCCCTGAAAGAATTTCCTCTTAGCATTGAGCAGGAATTAGGAAAAAAAGAAAAAATTGATTCAGCATAACCAAAGAAAAAGTTTAAATGCAGCTTTGCTTACTTGTTTGATATTTTTTTTTCTGTATTTTCTCAATGGAATGTGGCTGTCAGGACTACTCAATATCATCCTGTGTGTGGGCCTGGGAATGCTGGTATGCAGAGAAACACAGGCACTTTCTGACTTATTTGACTTAATTGCAAGCCATCACATCATTCTTGCTCAAATGACGGGATTAAAATTGTGAACATATACCAAACTGTGTCCTAATAAAGGTTGAAGAGTAAAAACCGAAAGTTGTTTTTACTTCACATAGAAAGAAAAGCTAAAGCATGTAGAACAGAAGAGGAGATATTCAAATTTTTCCAGGAAAGAATCCTGATCCTGCAAGTCCCTGGGCTCCATCAGGCACTCTGTGGGAGCTGAGTGTGCCCACACCGTGCCGGAGTGTCAATGCCTGGAAAATGCACTTGGAACAGAGCGAGCTGGGTGCATTTTCTGAGTGTAAGTGCTACATAAATGGTGCAGAGACCTTGTATGGGTCTGTAAGTACAAGGTAAGTGTTTCTCTCTATATAACAGGCAACCCCTCCTAACACATTGAAATACGCTCGTTTGCATTTGGCAGTTTAAAAGGAGAGTCATTCTCGTCCTGTGCACCAAGCCTGCTCCCTCTTCTTGCCGAGACCTGCATGTTTGTCTTCCTAGTTATCACTGTGGAAACTCAAACATGATATTAATTTAATTAGAGATCAACTCCTTTTATGGAATGCCAATGCCCTATCCGACTAAATCCCCCTTCTGAAGTTGGCAGATGCAAATTAAATCCTGTGCACTGAAGTGTAATTTGGCTTTGAACACTCTTAAAGGCTCTCAGTGATTCAGTGTGTGGAGGGGAATTAGTCTTAAGCTGTATTTGTTGCTTTCTCCTCCCTTAATTTGTTTATATGAATGCTACTGAAGCAATATTGAATGTAGACAAATTGCCAAGTGACACAGATGAATGAAAGCCAAGGTTTTACTGTTCGGTTTTGGAGCTGTAAATAACATAGGTCCAGTCTACCTGAAATAACGGTAAATAATGGGCTATCTGCCACTTCACGTCCCTCCTGCAGTCATGCAAGGGCAGCAGCGCTGGCCTAGGGTGTTTCTGAGCCCTCCAAGAGCCGTATTTTCCAGTGAAATGCTTTTCTTTAGCTGGTTCATCCCAGCCTGATGGGTGACTTTGGAAACCCCATCCCTCCTGGAGAACCCTTGAAGCTCTCCCTACTGATGCACCAGGCTGGTTCCTCCAGACACCACCATCCTTCTCTGGTGGGCCTCGAAGAAAATTGCAATAATTTAGTCTAGGATTACAAAAAGAAGTATTACACGGAGGATCTGCAGGAGAGTCATAGGAGCCCACATAGTGCATTGTTTATCAGCTTCTTTAAATTAACAGACAATACAGAGATTTTGCAAAAACAGTCTATGACAATCTTCTAGTATTGCCGCAATGGTTTTCATATACAGTCAGCTAACGGGTACCACTTTGAATGTTCTCTTTTATTTTCCTTCACTGCATTCACTTGGAAGTAGATGTCTATGATTCTGCATGCCAAATACCATAATGGGAGTCTGATCACACTGTACCAGTCTGATCAATCCTTTTACTCCATACAACACAATTTAAGCAAGAGGTGTTTTAAGCCAGCCCCAACAGATTAATTACAGACCATAGTCAGCATTTTTTTTCATTGCTCTTAGATCAGACAGCGATCTAGCCCAAGTATTTTTGCTTCACTGTAATGTTTCTACAGCTTTTATTTTAGAGTCTCTGTTTCCTCCCATGTTCTTCCTGTCTCTGGGTCTGAATTCAAAGTGTATGTTCATCTCACCAGCAGGTGTATTATCACACCGCACAAACTGCTTGTGTCCCACACTCACCAAATGGCTTTCACCCAGTATCTCCAGGTTTTTTCATAAGGAGTGATTTTAAAGCTTCCCATGTGAGAGTTTGTAGAAATGAATCAAACAGGAGAATCTGCAGGTAACAGATTCTGGTTTTCTGTTGAACATTTTAACAACTGAGCAAATAAGTGCCTTTCAATTACATGCTTGTTGCAGACACTCCCTGCTTATGTTTTATAACAATGATTTTGGATCAAGAGGTTTGCAGCTAAAGGGATAAACATTTAGCCCTGATAAGCAGATTTGTAGAAATTATTGTTATCCAGAGCTGGTTTGATTCATTAGGAACCAGCAGTGGACAGCTCTTGAAATCCGACAGGGATAAATTTAACCCACCAAAGTGAAATCTGCTAAGGGATGAGTCTGAATTATATTATATTCATAATAGCATTTCCTTCTGTTATTTAATATCTCAAAAATAACTATGTGAGAGAAATTATTTTCTCCACCAGTCTCCCTGACCTCAACAAAAACCTGAAACACACTTGCAGGGACATTTTGGGTTCTCCCAGCAGAAATGGAGCAGCAAGGATTCAGAACCAAAGTGCAATGAGATCCTGGACATTTACTTGTGTGGGCTGTAGGGATGAGCAACAGAAAAAGAGCTGTATACATTCTTAGGTGATACCCATCCCAAACCACTCATATTCTCAGTGCATTTTGGTAACAGACATAACATTTCACAGCAACCTGCATTTGCACAGAGACTTCTTTGACCTAGAGAAGGACTCACCGTATCTTATTTGAAGAATTCTACCTTTACTGTTCTGACCTAGCAGCTTTTCTTGTTTATATTTCTCTCTGTCTGTCTTCTTCTCCCTTCTACCTACTTTCCTTCCTTCTGTTTTCACAAGCAATTTTTTTTTGCATAGAGGAACACTATTTTGGGAGAGGGATGTTTGCCTGTCCTATGCAGTAGGGTACCCAGCTCCCTGGGCAGAAAGTCACCTAGAAAGACCTCATACATCATGGTGTTCCCATCTTTTAATCTATGAATCGGCCAGGGGAGAAGGCCACTGAAATAAAGCACAGATAAGGGTGGGCAGCAAAGCATGCACTTGTCACAGAATTAGTATCAGAAATATACGGGCGATCCATCAAAGTTATGGCATGCTCTCCTTGTGGTTAGTTGATATATAACACCCCCAATCAATAACTAAAGAGAGGGGAGAGAAGAAAGGGATTTGATTTAATATTTGCCTAGTCTTTGTAGAAAAGTAAGATTTATTGCAACATAAAAAACCCAAATTTAGCCTCTAGCTTAATAGCCAATTGGTCCCTGTGATATTGCTGGAATCATATTTACTGTGCATCCTAATACAGAGACATTCATACCCGTACACCTGCTCAGCCGTGTCATGCTGGATATTAGCCACTGTGAAGCATACATCTGGTCTTGACTTGTGAATGGCTTGCTTAAGGAAACATTGTCTTTATTGCATTTAACATTTTGAGTCTGTAAGAGGTTTGCAAACTACCATTGATATTATCAAGGAGATCTCAGGACTTGATTTGGCTCAGCGCTGTATTACTGGGTCTGCGTGTGTCAGACTGAATTAAAGGCAGGGTTGAAAAATGCATCTGGTAGGTCCAGAACCAGTAATAACCATTGGATGTTTCTGCTTGCTCTTTGCTGTTATATTCGAGACATTACATTATGAAATCACAGAAGACATATCTTTTCCTCTTTCCTTCCTGGGTGTCTTAGATCCAGGTCCCTCCTATTCTGGAGGGCTTCTGGTCCATGCAATGTGGCTCATGGGGATCTGCACAAGCCTCACACCCAGGTTTCATATCTTGCCACAACTCCTCTCCAACTACTGCATGGAATGATGCTACAGTAAGAGAAGGCAAATGACCCAGTTCAAAATAAAATTGTCTTCCCAAGGTTGGGCAGAGACGTGTAGAAGTTTTATATGTTGTGCCTTTTTATGCATGATCAACTAAGGCTGGGAAAAACAAGCATAGCCTTTAGCTTCAGCTACTAATCCCTGTTCTTGGCCAAAAAAGCAATGAAAAACTGTAAATGTTAGTGAATTCAGACCTTAGTTACAGCAAATCCTGACAGAGAACATAGTAACAGGTGGTTTGATGCTGATTTTGGCAATCAGCATATTTAGCCAGAAGCATAAACTGCCCTCGTGTTTGTCATGTTTGCTTTCAGATCAGTGTGAGACTCTACTCCAACCCTTATCCAAACTCTTAATAGATCAGCTGAATCTGCAGAATTTGACCAGAATGCACAGTTCTGAACTTTTTGGTACTTTTAAGTTCTAGACAGGTCAAAGAAAAGAAAATGGTGACAACCCTGAGGGTATTGTGACACTCGTATTCACAGCACCCATCACAATTCCAGTATGCCGTATGCATTCCCATTTTGCAAAAAAATCAACAACCACCATCCCCTCAGCCCTCTATCTTTCATGGACATTTCATATTCTCCTAAAAACCCTGGAAGTCTGACTCATAGAAAGGAATAGGCTCAAGTATGGAAGAAAATTCTTAGATTTATGACACATGCACTCAGTTCACAGAAGGATTCTGGTGAGATCCAAATATATCCTCCCTCCTTGCACAGGACACAGGAGTGACACATGAATTTTACCAAACAGTTGACCTTTTGAACCAGTACGCCTTGCATATGGGAAGACTAATGTCCTCCAGCTTAAGAATTACTCCATGTGTGACCTGAGCTATGGAGGAAATCATCTAAATAATTCCTGTGATATCTTCTGGTCTTCAACTCCATCGCCCACATTATTCATTGGCCTGAAATTTATGTCATCAATTGGTGGTAAAGTGCAAGGTAAGTGCAGACCATCAGGGTTCTCATTTAACAGCTTTTTATATCAAATTTGTAGAAGTACATGTAAAAATGTAAAAGGCAGAGCAACGGTGTATCAGACAAAATCTGCAACTCAGCTGGAATTTCACAGACTATTTATGTTTAGTCCATGGGCAAGAAACAAATATAACCACAACAGGAAAGTTACTGAAGACAGTTGAGTTCAAAACCAAATACGATGTGTGTCACCACAGGCCACTGATAGATCCTTCACAACAAGAAAAATCAGCTCATTTTTCCTCCCAGCAAATGTCAGATGTTTTAGGAATGGTTTGTTCTGTTGATTATTTTTGTAAAATGAGTCCTATTATAATTAGGAAGCCTGCGATCTAGAGTTAACCCCTGGCTCCAATCTCCCCAGTCTTTGAAAAAATTTGATCTCAATCTTGGCATGAACCATTGTGTTCAGTCTCCTAAAAATTCAACTCAGGGTAGACAAAGCTCCATAAATGTTCCTGAGGTCAGAAATGAATGCATATTTATTGCAACAATAGCTGTATTACCAGCCATTCACAGCTCCAAGAGCCAAACACAGGAGTTTCTTCAGAAATAAAACCAAACAGATGTCTCCAATGAACACAGTTATCATATCGGCAGAATATTTCTTTCAGTAATCTCCCTAGTAATTAATTTTTCTGTTATCACGAAAGCCATTTCAGGGACTGGGAAGAAAAAACCCTGTTTTACTCACTGGCCTCCATGCTGATCCCAGGATCGCAGCCCCATCTCATCCAAAGGCAACTTCCGAGACACACGAGACACCCCTCCTCTGCCATTCCCCGGCAGAGGCCAGCAGCCCCCATTGTCTTCCTGCAGAGAGAGAGATAACAATGCGGTTTCCCCCCATAAAAGCGAGTTCAAAAAAGCATTTACCTGTAACAACAAAAGCAAGCGGATAAATAAGAAAAAAGCACAAGTGGTGTTTAGGATAACATGTAATTAAAGGATTAAAAATTCATACATTTCGATGGGAAACGGCATTGAAATTGCTGAGCCGTTAATGACTTTGAATGAAAGGGGGACTTTTCACTCAACCGGAGTGTTCAGAACCAAGATAGACCTTTTATCATTATTAATTGTTTCATTCATGGCACATAGGAGATGTGTGCCTGCCAGAGAAGTTTTGTTATTCCAATGACTGAAAGAAACTTTTCTAACCCTGCTGCTACTGCCTTGGGTGGTGGAGCTGCCTGGGGAGGATGAGGCAAGGGGACGAAGACCACTGCTGCCTTTCTGCAAAAGCTGGCTGGAGGTGTGTGAGCACAGCCCACTGCTCAGTCTCATATAGCTAGAGCATGACCTGGAGATGTTTAGTCCTAACAGGATGGTGCCAATCCTCCTGTGTCCTACATTCATTTGGCTGAGCCCTTCAGTTGCCACAGGGCTTTGACTAGGAGAAAATCACCCCTTTCAACAGGGCCAGCACTAAACCTAAACCCTTCCAGGTCCTCACAGAAAGGCTCAAATAAGATTTACAGGACGCAAGGCCTTCTGCTGAATGACTGTCACTCTTTCTACATTACATTTAAGCACATCTGTTATTTTTAGAAAGACAGATAGACAATCAGCTAGCTAGGTGGACAGGCATAAATAGATACACTAGAGAAAGAGAAATTCATACCAGCATCTTGCTGCCTATCTCTCTTTAGGAAGCAGTGTTTTAAACATTACTCTTTTCGGAGCCATAAAGACAAGATGACTGATTGTTTCTTTAAAGCCAGCTGAGAGTCCCGTCTGATCACACAAATGACTAGAGTGGAGCTCGAAGGAAAAAACAGCTATTGGGAGAACTGCAACAGAATTGTAATTGGACAATAGCCAGTTCACAATCACAGATAAGGCTGAGGTCTGACAGATGCAACACAAGACACTGGCAATGGAGAGCTCTGTTTTCATCATGTTAGAAAACTGGCCTGATTTTTCTCATTTCTGGAAGACTATGGGCACTCTTGCTTTATAATTTGGCCATTCCGTTTGTAGTACTTGATGACTCTTTCTTTTATAATTGTGACCAAAAACGTCAAAAAGGATTTTGCTTACAGAATTCAAAAACACAAAACAAAAATTAAAGACATCATCTAATGAAAGGGATCAATCAGTAATAATTATAGCCTGAAAGATGAAAAATTCGGGAAGCAATGGAGGTGTGAAAGGAGGAAATTGGAAAGAATTTTCAGAGCTTAACATCTGGTCAGATAGACAATTCTCTAATAGCCATCAGATACATTTGTCTCTACAGGGGATGAGAATTATCCACTGGTGGTGTTTGCTGTGGGTTCCCTCAGTGCCCAACTGTGCAACATGCAGAGAGCCATTCCTACAGCTACAGTGCTGCCTTTTGTCCTGTTTGGAGGGCACTCCTGTGTGATTTTAGTGGGTTTTTCCCCCTTATTTTAATCTTGCGTTGTTGGTATGGATGAATGAGTTCCAGAACTATGCAAATCTGTGTAAACAAGTGTGGTCTTACTGAGCAGAAAAGAGTTACATAGGCTTTTTCCAGCAACAGACCTTTCTCTCTAGCTCAGCACTGTGAAGGGCACAACTGAGACCTGGTAGCTCTGACTTGTGCTCCCACTAGAAATGTTCACAAGCTCTTGATTTATTAAGCTCATCCCACAGAAATACTTAAAATTTAGGTATGCACTTAAAATTAGGACTGCCACCTTGAAATGCGGCCACCATGGTCATAATGTCAGTGACTACTGTAATAAAGACCATTTGTCTTTGCTGAATTTTAACATGCAGATGCAGCATGTCTCTGTTATTTCTCCATTTGGAATAGGAAAATACCAAGAGGTGAATTTTTTTAAATTACTTTTTTATTGGCATTTTCATTTTTTTTGGAATATAAACATCATCTGGTTCACATTACTCAGTCAGCCACACGGGAAATGGTAATAAGTTTTGTTGATATTATTTTTCTCTGAGGGATTAACAAGGTTAATACTTATATATGTTTTAAGAGATTGGTGCATACCCCCAGGCAGCGGCAAAGAGAGTAAGAAGTATCAGCAGTATCAAAACAACTTGCAGGTGGCTGGCCGTTACTGCATTTCAGTGGCGTGGCAGGACCAAGGGCACGGAAAAGACATCACTTGGGATGCTGGCACTGGATTACTCTAAGATAAATCACCTTGTGCCACTCACCAGAAAGGGGATGGTTTTCCAGGAGAGATTCCAACAGAGTTATCTATCTGATCAGCTATTGTGGGCTGAAGATTTGGGGCCAAATCAAGCAGCTGTATTTCAGCAGGGAGAAATAAGGGAGAAATTGCCCTCTAAAGAAAATACTAGATCTCTTATATCCTAATTCTCTGTTAGTCTGATCTGGTGCATGTTTATGATGATGAAAACCAGTGTTGTGGTAATGTTTGGGGATCCCAACTCCAACCAAAGGCCCTTTTGCAGGGTGTGACCCATACAGCCTGCAGCATACACCCACTCTTCAAGGTGCAACTGTGGCACTTAACTGAGTCATCTAAATTAAGAGGCAAGTCAGTCCAGTTGGCCTCTGTAGCCAATAGCAAGAGATGGGTAACTTCAGAACCAAGCTGGCTTCTGTAGGGCAAACTTCTGTTTTCTTTGGTTGAAAAGGGAACATCAGGTGGGATTTATCTCACTACATGTTAGTAATGTGGTATCCAAGACAGAAACAGTTATGCAGGTCCTGTCTGTGTCTCCTTTTACTAGAGAGATCCTCCACAAAACATAAGCTTCCAGCCATTTATGATCAGGGAGAAACTTGGTCCAAGAATTGTAACCAGAGAGGGAATAAAGGGGATGGGGTGAGTAACTGGGGGTATGATGTGCTGGAGTTCACAGAAGGGCAGGAGCCCACCAGGTCCTGACCCCATCCCCTGAATTCCTGTCCTGTGGCTGCTCTGGTGAAACATGAGGACATAACCATAAGATGATATTCAGATTATAACCATACATGCTGACAGTATTTTGCTCTTTTGCACACCCATTTGACACCAGACCTCTAACCATTTTATGCTGCTCTTTCCTTCCAGTTCCTCCACAAGCAACAGCCTCTTTAATCCACAGTAGGTCTGTGAGGATGGAGAGCAGTGAAGGAAAGAAACCTTGTGGCATTAGAGATGGGAGGGAAAAAAGCAAGCTGTGATTGATGCCTGTAATACCGACCACACAAATCACAGAGCTCCATGAAACTCCTATAATTTAAGGGAGAAATAAGAAGTGAAGCATTATGCCCATGTCACATATGATGGCTCTTGGAATAAGACAAATGCTGTGCAATTGGTTTAGACAGCAGGACACAGAAGAGAGGCCACACACCAACACTGTAAGTACTATAGACCCAAAATTGTCCATTCCCAGGTCTGGGCATCTGGCATGACAGCACCAATCTGAAACAGACTGCAGCATCTACTCCAGAAGAGTCCTCAGAGAATACAGTGAAAGGCAAAGCATCTCTCTGATTTAATGGCTTTGAAATGTTTTCCATTCTTCCTGTGCAAAGATTTTGTCTGAACCAACCTCCTTTCAGGTCAACAGGACATCAACTTTGTGTTGTGACTGACTTTAATGAGATTTTGTTCATGCTCTGAAAAGTAGAGCCTGCACTGAGTAAAGCTTGAATGCTCCTAATTCACATTTACTCTTACTTCTTCAAATGTAGGTCTAGTCCGTTGAGAGGACTTGCTGACCCTGTGCTGAGTGGCCCCCTGGCCAGGGAAATTTTGGATAGGAAAGAGTACAACTGTCCTGGTCCTGTCTGTAGTGTTTGGGCACCCCTGTGCCTCCCAGATGAGGTCCTGCAGGAGGAGGAATGCTTTATCTGTAACTCCTAGGAGACCTAAGCCCAAGTTTTACTGTGTTTGTCAGCAGCATCTCAAAGCACTGAAGCAGAATATTGTCCCCTCTCCCACATCATGTGCGAAGAGAAGCCTTACACAGAAATACAACTTCTAGGAGGTGGATGGGGTCTTCCTTGTCCAGTGCAGTTGTCTGGGCATGAGAGAGGAGGCATTGAGACAACCTGGGAAACCTTTTCATGGATCCAGCCTGGGGTGGAGGGAGGCAGAGGTGAGGAGAGATGCCGCTCAGCAGATCCCCTGGTGCTCAGCAGAGGAGGTGGAGCTGTGCTCTCCCCTGCTCCCCCCTTGCACCAGGCCACCCTTGTTCTGCTGCGTGCAAAGGGGACACAGACCAGCTCTCAGTGATGGTGCTGCAAAGTAACTGTGCAAATGCCCTTGCAGGCAGCAGCCGGAGCGTGCCTGGAAGGAGGATGGAGTAACGGTTGCATTAGGGCCTCAGGGGTTGGCTGCTATATCCATTAATCAACTTTATGAAAACTTTTGGGGTCAAGAAAGTAATAAAATAATGGAGGACAAGCCCATGCTGCCCCTTTCACTTTCCACCTTTCTAGTCATTTTATCCCTCCTTCCCACAAAATCAGCTCGCTTTGGCCTGACCTTGTAATGTGACAGCTCTGTTCAGCCTGGCAAAATTAAGATGATTTGTCCCCCTTCATGTTACTGCATTTGCTTTCACTGTGCTCCTCCATCTGTTTGCTTCAAGCTCAGGGTTCCCTAATCGTATTCCAATGGAGACAAACCTCATGATTAAAACTCAAATGCGAGCTTATCCAGGCTTCAGCAGCACAGGTGTCAGGGACCCTGAAACTGAAAACTCAATCTTTCTGATGGATTTAATTCAGGGATCTGTTTTGTCACCCTTGTGTTGGGTGCAACAGCAACCCCTGCCCCACCTGCCCCTCCTTCTCTCACTCCTCCTGGCAATTTCCTCATTGCTTAAAAATATTCAGTGAGGCTACATCAAAGCAAATATTGAGACTTGTATTATTGTTGCCAGGGGTGACATTAGATGAGAATTATATGGAACAATAAGGGCGCTGGAGTATAATCCATTTGACATTTGGAACATGTTCCCAGTGCTCTGTGCTCCTCGAAAACATTCGCACGACAGAACTGTCTTCATTTTCATCACAATATTTGTGTGCGTGAGTAGATTTATCTCTCTTTTTATTTCTCTGTCTGGTCATTCTCTGCAAGGCCAATGAAAAGAAAAACCTCACTTCTGGGGCTGCTGCATTGTCCAAGTATCATTTTTGCTTGTTTATACCCCAAGGATAAAGGGTGGGCAGTAAATTGCCCTCAGCATAACGCTGGTCCAGACACAGGACCACTGCTCATTGCTCTTGTGCAAAGCCATCAAGCTCTAACCCTTCCACTGCTGTGCCTGCACGTCCTGGGCCAAGGTTTGAGTTTTTGGGACACCCTGGAAGTAGTCAAAGAAGCCCACGTGAAGCAGCTGTAGTTCAGAATTGCACCAGAATGGCAGAGGCAGACAGTGAAGAACTGTTTGTGACAGATGGGTTCCAGCTCTCCTTCCTCTGGGAAACTGCCACGAAGGAGCTCACGCTGGGTCCCAGTGCATGAATAGAGCACGTACCTACAAAGCTGTCTGCCTGCTGACACGGCCTGGCGCTGCTCGGGCACTGAGCCCACCCGCTGAGGGGCTCGGTCGGCCAGCTCGGGCACAGTGTGGCACAAACGTGGGGCTGTGACTTTTAGCCTCTCTGGAGCACAGCCAGATTTTGCTTCTGCCCCCCAGGCTGTACTACACAAACATGAGAAAGCATGGCTGCAAAGTAAAACCCAAATGCCTCTGAAGTTCCAAAGACTTCAGAAAGTTTTCAACTTCAAGGCCAAAGCACACCTAGAAGGGAAGTATTTTAGACGATGATTCTTGCTTGCATCCTTGTTATCCCAGGAATTTGCAAAGGAGCCAGAGCAGGTCATGAGCCTTGTTCCCACTGAGTGATGGTGATGTGGGCACCTAGCCTTGCTCCTTCCTAAAGTCCACCTTTACCATCACTCTTTCTCCGATATTACATATGAGGATGGACATTTTTAGGAATAAAAGCCTGACCTCCTTAAAAGCATCATCACTGACTTCAACTGGGTCCTGATCTGCAACTAGCAAGTCAGCTCAAATATTCATGTATGCACACAAATACATGAAGAGATGCACCAGCACACACAGAGAAGCTCCTCCTCCACAAACTCAATAGCTATATTCCAAGTAATTATCTCAATTACAGATTCACCAGGATCATCTCATTTGCTTGCTAGATTCCCCATGCACAATATCTTTCCACTCAAAGCACCCTCTCTGTCATATGCTCAACGCACTGGCTCGCAGCTGAGCTGTTATTCCTTACGACCACGGAGCAATTTAGCTGTGAAATTACCCCGTAGAGCAGTGGATCACTTTTCATCTGGAAAATGTGCAATACTGCATCTTAAAGAGATACAATACAGAATATACAGCATGGGCTGGATTTTGCAGCGGTTTTAAAGCACTTGGGATTACTGTTAATTTTGATGAGAATTGAAGGTTTTCGGTACTTGTCATGTTTGAGAGAGAGAAAAATGTGGGGAAAGTCAGAGTGGTCAGAGCAGGCAAATTTACATTCCAAGATTACAACAGCAAAGTCTTCAGCATAACTGCATTAAAAATGTGTTTATCCCATATAATATCTATGCTTTATGTTATTTTCACTTTAGAAATCATTATCTTGCCCTCTGAGCTGCATGTTGTGAATTATTTCCTACAAGAACTGTGCATCTAGCCTGGAGATTCAGGCCAGGTTCGTTTAAAGTTTCCCGAACGTTCATGAACTTGCTTGAGTGTCTGGGCTGATTTATGGGGCTGACGTGAACACGGGTGAGACTCATTGGCCTCTGCTTGAGATTCTGGGCTTGCTCTTGCTCAAACCTCAAAGTGAAGCTTATGGAACATGAACCTTCCTAAACTGCCAATGAATCAAATGTTTGTAAAAATTTTTGCAAAACGAAACAGCAAGAGATCCCACACAGACTGTCCCTGCCCTGATGATGTTTCCATCTTGGAAGACAACAGTGAAAATGATTTTGCTGCAGGTTCCCACCACTGAAGGACTGGAAGCTACAAACTTGGTTATTGAGGCTGTGTTTAACCTTGCTGCAAACATTGGTTCTGCATGTGGTTTTATCCGCAGGGCTTGGGGAATTGTACTCCCTGCTCTCCTTCCCCAGGAGCACTGGCTGCTGTGGTCCCTCTGACCGGGTCTGGCCAGCATCCACACAGGCACTAACTTCTGGGTTGCTTCTGACCTGATTTATGAATGAGTTCCTACACAGGCTAACAAGAAAACGAAAGCTGCTCAGATGGCAAAAGTATATTTATATAAAGAACACAAAGGCAAAATAAAAAATCCATGGATTAATACCTTCTGTTCTGGAAACCACATACAACAACTTGAAAATGTTAAATTTTTTTCCCAGTATGGAGATGTGTTGATGTGGCTCCTTTTCCACGAACAGTTCCAGAATGACGAATCAGTGCTTCTCCACGGCAGGAGTCAGAAAGGGCTTCTGCTCACAGCCACGGGCTCCACTGGCTTCCCTGACATTGTTTTCCTTACACCTTGGCCCTTGTTATGAGTGATGCTAAAAGTTATTAAGTTCTCATATTAAGAATGGGGCCTAACGATGCCCCATATTGGCAGAAAATATTTGATGGGATCCGTTACACTTCTCTCTACCACAAAGGATGCTGAAGGGGACTCGCTCTGGCCTCAGCATCCAAACTCTCCATCCTTGGGCAACCGCCTGCGTGCTGCCCTCTGTCCAGCTGCAGCCCACAGCCAGAGAACACCGAGGTGAAAGATTTCCCCACTGGAAAGTGCATGTTGAGATTTTTACTTGGCATTTATGGAAATGGCTCCAGAAGATATGGGGCAGGGCAGAGGCTGGCTTTCTAAGGCGAGATTAGCAGGAGCAGCTCCCAACCCTGCCAGCCCTTACACAAGGTCTTGGTTCTGAAACCTTTGTACTGTCCTTTTAACTAAGTATGAAGATAATTAAATTTTGCAGTGTGGTTACACCTCAGTAAATATTGTCGATAAAAATCAATTGGCATTTACTGTACTTAATGTATAATAATGATTCTTATAAATCTAAATTATCCTTATAAATCTAAATTAAATGCCTAGGTTTAAATGCATTTAGGACATTTAATTAATAAAGTGTTACCAAATAACCATGACTAATCTGTTTACTTCAAGCCTGATTTCCATTTCCAAAGGATTTATTTCTCAGCACTGTGTGCGGGAGGGTAAAAGTGAAAGTGTGTGAAAGGGTTTTAAAAAGCTGCTGCAGGTACCAGAAATATTCAGAAGCTGTCAAGGAAATTCCCTCACCTTTCCCCACGGAGGAGTGCTGATGTGCTGGAACCAGGACTTTTCAAAGGAAAAGGTCCATTTTGACTCATCTGTAATTTTAAGTGTTCAAAAAGTTTTGGAAGAAGTCTGAAACACCGTTTTGACAGGATTAATTAAAAGCTCTGGTTTTCTGTTTAGGCCGATTTTCCAATTCAAAACTTAACTTAACTTACAAAGAGAGAAAACAATTAAGGATGAAAAGGTCAAAACCAGAAAGAACTGATCTAAATAAAACCTTCAGACTAGACGTAAACACCCTATGGATTACCCATTTGTGAAAAACACAGGATTTTACTTTTTTCTCTGGAACTTATCTTGAAATTGCTGTTCACTGAGGTCTAAAGGGCAAAGTGGCTCACCCAAGGTCCATCAAGGAGCCTGTGACAGGCAAGGACTTGAGGTTACCTCTTCCAAGTCCAGCTGGGCTCAGCTGTTTTATGTTGAAAAAACCCAGGTTCTGGTAAACCTGGAATATGTCGTGAGCTAGCACTGAGTTCATTCACTTCAGCTTGCTGGCCCCCTTCCCCCACTTCAAATTCCCTTATCAAAATATTGTGATGTTTTATTTTAATATGGGATTTTGTTACTCAATGTCCTTCTAGACAATTGAACAACAAAGACTTCACAATCTCCCCCAAATGAAGCAAATGTTTTGTTCAAGCTGGAACTTGGTTTTTTTTTGTTTTGTTTTGTTTTGTTTTTCCCTAAAAAGCTGGAGAAAACACAATTCACATCAAGTCAACCCCAATATTTTGCAATAGCCACCAAGCACAACAGCCCCACCAGCTCTGCTCCAGAGCACTCAGCTGGACTTTAACCAGTGGATTGTTCTTTCCTCCCACCACAATTAACATCCATAGACTTAGCTCACATAAAGCCAGAGGGTCAAATTCAGAGTAAGTGTAGCATGGTGCAATTCCATTGAACCAAATACTAGATCAACTCCAGTGATTAATTTAGCTAAAAACATATAATTATGAGCAGTAAAAAATTATTTCTTCTGCTGCTGGAAACTGGCTGAGACTGCTTCCTCGTATAATAGCCGCACCTGCCAGCATCTAGGCCTAGCAGCTCTCCTAATCCAGTTCATACTGACTTAAATCATTAGTCTTAAACCTACTCAGTGCCCCGTAAGGTACAAATGGATGATCACAGTCCAGCCATGTGAGGGGAGGTATCGGCAGCAGAGTGAGCTGTTGGTACCCTCCTTGGTAGGCTGAACAGAAAAGTCCAAGCACATTAAATTCACTCCTTTGCACAGGGCGTAAAGCAAGGTTCGTGTACTAACTAAGCCAGAGTTGAAGGTTATAGTCAGACATTCAATTGCAATTTTTCTAGTGCATTTTAATTAGTTAGCACTCATACAAGTTGGTTTCCCGTTCCCAGCACAGGCAGGGTGACTCGCTCCAGGCGCACTCCCGGTATCTTGCTGTGCAGAGTCTCTCTTGGTGACACCCTGACAGTGACATCTCAGCCCCCAACCCAGCTCTCTGCAACATACACCGGGGTGAACTGCAGTTTCCCCTTCACACCGAGTCTCAAACTGGGCCAGTGTGACAGCCCCAAGTGCCACGGTTCCCTCTGCTGAGCCGCTGTTGGCAGAGATGTAAGTAGCGGGCCGCGGTGATCCAGCTCCCAAAGGGCTTTCTTAGCCACTGGTAAATTCCCTATGGAAGAGTAATGCCAAGGAAATCACCTTCCAGGAAGATGAGGTATGTTATAGGCTGTCTATCTTTTCCCACTTGATTCAGACTGAGTTTGGCAGATGGAAACAAGCCCAATCCTAAAGAGAGAAAGAGGTTGGGAAAATATTTTGAAAGGGAGCCTGGCATCTCTGACTTAACAACTCTTGGAGTGACATTTGACTTCATCTGTCTAACTATTTTGATGGTCTCTCAGGTTTTTTTTTCTGATTGGGATAATTTATTTGCTTTCATGCTAAGTTTTATTGGTTATTGATTTTCCAAGTCATTCTGAACCTATGTCAGTTTATATGTGCTCGAAGTAATAGAAATTGTTCTGGGGAAGATACACCGTGTAAAATCCTATTGCCAGCCAGACTAAAATCTACAAATACTGTTAATTACTGTGATTACAATCCCCTCAGATGACAAATTCAGACCTATTGTCCCTCCACTACACCACACAGCCCCCACTGTAAAGAATTCATCTACTCCAGACACCAGATTCAATGAGTGTGTAAATCACAGGCCGAGGTCAAGAAGCGAGCAGCATCCAAGCTGTCACTTCTAGAAAGTCCAGTGCTTTAGATTCCCCCAGCAATCCTCTCACACAGTCTGAGGGAACATGACAAACTGTTCATGCCCTGATCCTGCTCAGATTGCTCCAACGTGCTTTTTAAATGGCTTCCAATTATTTAAATCTGATTTGAATCAAAAAAGGAAACTAAAACCATATCTATCCCTAGTCAGAAGAATGAATAGGTCCTTTATGGGCTGCATACCATAGCTTCATGTCATTTTGTGTTTTTCTAGCATGAGATGTAATGACTGCCAAATGAGAAATCGTTCTTAATAACTACTTCCAGTAAGCCTGCTCTTGGAGCCCTGCACCTCTGTGCAGGCCACGTGGTTTCTTTTGGAGATGCTGGAGTCCACCCACTACGGCCTGTCCTCCGCGGCAGATGAGAAGTGTCTCTCACTTGAACAACATGAAACCATCCTTATGGCATGATGGGTCTGCTCCTGGGCACACACTGAAACATGCCATTGTCCTAACCAGACCGTGTGCCCTCCTTCTGCCATTTGCAAACAAATGAAAAGAAAGACCATGTTTTTTTCTTTCTGCTTGGTTATTCACCAGGGTTTACAGCCTGCACACTCCTCCAGCTGCTGGGGCTCAGCCTGCCTCCCCCAGCTTCCACCACCCCTTTGAAGATGCTACTGCTCCCATTATCTGCACACCGATCTACCACAGGAGCTCAAACTCCAACTCTCAGTCCAGAGGAACCAAAATCACAAAGATCTACTGTCTAACGCTACTCTGGCCTGTGTTGGCTTAATGAGGTGAGCAAATGATCATACAAGCAGCTGTGCCAGCAGACTGAACAGACCCCACCCTCCTGCTCAGGATGTTGATGGGGACAATATCTCTGTAGCTGGGAACAGGGCAGAGATCGAGGGAGGCAGGAGAGGATGTTTGGGAATAGTTTCATTCTGGTTGGCGTCGATCCTCTCGAAGGCGATAACGGGAGACAGGCTGTGAGGAAGACTAGGTGGCTACTCACTGCTCCATCTCCTCCCCCCTCTCCACCACATAGGGCAGAAACCCATTTTTCTTCTCACCTGGGTGGAGGGGCAGGTCCTGCGCTGAGCTCAAAGCCCTGCCTGGCACCGAGCATCCCACCCGGGCTGGGAAGTGCTGAAGCTGCACCATCGTGAATCGCACGGCGTGCGTGGGGGAGAAGGAGGAAGGAGGAGGGGAGCAAAGGGAGGAGGGGAAGTGTTTCTCAATTTAGAAAGAATAATGCAGCTTAATTGTACCAGCAGCTGGCAGTGCTAGGTGGAGTGAGGTGAGGCCTAATTATTGCACTTGGCAGCTGCCTACTCTGCTGAGCGTGTGATGGGAGAAGAGAAGACTCCTTCCAGCAGACAGGTTGGGAGAGGGAAGGCCAAGGGATGCTGTCCTCACACCCGCTGCCGTGGTGGCTGATAGTGGAGAGGGAAGACACATGTTGCTCAAGAGCATCAGGTGGGACTTCACTCTACCTCCAAATGGAGGGGTGGGAAAGGAGACAGCATTCCTAGGTGCTTCTGAAGGGAGTGGGGGGGGAAAGGCATGAAAAGAAAGTCCTGTGAATGGAGATCACTCCAGTCTGTGTAAGAAAGGGGAGGAATTAGTGGGGAGGTGAGATCTGCCAGCCACATCCCAATTTGAGGTTTCTGACTTTCCTGCAGCCCTTACACCTGAAGCTAGCTTCTAGTAGGTCACATTTCCAGCTCCTGAGGTGTCCATGTTACCTTCTGGTTGCTGCAGGCCCCTGGTGGGATACGACCTTGGGGACTTCTGCTTAACAAAGACTAATGCATACAATTTAACACATGCAGTTTTGCCTCCCTTTCTGCTTTTATCCTCTTCTAATGCTAAGCAGGGTGAAGGGCAAATGCGATTGGGATGGTTTGAATTGCCATAAGAAGAACTGAGCTTGATTTTCATTAGCACTAAGATCCCTTTCCACCATTTAGGTTATGGAAAAAGTCCTGAAAACAAGGCAAAAATAATTTACAACTGCTTTAAAACTCCTTCACACTGTCAGAGGGATGTAAAAGAGTTTCCACATGATTGCAAAGGAAACCCTTTGGTCTCCCATTTCTCAGCTCACCACCATGCAATGATGCTGAAATTGTTGATTAGCTGACATCCAACACTTAAACGTTACAAGCCTTTATTATTTATTTCTTGGGCAGAGAATTACCACTACGTGTTATTTTTATTTTACAGATCCAGCTTCTGAAACTACTTAAAAAGCTTTTGATCAAAGATGTACAGTGGTGCTGA
The DNA here is from genome assembly GCF_047716275.1 of Strix uralensis. NCBI lineage: Eukaryota > Metazoa > Chordata > Aves > Strigiformes > Strigidae > Strix > Strix uralensis. The sequence goes on along the minus strand of NC_133980.1, from coordinate 31,152,246 downwards.
CAGAACACAGAATAGTTTTTGCTGGGGAAAGCCATCATTAATTATCAGACTGTAAGTAGCACTGATAGTGCAAGCATTTGATTTTGATTTAATGTCTAAATAAGCTTGCTTACAATGGCAAAGTGCTTCTTGTTTAATTGAAAAGCACTAAGTTTTCTATCTCCCCTTCTTGTTTTTCATTCTGGCCATGTTCCAGGTGTAGAAATAGAAAGAAACAGGAACAGAATGCAAAAAGTCAGTGTGAAAAATCATCAGAGCCACAGGAGCCTGCTGAGCCTTCTGCCAACACCACTGCTGAGTTGTCTGGACCATCCTGTCTCTTCAAGGCTGCCCTTGACTTTCAGCTTTCCTGCCATCCTAGCCCGGGGTGGGTCCATCCATCCATCCCCTCTCTTGACCTGTATCTCCCCTTACATCACACTTTCTGAAATCATGTCACTATGGGTTTCTCCCATCCTCCATCAAAAGGGGATTTTCATCTTGAAAAAGGTCTTCACTCAAAGACAACTAAGTTGCTGTACAAGAAAACAGAGGTACTGCCTTGCGAGGAGGAGAGGAGAGACTTTGGAGAGCCTCACCTCGCTGGCACGCCCTGTGTGCATGGGTGCCCCATGGTTTTGCAGCCTAACAGACAGCACTAGCTGGTATTTTTAGTGCTGCCAGACACTTGATACCTGCCAAGGTCACTGTGTGACAAAAGTGATGAGCCGGCGTGGCAGCGTGTACCAACACTTCCCAGCAATCGGTTTTAACAGGCGTGCAGCCGCTTGCCAAGGACAGACACGAATCACGGGGGAACGACGGAGGTGGCTGCACACCTCCTGCCTCTGCCCTTTGTTCTCTGCTCGGCGCCTTGTCGTATCAGGTCCCCGCAGATGCTGCCCGAAGAGCAGCAGAAGCTGCTGAACAGTTTGTGCTGACGAGGTCTGGGATCTGCGGGGATGTTGGAGCAATAGCTGCTGTCTCCGTTTGGGACCAAACCTGAGCCCATCAGTTATTTCACTGATAGGCAGACAAAAACCAGACAAAAGTGGAAAAAATGAAAAGCTTGGCTCGTTTTGCCCTGAACCCTCTGTGATGAATGCCACAGAGGTAAAGAGCGGGATTGTTATAATTGGGAGAGAAAACCATTTTCCCCCATCTTTATCCACCAGCCCACATGTTAAAAATAGCTTCAAAGGAGGGGAGGGGAGTTGATGTCCTCTGCCTGTGGATGGCAATCCCCTGTCCAGGTCCAAGTAGTGTGCTCTAACTACCAGGCCAGACTGCTTTGTACAGTGAGTTTGTTGCAGTCAATTATCTGTCTCATTCCCTTCATGGACAAATCTCCTGCTGGACTCTCTGTTTAGACAGATAAAAATCTCTCGTCAGCTTTGGAGCCAGCCCAGATGATGCTGGGTAGCTCGGGGTGGGAGTTACATCCATGTCCATGCTCAGACGCTGCAAAAGGCCAACTCCAAATGGAGGTGACAGGTTCATGGGAACCAGTGAACTGACATGACAGCTCTCCCCCACTGCCCAAACAGCACACTCATAAACGATTTTCCGCTTCAGTGCCTTCTACAAGTGTTAATGAACTAACCCTTATGGTGATGCTCTGAAGCAAGGGCGCTGTGCACAGGGAGAAGGTGAAGCCAAGGCTTGTCTGAACTCCCAGGAGGAGTCTGCACCACAGCAGGTCTCCCAGGCCACAGAGCCAAGCACATCTCCCTCTGCTTGGAGGCTGGGGGGTGTGTGCTGGTGTGTGCTTGCACACGTGTGTGATTGTTCATGTGTGAAAGTCTCCACGGCTCAAACAGCTGCCAACACTCCACTGCTACTTGAAACAGCAAAGATTAGAAGAAAAACATTTCTTCCATTTTTAAAAGTACGAAAGGTAAACTGAGGCACAGATTCATCACATTAAGAACTTAAAGCCTGAAGTGAGCGTCAGACCATGAAAGCTGAAATCAAGTGGCACGTACCAGACAGTTCCACCCAGCTGCAGACTAATGTCTTTGCTAACGACTTTAAACCTAATGACATGTGACATGCAAAGATCAGGCTGTTCAGTACGGCAGGAAAGACAGCGATAATGATCAGTTATGAAAAACAGACCTCAGAAGGACCCAGTGCCACCCAGCACAAAAGTGACTTTGGATGGGAAGGAATGCAAGAGCAGAGTGAATTTGCAACCTTGCCAACACATAAACATTGGACTGGGCTATTTAGGAAAAGATAATAGAATCGGTGCGTCTAGACAGAGGTTGTACTGACTGAAGAAAACAAGATTTAGACATTTAAAAAGTTATCATTTCAAGATGAAACTACAGATTTATATCTCAGCTCTCACTTTCCTCGAAGTATATGATTGTGGATATCTGACATGCAGCAAAGTTGCAAACTTCTGCAGGCCCTGGAAAGCAATTTGCTTAATAAAAGAGTGTTAGTTGGACTTGCTAACTAACAAACTGAGTTTTGGCAATGACTACCCAATTTCGTCCTCTAAAGCCATCTGGATGGCCACGTGGAAATGTTCAGGCCAAGAATTAAAAGTGCAGCCAAAAGCCTCTGCAATGGTAGATAAAGAACTGGGGAGAGTAGTGAACACTGATCTGAACAGACACCATCCTGGCAGATTCTTGACCTAAACCAGAAAGGAAACAAGTGGGTCCTTTCAAACACAGGTGAGATGTTGAGATGGATCTGGAGCAGTCAGGGATGGAAGAGCCTTTCAACAGCTTACAGATTACATAGCCAGAAGTCACAGAATCACAGAATCATCTCGGTTGGAAAAGACCTTGAAGCTCCTCCAGTCCAACCACGAACCTCACACTGACCATTCTCAACTCCACCAGATCCCTCAGCGCTGGGTCAACCCGACTCTTCAACCCCTCCAGGGATGGGGACTCCCCCCCTGCCCTGGGCAGCCCATTCCAATGCCCAACAACCCCTTCTGCAAAGAAATCCTTCCTAAGAGCCAGTCTGACCCTGCCCTGGCGCAGCTTGAGGCCATTCCCTCTGGTCCTGGCGCTGGTTCCTTGGTTCAAGAGACTCCTCCCCCCTCTCTGCACCCTCCTTTCAGGGAGTTGTAGAGGGTGATGAGGTCTCCCCTCAGTCTCCTCTTCTCCAGACTAAACCCCCCCAGTTCCCTCAGCCGCTCCCCATCACACCTGTGCTCCAGACCCTGCACCAGCTCCGTTGTCCTTCTCTGGACACGCTCGAGTCATTCAATGGCCTTTTTGGAGTGAGGGGCCCAAAACTGAACCCAGTCATCGAGGTGCAGCCTCACCAGTGCCGAGCACAGGGGTAAGATCCCTTCCCTGTCCCTGCTGGCCACACTATTGCTGATACAAGCCAGGATGCCATTGGCCTTCTTGGCCACCTGGGCACACTGCTGGCTCCTGTTCAGCCGGCTGTCAATCAACACCCCCAGGTCCCTCTCTGACCAGGGCTTGAAGGGCCTTGGGCTCCCTGCTGCTCACCTCCATGGGATGTGCTGGCACTGCCAATGAGTGCTGCAGCAGTGTTGAGGAGGACAGCAGCTGCTAACAGCACTCTGAAAAGCAGCTTTGGAAGCCCAAGCCAATGCTGATTCCTGCAATCCTGCTTGCTCATCTCTCCATCAGTGGATATTTATTGATTGGAGTGGGGGGCTGCAACCATCTGCCAAAAAGCCCTTTTTCTCCTAGCAATAGAAAACAGGCATCCATCACGACAGCACCGCATCTTCTGTGAGAATGGAAACGTAATCCAGCTTGGCAGAAGGGGTGGTTCCCCAGGCCAGAGCGACTGGAAGGGGAGTGGAGCAGAGCGAGCCAAGCAGCAGCACACCCAAACCTGGGGAGGAGGCTCCCAAGCCCCCTCCAACCCAGGGCACCCAACGCACTGCTCTGCACAAGAAAAGTAGTAAGGAGTGGGCAAGCACAGAGAAAAAGAACCTGGGAGAGAGACAGCAAACGGCAACTGCAACAGAAGGAGTGTCTGGTGTTACATCTGCCTTACGCTGGTTAGGTTATTCATTGTAAAACTATTAAAGCAAGACCCAATTAACAAGGAGAGTGATTGAAAGCTGGATCAGACCTTCCTGCTCTGACACTGCAACATGAGACACAGCACTGGTGCTGGATGCAGATGAGAGGTAATAAGTGTGATGCAGGAGGGTCCTTTTTCTCCCCTCTGTTCTGGAGTGCTGGGGAGAGACAAGGTGTGCAAAGCCTCCCTCCCCTTCCTGGAGCCGTTCTTCCATTGCACGGGCAGGATTTGTCCTTCGGCATGGGAGAAAGCAAAGACCTGTTTGAATAATTGGTTTCAAGGCTCTTTGGTAATGCTGCATAATTTAAAATAGGAAATAAAAGATTCTGTTTTTTTTTTTTTTTTTAACTTTTTCTTTGGAAAAAGTGGAGGGGGAAAAAATGTAATTGCAGACCCAAGGGAAAGTTTTACTTCCAGCTTGAGCATTTTCAGAAGTGATCATCAGCAAGATGGCTTCAAACTGAAAAATGTAAAAGTCTCATATTAGCACTTTCCAAGGGGACACATCTAACTCTTCCCAAGCACAGCCAGCAAGTGCAAGCTACTTAGCAGAAGAGGGATAAGTTTGCAAAAGATTTCAATCAGGCACTCTGTATTTTGCAGTGAAAAAAAGGGTTTACTGCATCAAATCATCACAGAACTACCTGTCATCTCCCTGAACATGCCCAGCTGCTGTGGATGTGCCCATGCTATAGGACTCTACTTTCACCACATGTCAAGAGATGCATCTGATCTACTTATCGGTGGCAGAGATCAAGCTTGCCTTTTCCAGCTACGCTCTTTAAGCTGCCACCAAGCCCATTTTCCTGTGGGACAGGAGGTCATTTTGTGCTCAGCTATAAAGGGTAGGACTTAGGCAGAGAGAGGAAACAGGCAGCTTTTCTGGGCAATCTTCCTCCTCCTTAATGTAATGTAAAACACAGTGTCATTATTTTCATTTAATAAAGTGGAACAAACTTAAGATGCTTAAACGTTGATTAAAGGTTTTGATCTCTGAAAGCGCGATTAGTGTCCTTCTGTCGAGGAAAGTCACTCTGAGAAATGTATATGCTGATTCTGCATAATCCCCCCATTAATTCTGTGTCAGATATTGTGTTTACTGGAAGCACCAGACAGGCCTTTTCGTCTTCCTTTTTTTCCCCTCCTGAACTGCTCTTGACCCAGCATTTTTGTGCAGCTTGTCCCAGCCCTGCTGTTCCTCCCCCTTCCCCTGCCCTCTTGTGCAGAGATGGGGGGAAGGTGACAATCAAAAGCCCTGGCTGTGAGATGCAGAGCTGAGCTCGACAGCGGGGCTGCAATAGCTCCTCTGTAGCCTCTTAAAAACTTGGACTCTCTCAGGGCTCTGCAGGGGAAAGGGAGACCCAGCAGAAAGCACTTTGGTTCAGGTCTGAGGTTTCTTCTCGACTTTGATGAAAAGGCAGTAGATTGTGCCTCAGTTTCCCCACCTGCAAAGCCAATGTGGTGCTGCTGCTCTGCAGCACAACCCGCGATCTGTGGATCAGCTGCGCCACGCAAGAGCCAGCACAGCCATCCCACACGCGCGTGGCTGGGGCGTGCACACGTGTACCACCATCCTCTGAACGTGCAACATCAAACAAAGGGTGGGGAAGGGAAAATGAAACCAGTGAGCAGTTGAACCGATGTTTTTGTTGTTCACATTAGGACTTGCACTGTACACAGGACAACTCCACAAACTACTCTTGCTCCCAGACATGGTTTCCAGTTTGCTGGAAGCTCCAGTTCACTCTGGCACCAGCACGTCTCTGCGCAGGGCTTGGGGGGCTTTCAGACCTGCCCAGGAGAGCAACCAACAGAGCTGAGCCCCGGAGCCGCTGGCTCCTTCAGGAACGAACTGAACTGCACCGTGAAATGGCTGTGAGCAAACAGCACGACTGCAAAAGTTGGCAAGCAGCCTCAGCAGCAGCAGTTCCCTTTGGATTTGCTTTTTGGGGCGGAGGGTGAAGCTTTGACATATATCATAGCCCCATTAATCCAGGAGACAGGTAACTGGAAACCTAAAACCACCTGAAACAGACCCCAAATCAGAGCACCTCCAAAGTCTGACCCAGCTCATCTTTCGGATTCTGGGATTTGCAGCATTTTCATCCAGTTAAAACATTTGGGATCAAAACAGCTTCATTTTGCTTTCCCAAGTGAAAACAGAGTTGGATAAAACATACACAGAAAACTGTCCTTACACATCTGAAAAAAGATAAAAACTAAATGAATTCAAAGATTTATATCACTGCAGCGAGCTCACTGTTGCAGAGTGAACATCTGGGTATATTGTTCCACACCACATCATAAAAATACATTCTACTATTAATTTCAGATGAACATTTTAAGAATCCTTTAACAGAAAGCAAACCCTCCATGTAGCCTCTGGCGAATATGGAGTCACCGAGTTGTCAGTTCTGAAAAAAAGTGGGAAAATTAAACCAAAAAGGGGTTTTAGAACTTTTTGGCAAATAGAAAAATCAAAAGGCTTCTGCTTTGAGCTCAACAAAATACTTCACTGATGTGTAGCAGTAAATAAATAAATAGGTCCTTCTCACCCATGCACAGCTTTGATACAGTTTAACATGCTGGAAAGGAATTTCAAACCCATGGATTATTTCAAATTTCAGAAGTGATTCCTCTTGTTCGGAAACCCTTGCCATGAAGCACCTCATCTGGGGTGGGGGGAGGCTGCTTTTGCTCGCATCATGCAGAACACAGGCAAAACCAACACCAGTGAAAACAAATATTCTGCTATCACCAAATCTGCACTTTTCTCCCCCTACAAAAAGTTCCAGATGGAAAATGTCCCCCAGTGCTCTGAGCAGGCCAGTTGCCCCCTGGAAGTGCCTTTCTCTTGGTGAGAGGGGACTGGCCTCTGAGCGGAGGTGTTGGGGGCAAGTGCCCAAAGCCAGGAAAAGTGCAAGAAAGGAGGGGAAGGTACGCGGTGACCTCCATGCTCTGCTCATCAGAATAACGTGTGCCAACTTCTCTACAGCAACAATGTCAAAGTATATAATGTACCTCTGCCTGCCTCCATAACAGCCCAGACTGACAAATACGCCTTTCTTTGTGCCTTCCACTGTTCTTAACTAATGAGAAAATTTTCCTGTGATTGCCTCACTTACACACACGCTCTCTCTCTCTCCACACTGAGTAGCTAATGGGTAAGAAGATTTAATAGTGTGATATCACTTTAATGTGAAGAACATAAATAAAGCTCTTATAACTCTATAATTACGTCTGCATTGCACCTATTAACCATTCATCTGCATACAAGGCTCTGCACAGTGACAGCGTGAGTTCAAAAGTTTTTCCATATAACAACCTAAAATCTTGGTTAGGAAAGGAAGGAAAAAAGTGAGGAGGAGAAAGACAAGAAGGGAATTTGAAGCTCTGGCTCCAGACCTGCGCATCTCTTGGGTATCAAGAGCATAATCCAGAAACAATCATGAGGTTGTGATGCTACACTTAAAACTGCCTGGTGTCTGGCGTTTTAATCTAGGAAATGAGAAATCAAAGGGCCCAGCTACTTCCACTGTCTGTGACATCCCTTGGCAGGCAAGACTGATCTCTCAGAAGCCAAAGCTTGGCCAATGCTGTCGCTCAGCTTCGGTGCTGGGTGTGGGGGGAGCACAGTCAGTAACAGCCAGTCTGCAGGAGTGATTTGAGCTCGATATGAATCTTTGTGTCTTCACCAAAGCAAAATAAGCTCAGTCACTTAAAGCAAATAAAAGCAGCGTGTATTTGATCGGTTTAACCCTGTGCACATTCAAGAGTACAAGTATTCCTGGTCCCCACTGCCCTGAGCACATCGTGTAGATCAGATAGGGCAATGATAACAGGTGAGTGTGCTATAAGCTCTTCCTAAGTTTTTTGTTGTTAAAGCTGAGCAGAGGAATGGTGTTTTGTTTGCCCAGAGGTCTCAGTTTTCACACTGGTTTCATTCAGTGTCAGAGAGAAAACAAAACCCAAAATGCTGACATTCTGGTTGCAGTGTCAGGCTTTAAAGCTGACTCTCTGGTGATGTAATACGTTATCACTTGCCAGGCAAAAATAATCATTCATAATGAAAAGCGATGTAGAAAGGAGAAAGTGAGATGTTGTATCTAAAAATACCAGCATTTTGACTTTGTCTGAACTTTGCTCCAGCTCTCCGCAATGACAAAATTCTAGGGAAATCAGGATAAATCTGGAAAACACTTTCACGTCAACTAGTGCCAAGCCAACACGATCTGTCAGAGTTCCTCTGAGCCAGCGCTGTAGGTGCATTTTATTTAAAGGTTGTTAAGGCTTGAATATGAACCATGCTCCTGCAAGCAAAAGGGGAAGGCAACCTTTGTTTTTTTGGGATAATTACACTGCATAATGCATAGCATGACGGAAAACTCCCTCACAGCCCCCTTCAGCAGGGAAGGGGCCCTCCTCTTGGTGCTGGGAGGCTTATGCTGAGTTTCTGCGATGCAACAGCTGCTCACATCCACTGCTGCCGCAGGAAATTGCAGAGTGTAGTTAAGAAGGAGAGGCTGTCAGTGATTTGCATAGCACAAGAGCTTATAACCCGGAGGATAATTTTGCCATTCGTGATACACGGTCTTCTGAAGCAGCTTTGGAGCTCTCTTACCGATGTGCAGAATGCCCCGTGACTGTGCAGGCTCTGCTGCTTCCCCAGCTGCTTCGCTGCGCACCCGCACCACAGCACAGGCCTCACCGTGCCCGTCCCCATCTGCAGCACGATGAAGTTTAAGCCTGCACCTCTACGTGTAGGATTTCTGACCACTTCTAAGAGCCTGAAGATGCAGTTAAACTAGTGGAAATTAGGATAACCCCACAGGTTTCTCTAAAGGAAAAGAGAGACCAGAGTAAGTGATGGAAACAGAGACGTATTGATGGAAGATACAGATGGCAATGTTTATCACTTTAATTTTAAAACCTTGTATTTGAACGGGTAAGCAAAGCTAATGAAACTAAACTAAAGCCCACACTGAAGCTGCAGCAAATAGTGAATTACACCAAAGGTTGTGATGATTAGTAAACAATTAGGACCAATGTTCCATCTTAACTAGTATCACTGAAGCTAGATGCAGCTAATTTCCAGTACCACAGAAAGGGGAGATGGGAAAAAAATAGGATTCTAAGCACACAGCCAACAAAATTAAACTAAGAATTAATTTCATCCATTATAACTGATTGTTGTAAATTAAAACTAGAAGAAAATAATTGGTAACCTGTAGCTTTTAGTGTTTGATACAGATTAGGCGAATTAGATTTTTTTATTAGGAACACTAAACCCATCTGCCATGCTTTTGTGTCTTTTGCAATATGCATTTTTCCTGATTACAACATACAGCCTGTTGTCACAGTGGGGTTTGCGGCCATGAGCATTTGCTTCATTAAGACCTAAACCCTCGGTCATTCCGGCAATCTCGGTAGCTGAGCTGGGTTTTGAATGAGTTCCCCCACGAGCAGGACAAGAGAGGTGTTTTCCATTCCTGTGGCACCTGCAGAGCTGTGTCATTATTTCAGCCATGCTCTCTCCAAGCTGGGGCCACCGAGATACCTGCCTCACTGCTGGAGATGTTCAGCATCTCCAAGGACGGTCCAATATCCAGGAAAGCGATGCCTTTTGCCTAGAGAGGAGAGAGAGCTCCTTGAACCCTATTTTCTGCAGCGGGGACAACTGGCAAATTGGGGTAATCGCGCTGGTCTGCTCTGATTGCTTCTGCTTGGTACCATGCAGCAGCCCCCAAAAGACCTTTGCTAGTGAGCTAAGCCTGCGCGGAGCAGGCGGAGTTTGGTGGTAAACCCATCCTGTTGATCCAGCGTCCCTTTGCAAGTATCCTTTGGGTCTGATTCCTCCCTTGTTAATTCAGTGTAAGGCTGCAGTGATTCCCCTGAAGCCGTGTAAGTGATGCTGGGCCAGAGCACGATCTCATGCGACACTGGCAGCACCTTCTTCACCTCTCGGGGGCTGCTTTTCAGCCTGCTCTGGTCCTTTCGTGTTCTGGGTCAGTGGTGGCTGGGAGGAAGTCAGTGTTGGTCCCGGGAAGCTTGTTGCTACATCTTGAAAAATCAGGTCTGGTAAAGCAGCACTTGGCAGGCGTGCAGAGCTGGCCTCTTGCTATACAGTGCCAGGCACAGCACCCCTCAGGGCTGTGGCTCCTTGCTGTGCTTTTATCCACATCCCTTTATATTTTACAGACATTTGAAAATTTAGAGAATGAAGCTGTGACCCTAATACAGAAAGAGGCCAGAGTCTTAGGGGTTAAACTTTCTTCTTCTCTATCTGAAGATATTTTCTCACAAGGTGAGAAGCACTAGAAAGACCCGGCTTTGTGCTGTAGCAGATTTTAGAGAGTGGCAGGAAATTAAGTTATATGCTAGCAGTTCTGTTTTTCTGAGAGGATATTTTTATGCATTTATTTAATTAATTCCTTTGGCTTATATAAAGGTAATAAGATTGTGCATGTCTGCAGCACTCCCTTTCTCAAGAAACTCAAAAACATTTTGCAGAAACAGAAATAGTCCTCGCAGCTGCCCCCGTACAAAGACAAAGCACAGTGGCTGCCACTTAACGCCCAACAAGAGCATGTGGTACTTTCCCAAGACCATAAGCAGAGGCCACCGCCACTAATTAAAACTGCAGGAAGGACTGCAGAGAGCTAAACTGAGCTTATTCTAGTTGGAAATGTGCCGTGGCATTGAGTTTTACACCTTGATTTTTTTTTTTGCAAGGGTGCTCTGGGATGCTGGGTGAATGTGTGAGTTCAGGGAGTCCTGTTTCCCACCGCTCGGGAGAGGTAGCACCTTGAGGAAGGCAAAATCCTTCTTATCATGCCAGGGCTGTCATCGGTGGAGAGCTGACTGAGAAGGAGGAGTGCCACCTACTGAATCATCAACACTTGGCTTGCTTTGAACATTTCTGTATGAACTAAAATAGAAACTTCTTGTTTTGTAGTTGGAAATATAAAGGAAAGGGAAAAAAACGAGGTGGAGGGGAAGAAGCAACCTAAAAAAAGGAATTTGCTGAATGGCATTTTGTGCCAGCATCGTGTTTATAAATAGCCGAAGTGACACTGCTCTTTGCAAGATGAATTTCTGAATATTTCTGATCAGCAAAGAGTTCAAGCTGCAAATAACAATAAATGGGGGAAAAGGTATATAAATAAAAGGCATTAAAACCCCTTTCTGTGTGGGATCAGCATCACATCTTGAAGCTTACATCAAAGGGACTCAATTAGCAGACACATTCCCTAATTATGTGTTCTAATTTACAACAAATCTGGGTTTCTAATGAAGCCTTGATTATTGGTCCAGATGGTAAGGATCGGACCTGATATTCTGCAGCATGCAGAAGCACATTGTACGTGCCAAGAAGACCACTTGATGCTCAAGAACCAGCTTCATCTCCTTGTGTGCCCAGACACCTTCATTTTTTCCAGTTCCCTAGGAATTTCCCTACGCAGTCCCTTCGCCCAAATGTACCTGATTGAGAAACTGGTGAAAGCAGGTGCAGATAATTGCTACTGTAGAATGAAACAGCAACTAAACCACCTCCCTGGCCACTGAATCCATTAATATTTTCCCTTTACCATCTTGATTTACACATGCAGAGATGGGAACAGTACTTCTTTTGTAACATAGCCCACAGGTGGTCCCCCAGGAGTTATTTTTAATTACAGGAAATGTTCCCTGTAAACTTCCCATGGGTATTACTTGTCGTTTTTAGTATTAATCACTCCAAAGGAAATGAACACAGCGCCGTAGGGTTTATTTCCTAGCTGGCGGCTGGGACACAGCTCGGCGGGAAGCAAAGAGCTGTTCCCAGGTGCAAATGGCTGGGGAGCCAGCACAAACCCCAGAAACACGTGAATCTCCAACAGCAGAGAGTCAGAGGGAGCAGAGGAACAGAAGCTGACCACAGACCGTGCTTTTTTGCCCACTTCACGCTGTGGCCACAGATCTGCGTTTAGAAGCAGAGTGGCAGCTGCCACGTGCTCTTACAAGGTCCTCATGGTGAGAAACTCCTCCCCGTGGTGTGTGGCACTAGCAGGAAACCCTCTGTTTTCCAGCTGGGCTGCTAAAAGTGGAGATGGACAACTCTTGGCTGGAGATACTGTCTCTCTTTGCGGTATAAATACCTGACGGGTTCACTTGCTGTACCATCTGCATGCCCCCAGCAGGATCAGGGCACCATTGCCCTCTTCCAAACCCCTCTAGAGACTGTCTCTGCCCTGAAGATCTTCCAGTCTAAACAGACATGACAAAGTGGTGGAGAAAGAGGGAACCAAGGCTTGGAGAGAGCACAGACAACCTGGCTGTTTGTGACAGCAGCAAGAAAATCTATTTCCCTTCCATCCTGATGCAAATAAAAGAAAATCTTTCCTTCTATTTTTTTTTTTTCTTTTTTTCTTTAAGATTCTATTATGGTACTAACTGAGCCTTGCTCCATTCTTTGTGGCTGGATAGCTGTATGCTATCTTGGTCTAACTCTTGAATTCCATTATCTTTTAAACCTGCTAAATCAAAAATTCATCTCACAGCTCAACCTCCTTGGCACATCATCAGAGTTTACAGACCCATCCCGGGTCTCTGTCCTAGGAGCTGACCCCATGCTTCAGCTGCCCTTCATTCACAGCCAGGACTGAGCCCCTCAGACCTCCCATGGATCTTCCCAAAATACCAATGTTACAGCTGTGTGTATTTTTATTTTTTTTTAAATACTCTACAGACCTGTGAGAAAACCCCAAAGGAACAGACTGCATTGACAGAAGAGATACACTTTTATTTACAGATGGGTCCAGGAGCTCTGGATTGAGGCAAAAGTGAAACACCCCTGCAAGACCCTTATTCTAATCTCCTAACCACTCCAAGAGCCTTTTTGGCTTCTGTTACTGTCTTTTAATAACACACCCCTAAGAAGTGTAGACATCTGGGATAAGCTTGAACAGAATTAAACTGGAAGTGAGAAATACCTGCGCAGATCTTTTGCTGTTGAATCATATTCTCTCATATTGCTGCAGTCCTATGCATAAATAGACAATTTATTCTAAAGAAACATGTTGTCTAATATTGCTGCTTGGCTTGAAAACAGCTCTGAGAGAAATTTCTCTCCAGCATCAGACCTAGTTGGACTAAACTAATACTAATAAAAAAATGTCAGTGTAGGATTAATTTTAAATTTAAGCAGCTAGTCTAACACGGTCAGCAGGACTCCTATCCTATCATCTTTCATTCCCCTCTAAGACAGGACACATTTCTAAGGCAGGTGGATCAGGCTGTGCTTGTTTCTTTCTACAGTTTATAAAGGGCATAGGCTAGATACTTAATTTCTGGAACGCTTCAGTAAAGTAGGATGAAGTGCCTGCTGCATAAAGCTTCAGAAAATAAAGGTCAAGTAAAAAGAACCTGCAAATGTTGTAAAGCATCGTGATTTTGAAACAAATCCCAGGACTTCCTAGAACCTTGGTTTAATGTTTGCAAGCTGAATGACATTTATACGCCTTTGCCAGAAAGGTATTTCCCTTGACCTAACAATTGCTCCCTCTTCTCCCATAATCTGAAATCTAAGCTCTGTTCAGTGAGCCAGTGCCATAGCTTGCATTGCTGGTCAGACTTCTGCCTCTTTGGAAATGAAGAAATTATTGAATGACCACTTACTGGAAATCCTACATGCCCTCAGTTAATTAAAGAAGATTCATGGAGAAAGAAGAGATTGGACATTCACTTTCATTAATGCAGTGGACTGCCCACTCTTAAACATGGTGTAGTAGCTTTTAGAGAGGATTTTGACTTATTTGCTTGTTTTACAGATAATGCTTACTATTTAAAGGTAAAAGACTCCAAAGAAGAGTAGTATTAGCACAGGATAAGAGCAGCCAATTAGACGGATGCCTAACACACTCCAGCCTGTCCTAGTGTGACTGAGATCAGTTTGATACCTCTCCCCTTGCCAGAGGATTTCAGGGAGCAGAAAGCTCTGGCTCAGGATGTGCACCAAGTTCTGTATTTGTTTCTTTTATCAATAAAGGCAGAGCTGGTGTGATAGATCACTGAGAAAAAGTGACGCAGCGGGGCACTGTGGGACCACCCAGGGTAGGGGACCTAGGCAGGGCTGAAATGGGGCTGGACCACTCGAGGGACCGGAGTGCTGTAGACATCATCCTGCTCTCTTCCAGCTTTCCAGATTGGATCTGGAGGCTGGCCTGAGCCCAAACTGAGTGATTAAGTGCCACTGACAAATGAAACTCCATGTATGATATTGAACTTTATTTACTATCCTAATTGGGTTTTACACTAAGATGGAGTCACTGCTGGGAAATACATCTCAGAGCAGGATCCAGGCTACCCCAAGTGGTAAAATTAGTATCATGAATACAAGGGGAAAATGCACCTTGCGATAATTTCCAGGCAGGTTTACAGCTGGTGAGAGGTGGAGAGCGGAAGCAGAGGCCAGCACAAGGCAGGACAGGAGGAGAAGGCAGGCAGGGAGGACAGAAGAGGGTCAGACAGTGGGTCCTGCCTCTCCCTCTCTGGCTCTCTCCCTGCTGTGCCTGGGTTTCTTTTTCCACCCTTTCTCAGTCAACTGAAACCATAAGGTTTGGGATCCCCTTGTGCTCTTTGCCGGGGCAGCAGCTGCCCCGATTAGGGACCGACTTAGCTGGGGAGCTCCGGATGGGACACCCAAGATGGGATGCTCTCTGAGGAGCAGGGTGGGTGCGTGGGTGAGGGTGTGGCTGGTCCCCACAGCTTTAGTTCACTTCTCCCTGTCCCATTCTGGGTCTGGTATTTCGGAGCAGAGGGCCAACACAAGCGCTAAGTAGTGCCAACTGTTGTGCAGCTTTTCATCTTCCAGGAGCTGGGCTGAGAACTAATTTTCCTCAGGTCTTTCTCCAGCTGCTGACAGGTCTTGGATTTAAACCTAGGGAATTAGATTTGAAAAGCTCCATATCTCGTTAATAATCTGTCGAGCCATTAAGTGCACTCAATAGAGATTTTACCACCATTTTTTTGCCATTGCAGAAGTGAATTACATTCCTCCCAGCCTTGGGGGTAATGGTACAAGAGGCTTTTCCTGCAGTTAGCTAAGGAAACAGCCATGTATCCCATGCCAAGGGCATCATTTAAAAAACAATTATTGGAGAGTAGATGAGAAACCTTTTTTATCTTTGACCTTGACTGTATTTCAAAACTGGTACCTTTTTCCTCCCATCATTTCATTTACATATCAAAATAATTGCCTTCTAAATTCAACAGATTACTGAAGTTCTGGAGGTGATGTGCCTTTCAAGAGCTGGTCAGACTCACTGGATGAGACCTGAGCATAACGAACTCCATGATAAAGTACAGAAATAGTACAGCAAAGCCCATGCTGAAGAAATATCTCTGTAGAGAAGTTGGTAGTGAAACGTGGTTGTCATTACTATAGTGACACAAAACTCCACAATATCCTTTTCTTTTTATCACCCCAGATCAACAGCAAAAAATCCCCCAAATTGAACTAGCTTTTCCCTTTATTCTGGAGTGAAAGTCTATTTTGATGTGCTTCATTTTGTTTTGTCACAGTGAAGTGAAAAGTTTGACTTCAGCTTTGCCTGCCCAGCTCATGAGACTTCTTGTTTGCATCTCCATCTTGCAGGTCACTGTGGTGATCCCATGATATTGGTATATCAATAGTGTCACATGGCCTGCAAGCCACAGGGCAGAGAGAGGTGTTTAAATCCCATGCGAAGAATCATTTGGCAGTTACAACATTTAACTTCAAACCTTTTTTACTCTGTTTTTCACTTCTATTTTGTACAAAAATAGAAAATGTAGAAGTACAGGGAAAGACGAAGATGGATAAAGTATATGAGAGAGTAGAGGGAGACATGGACATTTTGCAACACTTACCACTTCCGTATGATTTCTCAAGTTTTCTATAAACAAAAAGATTCACAAAAGCTGGAGCAATCAACACAATAGTCTGAAACCCTGCAAGGATTAACCTTTTGATTTCTTCTGCAATAGTAGGAAAAGAAACTCCTTTTGTCTGGAGTTTCGGAGTCCTTAATAAATCTTACATTTAAAAAAAAAAAACCCAAACAAAAAACAACCAAAAAACCCCAGAAATCATGTGCTACGACTCATTTGCCCCAATGATAGCCTGTCTTCTTGAGATCTAATGGGAAACTTAATGGCCCCCGAATTTTACTCCTGCACAAAGTGCTCCTGAAGGACCTGGTAAGTGTTCAGAAATGATGAAGCTCAGACAATCTTGGCCAAACCTCTTGACATGGATTACATTAAAGTCCGTCAGGAAAGCACGGGTGAGAAGGCTTTGCTAACTCCAGCAAGCAGCACAGTTAACCCTTGTGTGTCCTGTCGGGGTTCACTCCTGATCCTGCAATGGTCTGGTTTGGCCAAATGCCAAGTATTTTCCTGATCAAGGCTGGATGGTCTCCCTTTGCCCTGACAGTGCCAAGCATGGCAGTCAAGAGGCAGGACTGAGCCTGTGGGGTCAGTTGCGAAAGGAGCCAGAGCTCCAAAGCATTGGTGCAATCTGATGAATCCTTGCAGGACAAGAAGTTGCCCAAGTGCTCTGTAAGATCTAAGTCCCAAGGAGAAAGTCAGAAGTTTCAGTCTCCAAGCTGACACTGACCAGTACTATCACCTCAGGATAGTTACTACTTCTTCATGGCCCAATTTATTTCTTCAATAACATGGAAATAATGTCATCCTCTAAAATGTTTTAAGCTTTAAGCACATGAAGAATTTACTAAGGGGGAAAGACCTTATGAAGAGAGGAAAGGAAGGTCTAAGAGATAGCAAATTTTCTGTAAGATAGCACTTTCTCACCTATGGTTTCTCACCTCAGTTTTATTCCATTCCTATTCTTTGACTCTAAGGGCAATCTGGACACCTAGCTCAGATACAAGTGTCTGCTCCACAGACAGAGACATCTGGTGATAGCTCCTGTCTGAGCACAGGCGTCCTTCCATCCATATCCTGTGGTTGCCAGCTATATTTTGAGCTGAGGATGAGCTCAAGCTTAGGCCTAACACAGACTATAGATATATGTAATCTCTGTGTCTTTTATCCCTAAAGGAAGAAAAAGTAATAATAGCTCATATCTTCTAAGGCTGCTGACAAAATACCCCTGGTCCTGTAGACAAAATGCTCAGATTTTACTGATCATCTCAGGAGAAACTCGTGAGAAATTGACTATTCTTCAGCTTTCTGAATATCATGGGCTTCTAAAGTTCAGTAGCTAATAAAATCATACTGTATTGTCTTGCTTGTTTAGTAAGTTGCTGTTGTGCCAGACCTCTGTGGAATTACAGGAGTCAGTGATGGATCTTGCCCAAATAATAATATCTCCATCAGCATAAATTCAAATAAAATATTTTATCTATTTTCCCTTCCAGGAGAAAACCAAACCAAACCAAACAAACCCAAAAGAGAGCTACAACCCCTATGACACACCCTCAGATAGCAGTAGTTCAGCTGATACACATGCACTTGCTTCTTCCTCTCTCCAGTCGTGCTGCTGCGGGACTGGCAAGGAGAGAGATGGCCCAAATGACAGATTCCTTTGATAGCACAAGATCTTGTGATAAAATGAAGAAAAAAGAAATAAATCTCCCTATTCATTTTTAAAACTGTTTCCCCTCCCTCTCCATAAGCAGCGTGAGACAAATGGAAGTTAAGGCATACACTCACTCAGTGGGTCTTCACGCCAATGCTGCCACACATCCCAGCCCACCAACGCCATTTAGAGCCCCACGGGGGGAGGGAGCAAGGGATGTTTTCACTGTCTGTCCCTATGCTGGGGCCCACTGCACCCGGTAAAAAAAAAGGTCCCTTCCATCAGCAGCAACGCTTGTTTGATGGAGCTGAGGATCTAGTTAGCTCTGCTATGAACCTGTAAGCTTCTCCTCCACCGACACATAGAGCTGACCCTCAGGTCAGCCCCAACCAGCTGAAGCCACGGGCTGTCTCTGCCCACCTCCGTGTGCAGCTCTCACTAAAATCATCCAGTTCCCAACATTCTCCCGCAAAGCTATGGAAAGGATGCTGTTCAAGGAAGTGGTGTGCAGACTACCATACTCCAGGCCTGCAAACCCAGCGATGTCCCCAGCACTCCTTAGTCCAGTTTTTGGCACTGAGCTAACACAGCTCATACTGTCGTGACCAAGATGAGCTGAGCCATCCGCACACAGCAGCTCAGGTTTAGGCACCTCTGTACTCTTGCCTGAAGCTCCTTGCTGCAGTCCCAAAAATCTAGCTGGAGTGGCATCAGAGATTTTCCACCTTAGCACACACTTAAAACTCTCTAAAGATACACCAGTCCTGAAGCTATATCTTGACTGGGCAACCCACCACAAAAAAAAAAGATTAACTGAGAAATGCAAAAAGAAACTTCTGCTCTACACCAGTGATGCAGGTGGTTGTGAATGTTGTTCATGGGACCAAAGTAAAATGCTCCATCATCAATATCACAGCTTTGCAGGGAAATGTGTCAACTGTACAGCTGTGGTTGATTGTAATATGACCCGATTTTCTTTCTTTCCTTTAATTGCTCACTTTTAAGAGGTGGCAATAAAAGTTGAATGCACTTTATTGCGTAAGTCGTCTGTTGTGGGCTAAATCAAATGCTAACTGCCTTCAGATCTCTCATTTGAAAAAATGAGTCTCCTGGTGAAACTTGTGGACAGTGTAAAATCTTTCTTACCTTGTTTCCAAGTGACTAACACATACACTGCAACACTGCACATTTTTTCACAAAGCCAATGGTGTTGTGTCTCATGTTGGAAAACAAGAAACCAGTACTCCCATGCAAAAGAGGACTGCTTTTTTTTTTTCTTGGTAAGCAGAGCAACACCAATAAAATAAAGAGTGTTAAGCTGCAGAGCTGAATATAAATAGCCCCAGATAAGACTGAGGCAACAGCTTTCCTTCCAGCTGTCACACAGCCAAGCCAATTGCATTTGAAGAACCTGTGACTACATATGTTATAATCTGATGGAAAATAATACTGTGACCTATTACAGATGGGAAAGCTGAAGGTCTCATAGGTCACCAAATAAATGTGAGGCAGAGCTATGGATATAATCATTTAAGACCCAAAAGTGAAAGTAATGGATGAACACTGGATTTCAATTATCCTTAGATAATTCAAATTACTTTAAATAGATGGCTGACCTACTAAAAACTGCCTGGTCTCTAGTCTTGCATTTGCTGGCCAATTCAGGTAATGACTATTTGATCTCCTTCTTTTTTCACAGAACAGTAAAATTGTTAATAGCAGTGAAGGGTTTCTTTTTGAGCTGAACTTGCAGTAACCTGCTCTTCAACACCTCCCCATGTTAAATTCCGTTGTTACAGCACTGGCATTTGCAACTTGATAAGTTAAGGTTGTATTGGTGGCATTTTCTCTGAGAACGATCAGGCTCATTTACAGCATGGGCTGAAGGAAACAGCTGGACATGTTGTTTCAGGACTAACTTGTATACTCGTTTTTGATCATTTTCTTGGGTATTTTAAAATGAACCTTGTACAATCTCAAAGACGAAGGAAGGAGAAAAAGGTGTAATTGCATGACTAATGAATACTAGGGATACCGCCAGGATCTGCACACCTCCTGGGCTATATACAGTTTCTGGAGTTCAGTATAATTATTACGTTATTGCTATCACTTGCACTATGTTAAGATACAGGAGTTCTACTCATGTACTCGAATCCTGCTGTGCCAGGCAAGATACCAATGTACAACAAACAGATGACCTGCAATCTAAGAGGCAGAGGGTGGCTTTACTGTACTCAGATTGCTTGCTTGCCAGTTAAACATCTAATCTCCTCCAGCAAACCTGGCTCTATTGTCAGTGCAGGCAGAGGGACGCTTCCAGAGGGCGACTGATCCCGCCTAGATCGGACACCTATCTCAGAACCAGGGAGGCACCGGCATCACACCACTGTCAGATAGTGAAGCTTGAATTAGGAGGTTAGATTAGGTGACTAACGGCTGAAGTTCAATAAAATAAATTTCCCTCTCCCTTTATAGTCTAAGGAATGTCACTGTCAACATTAGAGCACTTGATAGGTATTCTCGATATGCGTAGATCATGTATTCAAGCAACAAGGTGGACAAAATGATGGAGAACAAAAACAGTCATGGCCAGATAGGGAGCCAAAAATACAGGTGTCTGGATTTATTCCATGTAATCTATTTGAGATTAAGTTTGGAGCACACGATCCCTTTGTAGTCAATGGATATAGACAGCTATTTCCAGAGGATGACTCAGATCAGGTGATTGGCAGGCTGACCTGATCTCTGAAGGTGTCCCTCAAATAAATGCCTAAAACCTCATTTGATGAACATCCATGCAGTGAACTCTTTCCTGGAGTTGGGCAGAATTCACAGGAATTTAAATAGCTGTATCTGATCTAACCGTCGCAGTACCTCTCTGCGTAGGTACATCCCAGAGGAAATACAGACAGTGGAACTGAGGCCACTCACCATCCTGACCAAAAGTCTATGTCTGGAAGTGGAGATGTGATTCTCTTCCTCTCTGTGCCCATTTCTTTCCACTGTCTGTAAAGGCACCCCAGGACCTGGCTAGCTCAACCATAGACATTCATGCTGCTGCTATCTCACATCAGTTGAAGTGAATCCTTGCCACGCAAGATGCTAAATCCCAGATTAAATTCTCTAAACTCTTCCTAAATTGTCACAGCAGTTTAACCTCCATCAGCAAGGTCCTCCAGATATCACAGTGATGGCGCTGGGTATGCACACAACCACAAAATCAGAACAACATCCAAACATCCTGAGATCTCCCCTACAGCCACAGAAGTTGGCACTCCTTCTGCCTGTGGGGTTTCTCAAGCACTTGATTTTCCCTATAGATTGTACGCTGAGCAAAAGTGCAGAGTTACAAACCAGAGACTACCCAAAACACAGTGGCACTGACTCCATTTCTCTTTCAGGCCTGTGTCCATATGGGTTCTATAAGTCAGATGCAGTCCGGGTGGGCTAGCAAGGGTTAGTGGTGCTGGAACCTGCATTCAGAAGTACGCCACCACTCTGCAGTGTATTCCCGGGCACGCAGGGAGCACACACCTGTGCTGGAGCTGCAGCATCCCAGCACATTATGAAGTTGAACGTTTAGGAATGAGAAGATGAGATGCACCTGCTGATGACTCTTCCAGCTATGTCCCAGCTACATCTGCTACTCTGGTAAATGTCCCAACAATTCGCTAACAGACGATTTGATTCAAGCAGTTTACAGAGTCAAGGGAGATGTATGGAGACAAGATGTGACTTTGCTGACTTTATTCACCACTCCTAATTGCTAAGGAAACGATGAGTGGAAAAATATCCTCAACATTCATTCTCTCTTGTGAGGAACTGGTTACAAAAGTTACAGATTTTATTTGCTGAGGGAAGGGGAGGTGGTGAGAGGTGAAGACCCATATTTAAGGAAACATTGAGGCTGGAATATTGTTATAGTCTGTTGTCAATGCTGAAAGTGTAGCACTAAAGCTCACAGTCAAGCCAGAGCTAGTTTTGGACTAGGCATGTCAATTTTCAGTAAGAGCATAGAAAAGCTTCCCAGAGTGAAATAAATTCTTTTATAAATACCATAAAGTTCCAACATTTTGCTGCTTACATTAAGATGTGGATTAATATAATTGCATTGTTACTAATGTCAATGTTTGCACGCCTAATGAGAGAGACATCTGACAAGATTTTCAATTAGAGACATTACATTAAGTTGCTAGAGTCTCAGAGTTTGCTTTATCCTTGACCCTGGTTATCCCATTTAACCATATTTTGAGGGGAAGCAGGCTGTGAATCTAAGATCCAGCCAGACTGGCTCTATGACTCTGGTCTGCCTTTACCATGCAGCCCAAATGAGCCATGAGGGCTTAAACTGGGTCTTTACCCAGACCAGACTGACAATTTTCGTATGGAGCTGCAGAACAGACACGTGGTACTGCATTGAGTAAACAAGCACAGAAAAGAAAACCTTGCTCACATTAAAATCACATAAAAAGGAACACTACAGCAGATCCTTCCTGAATTACCAGCAAAGGTCTGAACCTTTGCCCATCAGGGTTATTGCTAGAACAAAAAAGAGCGTTTCCATTTCCAGTAAGGCAAGGAAAGCATTTATGTGTGCATGTACCTGCTGCATGAAGAGGGGAAAGACTCATAGTACCTGATCACGTTTTCCCCAGAAATTAAATAGAGTAATTAGAAGCTATCAAAAAATGTGGCTGGCTCTTTTCATGGCACAGCAGTCTGAATAGGGGCTTTCTGGAGCACTTGATTTCATCCTGGCACCTGAGGATGCTGACTACCCCTGCAAACCAGCTACTGGGCTCAAGCCCACCCAGACAGCACCCAGGTTCCAAATCCAAAGCACAAATGCAGTTTGATGTTGAAAGCAAGTCACACTTTAATTAACCAGTTCTAATTATACTACAAATTGTTCTAAAATCGCATGTCATAATTTGAAAACCAAAACACAAGTGTAGGCTCTCAGTTGCTGAGTTTGTGAGCATCTGGTGCCCTTTAAAAGATGATTAACAGTACCATTTTCTTCTGATCATCTCTCTACTAAGTAGAGGACCTTCCAGGCTTGTATTGGTTAATATTAATAGCAGAGTTTTTTGCTAATTGACTAAGAAAAAGATTAATGAAATTAGTTTTGTAAGAGAGAAAATGATTCTCAATGCTTCCACTGGCAACATCCATTAAGATACAAATAATTTTATTTAGCAACCCATCCTAGGAAACATTAAGTCCAGTGACTCTGCAAATACCTCCTGAATCCACCTGACATCTTGCTTGGATTTTTCACATGGACTCTGTAATACTCATTCTGGTACAACTCTAGGTAATTCAAAGGTAATTTTCTTTCCTTTTCATGCCTCAGGAGTAACAGTTCATGGATTTTCCCTGCATTCCTGTTGAAGATTAAGCACATATGAACAGCAGAGGAGGCTTCAGGTGTTTCCGACTTCATGGAACAATGATGCAATGAAATAACAAATGACAAGGAGCAGGAAAAGGGATACAGCAAAGATTTGACTAAGACTTTAGGTACCTGAGCTCTACTCCTTGGCTTCTCATTGTCCCCTTACACCGCCCAGGCCAAATCTGCACATCCATCTCCCCTTATATTCCTCCTTTACTTGTGCACCATTGATCAGGGATAAAGTCTATCACTTGCAGTGGGTAGTGGGGGTGATCAGTTTTCCATTAAGGAAAAAAAAAACATGTCTATACCCATAAATCAATCAGGGTGGGAAGTAACAGCACAACAGAGGTACCTGAGAGTTCATCTTGTAGGAAATCCAAGATAAGCAGCAGATTAAGAGAAATCGGGTAGTAGCAGGAGAAATTGTGCGGAGGGAGGCATGGCTTAGGTGGCAGAACATCTGGCCAGCTGGATACAAGACACACGGTCAGAGCCCTGGGGAGGGCTTGGTCAGTCCTGTTCTTCAAATATGCCCCTTCTGGGAGAAGTACAGCCACCGCCCCCCAGGGGAGCAGCTCCTCCGGCCGCTATCCCTCAGGCACTCATTCCCAGTTCAGTTGTGGGGTGGCTTTTGGTGGATGCTCAGATCACGGCTTGACTAGCCACCTCTGGCTAGGGAAAGTCCTTCAGGCACTGCCTCCCCTCTTCCCCATCACCACGCACGGGTGAGCACACACATCCCTGCGCGCCTGTGCACAAACCACCTCTGATAATGAGACAAACTCTTCACAAGACCCTGGCAGCCAGTCCCTGCTGGTCCTTCTCCAAGGCTGCCCAGTAGATGACTTGATGCTGCATTTCACAGTAATGCCCATTGCCGTTTCTCGGCCTTCTGGTGATTTCTGTGGGTATGTCGCTCTTACCTGCAGAGCCAAACACCCCATGGGCAGCTCCAGAGCCTTTCTCTGGGCCATACCTAGAGTCTCAAGCCATACAAATCAGCAGGGCAGGCAGGGCAAAGAGCCACAGGGCAGCTACTCCGACCTGGGAGAAGGTACAGGACTGCCCTCGACACATCCGTCTACATCTTTTCAGAGAAGGAGGGGGAGGAATCCCAGCTGGAAGGATTTTGTTGATTTTACTATTTTTTGGGTGACCTTTGGAAAGTGCACTATTCGCTTCATATTTTTACAGGGCAATTAAATGGGAGGAAACATGAGTCTTTCACAGCTCACTGGCCTCAGGAATTGTTTCCTACCTGAGCTGTCAGGAGACACATCGTTCTCACTGGCTTATTCCGCTGTGTTTAAAGAGGATATTTAATAGCTTTTTTACATTTCATATGGAGCCATCTCAGAGCTGGTTATTTCCTTGTTTCCAGATTGCACTGGTCACATACTCTCCATAAATAAATTAACTTTTGAGATTTTTATTCAGAGTATTTAAACCTAAGTCAGCTAGAAAACTGCACGATGGTCTGAGGGCATGGGAGTAATCCCAGATCCTGGAGAAAAGTATCTTGTCCTGTAGCCCTGCCCTCACCCTCCGGCTGCAGTGTGAGAGTGGAAGTGCCCCGGCTCTCCAGGTGACCACATTTCAGCACTAACATCCTTTGGATGAATGGGGACATTCATACCTCTCAGAACTATTTTTCAAGCTGTCCACCCAGCCAGGCAGAGCTCTGCTGATGACATGGGGGTCACCTGATAAACCTCTCTTTGCACCAGGAAAGCTAGCAAAATCTGGAATTTTATAATGAAAAATTACTTGATCTTGTGCTTTTATAGAAGATATTTTAGGCATAAGCTGCATTTCCCCAGAAATACTTTCAGGACTTTCACAGACGTATTTTTTTTTGAGGTACACAAGCTAGAATAAATGTTGACTGATCTTACTTTAGGGTCTCACCTGATCTTGAGCTGGGATGTAAGAGGAAGTCTCATCATCCCAACAACACAGTATTGCAAAGATACTGATAACTCTCTTTCTCTAAAATCTCCACTGTATGTTAAATTCATAGGGAATAAAACCATCCTTACCCTGAAGACAGAAAATCACTGGTCAATTCCAAGCTGGCAAAAGCCAAACTAAAGACAAGATCACCATTCATTTAACCCTCATACTCATAAAAAGTTGTAAAGAGGCTTTCAACCTTAAAAATTAGATTTAAGATGTGAGTTTTGCCCTCTTGCAGTTCTGTGAAATAGTCACAGCAAAATCAGCAAACCTTGCAAGAAGCAGCTTTTGCATCTCTTACTGGATTCTGTACGAAAAATACTGTGAGGTTTCTCAGATTTTCTTTGGCTAAAGGAGGATTCTTTTCAAGCCAGATCTCTCAAGTCTAGCTAAAATACCCTCCTCATTCGAGTCCGCTGAACTGAGCCCTTTATCTCCCGTGTGACTTCTGCTGCTCTGGGTTTGAACTGAACATTCAGAGCAAACACCCCAAATCACTACTTCAACTCCTTCTAGGACTTAGACTTGAAACTCCCACTGGGACTGAGTGTTCTGCAACACAGCATAAGCTTTTCATGAAGCCCATCTGCTCTTCTCCCCCTCAAACCTCTTCTTCTGAGGTGGGCACCCCTCCACCCCAAGAAGACAGGAGGAACAGCCCTGTGCTGGTAGCAGTTACCATAAGGCATGCTGAGCTCTTCAGGTGCAAGCTGCTCCTCTGTTGACTCTTTCTTGGTTGCCTTAGCTTTCGTTGTGATCAACAAAATATGTCAAGTTCCCTGACAACAATCTAATCTTATTTCCGGATGCATCAACTCAAGCACTCTCTCTTTTGCAGAAGAATGTTTCTTCCCAGAAAAAGCAATTTTATTTCAGCTGCCGTATCAAGCAGTTGCCTCTGATATTAGTGCTGAGCTTCTCAGGAAGTTTCTCAGCTAGAACATTTCTGTTCTGGCAGATCATATCAGAGAAGTGGGAAAATATGATGCCTATATGCCTATGCCTTGGCTGTTATGGATAAAAACAAAGATATGGAGAGAAAGAGAGAGAAAACACAAGACAGAGGTACAAAATCCAAAACATAGAGCGATATGGTATGGTTTTTGTGGAAAGGACAGATAAAGAAGAGTCTCCTGACTCCACAGAGGCCAGGACACAGTCTCGTGGTCTGCCCTCCCCCCCCTTTTTTTCCCCCTCCTTGAGCTAGTGATTTATTTTCCAGTCAGCCAGAGATGTGCCTGCTTTATGGAGAGTAAGATGATCAGACAGAGTGAATGTGGCATTAATGGTAAGGAGACAAGGGCAAGAGACTGAGCAAAATGCAGAAATTACTTGAAAACCTAAGGGGAGGGAAGCCAGCGACAAAATTCCTGTCTGTTAAACACAATCAATGGCCTGTTGGTATCAGTCACTGAGCTCTGAGCACTGACTGATGATTCCTCCCTGTCTGCGGCAAAGATAAATGGGAATGAGCAGGGAAAGGCTTGGCCACTACACAGGAGGCAAAGGAGGGCTCCTCCAAGCTGGGGGAAATCAAAGCACCACTGCTCTGAGGTGGCTCAGGAGATTGAGACATCATTTATTAGATACTTTCTTAATTAATTTTTTACAAATAATATAGATGATTGCTGGAAAGCGACTATTTGTCAAAACTGGTCCCCTTTCGCGGGAACATACCCATTTCAGCGACAGCTCCAAGCTGAGCATTTCCTGAGGTCTGGGAAGGACTTTGATCGACCAGCAGCAAATCCAGGCTCCCTAATAGGCCTGTCCTGGAAATCTCCCCAGGAGTAGCTGTGGTCCAGGCTGAAAACCTCTTATTTGCATGAGAACTCCCATGGCAAGAGCACAGAGCGTATCCCAGAACAAGATACCTAAATCTGATTTGTTAGTAGTGTATCATTTTGCAGTGAAAAACACATTGTCATCAGTGCACATTTGAACCTGAAGTTATAGAGCAAATGATCACATCTGCTTGTTTACTCAAAAAAACAAACCCCAAACCAAGAACAGATCTCTGATTTAAAAACACTAAAGAAAGCTTCAGAGGTCTTTGTTTCCCTAACAGTGCAAAACAACAAAAAATTTCCTTTCCTCCCTCCTTTATCCACACTCTTTGATTTATCCGAGTTTACGGTGACAGCTGGGAATCCCCCAGAGGTACCTACACATCAAACAAATCAGAACCTGAAGTAAAAGACAGTTTTCTTGCTTTAAGTCTGTTGTGGGACCCTGGTTCAAATCTCTTTCTTCCAGGCCAAATGAATCCCTAATGCTAGAGCCCCAGGGACACAAATACCATATCTTTCCCGTGTTGCCTGGTATGAAAGCACGGATCTCCGAATCAGACTCACAGACCTGTCCTGGCTGAGGTTCTTGGCAAATGCTGCCTCCAGGATTTAGATGCTTGCTTAGCACAAGCAGGAGCTACTTTCTCTGCTTCGGATTTAAAGCCTTCAATGATTTCTTGAAGGTGATTTTCTAACCTTCTCTGTCTAAAGCAAAATACTAACCCGGTTTCTCCTGGAGACAAACAGCTGCGATGGGATGGAGGCACCTGTTAAATAGGGTTCGGTATGAGCTGTGTTTTGAAGGATGTAAAATTTAGACTTTGTCCCCTTGTCAGTGCAAAATCTCTTTGCGGCTCTAACTCTGTCACTTGAGGCCATGCTTCCCCCCAGGGCTGACATCTCTCTGAAAGACTTCACGGCTAAATTCCTAGTAACAAACGACAGGATGTCTATGAGATGGCTAAACATAAGAACGATGGAGCCTGGATAAGAACTTAGATTTCACCACGACGTAATGTCTGGAGTTCAAATCAATGGCTAGAAAGAAAAGAGAAATACAGAGGTCTACAGTGAATAAAACGAACAAATCTGGAATAATTCTTCCTAATCACTTCAGAGTGAGCAGGTCCGATTGTAAGCGTGTCTCCACTGAAATGAATAGGCTGGCTGGCCCTTGCTGCCTCCGCAGCCCTGGGGATGGACAGCCCTGCGGGGAAGGCTGGCTGGCTGGATGTGAGAGGGGAAACACTGTCTCACAGCTCCCTTCAGTAAAGGGACTATCTGCTCAATAAAATTTGCCTCACCCCAAAGCAGGAGAAGAGTTAACAGCATCTGTATCGACAGAGGGAGACATCAGGCTGGGACAGACCCTCGAGAAATCCCCTTACTCCAGCTTGGCCCCACCGCAGGCTGCTGAGCAGGGACATCCGAACTGATGGCCCCACCTCCAAGCTCCCCGTCCTGTGCACCCGGTGAGCAAAAATCCCTTTGAATTTCTCTCTGTCCTGTTCCTCCCACAACACCCTCCAGCCACCACCTCTCCCACAGGGGCCACGGTGGTTTCTGAGTTAAGCGTTGCAACTGCAGTCCATTACCCTGCCGAAACATGTTCCCAGACCTTCAGACACTGCGTTGCTTCTGTGGACACCACGTGAGGCTGACTGACATTTAACAATTTTCTCTCAGAGGAAAATTGCCTGTTCCTCCCCAGAATGAACCTGCAATTTTTTCCAAGGCTGAGGCCACATAGTTCAGGTGTTTCGATTCAAAAGTGAGGACAAAATTGTTTACTCTGCTGTGGCGAAGCAGAGCATGGCAGAAGATGCTCTGATGACAGGCTGTCCCTTTTGCAACAGAGGTTATAACTTGTTTTTAACCAGTGTTTGTCCTTTTTTCTTGTTTCATTTTTAGTTGCTCAAGGAAAAAGCTGAAGTCAATTTACTGTACATAGATTATCTGCTGTTTTCAGTGTTGCACAGGGTAAGTGATGGGAAAGGTCTCAGGCAGTGATGAAAGCAGATAGTAAACAGGATTACCACTGACAGCTTGCACCAGGTTAGTGAGTAGATGCGAGAGCTGGGTCTCACACATCTGGCATTTGAACAGCCCATGGCAAGCACTGAACAAAGGTTTTTAATGCATTAAGACAAAGTCTGGAACTCAGCCAAGGCTTTTCACGTGAGTAATGGGAAACTGTGGGGAGCTGGGGGCAGGGACTCACCCAACACACTCCACCTCAAAATGTTTGCCAAGTTGTTGGAAATGTTTCAATGTGCTTTTAATGATAAAGCTTCAGAAGTTGGTTTCGAATCTCCAATGGTTCTTAATTCAACCAAAGGCAGGACCTTGTTTTGTGGATTCTGGATGTATCCCCACACTTCTTCACTTGTTCCACAACCTTCCAGGGAATTCCTCTCCCCTGCACTGGACACCTCAGCATTCCCTCGGAACAGGGCAGTGCTGTGACCATAATTATCTCCAGCTAATTATGTTAAGTTATAGGAAGGCCTCTGTACCAAAGATCCCCACTGACATACACTGATACTACAGTGACAAGACCCTGATTAGTCTGATCCTGCACACAATTCCCAGCTGGCGCTGGGGTGAGAGGGCTCACATTTAGCAGCAGACTGACCTTCTCTGGGACCTTGGAAACGGCTGGACATTATGTCCTCCTGTGGCCCCTTCTCCACACAGGCAGCCATGGGAAATACCTTTTTGCTTGCCTGCATCCAGCTCCTTTGCAAGAGGCACACGAGCGGTGCTGAGATGCCTGCATGCTCTGGTATTGCCTGCTACAGCACTGCTGCTGGGTTTGCTGTAGGCAGCCCGCTGCTCCCAGCAAAGCCTGACATGCCAGAGAAAGGTTTCCACAGGTCTGGAGAAACAAACGGGCTCTGAAGTCCCTGTGACCTGCCTACATTCAAAAGCTTTCAGAGAGAAGCAAAAGAAGAAAAAAAAAAAAAAAGGCATAAACATGAACTCGATGCCTCCTTTGTTGAATTCACCCACCTCTGCAATGGATCTCAGCCTCTCTCAGACTGCAGCTTACTGAACACTCTCCAGCAGAAGTGCTGGGTACTGGCTTTCAGCCCCCAGGCCTGCCTTGCCCAGGTCCCCTCTGCCTGCCTGGAAGCGGCCCCAGGAAGCCCAAGGAGCCACTGTCTGCTTTGCCATGGCCCTCCTGCTCGACAGCGATAGGTGAGGCTGCAGCGCGGGGTCTGCAGCGGCGGGCTGCTCCCCATGGCACCGCAGTGCAGATGAGCTCTCCCAGACTGGGACACGCCAGGTGATAAATAGGGACGCACCAAGGGATGGAGGAGGCAGGAGGTCCTTGGAGCAGACTGCGGCAAGTCACAGAACCACAGAATCACAGAATCATCTAGGTTGGAAAGGACCTTGAAGATCATCCAGTCCAACTGTTAACCTAGCACTGACAGATCCCAACTCCACCAGATCCCTCAGCGCTGGGTCAGCCCGACTCTTGAACACCTCCAGGGATGGGGACTCCACCACCTCCCTGGGCAGCCCATTCCAACGCCCAACAACCCCTTCTGCAAAGAAATCCTTCCTAAGAGCCAGTCTGACCCTGCCCTGGCGCAGCTTGAGGCCATTCCCTCTGGTCCTGGCACTTGTTCCTTGGGTCAAGAGACTCATCCCCCCTCTCTGCACCCTCCTTTCAGGGAGTTGTAGAGGGCGATGAGGTCTCCCCTCAGTCTCCTCTTCTCCAGACTAAACCCCCCCAGTTCCCTCAGCTGCTCCCCATCACACCTGTGCTCCAGACCCTGCACCAGCTCCGTTGCCCTTCTCTGGACACGCTCGAGTCATTCAATGGCCTTTTTGGAGTGAGGGGCCCAAAACTGAACCCACTCATCAAGGTGCGGCCTCACCAGTGCCGAGTCCAGGGGCAAGATCCCTTCCCTGTCCCTGCTGGCCACGCTAGTGCTGATACAAGCCAGGATGGCATTGGCCTTCTTGGCCACCTGGGCACACTGCTGGCTCATGTTCAGCCAGCTGTCAATCAACACCCACAGGTCCCTCTCTGACTGGCAGCTCTCCAGCCACTCCTCCCCAAGCCTGTAGTGCTGCTGAGGGTAAAGTCCACCCAGGCTCATTTCTAACCGGAGTTAATGGGGAGCCTGTGGACTAGTGTGAGTGGGAGAGCAACGTACCCATGTTTCTTAAGCATGGCGAGAAGCCAGCGAGCAGGCTCCCATCCCTCCTGCTGCCTGGAGAACTGGCCCCGCAGGAGTCTACGGAGCAGCTATTTATACCAGTCCAGGTGGGAGGAGATGAAGGTATTTCAGAGCTGTGTGTGCAAAGAACAGCAGCAGCTTCCCTCCTCTTTTTCCATTTCTCCACAGATTTATCCAGGATCCTGCAAGCCATTTCTGTGACACTGCCCTCCCCTTGCTAACAGCCCCTGCATAACTGGAGACGAGCTCTACAGCATAAGCCTCACTCCCCAGACTTGAGTTACACACCCACTACATACATCCATTTTCTTATTTTCCTTTTATTTCTTAGTATTTGCCTGCATTTTCTCAGACTCCTTTTCCCCAGCTGAAAAGCAATGCCCCTCTGCCCACACAACGCAGAATCCAAGAAACTCACCAGCAGCTGCTGCAAACCACAGAAGTGTCCGCAGTGTTTTAATTTTATCATTTAAATCATCTCAGTCAATGGGAATTTCCCTTCTTTCCCACTCACCACCACATCCCTTTTTTATTTTAAGTAAGTTCATAGTGCTGGAGCCTCAGCCAGCAGACACAAGCAGCAAAGTCGGAGGGTCAGAGCCAGTTTGCACCCGTGATGAATTTGGCCTTGTACCCGGATCAGGCGCTTCAGCATCCCACCCGCAGCAAAGCGTTATTAAGGGGTTGAGAGGAGGAGGAAGCAGCACCTCAGCTGAATTCACAGTTCTCCAGCTTTATCCACAATCTTCTGCTTTTCCCTTCTTTGCTGAAGCACTGACAGATTTTGTCCAGCTCATGTCCAAGCACCCCACCTCCCTCCCAAGCTCACACGTTTCTCTCTGCTGTTGGCAGTTGGACTGTCAGTCCCCACAGTCCATAGGGCTGGAAGGAGCTGGGGGGAGATGCTCATACTGGGGATTCGGCTTGCGAGATGCTGCAGTGCCATCTTCAGACAGCAGGGCAGCAACCGCAACCAGGATATTCTTAAGTGTGAATAGGAGGGGAAAAAAGAGACAAAACCAAAAGCCCATCCAAATCCAGATGTTTGAAGAGGGAGCATGCAACCTGAGGCTAGGAAATCATTTGCAGTCGGAGTCACAGGAATCAAACAGCACAGCTTGTCACACACTCCTGCCCTCTACGGATCTCAGTGCACGAGGCAAAGAACAAC
Organism: Strix uralensis; assembly: GCF_047716275.1. Lineage (NCBI taxonomy): Eukaryota > Metazoa > Chordata > Aves > Strigiformes > Strigidae > Strix > Strix uralensis. The sequence continues at coordinate 31,120,154 of NC_133980.1, read as the reverse complement.
TGATTAACCTCTGCGCTGCCCTAGGAAGAGTGAAACTCTTCACTCTGTGTTAAAGCTTTGAGATTGTGGGATTCAAGTGTATTAAACAGCTGAGAGGTTTTATGAAAAGTAAAACCAGATTCTCTCTCTCCTCCGATTTGGTACGCTGGGGTGGAATATTGTAACGCATGTTTTAACACCTTCCTCCTCTCCCTCCCTTCCAGCAAGCTGAATAACATTACTTTATCCTAATGGCTTACTCTGTAATAGCAAATAAAACAGGCCAGAGACTTCTCTCCCTCTCTGCCCTGAGATCCTGCAGCACTGCGCAGCCTCTGCCCACACTCTGCCACCACCCATCATCCACACTGCCTTGGGAACAGCCTCTGCTGCCTCCTGACCCAGGCTTTGGCGTTTTCTGGGGAAGGTAAGCGATGGCAGAGAGCAACCAAGGTGTTTAGAGATCTTGGGGTACTTGGACAAGTGCTTGGGTCTACACCCCATTTAATTCAGCAGCACGTTAGTAACAACCAACAGCAGCGGTGGATTGACCCCCCAGGTAGATGGTGTATGTAGCTTCTCGGATATTCACCAGGTGAGGTATGGTGCTAAGACAGTTTCAAACACTGACCCTCTGAAAATCAGGGCCTTTAAGAAGTCTTTTTCCAGTAACACTGGCTATTTGGGCCGATTTTTAGTAATTTTAGTAATTTTGGCCTGGTTGCACACGTCACTGCTGACGTAAGTCTCTTTGGAGTGCAGGAGACAGCAGCCCAGCCCGCACTGCAAAGCTTTAGAGACAAACGAGCAAACGTTCCTCAGGATTTCACTGGGATGATAAAACTTATCCCACATGTCTTTCACCGAGGAACCTCTCCCTCAGAGCCTCTGGGCAAAACTGCACGCTACAAAACACATCTGAAGACAGTGGATTTAGTGAGCTAAGGAGGGGATTTCTGCCATGGCTACAGAAAGTGGAGCCGGTTTTCAGCAGCAAAGTCACAAATGCTGGATCCCCCTGGAAAGGTTTGCCTTGCTTGGTTTTGAGCATTTTAAAATTGAATTAAGACTGAGCTAGTTAACTTGCTTCTCTCTGTAGTTAATGGAGAGAAATAAGGACAGCTAGAGGGCAATTCTTCTGACCTGTCGTTAACACTTGTCAACATTAGAGCAAGAGCCCTCCGGAGAGGCCTGTCTAGCCTTGGATGACTAGGTCAAGCTCTGAAGTCCAACTTGTCAACAAATCTCATCTGAAGTGCTGGACTGTTCCCCAAGCACGTTTCCTTGCTCTACCCCCCACGTGCACAGCTGGCTGACAGCACTGCCCTCCCAGCCCCACCAAGCCCTCAGAAACCATCCACCCCTTGTCAGGCTGATTTCCTGATAATTCAGTGAGCTGAAACTGCTTTGGATGGAAAGCTTGTGCCAGAAGGAAATGTGCTGGCAGAGTGGGACAACAGCACCCATATTCAGATCAGCTTAGATTTGGCAGAGATACCACCTCGGGAATTACAGAGAGCTCAGGCTGGGAAACGTGCCTGGTGTTGGCCAGACAATCAGTTGCAGGTCTAAGACCTGAACTCATTTTGCCCCACTACCCTGACTGCAAAGCCGAAGTGTCAGGTAACAGACAGCCACCCACAAAAATCTTCCAGTCAGTACTGAAGCCAATTTGCTGAATTCCCAGTAAGAGGTGTTACACGGCAAGAAACTGGATCTTCTCGTTACATATAACTCAAAGCCCCTCACTCCCTATCCCCTGAGCCAGCTCAAACCTACTCCTTCAAAAGCTCCTTGGAAAATAACTTTTTAAAATTACTACAAACTCCACCCAGTTGAATCTGATGCCTTGAGAACAGTTTGAAGAGAGGAAAAAATTAGAAAAACACCAGGTTGTAGTTCTGTGCTTATCGATGCTGCTTCTGGATGAGCATGTAGGGAGCCACATGTGAACCTCATCCCCAGACCAGGGGACAAGGTGGGCATGAGCCTGAAGTGTCCCTACACCGTGCTGGGTTGGGTGCAGCCAGTCTGGGTAGAAGCACAGGGAAAGGGACATCTGCAACCCCACTCCAACTGCAGCCTCCTGCTCCTGCTGGTTGCCTGCACACCCATGTGTCCACCCATCCTGCAGGCATGTCTCTAACCGGTGTCCCCAGCCCCAACAGACAGTACAAAGCTGTGCACATATACACAAAGCTTGCTCACTGTTCTGCTGCACAGATATAAAACTGTCCCAGCTCTGGCAAATGAGAGTAATGAAGAAGCAATTCCTCATACCAGATTGAAAAAACAACTCACCTGCCCAAACCATCTTTATCCTGCCACCATGGCAACTTTTAACAGCCTTAATTGCTTCCCATTTTAACACCTGAGGAAGAAAACCTTTGTCATCCTCTACCACTTTACTATTAACACTCATTAAAACAAAAATAAAATGCAGACAAGCACAGTTTTATGTGTGTGTATATTTGCAGCTTGCATTTTACCTGTAATCCCTGCGTATAGATCTTTGCTACTCTTTCAGCAGCTGGCAGAAGGTTGTAAGAAATACCTGAACATTTGCTTGCTCAAGGCTCTGCCCTCCCCAGGCTCTCCCATTACAGGTCAAACTGGAATAAACATCTTTCCAGACTGCACGCAAGCCAGCAAGGAACAGCCAAGACTGAAATTTCTCTCTTCTGGCACAGTTTCTCTCCTGGAAATTCAACCATAGGGAATTGCTCTAAGGTGTGCACGCACACCCACATACGCATTCACAGACGGGGAGCACCACCGCACAGGATTTGTCCCTCATTTCATCCTGCCCATCACGGTGTAGTCACCAACAGGTCGTTACCAAATCCTTCCCACTTCCAATTGCAGGTGTGATCTAAAGGGCCAAACTGGTCTGATTTTCCCCAGGGCCATGCTCACACTGGGAAAAACTGGTCATACCTTGTCTCACCTGACAGATGACCCAGTGGAAACACCCGGGTGTTTGTACGGGCGGCTGAGGAGCGCGAGGTCACAGCCCAGAGCTTGACACGATGCCCGGTGGGCTGCTGTAACACTCTGGGGTGGGGTTAACCTCAGCACCGGCAGCACAGTTCAGCTGGGAAGTCCATGGAGCTGCACAGGGCATTAAATTGGTCCATGGTGACCTGAAGGTCAAATTCATCCCCATGGCACCTCCCCTGCCATGAAACAATGAAGCTCAGGCTGGAGCAGACCTGTCTCTCCTCCTTCCTTGACAGCAGCTCATTTCTGAATCTTGGCAAAGCACTTGTCTCTTCCCCGAGAACCTAGAGCAATAAAGCCAGTGACTCCTTGCTGCAAAACTCTCACCTGCATGAATAACAATAAAAATATACAATATTTTACAATCTGCTCCCTATTCATTAGGACTTGCTGAATATAATAAAGCTGCCACTGGACCAGCCACTCTTGTAGCGCTCAACTCATGCTGAAAAATATAATTATATTGCAGTGAGGTTTGTAAACAGCCCCAGCCTTGTTTATTATAAGCCTCTCTCTTTAAAATCCAATCAGATTAATTTTATATGCAACATAAACTGCTGCTGCTGCTAATTTTAGGTAATGTGCTTGATATATTTCTTTTCTGTGCCTGCAGGAAGTGTTTAAGGCAGATTTCAAGAAGGTTTCCAGGTCCCTGTAGCACTGGCACCCAGTTTGAGGGCCCGGAGTGCTGGGGTGAGACAGGAGTGACCAGAGCTCCCCATTCCCAGCACTGAGCCACAGCCTGTCACCCAAGGGTGCTCCCCATTTCTCAGTAATGCTCTTTTCGGTGCAGTGCTCCTAAAAGGTACATCTTCAGCCGTGGTGCACTAACCTGGGCTCATATCCCCACGTATGCGTGGGGAAGTCACTGCCTTGCCGAGGCTGGAGATGCAGATAGTGAAGCAGCAGAGGAGCGTAAGAAAAGGGTCAAATGTCTGAGGCTCACACTCTTCTGCATGAAGGCAGAACTCCAAAATCAATTTGCCTAAGGTCAGATCAAAAGAAATCACATGTTTCTTACATCTTGGGTCTGTACCTGAGCCGCAATTAGCTTCATTGCCCCCCAGAAGTTCAAGCCTCTGCTGTTCTCTTTAGTTTCCAGAAAGGATGGCTTTGCGCCCAGACAAGACCCCCCTCAACTGGGAACTCTGTTCCATTTTCTCCCTGCCATAAGTTTGCTGCAGTGTGCGGGAGACTTTGGTCTGGTTCAAGCCCAGCATTTTTGCACCTGTAGCTGATACCCAGCTCTGCCCTTTCCTCTGAGTTCAGACCTGATTCAGGATCACAGGATGCAAAAGTGATTACAGTAAAAAAAGGGAAGGTGGGTGCTGAATACATAAGTGGATTTGTATTTCTCCTTAAGCATAAGTCCTTTTATTTTTTAAAAAAAAGTGATAGGGGAAAAAAGGAAGATTAAGTGAATTTAGAAAGAGGTTGGTCAATCCTTTAATAGCCGGAGGTCAGAGCCATCCCACATGGATCATCAGTTTGCTGTCAATTTCTCCTTGGTGGGTTGCTGCTTTGAAAAATCTCATTTCAAGACAGGAAGAGTCAGGTCAAGGAAGTCACAGCTCCTAATTATGTGAAATGAAGTGGGACAGAGTGGATTTGAAGCAGTCTTGACTGTAAGCATCTGTGGGAAAGTTTTCCAAAGCTGCCTTTAGAGTGGGGATTGGGCTGTTTCTAACCTAAGGGGGCTCAAGGATGGCTGCAAGATGAAACAGAGAAACCTTCTTTCCCACCAGCTCCAGCCTTTATATATTTGTCCCAGGGAAGTAGAAATTAAAGGACCAAGTTCTGTAGCATCATGTAGCTCAACTGTATGACAGACTCCCAAAGGGCAGCGTTCCCCAGAGTTTTTGAAATAATTGCTTTTAGGTCTCATCTGCCTTCCTCATCACTAGACTCCGATGATGATGAATCTGGTAATGAGAGATGGGAAAGCTGCCACAGAGAACCTGGCAGTGGGTGGATTTCTCCCCACGCCTTCCTGAATATTTGTCTAAAGCAGATGCTGGTCCACCCCAGGTCACATCTTTGATCACAGCTGATAGCTCAGGCTCTGCCCTTCCTCTTAACTCCTCTAACAAAGTAGTGTCAGGCTCACGGTACTTGGAAACCGTCACATCTATCAGATGCTCCTTCACATCTCCAAACTCTCTTAAGAGCTTTTTGTGTCTCCACTGGTTGCTGGAGAGCACAAGGAAAATCACTTCCCTGCAGCTTCACGTCACTTCAGATGTGCAGCCAAGGATGGGACAAGCGAGGGCACTCTGCTCGAGGAAATCCATGCATCACTCCAGCTTCTGTGGAGCAACACATCAGTCACAGGCTGGCAGAGACCCTGTTAAAACCATTGCCTGAAGGAAGCTACAGATCATAGAAAATGCAGCATTAAATTTTTAATGACTCTGCCCTCGCAGGTCACTGCTGACATGAAGGATGGTAGTTGGGCAGGAAGGATCCCAACACCAGAAGGATACAAAGCCACAATATCCCCAGAACCAAACAAAGGAATGAGATGTTAGTATCCGTTTTAAAGCTAAATTACCAGTCAAGTGGAGAGGGGAGAGAAAAAGGGAAATTTGATGGAGTAGTTGGGAGACACCTCCTACGGGTGATGCTATCGGAACTGGAGGCATTAGACTCCTGAGATGCCATGGGCTGGGAAGCAAAGGCTGCCCTAGAGCTGGGTGGCCCCACAAAAACACAGAATCCCCAAAACTGCTGAAGAAGCATGGGGAAACTGAAGCAGATACCAGCATGCAAAAGCTGCGCACTTCTACCAAAATCTGTATTGTCCTTCAGCTCCCTAAAGTCAAGGGCAATTCCACCTGACACCCCATGCAAGGTGTCTGGCTGTGTGCACCAGGTATCATATGTGACCCCCAAAGGGAGGGGGTGCTGACTTGCAGAAAACAGACTCTACAACTCGAATAGAGTTATACAGCAGGTATGTTTACTCCGGCGCCGGGGTGCAAGGGGATTTCTCCACAAAGCTTGCACCCCAACAGCACATTTTACCAGAAACTTCTAGAGTGTGGATATACATATTCATTGGATCACATAACACAAATATCCATATGCATGAGTGAGGCTGGGTTAGCTCTAGAGGCTGGTGTCAGCAGTTTGTGTTCTCTTTGCACCTGCGCATTGCCTCCTGGGGGGCGTCTCAGGGATCTTTGGGAGGAAGGCTCACAGTCCTCCTCACCTTGTACTTTTCCTCGGAGCATGCGCAGATTCTCTTAGCCACTTTCTTGAACAACAAGAGCTGTTATCTTCTCTATCTTATCTAAAAGCCCCAGTATATCAGTTTCTACCGTCCATATATGGTTATCTATTCACTATAAAGACTGAACTAGTTAGAACCCATCTGCTTTCCAAGGACATGTCTCTTATTTTTGCTGAACATACTAATTCTTGAGAAGTTTCCACAGAAAACGGCTTTGCTTTGATGGACACAGCAGTCCTTGGTAAACTTCCACAGAACAGTCAGGGCAAGCAGGATTATTAAACAATATTCAGAAATCATTATAAGTTGCTATAAGTAAATAAGTTGCAAAGCAGGTGATCATTTCCTTGTATCAACCAGCGGTCTAGGCAGGCTCAACATTGTCTCTGTCTGGCCAGCTAGTACCCAACTGGCTCTCTCAGGGTGGCAGGCCGGGCTCAAAGACAACTCCAATTTTGATCTGGCTGGCCAACTTTTGTGTCCACATCTGTCACGGTCCACTCGGTGGACTTGTGATGGTTCGTTTGCTACGATCTCGAAAGTGCAAAATTAAGGTGACCAACACCAAAGGGGATAGCATCAATCAAACAGTGAAACTGTGTTGTGTTGCCTGTGAAGCTAGAGATGGGTGAAAGAAAGGGGAAAAGTAAAGTTTAAAAAGAAGAGAAGGGGAGGTTATAGCTACCACCGCTGATCTCAAGATGTCCTAATGGTCCTGGGTCAGGTAGTGCTCCGTCGTCGGTCGCCATGATCCTCGGTGGGGAAGCTTTGAATTTTCGTTGTCCAGAAGTCATCTTTTATGCTTAGTGACACACCTTGCTCCACCTCTGCATCAGGCATCTCCGCCCTTCTCGAATGAGGCTACTGCGCATGCACGAGGGGGAGTGTCCAAGGCGTGGTCAGTCTTAGAGGCGGGCAGCCTTCAACCAGGAGGTGTGTTTTGGTATTATAATAAAGCAAAGTTCGCCTAAAGTTCATGATTTCTTCATTGATGTTATGGCAACAGTTGCAACCCATCTTTTTTGACAGTGGCTATGCGGTCAGCTCTGGTTAGGCTCAGGTACCGAACAATAGCACAGCACTCTGTACCACACGCCTCAGTGCTCAGGAGAACAGCACAGCGCTCACTGTGCCGCACAGTTCTGTATTCAGGAGCCTCATTCCACTCTTGGGATTGGCAACTGTGTTCCAAACAGGCCATTGTTGGGTACCTTCCTGTCCATGTCCCTGATGACAATGTTGAGACAATGCTGATCTTCTGACCGACTCTTACAACATCGGCTCCAAGTAGGCTCTGGCAGTTGGGCTGCAGGCCACAAGGGCTCTGAGTAGGCTCTGGCTGGCCAGCTGAGGTCCAAGAGGGCTGTGAGTAGGCTCTGGCTGGCTGACGTGTGGTCTAGGCGGGCTCTACGTTGCCTCTGGCTGGCAATCTGGTATCCAGCTGGGCTCCAAATAGGCTTTGAGTGGCAGGCCGGGCTTAAAGACAACTGTGATTAGGGTCTGGCTGACCAGAAGAGCCACAGAGGACGAGTCGTCTTCTCTCAGGCCGCCTTCTGCCTGCTCTCTCGAAGCAGATCCAGGGCCTCACCTTCAGGTCAACTTCCCCAAAACAAAGCAGCCTCGAGTCCTGTTTCTCTGGGGCCCAGCCCTGGTGCCTCAAGGGCTTTGACAGCAGCTATTCCGCTTTCAGTGGGAGCCTGCCCTGGCACCCTCGGGACCAGGCTGGGCGGGCGCTCAGCTGTGTGCCTGACGTCTGTCCACACAAGCCAGGATGGCAGCAGGGAGCTCCCGCACCCTTCACCAGCTTTGAGGCTGCCACGCTTCAAGCCACTGCTCTCGCCCCTCCAGGGAGCGGCCCTGATCAGCAAGCGCAACGCAGGCGGCTGCCTCCTGCTTCTCTGCCACGACTGCCCTGCATCCCGCACGTGAGCACGGCTCTGCCGTCGGCCGTAGGAGGCAGACTGAGGAGCTGAGGCTGCTGCAGCATTTCCCAAGGCCATGGAGAATGGCACGTGGGGCTGAGAGCAGGAGCAGCCTCCTCTGCCTGGAGCTTGCAGCTGCCTGTCCTTGGCCACGCACACCAGGGGCCACAACCGCCCTTGTCCGTGTTGGCCCAGAACAGCGAGACAACTGCTGGAGAGTGAGGACACGGCGCCTGCCAGAGGGTGTTGCTGGGGCTGACGTGGCCGGTGCTGCCTCTGTGCTGCCCTGTGCTCTGTGCGGGAAGGGTGACACTGCTCGGCTCTGGTGGGCTGAGGTGGCTGCACATCCCTGCGTGCTTGCGCGGCTGGAACCAGATGGGCTTTGCCACACACACGCGTGTGCTGCTGTCTGTAGCAGTTCTGTTCTCCGGTGTACGAGTTTTGAGAAGGACCTGGTGGCAGAGGGCTGCGGAGAGCAGGGGGGTGGTGAACTCCCCCAAGAGGCTGTGGTGCCACACTGGGTTTTTTCCTGCTCGCCGCTGGCAGGCAGTGCTGGGGCCGGGCGCTGCTGCCTGCCACGGGGCCTGCACACCCCGTCCCGCAAGCAGAGCATTCAGCTGGGTCTGTCGGGGGTGTCCGATCCCAGCTTCTGCTTCCCCTGCTGCTTGGAAACCCCCATGTTTTCCCCCCCCCGCCCCTAGAGACCACCGTGCCCAGCCCCTGGAACCAGCGACTCTGTGACATCAGCCCCGTTGCCGTGGGCACCGTGGGCACCGCGAGCCCTGCGGGCACTCTGTTGGCTGCTGCACTGGTGGCAACAAGCCCTCGGTTCTGGCAGCTGGCACATGCCGCTGGCAGCGATGCATCTGCTCCGTCTCCTCATCCTGCTGGCCCTGTGCTGGCCTGCGCACGGCGCCTGGGACAGTTGTAGGTAAGTGGCCGAGGCTCTTGGAGGGAGCTTGGGCAACCTGATGGGGTTCCCTGGAGGGTGCCCGCTTGTCCCCCGTGGCCACACCACGGCTTCCCCAGCCCCACGCGGGAGCCTCGGCTCCTCGCAGCGCCCGGGCTGCTGGCACAACTCGCCTGCGGGGCTCCAGCAGAAATGGGGGCGGCCGCCCGCCTGCCCCACGGGGCTCTCTGGCCTCGCTGTCCATGCAGTGCCTCGTGGGGAGGGCAGACGGCTGACCTTCAGCCGGGACAGCAGCGAGCCGTCGAGCAGGATGGTGATGAGTTTCTGGTTACAGGACCTGCGGGCTCCGGCCCATGGCTGCTGACGATGGCACCTCGCACGTGGTGGGGGGTACAGACACCCAGCCAGGGGCCTGGCCCTGGATCGTGAGCATCCAGGGTCCCTGGAGAAGAGGCACGGGACATGTGTGTGGAGGGTCCCTCATCAGCCCACAGTGGGTCCTCACAGCAGCCCACTGCTTCACCAAGGCCAGGTAAGGAGGGCCAGGAACAGGGATATCCCCTGGCACTCGCGGATGCCCCACCCGCAGCACCACGTGCTACTCCCGTCCCCTTTCCTTGCGGTATGCCCAGTGCCTGGGCACTGCAGAGCCCGGCTGAGACGCTGCTCAGGAGAGAGTTGGGCTCCTGCCACGGCTTTCTAGCAGCCTCCAGCTTGACACGCCTTGAGCCCAAGGCATGCAGGGGCAGTCGCGCCCTCCGTAGCACTGCTTTCCTCTCCCCTGTGTGAAGCAAAGGGCAGGGAACTGCTGGGCTGCTGCAGCACGTGGTTCCTCTCCCTCTGAGCCCTCTCCCCCTCTGCCTTCCAGGCACATCACCACGTGGCGCGTGGTGGTTGGGGCCACCCGCTTGACTCAGCTGGGCCCGGAGGCCCAAGTGCGCAATATTAAACGGCTGCTGGTTCACGAGGATTACAGCAGCATCTCGCAGAGGAACGACATTGCGCTGCTGGAGTTGGACCAGCCTGTCCAGTGCAGCAACTCCATACAACTCGCCTGCGTGCCCGACGCCTCGCTGAAAGTGTCAGAACTGACAACCTGCTACATCAGTGGCTGGGGGTCCACGACAGCGAGAGGTGAGTTCCCAAAGAGCGCTCGCGTCCCAAGTGCGAGCTCGGCACACGGGGGAGGCGGGCTGGGCTTCCTGACAGCAGAGGCAAGAGCCAGAGCGCAGCTGCGGGGACGTGTGCCCATGGAGAGATGGGCCTGGCCCAGGGCCCACGGCGAGACAGAAGGGCAACGCCGGTGCAAAGCCAAGCCCCAGGGAAGGGTTCACCCAGACAGGGCAGGAGACCTGGCAACGAGCTGCTGGGCGTTAATTCCTTTCTCTGCTCACAGCTGAAGGACCAACGGATGTTCTGCAGGAGGCCAAGGTCCACCTCATCGACCTCAACCTCTGCAACAGCAGCCGGTCGTACCAAGGGGCCGTCCACCCCCACAACCTGTGTGCTGGCTACCCGCAGGGCGGCATCGACACCTGCCAGGTAGGAGCCTGCGACAAGGCAGCACCCAGCGGCACAGGCAGCCCCGGCACAGCCGCCCAAACACCCTGGCGCGGGCTTTGCCTGGCCAGTCGCCCTCCCACCGCTGGGTCCCCGCTGCTGGCGGGGCTCACCTCCCCTTCCCCAGCTGCAGGCCCTTGCCCAGGGCCCCACTGTCCCAGAGGCCTGGGACTCTGCCCAGAAAGCCCATCCAGCACTCCTGGCAGCACCGAGGTCCAGGTCCCAGCCCTGGAACATCCCTCTTGCACCCAGCCAGCAGTGCTGGGTGGAGCACGAGAGGAGCACGAGTCCTACCCCACGGGCCCATGACCCCCTCTCAGACAAGGTCCTGTCGCCCCCAGCACCTGAGCAGAGCCTCTCTGTGCAGCGCATACAGCTCTGGGGGGTGCTGACAGAGAGAAGGAGCCGGCCCTAGTGCTGCCAGCGGCCACCCGACACCACCTTGACCCTCTCTCCTCCACTGCAGGGTGACAGTGGTGCTCCTCTCGTCTGCAAAGACAACAGTGCTGACCACTTCTGGCTGGTTGGGGTGACCAGCTGGGGGAGAGGCTGTACGAGAGCAAAACGGCTGGGAATCTACACCTCCACTCAGCACTTTTACGACTGGATCCTAGAACAGATGGGGCTGAGCCCAGCAGTAACGGCTGCTCCAACGCCACGGCCAGCCTTCCCCTCAACCCCCCTTCAGACGCCAAGGCCAACACCAACACAATCAGGCGGGTTCAGCTCCTTCCCCCTTCTAGTGCAGAAGTTGGTGGAACTCTTTACTTGGTTGCAGGAGCTCATGCAGAACCTGAGGGAAGGCCTGAGCACCAGGATGGACAGGATCCAGTGCAGGCTGCAGTGCACCATGACCGCCTCCTGCAAGGGCTCTGACTGCTGAGCCAACGGCAGCCTCAGCGTCAACAGCCTTCTCGGTCCTGCCCATGCTCCTCCGACTGCACAAAAAATGTTGTCTTAGTTGTTGAATAAAATTCCCAAGTTTCACAGCTCACGATGCTTCAGTTCCATTCTGTCTCCTGTCCAAGACAAGGATTCCATGCCCAGCACCTGAAAATGAGGCTGCAGGCAGCCAAGTCGGGCACAAAGGGAAAGAGTCACTCTGAGGGGTGACCCCGAGCCTGGTCGGAGAGGAGGGGGAGGGTGCGGTGGGAGAAGGGGCCACTGGTCACAGGGGGCCAGAGGTCTTGGGGACAGTGATTCGCGGAAACAGACTCTATTCAACTCAGAGAGTTATGCAGCAGGTATGTTTACTCCAGCGCTGGGGTGCGAGGGGATTTCCCCACAAAGCTTGCACCCCAACAGCACATTTTACTAGAAACTTATCGACTCTGGATATACATATTCATTGATTACATAACACAAACATACATATGCATGAGTAAGGCTGGGTTAGCTCTAGAGGCTGGTGTCAGCAGTTTGTGTTCTCTTTGCACCTGCGCATTGCCTCCTGGGGGGCGTCTTCAGGGATCTTTGGGAGGAAGGCTCACAGTCCTCCTCACCCTGTACTTCTCCCCGGAGCATGTGCAGATTCTCTTGGCCAATTTCTTGAATAACAAGAGTGGTTTTCAGCCAGTTTACTCATTCTATCTTATCTAAGAGAACCAATGGAACTTCTACCGTCCGTATATGACCATCTTTACTCATTACCAAGACCCAACTAGTCAGAGCACATCTGTTTCCCAAGGACAAAAACATGATATTTTGCTGAACACTGCAGTTCTTGGTAGATTTTCGCAGTAAACTGCTTTGTTTTGATGGACACAGCAGTCCTTGGTAAAATCCCACAGAACAGTCTGGGCAAGCAGGATTCTTAGCAATATTCAGAAATACTATAAGTAATACTATAAGTTGCTGTAAGTGAGTAAATAAGTTGTTAAGCAGTTTTCTATAAGTAAATAAGTCTCAAAACAAGTAATCATTTCTCTGTATCAGTGCTTGGTTTACTGTGGAGCTCTAACAGCCAGAACTACTCCTACAGCCACAGCAGGCCAGCAAGTTCCTTGTCCCAGAGGAGGTAGCAGGCTGTAACCTTGAAGTGCATCCCCAGCTCTAAAGCTGTAGGCACTGCTTCCAGGCTCAGCTAAACTAGAGCAGAATTGGATCCAAACTGAGCAAGGAGGCAAGGACCCAGACTAGGGACAGGGAACGGGAAAGAGAAGGCTGGAAGGGGAACATTTCACTGCCTTCAGGAGCCTGTGGCATGCAATTTGAGTCCAGGTCAAGGAAAGAGAAAAACCATTTTCTAGAGATGCTCTTTTGCTCAATTCTCTGGTTTGTTGCTTGAAGGAAAGAACATGCTCCTGGCCAAGAGACTCCCTACGGAAACAGCAGATATTCTGAGTGAAGAGGCAGCTAGTCATGGGGGCTAAAAAGAAATAGAGGGATTTAAGGAAAGGTAAAGGAAGAGATTCTTCACTAAACAGACTTTGGTCTTCCTTCCCTTCACACATAGCATTCATCTTTAGTTGAAGTGTCCTTGTTTCTGTAGTAAATAAGACAACATAGCTTTTAAATACATGAACTCCTCCAGAAAAGGAGTAGTGAAAGAAAAGAAATAATCAGCTGGACCTGACAGCTTCACCGGTTAGAATGGAATGAAGAGGGAATGCTTTGAGCTCTGAAGAAGGCTTTGGATCTAACCAGGTTGCTGGGTCAGAAGATACAGAAAAGTCTTTCCTCTTGGAGAGCTTTAGCAGCAGGTCAGGAGGGGTTCCTCTGCCTGGGATCTGCACTTTATACCTTTTTTTATCCTCCCCTCCCCAAAAAGGAGCCCAGGTGCAGTTCCTTCAAGGCCCTCAGTCCTGGACACTGCTGCCCTTCATGGCTTCTTCAGGTTTTCCTTACTAATGGGATGTTATTCCACCAGCAGCAACAAGCAAATACAACTTAAGAGGGAAGAACACATGGGAGCATTCGCAGCTACTGTGGGAAAGGTGTTCCATGCCTGCTCTTTATCTCATTACCAAGAAACTGCAGACCAGCAGCTTGCTAATGGATTATATAAGAAGCTTTTCCTTATTCAGACACACACACAGACTTATGTTCTACATGTTGTTATCTATTCTACAGTTATCTTTTAAATGCAATGAACAGGTTCTGGATGTTTCACAGCCAGAACTTCAGCTGCAGATGCAGAGAGAATATTGTTAGGAAACAAGAAATTACAGCCTTTGGTGTGTCTGTTTAGGAGTGGAAGTGGGAGCTGTGATGCCTCCCATCAGCAGAAGTTTCCCTCAGGCATCTGCAGAGAGTTACCACCCAGTCTGGGATGATCCTGGCTTTTTGGTTCAATGTTGTTAATTAAGTAGAATCTGGTCATATTGATTAGATGGTAAGTTTTGCAGAACAGAAGCCTGTGAAAGGATTATGAAGAGTTTGTTTCAGAGGGTTTAGGGGCCTCTGTGTGTTTAGAAAACTTGTTTATGCTCCTCACAATCAAGAAATAAACTTAGAATCAAATGCTTCAAAAAATTGTGGTATCTGCTTTTAGAGATTTTACATTCATAGGTATATGTACATATACAAAGTTTTCCTCTGCAGTTGCTTAGACCAGAAATGCTAGCATTTCATTTTGCGTTAATGAAAAACCTTAAACTCCAAAAATCAAGAAAACACCCTAAAGCAATTTAGAATAAAACTTGACAGCACCACAAAACCAACCAACCTTTATCCACCCTTTCGTACCCAACCTGTACCCAATCTCTTTTCCATCAGATAGAGCATCCTAGATAAGGAAAGCATTCACTAATGATGTGTAGACAAGCTTTTAAGTACTTTAAAACTTTAAATGAATTAAAGGTGTAACTTCGAAGTGGTTACTCAAACTGATATTAAGGCCTCTCACAGGCACTTTCTTATTCAGAATCAGAACAGCACTGATTTGATTCAGTTTAATGCTGAATCTGAAGATACACTGAATTAAACCACACTGAAGAGTGCCTACACTGGGATTTAATGCAATCTAATCTGAGCCCAAAGCAGGGAATTCAGGCCATACATAATGGACTTGCCTTGAGCCATGGCCTTGGGTGCCAAAACCTGAAGGCAGCTTCATCTGAAGAGTGTCACACAAACAAACACTGCTGTGAACCTAAAATCCTCAGGATGCTGAAGCTGAAAGCATTACCCTTGGCCAGCCTTGCCATTTGAGCAGGCTCTTGTCTGCATCCAGCCTGCAAACAAATTTCATTTGGTGCTCACCAAAATCCCACATTCTCTGGCATTTCTGGGTTACTCTCTCCTCCCAGCATCCCAGCTGCAATTCAGCTCTGCATTTCCCAGCTGCCAAAGCCTTGTCAGGCTCCTCTTGCACTTGTTGTCCTGCCTCTGCCTGAGCAAGCCCCACTTAAAAGTAGCAGTTTGCAGTAAAACTGCCCAGAAGTTCCTAATAAGGAGCGAGTGGATTAGCAGGGCTGCAGCAGCACTCCACAACTACAAATCTTGTATGAAGAGACGCTGTTTTACGCCCCAGGCTCATCCTGCACCTGATTATAGTATTTGTCTTCCCCTCCCGGGCGAGGGAAAAGGTCTCTCTGGGTAACACATCACGTGCTGAGAGGGGGGAGAGGGCTGCGGAGCAGCGTCGGTAATTCTTAGTCTTAATAAGGAACATTGCAAGAAGTCCAAAGGTTTTTCTTTAGCGGGTTTAAGGGAGATACTTTGAGGTCAGGAGTTGGTGCAATCACTTGCGAAGCTGGGCTAAAACAGAGGATGAAAATACATACAATATATTAACATATATTAAATATATTGTATTTAATACAGTGATGAAACATTGGGTGAGAGACACCAGTACAAGGTAGGTGTTGGAGCCTAACTGCTTAACACTGATATTAAAAGATCAAAGATAATTACTGAATTCCAGAAGAAAAACCCTCAAGTACCACGTCTTTTACCACCCCCATGGAGAAGCCGCTGTTTGCAGCAGCCTGGGTGCAAGCCCTGCCTCTGCCCGCCTGGCTGAGGGGAGGTGCTGGGATCCCTCAAACTCAGGGGAGCAACAGAAGAGTACAGAAGTCACCGCTGTATAAAGACACCCTCAGCCATAACGTGACCAGGTCTGCCAATGTGCTGTCCCCCAAAATGTCAATCAACCGGAAGAGACAATTTGGGGAGTATTGCCCTTGGACCAGAGAAAGCCAAAGAAGAAATCCAAAGCCTTTGGCAAGAGCTTGCTGGGAACTGCATTCAGGCAGTGTAACAAACTGCAGTTCAGACACAAGAACAGCAGTTACCAGCTAGTGTGATAAATGATAAGTTATCTAAAAGCTTCACTCTCTTTTCTTTCTTTGTTGTTTGGTGTGGGGTTTTTTTAATTCTACTTGCTACAGCAGCAAAGCATCGTAAAGTTGCATTTAAATTAAAACAATCCTCCAGCCTGGGGAACAGAAACACAACAGAGCCATCCATTTCCAAGAGAAAAAGGAGCAGGAAATCCAACTAAGATTTATACAGTCATTCCTCTGTAATTATCCGGAAGAGAGAGAAAGCCCACGGGTCAGCAGTATCTCATTCATTATCACACAGCTAGCTTTTTAGGCTTTAATTTTGTTTTATATTTTTGCAATCCCCAGCCTACGTCCAGGTTACAGCAATGTGCCAGGAAAATTAAAGCATGGTGCTGATAATCGGGTGAAATACAGCTCTCCCCATCCCCCCGGCACGCAGACGGCGTCCCCCCGCACGGCAGCACCGTGTGGCAGCAGCCAGGACAGGTGCCCAAGTGAGATTGTCATCACTGGCAGATGACTGGGCTGTAATCTGATGTAAGGAAATTAAGAGTGAAAAGTAATTCAAAGAGAAGAGGGGAAAAAATAAGGAGCCCGTCAAGCTCTAATACTTTAATTTGCCTTTTTCTGTAATTGCTTTATCCATTTATTCTTTCATCCTCTGAAAATCTTCCCGGGCTATTGGTGCTACTTTTATTTATGGTAGGAGAACTACACTTGAGGCACATGCTGGTGGCCCACAGTTCAGCCTGGCCTTTACACAAGGCCCACTTCCTTCCCATCTCAGCAGGACACTGATCTGATCAGCCACCACGGTGTCCCACCCCTGTTCATCTGCAGGGGGGTTTCTCCACCTGCCTGACAGACAGGGAGACCCCAGGAGATGCTGCAACTGAGAGAGAAGAGCATGAGACCTGCCAAATCTGGGGTCTCCAGTCCTCCTCCCTCCTGGCCCCAGGCTGGGTCAGCCTTCACCAGATGTTGGAGCTGGCTCCAGCATCACCCCCTACCATGGTGGGACTTCCAGCTGCCCACACAGTGGGGACCCAGGGCCATCACGGTTAGCTCCCTCATTTATCTCCACTGGTTTTATGGGATTTATTCTGTTACAGAGGGAAGGACTTTGCCCCAGAACCCCAACAGGCTCAGATGATAAAGTCTTTGAGATATTCACTCCAGGCTGAATATGATGAAGGACTGAAGGAAAATTAGAAAGGGGAAGTCTGTAGAGGAAAGACACTGCTCTGAGGCATAGAGGAACAATATATTTGATTAACTACCAGCACAGTACTGAGAGAAGGAAAGGAGCAGCTGCAGAGAATCACGCCTGGAAGAGACCATCACCTTTCACCTCCCACCGAGAACTAGAGCTGCTCTGGTCCTGAACTGCTGTTCATTTTCACACCTGGGTCCTGAGCTGGGCCTTAGCCAGAAGCTGTTGCTGCTCTCCATCTGAAAAAAACACGGGGAGTTTTTCTGACCTGATGAAAGCACCAGCTTAGAGGTATTAATATGAACAGGATCATAACTGTTTCTGATGCCCAGGGTAGAAATAATAAGAATGTGCTGAGACTGCAGGAAGAAAATCAGCTCAGACTTTGGAAAACTTTCTGAAGGCCAGGGACAGGGGGGCACCAGAATCTGTCTTCTGAAGAGGCAGCAGATGTTCATGGCCTGGGCAGGCTCCCAGAGCTGGGCTGCAGGGGCAGGACAGTGGATCAGACACCTTCCTGAGATCCCCAACTTAATACATTTCTGAGAACAAAAGATGCTGATGAGTGAAGAAGTTTTTATAACAATGTTTAAAGCTCATTAAACAACTAATGGAAGTTTTTTTCTTATTTTAGGGACTCAGACTTTCTAGGACACCATCACATGTGCAGATGAGCCTAGAACAGGTACATATAGGAACAGAGTTTTATGATCACTATTTTCTGCTTAATTAAAGATCCTCCTCTTGAATTATTGCAACTTAATCTGGGTGCACAGGACTTTAACTGGTACCAGCTGAGGACAGAGCCCTGAGCAGATTTAACAAATGACAGTGATTTACACCCTCGATAGCTTTTTCTGTCTGTCTTCCAAACAAAGGAAGATGTTTTAAATTTTTTTTTTTTTTTGGTAGAAGTCAGAGTTGGTGTCCTTGTGCCTGCAGTTGGATTTCACAGCGATGCTATGACTGACAGTTCCCATACGTGTGAATGGGATTTTCTTTATATTGTTTTTAAAATCCTCAAACATTGCAAAGAACTGATATTTTCCCCAAAGTGCTATAGGGAAGAACTCACAGCAGAATTGCTAAGACTCATGGACTGAGTGACCACGCTGACAGCAAAATTGGCTCAAGCAGCTCAGCAGTCCAATTTGAGCAAAGTTCACACAAGAAGACACAATAAATCAATATTTTTAATATTCTTCCATCTGGAGATCAAGCTTAAAAACTTGTTCCTAGAGTCATTAATCACACTGTAAAGTAAAAAGCTGTATGTTCTTCTGGATTTTGAAGATGTCATTCCAAGCCCTTTAATGCAGCCAGAGAAATGCCTTTGGAGCTGCACTGCAGTGATCTGCAGTTTCCAAGTTCATAACGACACCTGAATGCTTGACACGGGTTTCTTTTGTTACAACTCAGGTGCAACCGCTCCGTATCATATCACATTCTCTAGCCGGAAATATTTAAGCAGAGGACTCTGGATATTCAAGCTATGATGAGGAGATTAGAGACTGGGTGGGGAGAACTGTATTCCAGCTTAAAGCAGATCTACACAGCTCCCCACCCCAACAAATAAAAAGGACTTTGACTCCAGTTCTGTCTTAGGATGAGACTATTTTACAGTAACTATGCACGTAATTAATGATCATGCCAGGACTGCTTTACATTCCCAGAGTGGCGTGCAGAAGCTTTACTATAAATTAAAACATCTAAGTTTTTATTGGATTTTTGTACCACAGTTCACTTACAAAGGATAAGTCTCAGAAAGCTCCAAAAATTAACTCTCCTTGTTTTACATAATAGAGATTCAGAACTTATAAATTACAGCTTTAGTGTGGAACAAAGCCGCAAGGAAAGACAGACGTCACAGGGTGAACGGAGAGGTAAAGGGAATTTCAGTCAGAGCTTTTATGTTCATTGAAAGTGTTAGCTAGATCTGGATTTATTATTATTTTGTCAACTAAATTTTTTTGGCACCTAAAAGCACCTCAGAACATTTTAAACACTTCTGCAATAATAGCGTGAAGTCTCACTGTAAGTGTTCAAGCCCATAACATTTTTATAAAACAGTGACAAAATGTAATAGTCTTTCTAACTCTAGACTTCCCAGCAGCAGCAGGGAAGAGGGGAGTAATACCCTCTTTAGGAACTTCTAGCAACTTCCAGGTCTCTGTGAGGTCAGGTAGGTGAATGTACGGGGAGCACAATGAAAAGGCTGGTTCATTACAGACATTTTCTCAGAGCTGGTTGACTGTCGGTGTTTAAGTGTGAACAACAATTTTGATTTTCCCTGTGGTGGGGATAT
This sequence comes from Strix uralensis, assembly GCF_047716275.1. NCBI lineage: Eukaryota > Metazoa > Chordata > Aves > Strigiformes > Strigidae > Strix > Strix uralensis. Next base: position 31,100,802 of record NC_133980.1, on the reverse strand, counting down.
AGATGGAATTAATGCAGAGCTTCAGGTGTGGCAGTGAGCTTACATACACCCTTTTCTTAGCTAGAAAACACACAGGGTCCCTCTTCTCGGTTGTCTGTTGCTACAGAGCTTACTGGAATCCCATCACCAGAGGAAATAAAAGTGGACAGTTGAAAGTTTGGGGCAGAGAAACAGAGGAGCACAACGTGCGACTGCCAAAGCTGAGAAGCCAGACTGCACAGGGCAAAAATCTCCATACTATTAAGTATTTTGTAGCTCCAACCACCCCCTCCACCCTAGAGAGAAGAGTGGGGAAGCTTGATCCCTTGAGACTAGGGCAGATTGAGAAACACTGACCATTCAGATCAATGAGGCTGAAGGTACTCAGACCTGCCACAGAAAATAGCAGCAGCAGCGTTAATAAACTGGTCCCCTTGTGCCCCTGCAGCCTCCTTCTCTCCATTGTTAGCTTTGGACTTGGCCTCCATACATCATCATCATTTCTGCAAAGCTATCTCCGGCATCAGGACCCACTTTTAGGACTTTTAAATGATTGTGCCTTAACAAAGATTCACGGGTTGCAGGTCCTCCAAGTTAGCAAGGGACACGTGGGCTTCAATTTTCTGAGGAACTGTTCATTTTCTCCCCATGATTATTTCAGTAGGGTCAAAAGGCAGAGGTGCTTCTCCCAGCTGAGTCATATCCAACAAGAGTAACCCCATTACTCGGAGGAAGACTGTGATGAAGGGTCACTCCTTGTGTTAGTAAAGGCCAAGCTGGAAATTAAACCACTACTTACTAAAAATAATATTCATACCTATTCAGGGGCAATGCCATTGCTTTAATATCCAGAACTGATCCTGTGCTGAATTAGAGGCATGGACTTGCTGCTGTCCTTCTACATGGAGATGAGTGCCATGGATTTGGTATTGCTCAGAGTAAGAGGAAGGACCCAGTAATTGCTGGAGGTCTGGACTGGGAGCTGCAGCTCCCACTGGAAGAGTGACTGCACTGATCCCACTCAGGGCTTCTCGCCACTCTAAGATTAAAATGGCTAAGAGAACGTTATTTTGGCCCAGTTTTTATCTTAGCTACTCTATGAAGAAAAGAGGCAAAGAAGAGAACTGAATGCAAATTATTCTCTCCTGTAATGCAGACATGGCTGTCAGGAAAAGGACCCAAACACAGCCAGGACAGCATGGGATCATTTTTATTCTCAGATAACCTTAACTGGATTCCTGCTCGGTAAGGAGAATGGAGTTCAGGAGCTTATTTGCCACCCATCAAACTATTTAACTCCATCCTTGACTTCATCCCTAGCAAGGAGAACTAAAGAATGAGATTAATCCCTTTGCAGGGAGGATCAAAAGAGTCCAGGCATCATCATCCATCTTGCCACAGAAAAGAAACTTCCTCAGCAGATAGACAATAGAAACAGGTTGCTAAACTGTTTGTATCCTTTTCTCACCCTCGTAAAAGATGTAAGATCTGCAACTTAGTCAAAAAGTAAAGTTATAGACAGGCAAAGGAGAATTGTTACTGTTGAGCTTAGCTCTCTATTGGTTCCTGCAATGTCTCATCTCCCTGAGAGCATTGAGCAAATAATAAACGACCTTGCTGCATCTAATCACTGGGTTTTGTAGTTAATAATAAGGTTGAAAACTCCAGGCTGTCATTTGTAAAGAGAGCACAGAAAACGTGAAGGAGCGTTATGCTTCATCTGAGGAATACGATCCCTTTCCCAGAAGGGCCAAACAGGCTCAAAGTGCTCAAGGACAGGCAAGGACAACTCAAGTTGTGGAGAAAAGACAAGCTCATTTTATTTCCATGCAAAATAAGACTGGGCAGACGAGGAATACAGGTACAGCTTCCCGAGGCACAGAAAGCTGAATCCTCTGAAGGCACCAGGTGCCTGCATGGGAATTTAGGCTTCCCTGACTCCCACAGATGCCTTGGGAATGTGAGGCACCTAAAGAACTGGGGTTGTGGCCAAAGCAGACCAGCTGCCTTGGCCAAAAGCCACAGGGGATCGCGGTAAGAAAGGTGACCCAAATTCAGGCTCTAGCTTGACATCTGAAACCTTGACCATCCTCTTTATCAGCACATTTACCCCTGCTGTGAAACAGGGCAGTAAAATGAAACAGAAAACCAAGATTCTGAACAGTCACCTTCACTAGACAGGAATAATTGCACCCTGACAGGAAAAACTGTTGTTTTGGAATAAAAGCTTATAGGAGAATAGTGTTTTCTATAAAGGTGTCCATCATGCTAAACAGACATTGTAAGGACAGGAACTGTGGCTTTTTTCCACCCATAATTAACAGTGTTTTCAGAGCTTTTACATACATCATTTAGGGGTTATTAAATAAAAATCTGCCTCTTTACTTTTACTGTTTAACACTTTCAATTTCTCTTTCTTTTCTGGCTTATGCATTTCTATCAAAATTGTCCTCTTTTCATCTCAGTCTGCAGCCCATTTGCAGCACAGAATAAAACTTTACACCTTTGAGAGAAAAAGTAAAAAAAATAGAGAGGACAGAAATAATCTTTACAAATTACCAAATAAAATAAAGAGGTATCCAATTTGCTTGCCCTGCAAGTTGGAAGTACAGGGGGCTAAAAATGCCTTCTGTTCTGCAGAATGGTAAAAGTTAAGCTTGACATTAAACTTTTCGATTCAGGGGGGTATTTTGCAGCCTCCAGCAGATTCTGTCTTGCTGTGGCACACAACAAATGGATCCTTGAGTGTCCTAAATGCCAATTTACTATTTGTCCCAGTTTGAAAAGACAAATGTTTCAAATGGCACCACATTAAAGAGGTGATCTATAGTTTGCCTTCCATTGAGAGTAAAGGTCATAGTGTACAAAATATTTTTCAGAAAAATATTAACTCTATTACTGAATCCTGCAAAACTACATCTGCAATCAGACTTCTCTACAGAAACTTGTAAACCTTAAGTTAAGCCTGAAGTTTTTCTTTTCTCTTGAAATAGAAGAACTTGGTAAATCCACTGTATTAAATCTGGCTCAACTGGGCATCATTTATGTTGACTGAGAGTAGACTTAAATAACTTCCAGATGTCCAAGCTAGAGCAGATGAATACAACCCTTTGTGTTTAAGTCTGAACTAACTCACATTAAGGCAGTTGATGGTGAGAAGAAGGCAGCTCCAGGGAATGATACATCTCAAGGTGGTGAAGGCCAAATGAACTTCCCTCTGAAGACACTTGCTGCCATGAAGGTTGGAATGCAACCTGGCAGGAAGAGGAGGGAAGCATGCCTCCTGCAGCAGTGTTTTTAAGATGACGTGAAAAATAAGAGACTTCAGAGAAAAAGGTATGCTGTAAGGAGGCAACTTAGCCATGACCACAGCCTCAGAGGAGGCAGAAACAGGAATGGAAACCAAAGTGTGGATACTCACGGCACTGCAGAAGCAGAGATGGAAGGCTCTGCTGTTCCATCATCAGAACAAGGAAAGCAATTAAAACCACCTCAGAGCAAAGTCTGTTTTCCCTGACTGTCAGGAAGAAGTAGGTGATTTTCCATATTCAGTGGTTCAGAATAGAAACAGCTTTGAGACAAGCACTAGAGACTGCAGCTCTATTCTTTGAGACTCTTCCTCCCCATGGCACAGGAAAGGGTCTTTCTGGGGAGCCAGTTTGAGAACCTGAACCCAGCACCTACACCTCAGGACCATACTGAACATAACAGTGCAAAACCAAAATAACTTCCAATTCATGTTCTCAAGTTGTAGCTTGAAAAAAGCAACTCCTGCCATAACATCTCATCCATTGCACACAGCTCTCTCCTGAATAAGAGTGAGAGCATGCACTAGATACACTTGCACAGTAGCATGGAGTTCAAGACAAGAGTCTGGGAAAATTGTGGGAGAAGAGTTGTAACAGGGATCAAAAGTGGATTTGGTACAGTTTGCTGAAGAAAGTTCAAATGCTTGCTCTTCTGTACACAGAAACCACAAGCTGAAGCCCACCCGCTCCCCTCTCTGCTCTGAACCCCTCTGACCCTGGACAAGTCCAGAACCAGACTCAAGGTTTCAGCATCAGCCTACTTCAGCTTCCCTATGAGGGCTTAAACCAGGCTAGATTTAGGTATCAAATGAGCATAAAGGAAGAACTCCAGTACCCACAGCGATGTGTCATTTCTAATCATCTTCACTCCAGTGAAGCACCAGTAGGGCAGCAGGGAACAGATACAGTCACACCTCAGCGAGCAACAGCTTTCTGTCAGGTCTTAAGTGACTTCACAAGACGAAGAAACTAACAACCATATGCTCAGAAAGCACTGTCATGAGGAGCACAATAGGCAGACTGAATCATTTAAACCTAACTACTTCCAAGTACTGTAAAAAGCTCCAACAAAAAAAGCCCTCCCAGCCTGCTTCTCACTACGTTTTTACTTTTCCCAGGTTAAAAGAAGTTTTATATTATCATCATCACCTGCCCTCCACTAAAACCATCCTTTCTCTGCAAATGGGTGAGGCCCACTCTCCTTAATAAATCCTCCCATATAGAAGAGAAGTAACATAAATAGCAACTCCGTACACATTGGATATTTTCTCTCCAATCACGTAGCCTTGGGACATCTTCCATAAGACATCTTCTCAGGCTGCATTTTAACAACCTTGTGAATAACTTTCTATCATTCTTTCTGTCTGTTTTCTAGCTTTTAACCCTTTGATATTATCCAACTATAGATAAGTTCTTTAAGAGCCTTCCGTTTCTTCAAGGGACATGTTTTTTCCTCCACTTCTAAAAGCATTCATTACTCTGCTGTTTAACCACACTGCTGTTCTCTGGAAAGTATTTTAGCTATGGTTTTGATAGGTGGTAAAACATTTACTCTGAACTGCTCACACAGTCTCCAAGCCTCCTGCAAGCCTTTTACCCCCTGCCCCTCCTCCTCATTCCCTGTTAACAAGCTTTCTCCACTTCAGAAAGAAAACCCCATCAACAGTGTAGTCTTAATGGATTTTTTGGCTGTTTCATTACTGTGAAGCATTGAATTTGAGTACATTTGGTCTCTACAACTGAATGGCTCTTTCATAGTTACCTCTTGAGCTAGGTCCTGTACACACTTACAACTAGCAGAGTTACACGTCCCTTGTGGGTCCTCTGCTTGACTGCTCCAAGGAGCTGTCAACCCTGGTGCCTAAATACATTTAAACAAACTATCATGACATTTAATCAGTCTACGTGGGGTAAACTGAAGTCTCCTGTTGTCACTAAGAGCAATTTCAAAGTAAAAGCTTAATGAAACTGTAGTCATGACCTCTTCCCCTTGCCAGCTCTGTCAGGTCTCCCAGTCAAGGAACTTCTCTGCTTTTAAATCAAGTGTAATCTTTGGACTCATACTTTCCACTTCCTTCTCTTGTTGCGTTACTGTAGAAGAAACATCTAGGGATAAAAACACAATTATTTCTCTTCCTCTTCTTTATCTCCCCAAGAAATGAATGCTTCCGAATCACAGCAGGCCCACTATACTACTCTTAAAGCAAGAGAAGACATGTTTGTTAACACACTCCTACAAACCTTCTGCTTACATCTTCCTAGTTATTTTCCTGATCTAATTAGTGGTGCAAAGTCTTAAACCTCAGCCTTCAAGACCAACAGCTCCCCAGGAGACCAATCCAGATATAATACTCTTTAAATATGAAACAGCTCCTGTCCTCAGCTAGAGTTGAGGAGGCATAAACCAGAGAAAAGTTGTAATTCCTAGGAGAGATTAAGAATTGCAAGTTATTGTCAGAAAGTGCAGAGCTGCTTTATGCAGTCCTCACGAGACAGAAAGAACATCTCCATGGTTGAAGGAGGCGCCAGGGGGTGTGTGTGTGTGAGCAGGTGTTTTGCTGATTAAGGATACCAATTAAACTCGGACACCAGAGTGAAAAGAGTAGGCGTACTTTACTAGTGATAACCAGGTAATGTAACAGCGTAATACAGAGAACATGCAGTAAGAAGAAGCAGAATAGTGCACTTAAAGCAACAAACAGAGTAATGCATCAAATCATTACTACACGAGAGAGAGAGAGAATAGTAATTAAGAGAAATACATCACCCCTTGCATATATAATCATCATCATCCAGATCCGCAGTCGCTGGGCAGCCCCGGTTACAGCGAGGATTTGGAGAGCCAGTCCCGGCAAGTGGGAAATCCTACGCGGTGCGTCCACCCATAGGTGAGGCATCCAAAGTCGCTGTGAGCGGGTCCAGCCTTATATACTAGAGATTGACAAGCCAGAATAGCTGGCACCTCTGTTTTGAGCGGAAAGTTTCTGGTTTCATTCTCCTGTTGGATTCCACCCAAAGCTTGGCCAGGGCTCGGGGGGGGAGACCAAGGGAGTTTCTAACAAGGCCAAATACTTGGGTTCTCAGCCTTGAAGAAGGCTGCGAAAGGAAAGTCGGATACATTCTCTCCTCTCTACTGATTGTGTTTTGTCTTTCACTAGCGAGTTTACATATTTCACTAATGACTACATGCTAAGTTAGCAGCTTCAGCTTGGGGCCTGTTGTTCAGGCTGCAGTATTTCAATACTTTAGCACTTTTTACACCAGCATAAGTGGGTTGTTATAACTTAGTACAATACCTACTAGCACAATGGTTATCAGTTATAAAATAGACAGGATTCATCTATAGGTCAACTCAGGCTTGGGCCTGTTGTCCAAGCCTTAGCACTTCAGCAGGGAGTTGGTTCTGGAAAGTGTTATTTAACAGACTTGCTAACATAGCTACGCATCAATGGTCCCTACGGCAAGAAGGAAAACAACCCGACAGTGCACAGGGTGCTGGGTGTTAGGGCAGACCCCAGCCCTGTCAAAGCTGCATCCACACATAATCCACACGGCAGTCCTTTGGGAAGGACTGAGGCATAAACTCTGAGCTAAGTGGATCCTAAATGGATCTGTCTCCAATTGCTGCCCAGTTGTCCTCCAGCCTGTACGCAGTTGTTGCACAAACAGTACCTTTTTGTCAAGCACTTCCACAGGTCTTGCTTCTTGTCTGTTTTGAACTTGGCTGCTACTAACTTCATTTGATAGCTCCCAGTCCTTGTGCTAGAAGACAACAGCCATTGTGTCCAGCACCTCCAGACCATACTTGACTCTGCAGACTTTCATCATTGATCTCTGTAGAACACCTTTACCCCCAAAGTCCTCTTTTGCCAAGCTGAATCCAAGCCTAGATGGCTGTTGTAGAATGAAACCACTGCAGAGCACAGTCACCTTCACAGAATCACAGAATCATCCAGGTTGGAAAAGACCTTGAAGCTCCTCCAGTCCAACCATGAACCTCACCCTGACCGTTCCCAACTCCACCAGATCCCTCAGCGCTGTGTCAACCCGACTCTTCAACCCCTCCAGGGATGGGGACTCCCCCCCTGCCCTGGGCAGCCCATTCCAACGCCCAACAACCCCTTCTGCAAAGAAATACTTCCTAAGAGCCAGTCTGACCCTGCCCTGGCACAGCTTGAGGCCATTCCCTCTTGTCCTGGCGCTGGTTCCTTGGGTCAAGAGACTCATCCCCGCTCTCTGCACCCTCCTTTCAGGGAGTTGTAGAGGGCCATGAGGTCTCCCCTCAGCCTCCTCTTCTCCAGACTAAACCCCCCCAGTTCCCTCAGCCGCTCCCCATCAGACCTGTGCTCCAGACCCTGCACCAGCTCCGTTGCCCTTCTCTGGACACGCTCGAGTCATTCAATGGCCTTTTTGGAGTGAGGGGCCCAAAACTGAACCCACTCATCAAGGTGCGGCCTCACCAGTGCCGAGTCCAGGGGTAAGATCCCTTCCCTGTCCCTGCTGGCCACACTATTTCTGATACAGGCCAGGATGCCATTGGCCTTCTTGGCCACCTGGGCACACTGCTGGCTCCTGTTCAGCCAGCTGTCAATCAACACCCCCAGGTCCCTCTCTGACTGGCATATGGTCCTTCTTGTCCTCCTCTTCCTGAACTAATATTCCTATTTTCAGATGCGGGAAGACGAACTGCACGAGAAGTTCAAAGTTCAAACCCCAGATTTATACAGTGACATAAGGATGTACTCTATTTCATTATTCATTTTTTAATGCCTAACATTTGATAGTCTTTAACTGCTCCTGGACACTGAGCTGGTGTTACATACATCATACTCCCAAAATCTCACTTGTCCTCAGACAGTCTTGGTTTCAGGCATGAAAATGTGCAGCAGCCATGTAATCCAACATGAGTGATCCAAAATCCCTAAACTATAAAGTTTACAATCATTTGAAGGCAGCAGTGGAGTCAGACTCTGAAGGCCCCGTTCCCAACTTTGCTTATGCCTCTGAAGTTAGGACTAGCCCAACTCTTGTCTGGACTATGTCCACATGGATTGGGAAGTGCTGGATGGCACAGAACAGTCTCCAGGTGAACTACCTGTTCCACAAACTATTTTGCAACCTGTGCCACAATACAGAGCTACTCGAGTGAGTATTAAACTAACAATCCTATAAAGGTGCCACACAACCCCAGGCAAGCTGCTAGTTTGCTTAGTCCCAGATTTCCACCTGCAATTCAAGGCTAATCCTTCCAGATTTAGTTATATTACAGCCTCCTGTGGTTGAGGAATTGCTTACAGTGAATATTTAGAAGCTAGTACAACAGGTTCCCCTCCTGGGTATTGTGATGGAAGCAAAAGAATATCCCTAGCAAAGACTGGAGCCCAGACTGGATTTATAGCTGGGGTCTGAGTGGGATCTACATCCCAGAACATTCACATTCAAGTAAATGGAAAAAAAAAAACAGTGACACCTTCAGATGTTTTTTCATAGTTTAGGTCAGAAGAGATTCGTAACAGCTTGGAAAGAAATAATATGTTTGTATCACTCTGCTACTCCTCCCACTGAGAGCAAACACAAGACACTCGGATTCCAGAGGATTTGCATCTTTTAGGTGACTCAGCCAGTAAATGCAATTTAATGCAGACAAGTGTAAAATGCTAAGTCCAGAGGGACAAATGCTAGTTGAGCAAGTGCAGCTTAAATGGAGCAGTCATACAGCACGATGATGCCCACAGAAGGGATTTATGGTTCAGTATGGAAAAATCCCTGCAGTCATGACACCCTCCCCTATAGTTCAAATGGCAGCCAGAGAGGCAAGACATGAATTGAGCAAGACAGCCATCCCTGCAGCAGCTCTACAGAGTTAGTTTGTTGTTAACAGCTCTCCAGGAAAGGACAGTTGTTCGTGGAGACTTATATTCTCCATGGAAGTTTAACACTCCAGTCGGTGGGCTGCATGACAGCTGGGGAACCTTGGTTTGAAAGCTGGAAGTGTGCTGCCTGCCGTCACCCACCACCCTTAAAATACAGCCATTAGGGAAGCGGGTGATCAGCACTAGAAAAGAATCCAGAGCTAGTCACCAAGTTCCCTGAATTTCAACCCTACTGTTTGAAAAATGGGTGCTGAGACCCAACACAGGAAGACTATTCTCTCCACAGAAAATTGTAAATCACCTGCCTGCCTCTACATAGTTCAAGGTATTTAGTCCATATTCACTCCCTGGTCATTTAAGGATCCAACCCAGTTGCCAGTAAGACATCCTTGAGGCTGAATTTTAAGATGCTGAAATTACTGGAATCACTGTTTTAACTAAATAGCCTTGAGCCCAACAATCAGTCTTGTGCTTTGGAGGCAGATCTTGCACATCAGCGAGTGTTACCCCAGGCAGCCCGTGCAAAGGAGCACACAAACAGGACAAGCGGATTGCTCGATGGACAGAGGGTCCATCTGCTCCATCAGTACTCCCCACTACATATGTAGCAGTTAACACCCATCTAGAGAGTAAAAAATTAAGTCCTATTGCCTATCACTTGTCAGTTGATGACAGATGAACAGTATGAAGTGGAAGGGGAACCCACAGCCACCCTTGTCTTGCCACATTTGGTGTCCTTCACAGTTTCCAAATAAAGACAGACTTGAGCCATACATAGTCACAGGCTTGGCCACAAATTCATCTGTGTTCAGAGACACACATTAGTTCCATGCACTCGGGGAATTTATCTCCACAAATCCTGTTTCCACAAATAAGGCTCCTCGTGCATTCAGAAAAGAGCCACACCAACTGCTCACCCATCACTTCGCCATCTGAAGCAGCACTTGAAACTCAAGCTTTGATCCAATCTCCTTAAAGGCTGACACTTGATTTCTTAAGAAATCTTCAATTAATAAAGAAACACCCAACAACAAAAAGCCACTTCAGGCTGCTAATTTTCTTTATTTCCTTTGCTTTAATGAAAAAGGCATGGGTTGCTGTAAGAGCTGCTTCTCCGCACATAGCCAGGCTTTTACAGCTTTGATTCTACAATGAAAACATACCTCTGTGCTCCCCAGCCCGCGCCATGAGCTACCTGCCCTGCACAGGGTCAGGATGTCCTGAACTGGTGGTGCCACTTCTCCGTGCATGACTCACACCTCTCCTTTCCACTGCCAGCTGGGAGAGCCCGTCAAACTCAACTTGCAACTCCTTCAAAGCAGGGTCTTAGCAGCACCCTCATCAAATTACATCCTACTCAGCGTCACAAGGATGTAAAATAACAGAAAATTCATGCAGTGCCTTAGTCTTTGCGTATGGAGGAAACGGGTTTCCCAGTAGGATCAGCATTCACAGAATCACAGAGTCATCTCGGCTGGAAAAGCCCTTGAAGCTCCTCCAGTCCAACCATGAACCTCACCCTGACCGTTCCCAACTCCACCAGATCCCTCAGTGCTGGGTCAACCCGACTCTTCAACCCCTCCAGGGATGGGGACTCCTTCCTCTGCTTTCCCAGGGGAGGTTCAGCAGCAACTGGAGAGCCCAGATTCCTGCTTTTCTGATGCAAGGGAAAGAAACCTGGTGCAGTCTGCCCTGAGACACCTCTCACGAGAAAGTTTTCATGCTGTGGGTATCCCTGCATCCTCACAGTCTCAACTGCAGGAAGTTTGACTTCTCCTCCCTCCCCACCCCTGCCACTTGCCCACCGTCTTCTTTCTCTGATGCTTTCTTAACAGCTGGTTGGTTCTAGGCAAATTAAACTTTAGGCTTTCTTTGCCACACAGGTTTGTCTCCGAACACTACATTTAAATCCAGGCCCTTCAAGGCAGTGACATATTACAGCAAGCTGAAGGGTAATACCGTGCTGGAGAGCCCCCTGAAGAGCTGATCCTGCCGGCCTCCACAGCAGGGACAGGACAGACACTGCAAGAATAGGTTTTTCTTTGAAAATGTTTTCTGTGGCTGGGTTTATCATTTGCAATGACCACAGTAAAAGTAGCCTTGGCAGTTAGGGTTTGGAAACTCCTTTACTACCCAATATTAGAGAGACGACTGGCATAAGTGAGAGCCAGACAGCCTCATACTCCAAAGCTACCCAGGCTACTGAAGAGCTTGTCCTGAGCAGCAACAATAGCAGAGAACACAGCATCATACGGGGTGGGAACAGGGATCAGAAGCAGTGCCACCTTCTCACAGCTATGGGACTGGATCAGCCCTGACCTAGCAATCAAACTGGCTGCTTTCCAGTGACCTCTCCAACTGACCACAGAAGGACATTAATGCCAGATTCCAGACCCTGTTTTCTAGCCTTTAGGAGAAAAGGTCATTAAGTCAGTGACAATTTTTTTCACGCTGCTTTTCACTCTGACCCATTAAGAAGTACCATGTGGAGGTGTCAGGAAGAGACATCCTCTGGACTGAAGAGAGGCAGAGCTGAAACTCTGGAGGGAGGATGCTGAGCACTGACCTGGGGAATCGGCCAGACTCGCGTTTGCAGCGTGTGGGTGTGAACTGGCTGGCAGCCTGGGATGGACTCCCAGCTCCGTCCCAAAGCTGCAGTTAAAGGCCCCTTTAGGCAAGACCTTTTCCTTGCTACCCTTTCTCCTACTGGTAGGAAAGTTTCTTCCTCTTCCTTTTCAGTCTCAGAGCTGGGAAGCTCTGTTTTGTCTTCAGGCAGACCATTAGTTAATTATCACAACGGTTCACATCCAGAATTTTTGCAGCAACTGACACTCCATTTTATGCTAACCCAGAAATTTTGAAAGCAGTTCCCCCACATGAAAATCCTTTTCCAGGGAATCTAGACTTGCTGTCTGACTTTAGACTTGCACATGAGTATTCCCCAGGGAAGTGGAGTAAAATCCAATGGTCAACAAGAGGAATTGAAACGTACCACAGACACTATACTGGAAATTACTGCTACATCTGATACTCCACCCTCTAGCCAGGAAACCAGCAGGTAGAAATAGCCCCCTCATCTCTACCTTATCCCAAGAGAAGTAGGGAAATGGGTTGGTAGTGCCATATTGTACGTTTCAGGCTATTTTTTTTCCTCCTCTTACATAGAGGATGTTGACAGATGACACGTGTTTTCAGGGACAATTCCATAGGATCAAAAGACACCAAATCCCACAAAAGTGTTTGAGTTCTCCATTGAGGGGACCTCTTTTGTTAAATTGCCAGTTATCTCCACACAATGATGTTACCCATTGACTTGCTGTTTTCCGTAAGTAGCTGCAGGGAATACTATAAGTATTGTGATAAGCAAAACTGTTTCACCAGGGCTAAATTGGTGTCTTTATTGCAGCACTGCAATTTGAAGCCAAAGGACTGCTTGATGTCCAGGTGCCTTTTATTACAAGATTAGGGTTGCAGCTGCTGAATCTGAACTTCACACCTGCAGAGTGTGCAATACACCGTGTGAATGCTATTAGCATTTCCCCGTGACCTGCTGTAGGTCTCAAAAAACATTCAAGTAATACAAAGACTCAGATATGAAATAGAGTTACTGTATCTTAACAAGTTACCATGCATCACCCAATCTGTCAAAAAAATGGCTTCCTGTGTGCTAATACCCCTGAACAAAAATGAGATAAAACATACCCAGTGAGCAGGGCTTTGTGCTAACGCATTCTGCCTATGTTTGCTTCAGGCTTAGCCCCCCCTGGCAGCAGGGCTCCTCTGGTGCAAGGCTCCCCAGGAGTTCAGGATTTACAGGATTATTTTAAGGGGGACAGCTTTGCACTTCACATTACCAGAAGAGGAGGAGTCTGCATCATATTGGTACCTCCAGAACCCCCAAAGAGCCATACAGCTATTGTGAGAAATGCCAGGGCTGTCCTGAAAGTAGATGACCCTCAACTGCAAAACCCCATGAGATCTGTGACTTTGGTACCTTGGCTCTCCTCCTACATACCACACTTTTTTTCCCCCCAGAAATCACAGTCTGAGGGAAGATCACGAAGGGACAAGCAGTCCACACAACAGCATTCACCCCAGCATCCCCGCATGGCCGGAGGGCTGCCTTTTGCTATTCTCCTAGGAGCTGATGCTTCCTGGAAACATCTTATTCCCACAAGACCATTTTTTAGCTGGGCGACCAGAAAGTGTTTTAGCTATGAAAGCACCTGCCAGACTCAGTATTTGTAGCTGCACCCTCACCATCTGCTACAGCTATTTTCAGCTCTTCAGCAATTGCAACTTGAAGTAGTTCTATAGCAATGACATCTCCAACCTCCTGACATCTCTAACCAAGATTCCTCTGCTGTCAGAGCAGCTGGCCTTTCTAAAGAGAGAACTTAAACCCTGTATGAGGATTTGTCCCAGCTGCATGAATCATCTAGAAACTTTCTTAAAGCCTGAAGGCAAGACAGGAACCACCCAGGGCCCAGAGAGATGGGTTAGCAGCTCTGTCCTTACCTTAGGCCTCTGGCAGCAGGTTTTAGCCCCTTGCTCTGCTGGAGTATATAGGCAGGTCACACAGTCAGATTAAAACTCCTGGCTTCCTCAAAATGGGGGTGTTGCAACACAGTTTTCAGAAGTCCCTCACCAGAGGCCTGGGTAACGCTCTGTTTCCCCTTCACCACCTCCTGGGTGCCCGGGGTGGAAGTACTTGTATCCTCTCCCGGAGCAATGGCACTGACCTGATCATTGGTAACAGTTGAAGTTACCCTGGTTTAATTTGCTGCTTATCTCAGAAGCAAGGGAGAAAACTTCTTTCACTAGTTTCCAGAAAGAGTTTTAGTTGCTTATTTCTTATTGTTCCCCTGTCCTTATCCAGCATTTATTATTATGTACAGCTCAGCTATTCAAAGCAATTTTAATTTATCTGCAGATCATATTACCTAGCCCACATTTTCAGATTTATACCTCAAATGGTTTCTTCTTGCATTGCATGATTATCTGAATGGAGCATGTTGCTGTGATGGATGGACCTCGAACGGTTGGTGGTTCAAGTGAATAAAAGAATCACCCAACGTGTAGTTGGTTTTCTTTACTTCTATGTAATTGCCCCAAACCACATAAGTCTACAAATCTTGGCTAACAATATCAGATTCACATATGATTTACTCATATACTCTAAGTCAGCTGCTGAAGAAAGTATTTTTCTCTTTGACTACAGATAGAGAAAGCCTAGTCTTCTAATACAAGCAGCATGAACAACTCTCATAGCAGGGAACAGAGCCATGATATTAAACTTATTATATTTGCTTATTTCCTACATTTTTGCAAGATTCAGGGGAGTGTGTCAGTTCAATTTGAGCATTTTTTAAGAGAATGGAAGGTGAAAATGCAAACTAATTCCTTATTTTATCAGAAGTGATGTTATTTAAGTTCTCCCACTCTCATTCTCACTGCATGACTTTTATCCCATAGCTCACACAAGACCCAGACACTGAAATCCTGATTGTATTATAACTGAATTTTGTAATTATTCTAACTATATTATATCGAACCGAACTGTTCAAAAATTAATTGTGTGCACCTATGCCAATGCCTACATCATAAACTGAAGGGCTTCTTGTCACACTGGTGAGCTTCAGGGCTGGCCTTCAAGGGCACACAATTCAGTTTACAGGTTTTAGAGAAATTAAGAACAGCACAGACTTCAGCCAGAATGAATTTCAGCTGCAGATACTCACGTCCCCTTATGATGTTGCTCGTTAGCTCAGAGCTTTTTCAGAGAGGTTTAATCTGCCAGCTAAGAGTGGCGATGTCACCCCCAGTGAAGCAGGGAAAGGAAAACTGGTTCAAAAGCCAGCCCTGCCCCTGCCCTGCTGTGTGATCTGGAGAGCATCACCTTGCCTCCTCTTTGCCTTTGCTGTCTTGCTAGTCAAAGTCCAAGCTCCTGCAGACAGTAGCTCCCCCAAGCTCCGGGACCCACAGTTTTATTCAGGACCACTAATGTTCAGGTAATAGAGGTAAAATAATGCATTCTATTCGGATACCAGCGGGTAGAAGCTGCTGCTGCCAGCCTGTGCTACCAGTTTTACATTCAAGAGGGGTTCCCCAGCCTGCCACCTTTGCTTCAAAAGCAACTTCCAGTATTGCCCTGCTAAGCACCCGATTCCACCTCTGCCCACCTGGAGACTGGGGTTTGGAGCCCCAGATAGCCCTGTCCGAGCCGTGCCCAAAGAGAGGGCATTAAACTGGAGTCTGGACCTGTGAGCACCCAGTGCAGAAGGTTTGCTTTGGCCCTTCGCAAATTAGTGAATCTACGACCTGCAAAGTACAATTCATCTACAGCTACCGCTGATAACACTCATTGCAGTGTTTATACAGCAGCACAGGCCTTTAGAATGTTTTCTCCTTCATTCTTTTTCTCTAAATATGACTATCAGGGTGAGATATATATACACACACTTATAAAAGTTCATTTTTATGCACCATTTCAGATAAACAGCATAATTAACACAACAAAGCCCACATTTTAAAATCCTGTGTAGCGTTCTGTTAAGAAAGCCATCCAGCACAGGTCTTGTGTGTGTTTCTTGACTGGAGAGGTGTCTGGCTGTTCTTCTGCAGTTAAAGCTAAGTGGTTTCTATGATTTTCTGTTATCTGAAGGAGGAGGATGAAATCAAATAAGAGCTTATAGTCAGTATTGCAAAACACTGAAACACACCCTGCCAATCACAGCAATGGATGCTCCATCATTATAAAAAGCCTCTTTTCTGTCTCAAAAGAGCTATTACCTCCCCCTATAGAGCCTCCATATACAAATCAGACCAGGAAAAGATATAATACTGGCGGAAGGTTCAGGGAGACGAAGGCAGAGACTGAAGAACTTCAGTACAGCACTGATGTCCAGAAAAGTGTGTGTATAAGGGGAAAATAATCAAGTTAAATGCAAGTTTTCTGGGTTCTATTATGCCACACCACCCAGAGGATGAATTTCTACACAAGTTCATCTTTAGAAAATTCTGCTAGAGATTTCAAAGCATTCCCCAAAAAAGGGCACCCAGGTGCTAATAGACACTTTCTGTTCAGGTTACAGATGGGGAAGAAGATGAGGGAATGTAGCTGGAGGGACAAAGGGCTCTTGGAGATTCCTCTGAGCAGGGTTTTGTCTCATCTACACTTCATCAATGGAAGCCCTTCTGGAAAGTCAGAGTTTTCAGCTGTTCAGTGATACATCCAGAGCTGGCTAGACGGCTGTTCAGCTGCTATCCAGTTATCTGTGCTAGACTGAAAATCCCATGAACTGTCTGTGCTTCAGTGTCACTGTGGCATCTTCACAACAGCATCTCAAACTACATCTTGAATTAATGATTTGTTGCAGGTTTTTATCTACCAATAGATCCATACTGCAGAAATTGAAGTTTTTATGTGTTTTAATTCTCATCCTTCTTTATAGATGGGACAAAACAATAATGAAAAATTGGAAAAATGATTGAAAAATATAGAAGCTGTTCTGAAAAGTTAGCAGAGGTTTTAAGAGTTAACGGAAAAAAGTTGCTATTGTACTCAATGCATGGAGCAGAATAAAGACTGCCTGATTTTCACATTGCTTCTATAATTTGGCTCAGCATGATGCAAACAAGGGTAAAAATAAGACCCTAAATAATATTTCCCATTATTTCCCTCTAGCCAAATTCTAGGGGGTGGGAATCACTCCTGATGACCTCCCACGGGGCTGAGCCTGCTGAAACACATTCCCTCTGGGATCTGGAGCCTTCACACCACCGGGGGCTTTAGATGGGCCAAGGAGCCATGAGTGATGTGGCTCCAAAACAGCCCATTTTAAGGACTCATCTAGGAAGAGATGGCGGGACCAACTAACATGCAGGGAAGCTGTGGGTAATCAACAACAATAACAAAAAACCAACCAGTTTTTGCTTGCTTTGTAATAGCTGGTGAGGGCCTTTAAAGCATCAGATTTCAGAGTCCTGTGATTATAGGCAAGTCATAGCACAGCCAAGAAATTGAATTTCCAGTTCCTGTGGCTATAAAAAAAGTTGGATGGAATCTAAATACATCCTAAAGACTCAAAAAGAAAAAAAGCAAAAAAAAAAAAAAAGAAGCAGGACAATGACAAGTATTTGATTAAAAAGCTGTGGGTATATCACAAATGAAAGATAAGAGCGTATTTTGGAAGGTGTGTTAGGGAAAGTTTCTGCTGTATAATTAAGAAACAACCATGAGCTCACTGTAGTGGGCTTAGGAGAGGAATTTACTGCAGAGCAAGCACTCTTGTAGGGACAGAGTATTTGCTTTAATAAGATTCTCTCCTTGTGGCATCCTCTGGGACACCATCCTTCTGTCTGATGAAGCACTTAAATGCTTAAGTTTTGCTTAAGGTTACAGCTTCTCTAGATAATTCTAATTTGAGAAAGGGAGGAAAAAAAGACATAAAGGAAATCACAATGCGGCTTTGTAGGCACTGGTCCATGGTTTAATGCAGTGTACTCAGAAGAGGGTTGTGCCTTGTCTCCTGAGATTACACAAAGCAAAAGGTGGCTGAGGATCTTTCTATGCTATCCCTTGTTAAAATTTGTTTAAAATTACCTTTATGAATAGTGTCTGAGGTTCCCCACTTTCCTCTTTGCCATTGCACTCTGCAGTCACCTCCACTTTGCCCCAGGGAAAGCGCTGCCTGTAATAAATCTACACTCCAGTCCCTCCATCCTGACTAAAGCGAATACAGACGTACCCATGCAAACTTGGAACTTGCTTTGATAAGGTGCATCGTAAGGCTGCAACATCCCCAAATTCAGCAAAATTTCTGAATCACCCTGAGAACCTGAGGGAACAGGGGACAATTAGCTGATGCTGAGTTTCACGTTGCCTGGCTCAATAACTACTCGGGTTAACAAAAGCTGTCTGTAGTCATGGTCATGATTAGCAGCACATGGAAGCAGGTATCATGGAAGGGCTCACTGTAGCTTGGTGGTTATCTGTTTGTGGACGTGAGACCTGGGCAAAGGTACAGACATCCCAAAGTCTGGAATGGCAGCTAGAACCTCCACAAGGTGTGAAGAGGAAGATTTTATATTCAGCTGATCCAGGAGGGACAAAAAGCAGTGTGGAGTTTAAGGGAACAGAGCCAGCAGGCTGTTTTATCTTGATTCCATCCTCGATTCAGTTGGACTGCAGGGACGTACTCTTCATTCAGTACCTTGTAGGTAGCAATGTGTTTGGAAAGGTTGCCTGCTTCTCCACAATTGCTCCTGGCTTTATGCTTCCCTTGGAGAAGCATCAATGCTGGGAGAGGAGCAGTTTCTCTGAGCAAAGCTCTAACAGCTCCCAAGCTGTCGGTGTCATTTTACAGGTTCTGCTCAGGATGAGATCATGTCATCTGGGAGACATCCACTCACCCTGGTTACGCTTCTCTGCCTTCAGAGCTCTGCTGCTTCTTTGAAAGTCTTTATTTGTTTGTCCTAAGTTTGAAAAGAACTTTCTCAAAGAACTGCAATTCTGACAGTTCCCTCAACCCAGATAGGTGGATATTCAATAAAAATTGTACTGAGCAGACTTTTCACTAGAAACAACAAATTATTAGTCTCTTCAAGGTGATCAAATAGTGGTGATCCCACAGAACCTGGCATAACTACAAGCGTTGCTTGGATACAGAGCAAATTTAAGGTATTTCATACGTTTCTGTTTTATTACCTATATCTAAGTTATTTTATGTCTGTTATACTTTGTATTTCATTCATTGATTTTTGTATTACATTCATTTTAATAAGCATTAAAGGGATTGATACTGAAAATCCAACACACAATAGGACAGTCTGTGTCAAAATGGACAGTTAGTTTTGATGATCTTGGTAATCAAACCAAGAACCATGATTTTATCAAACAATTCTGGATAGCTGGAATTTCTGAAATATTGCCATTGGTTTTCCTTGATTCCATTCCTCTATCTCTGTGGTTCACTGTTTAACAACTTCCATACTGTATGAATGAAGAAAAGGAGAGAGAAAGCTTCACTGATCGACCACAGACAAAAGGGAGGGTGTCAGTTTTAGTGGGAAGAGGTTTGAACTTAAAGGACTTTGTACAATATGGGTTGAAACAAATCTACAACACAAGCAGCACTGCTGTTTTTCTGGATGTGCAGAGGTCACACCACCCACCTCGCAGCAGGCCCCCAGTATCTGGAGGTCTGCGAGCCAGCTTGCCCAGCTACACCAGTTCTTCAGATCTCTCTCTCTTCCACAGAACATCTGACATGGCAAACTTACGATCCAAAGTTTTCAAGCCCTTTGACAGTCAGTGGACTGTTGGCATGAGAATTAGCTTGCATCAATATTAGCAATGGCAGGGAAGGATCCTCTGCTGCCTTTTAGCCCCCGTGGCTATCTGTAGAGGTATTCTGTACACTCCTTCCTGAAGGTCTATGCTTTGTTGCTCAGCAATTTCCCCAATGCATGGACATAGGAAAGGAAGGAGATAATGCTTCATTGGTTAATCACAGGGAATGAGGAGAGAGAAACTTAATCAAGATTTAGTGGAAAAAGATAATCATTACTGGTGATCTTGGGCATGCAGAAATGGAACAGGTGTAAAATGTCTGAGCTTGTACAAAGAAAGTCTTTGTAGCAGTACACAACTCATTTCAGTGTCATGTCAGACATGCTCTTAACCTGTCCTCCTAAGAGATGCACAGCTATCACAGGTAACCTGGAGAAGTCATGACTGATTACTAGCACCATGAAACTCAAGGACTTCCTCCCAGCTCACTTGTTTCTTCTCTGACAGGAGCAAGAGATCAGAAATGAAACAGGATGTCACTTCTTAATAGTCTCCCAAGTCAAGCAAGACTATTAGGATATAAATATACGGTCTTTATTTGCAAAGAGGAATGAAAGAAATTGCTACAAAGACAAGCAGAAGTAATATCCAGAGATATCCATCAAATGAGGGATGCAGAGCCAGACAAAAGTATCTCAAAACAACAGAGATCTCTAGCCTCAGGACAAAGCTCCATTTGCTGAGAAAAATCAGTGTAGGATATTTACCCCAACTCTGACAGCTGCGTGTTTGGCAATCAGTTGGAGTCCATGTGACAAGGCCAGCAAGCAATAAAAACCTGCTCGTAGTAAGGATAATATTCACTGTGGCGTTTAGGCCGTTGTGATCAGCTGTTTCTGAGGAGGGTTTCATCTCTCCCAAATGGCTTTCTCCATGAAGTGATTCTGCAAAGGTACTCAAAGAATTGAGTACCAAGGCCATTAGAGCCTGTACAGGAGAAGAGCAGTCCTCAGGCTGGAAGAGGAGAAGCCATAGACAGTCAAGATGGTGCAAGGAGAAACGAAGGTCAATATATAATCCTGGAAAAATGAGAGGCCCCTTCAGTCCTGGAGATAGCTGCAAAAAATGCAGTGGAGCTGAGCAACTGCCCTCTATGGGACAGAAAGGGAGAAGAAAAATAAATAAATCAAAGGTCTGCCCAACCAGCTTTATCACTTCTGACTCTGACAAAACCATCAGCCCCAGAAAAAATCAGTATGAGAGTGAGCACTCTGGTCGCTCCCAACATACTCTGTTATATTGAATCCCTGATCTTTTTAGGGAGATATCTTCTACTAGGAGACAGAGAGGCATCTGCAAGCCAAATCTAAGCTATGACTTTCTTCTTCAGCAGGGACATTTAGCCATCTACACATTTTACCCATGTATACAGCTGGTAACTTTAATCAAATAAATCTGCCACCGTCCAGAAGTTGGAAGATGTAAAAGTTTGCAGCTCTTTCACTCTCTTTTGGTTACGGCCAGGTCTGAAGTCCTCGATGCTGAGGTGGGCCAAGGCGTAGTTTCCAGGAACTGCTGACTAAGCAATGAAATATTATCAGGAGTTACTGTATTAAGAGATGGGAGGGCAGGCACAACAACAGCTGCGTGTGCAGCTTTTGTTGCTGTTGTTGCTAATCAGAATACAAGTAAATTATTTCTTCCATCTGTGACTCCCACAAATAAGATCTCCCTGCTGCTATTGTCTCAACTGCTCCACTCATCAAGTCCCTTTGTTTTGCATGTCACACTGGCCATTTATGACGGAGTAAAATGGATTTGCCTTCCAGCAGTAGTTTTTTTTCATTTGATTTGGGTTTTAAATGCAGTGAACATGAGAACTTTTGAAACTTCATGATGCCTGAATGCTTAGAGCACTCATTAAACATTTATTGTGTGAAGAGGGGAAGAAAAGCCAAAGAAAACAACAACAAAAACCCCAGATGAAGTGTAAAACAGGGGAAACAGAGTTCAAGGCAAACTTTATTCAGGGGCAGATTTCATCCTCTGCTCAACGATGAAGGAACATTTGCTCTTCCATATTCAGTGGTTGCTGGGACCTGGCAAGCTACAATACCACTCAGGGCTGTTTTAAATTGCTACCCTGGTACAAAGGCATCTGTGGTGATCTGAAAGCATATGGAATAATAAGAATACAGAACATCCCCCAGTTTCAAAGAGCCTCTGTCTTCCTTTAGCATGCCACCACCTCTCTCCACCTCAGGGCGGGACTGGTTGCATCTCTGTTTGCTCCATATCGGTGCAGGAGTGGCTGCACAGCGTCTAGGCACAGCAGTAAGGACAACCTGACATGGAAGAGCATGGCACAGAGGTGGCTGGTACCAGCATGGCTGGTGGCCTGGGAGAGTGGCGAGTGCTGCACCCAGTCCCCAGCAGTTGCCTGAGGGTGCAAATGGAGAACGAACACCCAATGGTCAATTTACAGGAAACACGGTACTAACACAGGAGAGTCAGAAGGGATTTTTTTCTTTAGCTGATGTGTACAGAGTTTAAGGGAGTATGTAAATGCACAGGTCTCCTAAATGGCCTGAATTATTCCAGGGTCTCTCCAGGAGTTCAGCTGAACCAAGCAGTGGTGATGAAATCCTTATTTCGGTGACATCCTTCACTTCAACACAGTTGGGCTTTTACCATCATGGGCCCATGCAATTTCTGGAAATAGCTATAGCTGTGAAAACAGAGTATGAAACAAGTGGGGCAGATCCCACTCTCCATTCATGCACAGTTGGAAGTTTAACTGCAACACAAATCACTGCAGCCAGAGGCTTCTCTCCAAAGAGGTAGTGGCTGGCTGCTCCGATCAGATCGGTAGCAATGCCTGTTGAGGGAACATATCTTTTCAAGTCACGGCTCTGGATGTTTTTAACTGCCTCTCCTTTACTAAAGGGAGCTGCAAATACCAAATGGAGAGGAAAATTCAGATTTAGAGGACTACGGACAAGTCTCCCAGTTTCATCTAAAGTTTAAAATCACCGAGGATGGCTGTGTGACAGAGAAACCAGTTACTGTGCTACGCAGGCTTCTCTACTCGGCTCATTACTGAGTTAATCTGTGTGAATCTCATGATGTGGGAAACTGCCCCATGGCTCTTGCACAGGACGGCAGCTCAGCACTGTACAGAAGGGGTCCACTTCCACATCCAGGCTCTTCTCATTCACCCCACAGTAAGATATTTCCCCCTGGCTCCAGGTCCAATTTAGGATGCTGGGAGGTCCTTGATAATATTGGAAGCCCCTCAGCAATTCTACAGCAGTCAGAAGTCCTGATCTTCAAGAAGGATAATGAATTTGAGAATTCCCGGTGGAATTTACTGGAGCTACAGCAAAGCCAGTAGTCCATGCTCAAGTGCCCAATCCTTCAAACTTTTGCTATCTGATCACTGCTGGAGTCCTGAGTTCAGCAGAAGGGAGCTCAAAACCAAAGGATTGTAAAGTAGCCTTAAGTCACAGCTGCACCTTTCTAACCATTTTATTAGCAGAATGTGGATACAGTTTCCTGCATAATTCAAATCCTCATGAAGTATCTCATACCATTTGTCAATGGCACCAACATAACCACTGAACACCATGGGGAAGGTTGCTCTAACCGCATATTCATACAACCACTGCCCAAAGGGGCCTGCAGGAAAAAGCATAAAGGATGGGATTAACACCATTTAACGGTCATCTACAAGGTCAACACCCACACCCCAGAGAGCCACGTTTTCTGTTCCATTAGGCAGCAGACACACACAGCTCTGCAGAGGCATAATTCATCCATCTGGGTGACTTGCATTATAAGGTGCCCATATTCCCCACTGACTGAAGAGGGGACTGGGGAGCAGTGGGGGGACCTATATCTGATCAGAGGATTCCCAGTGGTCACCAACTGCAGCTGCACCATGAGCTGGGGAATCCTCCGGAAGTCCTGGATGCTGACAATAATTGAGATTCTACCCCCAGATCCCCACTACTATGAGCACTCTTGGTTAAGTGTACAGCATGGATGTACCAGATTAAATTCAGCAGTCGAACTACCTGTTAAGCATGAAGTTATCTGAGCATATAATGATAAAGTCAACACAGAGCAAGGTTTCAGAGATGCAGCCTTCAGTGAGGGATTTAACCCAGTGATTTCAAATATAACTCCCTGTATTTGCAAGGGTTGAAATAATTTCACACCATCTTGAATGGCAGGTTATGGGTCATCATCCACCAAAATCATGGGTAAGCAATGAACAAGGTTCAGGATGGGTGATTTAATAACAAACAAACAGATAAAGTACCCTGTTATTATGGAGCATGGATATTATTGCATTTTCCATTTACTGTCAGGATCTCAATGATAAATAGTCCTTCATAACTTTGATTCTCACATGCTAGAGTTATTAAACTTGATTGTGTTTACCCCCATGTTTCATTAAGGCAGGGATGAATTTTCATGGTTCATCCAACATTCATAATTTCTTATAATTTCATTGTTTTGCTCTTTGTCTCAGCAGCTATAATATTAACCTAGGTCAGTAATTCTGTCGAGTGGGAGCGATGATTCTTGAAATTGGGAATTTAAACCATGGGAACTACATCTTATCTCAAAGATGCAAAAATTAAAATCTTGGATAATCACTGGATGAACATGTGGAGAGCAGCTGGGGTCTGTACAGCCAGGGAATATTTGCCTCCTGTATACTTATGATATGCTTATATGATGCAAAGTTCTCTTCCATTAGTCTGTCTTGGATATGACTTTACATTACAAGCAATTTTTCCCTCCCACTTCTGGTTCCCATCTAACAGAATGTGCTGATTTATCTTGAGAAGTATCTTGAAATATCACCAGCTCCTGGAAGAATTTCAGGGCCCATGTGCACCCCAGAGAAAAGTCAGTTGTGTCCTGAGATTTGGTGCATGGATTCAGACATCACAAGACCCAGAAGCTTTGTCACATTACATCTTTTAGTTTGGACCTGCCATGATTTACACACTCTTTTCTTTCTGGAGGCTGAGTTTCCTGGCCAGAGATATCATCATGGGCAGCCATGCACACCAGGAAATCCAACTATGAAGACTGGTCTTTAAAGAAAAGGAACATGAGGCACATTTATTGCAGTCATGTGTGCCCAAAGTCAAATGTTCCACCTAGGGTGGAAGGTAGACACTTTCTTCACACATTTGATGTTGATCCTTAAATTCTGCCAAAGAATGAATTTCCAAGGAAGCCTTCCGAGTAATCTTACATATTACGCTTGCCAAAGTTAGATCTGAATCTCCTGAGATTCATTATATTTGAATCAGCTGCCACAAAGACCTGGGTCTCAGTGGATGGAACAGGGATATCAGCAAGCCTGGAGCTCTCTCCCTGTGCTGTGCAGAGCTATATTGTATTCTAGGGAGATTGTATCCCCAGGTCTAGAATTACACAGAACGGTGTAATGAATAAACCATTCATTTCCTGTTGTGTTACTGGGAGTGTAATCTCTAGAAATCCAAAATTACCTAAAAAAGAATATAGAATTCAACAGTAGCATAACAGCAAACTATCCCCCAAAGCACAGTGTTCAGCTTATGACATAGTTTCAAGTGACCTCTTCTGTGGGAAAAAAATTCTTTCAGTCCTCTAGTAATTTGTTAAATTAAGTCTTTCAAAGCTCTGAATTCCCAGACCACAAGATAAGAATAGGCACTGTCTTAAGCATTTTGGGTCATATTACCAAGCTCTTCTCTTGTTTTGCTGATCAGGGATATCAATTAAACTCAGACACCAGAGTGAAAAGAGCAGGCGTATTTTACTAGAAATAACTAAATAATATAACAGAATAATACAGAAAACATACAGTAAGAAAAGACAGAATAGTGCACTCAAATAGGAAAATACAGGGTAATGCATCACATCATTGCTACTTGAGCGAGAGAATAGTGATTAAGAAAGATCCATCACCACTTGCATACTTTACCATCATCCAGACCCGCAGTTGCTGGGCAGCCCCGGGTGCAGTGAGGATTTGTTGAGCCTTTCCCGGCGAGTGGGAAATCCTACGCGGGGCGTCCACCCGTAGGTGAGGGACCCAAAGTCGCTGTGAGCGGGTCCGGCCTTATATACCTAAAAATCAGTAAGCCAGAATAGCTGGCACCTTTGTTTTAAGCGGAAATATCTGGTTTAAATTTCACATTAGGTTCCCCCCAGAGCCTGGCCAGGGCTCAAGGAAGAAACTAAGGGAATTCCTCTGCTTATCTGATCGGATTATGCACAAGGTCTCACATCAGGTCTTGGAGACAGGCACCTGCCTCCATGACTCTGTTACCCTATTCATATACAAAGGAAGGGGAAGATACATTCATCACATCAGGTCTCGGAGACAGACACCTGCCTCCGTGACTCTGTTGTTCTATTCACATACAAGGAACGGAAAGATACATTCAAGGTAGCTGCATCCTCCATGCAGATTTCATTCATACTGAGTTAACAGTTTCGGCTCAGGGCCTGTTGCTCAGGCTTCAACACTTCCACCTTCTACATCAGAGTAGGTGGTTTGTTATAATTTAGTATAACACCTGTTAGCACAATGGTTATCAGTTATAAAATGTACAGGATTCATCTATAGGTCAACTCTGGCTTGGGCCTATGGTCCAAGCCTTAGCACTTCATCTCTGCAGTCACAAGAACTAGATATTGAAAATAATCATCCCTGAACACATGCACATATATTGCTGCCCCTCTCCTTTTCTTCTCATTCCTCTCATTTTATTCTGTCTTTACAAACCCAGACAGATGTGTAATGCCATCTCTCATATTTGACCAGACTTGTCTCAGGTGGTCCTGTCCTCATGGGTAGTGTCCTGCCCATCTTTCCTAGTACAGGCAGCGGTTGTGCTCACATTCATTGTGTTTGCTGTTCTTTGATTTGCTCTACACCTGTCCCCACCATCATAATGTTTTCACTACAGTCAGTCTCATACCTCAATTCACATCCTGTTCTCTTTTTAATCTCTTTGGGCATCAGGGGTGGGGGGGATCAATCCACTTTATATATAACACTTTTTGTAGAACTTCCATCTCCTCTGCCTCCAGCCTCCAATGTCTGTTCCTTTTACTGCATCTGCCTCTAGTCTGTACTGTTAGTACATGAGTTTGATATATTTTTACATTGATACCAGACATGGGTTTGGGTTTTTTAAAATTAAGTTTGATTTCATCAATCGCCAAGCACTGAGCAAGAAAAAGTGCTGCCAGAGCAGACTTACTCATCAGACTAGGATGGCTCAGATGCTGTAGTTTTACAACCAACTAGTGTACGGGAGAGATGTAATAAACATCACATCCATCTGCCTTCTCCTCCGCAACCTGAATGACCATCTGCATCGACATTGGCTGGGGGTGACCTTTAGCACAGCCCAGAAAAAACCTTTGAACAGCTGTAGACCCAAGGGCCTTTTCCAGGGCTGCGTGACTGCTCCAGACATGAACCATTTGATGAATGGGGTCTTTGAACTGATAAGCTGGCTCCTGATTCAAAACCGAGCTAGCCACAACCTGAATTTTCCACTAACTATCCCCAGGTCAGACTAACAGATCTGAAAAAGCATTTCAGATTTGGACAACTTTTGTAGTAAAAGACACAAAGACTAGGGAGGCTCCATGAGAGAAACCCTGAAGTGTGAGCAGCTCTGAAAAATCCTCTGTGTCCAGCATAGCTTCTCTGCAGTCTGATCAGGGTGTTCACTTCTTCAGAGAAGGGAAACGAAACAACAGATATAGTTCCCTTAACCTGACAGACATGCTTCAGCTGGAATATTTCAACACCAGATCCATCTTGGAGGCCAAGTTCCTTTTTGGAAAAACTACCTCTGTGCATGAGAAGCCATGGCCGCTTTTGCAGCTCCGTTTCCTGATTGGTACCTGTTCCTCAGGCTCACTGACGGTAACAGCCAGCTAAATGCCCTCCTCGTTAACCTGCCGGGCAGTCTGGTTTCTGAAACACTGCCCTGGACACATCTACATCAGCCCCTGCTGCGCCAGCCAGATCATCCCGCATCACATTTGAGCTAACTGCAGATGGAACCTGTAATCTTGTTTGAGCAGATGAGACATCGATTGTATGTCTTGTCCTGCCTCTCCACCAACTCATCATTTGCTCTTTCAAAACATTGCTTAGTATGGTAATATGGAGCAGGCTTCTTAAAAGCTCAAGCTTGGGGATAGTTATTTTGCTCCTCTGGGAGAACACGGAGACTTGCAAAGTGTGTTTTTATGGAGAAATCCTATCTTGAAAGACAACATCATTAATAAGGTAGGAAGTGTGAAAATCATTTACTTGTAGATAGCTGTAATGTCAAACTAATACAGCTCTTATCATGAAACCCATAGCTAATGGTAGATACTTATCTTCCATTTCTGGAAGCCACATGATCTGAAATTTTCTATTTTCACAGAGAAAGAAACCAACCATAACTAGGTTTCTGGATCTTTATATTGCAGGGAAAATAAACTGGAAGGCTGACTTGGAAGCATCCTCATGACTCCAGACAAAAATGAAGAACTCTAAATATTTGTTTATGGATCCCCCGATTTTTAGTCTCTTCTTAATTTTTGGGCAAGGCCTGGCTCATGAATTTTTACTGCTTGAATACTGCTGTCTGCCATTCTAGTGGCTCAAGAAAGCCTTACAGTGAGCACCAAAAAAAATTACTTTTCCTTTAAAACACCCTCATATTGTCAGAGGGATAAAAACCCAGCTTATATATATAAATAAGAAGCTGGTCAGCTGTACTTAAAATATTCAAAGAAATTCTCTTCTTAGCACTTCTATCTTTAAGTTATAAAGCAAGGTTCGTTGGCTGCTGACATTCTTGACTTTCAAATAAAGAGACTCAGTAAGGCTGCTTGCTTTTTCTTCTGCATTCTCTTAAAAATGCCTTTACAAATTATTTAAGGCAAGTCGTCTTCATGGTTTTCAGTTCAGTACAGAAGAGAAACAAAGCTGAACAGCACCCCACTGATAGCATTATGAATGCCACGTAGGTTCTTGTTTCAATCTCAAACTTTACATTAACTGCTGGCATTAATGGAGGCAACTCCTGACTCCGCAGCAGCTTAAGTGAAACCAACATCAGACCCACAAATACTTGATTTTTAAAATAAGCAAAGTGAGTAAAACAGTAGAGAGAAAATTAATTAGTGCCATTTAGGATAAAATAGATGGCTTTCAAGTTTTCTCCCCACAGCTCTTTAAAGAAAGGAAACTGTTTTAACCACTTGGGAGTAAGAAAAATGTTGCCAAAACAGCTGTGAATATAAAAACAAGGACATGCAGCCTATAGAAAAAAAAAACAAACCAAACAAAGCCAGAAAATCAAAACCAAACCAAACCCAAAAGAAACCCATAAAGATAATTCAGACAAGCCAGGTGACCATCAGGAGGATGGATGTGAACCTTCTTTGCCATTGAGAGATATGATATGATATATGATGTATGATGTATGATATATATCAGATATGATATGATGATATGATATGATATGATACGATATGATATGATACTATATTATATATTACGATATGATATAATATGATATGAATTATATGGGCAGACAGATTTATACTAAACTGGAGACACCACAAAGGTTTGCTCCAAAACACAAAACCTGGGGTTTGTATTATGGGACAAACAGAGGCAAACCAGCCTGTCCAGAGCAGTTGGCTAATTCAACCTGATTATCAATTAGTTGCATATTGAAGGTGATTATAGTATGATAAGACTGTCCTCGGAAAACCTGCTCTGCAAATTCCCAACTCCTTTATGTAATTTCTAGTGCCCGGGTCAAGATGCCACCAGCTTCCTCTACAGTCGTGGACAATTCCAGCAACATTCCAGAAAATAAATCAGCATTTGCAGCATCTCAAATCCGTGTTCACGCACACACTAGTAAAGAGGCCCATGTACATGATCAACAGATTTCTCTACTGCAGTCTTATTTTTGAAGTTTTGCTGTCAACAGTTACAGAACTGATTCATGACCAAAATGCAGATTTGGGGAGAGCAAGAGGTCTCTGTTACTGCTTCACTAACTTGCAGTGAGAAAGAAAATGTGGCAGACTATGAATGATTTAGTGTGACTTTATACAGGCAAAACTGTTTACTTTTTCTCAGTTCAAAGAACTGTTTTGTTCTGTTTACAAATGTCCTTGCATTTTACCTACAAGAAATGAAAACAGTACCTCAATCTGTAAGAAAAAGACTTAGGAAAAAAAAAATCTCTTCAACTTGAAACAACTATTTTTTCAGTTATTAAAACTGTTGAAGAATTCAAGATATTATTCAGCCAGCTTTTGTCACTGGACCTTTGGGGAACCCACTGGAACCCACTGCTGTCCCAGGCTCCCCTCGCCAGAGTGACAGTGGTGGCATCTTCTCAGTCTTCAAAGCAAAGTTCAAATTGACGAGACAGTGGCTTACATGAAAGGACAATTGTACAGAGATAAAGCCTGGGTTTTTTAAAGACTATTGTAATTGGGAGAGAAAAATTATTTTTTATAACATCAGTTGAAAAAAAAAACAAAACCCTCACTGTTTTCTTTTTCATGAAGTAGGACAACTGACTGTTTCTTTTAAGGCACTTGACTGTTGGAGAGGTTTTTTGTTTTCCAGGTTGGGGTTTTTTTGGATGAGGGTTACATAAAAAGTAGATCTCATCCTTTCAGTAAACGTTGAACAACCTCAACAAAAATAAAATCAGGTATTTTTTTTCTTGCTAACACCTTCTTAAATGTAACATGTTTTGATGGAGACTCCTCAGCCAGCTCTACTCTCAGCCCTCCTGTAATTGGTTGAGTTACCTGGGAATCAAAATCAATTCCTATCAGAGAAAAAAAGAGAGACTGCCCAACACTGCACCGGGCTGGCAATACATCCTGGCTGGTGTAACACCTCTGCTGCTACAGCACGTTGAGACAACCCTTCCATAAGATAATAAAAGTTTCTTACACAGTCCTGTCAGGGGAAGTGGAACAGCTCACTGGTGACCTCCTGCTGCAATCAGCTCAGCTCCTAACAGTGGGGCTGGGTCAAAGCAGAGACTCCCCTCGGCTAATCCCCCCTCTGTCCCTGCGGGGAGTGATGCTCGGAGGAGAGCACAGGAACAGGGCATGAACAGATGGAGCCTTTTTCCTGGCCATGTCACAGCTTCTAGCAGCCCCCAGCTGATGCTCTGAGGCAGAGGTTTGATAACCTACATGTTATGTCAATACTGGCCATAAAGTTATCCAACCCTTTTACCAATCTAACTGCAAGGTCTGGCTCCAGATGATAACAAATTATACAGGCTAGCTCTACACAGAGGGAAGATAAACAGCCTTTTTATTAGTTTTAAATTTACTGGCTGTTAATTTCATGGGGCAACGGGACAGAGTAAAACACCAGGAGCCTTCAGTTTTTGTCATACACTTCACAGCTATAAACTTCTCTAAAAGTCCAGTGTATATCTCTTATCTCATTTTCCTAGTCCTCTCATGGTCCCTCCCTGTCTATATCTTGTCCCCTAAAGGATGAGATGATTGAGAATTCCCACCTTCCACTGAGGTTGAAAATGTTCCAACAAAAATCCTTTCTAAATTTAATTTTCTCTTTATGAAAGGGAATTTTTCACCAAATCCATCTGCTTTCCACATCAAAAAACTCAAACAGAAAATCAAGTTTCTTTCAAAATGCCAAACATCAGAAAGGGAAATATTTGTACTTTTCCAACACACCAAGATACCCTGATCTTCAGTTGTTTGCTGAAGTTGAAAATACCAGGGAGTCTTCTAATCCGCTCTGCTTCACAACCTGCTCTGCCTAGATCACTGCTCGTTAGGGTGAGGACTGTTCTTCCCCACACTGCAGCACCCACTACAGGACAGCCACGATCTCAGCTGGGTCTATTAGACACCACTGAAGTTCAGTCGTCAAAAAGAGTGTGGACAGCAGAGACAAATCTTTGTTTGCAGGGCACTCTCACTACTATGGGAGTGACTGCCCAAGATGCCAGCACTGAGGAAAGGGCCATTCTGGATCAAAGAACAACTAAAGCCCCACAGGGACTGCAAGCAGGAGCGAGACCCAGGACACGTGTTTTTCAGGGTCCTTGGAGAGAGGGAGCAGGATCAGTCCCCATGATGGTGACTCAGAGTGAGCTCTCTAGGTCAACACTTTTCCGACTTTCCATCAGGCACTTTAATCTATAAGCCTATAGCATTTATTTGTGTCTCTCAGAACAGCAGATAAACACATTATTCAATCAAATGCTTTTTTACGTTACTTATGTCCATATTCCTGTAGCACCCAGGAACCAATTTAAAACCCATCATACCGGGTGCCCTACAAATCCATGGAGAGAGGCACTTCTTGCCTCCAAAGGTCTCCAGCACAAACAGACATGTGAAAGGAGGTGCAGCAGCTGAGCCATGGGGTGCAGAAGGGCAGTGGCAGACAGGGAATACAGCTGGGGCCTCCTTGGGCCATCCACTGGTTTTTTTGTGAAGTGCTGAGAATCCTCAAATGTTGTGCCCTACCAAGTCCCACAGCTTAATGATGCTTTTGAGTGGCTGCTGTAAACAAGATTTTTTAATCCCATTTTAAAACTTGCAGGTTCAAACTGCTGGTATTTCAGCTGGGTTCTTCTCTGCCTACTTCTCCCTGATACCCCCTCCAGCCAGAATACGTGAGATAAACCTGCAGACCCCACGGGGTAACAGATGGAGCTAACACCAGGACCCCTAACGAGCTATATGAACCAGATTTTATTAGCAAAGCCCATTTGCTGGCTCGGGATCCCAGATATCCAAGCCAACCATTTCTGCCCATCTTTGTCCATTCCTTTCCATTTGTTCTATTAAATAAATGGCAAGGCTGGCTCCTAGCCCTTGCCTCCTGCCTTTGCCAGCCTGTGATCCCAGCAGCTCCTGGAGCAGCCTGGAGAACCAAGCAGCCACCGACATTTGTGGACACCTGCTCAGTAATGACTAAGCTTGGACTGGGAGAGCAGAGCACCACCAATAGAGGAGGTTAGTGTGCACGGGTGTGGGGTTCAGCTTGTACTTTAATGTCTATTTATTCAGTCCAAACTAGTGACCCACAGATTAGCCCTCACTAACAGGTGATCCGTTCTTCCATGAAGCACTTTACTTCAGCTCAGCGGTTGGGCACAGATAAAAAAGGGCTCATGCCACATTACAAAAATAATTAATTAATAAAAACCAATGAATTGCCCAGCTGAGGCTGAGTAATCTGCTGCTGGGAGACATGAATGAAGTGGAGCTGACAGAAATGTTCTCCTGGAATAAATTTATATCCAAAAAAGAGAAGTAAAGAGAAAATAAGGGAGAAGGATCCTTGTGCGGGTATGCAGATGGATGTGAAAGGGACCATGGCCTCTGCATTTGTCTAGCCCTGAAGCCAGGGCAGAGTCAATCACTGACCTCTCACGCTGACAGCAATGTCAGTTATAGCAAAACGTATGGGCAGAACCAATTAAATGGCTGCAGGAGAAAGGGGGAAAAAAACCTGGCCTGTGCAGACACACACGGGTGAGCGATGCTCATAAAGGGACACCGTGGTAACAAGCCACGCGAGCTGCCTGCTCCTCTGTGGCATTCAGCAGCCGGGGAGCCCGGGGTCTCAGCAAGGCCCAGTACTGGCAACTGTCCTGGTATTTCTCCACAGGCAATTTTCAGCTCTCAAAGCCAAGAGTCTTGGGCAAAACAGGGCTGGGATCTTTGTGCTGGTGACATAAATCCCGGGAGCTCTACCAAGACGATGCAATTGCAACGCTTCTTTGAGGACTCACATTTCTGTAACCTGTCCACTTTGAGGGAAGAAAGAGTCACAGCTTTCTGTTGGCATTTTCAAGAATGCAGTGTGTCTCCAGGGGAGGCCAAGGGCAGAACATTTCCAGTTCGCTAGCCACGAGGATGGGAGCAGAGGGGTGACACTAAGGCAACCATCTGCTGCCTGCACTGTGGATCTGTGCAGCACCCAAGGGAGCCCGGGGCTCTGCTTTCAGAGATCCTGCACCACAGGCTGCTGTGGAACAGGACAGCTCGGCCTCCCCCGTGCCAGGGCTGGGGGGTACCAGGCCTCCTGGGCAGGGGATTCATGGGGGCCCAGCCAAGCTCCTCCAGAGCAGGAACGGGATGTCTGCCCTGCCGTAGGCCCCCCCAGAAGGGATGGAGCTGGCTGCACATGCACCCTTCACAAATGACGGTCACGGTTCTGAACTGGATGGACCTTCTTTTTTGGGAGGACAGATTCATTTTCTATGTCAGAGTCCTGATTGATTTTGATCTTGCAGTATCCATCAGGACTGGCTTCTCTAAAAGCACTACGGTTATCCCTGTGTTAGAAGGAGTGTGAGATAACAAGGCTCAAACTGTGAGCAGGGGTGTCTGACCTCGCTGTTCGCTGGGGGGTAATCAGAGAACAGGTGGAACGATCTGGTTATTCAAATACCTGTTATTATTCTCTTGGCTTTCTAACCAAAGGAGGCTTATGTGATGATTGTGTGTGTGCACGTGTGCGTGGGTGAATCCACCGGCCACTATCCATCAAGTCTGGGAGGGGATGTAGGTCTCAAAGACAGCCTGGTTCCTACGGGCGCCTGGGATAGAGGTGAGAAGGAAGAGGGGGGAGATCCCATGTGTGCCCTGTGTTCAGCCCAGGAGAAAGAAGGGATCAGACCTGCCTCACTCAGAAGATAAAGAGGATCTTATGTGGATGGACAAGTGCAGTAAGGCTGAAATATTGGGGGTCTTTTAAAATAACTTGATTTTTAACTTCTTTTTTTTATAAAAGCATATACTATTTCATATTCTGGAGAGTTTTTTCTTCTGTTGGTTTTCCCTATCTCAATAATAATAGAATGAGGCTGGAGTTTTCCCCTTTCTTCTCTCCTTCTTTTCCTTAAATAAATAATTTCCCCCAACACACTATCTCAAACACCAAAATATCCCCAAACTTTGGCAAAGGGACAGAAACTCAGGAAACAAAATAAATTTCTGCAGCAGTGACACATTTTCCAAGCTACCACCAAGCTGCAAAGCTTTATTTTTCTATTGTTGGTCTTAATTATAAAAACAAAAGTCAAAACCCTGACATATGACAGAAGAAAATAGTGTGAAAATCTTCAGATAACAAAATAATAAGCCCTATTTGAAGACAACAGCAGCGCAAATTGCAAAACGTTTCAGAACTTTTTTTAAAAGGAAACCCTTCACTTATATGCTGAGTATTAATTTTTTCCTTATAGCTGTAAAATCAAATCAGCTCAGCTCATAGAGGATATCACGATGCGATGTCAGATGTCTGAGGTTCTCCCTGACAGCTCTTCCCCCCATGATCTCTACTAGCCAGAGAAAGGCTGGCTGCTAGCAAACCTTTGCTACAGGGTCTTCTGGCCATCTGTCTTTCCAGCCCTGGAATAAGGAAGGATGTTGCTGTAGGACTCCATCCTTTGCTTCCCAAGGTCTAGAAGGGCAGAAGTGTCCTTTATAAAGCCCAGCACTGTCAGGGCTGGCTCTAATTATGGGGTGTTAGTAAAGGCAGCAGGACAAGGCAGAAGAAGCAGTCATGGCTCTCCTCTCCACTTTACTTGTGCCACAGCCCCCAAGAGCCACACGTCTGCTAATGCCAAAGGAAGGATCTGGGTTTGCAAGTTC
Organism: Strix uralensis; assembly: GCF_047716275.1. Lineage (NCBI taxonomy): Eukaryota > Metazoa > Chordata > Aves > Strigiformes > Strigidae > Strix > Strix uralensis. The sequence goes on along the minus strand of NC_133980.1, from coordinate 31,065,622 downwards.
TTCTGCCGGAGGAGCGGGGACCCCCAGCAGGATCAGTCACCCAGTTGCCCAGGCAGGAGCAAGTCCTGCTCACCAGGGTCTCCCCAACAGCTCTTCATCCCAGCAACCATCCCCAGGTACAGTCCCTGCTCCTGCACTGCTCAGAAAGCTGGAGACAGCTCTGGACATTGCTGTCATGGCAATCAAACACCAGTGATGGAAGTTTTGTCCACAGGAATCAGCCTTTCCAGCTTCAAATGCCAGCAACCTCAAACAGCCAGCCACGCTTCTCCCAAGGAACCCAGCATTTCCTCTTGAAGGGCTGTATAGCCTCTTTACAGATGCTCACCCAAAAAACATGCCTGTAAAATAACATCAGTGCATCAACTGCTTGAAACTGGCTCAGCTGAAGGGAACTCACTTCCAGAAGATAACTGAGTATGGCTGCCTGCCCAGTTTCAACAAAAGATGGATTTTGTAAAGCCAATTAAAATTGTGCCATCCATTAGGAGAACTACAAAGCAGAACATTTTAAAGTTAATTGGTTTTGCAATTAAAAGATACACAGAACATGTGATGCAATTAATTTTACATAAACTTGGCCAAAAATTAAGCATAAAAGCACTTGGTTACTTCTTTAAATGAAGCATATGTTTGTTTCCAACACAACCAGCTGCTTTGCAAACCAAAACGGGAGGCACTGAAACACACACAACTGCAGCCAGAATAACTCTGCACTGCTGTATTTTTTCAAAGACCACGCTGTTTTGGAGATGATTTGATTTGAAGCATGAAGGCCAGTTTGGAAAGCCAGCAGAACTACATGTGGAGACGGAGCTGTTTCCTGCCCCTTAGCACTGGGAAGTATAAATCAGCAAGGTTTAATTGCTAATCCAGCAGCGTATGGTTTTCAGTTGATAAATACGTGCCGTTGTTTAGCACTGAACAGCCAACGGGCATTTTCAGAAGTTCAGCTGCTGAAAAAGCTCTGAGTCTGAATTTTCAACGCACAAGCTGGTTCTTACCAAGATATCAGTAAGCAGGGTTTCTGGCTAAGGTATCCTTACTTATAACACATCAGGAAATCTTGGGCATGTTGGATAACTGCCTGGATCTGGAAAACTCTTGCCTGCAAGCTTCTTCGTACTAAATACCATGGCTGGCCCTGGGCCCAGGGCACAGGCCTGACTCTCTGCCCTACCCCAAACCTGTTGCAAGACTTAGTTTAGCCGTTGTGTTTCTGTGTGTCATAACCCATACTTAGAAAATGCAGTCCCTGGGGTAGGCAGGGTCTTTTGATCTTTGCACAGCATTATACACTGTTTGGATCTCATTTTGATTGTGGCTTTTCATAAAGAAAAAAGTAATCAAAGTCAGGACTGGTAAGGCTTTAACAGAGCAGCTCTCTAATTGAATGAAAGCTGCCTGGTCCAAAGAGCACAGGCTTGGAGTGGTGGTGAGACAAAACTCCCTTAAACCAGGCTCAGCAGGCTGCAAACCCCACCTGCCGAGGCAGCAGGCAGTGACGGCAGCCTCTGCCATAAAGGACCTGGAGCTGGTGTTTAAGCCAACTCTGCACTGCCTTCCCCCAGCTCAGGGTCTGGCCCAGCAGGGTTACCGCTGGTGTAACACTTGTAGCTGCAAGGGGGAAATTAGACCCCAGGGACCCACTTTACAATGCTCTGCGAGACCTCCAGCCCTGGGAGTGGGTGGGAAAGCCTCCTCGAGATGGTGCTGTGTGTACCTGTGAGGAAGAGGTATGAGCAGAGGTAACCCATGCTGTTCAAACAGCCCTGCAAGTGCGTTCAACTTGGCATTTCAGTTTTACAGAGGTTGTATAAACATTTCCTTTCGTGTTGGCTAGAGCCCAGCAGTTACTGGACAGGCTGGGAATGTCAATACATGCCCAGCCTGGTGGTAACAGCTCATTAGTCAGTCAATCAAATAGAAAAATTTGATTCTGTAGGGCTCTGAAACTCATATTTGATGATCTGCAAATTTGCCGCTGATCACTCAGACTGGTCAAATAACATTGGTCATATAAATGCTTTAGATTTATTTTGCGGCACATTTTCAAATGATTATTTGATTAATACTTTTCCCTAATGTTTTCAAAGTTTATTTTTTTTTCAGATTAATGAGAACTGATATGAATCACATCACACTGTGCTGTAGCCACAGTGATAGACGTGTTTGTTGACGGCACAATGCTTTCATGTACCTTTAAAAATCCAGGAGTCTATGCAGCAACAGTTGAATTATCTTCTGGGATAGTCATTGCTGAAAGACAAGGCTGGATATCTGAACCACCAACAGCGAGGCAAGGAACGTCAGCGTCCAAGGACCAACCCAAGGCACAGCAGCATCTAAGTATCATTTACCCTTTATTAATTGGGAAGCCAAAGTAGGCAGCTGGCAACTCCTTCCAGTGCTGCCTTCAAGTGAGTACAGACCGTGCACTGGCAGTAATTAAATCATTATTCACCCACCCTTTTAGCAGGTGTAGCGCTCCTTGGGTGGGTTTTCATTCTCCTTGAAAAACACTGGTAGAAAATTATAAGTGAAGTCCAAGAAAAGCATTCAGAAAATAATCGGAATTAATCTCCTCTCATTTTAGATGCCTAACAGGGACCTGTCCATGTATCTGCTACTTACTCCAGGCTTCCTCTGGAGTCAGTGCTATCTTCAAAATTAAATTATTTTGACCCAACTGAGGCAGCTCTCTGACTATGGGAACAACTTCCCATTGCTGGAGCCTATTTATTCCCACTGACTCTACGAGTTTACGGTCATTAGCTCATGTTTACACACCTAAAAAATAAACATATAACTTAGGGCAGAGGAATCCCCCTCAAAGGGATGTATTTTTTTATATATGGACAGATAAAATTGTGCATCTTACAGTACAGGAGCACAATGTGTTAGCTGATGGGAGACATGGCAAGAAGGGACGTGACAGTCGCTACGTTCTTAGATAAACCCACCGTGCACATACCCACTGCTCTGAGGCTTTCCAGTGTCATTACTTCCCACCTATAAAGAGTCACCAGAACAACATAAACTATAATTGTCCTTCTCCCTGGAGTTGAGCTACTACTGTTAAACCCTCCATACCTACAATAAACTCTCGGCGTGTGCATGAGAGGGCAGGAAAAGTGTGCACGAGGTACAGGAGGAGGGAGGAGGCAGCTGGTTGCTCTGAGCAGACTGTTAATACATTTGCTGATCTTGGTGGTGGATGTGCCCTGAGCAGCTGTGAATGACTTTGAACGCTGAAGCTGCCTGTCCCCTTGAATGGCTACAGTGATTTACGTGCTGGAGAGCAAGGGAGGTGAGATGGATAAACCATGTGATAAATCACTTTGAAGATTTTCATCACACCATCAGCGCTGAAAGCACATCTCTCGTGATTTGTAGCAATATTAGCCTGCCATGATTCATCTGCAATGCCAGGCTCTTCCGTTGCCCTCCAAACACCAAAGTGTGGGCAGCATTCGACTGCTGGCATCAGGACACCCAAAACTTTCACCTTGCTTTGTTTTCCTAAGGCCTGTTCTGTTTCCTTATTCCACCTCCTCTATGTACACTTCATTGTCAAGCATGAGGATCAGGAATGGCCAAATAAAATCCCTTTGCTGAACTCCGCGAGGTGCCTCTATGCCCATTTCTCCAGCCTGTCGTGGTCCCTCTAGTGAGGAATGTAATAGTGATTCATGTTATGAAATATAGTGACCTTTAGTGACAAATGTGCCGCAAGCATTTTGCAATGTATATGTGTTAAAGAGAAGTTGCCGCAGTTTTCGTTGTTAAATCGGTTGGAAGTTTTTTTCTGTAACTGCAGACTATGATATGAGGCCTGTTGTTGTGCATGGGCAAAGGGGGAGTGGAAAAACACCTGAAAGACCCCTGCATTGAGTCCCTGACAACAACAGAAGATCCGAGAAAGTTCAAGAAGCTCTACTACGCATGTGCAGACTAGGAGAAGGTTCGGGAAGCTCTGTTACACCTGCGCAGCCTAGAGGTGGAAACTTTTTGGGAAAAATATGCCCATTTTGTGAATATGTATTAGGAAAGACTATAAAAGGAAGTGGCATAGCCCTGTATAGCGTGCGTCAGTGCAGAGCGGACACCCCCCCCCCACCCCGACTCCCCAGCGTACCCAGCGCTGGTTTGCTTCTTCTTATTCCAATAAATTTATAAAATTATATTCTGGTTCTGCCTCTGGATTTATAACACTCTGAATGGCAGCACAACCTTCTGGTGTATCAACTGCTCCTCCCAGTTTTGTATCAGACACCCAAACACTTTTAAAGAACTGCCCATATACTTTAAGAAGGTAATAAGTTGGGAAGAAATGAGTTAATTTGAATAAAAATCACTCGACAGTAATTTCAGAACTGGGAGTGTAGTCTAGACCGCTGATGGATGTCTCATCATCTAGGCTGTACTGCTTCTCTTGGCCAAAAGCAGATGTGGAGTTATACCAAGACTATTATTAGCATCCCAGTTCCTGCAGCACAGCCAGGAGCTCCAGAGGCACGTTCATGTGCAGTTGTGCTTGGCATTGCACATGCACGGAGCAGAGAAACAACCTCTGTGCCAGGGAGCTCCTATCTAGACCTGCGAGGACACAGCAGGGAGCGGGGCCAGCAAATTACTGTCTGTAACACTTCATGGGGGAGGGATGAGGAGTGACAGACAGGCTCTGCTGCCTGTATGACGATGCCCCCACCCTATGTGTGCAACCATGGATGTACCGAGTCGGCTCTTGGTTCTGCCCAGACTATATTCTGTGTGTGGATGGAGGGTGTGGATGAGTCCTTCCTGAAATATGTTTGTGTGTGTGACCATTCTCACAGCCAGAAAACATTTCTTACTGCTGGAATGAAACAATGCTTATGGCAGTGCAGACTGGGGTCCTGAACAGCAAAAGCTCCCGTGGAAAGCTGTGGTTTTGGTGAAAGGCATATATTAAAGCATTTTAAAAATTTTCTGTTATGGGAAGATACAATTTCTAATGAAACAGTTCAGTCCTCTCAGAGATAATGCTAGACACAAGATATGTATTTTCAGTATAATTTTGAAATTATGAAAATAAATTACTATTTCCATTTTGAATTTATTTTTTAAATTATCTTTCCTTTTTTTAACTAAACGAAATTTTAAAAGTCAAATTACATGGCTTATGAAAATAATGACAGCAAATTAGCTATCATGAAGTTTCTGCTCAAGTTAGTTTCTATATTGCTTTATTGGAACAAAAAAAACGCAAAATGACATTTTAAGTCTCAACTAAATGAAAATTGGCACTTGGTTTTGAAATACTGATTGAAATATTTCCTCCAAACCCTAAACTATGCTGTGGTTTTCACTGCTCACTCTCAAAGGAGACTAAGCAGCACTAAACCATGTACATGCACAAGAAAACAAAGTACAAAACCGTTACACGAATTGCTGAAGTTGCAGAGCTGACACAGGCTGACAGAATGATGCCTTTGAACTCCCCATCCCAGACTTTCCCCACTGGACCACAACAAGTACAGTGTACTTAAAAACACATCATGTAGCATATTGGATTTTATTAACCTGTTACAGAGTCCCTCCACATCTCCCTTCTGCCTGTTCTGTAGCCTGCAGCAGTGACATTCACACCTATTGTTTTTTCCCATGTTTGCCCTCTTTATTGTTTGGTGTAAAGTATACCAGAAAAGCATTGTAAAGCAAGACGGTAAGTGACAGGCCACTATTTTATACAGTGTTTGCAGGAGAGACAGAGCTTTTTTTTTTTATAGAAAAATAAATCCTCTTTAGACAGCCAGTAGCCACTTGGGTGAGTCTTTCTTATGACTACTGCAAGGATGAATAGCCAAGGATTTCTAGTTTAAAAGTGGTATCTCTAGACACACTGACTGCTTTCTAATACACATCCAGGCACTCTATCCACACACAATTAATTGACACAGCAAACGGAGGGCAAGAACAAATAATTTTGCTTTCCTGGGAGTTTTGCTGTTGGTCACAGCCTGGGTGGTTACAGCAGCTGGAGGGCCCTGCTTGCGGCTGGGATACTTTCAGATCCTTCCTGCACCCGGCAAATAGGCTGATGGTGCTCTTTGCTCTGACACTGAATTAACTGCTTGACCTCATCTTTCTGGGGGCTGGGGGTCTTGCACATGTACAGTTAATGGAAAAAAAAAAAAAAAAAAGAGGATGAGGGAGAAGGGATTGCAAAATTCCATAAACTGTAATGAAAAAAATTGTCAGGGTCACCATTAGCCGGGGTCCTTATTTCTCCGTGCAGGAACAGGAATGACACAACACCAATGTGATGATCAGATCGTCCACCTTTATTTCCCAATCCTGGTTACATTTATACTCTACTAAGTTCCGTACACGCACTCATCTATCTTCTAATAGGCTACAGGTTATCTGCACGCGCTGTTCATGCGCCTCTACAAGCATTTGCATTGGTTAATTGCAATTAGCACGTAAAGCCCAAAACTTGCCAAAAACTCCCTTGTCTCATACCCTGTTTTGCTCAGACTTGTGTGCTTTTGCTGACCACAGGTGTTTCTCGCTTATCTGCTATCTTGTGTGTTTTTGCCAGCCTTATTTTGCTGGCCTTGTCTTCGTCCTTGCATCCTTCTGCCTGCACTAACTTCCCTCCAGCGTGGCCCAGACTCCTACAAAAAATAATTAACGTTTGCACAATTTCGCAAATATCTTCCATTTCATGTCTCCTTTTTAACTGATTGTAGTTTTCCTTTTCTCCTTTTTCCCATTTAAAATGGACAGAAAGTGATAGAAAGAGGCTGCAGAGGAGTGCAAATGGAAGGAAAAATAAAACCTTGAACTTTTTTCACCCTCCACCCCAGCTTTTGGTTTTCATGATTTATTTTTTTTAAGAAAAGGTAATTTTATACCAAAAAAAAAAAAAAGGTTGGGAAAAAGCATTGTGTCGAACTTCAAGGCAAATTTATAATACTGTGTTACTCTGGAAGGCGATTTGAATACCAGTGGGCTCACTCAACTTCAAGTAGCTGTATGTACACAGGCAGCACAAAGGCTGGGATCAAATAATTGAGGCTGTTCACAATAAAAAATAATGCCATCAGCTGTATCCCACCCAGAATTTTTGGTCTAATTACTTCCCTGGGGTACCCTTACAGACAATACTTTCCCATTTGCAACTCTCTTTGACCCTCTTTGATTTCCTGTGTGCTCAATTCAATTTTACTCTCTAACCACTTGTGAGTTCACAGTAAGTTGTGGTTACACATAAAATGTCACTCAAGCAATCTTGGGTGGAAAGGTTAATGCACATGAGGCTCTCACTGCTCCTATACGCTCTCTCCTTCACCAGCAGACAGAGATTTCCTCTCCCTCCGGTTACCTCATGCAGATGAAACATGCTGAGCCTGAGTTATTCCTCAGTTTCATCAGCGGATGACAGAGGAATCACTGATGCTCCAGGATTTGACCGGGCAGGAGCTCCCCTCTGCTCCCCAGTGACACTGCTGGGTGCAGCGCGGACGCTCCACGTCACACCCTCATACCCCCAGGACGGGGGTTTCCACAGCCTCGCATTTTGCCGTTCCCACCAGTGCAAGTGGGAAGGGTCTCTCATTTGGCCAGGTCCTGGCCCCATTTTGGGTCTGGCGTGGAGGACCTGAGAGCGATGAGGAGCAGAGCTCAGGAGTGCAAAGCTCTTGGTGGTTTCTCCACTGTCACAGCAACTCCACCCTCTGTGCATGAGGCAGTTTTCTGCCTCAGCACCCACCTTGCAGCCCTGCCACTGAACAGCCCGCCAGACTGGAGGATCCCCATGAATTTACTTTCCTGAATTCAGACATTTTGAATTTGATGTACGTCGTCACAAAGCATATGAGAGGGGTGCAAGTGAATGTGGGAGGCTGTTCTTTTCCTGTCCAGAACTCTTACCGATTTCATCCCTGGTACCCAGAGCTCCTCCCACGGGCTGAGAATTTGTAGAAAGCAGCTCCCTAGACAGCTGGCAGGACGTATGGATATCGTGCAGACTGATCCTGAGGTGAAGGGTGGGTGAGGGTGTCTGCACACAGCAGGCGGGGAAGGCAGGGCTGCCCAAAGGGCTCCACAGTCCCCTCCCAGGCTCTGAAACGAGATGGCTGGAGCAGTGAGAGTGGTGGGGAGAGGGCTCTGCTCTCCCGCTGTGCACCCCAGGGCTGCTCACAGGGCACTGCTGCCCCTCCGCACACACCCTAAGCACCTCTCTCCTGAGCTCTAATGCGGGCCCTAAAGCTCCCCCCATGATTTCATTCACCTCACAGTCTCAAGTGAAGGCCACCTGGCACATCAAAATTAGTTCAAGGGTCACACACTCCTTCCTTGATGGAATAACTTTTTCTCTTTGAAGTGCTAAGGCTTAGACAATAGGCCCAAGCCAGAGCTGACCTATAGATGAATCCTGTATATTTTATAACCAATAACCATTGTGCTAACAGATGTTATACTAAGTTATAACAAACCACCTAGTCTGATGTAAAAAGTGGAAGTGTTGAAGCCTGAGCAACAGGCCCTGAGCCGAAACTGCTAATCCAGTATGTGATCCCTAATGAAATCTGCATGGAGGATGGAGCCATCTTGAATGTATCTTTCCCTTCCTTTGTATGTGAATAGAACAACAGAGTCACAGAGGCAGGTCTCTGTCTCCAAGACCTGATGTGATGAATGTATCTTTCCCTTTCTTTGTATGTGAATAGAATAACAGAGTCATGGAGGCAGGTGCCTGTCCTCGAGGCCTGATGTGAGACCTTGCGCATAACCTGATCAGAGAAGCAAAGAAACTCCCTGAGCTTCTCCCTTGAGCCCTGGCCGGGCTCTGGGGGAACCTAATGTGAAATTTAAACCAGGTATTTCCACTTAAAACAAAGGTGGCAGCTATTCTGCCTTGCTGATTTTTGGGTATATAAGGCCGGACCCGCTCACAGCGACTTTGGGTCCCTCACCTACGGGTGGACGCCCCACGTAGGATTTCCCACTCGCCGGGACAGGCTCAACAAACCCTCGCTGCACCCGGGGCTGCCCAGCACCTGCGGGTCTGGGTGGTGGGAACGGGTGTGAGTGGGGATGGATCTTCCTTAATCACTGTTCTCTCTCTCAGGTAGCAATGATGTGATGCATTACTCTGTATTTTCCTATTTGTTTGAGTGCACTATTCTGTCTTTTCTTACTGTATGTTTTCTGTATTATTCTGTTATATTATTTAGTTATTTCTAGTAAAATACGCCTGCTCTTTTCACTCTGGTGTCTAATTGATATCCCTAATCAGCAAAACACCCTTCTGTCTTCTTTCTTTCCCAGTTGGCTTAAATAAAAGCTATCTGGGGCAATAAAGCAGCTATAGCATTAGCACTCAGTTTGCAAAGTGTATGAAAAACATTCAACATATCCAAACAGTTACTAATAGGACGTGTTCTACTTTTTCTCGTCTTGCTCACTGGAAGGAAGCAAGCCTGGGTGGAGGAAATCTGCTGTTTATTCAGGAAATAATAACAATCTGCATTATCTCTAAACCAAGGCTTTCTCCCTAAAGGATTCCAAAGGACCTACCTAACTATATGGCATCTACTTTGTTTATCTGCCTAGTACAGGACCATCATGGCACACTAAGGTGTGTTCACATACGTTAGCATGGTAGTTTTGCACTTGAAAATGCCAGCAAAACACCTGCATATAAATCTGTGAACTAAATATATAAATTTTCAGTCATGCAAAAGCACATTCCATAATTCCTATATAAAAAGCAGTGCATTGTAACAGTTTTATTGTAATGGTAACTTGAGGATGCTTCTTGTTTATGGGATGCAATAACCATATCATAGACAAAATAAATTCTAAAAGATGGTGTTGGAATATTCAGCACTGAAGTTTATTAGCTGAGCACAGAGTTATTACCAAGTCAGCCAGAAACACCCCCATCTTGTGGTTGTTACTATGATGATGATGCTTTTAATTAAATATTAAAATACTAAAGGAAAAATATTTAGGAAAACCTTTCAAAATACAGGTGTAGAAAGGTGCATTAAGACAGACACTATTTTGCTCCTTCCTTTACTTTTGCCACCAACTATCCCTATTTCACCCATGCTGTAAGTTAATCTGGATTCCACAGTCTCCTCTCCTTCCTTCCAAGGAACAAATCCATGTCTGTAAGATAACAGTCCCTCTTGGTGGACTGAAACGGGTGTTCAACTGTCTCCCAGCACAAGCATCCATGTAACACTGACAGCAATTCTGTCTGAAGTAGCTAATAACTTGCCGATTGTAAAACTATGAGTTAGAGAGACATTTGGATCGTTATTAGAAAGAGATATTTCCCTTTGACTTTGCATACCAGTCTCTCTCACAATCTCCATAAACATGAGAGTTTATATGCTATAACACAGACTGTCATTTATTTATCAGCAGTGGAAATGGGGCAGTATATAGCAGTACAACACACTAACATTTCTCAGAATATCAGCTATATATCTACAGGCTGCACGACAGAAACATTTCAGACCAGCAGTTAAATATGAAACTGCCAAAGGGCCCTGAACTAATTTAAGTGTTCAGCTCAGAACATGGTGGAGTAATACGGCTTTTCAGAGAGGGGTCATTTCATGGTGTCTGGCAAGAGGGGCCTCTGGGGTGTTTCAGGCTTGTCTGACTACAATCTGGAGCCATGGAGAAAATACTCATTTATTTTTACTGAGAATAATGCTGCAGTTCTGCTTTGACTCAGGGCAGGCTGGCTGCATAATGCAGACACTCTCAGGAGATATTTTCCTCTCTGCTCATACCCCAGGTTCTTGCTTTGACTTCTTAAGCACAATAATCTGATCCTGGTTTTTACTGCGCTACCTCAGAATTTGTTGGCTGTGTTCTAGTTCAGCAATTTCATAGAAAAGGGAGACTGTTACAGATACTTCGTTCAAGTCCTGCTTCATACGATCGAGAGACTTTCACAAGTACCTTCTCCAACAAGCCAGATAATTTACATGACTCCAAGTAAGATGGTCCAACCCCCACACATAAATATGAAAGCTCTAACTTCAGATTTTTTAATCCATTTATAACCAATAACTCCATTTGCTGGTTCCATTCTCCCTTCTAAATTGAACAATCTTAATTTGCTTTGCCTTTTACACCATCTTTCCCCACAATAATGGCATTCAGAAATTCTGTATCTTATTCTCATATTCTGAGTTTTAGAGGTGGTACATTTTACTTTGAAGAGTCACGCTAACACAACATAATAAAACACAACGTGATTAAGTCTCTGACAGCAAACACTGTTGGAGATAAGACTGGGAAACGCTGATTGATTGCTCTGAATTCTTATACTCTCATGGCAATATTATTTTATTGAAATGGAAGAGCACTGATCTTACTGAAACGAGCTGCTTTGATAGTGCTTCATCCAAAACTTCCCTATGCCTGTTTTCCTATGATACACCACTTCCCTGTCACTGAACGCGAAGACCTTAGCAGGATGTGGCCTCTGTGCTGATGCACAGTCAGACCTGCCACTGCCCACAAAGCCCAGAGATTGCTAAGAAGCCTCCCTTTCACATATTTATCAGGGTTTTCTACTCTTACATCCAAAAGACCAAAGCCCGAGCCTGAATTGCAGCTGGCAAGGGCACAACGCGTGGAGAAAAGGAAGAGCTCTCTCCACTTTGAGGACTGCCAGTCAGGGAGATTTATCTTCCACCTGATACGTCCCTATCAGTCTGTCATCTCAGATCGATTCACGGCTTCATCAAACATCACAGCTCATCATTAAGCAAGGCTATAAAATCAGGTAGATGAATGGCACTGAGGCCATAGTCTGCCAGGCAATGCTGCTCTGGTTTTCTCAAAATGCCTTGGCCTCCTTTCTCCCTTTTCCCTGCTTAAATATTTCTGAAAGATGTTCATATGGATCTTCAGCAGTGATGCCTGTGAGCTAAGGAGCCTCTGTCCCCTATGGGGATATTAGCAAGAAATTAATTTCATCAGGTGGATATACAGGGTCCAACATGGTTGCTTTGAAAGACCAAGTCTGAAAGTTTAAGGAAATTGCATGTGATTCCTCAAGAGAGTGAGTGAGTTCAGTTCCAGTTTCTAAAAATCTGGACAGTTTGCTTTGCGTGTCCCTTTCACATCTCTCTTCTCTCCCACTGAAAAGCTGTGGGAGTGGAATACCTGTTTCCCTGTTCAGACCTTTGAAAATATCTGTCCGTCCTTGGTTGCCAGCACGGTAAGTCATGCCAGAGATGACAGAGGTCTTTCAGCTCCAGGGGCCCAGCGGAAACCCTTGGAGTAAGTCAGTTATGATGGGCACTTCCATGTGAACTTAAACTTTCCTGCCACTATTTTCCTACGTGAGCAATGAGGCTGATAGTGTTGAAGTGAGGATTAATTACTATTTGTAACATGTCAGAAGACAGAGTAGGTTCAGATATTCTGGCCACCTGAGCACAAGATCAACTTGCATTTCACTTTAATCTCTTTACTATCCAACTCCAGAGGTTGGTCTTAGAGTAATGTAACACAAAACTCAACACTAAGGCAAATCTAAACAAGTTGGAGAATTCTGAGGCTATCCCATGAACTTTGGAGTACCTGAAAGGAGTTGCCAGAAACTATTTATGATGGTTGTACTTTGATTCTTTTCACACACTTTTAACTGCAGGCCTACAGTGAGTGGTGAAAACACCATCACAAAGTGCAGAGTCCTGCTATGCCCCTCTCTGCACACCTTTGAAGGACCCTGCAGAGAAGTTCTCTTTGAAGCCCAAGGTCAGCATGCCCTTCTGACTCTGCCAGTCTGTTTTCAAGGCTTTTTAGCAAAAACAGTAAAAAAAGCCTGAGGTTCTACTCCTTTCAAGAGCAGTTTCTTCTTCAGGCTAACCCTGTGAGGCTGAAAAGTGTGATCATGAAATCTCACAAGTTTTTTAATCCCGTGGTGGACAAGTTAATGAAAAGGAGCTGAGGCAGAAAGTAGGATGGAACAGAACAATCCCAGAGTCCAGTGGTTGAGGGACCAGAGCAAAACAATGCCACATAAAGTCAATACAGTACATACATATAACACATTTGCTATGTTAAAAATACATATTTAATCTTACTTATTGCTCCAGCAAGTATAGACCTATCCCCAAGATGTAGTAGCAATAAACTAGTGATTTCTACAACATTTGAACAATCTTCATATTCTTTGCTCATCCACATAATGGAGATAATTTCATTTACCTGACAGTTTTTTGGGGAGGAGAAGAGCAGGCTGCAGGCAAAACAAGGATGATTCAGAAATTTTTAGGCCTTGAGAAATCAGTCCTATGTTAGCACTGAACAGCAGCAAGCAAATGAATTCATACAAGGATGATGGGTCACTGACTTTTGCTTCATAGATTTTAGAAGCAGCAACAACAACAAGGATAAAAAATAGCCTGAGGTTCTGATCTTTCTGAAACAAGAGAATTCAGTTCTGGCTCACGCTGAGCTGAGATTTCATTTTGTCATACAGCTGTGATTTAATAGAACATTGGCTTGGGCACAGATCTAGGACCTACTTGACCTGTTAACAGAGAGTTCTGTGCGTAAGCACAAAGTGCTGAGCAGGACAGCGCAGTGCCACAGTCCGTTTTCTGCGCTACGGAGGCTGTGCTTGGCTAGCCACCAACTGAGCAGTAGGAATTGGGCTTGTGGCTCAACAGCCCTGGCTCTGTTCTTCACCTGTCTCCACCCCACCCTTCACCCCATCCTGACAAGCAGCAGCAGGAGCAGGACCTAATACCAATGCTTCACTTGGCTTGCAAATGCATGAAACAAAGCTGCCCTGCTCAAAGAGGTGCAAGGCAGAGAGATAAACCTCACACCCAGTGCTGACAAGTAGCCATGTGTACACGAAACTGGAAGCTGACATAAAGTGTGTCCTCTCCTGGGTGAGAAAATATATCTGTTCTTATTTCTAAGTCAGTGGATCTAATAATCTTGTTGCTGTTATTTATCTTGTAAACATCTTCTTAAATCTACCAGTCAGCTACCATTATTTTCTTACAAGTCTCCTGATAATGATACATATCATCATTCCTCAGTTCCTCATTTCTCTGTGTACATGGAAGCCTCAGCTTTCCTTTATAAAAGACAAGCTTCTCACAGCCCACCCAGATCAGCAGAAAAATGTATACAGGTGACCAGACACAAGGAGAAGGTGAAGAAGAAAAATGTCAAACTACCGCTGAAAAATCAGATAAAAGAAAAATTAAACTCATGATTTGTTAAAGCCAATTTTAGGATTTTTGAGTCATGAATTTTGGATGCATTCAGCTGGTAGAGCTGCACATCCAGCTTGTTACATCTCTTACCAGTAAGGGGAGGAGAGGCCACTGCAGCGCTGGGCTGAAGGTATTTCTCTCATGCTACGGCGCGAAGCTGGGCTGGCTTCACACAGGGTGACCCACTGCTGCGTGCTGCTGGGGGGTTGGATCAGCAGTCCAAAATAACAGCATCAGCAGAGCCGTCTGATTAACAGCTCAGAAGTGCTGTTTTCTCAGTGCTTTTGGACATTACACCCTGCTGATGAACAAACTATCTTGAGTTTTAAACACCATTTTGCTCAAGGAGAGCTTTTTTGTGGAGACGAGTCCAAAACTAGAGCTATTAATTAAGAAAAACCAGCAGTGAATGCAACAGTAATGCCAACATTCTTCCTAGTCCCCAAGGGTATCGTTTGAAGAATACCATCCAAGGCAGTGGCAGAAGGTCTGAATAATCAGAAGTGACTGCTCATCCACCATTTAATCACCTAAAATGATCTCAAAGAGGACCATAGTCAAGCACCACAAAGTTTCTCTACTAATTCTTGGAAGAGCTGGGATGAAAGATAGAATGGAATTTGTCACCCTGTGAGCCAAGAAGATTGTTATGAATGAATGGCAGGCTGTCCAGAACTCCACCAGCTGTCTCCAGCAAAGAGGAAGAAACAGAGCAGGAAGGTTTTGTTAATCTATATATTAGCTACTGAGCCACATGCTTCAGCCAATGTGGCACTGGCACTTGGCTGGCCATCAAATAAATTCAACATTTAGAAAGGATTTTTTTCCTGATGGATGCATTCCTGAGAACGGATAGCCATAAAAGAGAAAACCAGACTGGCTATGCCCCGGTAGCAACAACCTGTGAAGTCATTATCACCAGCTCCCCCTTGTGAATTAGGATCCTGTGTCTGTGCAATGCACTTTCTGAAGTAATTTATCAGCGCATAAATTTATGGACTCTGAAAAAACTGTCTTGGTCATTGTTTTCTGCTC
The DNA here is from genome assembly GCF_047716275.1 of Strix uralensis. Classification (NCBI taxonomy): domain Eukaryota; kingdom Metazoa; phylum Chordata; class Aves; order Strigiformes; family Strigidae; genus Strix; species Strix uralensis. Next base: position 31,050,323 of record NC_133980.1, on the reverse strand, counting down.
CAGTTTACTAGAAATACCTCTATTTAGATTTTGTCAAGATTACTGCTCCTCTGTGTCATTGCTGGGTGGGAAAAGCGGTCTGGCCTCGCAGCAGTGCAATTAAATACTCGTGGCAGGAGGATGAAATCCAAGCAGACAATGGCTTTCAGAGAGTCTAGCTGCTTTTCTCCCAGAGGTGCCCAGAAGAATCCATTCCCATCATTGTTACAATTTCCAAGATGGGTAAGTTCTTGTAGGCTACACACCTTCTCAGAAGGTTCACCCTCGCATTGCCTGGTATTTCCACAGCTCCTTTTCTAAATGCCTGGGACAGTTTAAGCTTGGAGCGTAGTCACCACTGAACCAACCGACGCATTCCTGGATGAACAATGGTCCCTTCTGAAGCACACTGTCATTTCATTTTTACATCTGGACAGAGAGTCTCTGTGGTCCTTTGAATTCCTTAGAATAGGGGTTAACATAAGTGTAACAAAGCCAGACTGCACCAGGCTCTCCACTGGCACACATCCACAGGCTGGCTCAGCTCTGGTTTACCTCAGCAGAGTCTGGCCTGATGTTGACTCCCAAATTGGTTTTATCTTTATTTGAACAGCTCTATTGACAACAGTGGTTCCAGCAAGGGCCTACATGGTGTGAATCAGGATAGAAGCAACGGGGAACATAAGGGTGATGAAAAACAATGTTTATGAAACAGAAATGCAGAAAAACAACAGGAAAAGGAACATTATTTTGAAACTCCAGCAAGAATGCACTACAGAAAGCTGTCTTTCTTCCTGAATATTGAAGGGAAGGAGCTGATATAGCAGGAAATAATCTAGCTCCCCCAACAGCATGAATAAAAATCCCATATGTACAATGTGTGCTTTCTACAGATGGCAGCACGTGGAAAGATCAGAGAGTTAACGAACAAAAATATCACCGTAAAATAACCTGATGCTCTGTGTACCTCCCAGCTCCACGTACCTCTCAGCTCTTTTTTCCCATGTTTTCACTGCTGAACTCTAGTGCAGAGCACAGTGTGAAGCCAGTGTACCTGTTACAGGTTTCTTGTCCCCTCTGTGGGTCTACACTCTCTCTCAAGTTTAGGTTCAACTCTGAAGTTCAGACTGCACATCATCATTAGACAGACTCTCAGGTATGTATGAATTGGCTTAGCACAAGCTCCAAAGCCATCTGACATGGGAGGAGGAGAATGTGGCTGGTACCTTCCCATGAACACAAGCTGTCACTGCTGTGACTGCAGTGGTTCTATTCTGCATGAAGCCCACGGCCCCTTCCACTGACAGCTACCTTGAACAGCTCGGCTGTAAACAGCCTGACCTAACAGAGCTGGATAACTGAAGGTGTTTATAACTGAGCTGGTGTCCCAAGCTTCCTCCTGCACTCAGTGGAGGGACACGGACATATCCAACAGGACATTCACCTCATCCTATGACAGGTACCTAAGGCAGGTCAGATGAAAGCTTTTGACACTGTCTCACACGACATCCTTGTCTCTAAACTGGAGAGACATGGATTTGACAGATGGACCACTCAGTGTATAAGGAATTGGCTGGATGGTCTCACTCAAAGAGTTGTGGTCAATGTCTCGATATCCAAGTGGAGAGCGGTGATGAGTGCTGTTCCTCAGGGGTCAGGGTTGGCACTGGCGCTGTTTAGCAGCTTTCTCAGCAACACGGACAGTGGGATCAAGGCACCCTCAGCAAGTTCACCAACGACACCAAGCTGTGTGATGCGGTCACACACTGAAGGGAAGGAATGTCATCCAGAGGGACCTGGACAGGCTGGAGAGGTGGGATGTGCCAACCTCATGAAGTACAACAAGGCCAAGTGCAAGGTTCTGCCCATGGGTCGGGGCAATCCTAAGCACAAACACAGGCTGGGTGATGAGTGGGTTGAGAGCAGCCCCAAGGAGAAGGACCTGGGGGTGTTGGTGGGTGGAAAACTGACTGTGAGCCAGCAACGTGCACTCACAGACCAGAAAGCCAACTGTGTCCTGGGCTGCATCCAAAGCAGTGTGGGCAGCAGGGTGAGGGGGGGATTCTCTTCCTCTGCTCTGCTCTCCTGAGACCCCCCTGCAGTGCTGGGTCCAGCTCTGGGGGCACCAACATCAGAAGGACATGAACCTGCTCAAGTTGGGCCAGAGGAGGCCACGAAGATGCTCAGGGGGCTGGAGCAGCTCCCCTGTGAGGACAGGTTGAGAGAGCTGAGGGGGTTCAGCTGGAGAAGAGAAGGCTCTGGGGAGACCTTAGAGTGGCCTTCCAGGACTGAAAGGGGCTACAGGAAAGGGAGAGGGACTCTTGATCAGGGGGGTAGGGATAGGATGAGGGGTAATGGATTTAAACTGGAAGAAGGCAGATTCAGATTAGATCTAAGGAAGAAATTCTTCCCTGTGAGGGTGGTGAGACACTGGCACAGGTTGCCCAGAGAAGCTGTGGCTGCCCCCTCCCTGGAAGGGTTCAAGGCCAGGTTGGACGGGGCTTTGGGCAACCTGGGCTAGTGGAAGGTGTCCCTGCCTGTGGCAGAGGGGAACTAGATGATCTTTAAGGTCCCTTCCAACCTAAACTGTTCTATGATTCTATTCTATGAATTACCCCTGGAGGTGCCTGTTTCTCCCCACTGGCAGTAATGCAGAGGTGTCCAACTCAGAATCAAGCAACCAGCTCTTTGTCATCTAAAATTTCATTAGAAAAATCTCATCTCTGAGTCCAAGGTGCAGCTAATAGCTGCAAGGGGGAGGGTAAATGACTAAGGAGGCTGACTAAGCCTGTTCTTTACTCTCATTGCCAACAAAGCTCTGTTGGCTCCTTTCAGCATCTCACCACCAGCTTCCCTGGGATTAAGGCAGCCTCAGCTTTGTGCTGGAGAAATGGTCCCCTCACTGAACAGGAATTGGTTGGATTTGAGAGACACGGTCAAACAGATGGGTTGGGGGGAAATTATTAGATCAAAAGAAAAGCTGGCAAAAATTCATGGCAAAGGCTGAATTTGAACTAAATCTCCTTTATGGAGATTGGAACCATCTTGATTTACGAAGCGAAGGAGCAAACCTTTACGGCAGGGGTCCAAGTGCTGAGTTTCCCTTTCTGTGCTATCTTTCCGTCAAAAGACAGGGTTACAACTCCCCCCATTCTTGCACAATCTTTCTTAGGACTCTACTACGTGTCCATTTTGTGAAGAATATGGTGGTGATTCGTGTTAAAATATGATGACTTGTTAAGAGTTTACCATGTGCATAAGTTAAAGGAGATCTGTCATAGTTTTATTGTTAAAAGGAGTTTGGAGGTTTTTTTACTCAGTGACAGATGCTAAGCAGGTGGAAAATTACTGGCGGGACCCCCGTCAGAAGACCCCAGCAACACTGGATTGCGCAGGTGAAATATGATTGGAGGAATCCCTGCCAGGAGCCCCAGCAACACCAGAAAGCCCGGGAAAGTTTGAGGGACCCTGCTGTGCATGTGAAGGAGGGACTATAAAAGAGAGTGACGTAGCACCACCCGGTGCTCGTCGGTGCGGAGTAGGAAGCCCCCCCTGCCCCCCGGCGTGCCAATTTTTTTTTTTTTACTTGTTCTTATTGCAAATAAATTTATAAAAGATATTTTCGGCTCTGCCTCGGCATTTATAACAATTTCATGATCCTACATATTAACTCATGAATCTACAGGGCTGTGAAATAGTGCCCGAGCTATTCTTTCCCCTCTCTTCACAAACAGCAGTCCAAGAGAATTGCAGAGTCAACAGTTTTATGGTACTGACAGGTATTTGCTTTGGCTTGCCAGTTTTATCTGTCAGGCTATAAAGCTGGCACTAGAAATGGATCATGCTGCTGTAGGGATCTCTTGCTGGCAACCAATACGTGGAAAACCTGGAAAGAAAAAGGTGCCATTCATTAAAAGGTGGAGGTGCTCTGGCATGGCTTAGGGCATAAAAAGGATCAAAGATAGTTTGTTTCTAGGGGGCAAGAAGAGGCACCTTGCGATTCCTGGGTCCGAATGCACTGCTGAGTTTTACTCCAACACAGCCCGTGTCCCTGGGGGCAGGGACAACCTCGGACCCACGGCCAGGCAGCTGCTCCTGTCTGCATGTTTTGAACCCGGCTTCTGCCCCAGCACATGTCTTCTTTGAAGTTTCACTTCATGTCCATTTGAAAGTTATGCTCTTGGCCAGGTGGCAACTGCCTTTTTTTTTTAACCTACTCCAGACATGCCTACCCAGCATCTGCACAAAGTCAGCTGGGAAGGCTTCTGTAGGCAGGTGAAATGAATTTCTTTTTTTGCAATTCCAAAAGCATACTTCATATCAAAGTTAATAACAACTGCATTTTGAATAAACGCTGAAGGTATATTAGGTACAAAATTAAAGTTAAGTAGCTCTGCGGAAGAGACATATTTACATTCAGCACTGGTAAAACTGGGCAAATATCTTTTAAAAATTAACTGTACCATAACTTAATAAGTTAATTAATAACCATGCTTAGCATTCTGCTTTTAATACATATGTGGTTATGGTGCATTTTTTACAAGAAACTTTAATAACACTCTTCATCCACTTGAACAGTTGTGATGAGTGACAAATAGCTCAGGTTGTGACTAAAACAGGGACAAATCCTATAGTCCTCAAACAACTGTTTTTTTCATAGGTAGAGACATAAAGATTAGTTCCACAAACTGGATGATCATGGTAAAATTGATCAGTAGAGTTAACAAGACTGGTTACAGGTAAAGGATCATGCTACATCCCTTACAAATCTCGGAAAAGACATTCTCTGCTATTAGCTTGCATTCCAGTATTATACAACTGTCTTATGAAATTTTAATTCAACCCTTATTGGAGATGAATAATTCAATGGCAGACAGTAACAGACAGTCATCCAGCCTATGGCCCTCAAAGGAAAAAAAGGAGGATGTCAGACCACGACAGTCTTTAGCCGATGTAAATCAGCATCACTCAGTCAACTCCCATGTGTCTGCACCAATTTACTGTAGCTGACAGACTAGTCTGCACGTGCGAGAAGATACTGGTCTAGGAGCAAGAGCACTGGCAATTTGTGTTCTACCAGTGAGCTGATCTGACCATCAGTTACTTGGGGATTGGCAGATGGGGTTTTTTGACCCAAAACACATCTTCGATCACATGTAGCTACCACTTACACACCAGCAAAGCTTTCCCTTTTTCAGGAAACTGCTTGAGAGGTGTGTGATTGGCAGCCTATGAACAGGGGCAGCTTGACCAGCAACAGAAAAAACCTCTCCAGCTCATATATCTTTGCCCCCAGCTGAGTTCCCTGTTCCAGATCCTGGCCTGAGCAAGACCCTGGTATGAAGCAGCAGAGATCTTCCCAGGGGACATCTCTGACTTGTACTAATGATACAAGATGGATTTCAAAAAATGATTCCTGATTTACCCCAGCCTAAACAAGAGGTGACTCAGAGCTACAGATGTTTGTCTGATTTCTGAAAAGCTGTTTGAGTCATTGTTTCTACCAGGCTAGATTTTCATTTTGCCATAGAAATTGATGCACAGAAAGCCAGCCCACGGCTCCACACCATGTCGTCCTATTGAAGCCCTCATGATGTGAACACCATTCACTCTTCACCTCTACATTTGGAGGAGAAGAGGGATAACAAGGGAAAGAAGAGCATTTGCTATTCACTCTACGGAGTAGCTGTTCCTAATTCATTACTCTCTCATTGCACAATTCAAATTCTCTGAGTATGAAGCAGAAGCCATATGGTTAAAGCTGAGCAATATATGGGATTCCTATTCTGTGGCAGATCCCCATGTTTCAATACTTTGTTTTCATCCGAAACTGTGATAGAAAGCGAATGTTTGTTATTGAACTTAAACTCCAGAAGCGTTTCAGTGAGACATTTTCTAAATGAAGAGAAACAGGTTGACACGTTTCAAGCTGAAAGATCTCACTGCTTTTTGTTGAACTGATTTAAAACATTCCCTTTTCAGTGCTCTCAGTGTTAGGCAGGATTTTCCCCTTTGGGGTACACTCTCACATCAGAGCTGAAGATTTGCCACCATTTCTGGATGAATCCTGCAGAAAATATAGCATGTGCCAGAAATGACTGAACAAGGAAGTATTTCATGGTTCATAGTTCATAGAACTCTTTTCTAAAGAGCAAAGTTGAAATTTTCCCTATTTTAATGAAACAGTTGCACATTCATGATGCAATCAGGCACCAAGACACAAATGAACTCTTTCCCATCACTGCTGCTCAAGTCAGATGATGCACTTAGTACTTTATAAGATAAAACTCCAAGAAATCTCCAGCACGCTGACCCTAAAACCCAGGTCCCTGCTCTGCAGTTGGAACATATTTGCCACTCACTGTTAATATGAGTCAAAGACTTTCAGAAAGAAATGTGTGCATTGTGACAGAGGGTCAGATTTCTTCAAACAGGAGCAATGTGAGAAATCCAAAGTTAGTTAGGCTTACAAAACGTGGGAATCTGGGCTCAATCCTGCCAAACTACTGTTCTAATGGGGCTGGAAAAGGCCTCACTTCACACAGCAGGAATCTCCTAGTCACCAGCTTCTAGGAAGAGAACTGACCAAGATGCAAAGGAGTTAAACCCAAATCTGTAAAACGCGCTTAGTTAGGAGGGAGCTTTACCCTACTGAGAACAGGTCCTGGGCCCAGGTGACTTTCCTAAGGTCAGAACAGGAGTCAGTATCGAAGGATCCCCTCAAGCCCTCGTTTAATCAAAGTCATTAATTTAAAGTATGAATTCTAACACTCCTTTAATCCTTCTTAACAATAAGAAGCACTATTAAATCCTTAATGTGCCTACTTTAATTATAACCTATCAAACATGGAACCAATTCTAAGTGGTAAACACAAAAAGCAGTATTCTGCAAGTGGATGAGATCACGCCTTTTAAAATGCAAATTGAGACTGAAGCATTAAACCTATAATAAAGTTCAATTAATATTTCTCCTTAAAACACACACAAAATATTTAATCTCAGTCTAATCTCAGAGGCTGACTGAATCAGAGCCAAAGCAGGCAGCTTTGGTCATATGTAACCAGGCAGGAGCAGGAATGTCCTGTCCTTGGAGTCACACAGATCTAGGGAGGTGGATGTTCATGTGGGGGGTAGGGGAGCAAATCCATTAAAGTTTAGAATGAAGGTGATTATTTTTGGAGGATTATATATATTAAAATTTCCCATTATCTCATGAACCTCTCTAAATTCCCTACCTGGAGAGACATCCACAGACAAGTTACCTAAGTAAGAGTGCAACAGCAGTCCCTGTCTGGGGCTGGGACAGTGACAGCCTTGGACTTAACTGATTTACAGCTCTTTTCTGCTCGCCAGTGCTGAGGAGGAGCACAGGAAGCAGAGCTGTAAATTAGAGGGGTAAATCAGAGACAGGCTGGAGAGGTTCTTGAATAGTCTCATGGTACAAAGAACCACTAAGGATGCTGCAGTGTCTTGTCTTTCTCATCTCTGGCAGTGCAGGATCTGAGCAGTCGAGGTGGATTCTGCCCTGTGCTGGACAAGCTTGTGGCCAGCCCCCCTCCTCCTCCTGGAGTGCCAGTCTGCTACAAGGCAACAACTGCGAGCTGTTACTCCTCTCAGTCCAGGGAGGAAAAGCGCTGGCAAGCTGCTGTGTTAACACTCAACTTGTGATTGCTACAGTTTCTTCTGCAGGCACTTCCCCAGAGCTGCAAGAAATGGGCTCAATTCATGTATTCCATTTCCTAGCAAGTTTGTTTTCTGCTGCTGAAGAGTGTAAAAGTAAAAATGTAAATGCCAGTCCTGCGAGTGTTAAAAAAAGGCATTTGGGGATAATGAAGCTATTTTGTTTTATGAAAGGGAAATGTTCCAAGCTGGTTACATATTTTTAAAGGAATATTTATGTTGTAAAACAAAGATACTTCTAAACAAAAAGTCACTTGAAATACAAATAAAAATGTTTTGTTTTGACAACCTGGGAACAGGATATTGATGTATTATTGAACAGCCTGACTATTTCTTTTTCCCTCCTGAAATACAAATTCACCAAATTCAGCATGCTGTTGTGAAATGTTTTGCTTTTAAAAAATGGCTGTTTTTTGCTGAAAAAATGTTCAATTGGAAGATTATAGAGCAAGTCTGCATCTGAACAAAGTGGGTGTGGAGGGTTATTAAATCAACACAGAAGGGTCTTGATATTGCTTAGGTGCATGTGTTGACACTGGATGCACTGTAGTGGAGAGATATCCCTTTTATTATCAGTGTTATTTAGCTCTGATAACGGGTTCAGTCCTGCAGAGAATATAAATGTAGCTGCACAGCTGGACAAATAATGACAGTATTTGTCTTCATGTCATTTTTGATGAAAAATATTGGCAAAACGTCCAATGAAATTTATTTGTAATGAATTACTGGATAATTCAACAAATGAAGTCAGAACAGCTAGAAAACTCATGGAGGATGACTCTCCACCACCTTGCAAGCTGTTGTTACAGCAGCAAACAGCAGCTGTAAAATGTTAGCACGGCAATCGGACAAAACTTGATGACTCCCAGCCACTCGACTTGCATTTATGTAAATGCCTGCCAAAGGCCCTGGTTAGTAGGAATCCTGGATCAGTATGATGCTAAATACAACCTTAGATCCCAATCTTTACAGAGTTGATTATAAAAGAACAGATAAAAAACAGATTGTTTTAAATGGCCTAAATACGTCCAACTCCTGCAGTGCTGAATGCCCTTAGCAATGCTTCCTTGCTGCCTAAAGGCGTCTGTCAGGAATGCTATTAATAACATTAGCAGATAATGGGTTTACAGCTTTTTTAAATCTCCCCGTGCCCTCCGTTTATTTATTGTGCATGTGAGTAAAGACGAGGCAGCCATTCTGCGTTGCTGGGAGATCTGTTCTGGTTTCCCTGACATGCAATTTCCCTGCACAGCAGTCCCTGTGGCGTCCCCATATCCCGTTGCTTTTCCTTGGAGCAGAGCTATTCACTGATGTGCACTGCAATCACACACAGAAACTGTCTGTGTGCACACATCCCTCCCTGCGATAATGTGCTGCGCTGGTTTGCAGACTCCACTTCTGTGTAAATGAGTCTAATGGGTCTTGTGTTGAGAGGTTTCATTAGTAATCCCAGGTGCCTTGACACACCACTTTTTTATTACAACAGAAAAGCTCTTAGGAATTACAGCTGACCGTGGAGTCCCGAGCACGCGATGCATTCACGTTCCATTTGGTGCATCTTGGAATCTGTGATTTAGATTCCAGTTGCAGCCGTTAAAATTTCATTAGCAGATGTCTTGTGGTGCACCAGCAGTTGCCATCTGAGAGCACTGGAGCTCTTCAGGTCATTAAAGCTGCCTCAGAGAAGGTTTGGCTCTGACTGATCTCACCACTGCTCCTTAGTTATGTGCTGTGTATTTACACAGAATAAGGCAGCTGTGTGCCAAACACCCAAAGTGTGTGCATCAGTTTATGGGAGCAGAAAAAACCCCCAAACCCCAAGTGATAAATACCACTTATAGCCAATTGGGCAGCACCAATATAAGACATTCTAAGTGGAGTCCATCTTAGTAAGGGTTAATGCTCTTTGCTCCCTGCTGGGACTGTCCAGGCCATTGAGATGGTTGACTTCAGGAGCAGACAACAGCAAACCCGAGGATCTGTCCCCTCCACACACCTCAGACACCGAACACTGATCTTGGCTGTATGGGAGGTTCAGCAGGACCTCAGTTCTCTAACTGGTTCCTTTAAAATCTTCAGCAACCAGCTGCCACCACGGCCTGATGTGTGTGCCCTGGAGAAGGGTTCTCTTCACGTGTGCCTCAGGAAGTCCTTCAGTGGGCACAAAGGTCTCGCAGACTGCAAGTCTTGCAGTCTTGTCCACGCGAGGACAATTTCTGCAGTGCTGAAGGGAAGATGGGGTGCGATACCAGAGGGCTCCCATCAACTACACCTGTTATAAATGCGCTCAGACTCATTCAGATTTTAAAAACTTAACTCCAAATTTATTGTTCGAATAAAGACAAGCAAACAGCGCTGGGTGTGCCGGGAGTCTCTGCTCTACCAGGACACACACACACACACCCCAAAACCGATTCCTTTTACAATGAAGTCCTTATACATATTCATGAGCATGGGTGTGTTCCCTGAGGGGTCTGCGAAGTCAATTTTCGGGGGGTTTTCTCGGGTTTTCCCATTTATGGAGATGACTCAGCACGGCTGATGTCCGAGCACAGGTGCGATTGCAGACATAGTATCAATGAGTCCAGACATGACACTGTCTGGTCCGATGAAGACGGCTATTTTAACTGCCCTCTAACAGCAACTGATCTTAACAACAAGAACTATGGACATAACATCTTATTGCCTAAAAAAATACAAAAGCATTGAGGAACTCCATACATAAGGGAATTACATTTTATCACTCACATGGGCACGAATCATCTCTCACACACCTGTCACACCTTGCTGATGTAAGAGACTTGGCCGTGAGGGTGGCTGGAGTGTGCAGTTCTTGGCACACGCTCTTCTGGAGCCTTTCAAAAGCCCAGTGATAAAAGTTTGTTACATGTGGGGCTAAAAGCGAGGCCAACGCTGCAGTTTGCAGTGCTGTTTTTAAACACAGCAGCAGTTTGCAAATCTGTTTGCAGATTTGTTGCAGTACTGAAAAAGAACAAACCAAAACAAAACCAAAGCTACAAAAAAACCCTCACTCATCAAAAAAACCCTAAACAAACAAGGAAAGCTTTAATTTTTATAGTAGCATGTTTAATCAGTTTCATTTATCTGTGAATTTAGTTTCCTTGTTCTAGGCATAAACCCCCCTGCAAGTTCTTGTTAATGCAAGATCTACCCCTGTTGCAATGGTGCCTGGGTGGGCTTATTGCAGTCCATCCCTCGCTTTGTGCCTGGATAGCAAAACCTGTATAATTCGTGCTGTGATCCCGGCATCCTGAAAACTCAGCAAGGAGATGGTTTCTGCCTTCCACTCTGGGTCACAAAGCCCTTTGCAGTTCTCATATGGAGAGTAAGTAATAATAATAATTTTAAAAAAGAGAGAAATTTAAAAAAGGGTCACAAGCGTCAAGAAAAGCAGCGTGTGCAGGGACTATGGGGGAGGGCAGCTGGGCTGCAGCTCTGTGAGCGGAACCGGGACGGGGCAGGGAGTGAATGGCTCCAGCTGCCGCGTACCCGCAGGGTGCTGCACACCTGCTGGGTGTCACCGACCTGCCGGGTGCCACATATCTGCGGGGGTCTCCTACCTGCCCGGTGTAATGGCTACATCTGACACTGTCACCAAGAAATACTCTGACCACCTTTCGCTACAGAATTACACTTGCTATTTGCAGAAGTGATGTCATTCTCAGTTTCTCCAGATCTTTGGACTGAAAGATGAAAATGAGATAAAACTGCTTCATGTTGGTTACATGAAATAAAAACAGAAATTAAATAGGAAAGCAAACCACAAATGCCATCTGGAGACGAGCATCAAATCCCACCCTGTTCAGCTTCCTATACCGTTAACTAAAACATGAGCTCTGGGAGCACAGGGATACTGGGCTCAGCGGTGGATGTAAGTCCTCATTTTTGGAGAAGGGCTTGGCCAGTTCTGCCCTGGCTGGCCAGGCAAGGCAGATCTTTGCCCAGCCATTATCCGGACTAACTTTCACTCTCTATTTGCTCTAAGGAGAGTTGTTCCAGTGATTCAACCTGACGGTACTCAATAGCTCTATTACAAAGGATAAAAGACTCTCTTTAGCAGGGAAGAGAAAGGAAGAGACAGAAACCAGTCTTTAATCAGAAACCTGAATTAACTTCCCAGAAGGGAATCCATGCGGACTGTGGCTTTTACTTATAAACCCATTTCTTCCTTCAGGCTTTTTGTATTTACAAGGAGAAGCAAAATCATGGAGAAAGGCAGTGTTTTGAGAATATCTTGACTGAGGGTTTCTACATAGCTGTGCTGGAAAGTCCAAATAGTGAGAATTAATTTAAACACCAAAGCATAATTCAGCAAATACAACTGTTCTCCCACAAAACAAAGAAGAAATCTCATCAACATCCGTAGAAGGTGGTCCTGCCGAGCTCCAAACAATCTGAACTCTCTTCTCAGGACTTTTGCAAATAGAGAGATTATTTCCATTTTATTCTATTAGAAGGGGGGTGGAAGGGTGAGCAACTGAGAAACTTTATTATATATTGAAAGAAGGAATGATTCCAAGAAAAATGTATTTTCGCATATGGATAAATGGATGGATATGGATATTTGAGACTCACACTGTGTTCTTCTTCCATTGCAACTTGCAAAGGCTTTTCATTCCGCTTGTATTTCATGTTGCAAGTGGATTATTTCCCTTCAGTTGATAAGAGTGTAATTCAGTCAGGCCTTGGAGATAGTTACTTCATTTCTCAAAAGGATATTTTGCATGGAAGGTTCAATTCTTTTTTTGCTTTTTTAAAAAACATCACCTAGAGCCTGTGGAAATCAGATATATTAGCAAGTACTAAATGGCTAATCACATGGAGAGCGAGGGGTAAATTAAACTGTGGTGGGATGAAAGCAATACTTTGCCTAACTATGAAGAGTTGTGTAACTCAATATGTAATAAAGTCATGTTCTGCCACTTTAGGCAGCTCCACTGGGCCCTCTATCAGCTCAGCAGCTCAGGTGAACACCTTTTTGCAACCAAGGAAACACTGCAGCAAAACCACCTCCTGCTTGTCTGCTTGTCCCTTCTGCCAGCATCTCTGGCTGCTGGACTGGCTGCTCTCAGCCTTCTGGCAACAGGAGATGCCTCCGGTGGGAAGAACACGTGTGCGTACGCTCATCTGGACACTGAGGCCAACAGGGCTCCTGTCCTGGTTTGAGCTCAGAAGGCAACTGCTCCCTCACCCCTTCCCCCTCAGGGCTGGGAAGGAGAAAATAAAGCAGAAGGCTCGGGAATCGAGGTAATGACAGAGAGGGATGACTCACCCATTACTGTCAGGGGCAAAAGACAGACTCATTAAGGGAAGAAGAAGAACAATTTAATACAGAGACTAACAACAACACTTAACAGACAGAGTAGGACAGTGAGAAGCATTACCACATTTTGAAAACACCTTCCCCCCACCCCTGCCTTCTTCACAGGCTCAGCTTTGCTGCCCATTTCTCTACCTCCTCCCCTCCAGCTTCCTGTGCTGCCCCGGCGTGGGTCCCCCCTGCGTGTTGCAGTCCTCCCAGTGCCGAACTACAACAACGAGGGCTTCTTCCCTCACAGTCCTGGCCTTCTCCAGGCGCAGCCCCCTGCTCCAGCGTGGGGTTCCCCACCGGCTGCCGGAGGGCACCTGCTCCATCAGTGACCTCCGTGGGCTGTGGGCACAGCCTGCCCTCTCCACACAGGCTGAGGGGGGTCTCTGCTCTGGCACACCCCCCCCCCCCCCCCCTTTCTTCCACTGACCTCGTGTTCACATAGGTGTCCTTCTCGCAACTCCTCCTCACAACTCCCAACTACTCCTCCGAGGTTCCCCTTCTTAAACACGTTATCAGAGGCGCAGCCACCGTCGCTAATTGCCTCGGCACAGAGCCAGGTCCGACTTGGAGCCAGCAGGGGCTTTGAGAAGCTTCTCACAAGGGGTCACCACTGTAACCCCCCTCCTCCACTGCCAAAACCCCGCCACACACACTAACCCAGCAGAGCTCCCGCCACCCATGTGGATATCCCAGGGACGGCTGCAGAAGGGGCTGGAGTGGGCCGGCCCAGTTCTAGGTTTAGCTCCCTAGAGAGGTGGGCTGAGATGCTGGCATCAGCACCTCAACACGTGTCAATCCCAGTATCAGGGTGTGGGTCTGGACCACTGAAACTGCACTGTGTGACTCAACTGTACAGTCCCAGTGCAGTTTCAGTCTCCTGCGACATGGCACGGTGAAGCATTTTTACCTAATGTCCTGCCCCCTTCCCTGACAGCAGTTTCAATACAGCCACCAGTTTGGAGACTAAGAGTTTGACCTCATGGATGTTTCAGTTGGGGTCAAGGCCAGGGAACAGCCCCTGGCCCTTTCTGGGTAATAAGCATAGACAATGCCATCTATATGGTGATATATGGAGATATATATGGGTTATATCTGCTCTGTGCTAAGAGACAGTATTTAAATTTGGCATGACAGTTGGCAGAAACCAGTTACATTGCTGCTGGCCCTAGAGAAAGGTCAGTCTGAGCCCCACTGTCTGCTCCAAACCCTCACAGCCTTTCTGGTCAGCCCACTCCACATATGGTCCAGAGGGAAAAACACTGTGGAAGAGGGCAGGCTTGGGTTCTGGCACACTGGTCAGAGATTCGTCGAATAAAATCAACAGCAATTTGTCCTTGACTGTGGGAGTGTCAGCTCTGCACAGCTGTGAGAGATTCAATATGTTGAGTCAAATCATGTGTTACTGGTCAATGATTAAGAGGCAAGTAGGCATTGGGCTGTCAGCCCTGCACAGCTGGGGGAGATTCAGTACTTAAGAGCCAAGTGGACATCAGTTGGTCAGCTCTGCTGGGTGAGCTCTGTTTGGGGAGATCGGCGAAGGTGGAGAGCTCTGCTTGGGAGAACTCTGCTTGGGGAGCCAGGCAGGAGCTCTGTCCTGTGCTGGCTTGGAGAAGCGTCAGCTCTACTCTGCACTGGCCTGGAGAAGCAGGAAGGTTTGGAGGAGAAACAGGCCTTGGAAGAGAGGTACCAGGCTGTGCTAGTGTGGTGAAGAAAATGGCAGCACCGAGACTGCCTGTATGGTATGGAACTGTTTGTGGGGTAAGAGCGTTGATGACCGTCTAGCTGCTGATTTGCTTATCATGAAGTCAGAGCTAAGGTAGCGAGAGCATAAGTATGTACCATTTTAATAATAAAGGATTTTCCTTCTGCACTTCAAGGGAGAGTCCGTGCCTCAGGTGCCACACTTGACTTCATGTCATGTTTCCACAGCTCTATGGCTTCCTTATAGCTCCTGCTGACTGACACAGAGCAAAGAGAGGGAAACTGCCGAGAGGGGTAGGAGAGACAGCAGGCGTGAAGCTGGGCTGAGCTGTGCATGTGTGGCACTGCCACTATCCAATTGCCCAGATTTTCATGGAACACAAGCCAGACGCTTGAAGCTTGTTCAGACAAGTGGCTCTGTCGATTTGCTTCTGTGGGGACTTGGAAGAGCAAAGCATATTAATGACCCCTTCCCTTTACAAGAAGAGCTCTGCTGTGGCAGAGGAATGATCAGAGACTGAACCACTTGGAGGGAGCACAAAGTGCCTCGATTTTTAGAGACCTTCATAACATCGTGTCAGAGCCCACTTCACTATGAATTTATAGGGTCATACCCTCTGACACGAAGGGAAAGTGAAGACTGTCATTCATACCTTTCAGGGGAGGGATCACGGCCAGTCTGCCTCCCTATTAAAATGTCACATATCCTTTTACCAACTCATAGCTTTGCATTTTTCCTATATGAAGCATTAAGTTTGGAGCATATTTTGTAGAAGCCTTCAATTAAACACCTCTGAGGACAATAGCTCATTAGTATGAGATTGTTGCTGTCATTCTCTTCATCCCCTCCTGGCTACTTCTATCTTGATTTGGGTGAATTACATGAGACTTTTCTGAGCTGCATTCCAATCAGATCTTCAGTTAAGTGCTCAGTGTTAGGGAGGGAAGATGGGCCGGAGGAGCTGTCACTGGAATATTAATGTGGTACATCAGCTCCAGAGAAGGGAAGGCTACCTGTGTGTGTACTGACTAACCTAGGGCTCTGTGCTGGCTCTTTTCCCTGCTCTGAAACTGGCTTCCTAATGTCACCCACCACGCTGTTCAGGACTGTAGCCAAGGACATATGTGATGTCCCTGACCTCTGGAAAACACAAGTGAATTTGTCTTCACTCCTCAAACTCTTAAAAAATATGACTAGCTATGCCTGTGAGGTGCTTAGCTCCCATATGGGGGAGCAAATCCATGTCAAGAACCATCGCCCCAGCTGTACAGGAACAGGGAAACAACCACTCACCAGTAAGTCTTTTAATCTGGTAAATCAGAGATGTTTTCAGTGAGATCCCAGCCCCTTCACTGGGTAGTTTACAGATTTAGTCCCATTCTAAGCACCTTAACCAAACAATGTGGGAAACTGAGGCACAGGAAAATTCTTTCACAAGCAAGTGTAACAGGCAGGAACTGTGCTGTGCTTCTCTGCTCTGTCCTGCCAGTTGCTTGAGGACGGGACTCTCCATCTGGGTAGTACGGGTGCTGCAGTTACCCTGGCTGAGCTTTGGATTCCTCTCCTGTATTGTGCATAAAGGCAGCTTAAATGTAGCCTGTGCATTCTCTGCATGACTACAAGGATCACAGGACCGTACTTCTAGAGCAGGTAGTAACAGTATTTGCACTTGGATGTTTGAATGCATGTCTGGGAGGGGGGTGGTGGGCTTGGAAGCATTATGCAAGGATATGTGGTAGTGAGAAACATCCTTTTTAATGAATGCTCATCTGCCTCGGGAAGGGCAAAAGTAGCAAAACTGCTTTTACAAATGACAGGGTGATTTTCCCCTACCACCCAAAAGAGACTGGGCAAATCTGTGTAGCTCCCAGTCTCTGGAGAAAGCTATCCTAGCACACAAAGTACCTGTGCTGCCTAAATACTCTTTCAGCAAAGAGTTGACTAGCACCTGACATGCCATGCGAATTAACTGTATGTGAGGAAGGCATCGCTCTGAGCCTTGCCCTCCCCTTCCTCACCTCTCAGCACAGGTGGGAGTGTGTGGGTGCGCAGGTGTTGTGAAGGGCACCAAACCACCACCTGAGCTCCTGCAGGTTCCACTGTGTGCTTCCCATGATGGAATTCATTAGTCTGTTTGACATGAATACTGTTTTCAGGTTAATATGTTTAACTTAATGAGGCATTTATTTTCAGCCTAAAAACTGTTTAAGAAGGTATGTTTTCTTCCAGTGAGTTCAACTGACGAGGGGATTAATAACAGGCTTGAACAAGCAGGCTAAGAAAATAAATCTAACAAACCCCTCTGCGCAGGTTATGAAGTGTGCTTGGATTGATCCAAGACAATCATTTCTGACAGTATGGAGAAAAATAAAACACATTCTCATTGCCTGCACATCTCAACTTATTTCTGCCGGTGGCTATCTGCTTCCTCTAATGCTTTTCTCCCAATCCCATGAAGTCTCTGACCTACGTAAAACTTTACAAGATCTTTCAGAGGTCAGAGGAATTCCGGTGATATACTGAATGAATCCAGACCTATGTATTAGCAGCAGAAGTTTTTTCCCAATCCTTCCCCAAATGAAGAAAGTGGGATATCACTAATGTACAGGGATATACTCCTGAATTTCTTCCGTCACAGGAGGGGACTTTGCACCACATTCCCCTTCATCCCTGGCCAGATGCAAAGCAGATGATCCACCTGCACATGGACACCACAGACCGATGCACTGACCCTGATCTACCACTAAAACAAGAGATGTCAAACTCTGTACTACCTCCCTTTGATTTTCGTTATAGGCAACAGATGGAAAAGGGAGTTCCCTTAAGGCTGTTAACATTATGAAGAGATTAGATTAGAAAATCTGATGGATTAATAGGGCATATTTAAGGTGTCCCCTCCCAGCTCTATTTGCAGCAATCCTCTCTCTGGGC
Source organism: Strix uralensis (assembly GCF_047716275.1). Taxonomy (NCBI): domain Eukaryota; kingdom Metazoa; phylum Chordata; class Aves; order Strigiformes; family Strigidae; genus Strix; species Strix uralensis. The sequence continues at coordinate 31,032,699 of NC_133980.1, read as the reverse complement.
CAAAGGAGCACCCTGGAAAATTAACAGCTAGGAGTATGGTGCTGCTAGAGTGGTTCCTGCAGCCTCTCCTGGTCACACAATTTCCTCAGTGCATCTCAGAACCCAGCAAAAAAGCACATTCTGTGCAGAGCAGGCCTTAGCAGACACAGGCGTGCCTGTCATGAGACAGGAAGACTGGGATGGCACAGAACTGCTGGAAGAACCTGTCTGGTCCTAAATCTGCTCCCCACTTGATTCTGGAAGGAGGGTCACCATCAGCAAGTCCAGGGCTGAATGAATAGTCCTGGCATACTACAGATATCTGCATTAGCTGGTCCTGTTTATTGACTGCCACCAGCTGATACAAAGATGTTTCTGATGTTTTAGAACTCCAAGGCTCAGCCTCACTTTTGGATGTTCCAGGCTCTGGTACCTGCACTGCACCCACAGTAAGTACACACCTTACTCCTACACTGCTCTGATTGTAAATTTGAGCAATTTTCAGTGTGGAGCAGATGTTGCAGGGAGTCTAAATTTCAGTTGATATCATAAATTTATTTCAGTGGTTGGTCTGGAATATTATGTTTCTCCACGATCCCTGTAGAGGGATAGAGAGTGACTCTGGGCTTCACCAAGTATTTATAGTTCCTGCCTGACAACACAGACATCCCATCCCCCCACCCACCCCCCCATGCAAAGCATCTGTTGTCTCTCATTTCCCATTTCAGGGTCTGGAATAGTAGCTTAGATGTAGCTCTCTAACTAGTAGGCAGCCAAAGTTGGACCCCAGGTGAGATTCATCTCAAAGAGACACCTCTCAAACAGGGGAATCCTGTCCTTGCATCTTTGTGCTCTACTAAAACAGTTAACTCAGATGTAGACCTTAGGATTTATTTCAGTGCCAGAGCTACAGTCATTGACAACCAAAACCTAGTTCCGCTACCATAATGCAATGATGAGTAAGTGCATGCCCTGTATTAGCTTTCTGTACTGATATCTCAGACTTAGAGAGACATGATTCTGTACTTGACTCAATCTCCCTCCGCTTCCTGACCAAACAGAACTACAAACCTATAGGAATTCACCCTCACTACAGAAGCAATGTAACAGTTATCATTTTTATATCAATACTTGCAAGGATTTCTATTCATTCTGTTCAATACCATCTCATTCCTAGTATACCACAATTTATTCTTTGTGATTAATTTTGGGTATTTTCTGTAATGTCATAGCCCAAATAACAAAATTAACTCCTTAAGCCTGTAAGGAGTTTCCTTTAATAGATAAACAGGGAACTGAGAAACAAATGTGTGGATGAAGTTGAGACAGCTAAAATAAGACTGAACTGTCTGACATCTCCTGCTGTTTCTTTTAGGATGCCCAGATGTGTGCATAAGTCCTGCCAACAATTTTTAAAAAGGGACCAAAACTCAAAAGCGATCACAGAGGACTGGCTGCAGATGAAGAGGATATTTGTGGACAGTACTGAGAAGAGGACATAAGGTGCAAAAAACCTGTCCCTTAGGATCTCTTATAATGGTATTTTTTTGTTTCCATTTCATTGCATCATTAAGCATGTGAACTTTCTTCCTTAAAATGTCAGGTTATTTGGAGAGAAACAAGCAAAGTGAGGCTGCTTTAGTCTGCAAAACTGAACTGCAGTATGCATCCAAAGGCTTCTATAGGGCGAACAGCATCGATATTAATACAGTTATATCACAAAGATACAGAAACTATTTTTCCTAAATCAACTCACATATAATTTGCCAAATACAAAAATCATTACAGTTAATCTGCCATGGATAAATGCCATCTTTATTTTCTTACTGAAACAAAGATTCCTGCACCCTTTGAGAACACTCACACCGAGGGGTCAGAAGCCAGACACACCTCCCACTGCACTGCGTGTATCCGCACATCTCAGCACACGGGCTGACAGCACCACCTCTGCATCAAGAGAAATGTCCTGTCTGTAGATGTGCCATCAACCTGTTTGTGGCATCCTGACTCCCACTGAATTTCTCTGTACTTCTGCTCTTCTGTAATTAAAATAAGGAGTAAGACCTTTGCTAAGTACATTGAGATCCACTAGTAACGATGCAGTGGGTGAATTTTGACATTCTTTTTTTCTAGTGGTTCTTGGAGAATGAAAGCTCTGACATAGCAGAGTTTTACCACCAAGTTCCTGAGTTCAGGAATACTCTCACAGAATTCAGTATTAACCCCAGATCAGTCCCTTTAGTGAAGCTGGCCTGACTGCTGGCTCAGAAACAGGGTGAATAATGCATGGGGAAGATACTGAAACTTGACACGAAACTTTCCCTTTGCTCAGAACTAAAGTCTGATGGAGATCTTGGCATAAAAAACAGGTTTAATTTGTGAATTACCTCCTCTGATAACATATCCTTTCCTACAATTCAAGAATGACTTTCTCGCTGATCGTTGTTCAAATTAATTTAGCACTGAAGCTTGCTATTAGCATTAGTATGTCACCATCCAGCACACAGCATTGTAAAGAAAAGGATCTCCTATGCATAAATATTCGTGCCACTTCCCAGGTCTCCAATGGAATCCTGATCCGTTTTGGAAATCTTTTAGCAACCTTCACAGAATGCAGCTAAGCAAACTCGCTTCATGTTTCCTTCAGAGATGCGTATCTCTCCCCAAGGAGGAAGGAAACTTCCTTCTGGCCAAGCAGGATAAGAACACATGCAACCTGTCTGTCTCTGTAAAGCATATTAATTGAATTGAGGATGAGAAAGAGGAAGAACTGTGATCCCCTCTGCTGGTGGATCCTATGGAAGGAGAGGTTTGACTTCTGTGGGCAGCTAAGGAGGCCTAGACAGTGGCAAAGCTTTAAAACTTAATAGGCAAGCTGCAGCTTTGACCAGAAAAAGTTCCCATTGCGATAGGAGCTTGTGACAGGGACATACAATTAACTGCTGCTTACATGACAGTCTGGGCTGGGATTTTCAATCCTAAATATTCTCAGTTCTCATTAACTTCAGTTATTGATTCTTGCCTGCTCTACACATCCTCAACCCTCAGTCTACATAGCTGTAACCTTCCAGGGGATACTGAGATTGAGGAAAGTGCTCCGTTTTAGCCTTTCTGGAGACTTCTGTGTAGGAGGTAAGGAACTAAACAAGAAAAAAGCACATAGGGAAGTTTTACTGGTATTTCAACATGTATAAAAACAGATACATCAGAAACCTTCCTTGTGTCCTTGTATTTCCAAATTCTCCACCTTGTGTCAGAAGATCTGCACAGTTAATCTCCACAACCAAACCGCACTGTCTTCAGGTCTCACCGAAGGTTATACCAGTAAGGTTTTGGCCTGACCTCCTTTACCTGTTCCTTACATTTGCAGACTTCCAGGCTTTCCTCTAAAATGCATTCGGAACATTAGTAACCTCCCATCGGGCTTGGCCTCTGGCATTCACTAAGCTCTCATGCTTCCTGGACCTACCTCGGTAAAAGTCTTGTCTTTCAGACCTTGCAGTGCAACTTTCAGTAAACAAGCTCCCTGCAATTGCTAGAGACTTTTCTGTCAGCATTACCTGCCTGTTGCTAATTAGATTTATGCAGGTTTGTTTCTGCTCAGAGATCCTTAAATATCAAGTTCCGTATCTCTTGGTCCCAAGGCATCTAAGTGGGAACCTGTTAGTCAACAGGATGCAATCTGGTGAGTTTGAACACATCTCAGATACTGCAACATGGCCAGGAAACCATCTGTCAAGTGAGCATCTTTGGCTTACAATTCAAACCGTTTTTTCCGCAGAATATGAGAAATGTAAAACATCCTTCTGCTTTTTTAGAGCAAGGACAGAATAAAGTCTTCCCTGATCACCTGATATATCACTGGATCGCCTTACAGTATCAATGATGAATCAATAGGGAGGAGCTGTATGAATGTTGGCTTGGACAGTTCGTGGATTGATAGGATTTGCATTAGAGAGACGAGAAGCAGTTTAGGAAGGAGGAGTGGAAATTCTGGTACCAAAAAAAGATGACCAAGAAACCTTTTAGTCTATCTTGGATGCTTTCCAGCTGAGAATCTGAAAGTGTTTCATCATTTATGGACAAAGGATACGTCTACTCTATAGTCACAGAGCCTAACAAATCGATAGTAGTCTAGCTGTCTGTACAGAACTCAGTGGGGGCTCATTTACCATCCTCAGGCTCACAACGGCCACAGGAGTGGGTGCATATCTTAAATTAAACACACAACAGACTAAGGAAGGGAGAGCACACGACTTCATCTTTATCACGTCTCCTCGCGTGACATTGGTTGAGGTGCCTGGTCCAGGCCTTTTGCTAGGGTAGATCCAGGCTGCAAACCAGCAGTGACGACACTGAAACACCACCGATGGACAGTGAGGTCAGAAGTGAGCTGTGACACTTCTCAGCACTCCCTTTCAGCTACCAAGTTCTTGTTCATATGGAGAAAAACAGGTTAAACATTGTGAGTTACAAGTGCTCTTTGATTCATGCAAATGTGAGGGAACTGATTAGTTGTTTGAGATTCCAACAGCAGCCCCAATTCTTCAAAATATATGTATGAAAGATCAAAAAAACCCTACCTATGGACATTGTAGAAAATGGGGCTGTTGTTAATCAGTATGCACATTTTGGTAAATTTACACAAGATTATAGGAAGGGAAATATTAATTCAGCTATGGATATTAATACAGAAGAAGAAGGAGCTCCCATTTGCAGCCTCAACTGTAGACAAAAATGCAATTCTTTTCAATGATATTATACTGGATTACACGCTGAACCACATTAACATACTCCCCAGTGTTTTGTGATCTTATAATGAAACTTCTATTACAAATCACCCATGAAAGAGATACTATTGTGGGGAAAAAACCACCTTAGAAAGACTTCAGGCTGAGAAAGCAACACCATATCAGCTGGTTTAAACTGTCATGGTCTCACTGACAGCTTTTGATAGGGGTCACGACAGGACAAACAAGTGGGAGGCAGGACTTGGAAAAAATTTACCCCTTCTCCTCATCAGCAACCACCTGTTTGGTGGATGTTCTATGCCACGGCATGGGAGAAGGGCTTTGCCACTGCTTCGCTCTCCCTGCAACAGCATTACACCCTCCAGATGTCTCTGAATGGAGTGATGATCCATCATCATAGCCAGATCAGAAAAATTTAGACACTCAGAGATCCATCAAAGTCCTGCAGCTGGTGACAACTTCTCACACTTCTGGAAAATATCACCATGGCTCATGCAGAGACCTGGTTGGTTGAACAGACAGAGGGTGATTACATTGGCTTGGGCCTGAGCTTTAAGTCTAACAGGTATTGAGCCTGACCACTGCTCTCTGCAGCTGAAGAGTAGGCTCTGGTGGACCTCAAGACTTTTGGGTCAAGTCACATTAACATAACGGGCAGCTCTAACTAGCATGGAGAGAAACTCAGTTCAGCCAGAGCTGTTTTTCTTGAAATTTGCTGTGATACCTTGAATTACATCCATTTAATTTAGGTTTAATAAGAATGTTGTTATAAGTTAAACAAATACCAGCAGATCACTGAAGACAAGGATGTGCTGCATTGTTGTAACTGTTCTGGAACAGATAATTACCTATTATATTATAAACCTCAAATATGTTTTTAATAATAATTGTTTAAATAACATACATTAGCTGCCTTATTACAAATTAACCTTTGAGAATCATAATTTACTATAGCAACACTTGCACATTTGGAAACCCAGAAGATAGGAGCAGTGTCTAGTGGTGAAATCTGCAAGTTAATGAGTCTTCGATTCTTTTCAAGTCTCTGCCACAGCCTCTCTCTATGATCTGGGTAATTTGACTTTCTACATCACCCTAATGGTATTCTTTCCATTTTTGAATGAGCATCATCATCAGCTATGAGCAGAATGGATTGTATGTGCTGTCCTGGTCCTTCAGAAGAGCAGGACAATATTTCCCGATGCAGAGGACACCTCGTGAACAGCAAGACCAGGTTCAGGAGGGAGGGAGGGCAGCTCTACACTTAGTGCTCCCACCTTGAGGCAGGCAGCCTAGAGAAGGACTCCATCCCATGAGAAGTTACAGCATTAAAGCTGAGCCCAAGGATAATGACCTTTGCAGTCCTTTGAAGGTTCAGAGTGATCTTTGGGATGTCTGTTTTCCTCTCTGGAAGCTGGAGCTCTGACCTATGCATTGAATGTCAACCAGGTCATGCCAAGATGTACCCCAGACTCTCAAAGGAAACGCAGCTGCTTTCATTCTTATTTTGCCCCCACTACCCCACGGTGTAATTCTCTGACACAAGCACAGTAATACTGTACCCTTGTCACTCTAAAGCAAGATACACATGATCATTCTTGGAAAGAGCTAAACCTCCCCCTCTCAAGGGAAGGGCTGCCTTCCAGGGAGTTGTCTCGAGTCCCTGAATTTGCATTTTCTGAAAATTAGTATAGTTGACAAAGCACCTCCTTATCAATAGCACTGCCTGGGGCATTGCATCCATCAGATCCAAAGCTGTTGGAGTTGATAAAAAATCTCCCAACGTCACTGGGAAGAAGATCTGACCCTTTGGTTTCCCCTGCAGGATGCATGTTCAGCAGGAGGTAAATGTGTGAGCAGAGTCACTGAACTATGAACACTCCCGCCTTGTAGGAGGCCGTCCCACCCCATGGAAACGTTCCCTGATTAGTTTTTAATGAAAAACAAGTTTGCATCAAAACTAAAATTACATTGTCAGCAGTTAATTATCACTTGTCAAACAGAGCACAGGCTGCATTGTGGATTTAATTCTCATGTAGTTTTGTAAAACTGCATTCCTTTGTGTTGCATGAGTGAGCCTCTTTTTGTGAAGAGATGTATGTTGTTTGAACTGCTCTCAGTGGATCCTGGTATTTAAATGAGCTTTTGATTTCCTGGAAGATGAGAGGCTCAGTGTTTTTAAAGTGGCTCGTCTGGAGATCAGACAGCACAATATATCTTAATGATTGTTTACATTGTACTTTCATACTGACAGAACACTTCTTATCCTCAGGTGTTTCATAAACTATTTGTAGCTGTGGGTCTACTGCTGGATATACCAAAGTATTACTCGAATGGCTCTAAGAAATGTGTTTGATAAAACACAGTTTTTGGTACACCTGAGATATCCTCATTTCTTCCATTTAAGGAAAAAGATCATCAGAATATTTTAGCATGTTGGTTCTTTCACAAAGTCATTTTGAATCCTTTGAAACAGAACCAGCTTGTGAATTTGGATGTTCTTTCTGACACTGTTCACATTTTGTAAACAGTCCTTCTCTTGGCTTTCAGAAAAAGTGAATATGAAAGACTGTCAAAAGTAGACTTGCTCTTCACCAGGAGAGGGTTGAGTTTCTATGGTCACGGGGTGAGTACCTCAGCAGCTCCCTGCTGATGCATTTGTTAGAATCTCCTGGGAAGGAAGGTGATGGCCTCCCAGCTCCTGGTGACTGTCTCAGCACAGGAGACTGCAGTTTGAGAGTGGAGGCCACATTAAGGGCATTTCCCCACTGAGAGAGCCTAGGAGATCTGCACACTTTGCACGCTAATCTGCAAATCTCTTGGCCACGGAGTTAAGGTTCACACACCCAGTGTAATCCCAACAACATCTCTGATACTTCTTATTGAGAGGGTGATTGGCACCGTGATCTCTGCAGCATCTGATGATGTCCCCAAACAGCCAGGCCACCATGTGGTGTCAGGCTGTGGCAATAAAGTGAGCAATGGCAGAAGAAATGAATAAAATATTACACTGTTACACTACAGACTATGAAAATTACCCTCATCCTGCCAGAGTGTACCCAATGCAGGACATTTTCTTTTTGGCAGCCTTTACTTCTTGCCGGCCCATGGTTTCCTTTGTCCGATTAGGACTGTAAATGCAGTCATTTAAATGAAGGATTCATGCAGCTTGCACCTACTAAGTATCTTCCCATTAACCAGATGACACTCCTGCTTTGCATAAGGCAGGGATTCCTTTATCTGGCATGATTAAAGGAAGCAGCACTTTTGAGATGCACCTATAAATTTTTGCATTCATTTAAGTCACAAATAGCACTAGCACAATGGACAGATTGTGTCTAAGGCTGGGAAAATAAAACTGCCACATGATATTGATTTAAGTGTCATCCGACCATCCGCACAGTTCAAAAACCGGAGTACATCTGTGTTAGCACAGCCATCGATAAATACACTTTGGGGATTCCATCCTGGGCAGGCAATGGGATGTGCCTGAGACTGTAGTTTGACTGTGTGGGGAATTATTGCAGAACCAGAGTGTAGGGTTGGGGAGTCAAAATGTTCCAGCAGCAATGAAGAGAGAAGTATGCAAAGGTTTGAGCTGCCAGCCTGCACACACTGGGTGTGCATGTACTCGAATGCACGGCTGCATTGCCCCAGGCTGCAGAGGTTATTGTGTAGAAAAGCCCTTGGTTACTGGAATAATTCTCTGTTGTTGAGGATTTCTGGAAGGTAAACGGCAGAGGTGTTATACTTCTGACTTGTTTATTCCCTCACTACAGCCAGGGTCTCTCTGACTGTGTCTTAGGGTGTCCCTTTCTAGCCTTGGCCTTTTGTCTGAAGTTGGTCTGCTCAATTTTTGTGATCCTTAAGGATAAAGTAGTTCATGGCGAAAACTGAGTCTTCATCTGAGTTCATGCTGATAACACAGTTCATGATTATTCTGGGTCAGGGATTGTCTCTTTTATGCTACTACGGTGCTTGTGGCTGAGTCTGGTACTCGGTCAGGGCAGCCACAGCTCTGGAAATTGGTGACACCCTCTGCTGCTGACCCATCTGTGAGCCCCAGTGGGACATCCCGTACCCTAAACCTGGCATCAGTTTTAACCACGCAGTCCTCGCACAAGGAGTTCTTGAGACAGGACATTAAAGCAAATGAATCTTACCTGGCTCTGATTTTTCTGACCCAGAAAATCTGTTCCCAGCATGATGTGTCAGCAAGTACTGGGAAGTGAGTTAAGTGTAGAGCACTGATATGCTGTAGTGAGCTGGCTGGAAAGCTGTTGTATGAAAACACACCCCTCCTTGCTAAGAAGAAATGGGAATTATTTAAGAATTCCCTGTTACTGCTGTGTGCTGGGGGTACTAGTTGGGGACTACATCCCCCCTGTGTTAGTGTGGAACAGACATCTAGTTCTGGGCTGTCACAGCAGAGCTGGTCTTGTGAAATGTGTGGGATCACCGCTGGATCTGGGATGCAACTGCTTTCCAGAAGAACATGAGGAAAGCTGCATGCTTTTGGCTGAACTCTGCTCTCTAGGGGAGCTAGAAAGGTGGCTGTAGCAAGCTGGGGGGAAGGAGAGGGCTCTCTCAAACAGAGGTGAGCCCAGTGCTGGTGGGTTACTCAGGGCTCTCGGGCAGTAAAAGGAGGGGAGGGCTGTGTCGGCCTGAGTCAGGGGATGGGGCACAGTCCAGGCAGAAAAGCAGGGATCTGAGCAGGTGATGATCGTTTCAAATGCTGCAGAGTGCCTGGGCACATGGAGGTCTGGAGAAAGGAAAGAATGGGAACTTCTGGAGTTTGGGACTCGGAGGGCAATGAAGAATGTGCCTTCAGGCTCAGGGGACCGAGTGCGGGGCTGTGGCAGTGGGACGAGGCTGTGCCTGTCCAAATGCACAGCTGCCTGAACCGTAGCCACCAGCTTCCAGTAGCACCATAAAGTGTGCAGGGCGCGATCTGTGCCGGAGCTGACTGTAAAGTGTCAGGTAAACCTGTTCTCTGATGATTGAATGCTGGGGCAGCCTTGCTCGGGTTGGGAAACAGGGAGCTTTGGAGGCAATACTGTGACAGCAGGAGTGCTGTAAAGCAACAAGAGGGAGCAGTTTGTCGAATTGCACCGTCAGACAACGCGGACCTTTGATGTGACAAAGGGAATTGCTAGAGCAGAGGGCAGAGGGCATGGAAATTGTGTCCTAGGTGGCTTCTTGGGGAAGACTGACTTTTTGTCAAGGACTTGGCTTGCCCACTTCCCACTGAGCTTTGGGATGCAGATCTCAGAGCTGGCTCCATTTAGATGGAGCTCTGCTTCCGAGCGGCCCTTCAAAACCTTGTGGAGAATGTACCCGCAGGGGGGACACTAATTACCTTGTATTTTGACCATAATGGTATGGGGAAAAGAACATGGTCAGCTGTAAGGAATAAATGAGATGTTATGTCTGATGACTCCCAGATCTTATTTTTCCTGGGTGTTAGGTACGCTGTGGAAGGCAGGAGGAGGGAGTGGGAGCCTGGGTCTCCTCAGCTGTGTAGGTGCCCCGTTTTTAAATCCTGGCTCAGCAATGGGATGCTTGTTAGAAAGCAGGGATCAAGAAGGGAGACCTGGGCCAAGCTCTTTGCTGGCAGAACTGTGCTGAACTCTGTGCCCTTGCACCAAGAGATAATTTGCCTCCCAGTGCTGGAGGGCTGAGCAAATGCTCCCTGCGGATGGGAAACAAGTTGCTCTGTCTCCCCCCTGCCCTTTCCTTTTTCCTTAAGGAAAGAGGGAAAACCCTAATGAAGACAGGATCCCTGGCACAAAAGGGGAGCCATGTGGAGTTATTTTCAAAACTCGCAGTACCTCTATGGAACCAGAGCAGATGAGGAAGGTCAGGGTGGCTGAGCTTTGGATTTAGCTTCCGCTGTGGCTCTGACAAGCCCATGAGCCCATCCTGCCATACATGACCGTGAGCAGCACAGCCCACTCGAATACCTGCCAAAGTCAGTGTGTGGGAGCAGAGGGAGCTGCTCTTCCCCAGGTTCACCAGCTGGAGAAGAGATGGTGTCCATCCTCACCCTGCCTCGGGGCTGTGGCAGTCACCTTCAGGAGACGAGTGGTCTTGGTCTGCATCTGGGCAGTGGAATGGGATATTTGCCCTGTGACACAGAGGTACCTCTCGGGCAAAGCAAAATATTTAGAGATTTTTTTGACGAATTTTCATTTTCATTCTGATTTCATGCTGCCTGAACTGTTTTGTCGAATCCTGACTGTTCTCCCCAGCTGTCCATCACCCACTCTCATGTTTTGATGGCTTTTGTCACAGACAGCCTGGTAAAAAGATCTTGGTTATTTTCTCTTTCCTTTTTTTCCCCTTTGAGAAGTCTCATGAACTTTTTGCAGCTGTCCTGACTCTCCTCCCCTGTCCTCACTGCAGCAGTGTGGCAGTTAGAGTTGCCCCCCCGGGAGGAGGTGTGCTCTGCTGGCTGTTAAAGAGTTGGCAGCGCTGTGCTCTGTGCTCATCTCCAAAGCTTCTCTGTTCCCCCTGGGCAGTGGATTTTAGTGTTCTGCCATTCCGAGTAAAGTAACATCTGTACAAATACAAAACCTCTAGCTCATGGATTGGGTTCGTGAAGCCCTGATTCTTTTAATCTCCTTCGGAAGCTCTATTGCCCCACATTTTCTCTCTCCCCTCTTCTCTGTCAAACTGTTTCACAGCTGGCCTTCTTCCCCAGGCTTTGCCTCGTCCCCTGGTCAGACTCGAGCTGTTCAGTTCCTGCAGGCCCAGGGGCTGTTGGGGGATCTGAGCTGCTCAGAGACAGCAGGGCCTGATCTCTAAAGGAAGCAGATTTTGTGGTCTGACTCTGATCTTGCTGAAGCTGCTTTTGTCACCCTTTCAGAAACCAACCGAGGGCTGAATCAGAGCTGGCCGTTTGCTGAAGGTACCAAAGAATGGGGGGTTTAGAAGTCAATGCCTAATCCTGTGGACAACCTTAATGCTGTTTGTTTGGTAACTTGTCGGAGGTATTTTATTGTGGGTTTTGTGTAAGGTGCTATAAAGCAATCCCATGCAGCTGGAAGCCAGAGGCAAGACTATTTATTTCAGGGCTTCGAAGATCTCTACTCCCGGGACAGCTGTCTCGCTGCTGCAGTGGTTGGGTTTTATTTTGCTTTGGAAAAACTGAACAAACACTTTCGTTCCATTTCCTTTTCCCTGAGGTGGGAGAATTCCTGGAAGTCTCCAAATCGAGTTAAGGGGTGTCTTCATCTTTTTTGCCTGGGCTGGGCTGAGTGCAGCTCCCAGAAGGCCGGGGTTTGGAAGGCTGGGAGCGCTGACCCGACCAGTCCGAGAGGATCCTGACAGCAGGGCTGGGCTGCAGATGTGGCTGCAGGTACTGCGGGGAGATGCTGGGTGTCTGGGTGGGCTGACCTGGCTGGTTTTGTTGTTTTGAGGGTGCTGTAGTCTCTGCACCAGCTGCTAATAAGGTGTTTTCTGTCGGCAGGGCTGGTGGCCCATCAGTCTGTGTTCTCAGAGATGAGCCCACAGGAGTCCCTCGCTGGGGCTTGGCTGCAGAGAGCTCTGTGGTATCTCGACAGTGTTTGACATTTCCCAGACAATGCTTAAACCTGCCAGCTGACGCTGTTTAACACTCTCCTCTGTCAGAGCCTTCCAGCGGGGATGCCTATCAACTCTGGCTTTCCCTTCAAAGAATTGTTACCAAAAGCTGCTGTATCTTTGTCACTTGCCAGATGCCACCAATGAATCTCTACTTTTGTTGCTTTGTGCTTTTACATGTTGCCTTTAATTAGGATGTGTGCTCATCTGTCCAGGGGCTGATGGGCAGCTCTCTGGTGACCAAATCCCAGAGAAAAGAAGGGAGTTTACTGTATTACCTCTTGTACTTGAAGGAACAATCCTTTAGCCCAGGTGTCTTTGGATGTGTCTTTTGGGAGGGGGATACCAGGCCTCCAAATCCAGCAGTTCGTCAGTTTATTCTTTGTCCTGTTTGTGTTTTGCTTCTGGCCCTTAATCTGCAGCGGCAGATTGGGGCTGCGTGATGCACAGAGGTTCAGGGCAGGGTCACCTGTTCCTCCAGGACAGGATCTGCTGATTCAGCTCAGTATTTTAAGCAAGATGGAGCCGAATGAATCCTCCTTGTAGCAAGAGCTGGTAGCCAGGATGGATGAGGAGTTCATTCACAGTTACTGAAACACTGAAGGAAATTCAATTTGTACATTTAAAATTGCTTTCTTAACCAGTGTTTAACGTCTTGGGGTCTCAAGGGTTAAAATACCCCTGGCACCTTGGATCAATCTATGGGGATATAAAAGTGCTCTGGATTAAACAGGCAAATGAGTTAAACAGCACTTAGCTGATTCCCTGGCTGTGAATAATCCAGCCAACCCTGTGCTGAAGACATCTGGGGCTCGTCTGCTGTTCGTAGTGGAGGTTTCGGACCCTTTCTCAAAGATGTCACCGGTCTGTAAGTTACGGCTTTACTGACCAGAAGGTAGGAGGCACTTTGGGAGTGGCCCCTTGTGATGGAGACTGGAGACCTCTGCTCTTCTGTCCTGGACGTCAGGCAGTGGCTTTCACAGTGGTCCCATCTCTCAGCTCAGCTCTGCTTTCTGTCCTGAGGATACAGCTTTGATTTGCCAGGGCTGAGTGAACTGGGACATCCCCTACTGCAGATCTGCACGAGACATACCCCTCTAGCAAGGTACAGGACAGCCTTACAAATACAGAAAGCTGAACCTCCCACTAATTACTCAACGGGAATGCAGCAGGCAGAGCTTTTTGTCTAGATTGCATCCGTGCTGCTGTTAGCTTCAGGAACCCAGTGCTTCCAGCCCTGCATCTTCCTCCCCGTTCTCCCCCATGCCCTGGGCAGATCTCTGTTTCAGGGTTGGCCCTGCTGTTCCATGAGCTGTGCCCTCTAGGTGTGGTTATCCAGTGTTAGGACAGACTTTGGGTGCTGCGCTGTGTTGTTGCAGTGGTTGTGTCAGTCAGATGTGGACAAGTCCCAAGTGCAGATGTGTGGTGACAAGTGCCCGTTATTTGGCCCTGACTGCAGGAAGAACTGAACCCCTTCAGCCTTCTCAGTCTGGGTGGCAATGAGTGATGGAAAGCAGTTGCGTACTTTCAAGGGATCAGTGAAAGGAGGATGCTTTGCTCTGCTCCCTCAACTAAAATGCTCTGCTGGCAAGCAGCAGCTCTGGGTTTGCCTTGATTTTTGCAGCGACTGCTTGTGTTTAATCTGCTGCGCTGTTATAAGCAGTCTCCCTGCGAGCGAGAAACTTGTGAGTGGCTGAGCTGAGATTTCCAGGTTCCTGATCAGAGGAAAGGCTGTCCCAGCCACATTGGAGTTGGGTTCCTGACTGCATCCCGATAGAAAAGATTATTCATCCAGTGGGAAAAAAAAACCAAGCCAGAACTGCTGTTTTATCGAGTGTTTGACATACCTTAGCTGAGCAGATCTTGGCACTCAGTACGAGTTACAGCTCTGCTTTTCTGAGCCCATGAGCTGGGCTCACTTACAGCTGGCCTGACTCTCAGGAATGCTGCCTGCTTTCTGACTTTTCCTGCCCCGTGGGCCTTGGGGGCTTCAGGAACCCTTTTCCTCCTTTCCTTTTCATTATTTACCACATGCTCCATCAGGTTGTAATAGCACAGTTAAGCTTTGGCATGAGGAAATTATGTTCCTCTTGCCACTGGCCTGGCTGGAGCCTCAGTGCCAGTGGCGCATGGCCAGGTAGTCTGGGTCTGCATCTGTGCCCGCATGTCGGGGGTCATTCTGACCCAGCTCATTGAGGCTGAGTCATGAGAGGGTCAGAACTACCAGAACAACAGTGGGTTCGTGGTTTTTAAGAGGGGTGTTGTTACACATCATCTGCTGTAAACAAGTGTGCGGAAGAGACCCAGGTGTGAAGCACGAGGCTTTGCTGGAAAAGCAGCTTGTGTGGTTGTGTGTACGGAACTGTGCTTTGTGCCCCTTGAGAAGGTGAAGCACTGAGTCATTTCTGACTTGTCTTTGGCCTGTAATTTTGGGAAGTGAGGCTTTGGGTCTAGAGGGGTGTTCTGCAGGGCTCTTGGATATCTGTCTCGGTCTGTTTCCCTAATGGACTGGTTTACATTATCTTACAGCCAACAAAGATTGATTATGGTAGAAACCAGGCAATCTCCTTTTGACTTTCATAATATATTCTTATGATAATCTAATAGTTCTGAAAAGCTGGTTGATGTCTATCACTGGATGGGTTACAGACCAAAACTGTTCATTTGGGTGCTTGGAACACTTGTATGTAGCTCCCACTCTGGCAGAAGGCAGGTGGGGAAGGGGCAAACAGGCACTTTCCCACGCAGCTCTGCAGTTAGCACTGACTTCTGCTGGCTATGAGCTTGCACGTCGTCTTTGGCAACATGGTCTTCCTGGGAAGACTAAGCCAGGTGGGGAGTTGTTTCCTTGGTTTCTGTGTTCAGCACCTGCAGCACAACAGGGTGGCTGCAGGTTGAAGATCCTGAGTTACAGAAACTTAATCAAAGCTGGTTTGCGAGCGTGGTGCTAGGAAGGCAGTTTCCTTCTAAAGTCTTTTTCTGCAAGTCAAACGTTCGGGATTTTCTCCGGCAGAGGGAGCTTGGTTTGATTGATGAACAAACACATGTACACGCTTGCATTTCCTGCCCTATTTGTAGTTCACAAGAGTGCACGGTGCGCATCAAAATAAACATCAGTGCTGGCAGCTGGTTTGCTCCTGCCTGTTTCAATCGGAGCGTAACTCCCTGCACCACCGTTTCCTGACTGATGCGCTGACATTTCCAAAGGTGCGTATCTAGGGAGATGGCTCTGGGCATTTGAAACAAGCTGGCAGCTCCCAGGAGAGCGCCGCTGCTGTGTTTGGATACAGGCGTGCAGCTGTTTTCCCTGAAATCCTCCTCGCCCTGTTTCTGGTTGGGCTTGGGGGGCTCCCCCGGCTGGGCGGGTTGCAGCTGCCGTAGCCATGGTGATGGGAAGGAGAGCGGGGATCTCCCCTGCCCGCCCTGCCTTCTGCTGCTCCGGAGAGCTTGGTAACTGATTATGACTTCATAAATGATCATGACTGTTCCGTGCCCCGGCGACGGTTACCAGGCACAGGGAGCTCGGCTATACCTGTGGTCACAGCCCGGGCTGTCTCCAGTGCGCGAGGAGCTGCGATGGCTGCCACACGCGCGGCGGGGCTGAAGGGCCGAGGCAGGAGCACCAGCTCCATACAGGGCCGGAAGGCAAAGCTCAGCCAGCACGCCCAGGAGCTGCGCACCATCATCGCCTCGCAAGGTGCTGCCCCTTGGGTTTGGCGGGGACGGCCCAGGGCGGGCGGGGGGCTCTCGGTCCCCCCCTCGTCCTGCGTGGTACCAACAGCACCTTCGTGTCCTCCAGAGCAAGAGAAGAAGGCTACCCTGCAGTTCTGCGAGGAAGAGCTCCACCGTAAGAGAGAGCTTCTCGCACACCTGCGTGAGGCGGTGAGGGACGTCCGTGCCCCGAGCGGCGTCCAGAAGGTACCGGCATGTCCCGCCTGCTGTGCCCCTGCCTGTGCTGGCCCTGCAGAGCCAGCTCCCCCACCGCTCCTCTCCAGGAGCAGGCAGCACCGGGCAGCCAGAGAATGTGACCGTCCCCAGGTGGGGAGCTCCCTGAGCAGATCCTTGGCCCCAGCACAGCTCCTGGTCGTCCCAGCCTGCGTGTCCCCAGGGCTGCCCGGCTTCCTGAAGGCTCCAGCTGCGTCCCTGGGAGAGAGAAGCTGTCTCTGCCCTTCCCTGCCTGTCCCCAGGTTATGACCTGGCTGTAAGGCCGTGGGGACAAGGGGCGCTGGCCCCACGGAGCTGCCTTTCCCCGGGGCCCTCTTGCAGGGACAGGGCGGTGCCACCGCTCTCTGCCAGCAGCCACATCTGGGGCACCAATTGATGGATTTTATTGGTGCCCAGCCCCAGGTCTGCACTATGCAGAGCCCCTAAGCCCGACCCAGCGCTGCCCTCAGCACATGCCCACCTCCACCTTAGCCCAACCAGCCCCCTAGAGCAAAGCTCTCCCAGAACCCGTCCTGCCAAGGGAGCGACGATATCCCGGAGCAACGTCCCGACATCTGTGGCTCTACCTCCGGGGCAGTTTTCCAGACAGGACCCTTCTCCTGCGAGAAGGTGCCCAGCGAGCCCTGCCTCCAGCCTGGCCAACGCTCCCATGTCCATCCAGGTGGCCCAGGAGAAGCTCCAGGCCGAAATCTATGCCCGGGTTAACACCTGCAACATGCTGCTGTACCAAGTAAGGCAGCGGAGCCGAGCCCGGGACGAGCTGCAGAGGCGGCTGCGGTGGCTGCAGGCTGTCGAGAAGCAGGACAAGCAGCACCAGGAGCAGCTGCAGGTACCCAGGGCCCCTTCCTGGGGTGGCAGCACCCGTGGGGGGCCTTCATCCAAGCCCTGCACCCCCCGGGTGGGTTCCAGGCTCGGCACGCGGGGTCACCCCGTGTCCCCCCTCCCGTCTCTGCCCCAGGTGGTTCGCCAGCTGGAGAACAGCATCGAGAAGATGCTCATGAAAGTCCACGCTGGACAGAAGGTGACCGCCCTGTACCTGGAGGTGCGGGATGTCCTGAGAAAGGTGAGCTCCTCCTCACTGTGCCATCCTCCCACCTGCTCCCCCTGCCAAGGCAACAAGGTGTCCAAGGGGCTGCTCTGGTGGGATGCCCTGCTGCATCAGCCAGGTCCTCCTGCTCCCCTCCACCCCCTGTCACAGTGCAGGGGACCCCTGGGACTCAGTGGGGTGAGGTGCTGTGACTCCCTGTGTCCCAGGAGCTGGCCCACCTGCCTCCGCACCTGGACCTCCTGTGTGGGACAGCCGAGCTGTACGATGGGGAGCTGGAAGACGTGGAGCTCATGGCTGCGGATGCCCTCAGAGCTGCTGCTGCAACCAAGGTGAGATGGTCCGGGGAACCTTGGGGCCCTTTCCCATACTCCAGAGCCCACAGACGGCACCATGCGCCCTGGCTGGGGAGTCTTCCTGCAACAGAGACTCAGCTGGGCTTGCCCACAGCACCCACATGCCTCCAGAGCTCCTCCTGGGTCTCACTCTTGGGCCAGACTGCCCTGGGGCTGGGGACAGCCTCCCTGAAGCACCAGCCACGGTGAAGGCAACGTGCACATCACGCTCCCATCCTCCAGCCCTCCTGGCCCACTCTCCTTCCCAGCCTGGTTAGGTGGTGTGGGGGGGTTGTCCTTTTTGACACTGGTCACCCCAGAAGCTCAGCCGGCTCCCAAAGGTCCATTCTGGCTTTGGCAGTCACTTCTCCCTTCTCTGATACGCTGCAGGAGGACCTGAAGAAGGTGGAAACCCAGCTGCGGGCGGACAGAGAGTTCAGGTACCACTCCCAGGCTGCGCAGGAGGGGCACGTGGAGGAAGGCAGGGAAAGGCATCTGAGAGAGGTGAGCTGCGGGGACCCGGCACAGGCAGGGTTGTGGGCAGGTGACAGGCACCAGTGCCGAGCTCCCCGTGGGTGGGGGGCCTGCTGGGCCAGCTCCCCCAGGGTGCCAGCAGCTCGGGGGTGACACTGAACGTTCTTGCAGCAAGCCGGGCACAACCTCGCCACGGACTTCTTGAACCTGCACCTGCAGGACCCTCTTGCAGGTGAGTGCCTGGCGGGGTGCACGGGGGTGGGACGTGGGCACAGCTGCAGGCAGCATTCCCTGACGCTTCCCTCCCACCCCAGGCACCCAACTGGAGGCCACCAAGTCCCAGATAGAGCACGAGGCCTGGGTCGCCACAAAGATGGAGAAGGCCAAGGCTGCGGTGCCATGCTCCCACCTCTGGGTAACGTAAAAACCCATCTCCGTTAAAACGCAGGGCTGCGCCAGCCCTGGGGAGCCGAGACCTTTGTGTCCTTGCGGGGTTCTCTGCTCTCCTCCGCCCCTGCAGCCCCCCAGACCCCCTCTTGTGCAGGCAGGGATGGAGCTGCTTTTCTCCATGCCATGAACCTGCAGCAGTCTGTGGTGCAGAAACCTCCCCGAGGCCACGGCCCGGCTCCTGTACCCTCCAGGAGTGCCACGGGCTGAGTCCTTGTGCTCTCCCCTGGCCAGGGCATGGCTGGCAGGTTCCTGGCACAGCAGAAGTCCTCGGCGGAGCTGGAGCAGTATCTCCAGCAGTGCAAGGAGAAGGAGCAGGCACTGAAGGACACGCTGAGGAAGCTGGAGCTGGAGCACGCTGAGCTGAAGTTTCGCCAGCCCCCCAACACCCACAGGTGCTGCTGGCCTTGGGACAGTCGTGCCAACTGGGCTACCACCCTTGGAGGAGGGACATGGGCATCCTGGGTGTCCCAACAGGGCGCCCCTTCCTCCGTCCCACTGCAGCCACCCACCCCTCCTGCTCTGGGAGGATTTCTGAGCAGAGTGCTCCCCCAGCGCTGGTCCTGGCAGAGCACCCAAAGCTCCCACTGTGGGTGGCAGCAGGAGGACCCTTGCTCCTTGCCTGGCATGGGGAGTGGGACCAGCAGCGTGGGGTTGGGTTGCAGGCAACATCTCTGCTCTGCAGGCGGTGCGGGGGGCGAGACGAGCAGTTTTGGCAACAGATGTGGGGTGTCTCTGCACCCCTATGCAGTTGTATGGATGTGAATGTGTTTGGCTGCAGGAAGCTGGAGGAGGAGCTGAGGAGGAAGTTGCAGCAGGAGGAGGCTCGGCGGGAGCAGATGCGAGCCCAGATGCTGAGGGACGAGGATCTGCTGTTCCAGATTGAAAATGCCACCAACAACCTTGTTGTCCTTCTGCGTGGCATCACCGTGCCCGGCCAGGTACCCGTGCGGTGCGGGGGTGACCACGGCTCCAGCCGGTGCTTGGGGGTGCAGCGCGGTGACGCTTGGTGCGGCCACTGTCACCCCAAGAGGCTCTTCTTCCCACCAAGGGGGTTGTTCTCTCTCTGATTCCAGGACTCTTCTGCCAAGGCCCAGGGGGTGCACGAGAAGCTCCAGCACTGTAGGCAGAGGCTGCAGTACCTGGTGCAGCGTGTGGACAGCCTGCCCCGCAACAGCCACAGCCTCGATGAGGACGACAAGGTGCGTGTGTGGGGGCTCCATCCCTGCGGTGGTCTTTGGGGACCCGCACAGGGCTCTCCCAGGTGGCCATCCCAGCTGTCCTCCCAGCTGGGAGGATGGAGGTGGCCCCAGGGAAGAGCTGTGGAGCAGCTCAGCCCCAAGTGGCACTGGGTGCTGTGGGGTGTCCCCCACAGGGGGACATGGAGGTGGAGCACCCCTGGGCTTGGAACACCCCCCTCCCCTTCAGCACTTAACCCAGAGTGTCTTTCACAGGCTTTTGTGAAGGTCAGAAACCTCCTGGAGAAGACAATGGCGGAGGATCCCCAGAACCTGAAGATTTCCTTGGAGGAGACAGAGAGTAAGAGAGCACAGCGGGGACACTTCCCCCAGCGACTGTCCCAGCCCCTGTCCATGGGGAGTTCTGAGCGCCCCACTGTCCCAGCAGACCCCGATCCAGGAGTTGCCTCCAGACCTTGTCTCCAAGGCTTTGAGCACGGGGGGTGGCTTTAGGTGGGGATGTGGGAGAACGATGGCAACCGGTGGGGTGGTAAGCGCTGAGCCCCAGCAGAAACAAGGAGAGATGCTGCGGGGCAAGGAGGGGGCCCTCGTCTTCAAAGTCCCCTTCGCTGGCTGTGAAGAAGAACTAGTGCTTGGCTCTGCCTGGGGCCTCCTCTGATTAGATGCTCTTGGAGCAGACAAGGAGCTTTTGGCAGCTCACCGCCCTTTTATACCAAAGCGGAGGTGAACCCACCGCCCCGCAGCTCCAGACCTTCATGGGAAGCCCCAGCAGTGTTGGGGATGGACCCCAGCAGTGGCATCCCCAGGTCCTGCAGGTCACCCTGGGATGCTGGGCTGGAAGAGCCCGTCAGCAGTGCCTGTGCCCGAGGGCCTGGCACGGGGCTCTCTGGGATGCCACCAGCCCTCCAAAACGGGCCAGATCTCCCCGGGGACACGGGAACAGTGGAGGTGGCCCCGCAGACCCTCCCCAGCCTGCTCCTCTCTGCTCTCTCCTCCAGACCCCCCTGCTTTTGATGATCAAGACCACGACCTTGTCCTCACCCGGGAAGACATCAAGAAGCAGGGGCTGCGCCTGATAGAAACCAGCAAGAAACATGGCAAGAAGTAGCGGTTGCTCTACGCACAGGAGCTCTGGATGCCTCCGACCACTCCTTCTGCTTTGGATGCCCCCGACCACCCATTGTACCCTTTTTCTTAATACAGCAAGTGTTCTTAGGCTTAATACAGCAGGTCTTTGTCATTTCTCCCAAGCCTACAGTAGAGCTGGACCGGGAGCTCCTCGGTCACTTCTGTCAGCCAGAACGCAGCAGGGTCAACCCCTGAGGGGTGCTGAGCTGGGTTTGGAGGCAGCCCCATCCCCCTGCCCCTCGCCCGCCCAGCTGCTCTCCCCGCAGAGGTGGGGATGGGCTGGGCCGGGCTCAGCTTTCCCAGACAGAGCAGAGCTGGGGGCAGGCTGGCTTTCTCCCCCTTGGTCCTTCCTGGGACCTCTGCCCCCCCAGACAGCTCTAGGAGCCCCGTGGGCTGGTGTCTGCCCAAGGCAGCTCTGGGGAAACGTGGGGCAGGGGCTGAGGCCTGGACAGGTACTGGATCTCGGGGGGGGGGGGGGGTGCGTCTTCGTGTGCGTGCGTGGGAGTGGAAGGGCAGAGCCTGCCTTGGAAAGGGAGAGCCGAAGCGGAGGTGAAGCCCCTCGCCTGGGCTGTCTGACCTGGCGTGGACCCTTCGTGCCTCTTCCCTCCCCTGCTCCCTGTACACACATTGTGCGACTCGTCCCCCTGAAATCCGAGCGAGCGTCGGGGACAACCTCTGGGCTGCAGGGAGGTGCCTGGAGGGAAGGGCTGACCCAAGGTGCCCCAGGCCAGCAGAGGATGCTGCAGCAAGCCTTTGGCTCCAGGATGGGATCCCCAGCCCTGTCGATGGCTCACAGACACCCAACCGTGGAGGCCGCAGCGTCTCCTCTGCAAAGGCAGAGAACCGGGGACGCTGCTGGTTCCCAAGTGCAGCCAACGCTGAGGGATGCTGCCAGGGACCTGTGGTCCCAGCTGGAGGCCCCCGAGAGTGGCACCTCCTCCAGCTCCCCAGGGGCCATCAGTATCAGAGTGAGCTTTCCCTGCCCTTCCGACTTGGTCCCTGTGCTTCATGCTGACACCACCACGGGGGCAAGGAACAGCTCTTTCTGCCAAGCCTCTCGGCAGACTGGCAGGTCACCCCAAATGTTCGTGGTGGGTTTTGTGTGACTGCAGGTGCGGGGATGACAGTGCCCAAATACAGAACAACTTGTGTGTTTTAAAGGAAGCTCCAGAGAAAGCGTCACGTGCCAGTGAACGCATCTAACGGAGCTTCCCCGATTCGACAGTCGTCTAGGCGGGCTCTTCTGCAATTAAAGAGCACCCTAGAATTACACCCACCCACCCACCTCCCAGCCCTGTCCCCTTCTCGCGTGCCCACCACAGCCAGGCTGTGGCTCAGGGAATCCTCTGCTGCCAGGAGCTGCCCAGCCATGGCAGTAGAAACCTGAACATACTCTGCAAACCAGGGGGCAAAGCAGACAGCGGGGGTGGGTGGTGCCGGGCCACTCTGACACTGCCCACGCTCAGCACACCCAGGGTTTGAAGAACCTCAGCCAGGCCGTGCTCAAAGAGGTGCCGTTAAGAAACAAAACACCTGCCCAGCACCCCCCTTCCTGCTGACCTGCCATCTCTGCTGGTGGTGTGCAGGCAGCGCGGGCAGCGCGGGCAGCGCCGCTTCAGCACCCTGGAGAGCGCCCGGCGGCAGCGGCGCGGGGACCGTGCGCGGACGCGCCCCCGCCCGCGGAGTCCCGGCCCCGCCCGGAGCCGAGACACGGCCACGGCCACGCGCGACCGGCCCCGGGAGACGCGGCCGCCACCCCCCGCCGCAGGCGCAGCGGCACAGTCGCGCAGGGGCGGAGGCACACGGGCACCGGGGCCGGGCAGGCGCAGAGCCCCGCGCACAGACAGCGTGTGCTCACGCACCCGCGCAGGCGCACACTGAGACACGCGCACACGCAGGCACCGGGGCGCGACACCCGTGCGCGCTCCCGTGGGCGCGGGATCACCCGCACCCTGACGCCGACACCCCCACAGACCCCACACGGCCCCGCGCCCCACTCGCGCCGTCGCACACGCACTTTCTCACCCGCCGCAGCCCCCGTCCGCGCTCCCACAGCCCCCCCACGCGCAGGCACAGTCCCACGCGTACACCCAGCGACCCCCGGACACAGTCACACCCGCGCACGCACACCCGGACCGCGCGTGCTCCCGGCCCCCGACACGCCGACACACACGCCCGCGGGAGGGGCGGCAGGCGCGGGGGGGGCGCGGGGCGGGGCGGGGCAGCTGCCGGCCGCGGGGCGCGGGGCGAGCCGGTGCCGCCCGTCCCGGCGCGCCCCCGCGCCGCGGCCCCGAGGCGGGGGAGCAGCTTCCAGCCCCGGCCGAGCTGGCGGCAGACAGGGACAGCCCGGATCGCGCCGGGGCTCCCCCGGCACCTCCCGCCCCACGGTCAGGCTGCGCTCGCGCCCGCAGCGAGGGGGAGGGGGGCTGGTCCGTGAGCGGGCGCGGGGGGGCGCGGAGCAACACGCGGGGCCGGCGCCGGGCTCCGCGCCGAGGGGGCCCGTCTGAGCGGGGCCCGCGCCCGCCCTCGGGGCCGCTCCGGGCAGCGCTCGGTCGTGGCTGCGCGCTGGGGAGGGAGGTGTCTGCTGAGAGTCTGTGCGTGTTCATGGGAGAGGGAGAAAATGCGCGAAGGATAAAATTGAAAGCGTGCAAAGTAAATTAAAAAAAAAATGAGAATAAAATAGGTGTTTCTGGGCGCCAAATCCATGTGGAAATTGCATTTTGGGCAATAGTGAGATTGAATAAAGGATCAGTTTTCTCGTCCCTTCTCAGTATAACTGGACTATGTATATTTTAGCGGATTTTTAAAAGCTGCGGGGAGTTGTCTCTAGGGAATGCTGATGTCAGACTCACAGCAGACACCCGGCATTACCCTCCAGAACACCATCTGCCAGGCTGTCTGGAGATGGGGGCTGGAGTCTGACATGGGATGGCTGTTAGAACCCTTTAACCAAGGTAAGAGTGTAACTGCTTGAGGAAGCAAGAGTTAATGCCCTGGTTGTGGCCGGGTATAGAGAGGAAGGAACTGGCAGAATTATTTCTGGTGCAGGAGCACAGGACAGAGGTGCAAGGGTCTCTGTGACCGTGTATTTCTGGGATGCACCCACGGTGAAGCGATGCTCCCAGACCCCGGGTTTCTGTTCTTTATAATCCATGACCAGCCACATCGGTAACAATAGCAGCCAGGTGTTGTTTTTAGGGTGCACTGAGCTTTTTGGATTGCTGGTAGATTTTGCATAAAGTGTGTCAGTGTAGGTTTGAAGGGTTTTGCTTCAGAGGTGAGAGCCTGGAGCCTCTGCTCTGAGTTGGCAATGCTGTGGTTTTCCATGTCCGTTGGTAGAACCTGAGGTTGAGAAGAGACCTGCTGCGGTGTGAAGCTGCAGGAGGGCACACAGTGACGGGCGTTCCAGAGATACAGTTTCAGTTGGTGGCACTGGATTTACTTGTAAAGGTAAAACCTGATGTTTTTCCCCATTAATGTGTTTTTTTTGTTTGCTTGATTTGTTTGTTTGTTCTGGTGTACTTAACCTATTTTAAAAACAACAAATTAATTGTTTAAATAGTAATAGGTAGCTGAACTCTAAAGAACAGGCAAACCTCCATCTGCTGGAGAGGACTTTTGCCTGTTAACTGAACTGTTTTGTGTACCAGTCTGTTATCAGAGCTGGAAGAATCACACTGTTTCATGGATAGTCTGAATAGATTTTCTTGTAAACTGGTTACAGGTGGTTATTTTCTCGGGTAAGATAGTACTGCTTCTAGTCAGGAGATGTGAGAGATGTTTATCTGATTCGTGCCCATGTGAGTGATAAAATGTAATTCCCTTATGTATGGAGTTCCTCAATGCTTTTGTATTTTTTTAGGCAATAAGATGTTATGTCCATAGTTCTTGTTGTTAAGATCAATTGCTGTTAGAGGGCAGTTAAAATAGCCGTCTTCATCGGACCAGACAGTGTCATGTCTGGACTCATTGATACTATGTCTGCAATCGCACCTGTGCTCGGACATCAGCCGTGCTGAGTCATCTCCATAAATGGGAAAATCCGAGAAAACCCCCCGAAAATTGACTTCGCAGACCCCTCAGGGAACACACCCATGCTCATGAACATGTATAAGGACTTCATTGTAAAAGGAATCGGTTTTGGTGTGTGTGTGTGTGTGTGTGTCCTGGTAGAGCAGAGACTCCCGGCACACCCAGCGCTGTTTGCTTGTCTTTATTCGAACAATAAATTTGGAGTTAAGTTTTTAAAATCTTAATGAGTCTGAGCTCATTTATAACATCCTGATCAGCGTATGAAGTCAGGTAACGCTGGGTCAGATCAAAAATGCCAACAGTGAAGAGCATGTTCTTGAGCAGCATCTTTCGTACTGACCTTGTGCTTCTGCCACAGCACACTAAGCGCAATTCCCTCCCCGTTGGGCTGTTTCTCTTTCCTTTTTCTGTTCAGAGTAGTGGGTAGGTGTAGTGTGATAATTAGCTAGCAAGTGGATAGGAGTCCCTTCTGGATTCTCCCAAGTTCAACCTCCCTCCCAACTTATGCTTAGAGAAGAAGAAAAGGTTTATAAATTCAGCACGTTTGCTTTTTTATTTGTTTTTCTCTAATCTATTAAATACGACCTATTCAAAGAACCCTCTCTTTTTAGCACTAGCATCCCTTAACAGCGGGCGATGGGGGAAATGCAGTTTGGGGCTGGGCTGGGTTGGTGTGGGGCATTTTGGCCGCGGCCGAGGGGCTACAGGGGCGGCTCCTGTGAGAAGCTGCTGGGAGCTTCCCCAGCCCCAAGTCGGCCCCGCTGCTGGCCAAGGCTGAGCCCATCAGCGCTGGTGGTCGTGCCTCTGGGAGAAGGTATTTAAGAAGCGGCGGGGGGAAAAACCCCTAAGAAACTGCTGGAAAGCCTGCTGCAGGGAGAGGAGTGCACAGTTTGCGCGTGCCCCCGTGGGAGGGGCGTTGTGCGAGCGCGTGCATCGCTGGGGTGTGCTGTGAGCTCGCGGGTGGGCGCAGGGGCGGGTGCACGCAGGGTGCGTGTGGGGCGTGCGGGTGGGTGCGTTCCGTGTGCTGCAGCGTGTGTGTGTGTGTGTGCACACTCGGGCTGTGTGTGAACACCACGTGTTGCACTCTGTGTTCCACGTGTGTCTCGCAGTGCGGGTGTGCGCACGCTGCGGGTGTGCATCGCACCTTCTCTTTGTACCCACGTGTGTCTCCAGGCAGTGTGTGTGTGTGCATGTGCCCCAAAGCTCTCTGCATGTCGCATCGACTTTTCCTGTCCTCTTTCTGGCCCCGATGTGCAGGTCTGCTCCGTGCTGTGGGGGCTCTGAGCACCCTCCTCTCAGTAATCAGAGACCCCCATCCAGGAAATTATCTTATCTCTGGAACTCGGGGAAGCATCTCAGACAGTGACTTCTGAGGAAAAAAAAATTTTAAAAGGATTGTTAGTCAAGAGTCCCCAGCTGGAGTCGCCACTTTTACTAGAAGAGGGAAAAGTTCAGGCAGCGGTTTGCCAGTGGTGAAGTAACGGCAGCGTGGGGCGGGAGGGCGGGACGGGCTCCACCGGGAAGTTGTGAGATCGCAGGAATAAAACAATAAAGTGAAGAACAAGGCAATAAAACATGGGGATTTTGGCGCAGATGCGGGAGGAAGAGGAGCTCCGTGGCTGCCAGCCGGCCGGTTCTGCCGGCCCGGCAGAGAGAGCAGCCTGTCAGGGCGAGCAGGCAGCATGCCCGTGGGCCCGATCCCGGACTGGCGGCAGGGCTGGGCCAAGCCTGCCCATACCCCCTGCCCGTACCCCCTGCCCGTGCCCCCTGCCTGCACCCCCTGCCCGTGCCACCCCCCCCCCCCCCCCAGTTTGCATCCTGCGAGCCGTGGCAACCGCGGAACGCTTCGGGGCTCCCTGGGCAACAGCCCCGTGGCCAGGCAGTCGGGCAGCGGACGAGTGATGGCCGGCAGCAGCGGTTTGGCTCTCCTAGCGTTTCTCGCCCCCGACCCCCCCCACGCCCCTCTGGCCCCTTCCCCTTCCCGCCGCACCGGGCCCCACCGCCTCGTCCCTGCCCCGCGGCTCTCGCCCTATTGGCGGTGGCGCCGCTGGATGGGCCGGCGCGGCTGGGCCTGGCGTGGCAGCACCGCCCCCCAGCTCTGCCTGGCCCGGCCCTGGCCCCCGCTCCCCCCGGGGCCGGCGGGGGGCTGCTGTGCCGAGGCCGCTCCCTCCCCGCCGCCGCCTCCGTCTCTGCCTCCTCCGTCTCCTCCTCCTCCTCCTTCTCCCCGGGCTCCCCCGCCCGCCCGCAGCCACTCGGCAGCCCAAGTGCCGGCACCGAGCCACCGGTGCCCGGTCTGGTTCGGGAGGTGCCGAGCCCGGGCCCGGAATCGGGCGAGGGGGTCGGGGTGCCGCTCCCGAAGATCCCCTCGCCGGCCCGTCGACGTCCCGGGAGCGGCGGGGGGCTGCATGTGGCCAAACCACTGCCCGGTCAGAGCGGGACGGGCCGGTTTGGCTGGGCCCGGTTCGGCAGGGGGCGGGGGGGTGGCCGGGGCGGGGCGGTGACGGCCCGGTCTGGCCCACAGGGAAGGAGAAGGGGCGGCTGGAGAAGCTGTACCGGGAGGGGCAGCTACTGGGGAGCAGCGGCTACGGCTCCGTGTACTCGGGCATCCGCCTCTCCGATGGCATCCCGGTAAGTGGCGGGGACGGTGGCAGAGCGGAGGGGGGGAGGAGAAGGAGGAGGGGGAGGCTCATCCCGCCACTCCCCTTGGCATGCAGGTGGCCATCAAGCACGTGGCCCGGGAACGTGTCACAGCATGGGGTGAGCTGGTGAGTGACCGGGGCTACCAGGAGAAACCGGGGCGTCACAAGGTGGGGGATAAGGCGAGGCCCGAGAGGACGGAAACTGGGACACCGTGGGGGGAGCAGGTGTGGAGTCACTGGGGGACACGGAGCATCCCGGGTGAGGGGCTGCCCAGTACTGGGGCGGCCGGGCGGGGGGGCACTGGAACTTCGCCTTGGCAGGGGGGATGCCCGGGCACCTGTGGGGTCAGGTGGGGGGCACTGGAACATCCCGGGCAGGGGCTACCAGACCTGATGGCATCACGGTCCCCCCGCAGCCCAGCGGCACTCGAGCGCCGATGGAGATCGTGTTGCTGAACGCGGTGGGCTCCTCCGGCTTCCACGGTGTCATCTGCCTCCTCGACTGGTTCGAGCTGCTGGACGGCTTCATGCTGGTGCTGGTTCGTCTGGAGCTCGCGCAGGATCTCTTTGACTTCACCGTCGAGAGGGGATCCTTGTCAGAGGAGGTGGCGCAGGGGCTGTTCCGGCAGGTACTGGAGGCCGTGCGGCACTGCAACGCCTGCGGTGTCCTGCACCGGGACATCAAGGCGGAAAACATCATCATCAACCTCGCCAGCGGTGAGCTCAAGCTCATCGACTTCGGCTGTGGCACCTTCCTCCAGGACACGGCCTACACCAAATTTGCCGGTGAGCCCACAGCCGGGGGGATGCTCCCGGCACTGCACGGCCCAGCCTGACCGGGCACCGGTTCCCCCTTTGGAGGGGGGGGGCGGAATTAATTACTCAGCCGGCTGCCAAGTTGTTTTTGGCACGGGGCGGATGTTGTGAAATGGGAGCCGGCTCCCAGCCGCTGCCACCCACCTGCCCGGGGCTGGGGTGGGGGGAGCCAGCCTGACAGAAACAAACACCCGTGGGGGTAGCAGAGGCAGTGGGGTGGGAACCTGTATGCTGGCCAGTTTGGTTTGCAGGCGTGGAAGGGCTTGGGCTGCTCCACTCCCCTTGTTTGCCTTGGCTTTTTTAAAATTTTTTTGGGGCTAAGGCAGGGGGGAAAGGTGTGGTTTTTCCCCACCCATGGGTTTTGGGTTTTTTTTTTTTTTTGCACGTAACAGTCAGGCCTTCCCCAGGCCCGTGCTGCCCTCTTCCAGCACCAGCGGCTTTTTTTTACAACCCAAAGTTTGTAAACAAGAGTCCCGTGTTGGCGAGGGGGCGGCAGGTCACACCATGCGTCGTCCCCCCCACCAGCGGTGCAGCCCCCGTGTCCCCAAGGACGCTCGGGTGAGGATCCGGGAGCGGGCAGCATCCGCCTGACGAGCTCCACCTGTCTCCCGTAGGAACACGAGAGTACAGCCCGCCGGAGTGGGTCTGCTACCACCGCTACCACGGGCATTCACAACAGTGTGGTCCCTGGCCATCCTGCTCTATGACATGGTCTGCGGGGACGTCCCCTTCGAGCAGGATGAGGACATCATCAGGGGACAGCTCTTCTTCCGCCAGCCGATCTCCCTCGGTGGGTCCCCGGCTTCGTGGCGGGCAGCGGGTTTGGGAGATGGCACCGGGTGCACGAGCATCCCTGCTCTTACGGCTGTGGAGGAGGGTGATCTCCCGTGTTTAGCTGGGGGAGGTGGCACATGAGGAGGGTGATCTCCCGGGGTTAGCGGGGGGAGGTGGCACGTGTCCTGCCATCCTGCTCTCCTCCAAAACAGCTCCTGGATCGGGAGGTTTGGGGGTAGCTCTGAGCACACCCAGCATGTCCTGGGCACTGCGGACGGGGGTGGAAGGTGCACAGGAGCCTTCTCTGACCGGCCATGTCTGGTTTCTCTCCCCAGAGTGCCAGCATCTCATTGGGTGGTGTTTGTCCTCGCAGCCTTCAGACAGACCATATCTGGAGGACATTTTCAACCACTCCTGGCTGCGAGGTATTCACCTGCCCTAGGAGATGGCAGAGACCCCACCTGGACGGTTTGGCCCGGGACCCTGGCACATAACAGCTCCAGGCATCTCCTGGCCATAAGAAGCAGAGAAGACCAGGCTTCCTCACCACCGTAGCACTGAGCAGGGATCGTCGGGAACACGCACATCCTGTCCCGAAGCTGGGCTGGAGACTGATCTTCCAAGTGCTGGTGGCCACCATCCAACCCAGCTGTCCTGGGCTCCATCTGAATGACCCTGTGTCATTTGCTGGTCTTGCCAGTAATTTTTTTTTTTTTGTTTGTTTTGGTTCTGTTATTGGTGGAGAGAGGAGACCTTATTGCAAACCGTCTGGTTTTGGTGGCTCCCAAACATCTCCCTGACCACCTGAATTCGGGATGGCGAGAGGATCGGAGACCTTATTGCAAGAGAAGCTTCAACGGGGGAAAAACAGTGGCCGAATGGCTGCCGCCTCCGCTGTCACCGTAATCGAGTGCCTTCAGCTGAGATCTGGGCTGTGCTGGAGGAAATACTTGAATTTCCCTACACTGCTGCTTTTCCAAGACTCGCCTGGGTATAGACTTCCTCTTCCCCTTTCAAAAAGAAAACAGGTCAGAAGAGACCTGGGAGCCAAGCAGGCGATCCCTCACCTCCTGTGCCTCCACCTCGCCTGGATTTTCTGGGTTTCTTTGCTTCCCGGTGCCCTCACGAATGCACAAACAGTGCAAACCAACAGAGCTGTAAATGTGTTCAGTTATACAGGAGCGAAGTTTGATGTACAGTTGTTAATAGTGACAATGTTTTACCTTTTTTTCTTTTTTCCAGTTTTTGTTTCCAATTTATTTTCATGGATTTGTTTATTAAAGAGAGAGTTCTAGCCAGCAGGATAACTTATTTATTTATTTATAATTCCCATGGGTTTCCAATCCACGCTTGCTCCCACAGCTGCTGCCCCCCCGGTTTTCTGTTCGGGCCTTCCCTCCGTGTCTGCCCCGTGCCCATCCCCACCCGCAGTGTTTCTGGCTGGCGGGGTGCGGAGTGGCTGCCTGCTCCCCAGCTCTCTCTGTACAGAGTTCTGGTTGCTCTTGTTCCCTTGCCAGGTGTTTTGGTTTTCCCCGCGGGTGTCTTGTTTGGGGCTGGGGAGGGGGGAGCTGCTCCGGGCTGTCCGCGCTGTCAAGTCTTTATATGTTTTAGCTGGCGGGTTTTTTCTTAATAGTTCGTATTGTACAGGGAAATTCAGAAATCTTATATTTTTTTAATGCAGTTTTAAATAAAAACAAACCACTTGACGTGATGGAGACATCCCTTTACTGCGGGGCGGGATGAAGGATGCTGCGAGCATGCCGGGTACCGGTGGCCACACCGTGGCGTGGCTACTGCGGGGCTACTGTGGGGACCGCCCGTTTGTCTCCAGCTGAGACTAACCCCAAAGGCTCGCTGAGCCACGTCAGCCAGGACCAGCCAGCGACAGCCCCATGGGGAAGGCTGGACCCATCCCTCGGCGGGGTGTTTCCAGGGCCGACAGCTCCTGGCAGGTCTGGGAGGGATCGAAGGGCTGTGGAGCCCTTTGCGTTTCTGTTCACCCACAGGCTGGTGCAGAGCGTGTGCTGGGGACGGCGAGGGAACAACCATCAAAGTGACCTTGTGAAAGGCCGGGTGTTGTCAGCCACATTAATTTTCAGTCAGGCAGATCCCGTTGCTCCGGCACTGTTGGCGCGGAGCGAGTGTTGGGTGCCGGGGGTGAAGAAAGCCACCGGCGGGCTGTGACCACCTCCAGCTCGGCTGCGGCAAACACGGAGCGAGAGGAAGTTGATCTTGGGATTACGAGAAGTCGGTCGCTGTCAGTCAGCAGCGGTAACGCTTCGCTCGAGCTTTTACCCTCCACCCTGTCAAACCCCACTTCCCAGCTCTGCGGTGCTCCGGCTTTGGGGGTGTTGGTTTTGTTTTTTGTTTCCACTTGGGATTTTTTTTTTTTAATTAGTGTGCTGAATTTTGAAGCCCTGTTCCTGCTTGACCTCATGGCGCACCTGCTGCGCTGCGCACACAGGGCTGTGTCTGCCCCAAGGAAGGGGCACATTTCCCCTTCTGCAGGTTAATTTGCAAGTCCCCCAGATCTCAGACAACAGGACCATCCTTTCCTTTTCTTGCCCCAGGGCTTTATTGCTTAAACCCCCCGTGCCCTGGCAGCAGTCCCTCTCCCTGGCTCACCCCGGGCTTGCCAGCACCGCTGTCCGAGCCGGGGGGCTGCTGTGCGAGGGAATGAGGGGTCCTGGAGCCACGTCCCAGCCTCGTGGGGTGACCTGGTGTGCTGTGTCACTGCTGTGCCTCCGTCTTCAGCAGAAAGCCTTAACTCTGTTTGTTTGTTTTGCTTTTTTGGTTTTTTTTTTTTAAACTCAGCTGCATCTTTCACCTCCTCAGGGCTGCTACAAGCAGGAAGCGCAGCTCCACACGCCTTCAAAGTTTAGGCCTGTTTTGAGACGTGGTTTGTATTTAACCTCCTCTCTCACTCACTTTTCCCCCCGGACCATCAGGGAAGCTGCTCTTACACAAAGCAAACCTCCCCGCCATGCTGCCTGCTACCGCGAGGAGCCTGAGCCCCTCAGGTGGCTGCCGTCCCCCTCGGCACCACTGAAATGCTCTGGCGGCTGCCCCGGCTGCGGGCTGAGCTCAGCCCCCCCTGCCCGTAAACGCTGGCTGACTGCTGCGGTGTTCCTTAGAAAACTCGCCGCAGAAAGGCTGAGCAGGTCAGGCGCGGGGCTGGGGCGCTGGTAGTCACTTTGTTTCCACCTGTTGCTGATGATTTTGTCCCTGCCAGGCTTGTGCTGCAGGAGGGGAACGGTGCCATCGTGTCCCCCGGCAAGATCCCGCTGCCCGGGTACCGTTTTGTCCTGCCAGGGTGACGGGGTGTATCCAAGGTTGGGTGTTGGGAAAGGATCGGTGCGTGTTTGATCCCCGTGCACCCGCCTTCCTGTGCAGTAACGCCTTCACGGGGCTGAGAGCCACCAGAGTCATGTCCCAGACCTCTGCCACGGGGACAGGACC
Source organism: Strix uralensis (assembly GCF_047716275.1). NCBI lineage: Eukaryota > Metazoa > Chordata > Aves > Strigiformes > Strigidae > Strix > Strix uralensis. The sequence continues at coordinate 31,000,092 of NC_133980.1, read as the reverse complement.
ACGGTAGGTGTGACGGGAGACCTGAAGATGGGCAGCCGATGCCCGTTGGTCCCCTCCACATCATCGCATTGTGGCACAGGGGCTGGGGGAAAGGAAAAGGTCTTTTCACCCCTCATTTCTCCTCGACAGGGAGATGTTCGCTGCCCTTTGGGGCTGTCAGCTATGATAGGAGAGGATGAAGAGGCAGGAGTTTTCCAGCAGGAAGCGATTTGGAGCCAACATTGCACTCCCACCTCTATTTCACAACTTTTTATTGCTCCCTGCTGTCAGCAGGGGAAGGACCCACATTTCAGAAAGCAGAAAAAAATGATGAAGCAGGAGCAGGATGAGATTTCAGACTGTTGGACCTCCCATTCTGGGAGTACCAGAGTCCCATGGATGGCTGAGGACTCGCAAAGGGCCAGCACTCATCACACCTGTGGCTTCCTGTACCCATCCATCCCCAACAAAGGTGCTTGGTGATGCAGAGAGGACTGGCCAGGGCAGCCTGCAGCCACAGCAACAGCGAGGGTTGTGTTTTGCACGTCCCTGTCTGGGAATGAGAGATGAGCAACAGCCAAACCCCTGCCACGGCTGGAACAACGCAGATGAGCACCAAGGAGAAAAACCCCCTGGGGAGTGGGGGCCGGGCTCGCCGCAGGGACCCCCAGAGCTGGAGACTTGGAGGTGGCATCTCAGCCCACGTCCTGCCGCAAGGAAAACATCCAGCTGCCCCCGAGGCGGCGTCTGAAACCCTTTGGCCCTTCTCAGCACAGTGAGGCACAGGAGCTATTTTAAACACCTGCCTTAGGATGGGGTGAATTATCAGCAAACCAGGTGTCCCGCGGCTCCGCCCCCCAGTAATGAATCCCGGTGGAAGTCGGTCTCCAAAGGCTTTTTGCCGATGGCCTGTGTGGCAACAGCACCACCTCCACAGGGCAGGTGGGGAAACTGAGGCACGGAGCCCCAACCTGCTGGAGATCTTCTGCGGTGGAGCTTGGGCTCACCTGCCTTTCCCTGCCCTACCCCTCCTTAGGCTGGGACCAGCCGCAGAGGAGCTCCCAGCTTTAAACCCCTGATGGCCCCACATCCCCCAGACGGGATTTAGTGCTCCAGGAGTCAAGACTAAAGCCCTGCACCCCCCTCAGCATGAACCCGGGGTGAAGCCTGTCCCTTCCCAGCCCTCCTCTGAAAAACAAACCCCGTGCTGTGACAGTGGGGGCGGCCAGGTGCTGGTGTCAGGCACCTGTAGCCCCGCTCCAGACCAGAGTCTCATGTGTTGGGGTTTACACCGACCTTCCTGAGAGTGGGATCTGCGCTAACCCTGCCTGCGTGACACGTCGAAACTGCATCACTCGGCCTGAGAGTTGGTGGGGGTTTTGATGAGGAAAAAACCACTTTATTCACTGTAAAACAGACAAACAAACAAACAACAACTGCAAAACCTTTCCAGCGTGTAAAGTTGAGTCAAATTTAGCAGCTTCAGCTAAGGAAACATATTTTTTAAAGGAATAATCAGTGTGATTCTTTCATCCTTTTCCAAGCTTTTGGTCCCCTTTCTCCAGGGTAATATTTGTGTGTCCTTAATCACTGTGTTTATTACAGTTAGGAGGGGGTTAAGCAACCCGAACATGGAACAGCTGCTCCTGTTTCACATTGAAGCAGCCGCTTCAGTGAACCTGCAGTGACACCCCGGCACGCGTGTGCATCTCAACGGCTGCAGGGACGGAGATCTCACCCCGCTGCAGAAGCTGTGAGAAAAACAGAGCAGCAAAATGTCATTTCAGGTCAACCCCTGCCAAAAGTCTTCCTCTTGCCCCAGCTCCCCGAAACGTGCAGGCAGGGCCGGGCCCCCGGCACACGCGCGTGGCCTCGTAAGCCATCAGCACCCACCCCAAAGGAAACCGTCCCCGTGCTGCCACCCGCGTGGCACGGGTGTGCCACGACAGCCGTGATCTCGGTGCCAGGCTACTACTCGTAGTAATCACTCGCTGTAGCGTCCCTATGTGTGCACATGGGTGTGTGTAGATCCCCCCAAACACATAAATTTGGCTCAGTTGGGCCCAGGTTGGCTCCTGCCGTCACCAGCTGAGACCTGACGGCAATCGAAGCACAGCTGAGGATGCCGAGGACTTGGATTTCAGCCCTTTTCCCCCATCCTCTGGGGGGGGTTTCTCTCCTTTTGGGGAGAGGAGCAGGATGAGGGCAGCGTGGAGACAATGAGCCCCCTTCCCTTTCCAGGGTGGAGGGGTCACTCTCCTGCTGCTCTAGCAGGGTGTTTCCAAACAAAGTCTTCAATAAATGAAGCACGAGAAGATGGAGTGGACTGGCCATGACTCCAGGACAGACGGACAGACTCTCTGGCGTGCTCAGCCTCCCGCTGACACTGAGGGCTCCCGCTCTGATGCAGGATGGTTTCTATCTCTCAAAGTCTGCAGCTGTGTTACGGGATGAAGTGATTTGCAATAACCCTGTTTGTCACACCTTGCAGCCCACAGGTTTTTAACTCTGGTGGAAGGAACAGTGTTTCCACCCTGGATGAACCAGCACCTTTCTGGAAACTTTGCTAGTCCAACACTGCACCCCTGACCAGGAGGGCAGTGATCTCCCTGCAGCTGGGTACCTCGAAATGCTCTATTGCTTGTCAGTTCTTAAGTTTCTCTTCTCTGCTTCAGCTTTGAGATGGGAAAAGGAACCGACTCTTCTCTCTCAGTTTTCATTCTCATTCAAAATTGAAAGCTGTCAGAGATCCCGGGCTCGTTGCCACGGTCTTGGGCTCACTCTGCCCCCCGAAATATCTCCCTGTACCCCGAGAGCAGCTGATGGTGAGGGAAGGAGCAGGAACAGGTTGGGTCAGGGCAAAGCACCCAGGTGCCAGGCCAGACCCTGTGGTGAGGCGCCAGCGATGAGCCTGTGCTGCCCTTTGCTGTCAGCCCTGTCCACCCAAAACAGGCTGGTTTTGCAGAAATGCACCTGCTTTTTAATTTTTCATCCCTTTTTTGAGTGCTTCCGATCCTCCTGTGTCCTGAAAGGCTCTCCAAGCCTCTCCCTGAATGCTTGGCAGGAGCCATGATCCTGCCAAGCCGGGACCTGAACCTGAGGGGATGGCAAGAGCCACCCTGGCCAGGAGGCTGAGCTGGGGGGGGTAATTATCCCTTTTCCGATGACCCCCCCCACCTGTGACACCCCGAGGGACAGCCAGCTCCCCTCCTGCCATTGCCCTGCCCTTTGCAAACAGGGGAAGCTGAGGCATCTCCTCAGGACCTGACTCCTGTGGGGCAAGGCCCTGCCGGCGGCCTGACCGTGTGAGGCGGGTGCTAATTCAGCAGGGCCATCGCACGTTTCCCTCAGGAGCAGGACGTCCCCATGTCCCCACAGCCCGGGGACACTGGTGACAGCAGACCCTGTCCCTCTCTGCCCATACCCGGCACCATTAAGGCCCAGTGGCTGCTGGCCACCCCTGTGGTGAGGTTTCTCCTCAGGGCACGAGAGGGATGGCAGTGCCCTGCAGGCTGGCAGGGTCCCAGTCCCATGTCACCTGGGAAGTTTGGGGGGGTTTCTGACATCTGTGGGGTTTTTTTCCCAGTTTATCCCCATTTATTCAGGAAGTGACTGCTTGTGCCTCATGGTATGTCCAGCAGAGACATCACATCACAGAAGTGGTCAACTGGGCTGGGCCACAACCCTTCAACTGGCTTGAGAAGTCTGTGATGATTGTGAAACCAGTCAGTGCCCCAAGCCCAGAGCCGGCTGCCAGTGGGGAAAACACCTTCCAGCTCATCAGCCTGTACAGAGCATGGGGTGACACATGGCCAGGGACTGACTGTAGGACACGGTGGCCAGCGGGTAACACTCGCAGACTGCACGAGATCCAAGGAAATGGAGCTGAGCCGTACAGTCCTGAGCAGAGATGGTCCGTCCCCTGTCAGGAAGCTGGCCAGCAGCCCGGGCGGGTTGATGGAAGCACAGCACATCTCCGAGCTGCTCAAATCCACCAGAAATACATCGGGCTGTGGCGACGCTGGTGTCACCACCAGCACAGTGACGCTGTTCCCAAGCACAGCCCCTGCACAGACACTGAGAGAGAGGAGGAAGAGGCACCTGGAATCAGGCGCTTTCCCAACCCCAGCAGCAGAAGCTCTCCTGGTGACGTGTTTTTCCCATTCCCCTTTCTCCATCAGTGTCCTTGGTCTGTCTTGTCCCCTCCTGTCAGAAAGGGCACCTCTGAGAGAGGGAATATTTGTGACAGAAAGCGTTACCAGAGGGAAAGCAATGTTTGCATACACCAGGCTGTATTGGGTACCCTGAACAAGAGGCCTTACTCAGAGTTGCTTAAATTTTATGTGCTTGCTACCCCTGGGAGAGGATGTATTGTTTACCGGGAATCATCGGCCGCAAAACTTCTTCTCATGGCCCCCTGCAGGCCCCACAAAGGCTTCTCATCACCCCCAAGGACACAGGGGACATTTATTGTCCATGCAAGTGTTTCTCATCAAATACAAGGACAGATTGGACACATCAGACAGGTCAGGCTGTCCTTCAAACAGTCAGCAAGGAACTTCTAATCAGGAGCTATGGTCCTTGGAGAGGAGAAACACCCTGGAACATGGAAGCTCATTAAAATTGTTTTACTTAAATCAGTTTAAGAACCTGCCCAGACACAGACCCTCACCCTTTAGAACTGGCGCAGACAATTAAAACCCCACTGTCACTTTAAATCAGAGCGAGCACGTCACTCCCCACTGAGGGGTACAAGCGATAAGTAATTAACCAATACTCACTGCAGTAAAGGTGTAACCATGTAGTCTGGGGTGTATGAACACTCCGAAGTTCTTTTGTGCCGAGTGCTTGACCTGCGGACTCTTCCCCTGCGCGGGATAAAGCAGTATCTCCTCTCCAAACTCACCTTGGTCTCCAGAGTCTTTATTTCAGGTGTCACACTCCCGTGCAGGGCTCCACACTCCGTGCGAGAAGAGCAGCGGGGTCTTGGCGAGGCTGCTCCTCGGAGCGCGCCTTTCCCCCGAGCAGAGGAGTCGCCCCAGGGAGGTCCCTGTCCCCACCTCTGGAATAAAGAGGGAACAGCCTCTGCTCAGGCTTCAGCAGGACGGCCGCTGCGCCTCAAGTTATTCCCAGGACGCTCTGCACAGGCGGGAAAGGTTTCTCCGTTTGCTGTCGGCGGGAGAAAGGCACCTCAGTGTGGGAGAGATTTAAATCTCAGCCCACGGCCGAGGAGAGGGAGCAGCACCAGCACCCCCAGCTGTGTGTCTGGCCAGGCAGGAGCTCCCGGCACTCCCTGAGTTGCTGCGGGGGGTGTCCAGCTCCTTACCGCGTCCCGGGATGGGCCCTGCAGGAACGGCACGGACAGAGCAGCGGCAGGACAAACGGACAGCTCGGAGGGGTCCAAATCTGCAAATGCGGAAACTTCAGATTCCAGACATTTTTAATTCAACATCCTGGCATTTCAAAATACAGCACTTTCAAATTCAGACTGCCGACATTCCAAAACCCGGACAGATCAGATTTAGAATTCAGAAAATTCAAATCTAAAGTTCAGAGATTTCAAAATGTTGAAAGTCAGAAATTTCAGATTTCAGAAACGTCCAATTCAAGATGCGGACATTTCAAAATTTGTCATTTTCAAATTCAAGATTCCAACATTCCATAACCCAGACATTTCAAATTTGGAATTTGGAAAATTCAAATCTAAAGTTCTGAGGCTTCCAAATTTCCAAATTCAGAAATTTCAAATGTGTCCTGGCAACCCCACACCCCCCAGACTCCCCCAGGACCCCCAGACCCTCCAGACCCCTCCACAACCCCCAGACCCCCCCTAGGACCCCTCCTGGCACCCCTAGAACACTCCCAGGATCCCTAGAGCCCCCCCAGACCCCTGCCATCACCCCCAGACCTCTCCAGGACCACCCCCAGCACCCCCAAGACACCCCCAGCACCCCCTGAGGATTCCCAGAGACCCCCAGACCCGCCGTGGTACCCCAAGACCCCCCCCCCAGGAACCCCCTGGCACCTCCAGACCCCCCCAGGCCCCGCCCCAGCTCTCCCTGACCAGGGCGACCATGCGCTGCCCCTCCTCCCGCAGCTGCTCCTGCCGCTGCCCCTGGGCCTCCTGAGAAGGGGTGAGGGCGAGGGGGGGGTCAGTCGCCCCCCCAAAGGCCGGGGGGTGTTGGGGGGACGCGGGGGGCTTCGGGGGGGCAGGGAACCCCCCCAGAGCGGTGACAGACATCACAGACGCACCCCGAGCCCCGGTTGCAGAAGGTGCAGTGGGGTCACTACCAGCTCTGCAGTAAAAAAGAGGTGGGGGGGTCAGGGCTTGGGGTCACCCCCAAAACTCGGGGACCCCCCCAGGAAGGGCGGGGACCCCCCAAACTGACCTGGGGGCTGGGGGGGCCATTGGCGAGGGGGGGGGGCAGTCGCAGACCCCGCAGAGGACGCTGGGGCCGGGGTTCAGGAAGGTGCGGGAGGCGCAGGCACAGCCCCCACCTCGCTGCTGGTGTTGGGGGGCAGCTCCAGAGTCGGGGGGGCCCCTATAGCGCTGGAGAGGAAGAAAAGAGGGTGAGGGACCCTATAGATCCCCGTAATCCCCCATAGGGGATCGGGGGGGTTGGGGGGGCTGTACCCTGGGGTCCCCCCATGGGGCTGGCTGGGGAGTCTGCCTGGAGGAGGTAGGGGGCGGGGGGACACTCTCAGGATCTATAGGGCCTCTATAGGGGCCCTACAGACCCACATGTGACCCCAGGAGCCCCCCCCCAGGCCCTCCAGCCCCTCTACAGACCCTCCAGCCCCTAGGGACCCCCCAGCACCCCCTATGGCCCCCCCAACCCTACAGATGCCCCATAGAGCACTCACAGCCCCTACAGAGCCCCCCTATAGCACCCCCAGCCCCTACAGAGCCCCTCTACAGCCCCCCCAGCCCCTATAGAGCCCCCCCCAGCCCCGTACCTGTGGGCCTTCCCCATCTGTTATTGGCAGCGAATCAGCCACCAGCAGCCCCTGGGGGCGGGAAGAGGAGCCGCTCCCAGTTCACAGCAGTACAGACCAGTATGAACCAGTGACACCCCCACTCTGCCCCTCCCTGTACATCCCTGGGCACCCCCAGTATAGCCCAGTGCCCCACCCACCCCTCCCAGTGCAGCCCAACCTCCTCCCAGTCCCTCCCAGTATAGCTGTGTGCTCTCCCCAGTCCCTCCCAGTTCCCCCCAGTCCCTCCCAGTCCCCGCTCACTTCAGCCCCCCCACCAGGATGTCAGTGAAGAACTGGGGTTTCGGTGCTGGTTCTTGGGGGGAGGGCAGGGGGAGAGTCAGAGTCCTCCCAGTGCATCCCAGTACATCAAAGTGTCCCTCAGCACGTCCCACTGCCCCTCCCAGTACTCCCCAGTATGGCCCAGTGCCCTGCAGTATGTCCCAGTAACCCTCTCAGTTAGCAAAATACTGGGATGCTAGAGAGGGAAATTGGGGTTCTGTGGGGTATATATTGGGGTGATACGGGAGGACTGGGGTCCTTGAAGTTTTGGGGTCCTGCGGGTTTTGGGGTACCTGCATGGCGTCGACGGTGCCGCAGCAGACGGGGTTCCCGAAGTGGACGGTGTGGCAGTGCCAGGGGGGCCGGGGGGGCCGGGCTTCCAGCCGTACTTCTCCAGGGTGCTGAGCGCCGTCCGCAGCCCCCCCAAACCCTGTGGCTGCCCCCCGTCACCTGGGGGGGGACAGGGAGGGTCAGGGGAGCCCCCAAACCCCCACCGCACCCCCACATCCCCCCACTCCCCCTCCCACCGCCCCCCACACCTCATTCCCCTGTATTTTGAGTGCCCCCCTCCATTTTGGGTGCCCCCTCGTAATTTTGGGTGTCCCCCTCCTGCATTTTGGGCCCCCCCTCCACCACACCAGGCACAGGCTGTCACACAGCAGCTGGGCCCCGTCCAGGTGCCGACACTTGTCTCGGGGGGGCCGGGGGACCCCCAAAATCGGGCTCAGCTCAGCCAGCGTTGCCTCCCCGGGGTCCTGGGTCAGAGCCACCTCCAGTGCCGCACGCAGCGCCCCGAAATTGGGCGGGGGGGCCCCTCGCTGCCCCCCAGGGTTCGGGGGGACCCCCCCTGGGTCGGGGCGTGCCCCCTCGGAGTGGTCCGCGATGGGGGGGCACCCCTGGGAGGACCCCGTGGTGTGGGGGGAGCCCTCAGGATCTCGGGGGGCCCCTCAGAGGCCTCCGGGATGGGGGGGCCCCCCCGGGGTGTGTGTGGAGCCCCCTCCGCCGGGACGGGGGCACTGGGCTCGGCCTCTTCCACCATCACCTGAGGGGTGAGAAACGGGGAGGAAAAGGGAAATTTGGGGGGGGGTGATGGCGAAAATAACGAGTTAACGGGGCAGCGGTGACTCTAATGGGGGCGCACCCCTCACCTGGGGTCCCCGAGGGGTCCTGTCCCCCAAAACGCCCCTGGTGGGGGGGATCCCAGTGGGGGGGGGTGTCCCTCTCCCCACCCTGTCAGGGGGGTCCCGTCCCCTGTTCCCAAGTGCCCTGTCAGGGGGGTCCCCGGGAGGGGGGGGAACGGGGGTGCGTGAGGGTCCGGGGGTATCAGGGAGAACTCGGGGACCCCCGTCCCCAGCGCGGGGGGTGCCGCGGGGAGGGGGCGCCCAGCGGGAAGCCCCTGCCTACCTCAGGGGCTGGCGGGGAGGAAGGCGGGGAGAGGAGGGGGGAGAGGAGGGGGGAGAGGAGGGGGGAGAGGAGGGGGGAGAGGAGGGGGGAGAGGAGGGGGGAGAGGAGGGGGGAGAGGAGGGGGGAGAGGAGGAGGCAGCGGCGGCAGCGCCCGCCCCGACCGGCGCCGCCTCCACAACGACAGCGGCGGCGGCTGCTGAGGGGAGGAAAGAGCCTTCCCGCCCTGCCGCCGCCCGCCCCCGAACGGGCTGCCCTCACCCGCCATGGCGGCCGCGGCGTCGCTCCGCACCCCCCTCCGCGTCCTGCGCATGCACCCCGATGGCCCCGCCCCTGCCCTGGCAATGCCCACACTCCCCATGGAGGACGCGGCGTCGCCGGACCCGCCCCTTCGCGCCTGCGCGGAGCCGCCTCCCTTTAGTCTCGCCCCTTCTCCCCGCTCCCCTCAGGGCCACCATGATGGCGGCGGCGGCCCCGCGGCTCTGGTCGCTCCTCCGGGCCCTGCGGGCTCAGGTGAGGCGGGAAGGCGGGTAGGGGGGGACCTGGGGTGGGGGGGCGGACCTCGGGGGTGGCGTCACGCCCGCGTCGCGGCCTCACCCCGCCCGGGGGGTGTGAACACGGCGGCTCGGGGGGGGGGGGGTTGGGGTCCTCCCTCCCCTCTTCCCTTCCTCCTTGTCGCCGTCCCCTTCCCCGTCCTTCCCGGGGGGCACCGGAGGCCGGGATGTCCCGGCGAGCGCCCCGAATGCGGGTCGCGCGGATTCAGCCCCCCCGCAGGCCCGGCGCTGGCGGAGCCGCTGGAGGCGGGGGGGTGCGGGCAGGCGGGCGGCCTCGCACTGCTCACGCACCAGCGGTGGTAGCGGGGCCAGGCGGGGCCCAGCGTCCCTGGGGGGCGACGGGGGGGTCAGGGGCAGCCCCCAGGGAGCCCCCCCACACCTGCCCCGAGGCAGCCCCCACAAATCCCCACCACATGAACCCCCACAGGGACGTTTCACGGACCCATAGAGACCGCCCTGGCCCCACAGAGACACCCCAACCCACAGCCACCCCCCCGATCCCATAGATCCCCCCTCAGCCCCACAGAGATCTCCCCCAACCACCCAGAGACCCTCCCCCAGTCCCACAGAGCTCCCCCAACCCCAGAGACCTCAGCCACCCAGAGAACACCCCAGCCCCACAGACTCCCACAGAGACCCCCTCCAACTCCCCAGATCCCCCCTCAGCCCCACAGAGACCCCCCCCAGCCCCACAGAGCGCCCCCCCGCTCACCAACAGCCATGGCCCCCACCAGGGCAGCCCCACGTGGAGGTGCAGGAACCGGAGGAAGTTTTGCACCAGCCCCGCGGGGGTGTAGGCCCCCAGCCCCAAATGCTCCATCCGCTCCTCCCCCTCCACACCCACGGCGGGGAGGGGGAGGGGGAACCGAACCCACAGCAGGGGGTTCAGACTCACGGTGGGCTCTGTTCACCCCACGGTGGCTATGGGGGGTGGGGAGGCTGCCTGGGAGGGGGAGGAGAATGGGAGTTATAGGGGGGTCTGACCCACAGCCCCCCCGAACCCCCACCCTGCCCCGTGCTGCCCCCCAGAACCCCCAATCTGCCCCCCAGAGCCCCCAATGTGCCCTCCCAAAATCCCTGTCCTGCCCCATGGCCCCCCCAGAGCCTCCAATCTACCCCCCAGCCCCCCCAATCTGCCCCCCCCCCCCCCCCCCCCCGAACCCTCCGTCCCCCCCTCACCTGGGCACTGGCGGTGGCGAGGGTGGGTTCAGGACGTGGGGCCCAGCCCCAGGGGGGGTCTCCAGGCCCAAAGGGGCCCCCGCAGCGTCGGGGGGGTGGGGGGCAGGGGGGGGCATGTGATGTCACATCACATCATCGCCTCCCACCCCAGGGGCAAAGCCCTCCCTCCGCAGAGCCCCAGCACGGCCGTGACGTCACCATGGAGGGCAACACTCATAAGGGAGAAGTGGCAGAGGAGCGTGACACCACTGCCGGCCGTGATGTCATGATATACTTTAAAAAAAAAAACAAAACACCACAGGAAATGACCCCTACTAGGTCCTGCCCCTCGTCACTGCCTCTACCTGGCTTGTCCTTGAGGTATGGTGGGACGGGGCGGTTTGGGCAGGACCTACAGGAATGTTTAGAAATGGAGAATATGGAGGGTTTTGGTAGGACCTACAGGAATATGCAAAGTTTGGCTATGGGGGGGTGGGTAGGACCTACATGAATGTGTAGAGATGGGGAGTATAGGGGAGTTTTGGTAGGACCTACAGGAATGTTTAGAAATGGAGAATATGGAGGGTTTTGGTAGGACCTACAGGAATATGCAAAGTTTGGCTATGGGGGGGTGGGTAGGACCTACATGAATGTGTAGAGATGGGGAGTATAGGGGAGTTTTGGTAGGACCTACAGGAATGTGTGGGGTTGGGGCACACAGAGGGGTTTGGGTAGGACCTACAGAAATGCAGGTGGCACCAGTGCAGTGAAGGTAGAATCCAGCTCTTGGGGTCACCACCCCTGAGAGCCCTGTGCAGCCCAGGGACACGGAGGCTGCTGCAGGCACAGAGCAGGAGATGGGCTGGGGCAGCTCTTGGGCTGCATGTGAGGGGCGGTCACTGCAGGGAGTTGCAGAGGTTTGGGGTTTTTTCTTGGGGTGTGGGAACAGTTTCCGTGTGTTCCAGACACCCAGTGCCCCCTGCTTAGAGTGACAAACATTCTCCTTCCCATCAGCTCCTCAGTGATGCATCGAACCAGCAGCTGCTCACCAACAGAATTCAGATTTCCTGGGCGAGGTCGCGGGAGAACTGGAGGTAAGAAAGGCTCCACTTCCTGCGCTGCTCCAGAGTCATTCGCAGCTCTGCTCTTTTTTCCCTCGGGGAAAGCAGAGCCTGGGGCAGAGGGTAAAACTCTGCAGGCGTGGGAAGCTTGGCCTTGTGCTGGTGACCCACGGGGTTTGTGTGCTGCTGGTGTCTGGGGTGGAAGGGCTGAGGTGGGGACCCTCTGAAGAGCCCACGCTGCCCCAGACCCAATCTGACAGACCCACAGCAGAGTGCAGCTGTTGCTTTCGTACTTCTCGGCAGCTCTTTGTCCTGATCCTTCCCAGAGCTTTGACCTGCAGGAGGAGGGTGACAGTCTGTCGGGGGAAGAGGAGCTGCCCTGAAGAGAAGCCCCCGTCTGCCTCAGCCCTGCACCCTGGGACTGTTCTTCCCTCTGCTCTGGATCTCTGGGGCTACTCAGAGCTGCCCTTGGCAGAGTGAATCTTCTCAGGCCCCGAGAGCTCTGGTGATGTCGTTACTGCAGGTTTCTTCAAGGCAAAGCTGGTCAGGAGAGAGAAGCCATGTTTGGGCCTGCAGGGCAGGGTCCTGCCAAGATGCTTTAATGGTACCTACTGGAGAGAACAATCACTAAATAACTTTTTGTATAAAGCTTTGAGCTCGCGTGCTGCTGCCCTTCTGTCAGCAGGCAGCCCAGTTACTGTCCAGTGCCAGTCCAGCTGCCAGCCCTCGCCATCGCCTTCACAGCCAGCGCTGCCTCTGCCCATCGTGATCTCTGCTGCAGAGTTTCTCTGGGTTTCCTTCCCCGTTCTGTCAGGGAGCAGCCAGGGCACTGCTGAGCACGGGGGATTTCTCCTTTCAGTCCCACTAGAGCTGAATCTGGGGGACTCACCCCAGGAGGTTTCTCCTGTCATGCAGTTTCAAACTGTGAGTTGCTGTCAGCCATTTACCTTACTTGGCTGTAAGCTTCCCTCAATGTGCAGGGTATGCCCTGACCTACTAGTTAATTCTTGAAGCCTTTTGGCTGTTCCATATGTTTCTTCTTATCTCTGAGGAGAAAATAGCCTCACTCCTCAACCCGTCAAATGGACCCATTGCTCAACTATCAGGATGTGTCCCGATCCCAAAGTGTCAGATGGGTGATTTGTCCCCAGCAAAGATGTCATCTTTCCTGCCAGCTTTTACTGCTGCACCATTAACGTGCTTCAGAAGTGAGTCAGCTGATAAAGATGGTGGTGTGAGTATGATCTCTTTCTTGATCCTTTTGCAGAGATGTGTCTGAGCTGAAGGCAGAGCAGATGAGGCGTTCTGGCTCTGTACTTGTAAACTGCTCCCACCTGAACTCTGGTGTGCAGCTCTGGGAGCCCGTCAGCCTGGGCAGACCTGTCCTAAAGGGTCAGGCACAGCAGCAAGCGGAACAGGAAACAAGCCAGAAGACTTGGGAAGTGATGCCCTTACAAGTCAAGGGGGACCTGGAGAAGAAGGAGCTTCAGGACAGGTGAATGTGTTTTAAACTTTGCTGTTACCAACATTACCTTTTGTGGCTGCTTCTTGGATTCACAGGCGGGCTGTGTTCACATTTAAAACCCACCCGTTCTGCACAGCCTTGTTTCTGTCCCTAGCCAAGCTATGGCCTTCAACAGCACAGGTAGAAAAACACGTCTGACCGACAGAAGCTTTTGTAAGACAAGACTGGAAAAGAGATCACAGTGTATTACAGTGTTTTTGCTGTTACCTGATTGTTGGTGAGAAGTTGAGACCAGCATAAAGAGAGCTGTGTCTCTTGTACAGCCCTTGGTACCCCCAGGGCTGTGCAGAGGAGTTGGGAGGGATTTGCCCAGGGCCATCCTAAGCCCCTCTGTACTGACAGTTCCTTACCAGACTGAGTGCAGAAGTCCTTTGGGGCAGGAAGGGCCATTTTGCAACATCAGGCATGTTAACCTGTAGAGATGAACGCTGCCTTTGCTGTATTTTCTGGGCTGAACTTTCTCTGCTGTGCTTCTGGGAGCTGCTTAGCTCCTCAGCGGGTGCTGGTGTGCGATGCTTTTGGAATGGCACGTGGACCTTCTCTTCTCAGGGGGACGGAGCTCTCAGCCTTGCTCGTGCAATCTCAGAAGCAGAACGAGGAGAAGGAGAAGACAGTGAAAACACTTAACGACACTGTGGAGATTCTAGTATGTTTTACCTTTATTTGGGAGATGGCCCAATGGTTGCTCTCCAGCTTTAGCACAAAGGGGTGTGGTTTCCTCAAGAGAAAGAGCGGTGAGGACGCTGACTGTGTGGGAGCATCAGGCACGTGTGAGTCAGCCCAGGGGCAGGCAGTGGCGGGGGAGCTGCAGACAGTTCCGGGGGTTGCACCAGTGCTATTCTGCCTGTGACTAAATCTCTAGGGATCAAAGTTCCTTGGAATTGACAGCTTCATAGCAGCCTGTGAAAACCAGCTGTTGGTCTTTCTCTTCTTAGTTTTAGCAAAGAAGGAATTCAATAGATGTGGGAAGGGATACACTGGAATCACTAGGGCTGAGGTTTATCAGCACGACGATGCTGCTGAGGCTGGGAATGCTGCAGAGGGGAGCAGCTCTTCCCCACCCACCCTTTGCTTATTCTATTCTCAGGAAGCAAGTCGGTTAGAGAAAGAATATGAAGCTTCATTGACTAAAAGTGTCAAAGAAGAGAATCTTTCCCTCCAAAAGCTGATAAAAGATATAACAGAGGTGAGTACAGAGTTGGGACCACATCCCTGTAATTTGATTTAAAAGTACTTGAGGAAGGCAAATGACTGGCCCAGGGAATAGATATATATGTTTTATACTGTCTGTGTTAACTGCTACTGGCTGTTTAATTATTATACCACTTTTCTGACATCAAACCTGCTCTAACTTCTGAGTTGGCTGTCCTGTGACACTTGAGCTAAGTCACTAGAAGTTTCCGTACCTTTGCCTTTCCTGTAAGGTCTCTATTTGACTGTGCTTTGAGTTGGCTACTTGACATTTGTGTTCTAGTGTTGCCTGGAGGCTTCTCCCACCTCCTTGAGCAATGACTCTCTTGTTCTTTAGATTTTTATAAAAGGTCACTGACTGAATCAATGCGCTTGCCAACTCTGCTCCTTCACTCTGCATTCACTGACCATTATTATCTCCCCAGAATTGCAACTGATCTAACTGTTTAGGGCTAACTTTAGCTTAGTCCTAAACCTCACTCTAGGGAGGGGGGTTTAATCATCAGATGTTTTACACAGCTTCTCACAAAGTCAGTTCTTTCCCCTTATGTAGTCATTTTTATCCTCTTGTGCTACTGCTCAGAATAAACATTAGCTTTTTCATTGCTGTTTTCCAGTATTCCTCAGCTTCCTTCTTCCCTGGGTAGCATTAATATTTCCTTTCATTGCTATTTCCAGTGTTGACCTGGTGCTCCTCATCTCCGTGGCTCTAAGAAGCTGAAGGAGACTAAAATCATTCATGAGAGCTTCAAGAAACTGAGCGTTCAGGCAGCCTCCAGCCACTTCACACTTGTTTCTTCTTGTTTGTAGTAGCTGTATTCAGAAACCCCTGGAGCACTTGTGACCGCAGGGACAAAACTTCTTTGTTGACTGAAGAAATGAGAGAATTGAGTTTTTAATGACTCTAGGGTGAAGTGGGAGAAAAAGGAGAAATAGACAAAGAAAATCAAGTAGAATGAGCAGAGAGTAACAGCTTGATGTGGGCTTTCAGGTGGTGTTAGATGAATGTGCCAGCGTGGTCGCTGACAGCTCCCAGCAGGCAGAGTCTGGCAACGTCCTTTCTTGTCAGAGCTCCGTTGATGCAGAGCGTGCCTTTGTGTTGGTTCAGGAAGCGCTGGCAAGGAGGAGAGGAGCAGCACAGGTGAGAATTTCTCCTTGCCTTCACCACTGGCCGCAGGCTCAGCTGCTGATGCCTTGCTTATCTTGAAACCTTTCCATTCCCTTAGCCAGTTTCTTTCTAGCCATCCCACTCTTGGTACTCTATCACCTCACCAGTCTCACCAGCTCTGTGTTCTGCTGCTTTTCTCTCTTTGATCTCCACCCCCTCATCACAACTTTTGCCTTCAGGTGAGCTGTCTCGCTGCTTGCTTCTCTCACAGCTATCAGGAGCCATCTTCCCTGCTCCTTATTGCTGTTTGTGCTTTTCCCTGCCCATTCCTTGCAGGCCCTAAAAGAAGAGCTCTCTGCCAGGCAGGACTCTATCAGTTTCCTGCTGCACCAGCACAGGCAGCAGGAGGAGAAGTGCCGGAAGCTGCAGCAAAGCCTCGAGCAACTGGAGCAGGAATGCCAGACGGCCAGCAGCCACCAGCAGCACCTGCAGTCTCTGGTAGAAGCACTCAGAAGGTGAGTGTTCCCTCCTCCTCCTGCGGTCTGGAGGCAATCTGCTTCCAGTTCTGGCAGTTCAGAGCTGTTACGGGCAAAGAACTCACCTGCCCTCCCCATGTATGCCCCTGTTTGGCACTTCAGCATCCTCCTGTCACTGCTTTTCCTGCTCTACTGTGAATCCTAAGGCTGTCTCGGAGACTCAGAGCGACGTTGGAATACAAGACGCCTCCCTCTCGATGTGCTGCTTCTCTGAATTCTGTTCTTTGGGGGCCCTTTCCTAGCCACGGCTTCTCAGTGAATGAAGGCAAAAGCCTGCCTGCCTTCCTCTGTCCCTCTCCAGTGACCTTGTGAGGGGAAGGGCAAGTTCTTCCTTACCGTGCTGCCCACAGCGCCAGCCTGGAGTGACTGGAATGGCATCCGTGACTCTTCAGGCCTGTTCATTCTTCTGACTGAGCCTTGTCTCTGCAGTGACCGTGCAAACCTCGAGAAAACCAGGGCAGAGCTACAGCAACAGCTTGAAGAGACGGAGCAAGAAGCCTCGCGTCTGCATCAGAGTAACACTGAGCTGCAGCTGAGGGAAGATGCAGCCCAGGGGGAGAGGGTGGAGCAGCAGCAGAGGATGGAGAGAGCACGTCGTGACCAGGAGCTCCTGTGAGCATTAAAGCTTCCTCTGGGCAGGGGTGGGTGCTGCCGGACGGTGGGAGGCCCCCCTAAAAGAATGGATTTTGTCTGCTCAGCGTGTGTAGCACAGACTGGTGAAGGGAGCACGTGGGCAGGTCTGGCTCCCTGCTGACACACAGCAGAGCTGCCTCCTTGTACTTTCTTTATGGCCCTTGAAAAAAATCATTCCAAAGCTGACCGGAGTAGTTGATGACAGGCCTAAGGTGAAACAAGAGAGGTTCAGGCTGGATTTAAGGAGAACAAAAAATGGAACCATGAAGGCAATCCTGCAGCAGAACAGGTTGCTCGAAAGGTTGTGCAGATTCCATCCCTGGGAATTTGGAAGCCCCAAGTGGATCGAGCCTTGAGCAACCTGGACTGATCCCATAACTGACCCCAGGTGCTTTGAGTGAAGATTGGGCTAGAGGCCTCCTGGGGTCCCTGCCAGCCTGAATCATCCTGTCATCTTATGGTTATTGGATTGGAAATTCATACAGATCTCCCCAAATAGATTGCAGGCTCCTTCATTGTTTTGTTGCCACAGGCAAGAATAATGGAGAGAATGTTAATCTGGACTTTAAAAGTCTGTCTTATGCAAAGAAGAACTTTGGAAAGTCTGGTATCTAATGTATCAAAAAGGAGAGAGAGAGCTAGCAGGCAGGAAGCTGTTGAGAGCACCTGAACTTTTTGGAAACCTGTGATTTCTGGAAGCTTGTTTTACTTTCTCAATGATGAATGTTTCACCTGGGTCAGTGACAAAGACTGATGCAGCGCTAGGCAGGAAATTGCAGCATTCTTTGGGGGTAAATAGAAAGCTGTTGCAAATCGTTCAAACTGCCATATCTCAGAAATAGTATGTAATCTTGGTTTTGGAAATGAGAATGTTTTTACATTAAAAACTTGTTTGTCTTTCCCCTTCTTGTAGGCTGAAGGACTTAGCCGCACTTGAAGAAGAACATTCTTTATTAGAGAGTGACCTGGTAGTTGCAAGAGAGACACTGGAAGAATCGCACCTTCAGAGGGATCTGCTGAGGCAAGAGAAGCATGAGCTTACCATGGCCCTGGAGAAGGTATGGTCACCTTATTCCTAGCAGAACTTGTGGGAGAGGGAGTTGTGATAGCAAGACCAGCACAGGTGCCGTTTCTGTCAGTAGAAGACAGTGACAGTGTTGTTCTCCTCCTTGGAAAAGGGAGATCAGACCACACAGGCTCCTTGGTGCAGTCAGTCCCCACATGGTTATTGGGAGCGCTGGGCTGGGGGTGTGTCAGAGACACCAAAGGGGATCTGGAGTCGCTGCTTAAAGTCAGGGATTTTCTTGTCTTTGCTTTCATGTTGTTCTTTTGTCTCTTCAGGCAGAGCAGTCAGTAGCAGAGTTGAGAGGGGCTCAGAATAAGCTGAGTGCTGAAGGAGCTGTTCTACACGTTGCAGCAGCGAATATGAGCAGTGTCAGTGAAGCTCTTGCACTGGATAAAGTGCGACTGAACAAACTTGTGTCGCAGGTGAGCAGTTGCCAAAGATCTTGCCAAGTGTTCGTCTGCAGCTGCTGCTGCTTTTCAGACTTCTTGCCTTCAGACGTATGACTGCCTGAATATGGAAATGTTCCTTTTTCTGTCGAAGCCAAACCTTCTCCGTGGTAAATCTCACTGTATTTCATTTCCTCTGTGCTTCTGTGACTGCAGCTGGAGCAAGAGAATGAAGTTCTGTCGGGTAAAGTGGCTGAGCTGGAGAGAGTAAGGATCTCTGACCAGGAGAAGCTGAGCTTGTGTGAAAGAACAAATGAAGAGCTCGGTGCAGAGAAAGCCCACCTGGAGCAGCTGCTGAAGAAAGTGGAGGAGCAACGGGAGGGGCTGCAGGTAGAGCTGAGGATACTGGCAGAGGAGAAGGCAGAAACCAAGAGCAGCTCAGTCAGGTGAGACCAAACACCTGGTGCTTTCCGGGTGGGCTTTTGGCTGCTCGGCTCGGTGAAGCTCAGTCTGTTGGATTCTGGGGTGGTTTTGTCAAGGAGACACTTGGTAGTGCTGGAGGTCAGAAACTTTGTTTACTGCCTTTTGGAAATGTGTTGGTGGCTGGCAGAGCTGTTCTGCAATTCTCTCAGTTGTCCTCTGCTGCTACAGATGACTTCAATCCACCTGCCTGTGGTGGCCTCTTTTTTGGCTTTTGATAAGCTGCAGAGAGATGATTTGTCTTGCCCATGAATCTGATGAGGCTGCTACTCTCCCATGTGGCAAAAGAAGCAAACAGCGTAGCTCTTCACCCTTTTTCTGAGTCAAAAAAACCTGGGGTTGCATGTTTCTACTTACGCTTTTTCTTGCGAATCTGCAACTTTCAAAACTCCATTTGTTGGAGCCTGGAGAGTGGAACAAAGCTGCAGGTCAGTGTCTGCTGTCTTGTACTGCTAAGAACGGGAATGAGATCCTGAAATTGTTGAAATTGTATTTTAAGACATACATGTAACTTTGTGGCTGGAAATATGCCTGGGGAAAAAGGACCTGGAGGTGCTGGTCAGCAGCTGGCAGGTTATGAGCTGGCAGTGTGCCCAGGTGGCCAAGAAGACCAATGGCATCCTGGCTTGTGTCAGAACTAGTGTGGCCAGCAGGACTAGGGCAGGGATTGTCCCCCTGTGCTCAGCACTGGTGAGGCTGCACCTTGAATACTGTGTTCACTTTGGGCCCCTCACTCCAAAAAGGCCATTGAATGACTCGAGCGTGTCCAGAGAAGGGCAACGGAGCTGGTGCAGGGTCTGGAGCACAGGTCTGATGGGGAGCGGCTGAGGGAACTGGGGGGGTTTAGTCTGGAGAAGAGGAGGCTGAGGGGAGACCTCATGGCCCTCTACAACTCCCTGAGAGGTTGTAGCAATGTGGGTGTCGGTCTCTTTTCACATTAACAAGCAATAGGATGAGAGAAAAAGGACTCAAGTTGCACCAGCAGAGGTTTAGGTTGGATATTAGGAAAAATTTCTTCATGGAAAGGGTTGTCAGGCCTTGGAACAGGCTGTCCGGGGAAGTGGTTGAGTCACCATCCCTGGAGGTATTTAAAAGCCATGTCGATGTGGCGCTTAGGGACATGGCTTAGTGGAGGGCTTGGCAGTGTTGGGTTAACAGTTGGACTTGATGATCTTAGAGGTCTTTTCCAACCTAAATGGTTCTATGATTCTGTGAGCTGTTAGAGCCTCTTCAGGCTTTGAGGAAGATGAGAAATAGGTGATCACACAAGACTTTTCACTCTGGACTAACTGATTTTGATACCCTGGAAAAAGAGCTTGGGAGAATCATGTCACTGAAGGAGACCAGGGAGTTTGTCATCATTTAAATGTCAGTTTCATAATGTATAATCTTGGATATTATGGGATAACTTTGAGAGAATTGTTTGTTTTTGATGGTCTGTTCTCTGTTAGATGGTCAGTCTTGGAGTCCACGGTATGTGGTGTTATATTGAAGAAAAGCAGAGGTGTTATATTGAAGAAAAAAGCTAAAAAAACATGGTTAATCTTCAAGTTTGAATACCAGCAAGGTATATTAGACAACTTCTTTGTGTAAAACAAGCAAATAGTGTTGTTGACATGAACTACTGTAGGAATAGAGTCTACCATCTCTTTGGCCGCATCAGCCAGACTTCAATAAATCACCCCAAGGGCTGTTTCCCTGCTCAGCATCACCTCATTGCAGCCAATGCACTTGGATCTTTTTCTTTTTTTCCAGAAGGAGAAACCACGTGTATTTTCACTTTCTTCAGCAAGCAAAGTTGCTTTTGCTCAAACTTTTCTGAAAATTTCCAGCACTGGGATAGATTCTGATAGAATTCCAGTTTGCAAGGTGGCAGATCTGGAAGGTGCCGTATTTTTGCGTGCAAACACGTAGTCTGGTGTATTTATGTTTGCTGTGAAGGGGCTGTGTGGTCGCAGGCAGCCCAGCGTGGCCTTACTCATCACTTCCAAGTTAACAGTCCCAGTGCCTTTTGGCAGCCCAGGGTATTAGCGTGGTATGGAGCAGATGCTCTTAAACTTCCAGCCCGCAGTACAGGAGCTCTTTCTCCTCCAGCTGAGGCAGAAGTGGCACTGGCTGGCTCTGCACAGAACTCCAGAGAAAGGGCTCTAACTGCCTTTTGTTCTGCTTTCAGGTTTACCGCCAGCAAGAGTCAGCTCGCAGCGGTCTGGAGCAGCTGTGCCAGGAGTCCTCTCGCCAGGGGCATGCACTGGCCACGGTGTCCAAAGAGAAGGAGTTCCTGGAGCATGAGGAGGCTGCCCTAGAGGTGCGCCTGGCAGCCCTGCAGCGGGACAGACAAGGCCTGTCAGAGCAGCTGGCAGAGGCCAGGTAAGGGCGGGGAGGAAACCCTAGGCAGGACATTATATATTGGCTGTAATTATAAAGGTGGTAATCATTCCACGAGGATTTATTGCATCCTGTGTGCTTTTCAAATGTTTTCACCTTCCACGGGCAGAAAATGAAAGAATCTTGAGCAAAATGAAAAAAAGTATACTATGATTTTAACGTTGTTTTCCTGACAGCTCAAACTAGCAAACATCTCCTGGGCCTCGGGCTCAGGTTTATGTCTCCCTGCACATTCCTGTGTGAAGTCCAAAGCAAGGCAGCTTGGCTCTGAATTGAGCAATAATTAAACCCTGCAGGCGTTTACTGAAACTGAAGTTTCTCTCTGGTTTTGGTTTCTTGTTCTATGCATTTGAACATAGATCTGTCCTTATCAAGTAGTTTGGCTGTCGATGGCTGTTCCATGCAGACGTTGTGAGTAGGACACTGCCATCTAGGGTGGAGCCAGAGGCTGGTGCTGCAGATCTCGAGGGCCTTCTGGTTGGAAGGTAACTCTTGTTACTGTGGTGCAGGACCCAGGGCTGGTTACTCCAGCAGCTGGAAAACCTCTTTTGAATCCTCACGTCTCTGAGGATTCTTGCCCATCACTGATGTCTGCGTCCTGTACTCCTTACCACCTGCTGTTTAGAGACAGATGTGGAGAAGTTACACAGAGAAGGAGCAAGATTCTGTCCTTCTGCCTTTCTAAGGTCATATGTGATAAGTTCTGCTCAGAAAAAAAAAATGGAGTTGTTTGTCATCCTTGTAGGTGTTTTTTAGAAGACTCCTGAACTTGCAGAGCTGTACAAATGATGTTTTAGACATTGTTTTTCATGTTTCTTGACTTTTACACTTTATTACTCCAGAGTATGTCGTTAGGATGGCTGATAAACACCCATTTTGACTCAGTGTTTCTTGAGAGCTGCTGCTTCTTCTGAGCTCCAGCTTCTCTTATTTGATCCAGCTGAGTTATGTTTGGTCAGTTATTGGGCTGTTACTAAAGTATTAAATGTTCATCTCCTTTTTAAAAATTTTTTTGAAAAGGGATACATTATTTTTTGAGAAGATAAATTAGTTCTGAAGAACCTTTGACAATAGATAAAAATTCAGCAACTGTTCTTGGCAGATGTTGTTCTCAAGAGCCTTTTGTTGTCACAGTTTTGGACTCGATCTTTTCTGTTCTGTTTTAGAGACTGATTCTGTTTATCCTAAAATGGAGCATATTTGCTTTGGACTGCCAGAGATTGGCACAATCAGAAATATGTGCTTGTTCTCCTTGAAGATACACCCTCCATTGTCCATCCAAGCAGTGAAATTCTACTGCTGTGGTTTTTATGGCACCCCCGTCCTAGCGAGGCAGTGCTGTGTGTTGTGGGAACCTGGCACACAGGGCGCTGTGTTAGATCAGGGAGGTCACTTCAGCTCCTGGTTCCAGAACCCTCATGTCATACGCAGCAGTTGGTTGAAGTCTGTGGCTGTAAGAATTTGGCTCTGCAGTACTACAGCTTCCATTTTAGAGAGCAACAAGTCACTTGGGCTACTGCCTCCTTAGTTAGCAACACTTAGAGAAAAGCAGCAAGTTTTTCTCTTGAACTTTCAACAGTTGAAACTGAAGGCTGCCCGTCTCTCCTTTCAGTGGTCCTTGTTCAGATAGAATCTAGTTCAGGTTTCTTACGAGTGCTGCTCCAAGCGAGAGATCCTGCTATATCATCTCATGTATTTCTTGAGTCCCTTTTAAATACAAGGAGTCTGGAAAGTTACTTACCTATAGCTACACTGTGAACAGCATTCAAAAAGTCACCCAGGGAAATAGTCTTGTTCTGTCCCCCTGCAGAGCAGCTTGGAAGCGCTGATGAGCTGAGGGCTGTGAGCAGAGCCCGGGCTTTTGCTTGTTGGCCCAGACTCTGGGCACAGCTACCCGCGTGTCAGCCAACAGCAATTCCAGATTTGGCCGTTGAGATCAAATTCAGCTGGGCTTTCTGTGTTATGCTGGGTCATAAGCAAAGCCTGGGCATCCCCCGGAGGGGCCGGCATTGCTATTTTAAATGGCAGAAATATGCTTTCTGTATACAAGTTTCCTTGCAACCCATCTTCTGTACTCAGGGGTAGGGATCTTGAATGACTTCTTACTGGAATAACTCTCAGTGGGTGTCAGGAGCAACAAACTCATTTCTCTCTGTACTCACAACTCACAGGTCAGTGAAGGAGACGCTGGAATCCAGCCTGTTTGAAGCTCAGCAGCACTTCTCTCAGCTGGAGATCACCAGGAGTCAGCTGGAAATCCAACTTCACACAGTCATGCAGGCCAAGGAGGTGATACAAGGTGAGAGCCTCCTGTCTCTGGTGATCCCCCTGCTAGGGAAGATGGTATAAAAATAGCTCTGTGTCCGAGTGCTTCTGAGGAGTGAAGGAGATGGAGGCAGATCTCTCCTGCACTGAAGTGCAGATGGCATAAGGTCAGTGAAGTCAGAACCATTGTGTAGACTCTGAATCTTGCCATTTGTCCTGTTTGCAGGGGAAGTGAAGTGCCTTCAGTGTGAGCTGGAAGCAGAGCGATCTCTAATGAGGCAGGAACGGGAAGACATGGCACAACAGCTCTTGCAGGCAGAACAGCAGTGTAACAATACCCTCAAACTGCGGCAAGCTGATCATGAAGTGGAAATAAACCAGCTCCTACAAGACCTGGTAGGAAACAATATGCTTCTGAATTCTTCAAGCAAGCTTTGTGGGCTGGCTTTAGAAGAGTAATCACCTGAGTGTGTGAAATGGGAGAAACCATCTGTCATAGGTCACACCTTGCTGGGCCAAGCAGATAATCCTGACCCCTAACCCCATAACCCTAACCCCCAACCCCTAACACCAACCTCCTACCCCTAACCCCTAATCCCTGACCCCTCACCCCTACACCTAACCCCTAACCCCAACCCCTAACCCTTACGCCTAATGCTAACGCCTAAACCTGACCCCTGATCCCTAACCCCACCCCTAACCCCAACCCCTAATCCCTACCTCTTACCGCAAGCTCCTAACCCCAACCCCGAACCCCTCCCCCTCCTCCCTACCCCCTAACCCCCAACCCTCAGCCCTAACCCCTTATCCCAACCCCTAACCCCTTATCCCAACCCCTAACCCCTTATCCCAACCCCTAACCCTATCCCCTATTCTCCCTAACCCCTAACCCTAAACCTTGTACTTGAAGGCATGTGAAGACCCCCAGGACTCTGCCAGGACAGTAAAAGCAGCCACAGATTCAGTGTGGGCCTAAGGCGAGTTTAGCTGGAGGTTGGGTGCCACCCAAAGCCTGTCAGGAAAGGGGTAGGATCTTACAGACTCCTGTCTGCCATGAAGTAGACTCCTCACATTGCTGCCAACTGCAGTCACGGGAACTTTCTCCCTTTCTTTCTGTCCTGTCACCGTCGTCAGAGGTGTTATCTCTGGGCGTGACGCATGTGGAACAGGCCCCTTGTTCCTGGTACTTCCGTTTGTGGCCTGTCTTGTGACTGGGGCATCAGGGTACCGGTCTCTTTCTCACCCTGCAGTTCATCTACATCTTTTCACTGATGGAAAGGGATGTGAGCTTTGAAAATAGACTCTAAGAATAGAGAGAAATCCTGAGGAGACAGGTGCTAGGAAACAGGCAGCCATGGAGAGAGGAAGGTAACATCTCCTTTTCATAATGGTTGGACTCAATGTTCTTAAAGGTCTTTCCAACCTAAATGATTCTATGATTCATCCACCTGCTGACCCACCTTTTAAGTTCCTTGACAGGACGTGATTTATGGAGAGCACAAAGCCATTGTTGTGCACTGTTGAGGTGGGGGGTTGTGAGAGGGATGAAGCTTCACATTTGTTTTGAGGAGCGTGGCTGGGACTTCACCTTGAAGTCTTTCCCTCCACTCCTCAGGCAAGTGAGCGGGAAGGGCATCATTCAGAGCTGCAGAAGATACTGGAGCAATGGGAAAAAGAGAGGGCAGAGACAGAAGGGGAGCATGAGAAGAAGCTGTTTGATATGAAGCAGAAAGTTGCTACCACACGAGCTCAACAAGAGGAGGAACGAACCAGAGTTGAAAATGCCAAGCAAGAGGTACAGACTGTGAAAGGAGAATTTGTGTAGCTTTTTTGCAAGGCTAGAGCTGTGGGAGATGTCTGGATGTCAGGCTGTGTGGAGCATGCCCTACATGTTTTCTACATTGAATTTGGTGAGGTGAAAGGCAAGCAGGGTTATCTTTGGGACTAGGAGTGAGACCTGTCAGAGGAAGCCAGGCAGAAGCATCCCCTTTCAGTTGAGATTTTTGTGCTGCTATTGGTTTTTTAAGACTTACCTCAGAGTATCTTCACAGTTCTCTTAACAGTCCTCCTTTGATCTGTACTGATACATGCTTATAACCTTAACTCCATTAAAGACCAAACGGAATTTGTAGGACTGAATCCCCATGAGGATGGGGTTTTTGTTTGGGGGGGACAGGGGGGCATGGCAGGATTGTTGACAAAAGAAAAACAATTTTCAAGACTCCTCTGAAATATTTCTGAGCAGTAAAACAGGGGTGTCTTCTGGGCTGTTTTAAGTCACTTGCTGGTAAGCTGTTTTGTGCCCAGATCTCCTGTGCAACCCTGTCACACAGTGAGAGTCCTCCTTGTGTCCCACCCAAAGTCCTCTTCACAGAGTCTGCCTGGGGACAGCAGTACCCCCAACTGTGTCTACAAGTATTGAAATGCCAGGGCAGTGCTCAGAGATGTCAGTGTGTCCCTGTCATGTCAGTACTTTACCAAAGTCTAATGAATACCTTAAAAATGAAGTAATTTTCACCAAACCCCACTTGGAATACATGAGTTTTCTGAAGGAGCTGCTCGCTTCAGCCCTCTGGCAGCCCTGCATTTTCTCTGCTGCTAACTAGGTGTAAAAGTTGCTATTGAAAGACAAACAGGACACAGCAGAAGATGAGGGACACCCTCACCAGCAAGGCGAGACATTTGAGAAGTGCCACACATTTTCCTGTTAGATGTTTGTTGGAGGTTCAATCACAGGGGGACTGTGGCTGGACCATGTTCATACGGCCAGTCTCACTTAGGAAGCTGTGTCTGCAAGTGGGCAGAGAAGGGCCTGGGAGAGCAGCAACACGGCGCTTTGAGAACGTGTCAGCCCGTCGGTGTTGGAGCCTTGCCACACAAATTCTGTGTGGGAAGTTTAAACCTGTCTTCTCCTTGTTTCTGTGCAGGTCCTGCAAGAAAAGGAGCATGAGAAGAGTGCTTTGTTAGAGACACTACTTCAGCCTCAGGGAGAGCTAAGAGAAGCCAACCAGCAGCTGGAGCAGCTCAGGCAGGAGGTGAAAGAGCAGCGCGAGGATGGGCAGGTAAGTCTGACTAGTAGGGTGGGTTGAAGGAACAGGCCGTTGGCAACTGGACGTAAGCTGAGAGAGGCTGAGAGACCCAGGTAACAGAGTGAAGGGCAGTAACAAGGAAATAAAACCTAAGTGCTGTGACTGAGGAGGCAGGGACTGGTGCAGGCACTGAAAGCACAGAGCCTGATGAGCTCCAGAGATCAGCAACAGGAAGGAAGTGTTACAGTGGAAGCAGAGCTGGGTAGAAAAGCAGAAGTGGCTGAATGAATGTGATTTTGAGACAGAAAGAAGAGAAAGCTGGACCTGATGGCAGGTCCCAGCAGCTTGCTCTCCATTTGTGTTGGCAGAACATCACAGGAAAACTGCAAGCAGAGCTGCAGGAAACTCAGAGTAAGATCAAGGCAGTGGAGAAGAGGCACAAGGAAGAAATCAAAATAATGAAAGAAGAAATTAATGTCCTCCTTCAGCAGAGGGATGCTCTACAAAACCAGGTGAGTGAAACAGCAGTAGCTACTCCAGTCATCAACCAGGTGGTCTCTCCCCATGGCAGAGCAGCAGGGGATGGGGTGAGTCCCTCTGGCTGCCATCACACTGTGGTCTCCATCTCAGCTGGGCTGAAGGAGACTGACCGGCCAGCTGCTGCCCTGGACAGATGGGCTGCTCTTTGTGCCTGTTTGCCAGCACTCATCAGAATGGATTTCTGCTGGCCTGGTACTGCTAGCCTTGTTTTTTAAGGTGCTTTTTCAGATGAACATGGTGACCCACTTAGATTTTTAAACAAGCCAGCTGTATCCATTGTGGATCTGGTATTTTCATGAAAGGGTGAAATTTAAAGTTGTTCTTTCCCTTTCCTCACAGTATATGATATGGCTGATATGGCTGACAGTGGCAAGCTGTAGTCTTTGACTGCTTTGTTGTGTTTTACTTGAGGTGGAAGAGTTGACATCTCAACTAGCAGCCTCCAAAGAGTCCCAGCAAGTGATTGGCCACAAAGCTCAGCAAGATCCGAGTGAGGCACAGGAACTGTCAAGGCAGAAGGTGCTGGAGGTTGTGCACGTCCAGAAGATCCTGGAGGAGAAGAGGAGTCAATGGGAGAAGGTAGAACATCAGAACAAGGAGCTGCAAGTGTGTTTGCAGTCTTTGGAGGGGGAAAGGAGTTGATGAGAAGTGGAGCATCACAACACAGAATTTCAGGCTTCGTTGAAGGTCCTAGAGAATGAAAAAGCCAGGTAAATGAAAGTCTGTGAAACTCTCTGTTCTGTTTAATGGATTCCCTCTTTCAGATCTTCACATATCCAAGTGGCTCTGGCAGCATTTCATAAAAAGCAGAATTCTGAACTATCCATGCAGATATGTTTCATTCTCTTGATGTGGTGTTTCATTTTCTTTTAATCCTTCAGTTACAGTTTTTCTGAAGACAGTCGCTTTTGGAGTAGTCCTTTCCTTAAAAGGAGGTGTTGTTTTGTTAGGTCGGCATGTTAATGCTGTTAAATGAAACTTTCAGGGGTTTCAAACCTGAAACACACCAAAGGAGGCAGAACGAGCTGCAGTGTAATGAGCTAGATACATCCATCAGCTCTGTCTTGGGTCTAGTAAATTTTAAACATTTGGGATCTGTATCGGTCTTCCATCCTGATACCTTTGGTTAAAACCATGATTTTGAACTAAGCCAGATTCCCCTCTGAGGCACCCAAGAAATAAGCATGTTTCTTACTGCCATCTGTTTCCTCATTCCTCAAAAATTCCCAGCCGGTGTCTGGAAGGGCTTGAGCAGAGTCCCTGCCAGCCTCAACAGTTACAGATGTTACTGACTGTCCAAGGAATGCAAGAAAGAAGATGAAGGGTAGGTAGGGTACTTCACCTGGTAAAGTCTTGCCAGCCTTCAAGACACACCTTCATTGAAGAAGAGAAATAAAAAGCTGTGCCCTCTTGCTTCCCCCATGAGGGATCTGGCATGTTATATAAGGATCTGAGTATTTCCTCCAAACCTCCATTACTGCTTCTGGTATCAGCCTTCATTTCTCTAGCTGAAAGTAATATGGTGCTGCAAGTCTTGTGAAACTGCCCAAAGATCACCTGGCTGTCAGTTGCTGCTGTTCCTACCAGGACAAGTTAGGGGAAGAAAATGTCTCTTCATTATTGACAAAACCTCTCCCTTGGAGCCTCATTAGTCAAAAGAAAAATCTTCCTCTGCCCTAATGTCTTCATTTCAAGACTTTGTTGTGTTTCTATTCACATTCCCATCTCAAAAAAAAATAGGGTATTTAGCCAATAATTCACCTTTCTTCTGTGGAAAAAAGCGTAGTGGGCACGTGCTTGGGTGTGGTTGCCAGCCTGGCTGAGGACTGAACAAGCAGCCTAGTTGTTCAGACAAACCTCAGCAGACAAATCATTTTTCCCCTTTGGTGGTGGAAGTCCTAAGAGTTTATTAAATGTTATATACCATGTAGTAATGAGTTGCTCTGACTTTCAGGCTGACTGTGTCTCTGGAAGAGAAGGAACTGAGCCTCAAAACCCTGGAAGAAAACAACCTTGCCCAGCACAACAAGGTGTCTCAGCTTCTTTCTGCTCTTCGCCAGGCCGAGCAGCTCCATTCAGACCACAGAAGAGAAATACAAGAGCTCAACAACCAGGTGACCTGTGCACTAGCATCCTCTTCTCCAGGGACATAGAATACCACCTTCAGCTTGTAGGCCTCAACTTGTTTTCCCTCCCAGCAACATGCACTCCTTCTGTGTTCTGCCCAGAGACTGCACACTGAGGCTGGATCTGCTGTGTTCTGCCTGGGTTTTCCCTGGTTCTCTCATGGTTCATGGCATTGAAGACTCCTTTGGAGCTTCTCAGTATCTCTGTTCCAGATGTTGTCCCCAGATGGTGTTTCTGCCCCTGCCAGGCCCTGAGCAGTCTGGTGAGACAGCATTGGTTATGGCAGTCTGTGGGAGCACTCCCAGCTCGGCCGTTCAGCTGGCATTGGGGAGGTGCCCCATGAGGGGTGCCGATTGTCTCCCCTTTGCTTCTAATCTCAAGCGTCCCTGGCAGCCCCACTCTCCATGCAGGAATGCTTCATCTGCCACCTCACCCTGCCAGCCAGCCCCTCGCACCCTCACACACACAGGAACCTTCATTTCTGAGGTTGGAAAGCACGAAAACCTGACAGTGTGACCGTTCCTTTGGGGATGGGGAAACTTCCTTCAGGCCCCTTAGCCTCCAGGTACCTGTTTGTAGCTTGTTTTGCTCAGTTTGAATCCTTGCCCTCGTGCGTTCTGTTTCCAGTGTGGTTTTTGGCTTGAAGTAATTCCTCCTTGGCCCCTTCCTCTATCCCGCTCTGTGCCTCAGCAGCAGCGCTGTCCCTGAGCGCTGTGCGTCTGTGTTACAGGTGCAGTTGCTGCAGGAGGCAGCGCTGGAGGAGGAGGCTGGCCTGGCAGCTGGGGAGGAGCAGCTGCTGCGGGATCTGGAGGAGTCCCAAGCAGGCGAACGGTGCTCGAGGAACTCTCTGCGCGTGCTGGAGGCTGAGGTGTCTGAACTGTGTTTGAGGCTCTGTAGCACAGAGAGCAGAGCACAGGCATTGGCCACGGAGTGTCAGCAGCCAACAGTGCCCCCCGCGAAGCCCGATCCCAGCTGGACAAACTGCACTTGGTTCTCCAGCGCACGGTCTGTGACAGCAGAGACTTAGTCCCTTGGAGTTCAGACAAGTGTGGGGCTGGGTTCACAGGTCTGTAGGCGGGTATATGGGAGCAGGTGCAGGGGGGGTGGTTCTTTGTAATCCTGATGTGACAGACCTGTCCTGTCAGTTTAGGCTGATTCAAGCCTTGGGAAGTCTTGGAAGCCTGACATCCCTGCAGAGACAAGTCCGTGTTTGTATGTGGAGAAATGACCAGCATCAGAATGAAATAGGGCCCAAGTCCCAGGGCACATGCATCCTTCCTTGAGGCAGTGCTGACATTAGTGGTCATCAAAATAATGTTAGCCCAGGACACACGTCTTGCTGTAACACGAGCTCTAGGATGACATCAAAGGCACTGCCACCTCCTCCTGTGCATAAAGAGGCCTTGTTTGTTGGAGACCCTTTTGGTTAAAGCTTGCAACAGAATGGCTTCTCTCTCCAGAACAGGGTCATGCCTGGGGCCCAGCTGTTTCCCAGGCCAGGGACCTCCCTGCAGAGCTCACAGTGGACAGAGTGGCCGCAGCCCTACGAGACCTGCGTCAGCACCTGGAGCAGACTCAGCAAGATCTGGTAACTTGTGTCTAGTGCACCCAGAAATCCCGTCCTGCTGCTGCACTGAACTGACAAGCAGAGTGCCCAAGCCAGAATGGATGTAAATTCTTGTGGGCCAGGTTGGCTTGCTGCCACGGGGGAAAGGAGAATCCCCATCCCATGTACCATTACTGCCCAGCTGCCCCCTCCCACCTTGGCTGTTTCTGCCTGTGTGTTTGTACCTCTTTGTCTCCCGCCAGCAGTGGCTCTGTGAGGTGATGCTTCTCTTCTTACCTCTTCCAGAAGGATGCAAGGAAGAAGATACAGGACTCGAAGCTGGAGCTGAGCAAGAGGCAAGCTGAGAAGGAGTATTTCAGTGCCTGCAATCAAGAGCTGCAGAAACAGTTGGCTCAAAGCCAGGAAGGTACAACTTCCCTTTTCCAACCCACTGACCCCATCCTGTCTCACCAGTGGGGGTCTCTGATACCACACAGAGGAAAAATGCAGTGCCCAGAGATGGGAAGAGGAGAAAAACAACAAGCCTGAGACTTATTGATAGAACTACCAGGGAAAGATTTTTGTAGAGAAAGATCCAGTGTCTGGCAGTGCATCTGGCTGTGTGACTGGTGATAATGTGCAGAGGTGGTGCCTTTCAGGTCCCATGTCACTGCTAAGTAGGTGTAGCATGATGCCTCACAGTATCCTTCTCTGTATGGTCTTTAAAAGCACCAACCTCAAAAAGCCTTGTCTTTGTCGACTTCCTTTTCCTCTTACATGGCAGACTCACAGAGCATGAGTTCAGTGTTAAGTTCCTGTGGTATTGCATCCTTCCTTCTGCTGCTTTTCCTCGTTCTCTGGTACCTCATGCTTCTGCATCCTTCTTACCTGTTTTCTTGCCGATACTGATTTGGTGTCTGAGCTCACAGCCATAGAAAACACAATTTTTTACTTCCGTAGCCTTTGGTAACATGTTCATGTTGTGTTTATAAACTGGTTTTCACATGTAGCTAGTTGCCTTTTCCTCTAATCTCCAGGCCATCCCAGAGCCTCCAGGGCTATTGCCCTCTCTCTATTATAGCTGGACAGACATTCCTTCTCCTTTCTGTCATTGCTTTCCCAGTCTCCACATCAGAATTGGGTTTTTATTTCATTGTTGTGTTTTCCTTGTCCCAGACTGCAGGAACAGGGAGGTGTGGGCATTGCTCGTTGCCTCCCTCACAGGCTGTCGCCTGCTCATGTAGAGCCTTTACCTGTTCAATATTTCTTCATGTTCCCTCTCTGAGATGGAACTGCTGATCATTTTTCAGAGAGTTTTCTAGGCCTTGGATCACTGCTTTTTTCTGGAACATTCATAGTTTTTACTACATATGTTACATATGATAAAGCTTATATACTTGAAATTCTGCCATTGGATGGATCCTGCTTGTCCCACTAGTCAGTTCTTTCCATCCTTAGTTCCTGTCTATTAGTTTAGTGTATTAGTTTAGTTTTAGTCCTGTCTATCTGTAGTCATCCTTGATTCAGGTCTCGGTACTGGTGTGATGTTCAATTGTTTTTTCCTTGCCGTTGTCCTAGTACCACTGAATATTTCCTTTCTTCCTTTTCCTGCCAGTGCACAACATATTCCCCTAGCTTCGTTCTTTTGAACAAATACCAAAGCACATCTTCAAGCACAACATTGACAGATCTGTTTTTTTCTGTAAAGTCTCTTAAGTCTTCCTGGTCAATGAACTGTGTCACAGTCAGTCTTCACTTTTGCTTCTTCTTCCTTTTCCTTTAGGACACTGGATCTGACTCTCACCTCCTGTCTCTGCCCGTGTTTCACTGATGTCAGTGCTACCTGCTTCTCACACTGTGGGTGATGTGCTGCCATGCCCTTAGCCCTGCCCTTTC
The DNA here is from genome assembly GCF_047716275.1 of Strix uralensis. Lineage (NCBI taxonomy): Eukaryota > Metazoa > Chordata > Aves > Strigiformes > Strigidae > Strix > Strix uralensis. Next base: position 30,967,969 of record NC_133980.1, on the reverse strand, counting down.
AACTCGCAGAAGAGCAAGCACATTTTCATATTCTCCTGAACCTTGCCACTCTCATTCTTCTTCTATTCTCTGCCTGGAAGTTTCCTTTATTTATGTGTGCTTTGAAAGCCCTTGTGGGCTTAGGGCCTGGAAAACACAGACAGGCAGGTAAGAAAATGGTGTTTTCTCTGTAGGATGCAAATCAGTTTGGTTTTGCTTTGCTTGTCATCTTCTCCTTCATCTTTCCTGCTGCAGAGACACAGATGGCAGAACACAGGAAGAACTCTCTACAAAGTGCCTTGCAGGAGGAGGCTGCTGCTCTAAAGAAGGAGACTGTGACTCTACATCAAGAGGTGGCACCTTTGGAAAGGAAACTTGAGACCACTGAGAAGCACAGAAAGGATGTCCTGGTGAGGATGGCAGATGCCATGAAGAGCCATTTCTTACATATTTTTTGGCCTTCTGTTAATAATTTTAAGGAGCAACTTTTTCCAGTGGAGATCTGATTTTAGGTGGTCTTGTACAAGTGCAGTCCAGATCGGAGAAGGCAGAGAATATGCAAATGCTCACCAAGCTTCCCTCATTTTCCCCTTCCATTCATCATTCCTGTTTCCCAGACTTGCTCTCCTGCCAGGCCAGGTAAGCTCAATTAGCAGGGTCATCACCTTGGGTAAGAGAAGGCAGTCCAGAAAGGAGAGATCATTGACATGACCAATATCACAGACTTTGTGGAGAGACCACAGACCACCATAAGAGCAGAAGAATATTGTTTAAATCAGTGGCTGTTTTTTAGTTTAACTTTTCCAGTTACATCCCTCTGAATAAGTAGGGAAAGATGCTGTAGTCATATAAAATTCAGTTAAGATTCAGGGTGTTTATTTTCCTCTATTTTGACGATTTCTCCCCTTGAAGCTTAAGTCAAAGTAATTTTCAAACTTGTCTCTATTTACATTGCATGGTGCGGGCTATTATTTGTGTCCAAATCCGTATTTAGATTTCTAAATATCTGGATCAGAAAAAAGGGGTGAGAATACAAAAGTTTGCTAATAATAGAAAGCTGTTCAACATTACCACTGAGAGCAGACAGTGGGAAAAAAATAGAGACATTTGAGAAACAAAAGTGCTGAGCCAGATAAATATGTCTGCCTGCAAGGGGACAGCCAGTCCTGATTTGAAACACAGAATGACAGTCTGTGATCTGACCATCACTCCTTCGAGAGGCCACAGTGCGGTTCTGGAGGATGGTACCATGAAAACACTACACAGTAGAGGTCCAAAAAAACCCCCAACCCCAAAATGGGAAATCAAATGTCAGGGTTGTTCTCTCTTCCCTTCCTCCCTAATAGAGAGAACATCATCGTGCCACTGCCTAGATCATGCTTAGTCTGGACTTTAAATCCTGGCTGCAGTTCTGCTGGCTCCTCCCCAGAAGAACATCCCAGAAGTTCAGAGAAGGGCAAAAAGGCAGATAGGCCAGTGGGACTCTGAGGGAAGAAATAGCCATCCTGCAGAGAATGGTTTCAGAGAGGGACACGGGCCGGTTTCATCATCTATGAAGGATTCTAAAGGTGTTTCCCATAAAGATAAAGGAATATATATTCCTACAAATACATGACCTGCTTGGCCAGAGAAGCCATGCTTGCAGCCAGCAGGTTTGCCTGTCTGTATAGCTCCGGCCGGAGACCATTCACCTGCTAGAATGTTTTCTGTCAAGCCCAGAACTACTGAAGGAACTACGGAGCTTGCTGTTAAAATTACCTCAGGTGCAAAAGCTGGGGATGGGTAATTGGTTCTCTCTTACCTGGGCAAACCTAGCCAACATGTTGTGGTTAGGATTTGGCATGGAAAGGAAAGGGCACAATTGAGCGAGAGTAATGTACTAAACTGTGGTGGTTTGACCTTGGCTAAATGCCAGGTACCCACCAAGTCGCTCTATCACTTCCCCCCACTTCCCCTTTTTTTCTCAACAGGGCAAAGAGGGGAAAGAAAATAAGATAGAAAAAAAACCCAACCCTTGTGGGTAAAACAAAAACAGTTTTAATATAAGCAAAATGAAGCAAAGGTCCGTGTGTGGAAGCAAAAAAAAAAGAAAACAGATTTATTCTCTACTTCCCATGAACAGGCGATGTCGGGCCTTCTCAGGAAGCAGGGCTCCAATACTCATAGTGTTTGCCTCGGAGGACCAAGGGTGACCACCCCCCCCCCCCCCCCTTCCTCCTTTTTCCCAGCTTTATACTGAGCAGACGTCATATGGTCTGGAATATCCCTTTGGTCAGTTGGGGTCAGCTGTCCTGGTTGTGTCCCCTCCCAAGATCTTGCCCACCCTGTCCCACTGTGGGGGGGAAATGTCAGAAAGAGCCTTGGTGCTGTGTAAGCACCACTCAGCAGTAGCCACAGCACCAGTGTGCTATCAACACCCTGCCAGCTCCCAACATAACACAGCACCATGAGGGCTGCTACAGGGGAAAACCAATTCCGGCTCAGCCAGACCCAGTACATAAACTTAGTAGAATCGTATCACAATGGCTGAACAGCAGCTGCACTGATGGTGCTTAGAGGATGCTTTCGGAGATTTAGACTTCTGAGGTACAGCTTTTCCAGTGTATTGAAAGGAATTGAATTGGTCTCATTGCCTGATCTGGTTAACGGCTTCCTTGTGCATTCAGGACGTCCTTGTGCTGTGGTTCAAAAAGCAAGAAGGCAAATTTGTGTGGATTTCTCCAAGGTGATCTGGAGGAGGGCCCCTAGGGAGAGAGTGTGTTGTCTTGGCCTGTGGACAGGAGGAGAAGGGACTTAGCACTGTCCATGCCTTGGGCCGGTCACTCTCCCAGACTTGTTGATTCTGGCCCTTCCAACCCTGATGTGGCAGCAGCTCACGTAATCCCCTCTCTGTACCCAGCAGGCTGCTGCAGAAGGGGAGCAGCTCTCATGGCTCTCGGAGAAGAGACTCCTGTCGCAGCGGCTGGAACGTCTGCAGCAAGCGGTTGCAAGGCTGGAACTTGAGAAGAAGGAGCTGAAGCAACTCATTGCTGAGCTCAGGAGGACTCTTGAGCAGGTAAAACCGGCTTTCACTGCCTCTGCAAAGCCTCACGGTCCTCTGGAACACAACACAATTCCTCAGACAGCACTTTGGAGTCCTCTGCTTGTTTCCTTCCCTCTCCCACTTTCCCCTGTGGACACACACTTTGGTATTTTCTCTCTCTTCTCCCACCCCATTGCCTTCACAAATGCACATTCACTCCAGTACCACCCTTCTTGCCCCAGTGTCCCCATACGCACACACATGTCACTCTCGTGTCAGGAACTGTTTCCTCTTGCTCTTTCTCTTCCATAGTCTACTTCGAGTGCTTTTTGCCCTCGCTGTTCTCTGGTGCAGTTCCAGTCTCTGAGCAGAAATCTCCCTGCCGTGATGTCCAGAGGTCCTTTCGCCCCTTGTTTGGTGGCAGCTTTCTGTGACCCTTTCTCCTGTCTGACCTGCAGGTGGAACGTGAACGGAGGAGACTGAAGAGATGTTGTTGGTCACTGCCAGATGCACGAGGATTTTCCCTTTCTGACCAGCACTAGATCCCTGCTTCTAGAGAGGTGAGAACAGAGTCTTACTTGGTGGGAGGAGGGTCTGGCCATACAGAGGAACGATGGCAAATCCCAGTGGCAGCAGCCCCCCAGTATAGACCCAATAGAAGTTGAGTACAGACCATGGCCCTGACCAGACTGGAGACTAAAAAGAAATCCTTGCGTTTTCTTCGCAGGAGGAGTCTTGGGCTCGCTGCAGTCACTGATGAGCTGAGTTGCAGAACCAGGTGAGGAGTAGGAAAGCTCTCATCAAAAGCTGCTGTGCCCGTACTGATGGGCACAACTTTGCACAACTCTACAGCCCGAGTTCTGTCTGGCTGTCAGGAGGTGAGTGCAGCAGTGCTGGGAGGGCCCCGTCAGACACATCTGTTGGCCATGGCCAAACGACATCATTCACCTGGGTCTAGTCTCTGACTTGCCTAAAGGTCAGGCATGGTGGGAAAGAGATTGAAAGAAATTCCCTTTGCAGGGCTGGCTGTCTGGGTTTCACATCTAGTCTGCTCTCGATGCTTAGCAGATTAGGGTCCCCTTCTTTATCTGGTTTGGCTTTATGTTGACAGACCTTGGTACTGTAATTCAAATGTAGCAGGTTCCATAAGCCACAGAACTCCTTTAGGAATTGCTTCTGTTGTTTGAGTTCACATGCCAAGAGAATATTTTCATATTCCCAGCCTGAGGTTGGGGGTGGCATTCCCATGGGGAACACGGCCCTTGGCAAAGCTCGTGTCACTTTGAGAACAGAGGAAAGCCTCTGACCTGAGCTGTTTCCCCAAAACAGCAAAGCCCCGAGCGCTGCTCCCAGTGCTGGCGTCTCCCACTCTCCAGAGCAGGCAGAGGGCAACATGCCAGAGCTGCTGTGGCTGCACCGCACTGCAAACCTACTGGGGGGTGGGAGCAGCGGGGTCTGTCCCACCAAAAACCCAGCAGGCACCACCCCGTGTTGCCAGGAGATGGTAGAGCTTGAGGATTGTCAAGGCCTCGGCAGTCCTCATCGAGTTACACTCTGCTCATTTGTGAAACGCTCTAAAGTTAGGAAAAATGAGGGTTTGCTCCCTTTCCGTGTGCTAGCTGTCAGGTTTTTAAGCCAGACCCTGCAGAGCAGTTCTTCACTGCCTGGTGTAACCAGTAGAAACTTGAATTGTTGCTCATCTGAGCTCGGCTCAGGGGACTCTGGGAACCTGCTGCTCCCTGCGGCACAAGGACACAGCGTCGGTCAGGGCTGGAGGTAGAAGGTGCAGCCGGAGCCGTGGAGCTGCGGCTGGGCCTGGCGCTGGGGGCTTGTCTGAGCTCGGCCTTTTGCCTCTTCCAGGCGTCCCTCCTGCAGGCACAGCCGGCACGAGACCCAGCAGCCGAGCAGGACTCTATTGGGTGCTGTGCGAAGAGCAGCCGGGAGCTGTCGGACCTTCCCCCAGAGCTGTCTTGCTCTGTAGCAGTTGGGCTCAGGGAGCCCGAAGCTGCTGTGCTGGGAGCAGAGACTGGGAACCCGGGTCCCCTCCCTGAGCCGCCGTGTCCTGCAGAGGGACAGCTCTTGGGGTTCCTTTCTTGTCTGCCCAGAAATGTGCCATGTTTTGCTGTGGGGAATGGGGGTGCATTAGTTCTGTTGGATTTGGAAGCATCTCCTAGTGACAGAGATTTTAAAAATTATTTTTATAAAAGAAATTTTGCAGGACTGCACTTTTTCACCATTTTTTGTCCCCATCCCTGGGTGTGTTTAAGGGCCGTTTGGATGAGCTGTGGGGGGATGTGGTGTAGGGGAGAACTTTGTAGAGTCGGGCTGAGGGTTGGCCTTGATGACCCCGAGGGTCTTTTCCAACCTGAAGGATTCTGTGATTCAGTAGCAAAAAGCAGGCGGTAGGTAAATATGTGGTTTAGGGAGAAGGTGACCCCAGTTTTCGCTGGCCCAAGGAAGCTGTTCCAAGCTCCTCTCGAGCTCTATCCGCAGCTGCTGGCGGGGCAGAGAGGGCAGTGGGGGCGTTACCCCAGCGAAGGGGGGAGCACAGGGTGGGGATGGGGGGGCAGGAGGGGGGGTTTTTCCTCCCTTCCAGCCTCAGCACAGCAAGCGCCGGTTCGCTTCCCGAGGTGGCTGATCTGCTGTCAGTGAGCGGCTGTGAGAGCAGCCTGAGGGCAGCCCGGGGGGTCTCGAGAGGGCACCGGGAACCCAGCCCCGACCGGCCAAAGCGGGAGGTGGCGGCGGGGGCGATGTCAGCCCGCGTGGAACCGCGGGGTTGGGGGGGCTCGGAGGGGACCTGCCGGGGCCGGGGAGGCCTGTCCCGCACCGGGAAGGGAGCCCCAGCCCGGCCTGCCAGAGCCCTCGGCCGGCTCCAGGCCGTGCTGCCGGGGGGGTGGGGGGGTGGTGCCCGAAGTTCCAGAGATGGACTCTCCAGGTGGATCCCACCTCGCCTAAGATCCAACACACGCACACAGCATTTGGGAAGTTGACCAAGTTGGGACGGTTCTGGATCAGATCCCGTCTATCATGCCAGTGATGGGAGTGGGTTAGGGTCTGGGTGCCAGCAAAGGGCACAGGTGACAGTGAGGGTCTCAGCTCCAGCCGCTGGGACCAGGACCAGTAGGTGTGCCCCGGGTGCAGCTACTGGAGGAACTGGGATGAGTAAAGTGAGCAAGTTGTGGCAGCAGCACACGAAGCAGGACTGCAGGTCACAGCCTGTGGGCCTGGTGCTGCCTCTGGGGAGCCAAAGTGATTACATCTCCCACAGACAGCAGGGAGAAGTGCTGGGGATGTCACGTCTTAACAAATTTCAAGTGGGGGCGACTGGTGAGGAGGAGGTCCTGGGTCCAGGCAGGGTATCGGGCACAGGCTCACGCTGGCATGTGGGGAATGTGTGGGTGTGGAGCGTCTGTTGGGTAAATGTGTCAGTGCGTGTGTGTGCACAGGAACTAGACCAGCTGGTGTGTAGGAGCGAGCCGGAGGGCTGAGGGTACAGGGCAGGGTTATCAGATGGACGGAAGAGCTGTGCTGGTACTCAGGGCATCTGTGCTTTCACTAGTAACCTTCAGTCCTTGCCAGCTGTAGAGGAGAAAAGGGACACGGCTGGCTGTGGTCATGTGTGTTGGGTTTGTGTGTGTGTGACAGGGGGTTGGTAGCAGGGGAGGGGGCTACAGTTGTGGCCCCCCGTGAGAAGCTTCGAGGCTCCCCTGGCTCCAAGTTGGACCCACCTCTGGCCAAGGCCGAGCCAATTAGTGATGGTGGCTGCACCTCTGTGATAATGCACTTAAGAAGAGAAACCTGGGAGGAAGAGTGGGAGTGGTGAGGAGGAGCTGTGAGACACCTCTGCAAACACCGAGGTCAGTGGCAGAAAGGAGGAGGAGGGGGGCAAGGCACACTGGAGCAGAGACCCCCCTGCACCCCATGGGGAGAGGGCAGGCTGTGCCCTGCGCCTGTGGAGGTCACCGGGGGAGCAGATGCCACCTGCAGCCCAGAAAGGACCCCAGGCCGGAGCAGGGGCTATGCCCAGAGAACGCCGTGACTCTGAGGGCAGCTCACCCCGGGGGGCTGTGACACACCGGAGGGACGCAGGCTGGGTCAGCTCGGGAGGAGCTGCAGCCCCTGGGCAGGGCTCCTGCTGGAGAAGGTTCATGGAGGACTGTCTGCCGCGGGAGGGAGCCCACACTGGAGCAGGGGAAGAGTGCGAGGAGTCCTCCCCTGAGGAGGGAGCAGCAGGGACAGCAGGTGACAAACTGACCTCAGTCCTCATCCCCTGCCCCCCTGCGCCACTGGCGGGGAAGAGGGAGAGAAATCGGGAGCAAAGCTGAGCCCGGGAAGAATGGAGGGGTGGGGGGAAGGTGTTTTTAAGATATGGTTGTATTTCTTACTGTCCTACTCTGATTGGAAAATTAACTGGTGGTGGTGTTTAACTTAAATTGATGTTCTTCTTCTTCCCTTAATGAGTCTTTTGCCTGTGACCATCATGGGTGAGTCGTCCCTCCCTGTCCTTACCTCGATTCTCAAGCATCAATGAGGACGGACTTAAAAACTCACAACAGCTCTACTGGAGGAATCGCTCATGGCTGTACTCAGCATTCGCACCCCCCCACCTGCAAGCGCAGACATACTGCAGGGCACTGGGCCATACTGGGATATATTGGGGAGCGCTAGGAGAGTCACTGGCACATAGTGGGGGCATTGGGAGGGTTGCTGGGATGTACTGGGGAGCACTGGGAGATACTGGGGTGCACTGGGGTGGTTACTGGGATGTACTGCAGGGCTCTGGGACATGCTTGAATATATTGGGGAGTGCTAGAAGAGTTATTGGCATATACTGGGAGGCATGGGGACATACTGGGGGCACTGGGAGGCTTACTGGGATATACTGCAGGGCACTGAGACATACTAGGATATATTGGGGAGTGCTAGGAGGGTCACTGGGACATACTGGGGACATTATGAGTTTTACTGGGACGTATTGTAGGGCACTGGGTGTTTTGGTAATTGGGGATATCAATTAAACTCAGACACCAGAGTGAAAAGAGCGGGTGTATTTTACTAGAAATAACTAAATAATGTAACAGAATAATACAGAAAATATACAGTAAGAAAAGACAGAACAGTGCACTCAAACAAATAGGAAAATACAGGGTAATGCATCACATCATTGCTACCTGAGAGAGAGAACAGTGATTAAGGAAGATCCATCCCCACTCACACCCGTTCCCACCACCCAGACCCGCAGGTGCTGGGCAGCCCCGGGTGCAGCGAGGATTTGTTGAGCCTGTCCCGGCGAGTGGGAAATCCTACGCGGGGCGTCCACCCGTAGGTGAGGGACCCAAAGCTGTGAGCGGGTCTGGCCTTACATACCCAAAAATCAGCAAGGCAGAATAGCTGGCACCTTTGTTTTAAGCGGAAATACCTGGTTTAAATTTCACATTAGGTTCCCCCAGAGCCTGGCCAGGGCTCAAGGGAGAAGCTCAGGGAGTTTCCCTGCTTGTCGAGTTGATTTATGAGCAAGGTCACACACCAGGTCACAAGGCCAGACAACTGTCTCTGTGACCCTGTTACCTTGCTCACTCACACAAGGAAGGATACATTCAACATAGACATGTTTTATGATGTTTAAGCTACATCTTCTATGCATATTTCACTAATGACTACACACAGAGTTAGCAGTTTCAGTTCAGGGCCTGTTGCTCAGGCTTCAGTATTCCCACCTTTTACATCAGAACAGTTGGTTTGCTGTAACTTAGTATAATACCTGTTAGCACAATGGTTATCAGTTATAAAATGTACAGGATTCATCTATAGGTCAACTCTGGCTTGGGCTGGTTGTCCAAGCCTTAGCACTTCACTGGGACATACTGGGATATATTAGGGAGCACTAAGGGGGTCATTGGGACATACTGGAGGGCACTGGGATATATTGGGGAGCACTAGGAAGGTCACTGGTACCCAGTGAGGGTCACTGGGATGGTTACTGGTACTTACTGCAGGGCAGTGGGACATACTGGGATATACTGGGGAGCGCTAGGAGAGTCACTGGCACATAGTGGGGGGCTCTGGAGGGTCGCTGCTATGTACTAGGGGGCACTGGGACATATTGGGGCGCACTGGGATGTATTGCAGGGCACTGGGGCATAGTGGGATAATTGGGGAGTGCTAGGAGAGTTACTGGGATATACTGGGGGCCACTGGACATACTGGGGGCACTGGGAGTGTTACTGGGACATACTGGGATAAGTTTGGGAGCGCTAGGCGAGTCACTGGGACATACTGGGGGGCACTGGGTGTCGCAGATGAAAGTATTGACACGGCGATGGTTTAGCAGGAAATCTGGATTTATTAATCACTAACAGCAATTTATCATTACAAAATAATTCCGAGATGCTGAAAGAAAGAAAAGCGACTGATTCACAGACTCTGAACTGCCCAGATTCACACTCCCTCCCTCACCGGTGCCTTCCCTGACCCATCGATCCCTGCGCATCCACCAACGGACAGACACCCGGAAACGAGGGTCCGTCCCCCCATGAGCAGAGACCGAGCGGGTGACAGAGCAGCGAGCTCAGAGAACATTTCCCTCCTCTCGAGGGCAGAGCCAATCCTCCCGAGGCCTCGGCATTCCCCCGCGGGCCATCCCTGAGCCCCGAGCGGGGGCACCTCGCCCCGGCCTGCCCTCAGCTCTGGCAGCAGACGACACCTCCAGGGTTTGGTCCCTGCGAGGCTCCAGCTCAGGGCAGATGCTGGTCACAGGCCGCTGGGATCCAGGGGAGCTCCAAGGGTCTCCCTGGGGGGCGCAACGCGGCGTCCGCGGAGGCGCAGTCAGCGCGGAAGGGGGGGTCCGGGGGGGCACCCCCGGGCCGCGCCCGGCGCCCAGGAACCGCCGGTGCCGGGGACGCGCCGCCCGACGGGACCAGCCGGGACGGGCGGCCCCGCGTACCGCGGCCCTACTCTCAGTGCCCCTTTTTCCTACGCCAGTTTTACGCCGTTTTTAATCCCTCGGCGGACCGTGTTTTAAGGCAGAACCAGTTTCGCTACAGCAACCCCCAGAGAGAAACATCCAGCCGCACGCACTGGCACCACGGCGCAGTCTTGGATTAAGAGCCCCGCGGACCAACAGCCTCTCGCTACAACAGTCCCAATTCTCCCCATTTTCCTCGTGCTGTGTCTCACCGTCCAGGATTTCAGGGATCTCTCCTACGTCCGCTGAGTAGCGCCCCCACCCATCCCTGTGTTACTTGTCAGAGAGAGGGCTCGGACCAGGCGCAGCCCCCCCCATCGGGGGTGTCCCGCGAGAGCCCCCCCGCTCCGCTCTCGGCCCCGACAGGACCAGCCCGGGGCCACCCTGCCCGGCCCGGCCTCCCCCTCCCGCCTGCCCCCGCCGAGGGACACCCCCCCCGCCCCGCGGGGCCGTTCCGCAGGGCCCAGCGCGGAGTAAAGCGGCGTCCGAGCCGGGGACACCCTCCGGTGCGCCGGGAGACGGCGGCCGCGGGACGGGGGGGGGGGGGGGGGGGCGCAGAAATCGGGAATTCCCCACAGCCGGCGTGTCCGCCCGCCTTCCCCTCCCCAAAACACGGTGCTGGGGGCGCTCGCTGAAATACCGCGGGCGCGTAACCGAAGCGGGACCGTTTAGGCCGGGCTGTGGCGGGCGGTGACGGAAGCGCACAGCCGCGGAGCCGAGCCCCTGCGCGTTCCGCGCCCGCCCCGCACGCTCCGGGAATAACGCGCCTCTCCCCCAAAAACTCTCCCCTCTCGCGGAGCACCCCCGGCCACGGCGGTACCCGTCCCCCCGCCCCCGGCCCTCGGCTCCGCGCAGCCCTCGGGGGGCCCCCAGCCAAGCCCCGCACCCCCAAAGCGTGGCACCACCCCCTCCCCCCACCCACCCCCCCCCCCACCCCCCCCCCCCCCTTCCCCCCACGCCCACCCCCTTCCCTCTCCGCCGCAGAGACCCTCGCACCGCGCGGGCGCTTCCCCAGAGCTGCTCCGCGGCCGCGGAGGCTCCGCCGCAGGACGCGGGGGGGCGGCGGGGGGGCCGCCTTCCCCTGGCCGCCAGCGCAGCCGCGGTGCCCGCCGCTGGGCTCCGAAAACAAGAAGAAACGGGGAGAAACCTCCCGCACGCTGTTTTTCCTCCAACAGCCGCTCCGTGAATTACTGCTGCGCGCTCGCCATCTCCGCGGAGAACAACGCGCGGACTGACTTCGTCGGCACCTCCTGCTGTGTCGTTCAGAGCGGAAAGGCGCTGGCGTGCGGAAAGGGAGCGATTTGATAGAAACCGAACCCGCAGCCTCCGCGAAGCGCGCACGAACGCCCGCACGGACTCGTTGACAGCGCGGAAAAAGGACCGAGGAGCCAGAAACCCCGCGCAGCTGCCGCCCATCGCAGCGCGGCCTCCCCCACCTACCGAGGTCTGGCCCCCGCCCCCCTCCGCGCTTCGCTCCGCACCCCCCGGGGCTCGTCTTCCGCGCTGCCGCCGGGGACCGACGACCGCTCCGGCGCCGCAGCTCCGCCGGTCACGGACGGTCCGGGGGTGTCCCCGGCCCCCCCGCTCTGCCCGCCGGGCCGGGCCGGGCCGCGGCTGGGCTGGCGGTCGCGCCGTGCCTGGTCGCGGCCAGAAAAACCCCCGAAGCCCCGCTTGCCTCGCCGTGGCGTCAGGACTAAACTCCAGCGCGGTGCCGTCCGGGCTTAGGTCGGGTTTAGCGCGGGACAAACGGGTTTCCCGGGGCTCGGCCCCGCCCCTCGCTCAGTGACGGTCCTGCAGAATCGGCTCCGAGGATTTGAAACAAGGATCAGGGCTTTTAGGGGGAGAAGAACACGGGGCTTCTCCTTTCCTGCAGCTGCTCGAGAGCAGAATTCCCTTTTCCCAAACGGACCGTGTTTAGGGACGGACGGACCAGTCTCCGTTTGCTTTCCTGGGGCTCCGCGGCGCGTCTCGCACCTATCGTCAGGCGGAGCTGAAACAAGGGGGGGCGGGGGGAGATGGAAACACAACGGCGAGTTTAATTAAAGACACCTGGCGAGTTAAATAGGCGCAGAGAAGCAGCGCCCGGGTATTTACGGCCCCTGCGACGGACCCGCTGTTGCTTTATTCCCCCGCGATGTGCCGGGAGCAGCAGCAGCGTTTGGGGTGCGGGAACTCTGCGGGGAGGGCTGGGCTGGCGGGGGAAGGCGCCAGCAGCCTGCGGCCCCCCCGGCTGGGGATGGTCCCGGCTCTGCGGGGAGCTGAGGGCAGCCGGCGCCGAGCACCCTCTGCCCGCGGCGCGGCCGAGGCGCGGGGGTTCATTAGCCCCGCCCGGGGGTGTCGGGCTCCGTTTCGGCCCCGGAGAAGGGCCCCGGGCGGCTCCGATGCTCCTTTTTCAGCTGAATGAGGAAGGTTTTCTGGCGGGACCCCGGGGGCGCTGTAGGGCGGGGGGTGGCGGTTCCGGGGGGGCGCGCTCGGGCTCTGGGCGGCAGCAGGACGGACAAACCGCTCCCGCGGGCCCCGCGCTCCGCCGCCTCCGCCGGGTTTGCTCAGTCCGCGGTGTAGGTCGGGTCTTTGTTTAGGCGGGGGCGGCGGGGGGAGGCTGTGGCAAGCGGGGAAGGCGAAGGGGGGGGGGTCTCGCCGTTTTTTTGTCGCTGCCATTGTTGCTGTTGTCGTCTGTGTTTTCCCCCTCCTCCTTCCCCGGAGATAACGCTCCCGCGGCGCGCAGGCGGGTTTTGCGCGGGGTTGAGGCCGCCGAGGCAGGTCCCCGCGCCGCCGGGCCACCCGCTGGGAAACAGAAACTTTCGCTGCCGGCGCTGGGAGCAGAGACCCGGCGCGGGGTCCCGGGGCCGCCCGGGGGATGCGGTAGGGCCGGGCCGTGGGGTGGCAGCGCGACCCGCTGCTGCTCTGCGGCTGGAGGACAAGGACCTGCCCGCGCCCGGCTCCCCCCGCAGCCCACCCCGACGAGGACTCCTGCTCTTCCTCCGCCGCCCGGTCGCCCTCCTGCTCGCCGCGGTCCGTGGCCTCGGGCTCCGGCTGCGGCCCGGCCAGTGCGTCTGCAGCAGCTGCGGCCCGAGATGGTGGGCAAGGACCTGCTGAAGGGGGGAGCGGGGCGGGGGGGGGGGCGCCCGGCCCCCGGTGCCGCGCTGCCCGCCCCGGTATCTAACCCCGGTGCCACGCTGCCCGCCCCTGGACAGGACCCCGGTGCCACGCTGCCCGCCCCGGGTCCGGCCTCCGAAGCCGCGTTGCCCGTCTCGGGACCGCCCCCAGTAAGGCGCTGAGCGCCCCGGGACCGAACCCCGGTGACTCCCATCACGCCCCGGGAACGGACACCGGTACCGCGCTGCCCGCCCTGTGAGTGGCCCCCAGTGCCTCCCAGCCCGCCGTGTGACCGACCCCACTGCCTTGTTGCCCGCATCGGGTGCCTCTCTGCCCGCCCCGGTTCTGGACCCCGGTGCCGTGCTACCCGCCCCGGCACCGCTCCCGGTGCCTCCCAGGCCGCCCCGGGACCGGCCCCCGGTGCCTCTCTGCGCTCCCCGGAACCGGCCGCCGGTACCTCGCTGCGCGCCCCGGGACCGCCCCCGATGCCTCCAAGCCCCCCCCGCGACCGGCCCCCGGTGCCGTGCTGCCCGTCTCGGGACCGCCCCCGGTTCCTCTCTGTCCGCCCCGGTTCTGGACCCCGGTGTCGCGCTCCCCGCCCCGGAACTGGCCCCCGGTGCCGCGCTGCCCCCCCCGCGACCGGCCCCCGGTGCCGTGCTGCCCGTCTCGGGACCGCCCCCGGTTCCTCTCTGTCCGCCCCGGTTCTGGACCCCGGTGTCGCGCTCCCCGCCCCGGAACTGGCCCCCGGTGCCGCGCTGCCCGCCCCGGGACCGGACCCTGATGCCGCGCTGCCGGGACCGGACCTCGACGGCGCTGCCCGCCCAGGAACCGCCCCCGGTGCCTCCCTGCCCGCCCCGGGACCGGACTCCGACGGCGCTGCCCGCCCCGGGACAAGCCTCCTGTGACTTGTTGCCCGCCTCGGGACCGAACCCCGCTGCCTCGCTGCCCGCCCCGGGACCGGAACCCGACGACGCAGCCCCTCCCGGCACCGGACCCCGGTATCTCTATGCCCGCCCCGGGACCGGACCCCAGTGCCTCCCAGCTCGCCCCGGGACCGCCCCCGGTGCCTCTCTGCCCGCCCCGGTTCTGGACCCCGGTGCCGCGCTCCCCGCCCCGGCACCGGCCCCTGGTGCCTCCCAGCCCGCCCCGGGACCGCGCCCGGTGCCTCTCTGCGCGCCCCGGGACCTGCCGCCGGTACCTCGCTGCCCGCCCCGGGACCGGCCCCCGGTGCCTCTCTGCCCGTCTCGGGACCGCCCCCGATGCCTCCCAGCCCGCCCCGCGACCGGCCCCCGGTGCCGCACTGCCGGGACCGGACCTCGACGGCGCTGCCTGCCCAGGAACCGCCCCCGGTGCCTCGCTGCCCGCCCCGGCACCGGACCCCGACGGCGCTGCCCGCCCCAGGACCGGACACCGGTGCCTCCCAGCCCACCCTGTGACCGACCCCAGCTGCCTTGTTGCCCGCCCCGGGACCGCCCCCGGTGCCTCTCTGCCCGCCCCAGTTCTGGACGCCGGTGCCGCGCTACCCGCCCCGGCACCGGTCCCCGGTGCCTCCCAGCCCGCCCCGAGACCGGACCCCGACGGCCCTGCCCGCCCCGGGACAAGCCTCCGGTGCCTTGTTGCCCGCCTCGGGACCGAACCCTGGTGCCTCGCTGCCCGCTCCGGGACCGGAACCCGACGCCGCTGCCCGTCCCGGCACCGGCCCCCGGTGCCTCCCAGCCCGCCCTAGGACCGCCCCCAGTGCCTCGCTGCTGGCACCGGCACCGCCACCGGTGCCTCTCTGCCCGCCCCGGGACCGGACCCCGGTGCCGCGCTGCCGGGACCGGACCTCGACGGCGCTGCCCGCCCCAGGATCGAAGCCCGACGGCGCTGCCTGTGCCGGGACCGCCCCCGGTTCCTCGCTGCCCCTCCCGGGACCGAAACCCGGTGCCGCGCTACCAGCCCCGGCAGCGGTCCCCGGTGCTTCCCAGCTCGCCCAGGGACCGGACCCCGACGGCGCTGCCCGCCCCGGGACTGGACACCGGTGCCGCACTTCCCGCCCCGGCACCGGTTCCAGTGCCGCGCTGCCGGGACCGGCCCTCGACGGCGCTGCCTGCCCCGGGACAGAACCCGGTGCCTCCCTGGCGTTCCCGGGACCGGACCCCGACGGCGCTGCCCGCCCCGGGATCGAAGGCCGACGGCGCTGCCTGTCCCGGGATCGGTCCCTGGTGCCGCAGCCCGTCCTGCACGGGGAGGTCGGGGGCAGCCCGCTGGGACGGCTGGGGCCGTCGAGGCGCCGGCCGAGGCTCTCGGAGCCAGGCTCAGCACGCTCGGGGAAGCTTGTTCCCCGCCCCTGGCACGGCCCTCCCGCCCCGCCGTCGCTCGGGCAGCCGGTGCCGGTGCCGCCGCACGCCCCGTCCGTGCCCTCGGTGCCGGCCGCAAGTGGAGGTGCCATGGGGGGGCGGGTAGAAGTATGAAGCTCGTTGCGGGCGTGTCTGTGAGTTCGGGGCCGGGGGGAACTGAACTGCTGCTCCCGCTCCGGGCAGCGCTTTCCCGGTGCTGGGGTTGGGTTTTCTTGCCCCGCTGCAGGAGAGAGCGGGGAGGGCAGCGGATGGTTGGAGCGGGGATTGCTGCCCGGCCCTGCCCGCCCCCCCGGGTCCGCGGGGCGGTGGGACCCCTTTGTTATCAGCTACAGTGACTGTCTAGGGTGATGTCGTGAGCCTCAGAGCAAAAGTGCTTCTGGAGAACCGCGGCAATCAGTTATTGCTGTGAAAGGTGCTCTGGTGCTGTCTGAGGGGAACAAGCTGTGGGGTGCAGAGGGGTTTTGCTGGCCTGAGCGTTCAGGCCTGAGTAGGATAATTAAAAACCAAACAACCCACGTGACTTTAAATATGAAGTGTTAATGTGGTTCGAAGGGGGCTATTTTCCTTCTGTTACACCACCTGAATTACCCTGGATCAGCCTCTTGCCCTCTGTCCTTCCAAAAGCCAGGCAGAGCCCCACACCAGGAGTCCCTCGGTGCCATCAGCCGCGGCTCACCCAAGGCCACGGCCCGTCCTGCAGAGGGACGGCGGTGACGCTGCTGGAACCATCGCAGTGCTGTTCCTGGGGCACTGGCTGGGCTCTGCGCTGGGTGAGGAGCTCAGAGGAGCGGGTGTGCTGGGGCGGTGTTCATTGGGAGCAGGGAAGGGGCAGGGGTGGGGAGCTGCTCGATCCCGCTGGTCCGAGGGAATCCTCTGCAGCGGGGGGCTGGCGCAGGGACAGGGCACGGGGCTGGCAGAGAGCGCACTTGGACTTGGTGCCAGTGGCATGAGCTCCTGTGACGCTCCGGCAGCTCATTTGTGACTGTTGCTGTCTCCTGTCTCAACAACTGGGATAACTGGGTGTGGGGGTGCAATTCTCACCCCTCCCTGCCCCTCCTGGTCAGGTGCTTGGTGCTGGGTGTGATCCCCCCCACCTCCCCCAGCTGTGCCCCATCTGTGGAGATAAGGACTGAGAATGTCACCGAGCCTGGCTCCTGCCCTCCCGCCTGCTGGGGATCGGCTCTAACGGCCCCTCATCTCCTCAGGGCCTGGCACACCTGGGCTGGGGTGGGGCCAGATGGGAACAAGAACAGAGCTGCACATTCATCAAGTTCTTGTGCAGCTGCTGGGCGGCACCAGAAGGGACCTGACAAAAGTCAATGATCTTGGACCCTCTAAACTGCGCCCCCCAGGGAGACCCTTGGAGCTCCCCTGGATCCCAGCGGCCTGTGACCAGCATCTGCCCTGAGCTGGAGCCTCGCAGGGACCAAACCCTGGAGGTGTCGTCTGCTGCCAGAGCTGAGGGCAGGCCGGGGCGAGGTGCCCCCGCTCGGGGCTCAGGGATGGCCCGCGGGGGAATGCCGAGGCCTCGGGAGGATTGGCTCTGCCCTCGAGAGGAGGGAAATGTTCTCTGAGCTCGCTGCTCTGTCACCCGCTCGGGCTCTGCTCATGGGGGGACGGACCCTCGTTTCCGGGTGTCTGTCCGTTGGTGGATGCGCAGGGATCGATGGGTCAGGGAAGGCACCGGTGAGGGAGGGAGTGTGAATCTGGGCAGTTCAGAGTCTGTGAATCAGTCGCTTTTCTTTCTTTCAGAATCTCGGAATTATTTTGTAATGATAAATTGCTGTTAGTGATTAATAAATCCAGATTTCCTGCTAAACCATCACCGTGTCAATACTATCAACCGCGACACCCAGTGTCCCCAGTATGTCCCAGTGACCCTCTTAGCACTCCCTAATATATCCCAGTACGTCCCAGTAACCTACAGTACGTCCCAGTAACCACCCCAGTGCGCGCCAGTGTGTCCCAGTGCCCTACAATACATCCCAGTAACCCTCCCAATGCCCCCAGTGACTATCTTACCACTCCCCAATATATCCCAGTATGTGCCAGTGCCCTGCACTATGTCCCAGTAACCATCCCAGTGGCCCCCAGTATATCCCAATAACTCTCCTAGCACTCCCCAATTATCCCAGTATGTCCCAGTGCCCTGCAATACATCCCGGTAACCCCCTCAGTGTGCCCCAGTATGTCCCAGTGCCCCCCAGTACATCTTAGGGACCCTCCCAGTGCCCCCCACTATGTGCCAGTGACTCTTCTAGTGCTCCCCAATATATCCCAGTATGTCCCAGTGCCCTGCAGTATGTCCCAGTAACCATCCCAGTGCCCCCCACTGTCGTTATTGAGACGGACACGACAAACACCGAATTGTGCAAACGTGGCTACTTTATTGTTCTAACAAGCCTTTTTATAACTTTATGAAGAGTACGTGTCCATATCTGATTGGTTTAATTACAGACTAACAGTTCATGGTTGGATGAGTTCTCTGCTGCAACCTCGATACCCTTCCTCTCCTTGCGGTCAGGCAGTTCCTTACTCTTGTTTACGCAGCTCCTCTCAGGACGTTCACGCCTCTTCAGGGTACGTGGTTATCTGCTCAAGGTCAATATCAAACTTACATTCTGATCCCTCAGACCAGCCGAGGTCTCCCATAGTACCAGTACTGGTTCCCAGCTCCAAGCACGGAAGAGATACTGGGCGGCTCAGGCCGCATGCTCTGCCCAAGCCAGAAGGTCACTGGGGCACAAGGGGCAGCCCTGGCTCTGAGCTCAGGGGGGAGCAGTGGGGGAGGCTCCCACGCCCCAGCCTTACCGTGGGTCCTGGCTGACGGTGGGATACAGGCAGGTACCCCTGCAGTGCACCTGGTACAGTCGCTTTGTCCCCAGGACCTCAAAATGCAGCGTCTGGTCAAACTGCCCCGGCACCGTGGAGCTGAACTGGACCTTCAGTTCCACCTCCCCGTGGGCAGGCACTATCCACCGGCAGCTGCTCAGCCTGGCAATTAAAGAGGAGGCTTCAGACATTGCTAACGAGCAAATGGGAGAAGGAGGAGGCTCATGGACTCGCCATCCCGTGGAGGCACCGGCAGAGGGTCCCTGCGGGGCTGGGGATGATGGAGCCCGTTTGGCAAGATGGATGTGAAGCAGAGGGATCACCTCCTCCCTCACAGCTCACCTGACGTATTTCCCCCGGGATGGGACCCTGTCCACGTCGCTTTGGTGCGCGTCGGGGGGCTGCGTGGGTGCTCCCGTGCCCGGCGCCTGGCGACCTCTCCTGCCCCGGCTGGAGCTCCGCTTCTGCCTCACAGCCTTCCGCCTGCCCGCGGCTTTCTCCTTCCCCGACTGGCCCCCGCTTGGCGTGACCTGCTCCTCTGACACCTTCACACCAAGGGAGAGAGGAAAGGGAGAGAGGTGAGACCTGCCCCGAGACACCCCCATCCTGGAGAGAAAGCTGCAGGTTTGGTAACAGACAGGAGGGAGAATAAACCACCAACCCCCTCTGCCCATGGATTTGGTCTTCCTTATGGGACTTTGTTTCGCCTACAACACCCCTCCCTCCCCAGGACCCTCTCCTCAAGGGAAGTTGAAGGTTTTAGCTGATTTTTTTTTCTCTCATCTCACAGAACTGCCCTATGTCTCAAGCAGAGCTGGCTCTTTTAAACAGACAGGAGGGATGCCTGCAGACACGGGGCCCCGTCATGTCTTCACTGCCCTTCCACAGTGATCCTCTTCCATCCCACCTGCCCCCCATGCCCCCACCCAGCCTGGCCCCTGCCCTGGCACCTTCACTGCAGGCACAACGGGGACATCCAAGAAACTTCTGGTTTCCTTCTTTCCTTCTTCTGCAGTGGCACTTTCTGGCACCACAAAGGCGAAGTGCTCGAGGGCTTCTCCTGCTGCAGGGACCATCCGCTTCTCCGGGTAGCGGATCACAGAGTAAAAAGCAGTAGGTGGAATGGGAGGCCCCGAGGGACCCAGTCCCAGGTCATCCAGGATCTAAAGCATAAGAGAAAACCCTGTTTATACTCCCGTGGCCTTCATCCTCACACTTCCTGAAAGGCACTCAGCTTTTGGCAATGGGTTTTTTTATTTAGATGGAGTACAGTGCTTTTTTGTGCACAGTGGGGTGGGCAGGCTCCAGAGCAGTGCCAGGACCTACAAGTGGGACCTAGAGAGAAACCTCAACTCTGAGTGACTCAGCTGAAGGAAACAATGACCAGGAGTTGCCCTGCCCTGGGACCATTTTTAATGATTTCCAGACTGGGAAACTCTCCAAACAGAGAGGATGTTCCAACAGAGAGCCCTCCCTCTTCCCACCCATCTGGGGGATGGCAAGAACTTCCCCAGCCACGTGGCTGCTGTGAAGCCATCGTGGAACATCATCAGTGGCCTGGACAAGGGTATGTGCTGTTGTCACCTGGTGGGACACAATGCACCAGGGCCCAGACCACGGCAGGCTCAGCATCTGAGCCTCACAAGGGCTTTACCTGCTCTGCCGCTGGCAGCTTGCCGCTCTCCAGGATCGCCCCAGTCACATCTGCAGAGCTCAGCACCTGGATGTCCAAGCAGGGCACCCCAACGTCCTGGCCTCTGGCTGACCCTTCCGCACCTTCCCCTTCCAGCCCAGATAACTCGGAGTCCTCAAGAGCCTTCAGTTTTTCCAGATGCTCATTCTCTCTGTCCTGCCGGCTCCCCTGCCTGGATAAATGCCGGCGCTGGCCTTGTACTTGGTGCTGCACCACCTCTTGGTTCAGAGGGGACAGCAGGATACCCTGAGCCCTGTCCCAGGATGACAAAATATGCGTGACATCCCTCTGCGATGCCTCGTAGATTTTAAACCTCAGGGCCAAGTTCTTCTCGCTGTCACTCTGCGCCTCGGTTTTGGTTTCCCCCTGTTCTGGGTCTGCAGGTTGCACAACCTCCAGGGGGCAGGCATCTGTCGGGGGAGCCTTGCTCTGCTTTTTCTTATCTTCCTTGTCACTTGCAAGAGAGTCTGCGTGCTCCTTTGCAGATCCCTTCTTCTCTCCCCCCTTGGTGACATCGGACAGGTTGCCGGTGGATGCGCTGGTGTTGCTAGCGGATGCGTTCGTGTTCTGGGCAGGAGGAGCAGGACAAAGCGGTGAGCATTTCAAAGCACCAACTCAAATGCTGTAGGACAGCGGCGATCTTTGCAATAGCACCCCACGCCTCATCTGAGACCTGTGCTAGGTGCTCTACAAATCCCAATTCAGAACGCAGCTGGTACCCAGTTGAGCTCAACTGAAACTAAACTCCCCAGCGCGAGACTGATGAGGAGTCCTGCAAACCAGCTGAGAAACAGAACAGCTTCCCCAACCCAAACAGGGAACTTAAGACACCTCCTTACTCCTGTGCAGTCCTCCGGGCACGTTTCTGGTGTGCTGAGCATCCATCCCTGTGTCTGGCTGACACTTTGGGAAGTCTGGCTGCTAATGAATACCTAAAGGGCCTGGTGGTATCTCCTGCCAGTCAGGTAGCAAAAGACCACATCCCAGGCGGGTCATGGCTCAGAGGTGTAAGTCACATGCAGAATGGGGAGAAATGCTGGACTAAAACTATCTAGGGCTTGGAGTTATGTGAAGCCATGACTCAAAGGCAGCACGACCCTAGAAGAACAGCTCTACCCAACAAACCCATGTGAAAATACCCCTGGTGAAGCAGCAGCACGATCAAACACTGGCTGCTGTTTCCCAGCACAGCCCCGTGTGTTGCTGACGGCCAGGTACCCACCCCCAGCACTGCGGGGGGCTGCTGGCTTCGCCAGGAATGGTACGGCTCAGCAGGAGGGTCCCCAGGGCTTTCACTCATCTCTGTAAACACAACCACCCACCTGTCTGACTCCAGGCTGGCTTTTCTTCCTTGAAGCATTTTCTTTGTCTTTTCCAAGCTTTCTCTTGGCCCACTTAGACAACTTCTTCAGCAATTCTTCCTCCCTCAAGCGTTCTAGCTCCCACCGCTGCTTTTCCTCAAGCTCTCGAGCCAGCCGCTCCATCTCCCTTCAGCAAGACAAACAGAAAACATCCCCGAGAGTCACCGCCAGAAATCTGGGCTCGCTGCAATCCCAGCTGGTCCCACACTTCATTCACTAACCCTAAGGCCAGGCACAACTGTTAGACCAGCTCTGTGGACTTCCCTCAACCTGGGGAGGCTGGGACATCCAAAGTGAGGGAAGTGGGAGGGGACCTCCAGGGCCTGCCAAATCTAGGCTTTGCTGTCACAAGGTCTAAATTGCACTACTTCTCCAATAAGGTCCACCTGGACACCTCCAGCATGCTGCCAAAGACTGATCCACCATTGCTCCACACTGGAGCCTGAAGCTCTCAATATCCAACTCACAAATCACTAAACCAGCTCACCAATCACTAACACCTGCTTATCCCTGCACCAATACTTGGCTTATGCAGCCCTTCTCCCTGGGCACAGCCTGCTCCTTAGTGAGACTAGCCATACCAATCAGAAAGCAAAGGCTGCAGTAACTGCCCTCCTGCAAAACAGGCTCCAAACAACCAGGCTTCCTGCTGGAACCCAGCTGGGACCATGGGAAACTTGTGCTGCCTGTCCTGGAAATCACAGTCTGACTCAGCCCTAGTGATCTCCTCCCAGGGAAACAAACTTCAGCTGGGGCTGAAAGAAGTGCTGAAACACAGGCTCGCTTTAAGCAAGTCCCTCCCCAAGTTTCAGGCAGGGGTTAATAGAGGCTTAAGCTTATCCTGTGTATCCTCTTGAACAGGGCTGCTTTGCTGGATCAGAGCTTCTCCCAGGCTCACCTGCTGCTGCAGCTGAAGGTGAGCCTAAGAGACACCAGCTTTTGTGGCTGGTGTCACTCAGTAAGGAAAACCCTGGGAGCTCAGCAGTGCAAGGGCCTCACCTACGGCAGGACTGGGATCCAAACCAAGCCAGCACAGCTGCGCCTCACACCAACCCACACCACAACCCCTCTGGTTTCGTGAAGAAGGGCGATGAAGATGAGAATGAACATAATTAACTTAGAGACACTGGTAAGCACAGTGGCAAGGGAAGCACAGAGCCCAGCTCCCTGCAGCCAGTGTTGAAGCTGAAGGGCTCACCGCTAAAACGGAGAGAAGATGTTCTCATCTCACCGGAGGAAGGTCCCTCCTCTGCTGGGAACCAGGGAGGTGGAACTGGCAATCCTTGTGCTGCTGGTAATTAATGCTTTTGGCCTTGGTAACCCCTCTGAGCACAATCAAGGTCTCCGGAGCAGGGAAACCCTTTGGGGACACTATCCTGGGGAGGCACCCATAGAAGGCTTACAGACCTTTTCTTCCTCTCACGCTTGACTTGCAGTATACTGTTATCAAAGTGAATTTTCTCCTCCTCGGTGAGGGCATCATACTCGTCCTCTTCCATCTCCCAGAGACGTGCTTTCTCCCTCCTGGCAGCTTCTTCCCGCTCCCGTCCTTCAGCACAGACCAGAGAAGAAACCATCAGTGCCTGCAAGCAGAGCTTGCTGCTCTGGGTGAGCTGCCAGGATTCACAACTCTGTCCTGACCCAGCCTGTCATCCTGCCAGGAGATACTGGCGAGCTCACATCCCTGCTTCAGAATTCAGATAAGCCCCAAACTGTCGCTGGTCAGTGAGTTCCCATGCCTTGCCTGGCTCACATGCACCAGCACTGTGGACAGCTGGCCAGTGATTAGTTATTGAGCCACAACAGCTTGCACTTGTGCCCAAGCTTTAATGTTAGAGACTGAGGTCAGCCTCAGCATTGCTGTATTTTAAGCAACTGTGAGCTGAGTGCTGGCTACACCGAGGCAGAAGGTGGAAGGATTAATAAAAACATCTCTTACAAGTTCTGCTGGTAACCCAGATACACACGGGTAAGGCTGAGGGCTTGAGAGAGAAGATTTCAGAGTTACGGAGATGAAGAGTCTCACCTTCCTGCTCTTTTGCGGCCATCTCCCTGGCTTTCCAAGAAGCATAATCCTGGAACAGGTTCACAAAATAGATGTGAGGCCGATTTCTGACAGCTTTGAGCAGGCAGAGGAGAGCAGATGCTGTGTTGCGTGCAAAGGGGGTCTCCAGGCCATCAAACACCACTCCCTGGTAGCAGTCACTCAGCTGCAGATAAAGTCAAAAAGGAAGAGAAAGTCAGCTGTCGCACGCATTGGGCTCTCAGCTAGTCACTAAAGCCTGATGTCAGAGATCACCAGCCATCACAGTTCCAAGTGCAGCAGCTCAGACAAGCTCTGATCTTTCCCCATGCTCTGCCAATTTATGTCATCTGCAGCTTCACCCACGGATCCCTGCACGCAGCCCAGGACTCCTCCAAGAGCAGGCACAGCCCTCCTCCTCTCTGAATTGTACCTCGCTGCCTGTCTCTCTGTAGCAAGAATGTACCATTTGCCCCCACCCCACGTACCTGCAGCCTTTCAGAGAGGATGGCCACCAGCAGCTCCTCGGGCAGCACGCAGCTCCTAAAGCCCAGCTCTCCTGATGTGCTGCCACTGATGCTCAGCTCTCGCTGCGCAGGAACGCAGGGAAGGGGAGAGTGGTGAGAACTTGATGAGCCCTGCAATGTTGAACACCACAAGAAAAATCAACCACTTTGGAAACCCCCAAACAATTCCAACTGCTGGGCTTGGAGCTGGGGTTTCTCACTAGCAGGAGACTAGAACAAAACTGCAGGCCAGCAGCTCCAGGGGACCACGCAGGAGGGTGCATCCATGGCCAGCAGAGACCCAAGCTCGCAAGCCCCCAGCGCAGCATCCCGCAGCTTTGCCCACCGCTGCAGCCACGTTAGCCAGGACTGCACTTTGCCAACAATCTGTTAAGATGCCGCAGAGTTTTTCTGCCAGAGCACAGGGTTTCATTCCCACCCCGAGCCATGCCCAGCCTGCCCAGCTGGCTCTCTGCACTATAGACCCCTGCACCAGGCTCTGGGTGATGCAGAGCCTCCACTGGAAGCGGCTCCTTCACTTCTCAGAGGCAACAGAAAGGTCCCAGGCATTAACCAGTGCAGATCGTGCTTCACCTGGGAGCCTGTCAGATCCATCAGATGCTGTTTCTGGGATTGGGGGGTGGGGCCATCTGTCTTCTTCTTGCCCGCCGCAGCGCTCACCTGGCCTCGGGACCTGACGGACCGCAGGCTGAGTTTGCCCACAGAGCTGGACTGCAGGCTGAGTTTGTCCACAGAGCTGGACCGTCTCATGTCTAGGCTGTGCTTGGCCTTGGTGCTGAACTGCAGGCTGAGGGACGCATCTGCGTTGTGACCTGTGGAGGGGACAGACGCTCAGTGGGGAGCAAGCAGGCACCTTCCACCCCAACAGGCACAGCCCTGCGCCCTGGCAGGGACACGGCCATTGTTCCCCAGCCTGCTGGGCACTAGCAGCACCCATCTCCAGAAGCAGCTCCTGCCCTGCTTCTCTTATTAGCATGGTAAAGCACACCATCTGATACTGGATTTTAAAGCCAGAGAGTTTTTAAGGCACAGCTCTGCGTCCCTCCTCACAAATGTGCACGCAGGTGACGCTGCACAGTAGCTCCCCTATGGATCAAGCCAAGGCTCCACTATCCAGGAGCATCATTTCTGTACCTTGCACCCATCCTGCATTCTCACATGGAGATGGTAACATGCAGCCCTGCCCCAGCTGCATCCCCCATCTCCACTGGAGCTAAATCCTCTGCATGGGATAACCCCACCTGGGGCCCAGATCCTTCTTCCTTCCATCAGCTCCCAACCCAACCAGGTTCAAAGCTGAGCAATGCAAAACTTCCCCCACCAGAACCAGGGTCTGGCCTCACCCTGCAGAGCGCGGGGCACCAACTGCCCAACCAGGTTTTCTAAAAGTCTCTGGTCTCAGGTGGAGAACAGCACCACATGCACGAGCTGCGTGACCTGACAGTGTGTATAGGAAAACCTCTGGAGAAAAGAGCTCATCTGCAGCATGTCTCATCTGAAACTCTGGGAGGTTATTCTTCCCTTCCTCTCATGTTTCTGAAGCCACACTCAGAGTCAGTTGTCTAGTACTTAATGAGCAGCTTCAGAGGGCTGCTTCGTTGTTAAAGTGGGCAGCAGTTCTGCCTGATGGCCACAAGGAGCCAGCTGGATTCAGCTTTGAGGAAATATAAAAAAACCCTGAGAAAAATACAGGTGTGCTTCACCACTCCTAGGAAAAGGAGTATGGGCTGAGAAGCCCAGAGGCAGTAAAAGTGCCCCTGTCTGAGCCCTTAAAACAGAGATTATTTTTTTAATAACATGAGATGCTTTACGAAATGGCTTTGCATTTCTACATGCTGCACTCATGTTCCCTAGGAGACCCAGGTCTGTCAGCCTTCCTCTCTGGAGCAAGCAGAAGTGGATGGTCATGGTGGGTTTCTGAAGCGCTGCTCTGGGTCCAGCATTTCTCCTTACCAGCATCCTCTGCCTCCTTGCAGCTCTGCTTGATGGCAGCCCTGATGCACAGCTCCCGGGCGCGCAGCCCTGCTGAGCTTCTCCTCTCCGAGATGGCTTCTCTCACCACGGTGTCGATGGACAAGCAGGCAGCGCCGTAATATTTGGACAGGGCAACCGCTGTCGCTGTCTTTCCTTGAGAGAGAGGAAGACTGCTTGGTGACACTTGCACGTGAAGCATTTCCAGGGACAGGCTCTAGAAAGTCCCCAGACAGGATTTCAAAGTTTCAAGGACAGTCGGAAATCAAGTGCCCCTTTAGGGGAGACCGTGAGGGAGGTAGTTGAGCATGGCTAGAAGCGTTGTCCTCTAGAGCCAGGAGGATCACGTCCACCTCACATCCAGCTGAGCACTTTGTCCCTCATGGTGACCTCAACCCTGGGCCAGAACATTGTTTTGAGCCCTGTCCCGCCACCACTCAGAGCGTTCGCCAGCCTGTGCTGGCCGGCGCTGCCTCAAACAACGTCTGGGCACGGTCTGGGGGTCAGCGTGGGCGAGGGACTGCTCCCATGAGGCTACATGGGCACTAGGCACTGTGCTCCCACGAAGCAACGGGGACATGGCCACCCTGTGTGGGGGAACGATAGCCTAGCTGTGTGGACACAGGGTGAGCCACAGCCCTTGCCCCAGCTGGTGAAGGCCTGGGACCATTTCATGTACCAGCAGAGCTGCGGCTTACCTCGCTTTGCTTCAACAGGTCAACCAAGCACCACGGCCCACCAGGATGTGTCTCTCCTGCTTCCCCCCTCCTTGCAGCCACGGGCTGCGGCTCACCTACCTGTCAGGGGTGCCCCATGGATGATGACAACGATCCCTCTGCGGTTTCGGGCCGCGCGCCCCTCTGCAGAGATATCGATGCCAAGGTGGCGGGCGATGGCCCTATAGACAGGGCTGTCGGCCAGTTCTCCCGCGGCCGCCTTGCTGCTGGTGATGCTCCGCCGATGCTCTGCTGTGCAGAACCAGATAGAACAGTCAGCCTCCTGCCTACCTATGATCCTGATCATCCTCCCCATCCCCTCAGATCCTGGGAGAGAAGACTCTGCTGAAACCAACACCACACCGAGGTCTCACTATGCCTCTCCTTTAGGCTTGTGCAGATCAGGGTCTGCCCTAGATGGTGGTCAAGGTGCCTGTTCAGAGTATAGGAAATGGGGTGGCAGAAAGAGGAAAGAGCAAGCATTTGGCAATACCTAAAAGGACTGGGCCAAATCTCCCATGCCCTGTCAACATGGTCCTCATGGGAGTTTGGTCCCAGGTCCTGCTGAGTAAGGGGGGGACAGGCAGAACCAGGCATTTTACACTGTCCCAAGGGAGAGGCTCCATTTGCGGATCAAGCGATTATCCAAAAGCTGGATGCTTTAGGAGTATTATACCAGGAGATGTAGCTGGGCTCTGAATTCACCATAACAGCATTTGCAAAGAGCTCCCACCTTTGCCCTTAGGAGGTCACCAAAAGCCATCTCGGCTTGCAGTGTCACGCAGGACAGAGAGCGCGCTGCCCTGCCTAGGAAAGGGAACAGCATCATCCTGATCCCAGCAGCTCCCGGGGGAAAAGGTGCTCATTTGGCAAAACTGGGGAGAACCTCTCTGGCCTCTCACTTGTCCCTGCCCTGTCTGCAACATTACCCATCCCCTGTCTTTTCTCAACACCTTCCACCTCCTCCGCATTCAGATTTAGAGTCCACCTTGTTGGACTGGCTTTCATCAAACACGGAGGGGAAAGTGAATGAGCTCTGGGATGAGACAGTGTGAATGATCCCAGCAGAGGACTTTCTTCCTTGATCTGACAGAGACTGGACATCTTCAAAGTTTGCTGAGGAGGAAGGACACGGGGAGGGAAGAAGAGGGTGGACATGGCCAGGCAATCTGTTCTTTGCCATTTGCCACTTTGCACGGCCACGTGCAAAAGATGGAAAGTTTCCCAAGGAGAAGTCTGTCCAGGCTGTCTCTGCCCTCGGGGGGATTTTGAGTTTGTGCTTTTGGTGCTGGGAAGGAGCAAATATAAGATAGCTGGTGGTATTAGACCTGGTCCTGCTGGCTGAAGAACTCATCCAATCCTATTTTTTGTGGTTAGGGGACACAAGAGGACAACACGATTATCTCCCCGGTCCATGGTAGGCAGATACGAGCTTGCTTTGGCTGCACTCAGGGCTGGTAGGGGATGCGTGTTACAAGCCACAGACCTTCACGCTGGAATTCCTCCACCAAGCTGGGGAATGGGTGGCTGCTAAAAGCCTGGGCTTCCCATGGAGAGCTCGGGGCATGCAGGCTGGACTCCCCGCTGTGTACACACTCAGGACAGCCAATGCCAAACCCTCACCGTTGTCCTGGTCTGCTGGTTCCCCAGTCTGGGACTTCGTCTGCTCATCCTGCAGCCTCTTCTGGTCCTGATAATATTCCAGCACCTCAGGGGGCAGCTTCTCACCCGGGGCACGCGGAGGCAGCAATAAGGTGTTGCGGCAATCATAGTCTTTAAGCGTCTGCAGGATCTGTGCATGTAGGGAAGAGAAGCCATATGCAGGACGTGTTTCTAACAACACGGACTATACAAGCCCCTCCACAGTCTGCCAGCAGAGCTGGCTAACCCTGAAATGCCACCAGACTTTGCCCTGGGGACTGTCTCCATCTCCCTGGCAGGAACCTAGGAATGCTGGAGCACTGTGAAGCTACGGGACCGTGCACATGGGGACCAGACCTTCCCTCTCACCTGCTCCTCAGCAAGGTACTGCTGGTCGAACTCCAGTGAGTAAAACTCGATGGGGAACTCGCATGGGTTCTTCACCACCACCGTCCCCTCTGCTCCACAGCTGTATGGCAGCAACGGTCCCAGCTCGAGCACTGGGGGGCTGAACTCCAGCTGTGGCTCCAGCCCACGCCCCGAGACCTGCAGCTGGAGGTGCTGGCTGCTCTGGAAAATGTTAATCTTCAGCTCACTTCGGTAGGACTTCTGAAAAGAGAGCAGCACAGAAAACTCCTCCATGAAGTCCCAGCTGACAGGGCCTCAAGTTCAACTTTTGCCCCAAGGCAGGGGTGTCACCAGTACCTCTAAGGGGAATGGAAAACAGATATTTACTTCCAGCAGGGGCTACAGCATCTGCATTCTGGCTCTGAGTAACTGGGATGAATCCTGGTGTGAAGTGTAACTGGATATTTGGGTGTCAGATGAATCTAAAATGCACTATCAGATGTTTTGACCTAGTCACGAGGGAGTGTGATGCTCATGAGAAAGGTCCTCAGGGTTATGTTGCCCAGACACAGTCCTGGCACTGCTGCATCAGGCAAACATCAGCTCAATGAATGAGGCAGATGAGCTCGCACTGGCTAGAAATAAGGGTCGTCTTCTCTGCTCAGTGTTTGGCTCTGGTCAAAGCCAGACACAAGATGGTTACACCTCTACAGCAATTAAAACATCCCTGGGACTGTTTCCAGGCACGGAAGCACTTGTGTCCATCCTGTTACCCACTGCCAGTTTCCAAGTCACGGTGGCCACAGGCAAACTGCCTTTGGGAACTCCCCATCATTTCAGCTGACTCCCAGACTGCCTGGGAACGTGCAGGCAGGCTGGGCCAGAGCCACAGGGACTGCTGGCAGCACACCACTCCAGGCGACTGTCCTGCCGTGCCCAGGAAGGTGCCTGGTGGCTGTTTTGTCTGCTGGTACCAGCAGCAGGACTTGCCTAGATTGGCCCTTCCAGGGTTATCCCCTGCGAGCGCGCCAGCTGCTCTGCACCAGGGCGTTGCAGCCTCAAACAGGCCCATGCAAGGGGGAGATGAGGGCAAACAGGCAGATTTCCCCCCATGCGCTGAGAGGCAGCCACCCCACCGTTCCCTGATGCTAAGCAAGCTCCCCAGGGGATTTCAAAGCCCCTCTCAGAAGAGTGTGCTGCAGGGGAAACTGAGGCACAGTGGGTACAGGGCTTGCAGAAAGCTCTCTGTGGAGGCAGACGCCGTCTCCTCCTCCCTGTGCTGGGCTCTCGTTACCACACTGCCCTGCCAGACCTCTTGGGGGTGACACTCGCTGATCTCACCTCTTCTGTGGGTGAAAACCTGACTCGCACGTTGCAGCGCTGTCCTGGAGCGAGGGCTCCAGCCGAGGGCAGTGCCTCGAAGACACAGGGCTGGGCCTTCAACTTCTGGGGCACCTTCTGACGCCTCCTCGCTAGCCAATGTCTGTCCACCTGAGAACAAAAAAACAATTGTATGAGGTCTCCTTGGTCTGTGAGGACAGACCCTCAGTTCCTGCAGTGCTCTGAGACACCGTCATGGTGCTGAGGGCACCCACAGCCAAACCAGCCGAGGCCACCTCTGGCCTAGAACTGGAGGGAGAACAGGCAGGGCAGGCAGATGGGGAGGCACCATCCTCAGAAGAGGAGGAACGGGGGAACCTGACAGAGAAGTGAAGCACCAGCTAATGCACAGGTCCAGGTGAGCCAGCCTTGCTCTGTACCCGAAGCCTTCTCAGATGAGCTGTAGCCCAAGTGCTCACGCAGCCACAGGGGCAGAAAGGGCAAGAGAGGCAAAGAAAACCCAACCGAGAAGTTATGTGTTACACACTGTCTGTGCTTTACCTTCTTAACAGGCTCATTGATAGTGATGAGCCAGTTACAGGGGACCTGTTGCTGATTGTGGAGCTGGACAGTTTCTTCCTGGCACTGCCCACACTGGAGAGTGGAGAACTCCAGTCTGTCCCTGGAGACGCAGAGGGATGGCATGGCCACGCTGGCATGGAGGCGGACGTGGAATGTGGGGCCTCCTGCTACCTAGGGAAGGACAGAGCATTCAGCTGAGAGCCCCGGTGACATCTGCTCTGTCACCGACTCTCCACCTGCCCCGAGAGGTGCACGGGCACAGCGGGGTGAGGAAGCACACCGTAGGTACCTTGATGGGCAGGAGCACGTCCACCTCTCCCAGGGGCAGGTTGGCGCTCTGTGGGTCGAAGCGCACTTCAAACATCTTGGTCTCGCAGCAGAGCAGGTGCTTCACGTGGTCCAGATCCACACTGAAACCTTGAACAGATGAAAATAAAGCAGCTGAGATACACAGTCGACATGAACGTGTCACAAGCACGTTGAAGCCATATGTCCTGTCTGGCAGCTCTGCAAAGGACCCCTTTGTACCTGTGGAGAAGACTGCCACTCCTTCTCCCTTGTCACCACACAAGGAGAAAGGGCTTTCACAGCCAGAATCCAAGACCCACAGGGTAAAAAGGAAACATCTCAGTTGAGGAGCTCCAACCATTCCTTCACTAGGCATCCCAGGGAAGGATGCACAGACCTCTCCAAAGGAGAATTTCCAACTAAGATTCCCCCATGCCATGGTGCTCCCTGAAAAACAATTTAGAGGAGGCACCTGATCACCCTTCAGACACAGCGAGTCACCGTTTGCTGCTACTGCAGCCTTACGTCAAGGCCTGTTTCAAAAGCCTGTTTTGATACAACAGAGGGCCTCACAGGCTGTCTTCTCTATAGAGGCTGAACAGAAGTGCTAATGGCATTATGAATTTTAAACAAAGCACTTCCAAACCACAAAGCGTCCATCTGTTTGCAACACAAGCCCATGGAGTGCCCATCAGGTGATGCTCATGGTAGCCAAGAGCAGAAGATGCTGAGAGGTGACCAAGGTGATCAGCCCATCCAGCCCCTGCAGGGAAGTGTTAGGGCAGGCACGGGCAGGCCGGGTCTCTGAGCACTGCTGGCCAGGAGAACTCAGGCTCTAAAGCACCAGGCAGAGGGTCCCAAGGAGGAAAAAGTTATACATACAAGCACTCAAAAAAACTCCCCATGTCCAGTGGCTTAAGCTAATCTGTCAGAGACAGCTCCTTCAAGCCCACGTGAAGTCTCTCCAGCACTGGTTACCTGTGTCATGCAGGACCCGTCTATCAGCGCGGAAGGACACAGGGAACTGCCCGGTGTTGGTGATCCTCATGATGTGCGTGGGGGTGTTACCGAGAATCACGTACCCAAAGTCCAGGAGGTATTCGGGCAGCTCAGCTCTGAAAGGAGGAGTAAGGACAGTCCTTAAACCACAGCCTGGCTACATTTCCAGGAGCATGGAAGATGCAAACAAAGTGAGTATTTCTGGATTCACTGCTGTAAAAACTCAACTCAAGCCCATGAAACCCAAGGTCTGACCACCTGGTAATAAGACTTTGGTAAGTCACGAGGAGCATAGGACCTAGGTTTTATCAGCTACCAGTGGGACCTTAAAATAAAAGTAGTTTAAAATGAATACTGGTCACAGCTCCTCTGCTACAGAAAGCAGAAAGTAGGTAAGTCCAGTGGACCTCCACTGGTCTCAATGAAACTGCTAAGCCTGGTGTACAGCCCCAGCCTGAAACGGCTTCAGGACCTTGTCATAAGACTCGCCTGCACAGGAAATCTTCACTGCTCTGCAACCAGATCTGTCCCTAAAGCAGCACCAACAAATGCAGTAATCATCACCTACAAGATTCACGGGAGGGTCCTTTTCCAGAGCAATCACACTCGGGAAAGCACATACGTGATCTGTTTTGCAGAGCATCTTCCTGAACTGGAGCCTACCGTGCCCGTGCCTCCTCATGAAGGAGCAGAGGGAAGGTACCGAGGCAAGCCCTGCAGTCCCACCAGCATCCAAGCCACCTGATTTAGGGTTTGTCAAGGGTGTTCCCTACTCTTTTTGCTCAGTGTGGTCTGTTAGCTGGAACAAAGATGCCAGCTTTGAGTTGCCTCTTTCAGAGCTGGTCAGCAGGGATGGTGTTGGTGCTCTCTGAAGGGCTTGATGCTCTGCACTGGACCCCCTCAGCCCTAAGAGCAGGACCCAGCGCCTGTGGGGAGCTGAGTACCTCCAAAGCTCAGGGTGGCTCTGTGGAAGTGAGGACACTCAGCTGCTCACAGGGAGCATGTCAAAGCTACCAGGATCAGGCCCTTTCTGAAGTCCCCACTATCCCCAGCTCTGCAGACACAAGGACCTCTCAGGAGCAGGGGTGCACTGCTGGGTGTTACCCTTGGGGCACCTGGAGATAGGGTACAGGAGGCCCTACTAACTTGAGAAGCCTCCGACGAGCGTGCTGGTCAAAGGCAGTGGCCTCTGGGGGACCAGAGGTGAGAGCTTTCTGCTGCTCCAGGGCATGTTCCTCCATCAGCATCTGCTCCATCTGCATCTGCAGCCGAGGGTCCAGCTGAGGGAAGGAAAGGCAGAGGCTGGTTAGCAACGGTCCTTCCCAAGGCTCCCCCCTGCTTGTGTTGAGAGGGGTGATGGGGTCCTTCTGTCTCGCTGCTCAGTGTCTGTGACACCTCCTGCTCTCTTAGCCAGGGCCTCATCTCAAGGGCAATGAACTCCAGTATCTTCGCCTGCCCAGTCACTGTTACAAAAGCTGATCTGGCCAGACAAACAGACAGACAAGCCAGGAACCTTCCAGAGCTCCAAGTCTTTGCCTGCCCCCAGCCAGTGCCAAAGCAGCTCGGACAAAAGCTCTCTTGTAAAGGGAGCCACAATAACACTGCTGTCTCTTAGAGGTCAGCCCTGGCAGCACAGTCCCAGGGCACAGTCAGGCTGCTGCTATTAAGCTCTGTAAACCTGGCAGGGCTTGGGTTGTGAGCAGCAAATACCCCAGTGATGACCTACATCTCCATCCCAAAGTACCATAAATTCAATCACTTGAGCAGGGTCTTCAGGATCTCTCCCTGGGGCAGCCCCGGGGGCAATGCTGAGCTGATGCAGGATCATGGGCAGGTTGGGCAGGGAGGTCCCAAGTGCCAGCAGGGCACCGGGAAGCCTGCTGCGGGCAGCAGGGGACCAAATGACACCGGGGGAGGGTGGCACGCGTCAAACGGGGCAGCAGCCATTCTCACCACGGCGTCCAAGGGATCTGGGGGTGGCTCCGTGGCCACAGCCTCCCCCAGAACAACTGCTTCCTCTCTCTGGCTGTCTTCCATCTTTTCTATCACCTCCTTGAGGACCTTCTCATATTTTTCATTTCCTGAAGGAAGAAAACATCCACAAATAGAAGCGTGGCACAGCGCTATTCCCATTTAAGCTGGGAAGCCCCACTTCCCCGATTCTGGCCTCTCCCAGAAACACCCTCCTCAAGCAATGTATGGAAAGTAGATGCTGCGTTTCCTCTATCAACCCTGATGTTCATTCCCACCCATCTTCCTCCCCACATAGGAGCATCTCATCCCCTGCAATGTGACCCAAATCCAATCCTGCCAAAATCCCTGCCAGCCTGTGCTCAGCTTTCCCGAGCATTTCTGTCCAGCCACCACCTTCCCAGGACTCCGACACATGCTGGCAAGCTCTGCAGGATGGTTCATGGGGCAAAGCCCACGCAGGCTCATCTGCCAGAGCCTCAGGAAGCAACCAGGGGGTTGAGTGTTGGTCTGACAGCCCTGAAACCTCCAGGCTCGATGGAGGCAGGTGTGAGCTGCCCTACGGGCATCTGACATGGGGGAGAAACAGGGGACCTTCCTGGGGAGCAGACAGGCCGTGCTCACCTTTGATGTTCCTGGGCAGGTCCAAGTAGATCCTGGGAAAGCTCCCCTCTCCTTTCAGGGAGATTTCTTCTGGTTCTAGGTGACCCACTTGGATCTGGAAAGTCCTGCAGAAGGCTCCAGGCACTCCTGGCAGGTAATAGACTTTCAGGACTTGCTCCTGGCCAGGTCCAATGTAACCCTGCAGGGTGTGGGAGAAGAGGGAGGGAATGAACCAAAGAGGGTTTGGTGGAGGGATGGCTCAGACGACAGATATGCTGAGAAGAGAAGGCAGGTTCTCATATATAAGAAAGTATCAGACAACATCGCCTTCTAGCTTTCTTGTACCCAGAAGCTGAAGTCTCCTACACCAGGTCCTTCAGAGGGCTCATAGGGATGCATTCCCCCAGGACAGACCCACAGACCACCCCTTGCTCAGCATGAGCACAGCTCTGCCCCTAGCGGTGTTTACCCTCTGCTAGCAAGAGCCAGACTGAAGAAATAAAAGCTCTTTTACCAGCCACTATGCAAAATAAGTGAAGTGTCCACACTCTCAGCATGGCCAGCAGCTCCTGCCACAGCACATCAGCGGTTCCCAGGCTGGTGTTGAAGGGCCTGACCCCTTATAATGATCCCAGCCAAACACCTCCTGCCTGTGCAGTTACACCGGGGGTGCGTGAGCCTACCCAGGCTCATGGTGACCTGCAAACATGCATCTCTGGAAAGGCAGGAGCAGAGACTAGGACGAGATCTAGGAAAGGTGTTGCCAGGAAGGGCACCTCCTCTCCGGGCTTCCAGAAAGGCTGCCTGAGCCCCAGGCTAGGCTCCCGCCAGCCAGGCTGAGAGCAAATGCAAGCAGACAGCAACAGAGCCCTGGGTGAGGGACACAGCCACAGCTTTCCTCGGCTTGCCCTCTGCACACTGGGCTGGACCCTCGGCTCCTCACTCCCCTTCATGCTGTAGGGAGAAGCTGCTGAGTGGGACAGATCCTGCCACTTGGTCCCCTGAGCCCCTGGTGCAGCGCAGAACACAGCTGCAGTGAAAGCCAGCCCTGCCAAGCTGCCAGCGCCAATGGGGCTGTCACAGCAACTGACTGCGCGGGTCCGAGCAGAGCTGGGTCTTTGGAAGCTCTCAGCAAGAGGGCATCAGTGTGTCACCCCTTGTAGGAGACAGGCATGAGGAAATGTGAACACCTTTGGCTTCCTCTTCCCACTACAAAAAGGGACTAGACAGGAATGCTGCTCCAGCCCAAAGACAGCCACACAGGACTGAGAAGTTGGGATGGTGGGATGCTGCACACTCCTCTCCTCACTGTTCCAGCCCTGCTCCTGCCTGGCCCCCTCACTGCCCCACAAAGCTGCTGCGGAGCAGCAAAGCTGGGGGAGTGGGGGACCGGTACAGGGGCTGCTACAATTTCTGGCAAAGCAGCTTCATGCCCAAGTGAGAGCATTTAAGTCCCGCTCAGTGCTGGCAGGGGGCTGGCAGGGTGGGCTACAGGCAGGGACAAGGAGTAAGCCCTGTCCAACCACACACCCTGGGAAAGGTGACTCTCAGGAGAGCCGGCACAGTCCAGCCCCAGTGCCCGCACAGCCGGAGCACTCAGCAGTTGGGGTCCCCAGAGCCCCCAAAGCGCTGGTGCCTCTGGCCGGTGGCTGCTGTGTGACAGCAGGGTCACCCGCCGGCAAAGGCCGTGAAGGCGTCGATTAGGACCATGCTTGCTTGACCCTCCCTGCCCCCCAGCAGCAGCTGCTTACAGCCCTGTCTCCCCTGTCTGCTTTTGTGGGTTGTTTTCTTTTTTTTTAATTTTGTTTTTTTCCCCTACAACCCCCTCCTGGGCAGCCTGACCCAGAGCCAGGGTCAATCACTCACGCCACCTCCATACTCACCGTGCTGGGCAGGACCAGGGGCACGCCGGGCAGAGGGCTGTCTGCGGTGCCCGCGCTGGGCCTTAGCACCACGTAGGTGAATCCCATCTTCCCGCTGTTCTGCAGGGTGACCTCTGCTTCGGTGACTTTGTTAAACAGCTGAAGAGAGGACAGAGGAGTGGGAAGCTGAAGGCACAGGCCTGATACTGGGAACCTCCTTCTGCTTTCATTGGGATGCGAGCAAATGAACTCAACACAGGAGAAAAGCAGAGGCAGAGGAGGTACGGGCACTTGAGTCTCCCAGGTTAACCTGGGGAAGCCACCACCACAGGGCACCCCTTAGCCCTACACAGGAACAGATACTGATGGCGGCATGCAGAGGGGCAGTGCCAACCACAGAGATCAGTCATAAGGAAACCAAGGAGGAGACAAGCTCTCTGCACCTCATGGTGTCATCTCACACCCAGCTGGAACAAAGGAGGTGGCATCAAGACATTGCAGAAGAAAAAGCACCTGCAGTGACAGCAAAATGGGAGACAGGGCAACAGCTGGAAATATCTGTGGGGTTTTTAACCAAAAAGAAGTAAAGTGGGGATTATTCTAGGACATTCTTTCCAGCTACAGTGACTGGGAAGCCCAAGTTAACTTCCTCCCTGGTTTATTTTGCTGATTAATCAAGAACATCAAAAGAGAGCACCTCCTTGGACCTCAGGCTTTAGGAGCGGATCAGCAGATGTATGTCTTGGGGCACGTCCCTCTGGAGATCACCACTGGGACCCTGCCTGCCCCAGGAGGCGGTGTTAGTTACCTTGAGGAGGAGGAATTCCCAGCTGGAGAGGGGTGGAGATGGCCATTAAAAACAGCTTGAATGCAGGATATACCACTCCAAGGTTGTACTTTCAAGCCATAGAGCCAACAAAGTAGTTGGGAAGGGGAGAGAGCCCTAGCCCTAGGTGGGTGGCAACCCGCCGGTGATGGTTTCACGACAAGGACCTCTGCCAAGAGAAGCGTGCGGTACCTGCAGCCCGCAGTCGATCTCCGTGACGTCTAGGAGGTAGCTGATGAGCGAAGCCTCCCCACTCAGCGTGATCTCATAGGTCGGGCCTCCCTCCACCCTGCACAGCGCCATGACACGGGCGACGATATTTGTGTGGCCAAAGAAGGTGAACATGACCCGCTGGCTCTCGCCTGGCTGCAGCACACCGTAGAGCGGCAGGACATCGAAAACCTGGAGGTAGGCGAGGAGAGATCAAGATGTCAAGCATGGAAATTGATGCAGAAGAGCAGCCATGGCTTGGAGTGAAGTACAGACGTGGCTGGAGGGGGCTCTTCCTCAAACACAGGCAAAATCACCCTAATCTCATCCTGTATCCATTCCACTTACCAGTGGAGGGGCCACGGGAAAAATCTTCTCCCATACTCACTAACGCATTAATTAATACACTACATATTAAAGTAATTTGGGCTGTCTCCTGGCAGCAAGAAATTCTCTTCACTGCAGAACTTGCCTTTAAAAGCACCTTTTACTGCCTTAAGAGAAACACAGTATTCGGAGGTGAAAGCCCTTAGAGCTGGGGGGGAGGACTCCAGCCCAGCTCATCTGACTCCTGATGCTTTTCGCTCTCTCCGATTTGCATGCTGCGCTCTCTCAAGATGCTACAGCAAAAGCTACTGCAGAAATTTCCTGTTGACCCCTTGATTAGCAAAGAGATGAATAATGCCCTCCACAGCTGCTGCACAGGTCAACCCTACGACATGTCCTGCGTGGCCTCTCCAGTGACCAGTTGCTTCAGCAGCGCTGTGCGATGGGCTTGGAGGGACGTGAGGCCACTCTGCGAGCAGCATCGAGGGCCACCAGTGGGAGGGGGGGGAGCTACATAACTGCTTGCCACACTGGAAACGTGGCACAAGATGGATTCCCACTTACCTCCTCCATTCCCAAGATGACGGGCTCTGCCTCCACAAGCTGCATCAGTTTGTTGATCCCCACCAGGCTCTGAGTCTCCACAGCACCTTCCAGCTCCGCAGCAGTGGATGGCAGGAGCTGGAAAACAAGCACCGTGGGCTGCAGTGAGCAGCTGGCTGGTCTGGGTGAGACCACTCTGCTGCAGGAAGATGAGCTGCAATCCAGACATATCCTTTGAAGCACTTTTGGATCCTACTTAGCCATATCTACTTGAATTTCTTTGGTTTATTTCTGCATACATGGCAACAAAGCAGGAAATAAAGATGATTCCACCCTTCTATCCGAAAACATTCAGCCACACTATTCTTTACGTCTACAGGGTATCATTTCTCCTGATTCAGAAAAAATGTGCCGTTATAGTGTTAAAATGACCGGTATTTGGATGTGAGCAGATGCAATCCCTCTCCTTGAACTTAACGCCAACGCCAGTGCTTTCAGAACTTCCCATGCTTTCCTGCATCCTTTTTTTTTCCCCAGGAGCAGCCTCTGTCCCACACAATGCAGAACAAGGCACCAGTTCCCACTAGCACGGACATCAAGCTCCAAAGCACCGAGGTTCACCAGGAAGGTCAGCAGACCAAAGGCCATTTTCCATGCCAGGAGGAAGAGACAATGACTTTGCAAAGTCTCATTTTATCAAAGACAGCTCTGTGGCCATCTCTGCAATACTGCAGGTCTTGGGTGAAGGCAGAGACATAAAAACAGGCAGCTCCAGCTGGGGTTGAGAAGGTGGTACATGGAGATCACAGTACTTGGCACAGCTTGATACAGGAAGGAAACTGGAGGCCTTCACATCATGGTGCAGATAAAAGCCTCATTTTACAGTGTAAAAACAAGCCAAAAAAACCCAAACTCAGCATAGGTCCGTAGGATCTGAGTGGGCTTCTCCAAGCAAAACTATCTGATTTCTCCCTCCCCAGAAGCCCCGTGTCCAGCCACTGGCCCTGCTGCCCAGCCCGCCCTCAGGGCACATGACAGCAGGGCAGCAAAAAGGGGGATTGGCACAAGCATGGCTTTTTGGTGGCAAGCTGGGGGAGGCAATGCAAGCGGTAGGTGTACAAGAAAATCTACCTTTGCTTCCAGGGAGTCATCTGCATCTGCTGGCTCTTGGGCAGGATCCCCTGCGGCTCCCAGGGCTTTGGCTGGTTCCTCCACACCTCCATCCCTGCAGCTGCTCCCTGCAGACACCGAGCGCTTGGACCAGGCTCCCTCCTCCTTTGATGGTTGGGGTTTGATGAAAAATTTAGGTACTGGAGGGCTGAACCTGGAAAATAACATAACTTTGATTGTGGACCTGCAGTGGGAGGGAGGGAAGCCTGCACGAACAGCTCCTCAGCAGGATGCGGCCCCCGGGTGGGCACTGGTGCTGTGAACTCAGTAACGGGTCTGACCCAGCAGCTCCGAAACCAGGATGGAGCAGGTCAGCATATGGGGCTGCCTAGGGATGATGCTGGTATAGCGGCAGCGCAGGCAGCTGGCAACTGGCTGCAAGGAGAAATGGAAGAGGACACAGGTGAAAGCCTTGTAGGGAGGTAAAAAGCACAGCAGGAAAGGAAGAGACACACAAACTGTGCAAAAAGGTGAACCTGAGACACAAAGGGGCAGATCCGGACAGCAACAAGCCAGTGCAGACCCACCAGTGCCCTCCTGAAAGCACCCACAGCTGCGGACTGTGCCTCCCCCACCCAGAGGGCCAAAGCCAGAACTTCTGCAGCTCTACCAGGTGCTAATGCGGAATATTTCCCCTGACACCCACCCGCAGCTGCAGGTCAGCACAAGCAAGCAGCAATGCCCGAGGCTTTCTCCAAGCGCCGTAAGGCAGGAGCAGGGATGGAGCCCGGAGCCTGCTGTGCCCTAACCCCGACAGAGCCCAGCACCGTGCGGGGGCACCCACGGAGCCCGGCATGAGACACCCCCACACACGCGGGGCAGCGTGGAAAGACACGCTGAGCAACTCCAGGCAGAGACTCACAACTGAACAGCCCATTGATCCCTGAGGAGCACCGAAGCAGCAGCGACTGGTGCTCTGGGGAAGGAAGCTTTGGTCATTTTTAATCAATACACAGCAAACGCCGATGACAAGCTTCAGCTCCTGCTGTGCCACCGGTATTCCCTGGTTGTGAAACAACAGCTCCAACCGCACCTCGCGCTAAAAGGGCAGCAGCTCTGCTGAAAG
Source organism: Strix uralensis (assembly GCF_047716275.1). Taxonomy (NCBI): domain Eukaryota; kingdom Metazoa; phylum Chordata; class Aves; order Strigiformes; family Strigidae; genus Strix; species Strix uralensis. The sequence goes on along the minus strand of NC_133980.1, from coordinate 30,927,690 downwards.
AAGGCTATAACCGATGTGGCACTTACCAACGGCACGATCACCTCCCCAGCAGCTTCTAAACACAAACCATTTGAGGACCAATTTGGCAAATGATTCAGCAAAGCAGTTCAACAGCTCATCTTACTGACAGGACTGAGTTGATAGTTTGACCAACATGTGTCACTAAAAAGTGTTCGGTTTAACATTTTCAAACATTCCTAGTGACTCAGACTACATTCCCTGTTTCAAATTGCAGCAGGTGCTCACAGTAACTCTGTTCACCCTTCTGATGCCCCATGGAGGGACACACTGGAACCATGCCTGCCTGTCACCATGCCTATCTGCAAGTGTTCCCGAGGGCAAACGAGGCCCATCTTTTACAGCAATGTGGGTGCTTCATTCCCAGCCGGGAACTCAGTGCCTTTAACAACGTGCTCCCAAATGAGTATTTGTCTCTAGCTTTGCAGCTCATCATTTAAGGCTGGTTTCCATTTCTGGATTAGAGGCTCTGTGCCTCACAACCCCCAAGAGATCTAGGAATGATGATCCTTATGGGTCCCTTCCAACTTGAGATATTCTATGAATCAATGCTCCTGCAGAGCTACAATGGCAGTAGTAACAGCAGGTCTTCCCACTGTGGCTGTTTTCAGGGATGAAGAGATGGACCAGGTGGATAAGAGAAGATTTTTTTATAACAGGCTCATTTAACAGAGTCTATCACAGCATGGAGTGGCTCCTCACCTAGAGCACATGGAGCTGGTGGCTGTGGCCAAAGAAAACATTGGCAAAGAAACCATTGTGGGACCAAAACACTGGCTCTGGCTTTTAGAGGAACAGCAAGCATTGCTTCTGCTCCATGCCGGGACAGTCTCTTGTCTCCTCGGTGATACAAGAGGAAAACAGAGCACTGGCACATGCCAGGCAGATCCCACTCTTTCTGAAAAACAAATACAGGATGGTGTTTTGGGAAATGATCTCCCTGACTGGTATTCTCGTCTGCCTTAAACCAGTCAGTCAGCAGCAAGAGATCTGAAACCCACCCAAAACCCATCCTGCCCATCCACCATCCCAATATCAGCCTCTCGGGGAGAAAGAGTGGCTGTACAGAAGGATGAGCACCAGTTTCACTGTCTTGTGAGTGTCCAGCCTCATGCAGGACAAAATCCCCATTCTCTGGAAGGGTTTTTGCTGCCAATCCCTGTCTCAGCAGCAGCCAGCTCAGGGGTGATGATGGGACCAGCAGGGAAGCTGGGCTCTCCATCACCTCTGCACTAGGCAGCACCTTGGACTAGAATGAATCAGCACAAAAATCCCCTGTGCAGATTTACACCCAAAAAGATGTGAAGATTTGGCACCTAGATTCAAATTTGGCTTGAGCCTCTTCTCCTAAGAGTTTAAAGATTTCTCACCTACCCTCTGAAGACAGGGATGCACCAGGAAAGAGCACAGCGATACTAGAGACGGCACTCTTGGGCAGAGCGACGCCAGTGCGTTCAGAGGGATTTTCCCTTAAGGAAAGCTGTTTGATGCACAGCTTGCTGGAAGCAGGAAAAGAGTGAAGGGTGAGAAACAGCTGGAGAAATTACGAGAAACAAGGTCTGGAAAATTTTGTCACCGTACTCCTCATTGCCACATGCAGTGACAGCAGGTCAGCAAATAAAGAGGACTATAAATAGCCCATCCTACCCCCCAGATTTCATCTGGTGGCTTCACTACTCAATGCTCTGCCAGAGAGATGACGGGGAAGCAACAGCAGCAGTCCCTGAAACGATGCTCTCGCTCTACCTCATCCAGGCTATGACAGCAAGCCGTTCCCATGAACAACAGAAAAATTTAAAAAAAAATCAACATTTTGTTTCATAAACATTGAAGCTCTGCAGAGACCGGCCTTGAGCAGCAGCCTCCTGCCCAGAGGGAATTAAAGGAGGAGCCATCCAGGCCGCACGGGCGTAACATCATTTACAGGGAGAAGGATGCTGTTTGCAGTGCAAACATACCTCGGGTTCCCGCTGCGTGCCCCGGGTAATGAAGATGTCCAGAAAGCAAAGACAGAAGTCAGCTGCTCCCCAGGTTTGCTAGCTGAACATCGCTGACAGAGCAAGACGTCATCACCTTCCAGACAGCGTTTGCTGACCGGCTACAAAACCAGAAGGCAACCCCCATCCCACCGCAGCCTGCTCGGGGCATGGGTGGCACAGGGACACCTCCCACACTTTGTCCTGAGACAGTCAGCTGCCCGACAGCACCTTGGGTAGGACGTGCAGCACTTTTCACCCAACCAATGCTTTCTCCTTCGCCTTCCCTACCCTCAATCTGCTCCTCCAACAGCCTGGGGCTGCTCCCCAGTCCCCGAGGCGAAGGACAGCTCTCAGGGTCTGTCACCCTGTGCAAAGGAGGAGGCTGAGCCTCAGAAAACCCAAGAGGAATAGTTAAAGCAATTCTCACGCAGCTGTTCTGGGCTCCAACCTCCACTGCAATGGCCCAGGTGAAAGTCCTCCAGGTGTGCGACAGCGTAATGGGCGGTCAGAAGCCCTGGGGCAGCAGAAGCTGTCTCAAACCTGCAGTCAGGCTCCCAGGAGCGCAACCAGAAGGTGCCATGCCCAGGCCTGGGGTAGGCTGGCTGACTCGCCAGCACGTGAGCTGGGAAAAGAGCAGCACCGTGCTGGAAAAGGCACGGAGATGGAGGATACATGGTGACAGCAGAGAAGAAAGAAGCTTACAGACATGTTGCAAACAGAAAATCATCACCCCCGCAACCTTTGTCCCGATAAAGCATCACTGTGCCACACCTAGTATGCAGGTTTATGTCTCTAAGATAGACTTGGTAACAGCATATGCTCGCTTACGCCTGGCTCCAAACCCCTCCCTGGCAATCATTTTATTTACTTTTCATTCTCTCTGGGTGCAACAGGCAGCAAATTTCCAGGTCTCCCTTGCTCCAGCTCCCCAGTGTCTCTGTCCACAAGCACAGAGACTCTCCATCAGCTGTTCACAGCAGCCGCACTGCCACCCCAGAGGTGAAGCCTGCCTGGCACCAGTCCTTGCTCCCAGACACTCCATCTCTAAGAAATAAGAGGCCACTTCTCCCTTACACCAAGCAAAACGCTTCTCTGCTGCTGCCAAACCACACGGAGCTGAAGGCCGCATTCAGCAGCACATTTCCATCACGACTCAGCCCTTTTCTACCTTACCCACGGGATTTAAGCAGGGAAAGCAGCACCCATGGGGCTACCAAAGCCCAAAACGTACTGCCCCGAGGAGCTGATGGCACTGGGGGGATGAGGAGGGGGTATGGTCTACTGTCACCCATCTGAGACTCCCCAGCACCAGGGGCACGGTGGATGGGTGCATTTCGGATGTACATGCTCGCTGCTGCTGTTGCTACCTCTCCCCTCCGCTGGCTGACAGAGGACTGCTGTCAGATTTTTGCCTTGCACTGTTTTTCACTGCCTGCATTTTCCATTTCTTCCTTGTTACAAAAACAACAAAGCAGAAACCCCATCAAATATAACAGAGAGTTGGGGTTTTCTGGTCAGTAACAAGGCTGGGATCTGGCTCGCAGGGTCCCTGCACTGCAACCTGCCAGGGGACATGGAAGGAGAGAGGGCGGAGGAATGAGAATTTACTAATGCTGTAGGAAGATCCACTTGGGAGGAGAAAGGCTCCTGGTTGATTCAAAACACATTGGCCGAGAAAATCCTGGATGGAAAGGAGTCATTTTCTACATGTTTAGCTCAACAAAGCCTTTCCCCAAAGAATGTACTGGCAATGCATTATGCTGGATTTGTAGCTACGAAGTTCCCACTCTCCAGACACGCCAGATCAATACACAGAGGGGGTCTGACATGTGCCACAGAGGTGCAGAGCTCCCTGCTGATCCATCCTGGCACACGGACTGATTGGTGTGTGTCAGCTCTGTCCCAGGGAGGAAACGTGTCTCGCGTGAAGGGGACAAAGAGGTGATGCAGGAACAGCCACGCTCAAAGTAAATGACAAGGCACAGGTCCTTAACAGAGGATGAAAACTCTAGAGAACAGCGAAGTTTGGGGATGAGCCTTTGGCAGCCTTTGTCACAGGTCTCAAAAAAAATCCTTGTATATCCTTTGGGATTTAATGTCTTCCTTTTGATGGGAAACCCAAACAAAGCTGAGGAGCTGGATACTGCCCTTAGAAAGGGGGACAAATCAGTCTTTCAGGAAGAAACCTTTAAGGTAAGAAATATGATAAAATGTCCGAATTTGAGTCCAGACCTACTGTCTCCTGCTGGGTGACTCTGGTGACCCATTCCAACGCTGCAGAAAACATCTTGGTGCAAAGGCTTAACTCAGCTTTGAGCTATCAAAGGCCCAAAGGGTGAGGAGAACGTATTCTCAGTCTGTCTCTAACCATGTAGAGGTCTAGAAGAAGAGTAACCATGAGAGATTTATGGCTCAGCAGTGCCAGAGAAGGGACATGGGTTGGCGTGAGTTGGGCACGTCCAACCACACAGCAATGGTTGGACTGTGTTGCTTATATGATTGCTCTGCTCAAAGTAGCAGCAGTGATTAAAGGGTAAGTAGGAAAAATAGGTTGAACAATTAGAAGAAAAAAAGATCTAAGCACACAGTCTTGTCCAGGCAGAGGAACAACATTTTTCTCTCCTGGCCAAAATAAACGTGTGTGTCTGATTGATGGTGGCAGTCTCTGATGATCGGCTCCAGCAAGGTCAGATGGACGGATGGTTAAACTCTATTGATCTCACCTTCATGAGACCTGATGTTTGATTCCCTCGATGTCAGACTGGGTGAGTTTGATCTGAAAATTTAGAATACTAACAGTGCTTAATGTGGACCAGAAATAATATCTGACATGCTGCCCTTCTGCCAGGCTCTTAATGAGCAACTTGAGGTCTTAATAGCTTGGAGACCATCTTCATTTCCAGCTCTGCCACAGAGAATCACATGGTGTCTGCTGAGGGACCCACAGAAAGTACATTTCTGCTTAATTAATATACAGAGCAGAAAAGGGAGCTGCCACAACGTCCCCAGTGCTAACGAGCCAGTGAAGGGGCTATGCCAAACCCTTCGGAGCAGAGGCTGCTACCCTGCCAGATGCTCAGGACCCTCAACTGCTACCGACTCAGCAGAGTTGGGTGACTCAGCATCCCCTGGAAGAACAAGCACCTGCAGGCTCAGGTCCTAAGACAGTTCAGGTGGAGACGGGGTAATTAAAAGCTGAAAACTGATTCAGCATTCACATTTCCAAAAACCTAAATTGGTTCTAAAAAAAGGAAAGAGTAAAGATAAACAGGCAACTGGCCAGCAAGTGGCCCCAGAAGAAATTAATTCCACACAGGCTTTGCTGTAACGTGCTTGCTTCTCTGTTATTATAAAACATATGCATTGTTCTATCATCAAAATTAGATTTTCCCTCTAGCTTGCAATTAAACCCTAATCTAGTTTACCAGGAGATGATGGGGCCTCCAAGCAGAGCTTACAGCTCTGCTCCTTCTTCCCTGCCCACCTCCCTCCACCTGCTTTTGCGGGCTTTCCTCTGCATTTTAGTGTCTGTTCTTGAAGGTGCCGTGCATCAAGAAGGGCCACACTAAAGACTGGTTGTTACTCGGTAAGATCCAGCTGTGAACAGGCTACCCCAGCGCCCAGGTCTTCTCCCCCAAGCTCTCCTCATAGCCATAGCTAATCTCCAGTTCCCAGTAGGTTGTGTCCTCTGAGCCAGATCCCAGTTCTCTAAACAAACCTGTTTATTGATGATCTCTATTATTTGTAATGGCAGCACTTCAACGCACAATGGTTAACTTTGCTCAGTTTCCTAGGGCATTATGGAAAAACCATTTGCTACTGTAATTAAAACTGCCCAGACTAGACTTTTGTGCTATGCAGAGAGGCCACAGCGGGAGGAACTGCTGGAAATGTGTTTATAAATGTGCTCCAGCATGACTGCAAGATTGCTCTTGGGCTTGGAAACCACAGCCCAGCACTGGATGGCCCCGCTTCCCATGGACGTTCAGACAAGTGCTCCCACCAACACCTACAGCTGTACCCAAAGCTGCAGCAGAACCTGCCGTTTCCCTGTAAAACACTAAATAGCTGTTTGGAGAATGTGATGAGCAGTTTAACAGATGAAAATTCACTTCACCAGTGTGGTGTTTGCCTCAGGCCACAAAGGTCTGAGAAAGCAGCTTTCCAATACCAGCCTTCCTTCCCAGGGGAACCAGTATGGGGGCTACAGCAAAGCAGCAGCAAGAGACTGGGGCAGCAGCATATCGTTCTGGTGGCAGTGCCTGTGTAGGTTCTTAGTGTAAAATGACAACACGTAGGGTTGGCAGGAAAGAAAAATCATATATCTGCTTGTCCCAGTGCCTAAGTATAGGTTTGTAGCTCCAGAAATAAAGCAGGACTCTAGGCTATGGACAATGCAAAAAGTGTTGGTAGCATCTCACAGCCCCAGCTTGGCTGGAGAACGTTGTCTCCTTCCCAGTGTCAAACTGGTGGAGATCACTTATTCCCTGAGCACCTAAGCCCGACCACGGCTGGTAGGTGTTACTCCCACAGGGAAAGTTGCAAGCAATTTGTCAGATCACAGGCAAATAACCTTGGTCTTTGCAAAGCACAAACAGGACACGAGGAAGGAGAAGAGCTGCAAGGAGAGAGCGAAGGGGCACATACCTCATCTGGCTCACGCGGCTGTCCATCAGGAACGCCCAGTGGTACTGGACAAGAAGTGGGCTGCGGTTGGTCATCTCGATGTAACGCACACCTTCAGTGTCGTTCAAGATGCAGCCAAAGTCCAGGGCCGTGGGCTGGATATGGAGATTCGGAAAGTAGACTTCTCCCCGAACCGTGACCTGCTCCTCATGAGGGTGCTCAAGAAATCGTATCTTCAGAACCTTCTCTACTACCCGGCTACACAAATCCTCTTCATAAGCAGGGTTAAATCTGATGGAGAGATGAAGTTCCTCCCCTATCTCCAGCTTCACGGGCTGCAAGGAAATGAAGAGTATTAATCACCAGTGTGATGAAGTCCCAAGGTCTGGCAGCACGAAACGTGTAAATGTTCAACGTGTGACCCCAGCGTAGGCTTCTCAGTTCATCCTGCGTTTCCTTCACAGTGTGCGCCTGACTGCAAGCCCCACCACGCTCTTGTCTGAGACTATCTCAGGCTCATCTCACTGTGCTCTGCATCAATACACGAGGAAAATAAATATTCTTCTGCTGAATTCGGGACCCACAGAAGCGATGTGCTAAATACCCAACTAAATCAGCACTCTGGCACACCAGGGCCTTTTGCCCCAGCTCTAGAGGAACTCCTTTACCCTCACAGCACAAGCAGCATGGCACTGCAGCCTCACCCTTGCAGGAGCTAGTCACTGGCACAGCACAGAAGTGGTGGCCATGCCTACAACAAGCGTTTAGCAGAGCCCATGTCCAACACCTTCACCAACAACAGGGCAGGGGCCAGGCAGCAGCTGGAGGAGCTTCCTCAGCCTTCCTGAAAGCAGGGCTGCCCTTGAAGAAAGCAAGCTCCTCCTGAGGTTATCTGAGAACGGCTGCTGGAGAGCTCGATGGCCTCCAAGAGACACCTTTACTACACGGCTTGCCCAGACCTAGCTGCGGGCTCCCCTCTCCTCACGTCTTAGAGCCAGGATGTATTTCCCCAGTTCAGATGATATTTCATTTCCTTCAGCAGCTCGTTTCAAATCTGATTTAGTTCAGGCCAGTCTACCACTGAGTCTAAAGAATAAACTTCTCTACTAGAGGACCTCCCAACAGAAACGTACCACCACACTCCCCCCTCTTCAAACCCCACCAGCAGGAAGGCCCACGGCTGCTCACCTGAACGTCTGCAGAGAGGGGCTGCTGGTCTGCACCGCAGATTAAGAAGGGCTGCTCTAAGGCCAGGACAATGCTGAGTGGCAGGGAGGACGCGTTTCTTAAAGAAAGAGGCTGGTACTGCAGAGTTAGGACATCACTGGGTTGCTACAGAAACAGGACACAAGGGAAAAAAACAACGTGAAGTGGCCATGGAACTCCTTCCCTTTCTGATGCATTTCAAGTTTTTCAACCCCAAAGGGCATACACCTCTATTTACTATTTTTATTAGTTTCTACCCTTCTAGGTGGTTTTTCTCTAAGTATATCTGATGCCTTTCATATTTAGAAACCACAGCATCCCCCGGGGACAGGGAAACACTCTTGCATACAGAGGAGGGAATAGGACCCCGCGAGGAGGCAGCTGCATGAACAAGATCAATAGCAGAAAGTGAACCCAGACCACTTGTCTCCAGTTTTGTATCCTCCCTCGAGAAGAATGGCACAAGATGATTTTCACTCACATACAGTAATTTCTTACAACCTTATCAGCTCTAGTAGCCTCATAAAAGCAGTGATGCTGGTCAGAGGAGAAAAGCGAGCAGGATTTGGCCCACAGTGGAGAGCCTGCAGCAGCCTAAGGTTAGCTTTGAACATCTACAGGCACATACAGCCAGCTAGAAACCTCAACAGTCGGGCTGCAACAGGTGTCCTGCTGCCCCTGCTCCAGTGACAAGCTGTCTGTAGCCTCAAAGCTCAGCTCTGCCTAAGCTATTTCTTCCTGTTTATGCATTGCTCTGGGCTACCTGCATGGTTTATATCAACTAGACAGTGTTTGGGAAACTGGTTCTGGATGTATCGATATCAAACAGCTGCAGCGTCGTAACACTCGATAAATCAGAGCGCATGGCATCAAGCAGACCACAGGCAGACATCAGGGAGAGCTGAAAAGCTTCTACTTAAACCCAAACTGCCTGCTCACAGGATTCTGTGCTTCTCTGGAAGCCTGGGAACCAGAGGAGAGACCTGAAAACACAGAAACTAAATAATGAAATATCTTCTCTTTTTCAGACACCTCACGGGAGAGTGAAAGGTGATGCAGGAGTCAGGATCCAGAGGCTAAAGGGCATCTGCTTTGCGCTGGTGTTATCGTCACTGCAGCTGAAGGATGTCTGCGGGTCCTTTGAAGAAGGTGAAGCTTGGGGAATTGCAAAGAGCTAGCATCCATACCAACAGCAGAGAACGCAGAGAGAGACAAGAGATGACAGGTTTTTCTCATCAGCCTGAGGAGCTGACAGGAATCTCAGTTCTTCTCAGCTTCCCTACAGGATCAGTGTTCAGACATCACTGCGCCTTGGAGGATCCCCAAAAACCTCCCTTCACACCGAGTACAGGAACTGGTGTCTCTCTAGAAGTAGCCATGATCCCCCTCGGCAGAGCAGCTGTTATCTCAGTTTTACTTGGGTGAAGTTAAACACCAGTCCCATCTCTAAAAACATCTTCACTTACTTTATGAAGCACCTCAGGACGGGTGAGGAGGGGGTTTAGCATCGCTCAGCTGCAGCACTCTGCTCGCCCACCTGCAGCCCCAGCACACGAGGTGCCTGTGCAAAGCCCACGCTGTTCTCGTGGGTCCCACACATCTCGCCCTGTGCCCTTGGCTCAGCAGCTCAATTCTGTCTCCACATCATGAAGGCAGAATACAGCTGGTGGGACTGCTCCCAATCCCAGAGGAGCGAAATATTGATCTCAGTGTTAATGGCAAAATCTTGGTCCAGCTCAGCTCAATAGTCAAAGTCCCACGGACTTGGAGAAGCCATTTAACTTCCTCCTTTGAACACAAGCACACACCCCCACCAGGCTTTCAGTCATCAGCCATGCTCTTCAATGCCAGGATGAAATCCAGAGACTTACCTTCTCCACCCGGAAAGTGATTTCTCTGGAGGACATCTGCAGGACGGGAGCAATGAACTCGCACGTGACATCCACTTGCTTTATCTGTGCCTTCCCTGCCTTGCTCCCCACGACGGTGTGGCACAGCAGCCGCTCCTTCACCACCTGCACGGAGGAGTCACCCGTCACTCAGCGGGGGCCAGCAGGGCGTCCCGAAAACGCACTGCATTTGCTACCCACCCAGCCAGAGACCGTATTACCGCCATCAAGTTACAGCCACTGGGCTCCTCAGCAGTCCCCTTTTCTTTTTATGCTGCATCCTATTTATTCTGCTCTCAAACGTCCGTAATGCTACAACCCACTATCCACAAAAAGCCCTTGTGAGTCATGTGCTGCCTACAGTTGTAATAGTCCCTGCCCCAAATGATTACTGTTTTGATTTGTACCACTGCCAAGCATAATACTTATAGAAAGCTGTAGGAACTGATTTAAAAAAAAAATAATAATACAACTATATTAAGGAAAACAGGTGATAGAAGGGCCAACGCTAGCAAACCCTCACTTGGAAGCTTAGTGGACAGGATCCATGGGAAAAACCCAAATAGCCAGACGGCCTTCAGGTAAAGAGGGGGCCACTCATTCCTAGCAGGTACCGTGCCCTCCTAGAGCTGGTTTTAAAAGAAACCTCCCCAGGAAAGAGATGTCTTGCAGTTCACATGAAAACCCTCTGCTTAAGCTGGATGCTCTTACACTTAAGACTTTTTCCTGATTTCTCATGGTTTCAGTTCCCCAAATTCCTCCCTTCACTTCTCACTCTTCCCTCTGATACAACACCACAACCCAACTCCTCCTCGGAGTCTACAGACTCAAAATCATCCATGTTGCGTGTGCAATGCAGGGAGTTGGGCTTCTGACCAACCTCAAGAGTATTAAGTTCTCAAGACCCGAGGAAGGTGGAAAGCCCACTCCCAGGGTCTTGGCTTTGACTGCAGGAGGCAGGTAGCCACAGCTCAGCTCACAGATCCCCTTTTGGCTTTCCAGGCAAGACAGCCTCACCTGCACCCTGGTCACTTTATTTCCTTTCTGGTACCTTTTCCCCGTTTCAGCAAAACAAACTGCACAGGGACAGTCCCATCGCAGTCAGCTAGGTGAGTAATCGAGTATTCCTCAAGCTACCACCAAGGCAATCCTTTCAAACACCTTTCAAAACACAAGTTTCAGCAGGAGCTTGATGTAGATTTATTCCACATTCACCTAAATATCTGTGGTCAGCGGTCTTGGAGAAAGGGAATGTACACCAGGGTTAGCTGGCAGCTTCTCTGCAGAGTTGGATTTCCCTGGAAAGAAGGGTCCAGGGAGGAGAACACCCAGTGATCCTGCTGAAATCTCCCCCTCTGAGCTGCCATCCAAGGGTGCTGCGAGACCTGCCTGCCCTTGGGACCCCGGGACTGGCTGAGAGACTGGGGCAAGCTGTTATGGAAATATTGACAAAGGCCAAGCTGTCAATTATAATGATCTCTGCGAACAGTTTCCCACATGGATGAACATCACCCCGATCACTACAGCTGACACACTGTTCATTTTTCTGCTCCAGGACTCAGTCCTAGACAAGCCCTCTGCCCATGTTTGTCTACAGAGGAAAAATGATGCTACTCCCAGACACTCCCTCCCTTCACAGGTGTTTTGTTTTACTCACTGCTTCCCCCAGATACATTACTTTGCACTTTTTTATTTACTTTCTGCCTGTGCTCCTAGTCTAAGTGTAACTTATTTTCTCTGCCCTTCCTTTCTGCCTCAGCACATGACACCTTGTAACCTGCCATTTGCCCCTGAATTAGCAATGTTTCCTTCAGCCCGTGTTTTGGTATCAGCAGGTTGGGTTTACGGTAGCCATGGAAACATGAAAAAGCCTTAGGAGCTGATGGTGGCCAGGGAGGAAAGCAGCTGGTGCTGCCATGGTAACTTGTGGCTCTTGAAAGCACTTGCTCCTGATTGGGAAGTCTCAGCCCTCGGGGGGGACCTCACCTGGGGAGTGCTGGAGAAGCCTTCCAGCACCATCTCCATAGTCTTGCCCGGCATCAGCTCCACCCTCTGCGGTTGAACCTTAAACACAGGGCAGGCAGGTCTGGGGCTCTGGGAGGAACCTTGGCCCTTGGTGGTGCTGACAGCAGGGACACGATCGCGCTGCTGAAACTGGCCAAAACCTTCTGTTGACCAGTAGAGCCAACGGGTGCGCCGTCCTTTGTTTGTTATCTTGAAGTGGTAACAGCAGGGATCCAGGCTGGAAGAGAAAAAGAGATGGAAAATGTCATGGGAGCTGCTATCTCCCAGCGGTCACCCAGCTTCAGCACCCTGATGGCGTTATCTGACTGCACACTCAGCAATAAAAGCACCTCCAAAAAGGCTGACCTAGCTCAAAGCTTCAGCAAAAGCCAGACCTTGGTTGCCCCTAAGCTTATCAGCATCCAGCAGCTGCTCTGTTTGCGTACAGCAAGGAAGAGCTGCATGAAGATCATCATCTCAGCTGCTGCAGACAGAGCATCACCAGCCTAGAGACCCTCCAGTAACCTGGGCACCCCTTGCCTCGCTGGCAGGGCCCCTGCCCTGGCACCCACGTTATCCCCTCACCCCCCATCCCTTAGGGAGCATCCAACCCTCATCACCCCCAACATGTCATCCTTTGCCTGAACAGTGCAGCTGGTTTTGTGGTTTAGGAAGATAAATGCACTGTGAGAACACAGGATCAACAGAAGTTTCCCCAATACAAACATGGCAGCAAGACCAGGTCTGGCTGCTGAGGGGACAGAGCAACAACGAGAGATGAATAACGAGAGCTAGATATAAACCAAAATGAATATTCAATGGAAATTGATTTCTTCATGTAAAGAAACACTAACTGCAGGCTAGTCTGGAGTAATTATTTTACCCTCTATAAATCTGAGCATGACCAGGACATGAATTGTTCCTGGAACAGTTACTGGTTTTTTGAAAAGGACAGAATACACGGCTTACAAAATGCATGTCTGCCACAAGCAGCTAAATACAGACCTGAGAGTGTAGAACAAACCAGTCTTTGAAACAGGCTGTTAAAACATGATGCGTACAAGCTTAGTGTGAAATGGTTTATGTGGCGGACAGCACAGATGAAAGCCTGGAGAAGCTCTGGGTGGATGCACAGTTTGGGGCTCTGGGAAAGCCCAACTCATCTGAGATGTTACCTGGGTCCCATCTCAGCTCACCTGGCGGCAGCTCTGCAGCCGACAGCAATGGCAACAACTCCAGAGTCTGCAGACCAAGACGTGAAGGGGGGCAGAGGACGATGACACGAATCACAATGACATTGTCCGCTCCGTTGGGTAGCCAATTTGTGGCTGCACAGAGCACAGGACACGCTGGACAAGCGCCAACCTCCCTGCAATGTCCCTGCTTATGTGGGTGGCTTGTGCATGCGTATTTAAACCCCCAAAGTCTATCCTAAAGAATAGGATCAACCTGCTCTTTCTACTCCAAAATTTAGGTACCGGACCACCGTGGAGCCTCTTGGCAGCCAGGGAAAGGAACAGGCACCTCGAGAAGACTATTCTTCCTGTCCCAAGAGGTCTCCCACACAAGGCAGGCAGCACTTTGAAAAGGCTTATTTGTCTCCCATTTACGGGAACACGCCTGGTTTCAGACACAGGCGTTAGGACCAGTGACTCCCCTCCTTTGAGCTAAGCTCTTTAATTACACTTTCCATTTATGCCGCCCAAACTCAGTGGGCTTCTCCTCCTCTCCCTTTCAGAGCTGGTCCTGCAGCCACCCTCGCCTGCCCGTGCCTCAGGCTGCCGCTGTGGCGGTGACACCAAGGAAAGGTGGGAGAAACGAGGAAAGAGCGACTGCGTCTAATAAAGAGCAGCCTGGCAGGGGAGATGGGGAAGGCGAGCAAACTGAGGGATGGTACGGGGCAAAGAAATTCTGCTGCTCCTCCAGGACTGCAGGCAGAGGCCAAACAAAACAGCACCATTAATTTAGTCAAGGACCTGCTAACAAGCTACCACCAAGGTTTTCCGCTGTTGCGAGATGATACTCCATAGTGAAGGGAAAAACAAGCAACATTATCGCAAAGGGAAATATGTTTATACTTGTAATGTAGCATTTTCCACCCAGAGGCTTCCAGGACCTGCTGTTTTCCTCCAAATCTTTATTTGAAAAAGTGAGGAGATATATGTATTATAACTAAAGACAAGTCAGTGACAATTTAACAGCTGGTTTCTATTTTGGTGGCTTTTGAGGGTATCTAACAACTTTCAAATGGCCATAGAAGGTTTCTAAAGGAAGCCCTGTGGCTTCAGGAAAACAGAGCCAGGACCTTGAGCGCTGAAGAACAACTAGCCTGAAGGACTACAGCAAAACTCCTTCTTGCTGAGCCCACGCCAGAAGAAGACGCTGAGAGATCCCCTACCTGAAGTGGGGTCCCAAGTTGAGCTCCGGCGCAAAGGGTTTGTCAGTGACAATCATGGTGCCAATGCCAACAGCCCGGACGGGGATAACGTAGGTGTGGCTGTTCTCTATGAACAGGTTCACCTCGTCCTTGAATTTCTCCGTGTCATCCAAGTTCGCTATGACAGACACAGACACCTCTGTCTCGGGGGGAATCACTCCTTCACTGGGTTCAATCCTCCAGCGCGAGCATTTGTCAGTCTGTAAGACAAGCCAAACACTAACTTAGCATGGAAACCATGGACCCTGGTCTCTTGTGGGGTGCAGGAAAAGGAAGGACTAAAGTTATGAGGCAATGCAGAGGCCGATATACCCTGTGAGCCCCCCGGGTACACCGCAAGCTGCCCGGGGAGGGAGTGACCGGGACAGCAGTGCCTGAGCAGCTCTGCAGGTCAGTGCCTGGTATGAGCACGCAAACCCCATCATTCATACACCAATACCACCCACCCCAGGTGGCTTGCTCTCTGCAGAGATGGAAAGCAGGTTTTCATTGTGGAATCAAAGCAAGCTGCCCTGGGAATCCCCCACTTTGAGGTTACATTTATCCCCCAAACAGCTGGAAAAGCAGCACGGGGGAAATTCAGCCCCCTCCTTGGCCCAGGGGGCTGAGCCTGTACTCTCACACACTGCCTGATGCTCCATCCACAACACCAAGTCCACAGTGCCAGGTCTGGGCTAACCAGCCCCAGAAGTCTGACCCACCTAGCATGGAGAAGAACAAACCTCCTCTGAACCCGTTTTCAAGCCCCTCACAGATCCCCCCTCCAGTGGGGAGCACACCCCACCCAGCCTCAGCACACGAGCCTGTCCTGGCTGCATCAGCCCTGCTCCCCCTGCCAGGCAGCAACCCAACCTCCTTTGGCTGTGCAGCTTCTCACACTACGCAGCCTCCATGAATTAAAGAGCCTTTTTCTGCAGCCAGTCTCCAGAGGTGCTCTGCAATGCGACAGAGTCCACCGTAGGTACACGACCCTTACACGTACATTCTTGTGCAACTGGTTTGACCCCCAGTAGGTGTGAAACTCACCTCACTGCGAGCAGTTTGAGGACAGACCTCACACCCTAGTCTCTATCATTAACAGCAGTTCGACAGAAAGCAAATGCAGATCTAACAGGGAAACCGTGTGGAAACCCATGCCCTTTCAGGAGCAAAGGGCCACAGCGTTCTCTTGGTCTCAGAGCTCCAAACACATGACTCTTAGAGATAAATACTTTCCACAAAATAAAGGGAGAACTTGCAAAAATGATCCAGACTCATTTCTGCTCAAACATCTATGCAAATTCTCTGTTTTACTGAGGGGTCCCCCAGCTAAAACTGCCCCCAGAGCCAGGCTCCTCTTGCTGCATTGGGATGGAATACGTTGCTTTCTCAATCATACAGTGGTATGCAAATGTTGCATATAAAAATCAAGTCACAGGTTGCTTGACAGTCATTTTTGTTAGAAAATAGCCCCACAGATACTTACCATCTTTGCCCTGAAGGATGCAGGGATGACACTCTGATTGGAGAGATGGAGAGTTCGGGAAGCATCTTGTATAACTTGGATACTGCCAAAATTTATCTTACTTGGATGCACATAGACAACTGGTCCTTCTCCAGTGCTCACTAAATGGATTTTCTGCTCCAGAAAGAGGGTAGGAAAGATCAAAAAAAAAACCAACAGAGAAAGTTTAAAATGATTAGACAGCTCTAAGGGTACTCCTAGACTGGGGGATAATTATGGCTGTTTGAAGTTTTTTCAGTGTTGTAAAACCGAAACAGAAGGCCTGGAGCAAGTGTGGGATCTGGACTGATCCCATCTGAAAGCCACAAGCTCCCGTTATCAGGGGATAAAGAAATCCTGTTTCCCGTGTTTGGTTTTTCACACCTCCTCCACACTGTCAACTCTCCTTCCTCTACCTTGTGCCTGCTCCCACTCCTTTTACTGCTCAGTCTTGCCCCAGACCACCCTCCCTGACTTCTGCTGCTGCACAGCACACTTGGACAGTGTGGACACAGACTTTAGTCCCAAAGCTACACCTGTGAAAGCCAGCACAAGTCAGAGGCAAAGCAGGCCCTTTAGAGTAGAGATCACGCAAGTTAGTTGCCTCTGATTTGCACATACGTGTATTCCTGGTATTATGTGGATAATGGGCATTAATTATTAATTACATCATTCAAGCAGTATTGTTTTCTTTTGACAGTCTGAGACCCAAAAGTTCTGTTCTTGCAGAACTGGCACAGACTATTGGAGGAGGAATGTGGATCCCTTGGCTAAACCACCTCCTCACATCATTAAAAACATTCAGGAGGCATTCAGGAGATTTAGTAGCATCATTTCCACTTGTTTTATTAAAAGTTTAAATCCCTGTAACAACTTTCAAAATGTCAGCCTTTCTTTGTTACAGAAAGCTTAAGGTTCCCAGGAACCCTCTGACATCCTCTTTCATGCCCAGAGAGAGGAGAAGACGTTTTGAAACAGCTGCTTCAAAAGTTGATATCATTTTAAATTAAAGTTTAATTAACTATATTTGTTCTCGATTTCAGCTAGATGAAGCCAGGACACTACAGACAACATTCTCTTGCCTACATTTTGTTGTCATTGCTGCTGTTGTGTATGCCTAAATGTGAACATCATCTTTCAGGAGGCTTTAGTCCAGGAATGCTTTGCCTCATCCATTTCCAAACTTAGTAGAAAAAAGAGTCTCTGTGCTCCAGGTGCAAGCGGTGCGGAGACTCATGAGTCTTTGGCTGGGGCTCTGGCAAAGAGATATGATGGATGTTTCTCAGAGTGATGGGCCTGACTTTCAGCATGGCCTCTCACACAGCGCTTGCTTTAGCAGGATTCAGGGACGTCCCTGCGTGCTCCTGAACAAAAGGCCTAACGAAGCACCAGTGCTGTTCATCTAACAGCACAGCAGAGTATGAGACCCAGGGGTTGTTCTGGGCTTCAGACTGGCCTTCTTATCCCGTCTGACCTACCGTAATTAAATGCTGTGTCGGACACTTAGATTACCACCTAGGATGATACATCCTTCCTCTTCTCTAGGTGAAGGGAAGTGGCTGCAAGTATACTTGAAATTACAAGACCTCCTGACCTTGTTAATGTATAGAAACCAGTAAAGTAGGACGTTTAGTTTTAACGTTAACCATCACTTGTGTTTCACTAGCTTTTATTTTTCTCGTATTTTACTGCAATGTATATAATTTCATTTATACTCTTTTCCTACCTACCCTCTGACATCTTACCCACTTGTAAAACATCTTGAAACCTGTAACTCCTTGCCTAGTGGAGATAAAACAGGCCTTGCACAGTCTGGCAAACTCCCTGAGTACATCCCTGATAACAGGGACCTAAAAATGCAAGACAAGCGCCTGAGAAGACGCCAGTGTCAAGAAAAGCGACTGGAAGCTGGTTTAAACCAACCCCCTCGAAACAAACAGGAGCCGAAGGAGGGATGAGGTCACTCCATGACCATGTACGGACATGGGAAACCTAAAGTTCAGCTAGCAGACAGTGTGAGGAAGATGATGTGGACCACCAAGGGGGGGAGAAGACCCTCACTCTATTTTTACTACGCACGCTCAGACTATGTAAATGAGTTCTAAGAACCCATTAGCACAAGACTGTCTTTTCTAGGAAGCTGATGCATGTGTATGCTTTTTGTGTATATTAGTCAGAGAGTTTTGTTAGTAAGTGTGGCACTCATGGTGGAGCAATCCCCAGCGCTGCCCAGCTGCGAATAAAGAATCCCTGCTGAACAGTTATACTCAGTTCTGACTGTGGAGTGAAGCTCTTTGTTTCACAGGCATTAGCTGTTGCGTATGCCACAAACTCCTTCTTTCCTTGTCCACACCAGCATATATTACAAGTTCTTGCTTTCCCGGGAAGGATCCCCGGAATTAGCAACCCTGCCTTACGCTTCACAGCCCACCAAGATGAGTCGCACAAAGGCCCACGTCCCCTGGAACTCACCAGAGGGGATTCTTCACTCCCAAACACTGCAACATGAGCAACAGTGTCCTGCTCTCCTGTCACCTGGGCCTCCAGGGTCAATGGGACCTCCACCGAGCCGCGAGGCTGGACAATCCCCCACGGCACGGGGCTGGAGTACCACACAGAAGCATCCTCCTTGTGTTCCTGTAAGGGACAGAGTCAAATGCAACACACAGGAGTGACCTTTGAGGAAACTTTGAACTCCTCAACATCTACACAATGGCAATTCACACACATTTTCAAAAATCCCCAGGAGAAAGCAGAAAGGTACAAAGCAAGATGCAAGACTTGTATGGGCTTAGCGTCCTCAGGGGGGCCAAAAGCTGCTGCACCCACAAACACCCACTCCTGTGCTGGCAGCCTCCTTGCAGCAGCTTTTCACAACCCTCTATGTTCTCCTGCATGAAAGCACCCCAAAGACTAGAATATAAACTGCTTCCTAAAAAGTTTAAACTGCTTCCTGAAGTTTATATTCAGGTAGGTTCCTATTTAACTGCTTCCTGAAGTTTATATTCAGGTAGCTTCCTCTTCTCAGCAACCTTTAGGTTTGAATATAAACCAGCAAGGTCTTATCCAAAACCCCTTTTTTCCCTGATAAACCCCTTGATAACATCTGAGGGCAGGAGGCGGATGCAATGCCAAACCTGAGGGAGAACCCTGTAGCAGCCTGGAAGATCGCTGTCGTTCACAAGGGTCAGCATCTGCTGATAAGGGAATTTTAGAAAGCACCGTCCAAACATCACGACGGGGTTGAGCACTCGCAGTGGAGGAACCACGCATCTAGGCAAAGAGATGACCAAGAGGGAATTAGAGATACCGAGAGAATGTAGAGGTCGTTTACTCCCCAAGTAGTGTGAAATAGAGCATAACACATTTGTCAAATAGACACTTAATACCCCTACAGCGATAAATCGCCTTTAACTTCTTCTGACTCAACCACCTCCTGTAAAGGTGGGGCAAAACCCTGGGACTCAGCCTCGCCAAGTGCCCAGGTAGCACATAGTGCCCTGTCCCAGAGCTGCCTGATCAGCTCTGCCCGCTCTTTGCCCCAGGAGGCTTGCAAGGACCCTCCCAACAGTCCCAGCAAGGCGTGAGCTCTGGGGGAGCCTTCCCACCGAGGACCAGCGCTCACCAAGGCGCAAAGAGCACAAGACTCCAGTGTCTCAGTGAAAACGACTCCCTCCTCTCCCACACCGCTGTTGCCCTGCCTGAGAACTCAGCCCTTTGCCCCAGCGAGGGAGGGCACAAGCCACCCCCTGCCTTAGGCAGTGGGGGATCACCCTCTCCCAGCTCCTGCACCCCCACGGCTCCATGCACTGTCTGTCCCCATTTGCACTTGTTTTACAAAACTGCAGCCCAGGCACTGACTGGATGACTCTGCCTGGGAGAGGGAACAGCACAGTGAACTCATCCCTCTTGTAATTAAACCGACACCCACTGCAGCACAACAGCATTGAACCTGGCTGCAGCAAGAACAACTTTTGGCTTCAGTCTGAGAACATTAATGCTCAAAAGAACCAGAGGGAAGCAGAGAAACCTGAGCTCACCTTCCACATCAAGGACTATTTTCCCCTTCATAAGGTCGTGCTTTGAGCTTTCCCTCACCAGTCCTGCCATAAGCCCCTTTCCCATTCGCATGCACCTTCATTAACTGACCCAGACACCAGCTCTCAGCAGGCTGCTCACTGCGGCCCAAATGAATGTTGTAGTTTGGTTGCAACCCAGCACAAGTCCACCACTTGCAGGAAGGAGGAAAGATGGCCCTTTGGAAATTTATTACACCTCAAGCACCAAAAACCAGGCCCATAATGAATATAATTACTGTTCCCCTTAGAAAAAGGCTCAGGGCCATGCCTGCCCGTGGAGCACAGGTGCTGCTTTCAGAACACTGCCGGTCTCACACCTAGCTGGGCAGAACTAGCTCATTAAGCAACACTTGTCATTTGGAGATGCAGCCAGCAAACCATGTGCAAGGCAGCGTGGTGCTGGATGCACGAGGAGAGACGACGAGCTGCAAGGAAAGCGCCGATACCTGGCTGTGAGGAGCAGCGCCGACACCGCCTTGCCAACACCGCACACGTCCACCACCAGTGCCAGCTCGTAGCTCTTCACAGTGTTGGAACACAGGGTGACCTGGGGGAAGAGAAGAGCATCAAACACTTCATCACTCCCAAAAGCCATCGTCCACATGTGCTGTCCTCCGGTTCTCGTTCCACGGGCAGGAAAGGGAGGATTTTGCCCTAACTCTTCTGCTGGTCCATGTACAGAGCACAGTTGCTGGGAGTAACAAAAGCCTTCTGACAAATCTGCTTTGTTAAATACACCTTGCACTTACCAGGGCATACGTAAGCACGATTAGATTAATGCTCTACTCACCACTGTATTAAAATTAAGGGACTAATTTTTAATCTCAACTACAACAGCATAAATGCAGAGGCAATCTGTTGACTTCAACATTCAGCTTTACGTTGGGAAGCTGAGGGCAAAATGCAGCCCAGCAGGTGCTGTGCAGTTCATGGCTGCCAGAGCTTTTCCAGTCCCCACTGGAGATCACCGCAGTGAATACAACTCATTCTGCTCATCAGGAGAGGAGAAATAAGACCGGAAAGAAAAGCAAACTGCTTTATACAATGACATCTCTCTTTTTAACAGCCACCTTCTGTCCTTATCCTTCCTCTGCCCACTTTAAATCAAAGAAACTGCTCAAAGCAGCTCTCAAAAACATATGAATGGCTTCTGTCCTTGACCATACGGTACATGATCTTCAGCTTACGATTTTGGAAACAAAGCAGTGGTCCTTCAGAAAAGCCCCGGAGTAACGCAGCTAACAAAAGCCTAACACTAGTGCAGGTATCTTACCCGCGTTAAACTCAAAGCTAGCAGTGCTAAAGCCCTCTCATCCCTCAGAGAAGCTCCAGCTCCACCCGCTGAGCACGTATGGCTGGATTCTTCCCATACCTGGATATCCAGGAATCCCAGGGGGCGGACGGTCCCTCTGCAGGGCTTTATGGTAAATTCGGTTGGCCTGAGGCGATGTTGGGCTCCCTTTCTCCGGAGTAGGCGAGTGTTGTCTGACATCTGAACAGAACTGCTGACACTGGGCTCTCCCAAGCCGTCCCCAGGAATGCGAAGGTTGAAGGTCAGGGGCACCAAGGAGGTGTTAGTGAGGCGACACGACAAGGTGTGAGGAAAGCCTGGGAAAATGACACAAATATGAATTTATGCACCAACTGTCCTGTGATTCCTGGTGTGAATAGCCTGTTATGATAAAACTGGGTTTGGAGTTCAGCTCTTTTCAATCTGAAGTACAGCTAACTGAGAAGCTACGCAAGGAATTAATTGTCACTTAAGTTCCCTTTTACGCTGATGACAGAGATTGCTTCCTTGGAAATGCCCACTCTTAGCGATGCTGAACACCACAAGTTTCTCTCTCTCTAACTGTGAGGAGCTCTCTCACCTGCCCCCAAACCAGCACCAATTAGTTCTCACTTACAAGTGTCCATCCAGACAGACCATTTATTCTGAAAATTCAACCCGTAAAATGCCCTGTGAACTCTGCGAACACTCCTACAGTTTTCAGTATATAAAGTCATCGAGGAGAAGCTACGGTAAAAGAAAGGAAGGATGAAACTGGGAACGACAGCATGATGCAAAGCACTCTAACGCAGTTTCTCTAGGCAGGATCCTTAAGGCATCTCCTGTCTGGGGCTACCAGACTGAGCACATGACAACTCCCAGCCCACCGCACTGGAGGCAAACCTGATGCTTGCTCAGAAATCAGCAGGAGCCATGTTCCACCTTCCCTAACGAATGGGACATGGCTTCCACACTGCACACTGGCCCGCAAAGGTCGACATCACTTTAGCTGTGATACTCGCCTTCCCTCATGGAAAACCAGTGACACAACCACACCTGGTGGGGTGTTCTGCAGAGACCTGCTCTGGCGTGGACATCTGGCTTGGCTGGCCAGCTCTGCGAGAAGGAGACATCTCCCGTGGCCTGCTTACCAAGCGTCCTTTGAATACAGACGGGGAGAAAAACCAACTGCAGCCACAGCAGGGAGTTTCTCCATGTCCAACAACAGTGACCACTGCCCACCTCCAGCAGTTACTCCAGCAGGGAGGCAGGAGGGGCACAAAAAGGACAAACACAGACTTCACAGTCCCAAACAAGACCAAAGTCGCCAGACACAGGTCAACAGTCAGCAGCGCAGTTAAAAGAAGCAAAAATACAATAGCTGCCTTCAGCTGAAAAGGCCTTATTAATGAAATGAGATTAAGGAGGATGAATCTCCTATTACATAACCACATTTCTGCCTGGTGTGTTCCTTGTTGTTTTATTCAAAAGAAAATAAAGAAGTGGCAGAGTGGTGATGGAGGGAGGGGAGAAGCGGCTCAGGAAAGGTAATGAGTCTTCTTAAAAAGTCCATGAACAGCTTGAAAACACAGAGACATCCTGGGCACAGAATGATAATGGCCCTTCAGTCAATCCACAATTGATTTCACATTTAAACTGCAGATCATCTCAGTAAAAAGCCTTTTGTGAGACTGAGATGGAGAACCAGAATCTGCGTTTCAACGGAGACGCTCTGGATGCTCAGCCCCCGGCTCTGTCAGCAGAGCTGGGCTTGTGGTGGGGAAGGAGGAGCCCATGGTCCGAGGACATCAGTGCCTGATTCAGGGCTTGGGCATGTTACCTGGTGGGTGACGACGAGGGGCCCTCACAGCATTAATTAACATGTCGCACTGAAGGTCAGGCAGGTAAATGGTATCCTTGCCTTGCAACAGGAACATTTACCCAGAGCAGCTACAGGCCAGTACGTGGCTTAAACTCCCTTCTGCTGCAGTCCCATCCCCTGGGCCCTTCTGGGACAAGGACTTTCACAGTCATTCTGCTGCCAAGGATTGGGAGATTGGGGCTGAACAGACTACGAGGACACCAGAAATTACTGACTTTCTATTCCTTTGGTCCTATTTGATCTCACAATGGCACAAGACCGCCTAAGCAACCAGCAGCCCTGGCTTTAACACCCTGAAGGCTGCTATGGAGGAACACAAGTGACAGATAATCTTACGTTAAAGTGCTCCATTTTGGTAATTCACGGAGCTCTCAACCCATGGCCCAAGCCCAGGGCACACTCACCAAAGGAGACATCACCGAAGTGGAGGGCAGGGACGTTGAAATGAAAAGTCGGTCCAATGACACAGCCCCTGCAAGGACAAAGACAGGCAGAGGAGGCGTTGGCTCGGTTAGAGAGAATGGCAAAGCGTTCAGCTTTCCTTATCGCTCGGGTGGGTAAAAGCTGCTCTCGGAACCACGGTGGGTTTCAAATCAACCTGTCACCCCTGTGCTCAGCACAGCACCCATGTGGACAGCAGGCAGCCAAAGCAAAGTGGTCAGCAGCCAACAGCTGCTGCTGAGGCTCAGGGCACCACGGCAGGGTGTGCCCCCATGCTGCTGCTGGCCCCATGAAGGTCCCTGAACACGTGATGGCTCTGTGCCTCGGTTTCCCCACCCGTAATGTGATGGACAGAGGTGTCCACACAAAAGGGGACTCATTGTAACCAGCCTTCCCAGCCACAGGTTCCCTGCTTTGGTATTTCTTAGCTGGAACTGGTGTTTCCATGGAGTATATGAACACCTTCCTCAGAAGACCTGATCCACACAATCATTACACATGCAGGACTTTGGGGCATGAATCCAGGGGAGCCCCAACATCCATTGAGAAGAGCAGCAACAGTTCTACACAGCGGACAGTTGAATCTTGGAGGGAAGTATCAGCTTATCACCAGTGCACCAGCTGACACATCCAAGAGCAACAGTCTTAAACCGCCGAACACGGGTGTCCTGAACCCACCACACCACCTCGCCCATCCTTAAACTCAGCAGACAGGCTCCAAACTCCAAAACTCACTCACATCCACTGAAATCAGTACTTGAAGCTGCACAACATTCAGTAATTGACTTCATGGTTGATGACAATCAATGTCAGCTCTGCCTCAGTTAAAAATCAAGGGCCACAGTGAACAGTGCCTTCTCATTTTATTCACAGGACTGCCACTGTCATTATCCACATGTTCTGCACATGAACAGACCCCAGCATCCCGCAGGAGGGACCTGCGTCCATCCGTGCTGTCCCATTTCCAGCATCCCTTTCCAAACACCAAAGAAACAAGCATCCAGCACCTCATAAGGTTGGTTTCTAAGTAACGAATAATCACCTATGGTCTTGGCACCTTCTGACTGCACAGTCAAAGAGCACTCAAAAACTGACTTTCAGGAGTTTCAATCCAACACTACTTCTCGATTCTTGCAGCTGAATCAGCTCCTAAGAATGAGTCAGGTACCAAATCCCTGCTGATGGTGAAGTTCCTTCTCCAGGGACCTCACACAACCAGACTTGACCTCCCAAGCCCTAACAGCTTACTCTAGATGGAGCAAAGGGAGCAGACACGCTTTCTGTCACAGCATTTGTCAGGAGATGATGGAAAACTACCTCCAAACCAGCCACGACTCGGGATGACACCAGGAAACTGCCAAGGATGAGCCTTGCCAGGCAAGTGGGGAAATGACTGCCATTTCTGCTGAGTGCACCGAATCTGTGCTCTAGGAAGTTAAACTGGAATGACTGTCCAGAAGGCTCAGCCAAGGAGCCAACCCAGAGCTGATAACAGTACAGCTTGCAAGAGAATGGGGGAAAAGGCAGTGGTTTTGGCAACAACTGTGTTTTACAGTAGCATTGAGTAATGCATGCGTGAAGGGAGATCAGGGTCCTGGCAGAGTAGGAAGGATAACACAAGGCGGGAGAGGAACTGCTTGAACTCTCATCCCTGTTCCTTCCTTTGCAGCCCAGTGTCCCACCAGCCAGCTCGCCTCCGTTCAAAAGAACCAGAAGCTTTTCTCCATGGAGGACGAAATCCAGTGCACAAAACCTTCCGAAGAGGGAGGCTCAGCTGGATCTGGTGGGTGGACATCTCAAGGGCATTTGAAAACAAACAGCTTGAGCTGTGGGGCTGGAGAATGACAGAAGGGCTGGAGAGGGATCCTTGAAAAAGGCAAGACAGAGCTCAAGGAGGCAGATGCCATCTCAGGGAGGAGAGGACTGCAATGGGAATTGCTGCTGAGGGACAGCTGCATGGGAGCAGGCGGGTGTGCTGCGGTGCCATCAGATGGGCTGCATAGGAGCCACCATCCAGGGAGGAGGAGTACAAGGATGGGGAAGAAATAAATAAAAAAGGACCAGCAATCCTCTTTCACTGAGACAGAAGGTCTGCACTGAGCCCAGGGGGGTGCTGGCCAAACAGGGCAGCGAGTGGCCACAGAGAAGGGGAGGGCGTGCTGGGCACTGGGAGCCAGGGCATCACTGGGGAAAAAAGGACCACTTCATTTGGCTGTGGGGAAGCCAAAACACAACCATCCCTCTGACAGCTCCTTCCTTCCTTCCCCAGGAGCAAGGCCACTGCGGGGCAGAGGCAGCAGTACTGTATTCTACCTGTGATAAGTGCAGCCTTACCAGCAAAACCTGCCCTTGCTCAAGGAGAAAGCTGCTCATGCAATAACACCCCGTGACCAATTTGGGGGAGGGACAGAGGAGAATAAATTATTTGATTGTGAAATGTTCCCTCTTGATTTCCAAAAAAAGCAGCACTTTCCCTCCAAACACAAAGCCAACGTAATTGTTTCTCTACTGAGGTCAACAGACCTACTCACCACTCTTCTCTTGCAAAGTCATACCCTTTTTGTTCTTTTTTATCTATTTCCCTCACCTTATTGGTAAAGTCAACCGCAGATTCCTCCCACTGCTTTACTGCCTTTGTCTAGTGCCTCCCAGCAGCACCAGCCCAGGAAGCTGGTTGCTGAGGAGGCACAGCCAGCCCCACAGCTCCAGAGCACCCAGCACCAGCCTTCCTGCCTACACCATGTCATCCCACCAGCCCGTCGTTAAAGACCAGCTGGGACAAGTTTGCATGCTGCTGCAGTCCTGAGAAGTGAGCTTTGCCTCTCCTGTCATCAGCTTTTTTTCCCCCTTCTCCCCTTTGCTTGGTGAGGATTATCTTTTGCCGTGGCACCAGCCCATGGGATGATGCCCGAGTCCGTGGGACAGCACCTGCCGCAGAGCTCCCCGTCTCCCGCGTCAGCACTGCTCTGGCTGCAGAGAGGAGGTACCACAGCGCTGGCTGCACAAGAGGACAGCTTGTCCCAACCCATGAGCATGAGAGGTGATGCTGAGGCTGCTGCTACCCATTTGGGATGGATTATTAACAGAGGATTTTAAAAACACTGCCTCTGGCTGTAGTCACCCAGGCTGGCCCATCCCCAAAGCCCTGCTGGCCTTGCTGTGTGTTCAGGGGGGGTGGCCCAGACCATCTACCGCCCAAAGCTGATGCCATCCCGCTGTCTGCCGTGGCCCAAGGACAAATGAGCTACCTGTAGGAAGGAGTCACTCCAGTTCCTGGGTACCCGGACTGGGCAGCAGGCATCTCCACACCTTTCCTGTACCACCTCCAGTCAAACTGTTTTCCAGCATGGGTAGTCACTTAAAGCCCCGGGGCCCTCACACAGAGACGTGTGAGAACCTACTGCTTCCAAATTCTGTGCAAACAGCGTCCTGGAAAGTCACAGAGCCACCCACCTCAACCATGAAGGCAAAGCTGCTTCCCAGAGGAACCCAAGACTTTGAAAGTTAAACTGGGTATTGAGAGCACAGGAGTCATGGTCACAGGTGGCAGCAGGTCGAGGGAGCTGATCCTGCCCCTCTACTCCACTCTGGTGAGACCCCCCCTGCAGTGCTGTGTCCAGCTCTGGGGTCCTCAGCACACAGAAGACATGGACCTGTTGGAGCGGGTCCAGAGGAGGCCACAAGAATGATCAGAGGGATGGAACACCTTTCCTGTGAGGACAGGCCCAGAGAGTTGGGGTTGTTCATCCTGGGGAAGAGAAGGCTCCGGGGAGACCTTTCAATACTTCAGGGGGGCTTATAAGAAAGATTTGAACTGGATTTTTAGTAGGACCTGTCATAATAAGAGAAGGGGTAATGGTTTTAAACTTAAAGAGGGAAGATTCAGACTAGTTATAAAGGAAAAAATATTTTACAGTGAGGGTGGTAAGACACTGGCACAGGTTGCCCAGAGCAGTGGTAGATGCCCCATCCCTGGAAACATCCAAGGTCAGGTTGGACGGGGCTCTGAACAACCTGATCGAGTCGATGACGTCCCTGCGCATTGCAGAGGGTTGGACTAAATGACCTTTAAAGGTCCCTTCCAACACAAACTATTCTACAATTCTATGATTTCCTCTCACAGACAATTACACTTCATTTGCTGCTGCAACTGCAAGGTTCAAACTGAAGTCAAGATTAAAAAGCCCTGGCTCTTACTGTGGGGATGCTAGGATCCGAGCCAAGACTAAGACCTTAGACAACATCTTTTTTTCTCTGTTTCATCCTAAAATGAGGTAGGTGGGAGATGATTACCCAGAGACAGCTACAGACGTGCCCACCAAGCTCCTATAACCCTCCTCACCTGATAGTCAAGGTCACAGGCTCAGGGGATCCGTTCACACTGAACCTGAATTCTTCTGTGAACTCCCCCAGGATGGTGGAACTGAATGAGATCCGGATGACTTGCAGCCCGTCCGGCAAAATGATGCCCTCCTGGGGGAGGAAGGTGAAGCAGGAGCCCAGAGCTGTAGCTGGAGGGACCAAGTTGAAGACAGCGTCGATGGCTCCTTTGTTAAACAGCACCACCTGCAGCAGCAAGAAAGCAAAATGGAAATACATAAGGAATCTTCCTTTCTTACAGAAGGCTGATTTGTCTTCTGATTAAGCAATTAACGTCTGTAAAAAGCAGAAGATGCTGTGTGCTGCTGCTTGGCAGAAGCCAAAGAAAATGCAACAGGACAAGTTCTGCCTTTGGGTTTTTCATACAAAGCAGTGACAGCTTCATAGAAGCAGTCACTCGGGGTTTATTCCACTGACACAGAGCACCCCACTTCGACTTGCCGTGCAGAGGAGCTGCTCAGCATCACCAAGTCGATTCAGACCTGTCCCTAAGAGCAAGGAAGGGCAGTTGCAGCATTACTAGTGAATCATCACACAACTGATTCTGCTCCCGACGAGTCCGATCCTGCCGAGGGCAGAACACGTTGCAGCCAACAAGTTTACTGCATGTAGAAGACACCTCAGGGCAGCACTATAGCCAACTTCAGAAGCACTCCCCAACTCTGCTATGGTATGTAATTCAGTTTTCTCATTTTTTCTTTAATGGGATACTTTCTTAGTCTTTGCTCAAACAGACGTGTCAGGAAAGGATGAGCGTGTGGTGCACAGCAACTCCATCTATTCCAAAGAATTTCTCTTTCCTAAATATTCACAGCCACCATCTAAGACTTTACCGTTATCAGAATAAACTGCAAATTTAGAACTAAGCCGTATTTTGTTGAACACTTGAGAGATCTACTGCCTCGATCAAGTGACACAATCCCGCAGCACTTGTTGAGAGTCAGCTCTTCTCATGCTGGGCGAGAAATGCCCACAGCTGCTGCGAGTACCAGCACGCTGTCAGGCACCAACAAACCCACCCGAAGCAAAGCGGTAAAGGTTCTGATTGCTGCGGGGTGATATCCTGCCATTTCCATGGACTTAACTATCTGCTTTGGATTTCTTTTCCCTAACTTTTGTCCTTGTAAAACCTGGTAGAAAAATTGAGACAGAAGCAGAGACATGTCCCTTATTTTTTAATTTTGCAGCTGCTGTTAAAAATATTCACGTATTCAAGCTCTGCAAGGGTAACCTGAAAACTACTCTCTCCTCTCTTGTCTTTTACACCTCAGTTACAAATTGCACTTAGGGATCCAACGCTGAACTGAGGTTTACCTCCAGTCTAGCTGCTTAGTACAGCACTAACAGTATCATCTACTTAGTCACATTTTCTCAAGTCATGAAAATAATAAAATGGTAATCAATAAAGTATCACCATTACAAATGCATAGAGAGCACAATATTTTGGTAAGAAAACACCTTAATGTGTCCTTCCCTGCCACAGTCAAACTTTTGAAAGTATTGCCTCATTTTCTACCTCTTTCAGTTGCCCTATCTTATTTTTTTGCAGAAGACTTGACACCACTGGCAGGGGGAGGCAAATATGTAGAAAATTCCTTTGCTTCATTTCCAGAAATGCTTTGCTCTTCATAGAGATGCAGCAAATCTGAAGAGTGGCGAGAGACTGGTCAGCAAGGGAAAGCACTCCCAGTTCCATTGCAAGACACAGCTCTGAGCCAGAGGCTGGACAGCTTTCCTCCAACTCCCAGGAACCGGCAGCACGCACTTAACCGAAAACTGGCTGCAGTGGACTGGAGTTCAAACACAGTAAATTTGTTCCAGCTGCTTTTTAACAGCCCGGGTACAAAGGTGCATTGCATCCAGGGCTGGAACAAAAGCCTCTGAATATTTATCTTTTTGTCCCAGTGCTGCTTTCATGGGTCAAGGGGGTATTTTTTCACATGAAGCCTCCCAGCTGATCTCCAAGGAAGGTTGACAAAAAGCAGGGATTAAGACTTCACAAACAACATACACACCTTTCAGATCCCATCAGAAGTATCCAGATTCTGGGAAAGCCCCCGAATTTGACTAGTATGTCAAGTACTCCCTACTCACAATGACCCGAGTTGCCAGAATCCCACAGGTCCACGAGGTTCACTGCTGCCCTGGGAGCCATCAGGATCCCCCCCAGCCCCTCAGAATCCCGACTGCTCACCTCATAGCTGTGCTCTAATCCAACAAAAACCTTCCCGATGTCCAGCTGCTCAAAGCTGAAGCGGAGCCGAGGCCCTATGCCTTTCCCTTTGATGCGCAGGGGCAGCCTGGTCTCACGGCCTGGGGAGAGATTTCCACTTCAGTACAGTAATTCCCTCTGTTATCCTGGACTGTCCAGGCTGCCTCAGTGCTAGTCCCTGACTCGGGGCTGGATGGGACCAGCTCTAGGTGCTCCAGGAGGAGATACAGGACTCTTCCCTTCCCTCAAGAGATATGCCTTGGGGCTGGCTTCTAATTTCTAACCAACCCCTCAGGCTGGTTTCTCATTTAGCCATCAGTTTGCACCCTGAAAAAGCGATGCTGAGTTTAAAACACAATCTCTGAATTTCTTCCCATGTGCTTAGATGAGCTCTGAAATCCATTCAGTGAAGGCACAAAGCTCATGAAACAGAACTGAAGATAAAAATACGCCATCTATACTGATGCAATCGGAGACAAGAGCACAGGAGCCGAGAAGTACGAGCCCAGGCAAGGCGAAGCTCCCTGCTAACGGCGGTATGCACGTCTGAGAGCTGCCTCCAGCAGGCAGAGCAGCTCAGCCACTGCCCGTGCCTGATACACAGCTCCATGCCCGGGGCTCCAGGGCTCACCTGCTGCAGCGGCACCTAAATTAGACAGGGCTTTGTGATCTCCAGAGAGAAGCACTCACCTATGCCCACCATGATACCGAGAGCTCAGCTTTGTAAAGACACCTTACCTGAAGCACGCTGAACAGTTATGGAAAACCTCACTGCTGAGGTCAGAGAAGCCATAAACATACTGCTAATACACACACCCCTTGCTGCAAAGGAACTGAGACTGCAAGGCTTATAGCTAAACTCTAAGATGCTCATTTTCTTCCATAAGCCTGCTAAGATGACAGTGTGGGATCTTTGTCTGAAGGATGCTCTGACCCACTGGAGCAGCCTCAAGTGCCTGAATCCTGGCCACTGTAGCTCTTTGGCCTCTACAGGCACCTGGCAGCAGAGCAAATGCTGGCAAACCCACGGCATGAAAACTTATCCCTTCACTGCCTTAGTTGTTCTGGGATCGGTGATAGCCACACATCCTGAGGGCTGGCCTTGGATAGGAGACCACCTGGAAACCGCAGGGACAGTGGGCACGTGCCAGCACCCTGCTGACCACTGATCCTTTCTACCAACTACACGAGAACCGAGTGGGCTGCAAGACTACTTGCGCCTCCACTGTGGGCAACAGAAGCAGGAGAAAGGAGCCGTACCTGAGATGTCGCAGTAGACCGTTTGTTGATAGACTCTGGCTTCTCGGGGTCTAAAGATCACATTAATTTCAGCTGAGGAATTTGGCCAGATATCTCCCTCCTGAAACAGAAGGAGACAGCAAACCATTTATCTTCAAACGTCACATTTCTTGTTTTCAACCACAGCCCTGTAGCCTTTATTTAGAGCATCAATGAAGAGCAGGGAACAGGCAACACTTATCAACAAAATTTATGGGAGTTTGGAAGCAGCTGCAAAAAAACTTTCTAAGTCTCTTACCTTTACTGGCATCTGGTAGAGGTGTTTTGTTAAATTAGGGCTATAACGAAGCAACTAAACTGGCTCACACTCCAGTAGCACCTCAGGAGCCAGCGGTCTGCCTGGGCTACGTGTTCTCTATAGGATGGCAGTTGAGTCAGAGCATGGAGAACCACCATGGATGGTAACCAGGACAGATGTAAAACTATGCAGTGCTGTGAACATGGTATTGCAACACTTCTGACTGAAACACTTCTGGCCTCAGACAGGCTGCAACTGGCAGGTGGCATAAAATACAGATGGTGGATGTATGATGGTACAGCACAACCACTCCAGCTGTCGTACCCTGGCTTTGCTACAGCATAAAGCAAGGTGATACGGGAGGGGATGGCACACCGTGACTCACAGCTACACAAGTGGTCTCTCTGCAAGAGCCCAACCATAAATACATGCAGAGAATCTGCTACATCTCCACCAGTTTGAGTAAGAAAAAGCTGGTCTTGAAAAGCTGGGAACCACCAACTGCTGGCCAAATCACCTGCTTTGCTTTGCAGAGGGGGAAGTCAATGGAAAGAAATCACTGCTCAAAGCAGTCAAAGAAACAAAAGGCAGAGCTGGCAAAAGAAGTACTAAAATGACACTCAAAGTGCACCCTGTCAGCTCAGGGCACTTAGGAGAAAGGCAGTGCCAAAGCCAACATCTGCCTCTTTCCATAAATAACTGAACCCACAGGGAGCTGTGGGATGGACCACGGCTCCCACTGGAGATGGTGCCTTCCACCAAAAACCAAAGTGCTCTGCAGTAGCCTCTCATCTGGATGGGGAACAGCTTGGTTCCCCAGCTGAGGTGCAGATTTGCAGCAACAAACAACACTGTTACCTCCTGGCCCAACCTCTGGATCAACAACAGTAGCACCTTCGTAACCTGGACATTTTGAAGACCACCTCCATCAGCTCAGAGTTCACACGTGACACTGAGCAGTCACCACCAGGCAAGGACAGGACAGCGATGACTTGTCAAGGTCAGTGTAACAGTAACAAGTCCTCGTCCTCCCTCTCCTCTGGTTGCCATTTCCAAGGGGTCAGCTCTCACGGGTCTGCAATGTGACTTACAGCTGAGCTGTGGGGGGGAGGATGCAGCAAACAGCAAGGACTTTGTCCTTTGGCAGCCACCTGGGCCTCCATCACAGCTGCCTCTGCTGACATACCATGTGTAGATGCAAAAATAAACCAAATTTGAGATGTGCTCAGAAAGTCAGAGCTGCGTATCAGCTTGTTTCCCATAGGCTTGGACGACTGCTCAAGTTCTCGGTCACATGGTAATTCCAAAATCATGCCTCCTCTTTTTTGTTGTTATTTTCATCAGCAAGTTAGCCCTATACAGACTGAAGTGACCTGCTGCAGCTTCTACAGACTGCAGCACCTGAAAATACTGGCAGCTAATGGTCCACTGACACAGCAAAGCTTCTGTACAAACCCTGCAAAGCCATCCCACCCAGAAAGCGTTTCCAAGATTACTCTCCCTCCACCAGCTTCTTAACCTCTGGAAGCAATTATTTTCTCCAGTCACCTGTTACAAGGGTTTCATTATTTCTGTGGGGAGCTCCCACACATCACGGGTGAGAGGTGGGAAGAAGAGAGCAGCCACTTTTGGCCAGAAGGTCTGAGGCAGCAAGGTCCCATCTCTGGGGGGCCTCTCCAGCAGATTTACATGGCAGTGCAAGAAGGGTGTCTGCCCAAGCTAGAAGTTACAGGGCTGTCACTGGAGAGAAGGTTGTGGAAGTCAGCAGCAGTGGATTTTTAGATTCTACATTTGATAAAGAGGAGAAAATACTTACTACCATTTGATGTAAAGACACCCATATGCCAGGGGGAAAGACAGGCATGAGTAAAACTGAATGTGAACCTGGTTGTTCCATAAATAATGGAATTAATGGAAATCAAAAGGTTGATAATGCTGGACAATACAGAAGGGGAGAGACTCATGCAGTAGCCCACTTATATTCAGTCCTAGAGCAAACTGTGTAACATTAACACAGCCATTCAGGAAAGGTTTCCACTCGAGAGTTGAGGCCAGGCTACACTTTATGTCCGTATGTCACTACATGGAGCACCAGGACTCGGCGCTGTGGGCAGCCGGACTTCTGGACCTCACCTTAACGCACTTCAGGAGCTCAAGAGCAGGCTAAGCTAGTTGTGGAGACACAGTCCGACTGTAAAGCAGCAGGAGCCCTGGGACACACTCCAAAACCAGCTCTGACACACCGCAGGGTGCTCTTAATGCTCAGCTGATCGGCTCCCACTCTCTACAATATTCCCACCACTCTGACACAACCTCTTGGTCACATCATGCTGCTGTCAGCTACAGTGGTGTGAAACTGCAGCTGTGACAACACTGGTGGCTCTCAGCCTTATATGGGATATAGGAGTAACTGAGAAGATGATCCCCTTCCTTGAAAATAAAAAAAAAATAGTTTCACCTATTTTAAAAGGAAGAAGAGGTTGAGATTATCCTAGGATTTACTCCAAGATGAAAAGGGATTTTGCATTGCTCGGACAGTGGGCATTCTTCATCTCAGACCATGCAAATACTCAGAACCAGGGCTCTGGCTGATTGAAGGATATGGGGTTTTGCTTGCGTAAACAGAAAAAGCAAAAAAATTTATGTACCTATGTGCAATGAAACTCAAAAAGTCCGTTTAAACCTGCCAGCCTTGTGTCCAGGCTCACAGGTGACACTGGAAGGGAGATTCAGACGTGGTATCCATCCAGGTTATGTGAAGAGATTGGTATGTCTGTGATCAAACGGGTTGAATTTGGCTTCCTTTCCACAGAGGACCATTTCATTTCTCAGGTCAATATGTGAACTGAGAGTGCTCTGATATCCTTTGTTAACCCCCATACGCTACGTGTAAGCTGTGCCCTTACTCATAATTATCGATAGCTCTCAACAGTGTAAGGACACTTATGAAGTGCCCTTAATTTATAGCCCTTGCAGCAGAGCCCAGCTTTAGGCAGCCTCTCGCTCTGTCAGGAGCCCACAGAAATGCTTTTTGCAACAAACTCGCAGCCTCACTAGAAACCTGGTGTTTTCTCTCGGCACATCAAGCCAGCTGATGCAGGGACCTCAGCCAGGGAGGAGAAGGAAGGGAGGTTCTCAGCTATCGCTTACCAGCGGCTCAAGGGTGAACACATCGTCGGAGAAAAGCATGGAGTCTCCTTGCGCCTTTGCCCGCTGGTTCTGGGAGGGGCGGGAGAGAAGGGAACAGCGTTCTCGGAGAGTGGGCTCCACCTTGCACTCCCTCAGACAACGATCCATCTCGTCCTCTTTCTGCCTCTGCAGCCTGCAGCCACGGGGAGAGACAAACCAAGCAGATAATTTAATGAGCAACGTATTTGCAGAGACTCGTGTGAGCGCAGGGGCAGCAAAGCGCTCGGGGAGGAACAGCAGCAGCTCAGCAAGGGGCTGACCCCAAGCCACAGGGTCCAAACGGATCAGATTATCACTTGCTGTTCGCAGGCACAGCACGTAGTTTTACTCCATGCTTACAAGCTCAGAAGAGGTTTCTGAAAGCCAGCAGCCCTCGAGAGCCTCCCGGCTCAAAGTCTCTGCCACAACTGATGGAGAATCCACCAACAACCCCAACTGGCTTTTCCTACCACAGAGCTGCTTGGGGGAGGCAGATCAAGATGAAGGAGCACCCACTGCAGGGCTTCACTGGCAAGGGGAGACGCAGCTGGGTTTCAGCTGCAGGCTACTGGCATCACTCTTTTCTTCCCCTTTGGACCTGCAGGGATAAACAAGCTAAATGTGCTCTCTGTGCCCTGTCCCACCTTCCACCAGAGGATCCCAGAGCACTGTAAAAGCAAACCAATGAATTCAGGCATCGCATCCCTTTGGTGAAACCAATGGCTTTATATGCATGGAAACAGAGGCCCTGAGAGGGGAAGGGACTTTGCCTAGCATCACCCACTAAAGAAGTCTGGACCAGCATCTCTGAATCCAAACCCTTATGTCTAGCCTTGAACCACCTTATCTTTTTCCTCTTTTTGGCCACCTCTGTAGGGCTTTGAACGCAGTTAATCTCTCCCTTACTTGGTAGCTGTAGCAGAAATCATTCTAGTGTTTAAAGATCACAACCAAGAGATAAGGGAGCACGGCTACAGAGCAGTTGCTTCCTAGCTGGCATATCGCTGTCCCCTCTGCATGCTCCAGTCCCTGGCCATGAAGAACCAGCAGGTGACAACTCTGGGGGGATGAGTGGAAGGCTCCATGTGTAGCAGATGGAGGCAATGTAGTATAAACAGGATAGCAATCATCACCCAGCTAAATTCAAATACAGTTCAAAAGGAAATACGGTCATGGACGTTACTAGCTGTACACAGACAGAGCCTCGGGCCAAGGCTGGCACCAGCGCCAAAACCACTTGCTTTGGCTCCCTCCCCCTGCAGTGCAGTGGGAAATGTTTCTCCATGGCTGACCTACAGTGCTGCGCTGAGGAGGGCTTCCAGCCACCGATGAGCAACCCTCAACTCAACCTCCATCAACAGACAGTAATTCCACCATTACATCCCAGAAAGTCCTGCAGGAGGGAGACAGAGCAAACCCCTGGATAGACCTTCTAATGATCCAGGTCTTCTGGGGTCACAGCCCAGAGCAGGGTCCTGCACTGCCTCCTCTCATGGAAAAAGTCCTCTCTGCTCTGAGATCTCAAAAGCTTCTCTGACAGCAGGACAGTGGCCTTGGAGCTACGGCCATCCCTGAGATTGCAAGTAGGAGGAAAAAAACATCCTGATCAGACTCTAGGACATAATCTGGCATGAGATCAGATGTAATTGGAAAAGAATCAGGTTGAAGTGAACTGTGGGGAAACCTGGTTGCCTCTGAGGGGAAAGAGGATCACTCAGGGTCCAATCTGAGACAGGCAGGCGAGAGGAGAGCAGTAAAGGAATGGTCCAGGCAAGTGCCCAGAGAAGGTAATGAGATTTTCTTTTAACGCACTGAGCTTGCATGGAAGTCACACATTGTGTAATTAAAAATAGCGAACAGTGGAAAACTAGTTTTGGCCTTCAAGGCATTTTTGACCTAATTATGTTGATCTTTTAAGGGCTCAGAAGCCCTTAAAAAGTGTTCCAGTTTAAGGCAGTTTCCTGATCAGCTATGAGCTAACTCCTATACACCTACACCCATGCAAGTCTGAAAAGTCCCACAAGGGTTCCCTTAATCACTCAAACTTCTAAGTGTCATTTCCAGTTCATCTCCCCGGGCTATAAGTGTTTCTCTGCTGCCTGAAACGGGAATTTCAAAGCTTCACCACAGACACCCTTTGAAGAACCTGCCCCATCTCTCAGCACCATGAAGACACAGGCTGCTGCAGCCCAAATGCGCTCTGTCCTGTGCTGCCCTACCTTCCCTGCAGAACCCTTCACCTCCGAATTCTCCCCAGTCTCTGAGGAAGGGTAGAAATACCTTGTTGTGCTGGAAACCGGGACAGTGCAAGGCAATTCAACATCCTACAGAAGGATGGCCTCAACTTGCTGGGCCAACGAAGCACTTCACCTGCACATTACTGGAGAAGGAGCCTGACACCTTATCAAAGCTGGAGTGGAAGAAGCTGCAGTGAATATCGTAACAGTTATGCTCCCTGCAGCTATGTTAAGTGCTGCTACTCAGTGCAGTCCCAGGTAACGAGTGCTGACACTCTCCTCAGCCTCATGGACCCTCCATAGCCAGGGGTCTCTGGACCTCAGTGGTTTGGTGCTCCCACAAAGCAAATTTGCTCTCTGAGGAAATCCAGTCATTGCAATCAGTCTTTCCTCCCCAAAACACCATCCTCAGCTGGAGTATGGATGGAGCTGGAATGGGAGGCACTGAGCTCCAGGGACACGTAACCTGATGCCCTAGATGGTTTACTTGTCCTAAACCATTCAATGCACCAACACCCCTTGAGGCCATACGTTAGTTTTACCCTTGGGCAGTGTATCTTACTGAAATGAATCTTTGGAACAAACCTCAGCTTCTGATAATCTTCCTCTTCCTGAGTAACAAAAGCCTTCCACTGGAAATGGACTATGATTTCACTCCGATTGTGGATGACCACAGATCTGTGGTTTGACAGCGTGAGGTAAGTCTTCTCAACTGTCAGGGAGCTCCTGGCCAGCCTGATGTTGACATCTACAGCTGCTCCATAAAGGCTTGTGTGAATATCTTCACCTGGAAAAAAGCAAAGGGGAGTCTTTGCTCATCTCACTTGCTGATGGAAGTACGAGGAACAAAGCAAGCCACCAGTAACAGAAGAAATTGTTACAGCTTTTACCTGTATTAGCAGTTCCACAGATCAGCACATTTATCACATCCTGACAGCTGCCCGTGTACAGAATGAGGATGTCCTGGGCACCACCGTCAGCACCTTATTTCTGGGTGTGTTTGTAGAGATTTATCCCCAAGGTCACAGTATTTACAGTGAGATTTTTCAGATGTGCTCAGGTGGCCTTTGGGTTGCCATCCCAATCAAGTCACAGGGAATTCTGCATCCAAGTCATTCGGGTGACTCTGAGGAGTCCCACCTCAGTCAGGGCTTGCCCAATGTTGTGTCTCTCCTGACCCCTTGTTGCTGACAAGCAAAGATGTCTGGGGGCACGTGGGCAGGAAATGGAGGTTCAGAGGAACAAGTGACAGCCCAGGGCAGGATGGGACACAGAAGAGAGCTTCACTGTGTTGCAGAAGCAGCGCCCTCACTTGCTGTGGGTTTGTGAAGACATGTCAAAATGAGACTGGTGGGGCATGGCCCACCCCAACCTGCCCATTACAGTCCTGCAAGCCCATTTCCTCAGCCGGGACCCTGTTGCTTATGCCTGAGTCTGCAAGTCTACGCTGCGTCTTCCCAAGCCATTGAACGACCAGAGCGAGGGCATCTTTGCTTTCCACCTCAGACCCAGCTGAAGAGGAGAGTGTCCTGGGCTGTGCACATCAACTGACTAACGACTGGAGCCTTGCTGGAGTACCTGCCAGCACATCACCCTCCCGAACAGACTCCCACCACAGGCTCCCTCATTTCCAGAGCTTTCAAACCTTCCTTCTTCCCAGCCAAGTAACTCCTGGGAGTCAAATGAGCTCAAACTTCAGTACCAAGCCCACTCTTCCTCTTGCAGGCAAGTGTTTCCCAGGTGAGATGCAAACAGCAAACATCAGACATGCTCTCTAGAAATGGCATTTCTGTGCGGTGGTGCTTAAAGCCTCAGAGCCAGCCCCCACGGACAAGTGCAGCAACCCGGCCATAGCCTGGAGAGCATCCCTCTGCAAAGGCAGAGCCTCCTCCTCACTGCACAGGTCACAGCAAGGCAGCCAGAGAACGGACCTGCCTTTAAACGGCTACCGTGCAACAACACAGGGAGAGAGCTGGATGTGCGCTGGGTGGACTCCTGAAATCCTAAGCCAGACACAACACAGCAGAATCACATACATTCCAGGGAAAAAAAAAAAAAAAGGAGTCCCCTCTTTTGGGGGGACACTGGGGAATGAAGCAAGACTCACCCTTAAAACAGTAGATCTCTAGAGTCATTCACTCATCTCCACACAACGAGAATTCAGCCTTCATGCCTGTATAGCCTCAATTTCTCTGCTCTTAAGGGAGTCTGGAGTGGTAGGGATTTGTGGCCAGAGATGAGTTACGTTGCGAGGACAGCAGCAATGTTTACAATGACTGGGCAATCTGCTTTCTATAATGGACAACTTGGCATACAGAAATAACTGATGTTCAGGAGGGTTACAGAGGCGGGTACGCTTTATAAGCATTGCCTCTCCCTCCACTGAGTCCTTGGCATATATTGGCAAGCAAAGGAGCCAGGAGCCAAGAAATGGGAGACATGCACAGTGCTTCGAGCTCGGGTTTATGGAAACACAAGCCAGTGCTCTACAACAATCAAGATGACAAACTACTGCAAAATAAACACCACGAAAACTATCATCGTCTCACTGTCTAAACCCATGGCCACATGCGTCTTGAAATACTGGGTATAGTTCTGATCTCAAAAAACAAGCTGAAGCATTTGAAGCTAAATAGAGAAGGGCAGAAGGAACAATTAAAAGTATGAAGCAGCTTTTATAAGAAGATTGAATAGGACTCCTCATCCTAGAAATCATATGGGAGATAGATGGGAGAGGTTTGTAAAAGCATGAATGGCCTGGGAAACGTGAATAAGGAAAAATTGGTCACTATTTGTCATAAAACAGGAACCTGAGGGCCTGAAATAATGTTATTAGTCAGAAATTACACAAAAGTGGTAGTACTTTTGCAGGGAGTATTCCTTCCTTTGGAACACACTGCCACAGGAGGCTGTAGAGGCTAACAGCTGTAAATCCAGAGAGCAACTGGACAAATTCTTTGAAGATAAAGCCATCAGAAGCTATTAAGCAGCGATGAGAATAAAGCCTCCAGCACAGAAAAATGCTAACTCCAGAGCCCACGAGGGAGAAAGCATATGCACTGCCTGTTTCTACACAATTTGCTAAACATCCCCTATTGCTGCTCTCCCGGGGAGGAGCTGGGGACGCAGCCACCCCTGCGCTCCTGGCTGCAGGCACCCAGGACTCTTCTGAAGGCTGGAGGGTTTGCCAGAGCACCTTCTACCACAGAGAGCGTTCGGCATCATTCTGAATACATAAACCCACAAATCT
Source organism: Strix uralensis (assembly GCF_047716275.1). Taxonomy (NCBI): domain Eukaryota; kingdom Metazoa; phylum Chordata; class Aves; order Strigiformes; family Strigidae; genus Strix; species Strix uralensis. The sequence goes on along the minus strand of NC_133980.1, from coordinate 30,887,592 downwards.
CTGGGTCCAGGAGAGCGTGCACAGCTGCCAGCGAGTCAGGAGGAAGCCATGGATCCGTCTGCCAGGCCGATGAGCTGACACAGAGAGCGGACCTGCCAGGGTCGGCCACGGGCGGCTGCAGGCTTCATGTCTTGGTGTCAAATTAGATGTGACATTTCATTTAAGACTCTTGGCTGTTTAATATATAAGTTTTTTAAAAAAACCCTCTGTACTGTAACAGTGACGTAGCACTAGGTATTTCGCTTGACAGGGTAATGTCCATGGTTGTGGTTTGGGATGCCTGGCTGCCATGAAAGCACATTTACTGAATCTAGATGTGTCTGCCCTATCGTTATTTACACAACATGAGCTTATTACAGGTTGTCAATTCTCTCATTCTTACATGTTTTTGATACATTTCCTACAGGTGGCAGGACACAGCTTTCTCTCTCCAACCTGAACAAAGCAATGCCTGAACTTGAAATTAAAAGCTAGACTTTTTATAGAGCAGTAGAGCAGACGCTTTGGGTTGTGCACTCCTGAGCGATGCTCTTTGACACAGCAGAAACACCCCTGTGTTTTATCCCAGCATCCATCTGCGTGACTACGGACACAGGTATCTGAGCACACCACGATAACTTTTCACTATCTTGAAGTAAGAAATCTAGCATTGGGTCATCCTCTGTGGGGCTCCTGTTGTGCAGGGAAACAGAGAAAGAGAGAATTTACAGAACAGCTAAAACATCTTTCTGAATTCTTCTAATACTACATGATCATCCTGGTGCAAGGGGGAATAATTTTCAGAGCAGTACAAACTGTTCTTAAACAAAGACAGATTTTGTTTAGCCTGAAAGTATAGCTCAATGAATGGATGAGCAAACCCTTGCACAAGATTTCAAAACAAATTTCAGGTTTTATGAAGAACGCTTTCCTAGTATTCACAGCTGGTACTTTCCTTCATTGATTACTGCTCTAAACATTAGGAAGCTGGTAGCCAGATTGATTGGACTGAACAGAAACAAAACAGAAGCCTGATGCATTTTGTCTTCACCAAGACATATTCTTCCTCTATCCCTGTATCTCCCTCTCTGCTGAATTTGGATTTTAAATCTTTTTAGGAGTGAATGACAGTCAAATTTGGAATATTTAGGTAGCATGGAAAGCAAGTGTAATTTCATTTGCCCAGTTTGTCGGAAGACAGTGCCTTGCTCTCATCTCTTCTATGAACGCAGCTGGAGAGAGACAGGTCCTGCTGCTTTTTCACTGAAAATACGAGCAAGCAATGAAAGCAGAGCTCTTCACTCAAAAGGATGTTACTGTACCCCCATATCGACCTATGATAAGTAATTCTTTTGCTCCTGCTACTATCATACCCAGCTGCCTCCACTGCCAGCATATCCTTGTTTTTCAAACAGCGTGCAGAGGTCTCTGTTACCACTTCACCGCCGGAGAAGCGAGTCACTTCACCAGGCTAAGCGATCTCTGGAAAGCTGGAGAAGTCACCTACAGCCTGATCCAGCCCCCCCCCCCCTGCCCCCCCATGTGTTTTTTTGCTGCATCTCCCACAGAGCTACCACTAGATCAGAGTCAGGAGCACTGCTCTGAGCTGTTTCGCTGTTGGGAAGCTAATGGCTTCACCTACAAGATGCACCGAGTCTCCGCCTGCCTGAGAAGGGCCGTCTGTCCGTCCCCACGCTTGTATTTCCAGCCCTAGAGCAAAACGCAGAGCAGCGACAGTCATTTGTAAGTGCTTCTCCGAGGTGGTGTTCAGGAGCTGCCTTCAGACATCATTAAACCATCACGTTATTTACTCCAGACCTCGTTTATAAACCTCACCACTAAATAACTGCTGCTGCTAACACAGGTGTTTCCAAAGAACCATTCCCAGGCTACAACAAAGCTCAGAGCATCCTCGTCATTACTGTGGCCACAGGTATTGCTGTAACGGTCAGAGTCCCCAGCACGGCCCCGGCCTCGGCAAAGCACCACTGAGCCCACGCAGCACAGTGCAAGAAGAGGGTCTCTACCCCAGAGGCCCTGCAAGGAGCCGTAAGACAACAGATGGGGATGAAAAGGGAGGTGGAAAGCAGTGACCAGCCAGCAGTGCTCCACAGGACAGGCTGCAGGCTCTCCAGACAGCTCTCCTGCACGTTAAGTCATCTCCTCTGCAGTCAGGCTCTCGCTGTGCATCCTTCTGTGACCGAGCACCCACAGCATTCCCCATCACCCCTCTGCACTGTGCTTAGGAAGAACTGTTTGCCTCCTTCCAGGATGAAATACTCCAGCACAGGAATATCTGGGAGCCAGCACGGAGGCTTTGTCCTGCCCAGCATGAAGGAGCTTCGCAGAATGTATTGAAAACGACGATGAAACCGTCGGATGATGAAAGACCACTGCCGCATACCCAGGATGCCACGGGCTATTTTTAACCATTATTGCTACTACAGTAACGATACGCTGGGGTACCTGACTGGCTGAAACATTGCTTTTGGCCATGGGGAAAATGGTGCAGGAACTTTCATTCCGATTGCCTGGCAAAGACATGCCCAATAGACCACTTAATAAATCAGTGACCCTTCAAGCTGCTCTTCTGCTTCTCAGCAGATGCTGATCGATCCACAAGGAAAGGAGGCTAATGAATGGTCAGTTCTGCCCTGAAACACATCCCCCGGTAATGACACTTCAGAACATGTCAGTGATTTCCACTGATGATAGCGTAGACAAGCTGCGGTCAAGGGTGTCCTGCAAAGAGATGAAAACCACATTCTTCCAGAAATCTTTCATGTGCTAAAAATGGGGTATGCAGCGTCACGCAGAAGTCTGTTTCTGTGCATGCCTGAGGATGAACAAAACAGCCAGAAGGAGATTTTTAACTTCCAAGTGACCCTCCTAGTACATACATCCCAGTCTGTGCTCAAGCAGCCAACTCCATGGATTGCTGGAGCAGGGTTTTTGTTCGGAGGGGTGTTACGGAGTTGTGGAGCTACAAAGCTGTGCAAAGAAACCTCAAGCAAATGAAGCACAAACTTAATTCCCCTTCATCTACCCTCAAAGTGACAGATCATCTCTCTTGAAACACAAGGCCCTGGAGAGGGGCCATACTCTGCAAGGAGCAGAACGGCCTTATCTAAAACAGTATAAGAAAAATTCATTATTACAAGCAGTTCTAGAAGAGGGGAACAAAGACAGGAAACAGTTGTTACCTATTAGCTGTTTTGACAGAAACGAACACTTTGGAGACCAACTAGACTCACCCATCAATCTAAGTGATTTGAACTATAAAAGCATATAACCAATCAGTTGTATAAAGTATTAGTTACCAATCCTCGCTCTGTTGCAGTGCTGCTACTATTAAGATGCAAAGACAACACAGAATTGCACAAACTCCTATTTACACCTCTTTTGCCTACAATATATGACTCCCTCCACTCACTTTGAAGCAGATGTACAAGAACATAAACGTCTGACAGAAACCAGCCACACTGCCGGGAATTCTCACAAGCGAAGGGAAGAAAGCACAACGTGCACTCACCACCTACGACAGGCAGAAAGAAAAATCCCTTTGCAAAGTTTTTAAATGCCTGATAGCCCAAGGCAAATCTAGAGAAGCCTCTTGTACAGCATCAGTCTGGCTTACACCTTGGGATAACACGGGAAACAAGATCTTCTTTAAAAACTCACAGAACAATGTAAGTTTCTAACCATCTGCCAGCACTAAACACAAATAAAAAAGAATTACATCGGTTAGTGCACTACAGGGAAGCTTTGGATTCAAAAGGGGCTGCTGCTTAGGAAGTGGAAGATTTCCCCACCTCTTAGCACTTGTGAGCAGCTACTATAAATCTGCCTGGTGTGGAAGGAATGGAGAAGTGCATGAAGAGGAACAACTGCAGACTGGAGTGGCAGTGGCACACAGCGGTGGCCGTCAGAAGCTCACGGTCTGTTGCCATGAATTTAGCTCAACAGTAACTTAACGCTGCTCACGGCAACGTCAGAGCCCCTGTAAACACTGGCACAAGACTAAGATTAAAACCAGAAAATGTTTTCGGTATTCCCACCCTGGTATCCTGCACAATACAGGGACGACCCAAGTATGTAACGAGGTAGGGAGTTTGCTCAGACAAGTACTGAGCCTCCTCCATTCTGGCTGAAGTCAGTGCAAACTGAGAACACTCAGCAACTTGTCTGAGTGATCTCAGGAATGGAAAATGCAGCACAACAAGGGCTAAACCTCAGTTAAACCCTGCTGCCTGTCCACATGCCTCAGTGGATTTACAAAGGAGAAAAAAGAGAAAGGAAAAGGCTTGATCCAGAGACTACATCAAGAGGATTTTCATTTCATTTTCAAACAAGTTCCTGGAAGCCACTGATTGCAATGCCAGCCTTGCAAGACAGATGACAAGATCCTTGGTCGAAAGGGGGTTCTTAAAGGAAAGAGAGCAGAGCTCTGCAAAGGTGGTTGTTTTCTCCAAAGCCTACACAAAACCACAGATGACTATCACAGCAAGGCAGTGCTTTTCTCGGATGCTTTATCCTTGTGGGTAGCTGAGATGTTCAGAGGTGCTGACACATCCATGCTACAGTTACTTATTCAACCTCAAACAGCAGTAAACAACCAGGGCTGGGATTTCATGAGTTTCCTGCATGTGTACAGTGACCACTAATACACCACCAAGCCCTTGCATGGGTGGCCTCATTTACCAAAGTAAGCTGGTTCAGCCAAACCCAGCACCAATTTTACCCGAAGACAGGGATTCAGCATCCCGACATGTTTACATTCCCAGCTGGAGTATGAGCTGGGATTTTTCACACCCAGACCCATGTACATGGGGGAAATGGAGGAGTTTGGACATGTAAAGCAGTGAAGGTCAAATTTTCATTGTAAATCATTATGCTCTTAGCAGCAAAGACATTTTCTTCACACTCACCTGTAAAGTTTGTAGCAACACGACTACCACCACATAGACAGTCTATCCAGGGGACAACACCTGTGCTCCTAACCAGGACAGTCTAAAGGACACACAATTCTAATCAACCAAATAGCAGGCAAAGGGAAGAGCTCCATGTCTGCTTAAGCAATGCTAGGGACAGATTTGACTCAAGTTCAGCAAAAACTAAACCCACGCAACATGCACCTGATCCTGCGTCAGTCACACTAACAACAGTGTGATTCACTGAGAACTGCTGCCACTTGTGAGCAAGTCAATACAGACACACAGTAAAGCAAGGAAAACGCCTCCCAACACCCTACACTGATATTTTGCTCTTAGTGCCTCTGTTTCATAAGAAACAGTCTGTTGGTGGCTCTGAAAGAGCAACCCAGCTGCTTTTTGTATGCGAGTCACAGGGAGTCTGACTTAGCGCAGGACAAATCAGCCAGGGCTCGCCCCGCCGGGTTGGGCAACATTGTCTGCTGCTCTGCACTACACCTGCAACAAGCAGCTTTTAAGACTGATTAAATGTTTCAGTTTCACTTCAGCAATTAATCTCAGCAGCCTTTTACTTAATTGTATGCTTCAAAGTTTGAGAGACAATCCCTTAATCATTCCTTGCTCTCCTTCTCAGTCTGTGGTTTATTGAAAAATAACTGCAGCGCTGCACTGACAGGCAGGAACGAATCCTGCCTTCATCTCCCAGGTGGCTGCACCATGTTCCGGGAGGTGGCCCATCCCAGAGCCAGCAGATAGTTTGGTCCCTGTGGCCTATCCATGAAAATCACTTTTGCAAAGATTAACCTTGGAGGAATCAGGTGTTTCAGTAAGAACAAGACTCAGGTTTTCAAAGCAAGCTGTGAAGATCCTGGCCCTGGATTCTTCACTTGGACTGTTCATTTCACATGGTATAAACCCCACAGCCCTAACCTCTAGGGTAGTTAGCCCTGATCTAACCCAGAAAAAGATCTGTCCCTCTGAAGTTTATCCTATAGGTTCCCTATATGCATACAAATGAGGCACCTTTTGTCGTTCTCTGAAATTTCAGTAGTTCTGTCAAGACAGTGCTACCCAAACCAATGAGCTTCTCTGAGTGAGCACAAACCATTCTCTGTGAATGTGTCATTGACTGAAAAACATTAAACAAAGCTGTGATAACTCAGAAGCCTACAAAGAGCATTTGGAAGATATAGGAGCATTTCTAGAACTTCTACAAACTCAAGACAATAAAATGCTCGTTGCTGGGCTAAAGCATCACAGCAGCACCCAGGTGAGGACATCACACTTCCCAGGACCGAAGTTCAGGAACAGGGACAAAACAAACCTCTCTTTCAGGCAAGAGAAAATGCACACCAAATGCATTCAGGCAACTGAGGAAGTGTCTCGACCAGCATCACAAGATACCTCTGCTGAACCAAGGCAGACAGAAGCATTTTAACATCACACCTTTTTCTTGAGTTTTTCCCACTTACTCTTAAGTGACTTATAAAGCTGACAGCATTTCTGTGGCCTGAGCTTGGCTTCTCGTACCCTAGTATAAATTTTATACCTATCTCGGGAGGCAGCGAGCGCTCCCTGCCAAACCCCAAGAGCCCTCAAGTCCTGGCTGCTTCAGTCCTGATGCTGTGAAGTGTGGGATGTAGGTGGGTAGAGGGCAACATAAAAAAAGGGTCTGTGGCAAAACAACGGAGAAGCAGTACAGGGGACAGAGGTGTGTAAGAGACAGGGGGCATTTAGAGAGAGTCCGACAGAGACACGCATTCCCCACGTTACACTTCAAACAGAGCATTGTCTAGGAATAAAACTTCACACCTGCATGTGCACACTGCAATGGAGAATCAAGGTTCCTCCTTCCTCCACTCAGCAACTCCCAGCAAAACAGCCTGCCAAAAATCTCATTCCTGCTTGAGGGGATCCACTTTAACAACCCCCTAAACACCAACTATTTGTCACTTTTTCCCTGAGGTAAAGGACAGGGGAGGCACACCTGGAGAGGGAATTAAGGTGGCTGCGACAACGGGAAATGATGGTAGATGACTGTCACGGGGGGCGTGCTGGGTGGAGAACACCGTGCTGACACCAGGGATGGACCAGCACACAGCCACACAGGACACACAGAACAGACTCAGCCTTTGCCCCTTATCTGCTCCCTTCTAAGCACTGAAACGTGCAGAGGTTTTGAAAGAAAAGCTTTTAGAAGTAGTTTGCAAAGCAAGTTTAACATTATTCTGCTTAGAAAGGGCTCTGCTCTGAAGGATGCAGAGAGCGTGCACCACGCAGTGCCCAGCACTTACCTGTGTCATAGTGAACTACCAGGGAACTGGAATGATCCCCGGTCTTCAGCGGGTGAAACTCCACTGTTACTTGCATGGCATCACCAATCCCAAGAGTCCCGATGGAGGGATCCACAGAGAAGGGGCTGCAACGCAGAGACAGAGACACATCAGGGCTACTGTGGGTGATTCGGGGACTATACTCCTTTTGCAGTCTGCTCCACTTCAGCTCACTTGTGCAAGCAAGAAGCAAACAAGCCACAGTCAGTAGAAAAAAACAGAACACAGAGGATCAGAAATGGCTCTACTGACTCTCACTTCTGAAGAGATCCAGCTCTCCGAACATCCTGTGGTGTCAAACGACCTCATCTCCCCCATACTCTGCATCCCCTTCTCTGCAGGGAGGCTCAGGAGTCCGACCGCTAGCTATACAGCCAGAGGATGGGTTTTGAGGAGTACAGAGAGGGTGAGAGCTATCTGCCTGCACAACTTGACACTGACTTCCTCAGGAATCTGTCTTTCCCTGCCACCTATAAACTCCACCTCAAGAGATGCAAATGTCAGGGCATTACCTGTCCCAGTGAGACTGCAGCCTAGGAATCAGACAGGGAGGATAAGTGTCTTTCTGGAAGACCAGAGAATAATTATGGTTTAATTTGCAGAATTCATTTTTTTACCTTGAAAACATCCTAGTTTAGCCTAAGAAAGGGCACGTTTCATTGGCATTACAATGAAAGCTGCTCTAAGAAAAGGAACAATCAGGAAAAGATTAATAAGTGCAAACGCAGATTAGAGCGATACAACGACATGGAAACAAGACACGGAAGGAGGATCCCATGCACAGCCTGAACCATTAAACCCCTGGCTACATGAAGTGCCATTACCAGGAGCACATCAAGGAGAGTTTAACAGGAGGTTTTCTGTGTATTCACAAGCACTGCAATCTGGGACTCTGAGTTGTAATCCAAGCTCAATAACTGTTTGCTTGGCCCACCAGGCAAATTCTGTGCAATGCGTTGGAAATAATTATGAAAATGTGTTGGGGTACTTTGGATTTAATATGAGCAATTATGATTTGTCACCGGGTAAACGGCTCTTGGCTGACAGACACAAAACTCAGTGCTTTAAGGCAAAGGGACAAGTCAGGTGAAACATGCTTCTGCAGCTGGGCTTCGTGGCTCTTCTACAGCCCCACTTAGAAAACAAAAGTTATGGGGTTTAGTGCTTTGCTGGTGGTCAATTTGTCACCTTAAAAACATGTTCTGGAGAGTTTTACCATGATTAGAGAATGCAACACACACAAAAATATTGAGAACAACTGGAGCCATGCGCAAGCTGAACTTTGTTCATGTAAGTAGTGACAGCTGATGAAATTGCTGGAGTTTCTGCTCATTAAGGAGATATCGCTGCAATTAGGGGCCTGACCTGCTCCCATTACAACCAGCGAGAGCATTGCCACCGAAGCACGGGGCCTGCAATGTTTGTGTGCTGGACCTGAGACCCTGGAGAGAGCGGAGGAAAGACAAGGCACCACCAGCCTCAGAACTGGGCTGTTCTACACGGTCCTGCATCTGCACTGATGGTTAAGCCAGGACTGCTGCAGGTCTCTGCCAGGGCTTGTGTGGGATCATTGCCTGGTGTGGGAAAGGCAGAGATTTTGGGTTTTTCCTTTTTTTTTTTTTTGTTTCAGAAATGTTGCCAGAACAGAAAAGCTGCCAGTTAAGGGGGATCCCGGGCAACACTTCAGCACTACCTCCCATCCCATCACCTTCCTACTCCTTCCCCATGTCTACATACTCCTGCCCTCAGATGGATGGGATAGGATGGGAAGAACACTCCTGAAGATATCTTCATCTCTTCAAATTATCAGAAGAAGAGGATCCAACCAAGTTCAGGACTCAGTTCTCAGGACTGAGAAACGGAGCACAAATCAGACACTGCATGTCCTACATCCCACCCCATGCTGTACCCACAAGACAACTCTCTTACTGCTGTAGCAGGAGCTCGTTATTCCTCACATGGACCTGGTTCTCCAAGACCCAGAGATGCAAGCTCCATGGTTAAACTTAACTCCCCTGAATTTCAGTCACCGTCACTAAGCTGTTGTCTGCAGCCTACAGATAAGAAGAGATGCTAAGGAGACACCCCTGACACATTGTCATAGCCAAATGAAAACCACTGCTGAGAGATGACGCTAGCGGGATAGACATTGGCTTTTTATTCATTAAGTGTGAGCTGTTCTTTAGGATAATTCTCATCCTGTTAGATCTACCCTTCTAATGAATCCCTACTGCTCCTGAAAGACACGAAAGATAAGGCTTGGAGGTTTTTTAATAGCTCGTTTTCTTCTGACATGCTTTTTAACTATGTCCATTTGTAGGTTTTCTTTGTTGTACGACATCTAAACTTTCACAAGTCCAGATCTCCCAATGGCACCTTGCAGTCCCCAGCTTGTATAAACTTATCTAGCCACACCAATGTAGGAGAGACCTGCCCATCAGTACTTGCTGAGATCTTGCCTGTTATTGCCCTTCAGAAAGAAAGCAACACTAGATTTGTAAGCAATTTCATAATGATATATTTTGGCATTTACATCTTGCTTACTTTCACCATCTTGACAGTTGGGCATCCCATGATGATACCAAAGGCCAAATACTCCTGACAGAATTGAGAAACACGACTGACAAGTGAACAAAGCTGGCAGTTCTGTGGCCCAGGCTCTCAAACCACCATGTCGCCTGTTCTCCTGCAACCACACCTTTGGCACATGCAGTGTGCAAGGAGGCTGCAATACACTTCAAGTGCCGTGGCGCGTTTATCTTCTGCAGCCAACCTTTCTCTGGTCTACTGGTGCATTATACAATCATTTGAGTTTGGGAGAATTGATTTCATTACAAGCTACCTCCAAACCCAAGGAAGACAGTAAAATTACTGGTGATTGAATTGCCTCTTCTGTCCACTAAGATCTATTGCAGGAAAAAAACCAAAGGTCGTTTAATCTTCGCATATATTAGTTTTTAGTAATGGTATAACAGCCAAAGTCAAGCAGTATAACTATTCCAGTAAACCCAGTCTGCTACAGTCAAAGCATCCAAGACTCCATCTCTGTGCTGAGAAATCCTGTGTGGAGTCAGCATCTCGCAAGCTCTGTATTTCCCTCTTTCACTGCACCTAGGCTCTACTTTCATGTCCTTGGATGGTCTTTGCATGTCCTATGGTAACTGGCCAATCTCACGCCTCCATGCAGCGTATGGGTACTACAGGGAGGGATGCAAGGGGGCTTGAGGCACTGTGCCTCGCAGGATAATTTCCTGAGCTTTCAGAGCTTGGTGGGGACATTCCTAAATGGATCTGATCTCGGATTGATCCCCTCTAGCCCCATAGCATGGCATAGCATGCCAGCAATGTCAGGAAAAGGCAGTGCTGCACTGAGATCTGCTTCCAGACACCATTTTCAACTGGAATGTACTGGAATGACATTTATCTCTGTGAATGTCATGGAGCAGAAACTCATTGTCCTGCCTTAACAATGCGACAACACGAAGAGACTTTCTCTATTTATACTATTCTTATTTTTTATTACCATGCTATGCAGTTAAGAGCTGGGTATGGACATGCAGAGGGAGGAGAGGCACAAAGCCAGACTGCATAACGGGGAGTGCTTTGGTGGTTTTCTCCCTTCATGAAAAAGTGGTCAAAATGCAGCCATGCTTCTGGTAGAAACCATGGCAAGGGAGAGCTCCGAACGGGGAACAGCAGAAGGATGCTGAATTGGCCCCATGGCTTCACTTAAGAGCTCTTCCCTGGAGGGAAATGCACAACAGAAAACATCAAAGCCTTTAGATAAATGAGTAACAGGCAGGGAACGTCATCATGAAGTGACCAGATGCAAGAGCTGAGCACTCAGTACTGAGGGGAAAGGTTAGGATTGGAGATGGGCTGGAAAATGCACTGAAGGTGAAGGCAAACAGGTTATGCTTGGTGCCACAGACAAGGAAATCCAGAGAAAAGCTGCAAGGAAACATGGTATGAGCAGCACGATGGACTAGGAAATGGTGGCATCTGCAGCTGACTTGTGAATGGGCAAGAGCCTGAATATGCTCAGGCCAGAAAACACAAGTTTAAATTGTTTAGATAGAGAATAAAGGATACAGAGGTCACCTGATGGATCTAAGCTTAGACAGATCTCTCACTCCCTTCTACGCCACTAATCATCCTCCTCCTCCTCTCACATGCAAGCATGTGTTTTTAAATACTCTTTTAAGAGTATTTAAAAAGAAATCTGAACGAAAGTCAGGGCAACTTAATTAGAATAAAATGCTACTTATATTCAAAGATTTAAATCATCTGTTTGAAATTTCAAAGTGGCTTTCAAAAGTTCATAATGAAATGGAAGAGATGGCAGATGCCCTCAGCTGACAAAGGAAATCATACCAGCTTTCCATCCCTGTACACATGCAACCCAGTTGTTCAGAATATTTTTTTGTGTAGTTTGAAATAAAACGTTTGCAATGCTTCCCATTTCTTTATTGCAAATCAGGACCGAAATATTTAATTGCTGAAGTTCAGAAACTCTTAAAATCCATATCAAGCAGGATTCGACATGTGCTGTATCACTCAATAGAAGAGCTGGAAAGTACATTGCAAAAATATGCTAGACTTTTACTGAGTATTTATTTTGGTGGCAACAACTAGATCTGGAGATCCCAGAGGAAAACTGTGTAGTGATTTACAAGTTCCTGTCTACGTGTTTCCAGAGGGAAAAGAAGCAGCCTCCTTAAATAGCATCCTAGAAGCCTGCTTAAATACCCTGCCAGGCTTTGGTGGAAGCTCCTCTTGAACCCTCACGTTTCACAAGAGAAAAGTAAAGAGCAGTCTTTTGAGCCCTGTTTTCCTGGAGAAGAAGTTGAAGCAACTCAGGTGCACCAAGTCAGACCACTGGTCTTTGCTGCATTCTTGACCTCAGCTCCTACACCAAGACCTCCGGGACCAAGCACCTCACCACGAATTATCAGCCAATTGAACCAGTCTCCCTGCAGCTGCACCACCCTCTCCCATTCAGCAAACTGGGAAACTGGTGACTGTCTTCTGAGACCAAAAGGAGCAGGACAGGCTGTCCACAACACAACTCATGTCAGGCATTTGATTCGGGACCACCGGAACACCACGTGCTTGCAGCCTCCCAGAGCATGGGTGTCTTTGGCCGACACTGGTATGTAACCGTTTCAGAAGGTACTCAGGATCAGGAGGTTGCGAGCTGGATCCCTACAGATTCGAGCACTCTCCAGGAAATCTGGGAGAGATAAAGCTCTAGAAGAAAAGGCCCCCAACCCATGCACCAGACACTTGCTGCACCTTTTGCCTGTGCCCTCATTAGCATGTTGCTTTGGGGCTGTGGTGCAGTTTTGAAGCCAGTGTCTGCTCATCTCCACCTAAAAGCTCATTCTACTTAATATTTGGTCCCAGGGACCAGACCAAACCTACTGGAAAACAAAGTTCCTGGACCACACAGTGTTCCTGTCAGGGCCTCAATACCAATTGCTTTGATCTACGATCTCTAATGGCACTTGCAAATAAAGACACAGCTGCTGGTAAATTCTTAAATGTCTCTCTCACCAGCTCACAGCTTGCCCATTTCTTAACACCGCGTTTAGTCTACAGGAACCGAGCTCCCAGAGCTGTCTCCTGCCACGCAGCATCTTACACAGCCCACGGGCAGCCAGGTTGCCTTCCTTCATTTGCTCTTTCAATCTAACAGAACCACTCTTGCGAGATGCTGTGTTGGAGACACCCCTGCAGTACAAAACCTCGCTGCAGCACGCAGAGTTTTATCAAAGGTTGTGTCACGCTTAAACACTATAAGCAACAGCAAACCCCACGTGTCCTGCCCGTTTCCAGCTGCAGCTGCAATACAGCAGCTCAGATGCTCTGGTTCCATGTTGTTACCAACCATGTTATCATGCAACAGTGTTTTACACAAAGAAGACGAGCTCCTTTACCTCTCAGTGCTGATGCGGTAGCGAGCCTCCCGGTTACCGACGTTGCGAACCAGCAGAGTTTTCTGGGAGCTGTACTTGACTGGACAGACAGAGAAGTTCAGCTGGTCAGGGAAGTCCAGGATAGCTCGGGCACCGATAGCTCGGATTGGCACAATAAACTTTTCCCTTTCTGTGATGCAGGTGAGCTGGTAGAAATAATCCTGCAGGGAAAGAAACAATCTCAGCACAGTGCATTCAGTACCATCCCATGGCAGAAGAAAAACTGCTGTTTTCTGTGACTCTAACAGTAGCATCCAGCAATGTCAAAGGACTTTTTACCTTAGTGACCTTTCATTCCTGCAGCGTGACTTCAACAGGGCTGTTAACTTGCAAAGAAGAAACAATCCCATTGATTCACCTGCTTTCACAGCAAGCTGGCAGAACCAGACAAAATTATCTGATACTTTGATTCAGAAGCACCAAAATAGAGCAATTTCATGGAAGGGATTACAGCAGTAACAAGAACCCGCTTCAATCACCACTGCAGATGATCAAAGGCTCCACTAAGCACCCAGTTGTGCCACAGCACTAACTCCAATCCCAGCAACGCAGCGACCTCACTGACGCTGGCCAGGGGACGCTCAGGTGCATTTTCAAAAGGACTTTGCCACATGCACGACCAACACTCAGTCGTCGGTGAAATATTTAACAAGCTGGACAAGGGAATTGTTTTAATGTCAGGTGAGTGCAGGGTAAGTGTGTATTTCCCACCACTTCCCAGAGCATTATAGGGACAAGGCTGGGGACACACACCCTTAAAAAGCTATCTGATCTATCTCCCCACCCCAGAACTGGCTCAGCTCTACACCCAAACTATTCTTGCAAGATGTCTGACAAGTACTTAAATGCACTAACAATTCCACCCCTGCCCTCAGCAGCCTATTCCAGCTCTACCCTAGACTTAAGAGTTCTTCCTGTGTCTAATCTCAGTTCCCTTTCCAGCTCACCTAGCCTCAGGGGACGTGGGAAATAGCTTTGCTTCCTCTCTGTTGCAGGGTTGATGCCTTGTTAGCATGCCTGCCTGAGGCAGGTGGTAGCAGGAGCTGCAGATGGGAGACACTGGGACAGCCCTGCCACAGCAAACTCAGCTGTGCTACTCCCCAGCATAGGCTTGTTCACAAAAGAGACAGACAGTCCCCCCAGCTGTCTGGCCTTCAGCAGTAGGAAGGCAAATCAAATCACCAAAATCATTTTACTGTAGGGAGGAGCAGATCCATCTCCAGATGGACGGTGTGGCATCGCAGTGCTGCAAGTAACCCCTTGCCCCCGCTGAAATCACCAGTAAAACTGTTGCAGCAGGGCCAGGAGCCATTACCTCCAGCAGCTCTCTTAGCCATGAGTTGATGGAAGCTCTGCATCTTATCACTCACTTGCTGTCCTGATCTTTTTTCCTCAGTGCTTTGAAGTCGTCTGATATTTTTATCATCGTTGAAGCAGCAAGCAGATAATTTGATTTAGGAATTGCACACAACAAACTCTCTTAACCAGAACAGATTCAGATTCCTCTGTGCTTGGGATTTCTTGCTCTCCCACACCCGCCCCCCTCCAAGCCTGGAAGGGCCCTACAGCAGCCAGAGGAGGCACAGACACAGAGCTACTGCTTTAACACAACAACTAACACCCAGCGCTACCCACCAGCTGGGGCTTAAGGTTGCTGTAACAGATGCTGTCACAGCCAAGATGTAAAAAGAATAAAGAAAGATCTTTCTCTCTAGACATATCAAATATTCACACCGGACCGTGCAGAAGGGCTTTTGCTTCTTGTATTTGGAAAGTAAAATACCAGGAAGGAAACTGCAGCAAACGACCTACAGAACTGAATATCACATTTCAGGAGAGCCTTTAATCTTCAGCAAGCCTTTCTGAATTAGCAATTTTGTACTCAATCCTGCAGCCTAAGCCATCTAAAATAAAAGGTACGGGCAGCCCATGTGAATTTAAAGCACCTACTATCTGGGTACTTCACATCCTGGACTGTTTAGATCCTCAGAAACTGCATTAGCAAATGAAGAATACTATTTACTTTGTTGTTGTTGTTGTTGTTGTTACTGTGGCCACACTACTGTAACAAAGGCACTGTAAATCCACTTGAAAGCTGCCTGCCTTGTTAAATCTTGCCATGCCATATTTACTTCTCTCTCCCAGATGCCAGATTGACAGAGGATTATGCAAGGAGTTCAGATCAGCAGGGAGATAAAGAAAAAAGAAACTTCAACAGTTGGAAGTATTAAAGGGAAATAATAGGAAACCATTTTCAAGTCACTGTCATTGCTAAGGAGCAAGTGGATCCACAGCAATGTACAGAAGAGCCCAAGGAATAAATGCCTCCCCCAGGTGTAACCCCCCCAGAAGCAAGCACATGCCACCTTCCCAGCTCTGGGGCCGGGAGGGGCACTGGGACTGCCTGCCCCAGGAAAGGGACTTCTCCAGGTACACGAAAGCAAGGCTAAAGCAACGAGGATTTGGCCACAGAGACAACCATGACCTTGAGAGAGCAAGTTGCCTCTCGCCATTCATGCACACGCACGTTGCGTGCCGAGCCCCCTCTCCAGGGACGCCCTCGACGCTGCATCCTGTACAAGGCTGGACTCAGCTCTTCAGAGTGCCCTGACCCTTCAGCCACACTCTGTGACCCACCAGAATGGGACCTTGCACCAAGCTGAACGCAGCCTCAGGCCAAACGGGGGGAAAGCCAAGGGAAGAGGGGTGCGAGGCAGAAGCTGGCTGTTCAGGCTGCTGTGAACCCACAGTCCCGTGAGCTTTTGCAAGCTGAATCACCCTCCCTCGGGGGGAGATACAGGCTGCAGTTCTCCACTGCAGCACTGCCCTGCGTTACCAGCTCGGCTAGGCACTTGCTTACAGTCTGCGGGTACAGCTGGAACCAGTTTACAGCCTTGTTTTACTTTGCAACTGCAAACCCTTAGACGGTTTCAAACCAGGTTTCTAAATAAGCATGCCTGGGTGAGAGAGGATGCATCACTTCCATGCTTTAAAGATTGTTTTTAGACCCACCAGGTTCAGTCTACAGATTTTCATGAAAATACAACTTCATCCTTCCCACAACTCCTCTCCCAGTTTCAAGGAAAACACCTCCCACTGTACAATGGTTCCTCTTCTCTTATTCACCTTCCAGAAGCAATAAGTTACAAGCTCTGGCCTGCAAAGTATCACCACTGGCATTTGAATTCGCACCCAATGAAATTAAAGAACTGCTTGTGTCTCAGAGGTGTCATTTCAGTCTCTTTGCAAATGCAGGCTAACATTAATTACTGTCACAGTGACAGCAACCCTAACTGCCCAGTACACCAGCAAACGCAGGTGTTGGTTTTCCTGCGTAACCAATCCTAAACACTTCACTGAACTCCTTGCAGCAGACAACTGCAAAGAAGAGATCCTTGTAGCACGAGGCAGCATAGCAAGTCAAGCAGGGAAAGCTCCCTGCTGAAACCAGGATATCATAAAGGCTGGGAAATAAGGGCCATGAAAAGAGAGGAGAGACTGGAGGGTGAAGACAGCTTCCCATGAGAAGGGGTGGCCCTTCTCCTGCCTTCCTCAGCCACCAATTCACAGGAGGCTTTGAAATCGGTCACTTTGCTCCAGGTTCATTTTGCGCAGGGCCATTTGCCTTGATTTTCTGCCCCTTTCCTCCCTGCAAAAGTCATCTTAAAAGTGTACTTGGAATAGCTTCTGTGTGCTACCAAACATCTAACAGCGCCCGACTGAATTTTAATTTCAGTAATGCAATAACTCATCAGCCTGTCATATTTCATATTAATGAGCATTAATTCAGTCTCCACTGAGCATCAGTAATGAATTTGGCAAACCTTACAGACTGAACTTGTATTGCTTGAATATATTGTATTGCTACAGCGAAAAGAGCGAGAGGACAAACAGAATAAGCTGTGCTATGTATTTATATGCTTCTTGCTTCCTTCTTCCTTTAAGATAATCTATTAATAAGCCAAAGGACACCCACAAATGTATTCCTGTCTATTGCCAGTCAGTTCCACAATGGTTTCCAATTAGACAGAGACTGTCAGACCATAATGCAAGGACACCCGAACACAGGGTGGCACGAGAACACCCACACCGTGCAGCTGAAGCCCTAAAACAGAAATGTGTACATCAGAAGCAGCAAGAGTAACTAATTGGAAACGTTGCCCAACAGAAAAATTAGCATTTCTTATTTCTAAGGTAAGTGCCAATAAACAGAGAGACATGTCAGCTATTTATTTACTTTCTGACAGTCCAATCCTGTGGCACATTCCCAAATGACTGCAAGAAAATAGGATACTGCTCATTTTTCAAGCAAGCGCTCCATGGCACATGGCATTTCAGCCACTAACGACTCACACGGTCCCTTTATTTAGGGTTTAGCCACAATTTTACTCCCTTGAATCAGGAGTGACTTCGCTGAATTCAGACTGACCCCGGGGAAGAACAGATTCAAACCAACTCCACAGCAGGAGGACTGCCCAGCCCTGGCAGAGGGGCTTGTACCTGCGTCCCAGCTCACTGGGTGATCCACCATCCCTGCAGATGATGGAGCAGCAGAGGGGCAGAGGCTGTTCAAAGGCAGCACTCGTAAGCCTTCCACAACTACACACAGGTACTCTGCATGCAAGCCACTGCAAGCCCAACGCAGGTGACTCTACAGAGCCATTTCCCAAAGCCTCTTTGCTAAGGGGTTTTCAAGGTGCCGTGCACCTCCTGACTGCACTAGTGACACATTTCAAGCTGAGCTACAGCGCTCTGGTACTTCGCTGGCCCACACTCCATCAAGTACGAGACAAAATGTTCGATTCGTACAAAATTCTGACTCTGCTGTATAAATCCCCACGTGCTCCTCGCTGAGCAGCATGCATCCCTCTGCCCATGCCCTGCACAACCCCCAGTGCAGCAGAAACCACCGGAGTGTCACTGGAGCTGTGCACAGGACCTCTCGCTGGCAGAGCTCCCTGCTCCATGCACTCACCAGTTCAAGGGCAAGACAAGGGACAAAGTATTGGACATCGGTGTTCTTGAGGGTTCTCTCACCCTACCTGTATTTGTGGTGATGTTCACGTGTTGCTCTGCTGACTCTCTAAACTTGAAGAGCAGCACTTTGCCCTTCATGGGCACCAATTTACCTCTGCCACCCCCAAAAAGAACACTAATTAATATGAATAAATCACATTTTGAAGGCACCGGTGTACTTTTCAAAACTTGCTTCAATGAGATTAAGCTCTTGTGTCACTTGGGTAGTTTGGAGAACTGCCCTAGGACAACATAATTTTAACCCTAAATATTAATGTTAAATAATTTCTCAGTCCCTCCAAAGGAACAGATTATTTCACAAGCATGGGGAGCTAGGGACCACAGGGCATTTCCTCTTTAGTTTTCTATATCCATGCTGTTTGAGGATAGGACAAAGTGTTAAACTATATCTAAGCAGCAAGTGAAAGATGAAAAAGCAGGTATGCCCAAAGAGATCTTGTACCTCTGGCTGGGTGCAGAAACATCTGCTGGCTCAAAGCTATCCCCTAGCCTCACCTCTCCAACAAAGTCATGCGAAGAACAGTGCTAAGAGGTAGCAGGATGCTGGTGGAAGGACTCAGCCTGCCTGTCCTTGTTTCCCTGCAATGCTTCCCCCCTTCCATGCCAGGTATTAAATTCTTCTGTACTAACAAGCCTCCAGATAACAGTACTGACCCTTCACACCACAGCACTGAGAATCAGACCTGCCAGGGCCACAGCACTGATGTGCAAACCTCTAAGCAAAGGCATGGCGTGTTTGGCATGGAAGAGGTGCCAGCTGACAGAGCAACCACAGTAACACGCATGACGACACAGCCACCCCGCAGGCTCTGGGTAATGTGTCTGCCTGCAGCTTGTACCTGCCCGTTTATTCCCGTACGTGCTCGTTCAGGCAGATGTCTCAAAGCCACCTGCAGCCCAACAACCTCCTGCCAAGTTAGGGACATCTAGAGCTCAGTGTGCCTGTGCCAGGCTGGCTCCCTGCCACCTGCACAGCCCTCCCTCTGCCGCAGCCTCGCATCTGCATCGCAGACAGACAAGTGTCCTCAGGGACAGCACAGCTGCAAGGCTTGAAAACAGAGGGGATGGAAAAGCACCATCTTTGCTCCAGTCCAGGGTGAGGCAGGGAAGTGGCTGCCCGATGGGAAACAGAAAAGCTCTCTGGATCTATTTGTTCCTCTAGTATTTTCCATAATAATTAAACCCCTACCATTGGGTAGAGATGGATAAACATCCACACCCCACCCTGCCATTTTCCTACTGTTCCACGTGCATCTTCCCTCGCGAACGCTCAAGGAAGCGCAGGGAGGGAAAGCACAGCCCGTCAGTCCCTGCTGCAGCAGCTAACAGCATCCTGCAGTGCCAAGAGGGGACCAGCTGCAGACTGCCCGACCACAGCCTGGAGCAGACCCCACAGCAGGCTGTGGGCTATAACCAGTGCGTAAAAACCGCGATGACTTCAGACATAATGTTCCGCTGTCTCGCTACCTTGTCCAACACGCTAGGCATTAAGGTGACTCCAGTTTTCAAAGGTGGCGGTCCCCACTCTGATCAGGCTCACTTTGGGTCTTCCAAATAACAGGTCCCTTTTAAACAGACCTCTGTATCTACCGTTAGTGGAGCAAACCCATAATCACACAGCACTGAACAGATACCAGAAACCAACACCTTGGGAGGCCGCCCCACCACAGACGGCAGACTCTCTTATCTCTGAAACCAGCAGACATGACATTAAATGTTCCATCACTGAAGGATAAAAATGGTCTGAAACGCATAAGAGACTCCAGCCTATGAGAGCATAATCTTCACCATGGGGAAAGAGTTTCCCCCGGTTCTAGATCCAGGGCAACCCCACTGGAACCAGGACAGTCCTCAAAACCCACAGCAGATGCCCTGTTCTGAATCCAGCCCTGCAGGTTCAGCTTCCACTGAAGGCACCAACCTCTCTGGACCTCCAGTCTCACCTTGTTCTCCTCAGGGGTGAACTGGATTTGGAAAGTTGAACACATGCCAGGTGCTACCTTACAGCACACACCACCGGGGCTGGTCAACTTGAAGTAAGGCGACGTCTCCAAGACAACCTTCACCAGCCGAGGAACCTGCAGGAAAGACAGGAAACTATGATTTTGCCACTCATATGGAAACATGAGGAGAAAATACCTGGCCATGCCCTGGGGACATCCCGTGTTAACCACCTTTCCAAAGCACTTTTAACTCTTGAGGTTGTCACAACCTGGGATGGAAGCCCAGGAAGTCACAACAGTTCCGTGATCCCCTTGGGTTAAATTAAGGTGAAACAACACCAAATGACCGGTTAAAATGTTTTACTTGCAGTAGAAAACAATTTAAACTTGGAAAAGGATAATAAGCAATGTGATCTCTTATAAATCTGTAAGAAAGAAAAGAAAGGAAAGCAGTAGAAAGGTGAGAAAGAGAGTCAAAGAAATCTGGATCAGCACCCCTGGATCCAGCGTTGTCTCAGGTCCGACCATCTTGGGCGGTGGGTGCACACACAGCAAAGTTTCAGTTCATCTTATCAGCTGATTAACATACTTCTGCTTCTGGGGCAGAAATGCTCACCTCTTGTCAGGCCTTGTCGCCCCTTCAACGGTGAAGGCACGAAGTTGTTAGCAAGGCAAGCATGGTGTCTGGCTTACACAATAGAGCCACACAGTACCGGGCTTACACAGTGCAGCCAGGGATTAGCGGTCTTTGTGCTTGAGGGGAAACTTTCGGTTCCACTCAGTTTCCCCCCTCTGAGGCCCACATAAGGAGTTTGTCAGTACAACTGCAAGGGAGTGGGGGGTGCAGCCTTCCATACACTCCTGCTCCCTCGGGTGACATTCCTTAGACTAATCACAAAGGCCACAGCTTGTCCTGGAGGTTTTCTCTGTCGATGAATGTTTGAGGCATCAATTCCTTCAGTTCCTTACAGAGGTACATGCACCTAATACACCAGGATGGAATCCATTCTGCCAGGGCCCAGAATCAGCGTGGACCCCATGAATGGTATCCCTTGGACAGGGGCACCCACGCTGCTCTTTCCAGTATTCCCAAGCTAAACGCCAGGCCAGGAATGGCGCAGGACTCTCCAGGAATAACTGAGGGACCACCCTGCAACTGTCTTTGCCAAAGGGTCTTCCATTTCCAACCACGTCCCTGTCAAAACCTGTTATCTCAGAATATACTCTGACTTCTCTTGCTGTTCCCCCACCTGCAACATGCCCTGACAGCTTTTTTTGTCCACTTGTTTGTTTTCCAACAAGACTGGTAGATTTGGAGGGGGGGTTAATTCACGTGCTCTCAGGGACACTTCCCTCTGCCCGTCCTGCCCTCCTCTCACGTACACATCTTACTCTTCATTACAGAACAGTATCTTTAATTACACCTTTCTTTTTCTGAACATTCTCTGCTTCCAGCACACTTACTCTTACATGTCAAGAGAAACCCTTGCGTGTACAATGTTCTCTCCCAGAGCACTTTCCCACTCAGCTCCTTTCCTCCCTCCTGCCTTTTCCCACCAGCTGCTCTTGGCACATGCCTCATTGAAGCAAACGTTTCCCCTGCCAAAATTCAAAAGGTCTCAATTTTCCTCTTTACAGTGCAACAACATTGCTGGCATTTTTCAACTTCTCCCTTCTCAACTCTCCTGGGAAATCTCAAAACGATCACAATTTTTTCAAGTAAAGGTGGAGACCTTCAAGAGAACATTACTCTGGATGTGCTGTGGTTCTCCAAAGGGAAAGCAGAGAGCCACGTTGCTTAGAAAAACCTGAGCAGAACTGCATTAAGCTCAGCAGGAGCCTAAAGTGGCACCTAAAGGCCTCCCACTGCTTCTGCTAAATCAGTCCATTTCCCCTGCTGCTTCAAAACACCCTTCCTGGAGTGATAATGCCACTAACCATAACTTCCTCCAGCATGGAGAAGGCTCAAGCTCTGGGCCTTGACAGTGAGCTGCACAGAGGCAGCTAAACAGGCTGTGAGAGGCAGAGGTGCCCTGCCAGAAACCGAGATTAACCAGGGAGCCACCAGCATATGGTGCACACTCGAGGTAAAGCAGGAGAGCAGGTAAGAACTGTACAACCCTCAACGTTCCCATCAATCCAGGGCTTTCAAGGGGAAGGACGCCGACTAGAAAAGCTCCTTTGCGTTACATACCACCAATGCGTGGCCAAAATCAAGGGGAGAATCCCCAGCATGGGAAGATTTCCACCATCTTGCAGAATAAAGGTGGTGAGACATTTTATTCTGGGTGTGCTGTGCTGCAGCAGATAATTTGTTATGCTGTAAACCACAGGAATTACTCTGCTCTCCTCTTCCAGCACAGTGTTAAACCTCCGCATCCCACCACTTACCTTGTCAGTGTTCCTCAGAATCAGTGGCACTTCGTAGACCTCGAAGGGGACGTAGTTCTGAAATACCACCTCTGAAGGAAAAGGCTGAAACAAGCTCTGTTCCAGGTCAACTGCTGAGAACTGGAGAGGCAAGACAGAGCAGTGAGAGGAGGGTCAGCTGCTGGGAGAAAGATTCATGAAAGAATCCTACACCGATCTCCAGTGGAGTACAGTCTCTTGGTGAGTATGTCCACGCAGCTCACGCTAGGGAAACAGCTCCCCACCTGTGTTCTGAGCTGATCAAAAGTTCAAGCTCAAGCTAAGAAGCTCTTTTGGCGGGTGTTCCTCCAGGTTTCCTTCTCCAGAATGCAAGGCAGCGCTTACTGCCAGCAGAGCCCTGTGCTAAGGTGGTCACACAGCTCCAAGAGCACTTCCTGGAAGAGCCACGAGCACTCATGGAGCAGGCGAAACCCAAGAATTTACACGAGACTCCATGGGAAACAATTTTGGGATGATCTTTACTCTGAGACAGAGACCGAGTCCCACACATCCCTAAATATCTTTTTTGATAGAGAGCCTAGAAACCAGTTAGAAGACAACACTACCAGAGGAGGTAAGGCTAAAAAGAAGGTAACACAGTAGTTGGGAAAAAGACAAAGGAGGTGAATGCTGGATAGTGGTAAGGTTTAGCTCTTTTCTCAGCATTACTGGGCAACTTCAGTAAGACTGGACTTGGTATCTCCTTTTTCCACAGGCTTTAAATAAATGCTTTATTGTATTCCATTATTGCCATTTCATTTAATACCACTGCAGAAGCATGTCTGAAACTATACACAAACAGCAAATGTTCACAGAGCAGAGGCAATACTTGAGAAAATTCCTCCCTGCTTTGTCTCCCCTCTCCCAGCTGCACTGTTCCCACTCAAAAGACCCAGGCAGGCCTCCTGCTGCTCCACAGGAGCCACGCTCACACGGCAGCTCGTGCCTGCAGCACGCTGCCAGTTATGTGTGCGCTCATCTGATGCGTTCCCAGCCTCCTGTGCTGCCTAGGGCAATCCTTAACCAATTGGTTACAGGTCTCTTGCTGGCAATTTTCCACTCAACAGCCTACCTCAGCGATCCACCCGTTTGGACTGTGTGCTGTGGTGAGCAGTCCTGTGAGAAAAGCAGCTTAAACATACATCTAAGTAACCACTGATCCAGAGAACGCACTTCCACTCCCCTCTGCCCAGGGCCATTCCCCTGTATATCTGGCAGCCTGCAAAATCTAACACCCTGTAAAGGTCCCACACATTGTTCCAACCCAAAACATTAATGCACTTGGTTTTGTTAAATCTCGAGTAACTTCTATAGGCCCTCAGCCTTCAAGGGGCAATGCTGCCACCGTTGAGGGAGTCCCATGACCCCAAGCATTTGACAGTGACTACACCAAAGCACGAGGTGGCTATTTCACCAGGAGGATGGAAAATGGCAAGCTTGAGCCCTTGTGGCCTGCCCCAGCCTTCCCCCAGTATCAGCTAAATTCCAGCAAAACCCACCAACTTCAGCAGAGGTTATTTATATTGACTTAGTGCAGATCAGGACTTCCAACCTCTCACCAGGGAAAAACGTTCTACCTTTCCCCAGCAGAAGGAACTCCACCACCACCAGCAGTTTGAAAAGACAACAGGCCCTAGCCACTGAGGTATTCAGATGAGCCGGAGGCACGCCTGTCACAAACTCACACCCTCTTCAAATGTCACATCAAGCAGCAAGGAAAAGGGCAGGAAAAGGCTACCTTGTGATGGGAGGCTTCACCCATGTCTAGAAGCTGGGTAATCCGGGGCCGCCTCATCTCCCGGGTGCTGGCCAGCCTCTGCTTGGTGGTAAGAGACATCTCCTTCAGGAAGGCAGAGGGAGTCAGCTGAAATGCAAAACACCAGCAAGAGCTACAGAAATGCCTTTCTACAGAAAGACTTTCTCGTTCAAGTGCCACTGATGAGTAATTTGTGATCACAGCCACTAGGATAGTCCTGGAAGTCCCGTAAATTACCTGCTGAAATATTTAACATCAGTAAATTAATGATATAGAGAGGAATACACACGCTCTAAGCAAGTGGCTCTGTCCCATTAGCTTCTCCTTCATGAGGTGATGTGACATGTTTGGGGATTTCTGCTCTTTGGGTATTTGTTCCCTCTTGAGTTTTGCTGGATTGAGCCAGAGGCCTTTGAAGAGAGCGGGGAGGAGTTATCAGAAATCCCCTAACTCCACCCTTGCACAGTGCTCACAGCCAACACGCAGGTGGAGATGGCACTGCTGGGTGAGTCAGAGGAAAGCAGAAAAGCAGTGTTGTGCCAAGACTGAGGTGGAGAGGAATGGGTCCAAGTTTTCGTTATTTCTTTTCCATTAGCACTTGTTTTCTCGCTGTTCTGGCCTCACAGACCCCTCCACAGAAGGATACAGAGATGTCTCCTTGACAGAGCCTCAGCACTGGGTCACCTCCAGTGAAGGGAGCTCCAGCCAGCAGAGGGGACAGTTGTGGGTGGGAAGGAGGAATCGCCCTGAATCCACTGCTGTTTGCACGGCTGCATCTGTGCTCCACACAGGACACGAGATACCATGAAACAACTCTTTTGGAAGCTATTCTATCTGGGACAGTCGTGTCCTGTCAAGACTCCAGGCGGTTTGAGCAGCCCACCACATGCCCAGCTGCCCAGCGGTGTGGCCAGGGCAGCACTGGCAGGTATGCCCACGTGACAGAAGATGTTACTGCCCACACAGCAAAGAGGACGGAAGGAAGCACGTTTGTGCTTCAGCTGTTCCCGTGCAATGCCCAGTAATTCCTTTATCTCGGCTCCACTGGCACGTTCAGGCAAGACCCTGACCCTGAAGCAACACAGTCCACCCCCCACTGCACCATGACAGCCCCCTCCAACAGAAGCACGGCAGCAAAGAGGTGGGGAGGTGGTGCCTGGCTCCACAGCACCCTGACAACAGGAGGGGAAGGCAGAGGAGGGACAGGGGCAGCTTCCAGCCTTAACCCAGCTCCTACCCAGCCCCCAGCAGGTACTTACAGGCACACGCTGCTCTGCCTCTCTGACCAGCTTCGGATAACGACGTACTGCCACCTTACTCTGGAGTCCATCAGCCATTCTGGAGGATCCCATGGACCGATGAATCTTCCCAGTGGCCATGACTAGGCAAACCTGGAAGGTGTAACAATGAGACTTTGAAAATCTAGAATCCCATTCACAGCAGACCCAAAGGATACACCTGTGTCTCCAGGCTGTGGCATCCTTCCTAAGCGGAGAACATAAGGCCGCCCCACACTGTTTCATGATTAGACCATATTTAAGTGGCAGAGTTAAGATTCATAGAAGTAAAACTCCATAAAAATATTCCCTGAGCCAAAAAAGCCTTTTGCTGTGGGTGCAGTCCCACGAGCCACAACTATTTCTTTTCATGAACTTCATCTGTCAGCTGACAGTGAGATGGACCAAGGGTCCCTTCCAAGGGTCTGCTGGAGAGTCCCCAGCTCCACATACTACCATTTACTGCTGTGGCTCCTGCCTTAAGTATTTACAGCACCATTTTCCCCTTCCCAGCATCCGATCTCTGCTATCCTGGCTTGCCAACTTTGCATGTCCTTTTTTATTTACTCTTTTTCTGGCATCTGGACCACATTTCATAGAATCGTTTAGGCTGGAAAAGACCTTTAAGATCATCAAGTGAAACTGTAGACCTAGCACTGCCAAGCCCACCACTCCTTTCCCTGGACGTACGCAGGAACTGCTGCTCAGAAAATCCCTACAGATTTCAAATGCAGGACCGAGGGCCCCCTACCCCGGGCACCCCCCTGCCCCAGGCACCCCCATCTCGCACAAGGGATGCCCCCAGCCCTGCGGCATGGGGCAGGGGGTGTCACCCCCCCCCCCCCCCGAACTCCTCTGCAGCCCGGGTCCCTGCTCCGCCCCGCTCCCAAGCTCCCCCCTGCCTGCCTGTGGCTGAGCCACCCGACAGCACCAGCACCCAGAGCCGCCCTCTGGCTTTCGGCCGGGAAGGGGACGCAGACACCACTCCCCAGCATCCCCCACCTCTCCCTCTCTGCAGGGGCTGTGGGGACACACTCACAGGAGGATCCCGATGCCAGACAGGCTGTTGTCCCCGTTGCCAGGGCAACTGGGCATCCCGGCACTGGGCAGCCCCAACACTGCCATGGCAACGGCGAGGACACAATGGGGGGCGGGGGGGACAGCTCTGTGACATGGGGGCAGAGGGGACAGGGATGCTCAGCGCCCAAAGCACCCAGTGAGCACAGCAAGCAGGCCCTGAAACCACCTCCAGCACACCCGCCCGGCTCCAGCACAGCCGCAGCCCCGGGTGCATTACCCCGGCACGGGGAAGCGGCTACAGACAGTCCCTTGCTGACCTCGTTCCACTTTCTGACCCAGTCCTGGGCCTCACCATGCCTGGAGATGGAAAGTTCTCAGACAGACCCCCCCTCTCACAGAGCTCCCTGCCCAGGTACACGGGTGCAGCTGAGACAGGGAAGTCGAGGGAGGCCCAAGTCTCTTACGGGTTTCTTCCCAATGAACCAGGCTTATCAGTTCCAAGAAGGCTTGCAAGCCAGCCACAAAAGGAAGCATCAGCCATCTGTCCCCAGGGGAGACCCACGCTTTCAAAAAGAGAGCCCAGAAGCTGAAATTTCACCACTGAGGTGAAATGGGTGGTGAAACATCACCACGAGGACGTACGGAGTTTATATTGCTGCCCCCTCTCCACTCCTGAGGTTGGACATATCCATCTCTGCTCCCTCAGGGACCAAGAAGCCCCTCTTCCCTTGCCAACACTCTCTCTGCCCCATGAGCTCCCCTCTGCTTTCCTGCACAATATCCAACTGTCACCAGTAAGCTCAGCTTGGAGCCATCATTCCCAAATCACACTTGGCTCTCAGCTGGCTGCCTGCATTTCTGACTCCAAGAGGACACATGTGGAGCAGCCCAGGGCGTGGAGAGGGGATCACACTGGCACACAGCCCAGCACAGAAGCAACCCAGCCCCCTCAGCACTTCAGACAAGCCACCCTCCTCCATCCTAGCAGGGTCTGACCGAAGCAGGCTGCTGGCCCTGCTCTCTTCAGAGGCACAGGGTTCATGCAGGGAGCTGCTCTACAGGGCTGAAAATCCTTCCCCCATCCCCTGGAAAATGCTGCTGACAGCTCTCATCCTCCTGCAGAAACACATGAGCATACAGCCAAGGGCAGCAGCAGGCGTGTGGCATTATTAACCTCTCTCTTGCTGCAGTGCCAGAAGGACACAGAGCACCATCAGCCTGCATCCCCCCGCAGCCCTGCTGCAGGATCCGAGACAAAGCCCCAGCACAGGCACTGCCCAGCTCTGGACACCAGGACCAGAGCCCCTGGCGGGTGACACAGGCACATCAGAAACATCTTTCCTGGCATCAGTGCTGCACTCACCAGATCGAACCCACAGAGTAACTGGGCACAGCTGGTGTCTTGCAGAGGACACGGAGCTGCAGCAAAGGCAAAGACAAGGGCTGCAGTGAGGCCCCAGGGAGAGGAGGGCAGTGCTGGCACAGACAGCTTACACCATCCGTGGGAGCATTCCCTTCCCCCGTTTTAACCCATGAAGGAAGAACTCCAGCGCTCAACGAAGGGACTGACTGCGACACTCAAACCCTTTTAGATGCTATCAAAAGGTCTCCTACCAAATAACTGCAGTGAGATCACTTACCCAACTGCATCATCATGAAGTTCCAATCATGAATTCCCCAATGGACAGTCCATAATCCTCTCTAATCCAAGTAGGGTTTGTACTTGTTTTCTTCTGAGAAAGAAGGGAAATAAAGTTGGCTCCTTTTAACCATGTTTGTCCTGCCTTCCCCTGAGCAATGCAATCCCACATTGCAGGGGAGAACATTGATCTTTTTGGTAGCACACACCTCAACACACAGCCCTGGGTTTGCTTTCTCCCTTTTTATTCCCATGTTCGGAATCAATTTTTTTCCTCACTTTCTGTTTATTTTACATCTCACTTCCAAACCCTGAGCTGGTTCTCTACTCCTTTTCTAAATCAAGACAGTATCTCAAATGCCTACATTTTGCACACCCTGACATTAGCGGTGCAACCATGAAATCCAAAAAGAGTAAACTCGTTTTTCCCCGTTGCTTTTTGAAACAAATCAAAGTCCTTGGCCCCAACAAATGTAATGCCTCTTAGCTTTTCTTTTTCTGTAATACTATGAAACCATTAAATCCAGCCAGCTGTCTTTGTGTAAATGCAGAAGAAAATTTACAAGCCTCAAGAAGTTAATCACAGCTCAAGGGGAATCTCTGACATGGAGGTTAGCAAGGCAGTAACTGTGAGGCTGTGACTGCCAGGAGACAATGCCACAGGAAGATGGGTCCATTCTGGATGGAGGTTCAGGCCTGACTCAGCAGGGTACTGCCCTTAGGCATCTCAGCCTAAACAAGAAAGTGGACAGTTGTCAAGGGCACTGATCACCTACACAGTTACAGGATGCTTCGATAGTTCTGGGGCTCACTCTACCTTAATCCCAACTCTCCTGGCCTTGTGTTTCCTCTGACAGCTAAAAACCACCTAAGTCCCCACCATATTGAGGGCAGAAACATGCTGCAGTACCAGCGCACTGTAGGAGCAGGGCTTAGTGGCCTTTCACAGTCACAGAGGCAGAGCAGGGGTCAGTCTCTCCTCCTCCACACCCAGCTCTTCTCCTCAGCTGGCAGGGTCCTGCCAGGGCACTCTCCATCCCACCCAGTGCCATGGGGCACCACAGGCTGGGGAGCACCAGGCCCTCCTCTCCTCCACCCAAGGAGGGCACAGAGCCTCCTTCAGAGCCCAAGCACATGGCAGCTCTCTACCACTGGACATCTCATGCATTTAAAACCATGGCAATACCCGAGCACCCACAGCCCAGCAAGATCCTCCCATGGTCAGCTCCAAGGACCACGCTAAATGCCACAAGTGGTCCTTCCCTCCAACTTCTCCAGGACAAGAAAAAAAACAATGTGCTTTACCTGGTCCACCACAGCTTGGTTGGCATTTGCAGCTTCTGGCATCACTTGGCAGCTCCATTTGCAGCGGGACGGGTCTCCTTGGCTCCTGGTTTCACAGCAAATCGGTCATCCAAAGCCCCAGCAGGTCCAGTACCTCTCCTGCAGGGCACTTGCAAACACCAACATCTGGTTCTGTGATATGAAGTAAAGGAGAGGAAGATTAGAAAAAACAAGAGCTGTAAGTGGGACACAGGGAAGGGACAAACCCAGCCTGTGACATGCATTTCAGCCTCAGCCCACAGGAGCCCCAGGCACAGTCACAGCAGCTACAAAGCGTGTTCAGAAGCAGTTCTGGGAAAGGCGCAGCTTGCTTTCTTTATGCCTTGTGAAGCACTGAAGGGACAAGCTGGTCTCCTTGCCACTGCCAGGCCAGCGGGTGCAGCTCCCTGCAGCACACGGGCTGTGCCAAGAGGTGCTGGGGCAGCCTGAAGGCACCAGCTCTGCTGGGGGAGGAAGTTACAATGTGAGCAGGCATCAAGAAAAAAGGCAAAGTGGAATGTGGCTTTACCTGCTCTGGGCAGTTGCCTTCATAGGCTTAATACAACCACACAACAGCCACAATTGCTGAGTTTGAACTCAAGCAAAATCCCAAAGCAATTGCTGGATTAGTCAAATATTTGACTGCATTTGTATCCGAAAGTCTTTTGCCACAAAAACTGGGCGTTTTGTTAAAGAACAGCCACACAGAGGCCGTCCTGGGCTGGAACCTCAGCCAGGGCTTTACGATTTTTAAACAGGGCACCTAGTGCACCCCACAAAAGAGCCTCTGCTCTCTGCCGTGGAAGTACTCTCAGACTCCACAGCTTTGACGTGATCGAGGTCTGCATGCTGACTCCCAGCACATCACATTTTGGCAGTGGGAGCAGAGGGGCAGGTTTTCATTTTCAACATAGAGATCATCCAAGCTGAACTCTTAAACCAGCTCCTCGGGTTCTTCCTTTGAACCTCTTCCCATCCTTCACACATCCCAAGAACTACCATGAATCAAAGAGCCAGGAACAAAACCAGCCCCAAACATCTGCAGATTCTCCTTGAGAGAAACCTTCCCACTCATGAAAAAACAGCTCTGTAATAAGCATACGGCCTCAAAAGCAGAGGGGAAAACCCTTCAAAACACAAAGCAGGAGTGGAGCCACTTGTGAAATCAGACCGGTTGATCAGAAACGCTGATCGGTCTGTGCAGGGAGCACCGAAGGCCTGAAAGAATGAATCTGCCAAGCCACTGATATCATTTAAAACAGCTGGGATTTTAGAAGACAAGACAGTAGCCACATTAAAAAACAAAAAATGAGGATAAAAAAATTAAAAGATAAAAGCTAACCCAACCTCACTTATGCATATGGATATTTGTGTTATGTGATCCAATGAATATGTATATCCACACTCTAGAAGTTTCTGGTAAAATGTGCTGTTGGGGTGCAAGCTTTGTGGAGAAATCCCCTTGCACCCCGGCGCCGGAGTAAACACACCTGCTGTATAACTCTCTCTGAGTTGTAGAGTCTGTTTCTGCAAATCAACAGCTGCCTGCCTCCTGCCTTGGCCACCCACCTAAAAACCTTGAAGAGGGAAATGGAAGGGCACCAAGCACCCAGCTGGTGCCTTCAGCCCTCAGCATCCTCCATCTCTGAAGAAAAACAGAGCAGGGCAAGTAAAATTATGCCCAGGCACCAGGACCTTCTAGAGGCATCCATCAGCTGAACTTCTGACTGAGAAACAAATATCTAGGGTTTCCCTTTAGCACAGCCTCAAGGCACATACCTTCTTTTAACCCTCCCTGGCTGTTGCTCCCACCTTTTTAATCAGGAACTGGATGCTGATTTCTCCCAGACAGGTTCACAGTACCTCGCTGGGATGAACGCAGAAAGATGGCTTCTGTTTAATTTTCCTATCACTAGAAGACAGAGGTTTACAAACCTGTTTGGAAACTTTTTTTTTGCCCTGTCTGGTCTCACCAGCACTGGGAACTCCTTTTACAAATGGTATCTCATTAAAATACATCTGGGATTAACCAAGCCAGCTACATCACACCTTCCCAAGGAATAGCTGGGCTGCAGGGGAGCTGATGAACCTCCTTATGGAGCAGATCTGGGTAACTAGCCCAGCAAGGAGACTGCTCAGGAAGCCAGCTTGTCAGTAACACTTCTTCTCCATGAGCAAGAGCAGTGACAGCTTTGCAGGTTGACTCTGGGAGGCTCCAGCTGCTGGCACAACACAGCTCCCTCCTCTGCTGGTATGCAAGCCCTCCCTCCCCAGGCAGAGGCAGCAGATGAGGTAGCCAACCTCCCTTCAGACAGGACATCTGAGTCTATAATGGCACCTTCCATCCCTGGGCTTAGCTTCCTTCCTCTCCACAGCTCAGAGAGCTTTTCTGCCTTGTTGGACACACTGGTCCCTCCCTGCCCTGAACTCGGGAGAGGGCCCTGGGGAGGTCGGACTGGCCCCTCCATGATTTCAAGCTTGCTGGGCTGTATCTCTGTGCAATCCACAGTCCCTGCACGTAAGGGCAGCCCTTTTTTTAGTCTCTCTGGCAAAGTGAGCTGAAAAGCAGCTGGGGAGAAGCATTCACTTGGGACAGTCAGATTTCTCCTTCCCAGCGAGCAGCATTTGCAGGGCAGCAGACAAACTGGCTGACATTTGCCGAGAGCTCTGAAGGCACACAACCCTCCAGAAATGCCCATGATTAGTCCTGCTGTTCTTGGCCCACAAAGCTTGTCTGTCTCTCACAAAAGCTACGACACAAAAGCACAACCCTTGCACACATCCTGTCTCCCTACGCTCCTCCTCCTTCACTTAACTGTCCCCTTGAGCCCACAGAAAAATTTCAAGGCCTAGAAACACCTGGTATGAAATGAAAACAAAGGTCAGATATCAAGTGCAACCCCTCCTGGGGATGCACGCCCAACAAGAAACCCTCTCTCATCATGGTCATAATCCAGGTAAGCCTGAAACAGCTGCTCTTGAGGAAAGAAGCAGTACAAGGAGCTCCTCCCCAGCACATCGCTCCCAGAGCTCTGCTTGGTCCCCGGGCAGGGCAGAGGCTGCTGCCAACATGGGCTCCCTGCCTTCCCAAATTGCCCCCTCGACATTCCCACTTGCCCCAGGTCTATGTACAGGTTCATCTGGACACTTCACAGCAACAGCAGCTGTTTTTCCAGTCAAATAAATTCATCTAGAAGAGAAAAGGCAGCTAGCGTCTGCTCCCTGGCACAGCTTGCAGCAGACAGCAATACTGATACATTTCTTCATGTTTTCTAATGCTTTTTCTCTTCCCTTCACTCCTCATAAAGCAGACTGCATGGGTCATCAGCAGGATCAGACACAGAAACACAGAAAAATTTAGGAGGAAGAGACTTTGGATGTCTCTGGTCCAACCCCTCTGCACAAAACAGACAATTTCAAAGTTCAAACAGATTGTGCATGGATGCGTCCAGCAGTGTGAAATATCTCCCAGGATGGAGATTCCCCACCTCTCTGGATCACAATAAACTTTTACCTGCCTTTTAAGTTACCAGACGTTTGTCCTCAGCTACAGCACAGGCTCCAAGAGATACTGTGTGTTGTGACCCTGCAGCCTTTGTTCTGGAAGTGAACCTCAGCACGTGCCTTCAAAGTCCTTGGCTCCTGGAAAAGAAGAGAAAGTCTCCTGGTTTGAGTGGGTTTTTGTTTTTAAGTAGCCATCTGCTGAGACCAAAATGCCAGTTGCTTCATACCAAGGATAAAAGCCAAAGCCAGCGTACAGCAGAAAGGCAGGGAGGTCATCGACCTTGTGCACAGGAGTGCCACATGTGCCATGGACCAATAATCCCATGGAAATAAAAGGTACCACTTGCCTTTAAATATGGGTGATTGCAACAAATTGGTGCAGACTTGTGTCTGCTCCAAGTACTTTAAAGTGCTAACGTCTGCCCTGGGGCCTTTTCAGTAAGAAGCCCTTGGAGACACAGGCTGCCAGACTTGTGCCAGCCAGAAGAGGAGAGGGCGGCATGTCAGTGATTCTGGATGAACTGGCTCACATCACAAAGTCGGGAGGAATAGTTTCATTTTTTTGGTGCTACATCTCTTTGTGCTTCTCTTTCCTGGAAAAACTAAAGGTGATGGTTGGAGCAGTGACACAGACAGGGCACGTCCCAGTCTCAGTCAGGGTCACCTACGTTATAGGAATGGTAAGGTCTGGTCCCCCAATGCCACCCGGAGCTCCCTGCAGTGGTGGGAGGGGGTTAACTGGGAAGCACCGATGCCTGTTCCACTTCCAGTTCTGTCAGCTGAGTACAGACAGAGCAAGTCAGAGATGGGACATCCAGACAGACAGTTGCTTGGACAAACCAAAGTGGTTCAGCCAGAAAATACTGAAGAGAGGCCAGAGTCCCAAACAACCTGATAGTAGAGCATGTGGTAAATGGGCTGATGGGAAGGAAAGGAGGAAAAGGGTTCCTGAAGCCCCCAAGGCCCACGGGGCAGGAAAAGTCAGAAAGCAGGCAGCATTCCTGAGAGTCAGGCCAGCTGTAAGTGAGCCCAGCTCACGGGCTCAGAAAAGCAGAGCTGTAACTCGTACTGAGTGCCAAGATCTGCTCAGCTAAGGTATGTCAAACACTCGATAAAACAGCAGTTCTGGCTTGGTTTTTTTTTCCCACTGGATGAATAATCTTTTCTATCGGGATGCAGTCAGGAACCCAACTCCAATGTGGCTGGGACAGCCTTTCCTCTGATCAGGAACCTGGAAATCTCAGCTCAGCCACTCACAAGTTTCTCGCTCGCAGGGAGACTGCTTATAACAGCGCAGCAGATTAAACACAACAAGCAGTCACTGCAAAAATCAAGGCAAACCCAGAGCTGCTGCTTGCCAGCAGAGCATTTTAGTTGAGGGAGCAGAGCAAAGGATCCTCCTTTCACTGATCCCTTGAAAGTATGCAACTGCTTTCCATCACTCATCTCCACCCAGACTGAGAAGGCTGAAGGGGTTCAGTTCTTCCTGCAGTCAGGGCCAAATAATGGGCACTTGTCACCACACATCTGCACTTGGGACTTGTCCACATCTGACTGACACAACCACTGCAATAACACAGCGCAACACCCAAAGTCTGTCCTCACACTTGATAACCACACCTAGAGGGCACAGCTCATGGAACAGCAGGGCCAACCCTGAAACAGAGATCTGCCCAGGGCATGGGGGAGAACGGGGAGGAAGATGCAGGGCTGGAAGCACTGGGTTCCTGAAGCTAACAGCAGCACGGATGCAATCTAGACAAAAAGCTCTGCCTGCTGCATTCCCATTGAGTAATTAGTGGGAGGTTTAGCTTCTGTATTTGTAAGGTTGTCCTGTACCTTGCTAGAGGGGTATGTCTCGTGCAGATCTGCAGTAGGGGATGTCCCAGTTCACTCAGCCCTGGCAAATCAAAGCTGTATCCTAAGGACAGAAAGCAGAGCTGAGCTGAGAGATGGGACCAGTGTGAAAGCCACTGCCTGACGTCCAGGACAGAAGAGCAGAGGTCTCCAGTCTCCATCACAAGGGGCCACTCCCAAAGTGCCTCCTACCTTCTGGTCAGTAAAGCCGTAACTTACAGACCGGTGACAGCTTTGAGAAAGGGTCCGAAACCTCCACTGCGAACAGCAGACGAGCCCCAGATGTCTTCAGCACAGGGTTGGCCGGATTATTCACAGCCAGGGAATCAGCTAAGTGCTGTTTAACTCATTTGCCTGTTTAATCTAGAGCACTTTTAAATCCCCATAGATTGATCCAAGGTGCCAGAGGTATTTTAACCCTTGAGACCCCAAGACGCTAAACACTGGTTAAGAAAGCAATTTTAAATGTACAAATCGAATTTCCTTCAGTGTTTCAGTAACTGTGAATGAACTCCTCATCCATCCTGGCTACCAGGTCTTGCTACAAGGAGGATTCATTCGGCTCCATCTTGCTTAAAATACTGAGCTGAATCAGCAGATCCTGTCCTGGAGGAACAGGTGACCCTGCCCTGAACCTCTGTGCATCACACAGCCCCAATCTGCTGCTGCAGATTAAGGGCCAGAAGCAAAACACAAACAGGACAAAGAATAAACTGACAAACTGATGGATTTGGAGATCTGGTATCCCCCTCCCAAAAGACACGTCCAAAGACACCTGGGCTAAAGGATTGTTCCTTCAAGTACAAGAGGTAATACAGTAAACTCCCTTCTTTTCTCTGGGATTTGGTCACCAGAGAGCTGCCCACCAGCCCCTGGACAGACGAGCACACATCCTAATTAAAGGCAACATGTAAAAGCACAAAGCAACAAAAGTAGAGATTCATTGGTGGCATCTGGCAAGTGACAAAGATACAGCAGCTTTTGGTAACAATTCTTTGAAGGGAAGGCCAGAGTTGATAGGCATCCCCGCTGGAAGGCTCTGACAGAGGAGAGTGTTAAACAGCGTCAACTGGCAGGTTTAAGCATTGTCTGGGAAATGTCAAACACTGTCAAGACACCACAGAGCTCTCTGCAGCCAAGCCCCAGCGAGGGACTCCTGTGGGCTCATCTCTGAGAACACAGACTGACCTGAACCAGCCCTGCCGACAGAAAACACCTTATTAGCAGCTGGTGCAGAGAGTACAGCGCCCTCAAAACAACCAAACCAGCCAGGTCAGCCCACCCACACACCCAGCATCTCCCCACAGTACCTGCAGCCACATCTGCAGCCCAGCCCTGCTGTCAGGATTCTCTCGGACTGGTCGGGTCAGCGCTCCCAGCCTTCCAAACCCCGGCCCTCTGGGAGCTGCACTCAGCCCAGCCCAGGCAAAAAAGATGAAGACACCCCTTAACTCGATTTGGAGACTTCCAGGAATTCTCCCACCTCAGGGAAAAGGAAATGGAACGCAAATTTTTGTTCAGTTTTTCCAAAGCAAAATAAAACCCAACCACTGCAGCAGCGAGACAGCTGTCCCAGGAGTAGAGATCTTCAAAGCCCTGAAATAAATAGTCTTGCCTCTGGCTTCCAGCTGCATGGGATTGCTTTATAGCACCTTACACAAAACCCACAATAAAATACCTCCGACAAGTTACCAAAAAAACTGTATTAAGGTTGTCCACAGGATTAGGCATTGGCTTCTAAACCCCGTGTTCTTTGGTACCTTCAGCAAACGGCCAGCTCTGATTCAGCCCTCCGTTGGTTTCTGAAAGGGTGACAAAAGCAGCTTCAGCAAGATCAGAGTCAGATCACAAAATCTGCTTCCTTTAGAGATCAGGCCCTGCTGTCTCTGACCAGCTCAGATCCCCCAACAGCCGCTGGGCCTGCAGGAACTGAACAGCTCGAATCTGACCAGGGGACGAGGCAAGGCCTGGGGAAGAAGGGCAGCTGTGAAACAGTTTGACAGAGAAGAGGAGAGAGAGAAAATGTGGGGCAATAGAGCTTCCGAAGGAGATTAAAAGAATCAGGGCTTCACGAACCCAATCTATGAACTAGAGGTTTTGTATCTGTACAGATGTTACTGTACTCGGAATGGCAGAACACTAAAATCCACTGCCCAGGGGGAACAGAGAAGCTTTGGAGATGAGCACAGAGCACAGCGCTGCCAACTCTTTAACAGCCAGCAGAGCACACCTCCTCCCGGGGGGGGCAGCTCTAACTGCCACACTGCTGCCCAGGGAGGACAGGGGAGGAGAGTCAGGACAGCTGCAAAAAGTTCATGAGACTTCTCAAAGGGGAAAAAAAGGAAAGAGAAAATAAACAAGATCTTTTTACCAGGCTGTCTGTGACACGAGCCATCAAAACATGAGAGTGGGTGATGGACAGCTGGGGAGAACAGTCAGGATTCGACAAAACAGTCCAGGCTGCATGAAATCAGAATGAGAATGAACATTCATAAAAAAATTCTCTTAGTATTTGGCTTTGCCCGAGAGGTACCTCTGTGTCACAGGGTAAATATCCCATTCCGCTGCCCAGAGTCAGATTTATTCCAACAGAGAATTATTCCACTAACCAAGGGCTTT
The DNA here is from genome assembly GCF_047716275.1 of Strix uralensis. NCBI lineage: Eukaryota > Metazoa > Chordata > Aves > Strigiformes > Strigidae > Strix > Strix uralensis. The sequence goes on along the minus strand of NC_133980.1, from coordinate 30,849,987 downwards.
TCTACACAATAATTCCCCACACAGTCAAACTACAGTTTCAGGCACATCCCATTGCCTGCCCAGGATGGAATCCCCCAAGTGCGACTGTTCCCAATTCCATTTTTCCCGTAGGAAACAATGGGATAGAGAAGAATGTGTGCAGGCACTTCAGCAATGCATACAGCCGAACCACACAGGAACAGCTGGTGTGATGTGGAAGATGGTGAGACAGAAGCGAGACCTCTGGGGTTGTCAGCTGCCACTTCAACACCTGGTAATGGCACAAGTAGCAGAGGAAATTCTAACTGCTTTTAATATATCAAGAAATACCTGCTACTGGCCTGAGGTTTAGAGTGGAAAATTCCTTTATAACACAAAATTAAACTTCATGGTGTCCTGGTGACCCTGTGTGACCCCTCTTCAAACAGATCACCATTCTGAAACCTCTCAGCTGCTTCTCCTGTGACACTGAACACCTGACAAACTCTCTCACTGCCAGTGGTGCTGCTGCCTCTCCTGATCCATCACATTTTCATCACCACCTTCAGATGCCTGCTGCTCAGCAAGGTCAGTGAAGGATGAAGGAAAACAGGACCATGACAACAGTAACCAGAGCAGGGTATTCAAGAACTGACAGCAGAGCTCTGAAACAGAAGGCACAGACAGCAAGGCATTACTGTGCACAAGCTTTCACAGTGCAGACGCAGTATAGACAGGGTAGGAATCTGCTCCCCAGCTCTGGAAAACCCAATCCCCTCAGCAGCAACACTACTGACACCTGCAAGCTTCCTTCCTTAAGTTCTAAGGACAGAGGAGCATCCCCTGGATCCAGATGCAGCCCCCCTCTGAGTACTGCCATTCTGAGGTGTTGCATTTTTCATATCGATCAGCAATAACTTATAAAACAAGATTTCAGTTAACTGTCCTAAAACGTAAAACAACAACAGGAATTGCCTCAAAAGGTCGATCAGACGAGCCAGCTCCACCTGCTGCATGGCCTCCCCTGACCACCACACACAAAGCTCAAGCCCTCCTCAGCCTGTCCCAGCCAGTGCCCCAGGAAGGTGCTGTCAGACCTCTCCGCTCGCCTGACAGCCCCCCGGCCAGCTCCCCGGCACAGGGCACGCACCGGCTGCAGGCCACCAGCCAGCCTTAGGGACAGGGAGTCACCTCAGGAAAACTCACATTTTCCCCAAAGACCAGGGTCTGCTCCGAACCCGAGCGACCGCCGCGAGCCCACAGCACCCTGCCTCTCCGCAGCACCCGAGGGGTGCAAACCCCGACCCGGAGCAGACACCAGCCCTGTCCCACCTGCTTCACACGGCATCCCTGCAGCCACAGGCACCTCCTGAAAGGGGGGAACCTGCAAGAGCAGTTTCTAAATGTGTTTCCATGAAGACCAGGCAGTTACAGAAAACAGATTTCACAAGGACAAAACCAGGGAAAAGGAGGAGGAGGAAGTCGGTCTGCCTGGCTACATGAAATGGGGATGAGAACGAGCAGAGATGCAGGGCACAGCAGAACTGAACAGGAGCTTGAAGGTGACAGGAAGAAAAAACAGGCAAGATGAACTACACAAGTGTTCTGGACAGGAGACTTATTTTGTTTAAATCTTGATTAATTCTTCCTTATCAATTATTCTGATGATTAATTCTATTTCCACACAGGCATTTTGTCAACATTTAAGAAGATGCACAGGAGACCCCAGGAGAAGCCCCAACACTCACCTAGGAACGAGGTGACGATCTGCAGACTGACAGCACATCGGGCGGGACAAGCTTGAAAAGAAACACGGTGGCAACCGGTTACATCACGTTTACAGCAATCCACAACCACAGGCAGTGAAAAGCGACTATTTTCTGCAGAGCTGGTGCAGAGCAGAGAGGTGGAGGTGAAGGAGCAGCTGACGGGGGAGGCTGAAGCAGTGCCACCCACGGCAGGAGCTCTGCCGGCTGTTTGCAGGCTCAGAGCAAGTGGTGCTGCCGGATTTCCCAACCAGAAGCACTCCCAGGATCCCAGCACACAGAAACTTGTCCTTTAATTGCTTTTCAATTACTTCTTCATTCTGCTCTGCCTGGAGATGTCAAGAGATACTTTTCTGAAAGCTGAGAGCAGGTCGTTCCAACTTGAAACAAACAGGATTTGTCTTTTGGGAAAGGTGCAAATTAGAAGCTCAGCACAGAAACTGAACTTTGTCCAGAAAGCCAGAGGAGCAGCAGGGCTCTGCAAAGGGGCTGGGCTCCAGCACACCCCCCTGCTCACCCCCCCACATCTCTCCCAGCACCTCCGAGCTGGGAAAAACTGTCCCACAGCCAGAAGGCAAGAGCCTGCCTGGGCCAGCTCTCGCCCTCAGGCTTAATGCCGGTTTGTGATCAGCACCTCTTGGCTCTGGTGACTGGCACCCTCTGAAGCACCACTCTGAGGGGTTTCATCAGACTGAACCCACCCAGCCCAAATCACCACAGAGAGCAGAAAATATTAAATGCGTCACTGCTTTCACACTTGTAGTAAAAATAAAGGGCTAAAATTCACTTTCCCTGGGGTAACCTGGCAGATAAACCCCGCAGACACAACAGACCCTTACAGACAGCAAACCCCACCAAGTTCAAGGTAAAAGGACAAGCACAGTCACACATCAGAACGTCTGAACAGCCTGAACTGTGACAACAAACCTTTTTCTTGAAAACAAATTCAGAACCATGAAAAATTAATTGGGTGTTTAGACCAAAGCTTTCCCTTCCCCGGCGATCCCACCACCCCCTCCAGGGAAATCGGCCCCAGCCCCTGCACTCACCCACTGCTAGGCCGGGGACACCACCACTAGTGCTGGGGCTGGGGCTGGGGCTGGTGCCACCTTTGCAGGAGAAAAATTCCTTCAGCCATCCAGAACAAAGCGAGTGTTTGAAAAGGAGGAATTCCCACTTGCTGGGTGAACCAAATCTCTGCCTGGAACATCCCTCAGTGCAGACCCCAGAGAGCTGGAGGACCTCCTGCCTAGGCCACCTCACTGCAGACCATAGAGCCCTGGCAGACTGTCGGCAGGAAGTAGACCCTGTGGGGGCCAGGGGGATCCCCGGGGGGGCTCCAGCACGTTGTCCCCCCCCCAGCACCTGCCCACACTCCTGCCTGTGCCGTGAGGGGGGATTGGGGACCTGGGGGGATTCTTGGGGGGGTGTTATTGGGGTTCTGTGGGAGTTGTGGGGGTCATTGGGGTGCTGGGGGTGGGATTATCTGGGTCCTAGAGGGAATGTAATGGAGTCGGGGGGGGGTGGGGTCCTGGAGGGGTTTGGGAGGGTTATTGGGGTCCTCAGGGGGGGTCTTGTGGGAGATATTGGTGTCTGAGGGGGGGGGGTATTGGGGACATCCTGGAGGGGGTTCTGGGGCAGATATTGGGGTTCTGGGGGTGTTTTGAGGGAGGTATTTGGGTCTGGGGGAGGGTCTTGGTGCTTGGGGGGTGTTATTGGGGTACTGGGGGTCTCCTGGGGGGGCTAATGGGGCTTCGGGGAGTCCTGGGGGTGGGCTGGTAGGGTCCCGGGGAGATATTTGGGGTTTTGGGGGGTAAAATGGAGAACTGGGGGGCCAATAGGATCTGGGGGGGGGGCACTAAGGAGGTTGGGGAGGGTTGGGGGGGCTGAGGGTGTTTTGGAGGGACCTGGGGGTGGCAAATGCAGTTTGGGTGGGTTGCAGGGGGGATTTGGGATTCCTTGGGGTCCCAGGGGTACCTGTGTCCCCCCCCCACCCCCCACGGGCGCTGCTGCTCCAGGGGTACCCCAAGAGCATCAGCTCCAACGGCCTCCAGTACCAGTGCTGGGACGCCGTGGGGGTGGGGGACGGCACCTCCACCATCACCGGGGCCACCCTCAGCTGGGTGCTGCGGGGTGAGTCCCCGTGATCCCAAACCCCCCCTTTTCACCCCAAAATGGCCCTTGGTCCCCAGATGGATGTTTGACCACCAAATCCCCCAGTTTTACCCCTGAATTTCTGTTTGACCTGATTCGCAAAAACAGACTCTACAACTCGCAGAGATTTATAAAGCACCAGTCTGGCGCCAGGGTGCAAGGGGATTTCTCCACAAAGCTTTCACCCCAACAGCACATTTTACCAGAAACTTCTGGAGTGTGGATACACATATTCATTGGAGCACATAACACAAATATCCATATGCATAAGTGAGGCTGGGTTAGCTCTAGAGGCTGGTGTCAGCAGTTTGTGTTCTCTTTGCACCTGTGCATTGCCTCCTGGGGGGCGTCTCTGAGGGTCTGTTGGAGGAAGGCTCACAGTCCTCCTCACCTTGTACTTTTCCTCGGAGCATGTGCAGATTCTCTTAGCCAATTTCTTGAACAACAAGAGTGGTTCCCACTGGTTTACCACCTCTATCTTATCTAAAAGCACCAGTCTATTAATTTCTACTGCCCATACATGGCTATCTATCCACTACAAAGACTAAACTTGCTAGAACCCATCTGCTTTCCAAGAACATGTCTCTTATTTTTGCTGAACATTGTAGTTCTTGGTAATTTTCCACAGAAAACTGCTTTGTTTTGATGAACACAGTAGCAGTAGCCCTTGGTAAGCTTTCACAGAACAGTCAGGGCAAGCAGGATTATTAAGCAATATTCAGAAATCATTATAAGTTGCTATAAGTTGCTATAAGTAAATAAGGTGCAAAGCAGGTGATCATTTCCTTGTATCAGTACACTTCTCCCCTGCCCGTGGTTTGAGAATGAGTCAGCTGTATCAGAAAGCAGGGTTGTCCCTAGGAGCCTTGCCTTAATCTTAGGTCTAGTAAGGGGCAGGAAGAAGAAGGGGCAGCCTGAAAGCTAAGGCAGTTAAAGGTGATGTGGAAAGGCTTCTGTCAGCGCCTTTGCCGTGGTGTCCCTCTGGATGTGCTTTAGGACCTCTAGTTCATTCTGCCCTGGTCCTGTTCCTCTCTGGCCACTCAGCCCCAGACGTTGCAGAAGGGACGCACGCTGTCAGCTTGACATCAAGTGAGTAGGGGCTGCGCTGTGAACGTGCAAACTGCTTTGTAAAATCACCCCCAGGTGATGTATTGGGCACCTCGCCTGTGACACTGAGCTCCTGAGAAGTGTTCCTCTTAGCCTGGTCTTCCTCGTGCAGACATTTGGACAGACTTCATGTGCACAGCGAATGAGCCTTTGCTGGGATGACTGTCCCCTGAGAACAGACTCTCAGTGGGCTGCGGCACCGTTCTGACAAGGGGTCTGCAGCACTGAAAACTTTCCCATAAGGTATCTGACAGCCCCTCAGGCACGGTAGAAAATCAAAATAAGGAAGACTAGTGCACGCTGTCAGATGTGGACAGAACTTTTTCGATTTCTCTGGATGTTAACCAGTGGTAAGATAGCGACAGAAATCTCTTACTTTTCTTCCTCACGGCCAAGGGAAGTGCCTTACCAGCACTGACACTGATGGCTCGTTGCGCACTGCTGGTTCATTACAGCACAGGATCAGCCTCTGAATCTCTTGGCTAAGGAACTTCTTAAAGCCAGTATTAGACCGTACTAGTGCCATACTGCTTGTAACTTACTAACAATTTTTTTTTGGTTTGGAAGCAACTTGGTCGTTATACTAAGTAGTTTAGCAGTGTAAATTCTGTAGTTTATCACAGTTTAGGAAGAACATGAAAGTATCAAAAAATATTTTCTTACACAGTCATCCGCTCCTTTATAGGCAGTTGAAGATGCGTCTGTACCAGTTGTCAAGTTTGAGTTTGATGGCTTTGAGGTAAGCGTTTTGCTTTTGTTCTTCATTTGGAACAGGAGAACTTCTCCAGGGAGCTGTGACCATGCTGTTTTTACAAGGTTATTGCTACCTTAGAGTGTATTTAGGAAACTGTAATTAAACAGCCTGGCCAGAGCCGATCCCAGGAGAAGACGCTGCAGTAAAATGGGAGCTTATAGGAAAATAAGCCCCCAGGGAGTTTGGCAGGTGGGGGGACATCAGAGACGCCCCTTTCTGCCCTGTGCTTAGAGCGGGGGAGCCTGCTGGAACGGCACTTATCTGCCAAGGACTGTGCAGAGTGGGAGCAGAGGCAGGGTCCTTGCTGACTCCTCCCAGCTCTGACCAGCTGGCTTTCGACAGAGGGATGGGTATGGGGTAGTTCACTGTGTGAATCATGTCAGCAGACTAAATGCTTTGTTGCAAATCAGAAGTGAAGTGGTCATGAGACAAGCAATCTGGAAAATGGCAAGTAAAAGTACTCATGTGACTCCTGCCTGGGTTTGTCAGCTGCAGGAATCCTTGTATCTTGACTGCCTCTTACATGGTGACTGGAGACCTGTGTGCTGTAGTACCTAAGCAAGTCACTGCTTGGTACCACTCTCATGAAGTCACTTGTTCCGTGACCTTCTTGTGGCCTTTGTCTGGTGCAGACGTTCACAGAATAACTTTCTTGCCTCAGACTGTGCTATGAACCAGATGCTTCAGGATCAAAAGGGCTTACTGCATAGAGAAAGTGCTCTCTCCTTTGCTGAAGTGTAGCTGAGGTGGTTGAACTTATGTCTGAATTCTATGATTAATTTTAAGTTCCCTTTTAATGGAAATGCTAAGTTTAGAGTAATCTTTTTCAACTTAAAATCCCCTTTCTTTCCCTAGCTTAGAAAGGGGGTTTTGTAAATGAAGGGTTTTGTAAATAAAAAAAAAGCAATTTTCTTGAGTTTTTTGGCAAATAAATCTCTTGGGAGATGTATCTGTAGTCACATAGTTCTAAATGCAAATGTTAACCACTCTTTCTAGACTTGACTAACTGTCCCCCACTGGTGTGCTGTTCACAAACAGTGCAGCATTCTAACTCACGGTTGGCACTTTTTTTCCTCTTAAGATTGATCTGGGGTTTGCAAGACCGTCTGTGCAAACTGTTTCTGATAATCTTGATCTCGGAGATGACTGGCAGCTGAGAAGCCTGGATAGGAGATGTATACTGAGCTTAAATGGTGAGCATATTTACACATCTTTAAGAAGAAAGTGTTACTGAAGTTGGTCTAGAAAGCACATGACACAACTCCAGTTTCTGTACAAGGTGTATAAACTTATCTCCTGTATACTTGAGATCTGAGGAGGTGGCGAGTGGGCTTAAATTTAGATGTTTCAAGGAGCTGTGTGTTTAGATAGACCTGTATTTCATGTTTCTTGGATCAGGGTGTGTGTATTGTTCCAGCTTGCCACAGAGACTGCTTCAGGTGAATAGGGAGAGCACTTGATAGGGAAGACTGTGTGGTAGTTCATAAAAAATAATAAAGATATTTAAAATACCCAAAGCCTAACTTGCTCGCTGTTAAACAGTGACTGGTTTAATTGTTCCTGGCTGTCGAAAGAAACCTGGCTGTCAGAATCCTCTAGAAAGGCCTTATTAAAAATGGTTGGCGATAGTCTATAAACTGTGACAAAGCTGTTGAGGGCACCAGTTACCTGTAGGGATACGGAATGTTATGTGTAATCTATAAACATACTACAAAGCGAGTAATCCAAATTTGTTTTCATAGATTTGAATGATAAACTGTAAGCTATTGATCCAGCGTAGCATAAACCAGACCTGTACCTGTTACTAGGAACTTCTGTCCTTCAACTTTTCTCTTAGAGTTACCGATGAAATGCTACATCTAGTGCCAAGTGAGGAGAACTTCTGGCTCACGGTCCATGCAATTAAACTGTGGGCAAAACGTGAGTAAGGTGATTGTTCATAATCTTTAAGCTTTTCAGAGGCACCTCATGCTGAAGAAATAAGACCATTAGAAGTACTTCAGCCATGGAGAGCCATTTAAATGACAGTTTTCAAACAAAACCTGTTTTTTAGTTTAGATTCAAGGTCTGTCCATGGGGTAGAGTGGGTGTGTTTTTTAATGGGAGTAGAGTGAGGAGAGGAGGGGAGTGCCTGCAAGACAAGGTGCTTTATTGCTTATCAGGAACCTGACTACAGATGGTAAAAAAGCCAAGCTAAGTATAAAAGCTTGATCCATAAAGAATAAGAAAGTATTGTTTGTGCATGTGACTAGACCAGGTACTAGAAGAATGGCAGAAATTTTGTCTTAAGGGAGGTTGGAGTGAAGCAGTAGCTGTAGCAGTGTAGGCAAATTTCAGAGTAGCAGTATTTTGGGAAGTGGTGTGGTAATGATCCTTTGTCTCATCACTGTTAAGGACCAACAGTTTTGGCCTCATCGCACTGCAATAACAACTGACTTTGAGGCTGAAGTGTACTGAGTATTCTATAGATTGTGAAGTTGGTGCTGCAAATTTGAAGGAATATCCTTGGGTATTGAAAGACTGCAGGCTAACTGCAGTGTATCCGCTCTAGGACATGGCATTTACTCCAACCTGATGGGATTTCTTGGTGGGGTTTCCTGGGCAATGCTGGTAGCAAGAACATGTCCACTCTGTCCAAATGCTTTGGCTTCTGCTCTTGTGAACAAGGTCGTCTTTTTTTTTTTTTTTTTTTCCAAAATGGTAAGAGCTATTGTTTATTTTAATTTGCAGAAAGAAGTAGTAACATTTCTAGAGGTAGTTCTTCATATAAGATTATGTTGACAACATTCAGTCCTACCCTGAATTACATGGCAGAGTTTTAGATGGACAGTTACTGGCTTTTCTTGTGTAGGGAATGGCCAAATCCTGCACTGCTGACACAACCCAAAGACAGCTATCTTAATACACCAGTGTAGGACCCTAAGGTGTGTAAACATTGAATTCAGAAGCCTTTAAACTTTCTTCTAACCTAAACTGCTGCTAAGCACAATTGTTTTAACATCCGAGATGAACCCCTCAGATCAGTACCGTGTAATGGGGATCCTCGCCCCAGGCTCTCCACAGCAGAACTCTGCACACAAGGGATCTGCATCAATGCCAGCGGTAACGGGAGAGGAGTTCAAACATGGTGAAGTCCTTCCCGTGCTTGTTAACTGGTTAAAAAGTGTAATTCTTGCTATATGAAACCACATTATCTGAGTTGGTACCTAAGCACAATTCACAAGTAAAACGATCCTGCCAGCATAGCGCTTTTTGCCATCAAAATACTTGATCAGCAACAGTTCAGTGTTTCAAACAAGAGGACATCAGAGCAATTAAAAAGTGAAGAGGGAACACGTATCTTGAAAGGCAATGCCTGCAGAGGCAGTTAATTTGGAGGAAGAAGAGACTGGAAGAGATCTCCAGGCCCATCAAAAGGTGACTGAGCTCCATAGTGAGCAGTCAGGGGTTGGCGGTTGCTTCCTCCTTTCTTTATTTCCCTTGGAAGGCTCTTACAGAACCCAAATCTTCTGAGCATTAAACAGTTTTCTTCCAGTTTGCAGCTTAAAGTTACTCAGGGTCAGGCAGTACGCATTTTTTCAGGTGCCCACACCTTCAGTCTTAGTAACTGTTCTCCCTGTTATTTCCCTGTTCTGCATTTACAGCAGTCACCTCACTCTTCTCCCACTTGCTTTCCTAGCCCAAGCAAATCCCGCACTCCTGACGCCAGCACGCATGTCCATCTCCCATGTCCCAGCGATCCCCGCAGCTCTCCTCACCAGTTCTTCCAGGGACAGTTCATCTTTCGGTACGTGAAGGACCAGCAGGGCCACCACGTCAGACGAGCTGTGCTCTCGTCAATGGCATTAACTCTCCTCTGCAGTCCCTGAAAACACTGTGCCTGACACACGGCAGTGCAGCGCTGTCTTATGCCCCATCACGCTGCTGGCTCCCAGATACTCTCTTGTGCTTCCCTTGAGCTCCCTGTAGGTCTTCTTCCCCCTCCTCAGTTTTGGACAACCAAAGTACATCCAACTGATGACTCTCAAATTCTTCCCACTCTTCTAAATAACTTCGTGGGGGTCTCATCCTTCTGCCCTTCAGATCAGTAGCTTATCATAATAGGAGAAGGATAGCACTGTTTTTCCCCAGTAAGCAAATACTTCAACTGTTTGTTTAAATATAAAAATAAAGAGGAAGGAAAAAATAACGGCCAAGTGGAAAGTGAAAGTTTAATTTGGTGCTGAAACAGCTTGAATACTTCTGCTGCAGCTGTAGCAGGGGGCTGGCACTTAAATGTCTGATCAGGATAAAAGCAAAAATCCTTCCACTAAGGTTTCAAATTACAAAATAACTTCATTTAAGGGAAGACAAAATGTCTATATGTAAATATTGCCGTACGTTCCTAGTGCCTTCTCAGCACAATGCTTTTCTTACGGCACCAAGAGCTTACTGGTGTGAAAAGTTAAGAATTTAAGTGTTATTTTGAAGCAATTTACAGTTAAATCAGCAGTAGTGAGGAAACAGCCAAGAATTTGGCTTGCAGAATGGGAGATGATTCGTGACTTTCCCCACAGCTTTTGCTGTGAATGACGTTTACAGCTCTCTCACTGTGTGGCAGTGCCAGGCTTTGTCAGGGTCGGTCTGGTCAGGACCTCAGCAGGCTCCTTGTCCATCACTGCGATTCTTCAGTCAGCAAAGGCAGAAAGAAGGCTGGGCATCACTGCCGCCATTGGCCGAGCGAAGCCCCGCCCCCATCCGGCTCCTAGCAACCTGGGCAGCAGCACTGCTGCTATTGGCCGAGCGAAGGCCCGCCCCTTCCCAGTATCCTAGCAACCAGGGCAGCACTGCCGCCATTGGCCAAGCGAAGCCCCGCCCCCATTGTGTCCTAGTAATGCCTGGGATGCAACCAGCAGTGCCAGGGCAGCGGCGATCATTTGAGGAGGAGGAGGCGAGTAGTGAGGAGGAAGAGGAGGCGAGTAGTGAAGAGGTAGCGAGTAGTGAGGAGGAGGAGGAGGCAGTCAGTGAGGAGGAGGCGATCAGGGAGGAGGAGGAGACAGCGAGCAGCACCAGGACACGGCGACCAGTGCCACCAGCAGCTGCCAGGTGTGGCCAGAGCCAGAGCCAGACCCAACAGGCTCCTCGGCAGAGCTGTCCCTCGCTGCGCCCGGAGCACCGGCTCTTCGACCTGAGCTGCCCGCCGCCACGGTGAGTGGGGCCGGGGGGGGCTCCGGGGGGCCCGGGGATGGGCTTGGGGGGCTCTGGGCGGGGTGCTCAGGGGGGCTCCGGAGGGCCCAGGGCCGGTCTAGGTGGGCTCTGGGGGCCGGGAGGAGCTCAAGGGGGGCCTCCGGAGGGTCCAGGGCCAGTCTGGGCAGGCTCCGGGGAGAGGGGGGAGGTCCGGGGGCCGATCTGGTCGCTGTCACTCGCACGCGGTCCCAGGGGGTGGTGGCAGAGGGGACACAGGGGCTGCGGTGCAGTCGGGGTCACCCCTTGTGTGTGAACTGGGTGAACTGGGCGGCCGCACTCATTTCACAGCCCCCAGCCTTTCGATTCTGTAAGAATAACGACGCAGAATTGAGCACCGCAAACAGCTGGAAGCCCTGAAGGTGTTTCCCGGCGCTCGTCGCGGGCAGAGCGGTGGTTCTGGGTGCGGGGTTTGGCCGGGGGGAGCCGTCGGGCGCAGGTCGGCACCTTGAACCCGGCTCCTCTGCGCATCCCAGGCCCCTGCGCCGCAGTGACGGCGTGTGCTGGGAGTGGGGCTGCTGGCCTCAGGCCTTCCCCTTGTTGTCTGGCTTCAGAGCTGCAGGTTGTGAGTTTCAGAGCAGCCAAACAGTGAGGGTAGACAAAGGTTCAACAGTCAGGTGAGACAAAGAGTAAAGGAAGTAGTGTGAAGCTTTTGAAACAAAACCCAGGTGAATGTGAGCGGTGCGTCCATGGGGCAAGGTGAGCGGTGGTCTCACTGAGGTCAGATGGCCAGGGCTGAAGGGGTCCTACAGATTTTTCAGCAAAGATACGAGGTGATTTGGAGAGACTGTGGCCTCTCCCTCCCGTGGTTATCACCTGAGTAAAACAGTACGTGTGCTTAAGGGTTTGGTGGGGTTGGAAGAGACCAATTAATTATTGTTGGGCTCCAAAGCCCCATCAAAATGTTGCCTGCTGACTCGGGTCAGTTTTGTTCAGTAGTTGTGTCCCGGTATGGTTTCTGACAAGCACAGCAGTAGTAGCTGAGGTTAATAACTGTGGAAGCCAGAGCAGTTCCTCGAGGTGAAGTCCCTGAGGCGCAGCGCGGGGCAGCGGGTGGCCCAGCCGCGGGCAGCGGCTCCGCCTCGGAGCAGGAGGGTCAATGTACACGTGTCAGAGCCCTGGCTCCTCACACAGCACCAGCCTCCTTTTGCGGAGACGGGGGATTGTTTTCCTGGCTTTTCATCTTCTGAATAGATGGCCCTCGGAGAGAGAGGAACCCACTGGCCGTATTCGCTTGGTGTAAGCTTTGGAGGCACCGAACAAAATAAACGTTTTTGCTGAATAGTGTCATAAAGGCAGCAGTTACCTTCTGGATGCCTGTACTGGGACGTAGATGGCAAAATCCCATTCTCTGGGATGGACTTGCAGCATCTTTTGAGTCCTGGGCCCACATGGGCCTGTTAGGCCATTCCCAGCTGGGACTCACAAAGTCCTTACCATCAGAACATAATGAACATATCAGAACGTAATGTTTTGGTGTTTAGGTTTTATAATCTGTTTTCACTGCTTTTGGTTGGGTACAAGTGCTTTGTTCTAAGTTCTCATCACCTTTATTTCTTCCTCTACAACTCGAACCAAGCCAGTGAGTGGAACATCAGCCATGCCGTGCGTGCATTACAAGTTCTTCTCCCTGCTGCACTATGACACGGTCACCTTCAGCGGCCTCCACATCTCCCTCGGTGACCTGAAGCGCCAGATCATGAGCCGCCAGAAGCTGAAGGTGACCAACTGCGAGCTGCAGATATCCAATGCCCAGACCGGAGAAGGTGCGTGGGGCGGCGGGCACGGGGCCTCGGGCACTGCCCGGCTGGTGGCGGCCGCAGCCTGCGGGGGCCACACTCTGCTCTCTGTGGCTTGTCCCCACACGGTGTGAGTCAGCCTGGGGCCCGTCCCGCCGGCGTGCGGGGAACCAGGAGGGCAAGTGGCGCCAGCGATTCAGTGGGGTGGGAAGGGACAGTGCAATTCGGCCACCGTCGGTAGCTGTGGCTTGTGCGGGGACCTCACAGAGCCGTTCCGATCTGTTGTTAGACATGGATCTGGGCGTAGAAGACTACGTGGTCGATGTGCAATGTCTAGTGCTTGCAAAAGCCCAGTAGCCACTTACTGGCCATCACTGGCAGTAAAACAAGTTTTGTGCTAGAAGGGAGTAGGAATCAACAATGGTGTTGGCTCCAGCTTTGTTGAACATTTCTGTCGGAGCTCTGCTTGGACAAGCGTGAAAAGAAGCCCTGTTGAGCGTGATGTCACTGCTCAATCTGCAGATGTGGAGTCGTGGCAAGGCAGAGTGACACTGGTAGTTGCCAAGGCCCCGCAGCTACATGGGATGTTGCTGCCTGCGGCGAACAGGCTCCTGCTGGCAGATGCCAGTTTTGTCTGAGAGCTGTTAGACTAAGCTGGCAGCTGTTAAATTCAAAGCAAGCAAAGAGAAATTTCCGGGGACCAAAAAAGTTAACTTTTAAGTCTACATTGTTTAACTTCACCAGATTTCATCATTGACACAGATTTCATCACCAAAATGAACTCAATTAATTGACGTGAAGGAAAAATAAATGTATGAAAGCCAACAGGTCCCTTCACAGAACTACTTCAGCAGTGCACTCCGCTGTTTGTAAACCCTCTTCCACAAATTCTCTGCCTCAGTGACCCAGCTGGTGGGATACTTCAAGTCCCACATACAAATATGTGCCCTGATAAGTGTCCTGTGCAAATAAAGCCTTTACTTCACCAGGTTATTGTCACTCTTCAGTTTTCTGTTGATCCATTGAAATGTGTACTGATTGACTTTTAAGGGGAATTCATTTTTCTATCAGTCTGGTATTAGATGGCTGGAGGTCTCCTCCCTGTGCACTTCACAAGTACATTGAAAACAAACATCCCTCTCTCTGTCTATATATATCTGCATGCAAGGACAGTCTATTCAGAAGGCAGATGTCAATGCTTCTCTTCTAATGGTCAATGAATTGTCATAAAATACAAAAAGAGGACCCATTCCTCTTTTTGCATCATACACCTGTTGTGCATGTTCCAGCTGACCTCTGCAGGCTTGCAGAATTGGCAAATAAGTGCACTGGATGCTGTCCTCATATACACAGCCTCCCTCGAGGAGAGGTGCTGCTACCTGCAATCCTCTGCAGACCTACCACAACCCTCAGCTGGGCACAGGCGTAGCAAACTCCTGCCTTTTTGTGGAGCCACTGTTACTTATCCTGTGCCTCTGAAATCTCAGTCAGTGGTTTGTGATCTGGACCAGAAAGAACACTCTGTATGACTCCGTTCAGCAGGTGGAAACAGCTGCTTTGGGCTTCCAGAGCTGCAGCTGGCATCATCTCTCCGTTGCTTGTCAGCCTCAGTGCTGTTTGAGCTCCTCCGACATCAAAAAGTCCCATCTCAGGCCTTTCCTGACAGGTGGCTGTGTAATGGTGAGATTCCCCATTTGAGCAGAGCTCTAGGCGTTGGTTTCAGGGTATGACTTCTGTAAAAGCTTTGGGTTTTGTCATTAGTAGTACTTTCACAGCAACTTTGGCTTTCGGGCCATTGTTCTGATTCAACCTGCAAAGGTAAGGGCTTTTAATAGTTAAAACTGTAAGCAGATTACAGGGCATGGCTGCTGATGGTGCTTTAAAACATTTACTCATATCCAGCTTGCGTAAGTACAATACATAAACACTTCTCATGGAGATGTCTTTACATGTGAGACTCACTCATGGAGATATCTTTACATTTGAGGCTCACTCAGTCAAAGTGTCTCAGGTAGCTCCTCCTCTTCACAGACGAACACGGTGTGAGCCAAGGCAAAGCATGGAGACCTTCAGGCACACTCTGGTTTCAAAAGGCTTTTCAGAAGACTTGTCTTCGTAATTAATTTCATTTGAGTCTCTCTGCTCTGCAAAAAGTGAATTGAAAGAATTCACGTCCCTTTGGCTTTTTCAAACTAGATGATTAGCTTAAGAGAGGAGACACCACTTTAGTTGGAGCCAGTTCTGCCCTACGTGTGAAAGCAAGCTCAAAAACCCCTCAGGTTTCTGTGATCCAAATTCTAGCCCTGCCAGTTCCGTTTGCATTCGCATGTACAGCCCTGAGCAGCTGACAGTGTGGCTGTCGATGGATGAAGCCCCGAGAAGCAGAGAGCTGGCGGCTCTCTTCTGTGTTCTGTCAGTCCCCAGCACTCGCAGCACAGGGGAATCGTTTTTAGTGAACAGCTCGGAAAGCAGCGGCGCAGAGTTTGCATGCTTTAGCCGAGCGCCTGCTTTGTTGCAGGGCAAGCTGGTCAGACTTTAGACTCTGGTTTATGCAGGTGAGACTTTGCTGTGGTTTGTTCCTCTCCAAAGATCTCTCGGGTTTGTAGCCTAACAGAAGCAAAAGCAACTTGAGCTAGGTCAGGAAAGAACCTCAGGCATGAGCAGACTCTCCTTTAGTGACCTCTGAGACCATTTTGCTGCTGGCATCCAAACTGTTTGAAAAGAATGGAAAAGGTTTTGCTGCTGGTGTTTGATTCTCAAACCTGAAGACTTCTTGAAAGGTCCTGTTAGTGTGTTGAGATGACAGAAGGGCCATGTTACATATAAAATTCTGCTTTTCTGTCTGTGAAGGGGTTCTCTCAAGTGCTATGTAATTACATATTAATATACATTCTTACGAACTGACTAATGTTTTCTTCTGTATTGGTGTTGTTTTCAGAATACACAGATGATAACAGCCTGATTCCTAAGAACTCCTCCGTGATTGTTAGAAGAGTCCCTGTTAGAGGAGTCAAAACTACCAGCAAAACACGATTTATGTAAGTACCCATAAAGCACTGTAGTCTGTGAGGGGTTGCAGTGTGTTAACTTTTTTAATGGAGATTAGTTTACAGAGGCATTCGAAGTGTATCTTTCTTCTTTTTATTGCTTTTACAGTAAAGAGAGATACGCATGTTCCCCTCTCAGAAGAGTCTGTCAGTGTTTGACTGTGTCTTGCATGTGGGGGAGGCGGGGTGGGATATGGCAGGTATTCTTACGCCTCAAATCTGGCTTTCTGGCATACTGGCTACAGAGGAGAGACCAAGGGTCACTGTTTGGATGGTTGGTTATGTAAGAGCACAAAGCTGTAGCACAGACTTCATCGTTTTGATGCTTACACAGCAGAGACAAAATATCTGAGGACTTCCTCTGGCACTGTTGTGTTCTAGAGCTGTAAGTCTGACAGTAATTGCTGACAAACTAGAAATGGGATTTTTTTTTTTTTTTAGTTGCACTGAATGTGCCAAGAGAGAACAGTTTATGTATACAAATACATTTCCACATTCACTAGACTATCAGATCATAATGTTTTGATGTTCAGGTTTTATAATCTGTTTTCACTGCTTTTGGTTGGGTACAAGTGCTTTGTTCTAAGTTCTCATCACCTTTATTTCTTCCTCTAGAACTCGAACTGAGCCAGTGAGTGGAACACCAAAAGCGGTATGTAAAAACACAACCTCACACTTTTTTTCTACACATTGCACTTAATTCTAAACAACGTAGCCTCGTATTAATCTCCCAAACATTAACTTAATCTGTTCTGCAGTAAGACATAGTATATGTTGTAGAGACCATGTATTTGATTCACAGCACAGTGAAAACTGAGTAATGCCATCATTTGCACAGTTCTAATGTGAATATTGGTATTTGTGCCTAGTGATGCATTGTGTTTCGTATTGAATATGCTGGAATATTTCCTGAATGACTTTGTGTTGTACAGATAACGTAGGATTGTTTTTAGATCAGGTAGGTTCAAGGTTTGCACAATTCAATGGTGCTGTGTTCTACATCTGTCTGTCTAGAGCTAGTATGTTTGTATAGGCTGTCATGTGCTCTTTGTTTCTTGCAATTAAAACTGTTTGGAGTGTATTTTTTGCCATTTTCACATTGTATCACTTAGCTTTTGCTTTTAAATACTTTCTCTGCCTAACAGTTTGGGAAGATGTTATCAAAACACACTGAGAAACCGTTGTTGTTGCTCTTGGTACTGTTTCTTACTTTTGACTTGGCGGTTCAAACAAATCCCAAAATCAACGTATCCCATACATTTTGAGGACAGTTCTGTGCAGCTAAGATTCCTTTTCGTGTCCTGAAATACTTGGGTATTTGTTCCTAAAGCTGTATAACTGAAGTGCTATTGTTTGGCCTCCTCTGAGTACTTAAAGTCTCTAACAGATTGCTGTGAGTTTAAATGTTGTTGCTACCTGAAGTGGCATTCCTAAGTTCTGCATTTGATCTTTCCGTTTTATCCGATGAAACGGTTTAGTTTCATAGTTTGTCTGCAAATGCAAATATCTAAAACCCAGCGCACCGAGTTTAGCTGCTTCTCATGAACCACGTTGGCCCTCTGAAGCTGTCATAGGTGTGGACTTTGTTTTGAATCAATACACTTACATTAGGTTGGACATGTCTCTTTCCGTGACACTCGGAGGATGTAGTGCAGACTTTCAGGCTACAGTAGAGGTTAACTTTTGCTATGTTTTGATTCTACAACTTGAATGTGTGTTTAATTTTTTGTGAACAGATTGAGGACTCTTCTGCACCCACTCCTCTGGCCCAGCTCATTAAGGTATGTGTATATTCTTGTCAAAGACTTAAAAAAACCCACCACCAACAACAACAAAACCCACTTGCTTCATATTTTCAAATCTTGTACGGTGATGTATAACTGGATAACTGTTGTAATGTGAGCAAAACTTAATTTTTAATAATTTACAGTATTGGTTTTAACTTTAAAATGTGTGTATATTCCCATAGTATCCCGTAAAGAGTAGTTCCCAGTTTGGGAGGATAGAAGGGGAGCCCCTCAACGTAATGTTGCACTATTGCTCATCTTCAAGACATAAAGAAGCAGCACTTCGGGAGTTGTTTACTGTTTCTCAGACCTTGTGTTAATTTTGTGTTGGAGACTGACACAATTTTCACAGAAGAATTTAACTGGCTGCAAGTTATGGACATTTCAGGGGGGGTTTGCAACAGCCAAAATAGAAGCGTTTGTGTAACACGGACAATTGCGTGGCTACTGTTGAGTTTCTAGTCACTGCAGTTATAGAGCCACTCTCTGAATGCTGCACAGTTTCATAACTTGTAGTCTATGGAGAGTGGACAACACACCCTAATTTGTTTGAACGCAGACTGTAAATTGTGTAAATGTGCCTAATTGTTTGCAGGAATATCCCAATGTGTTAGTGCAGTGTATTAGCAGAGGTGGCCTTCTGAAGCTGCTGTAATGCCATGGTTTGCTATGGAACTGCTTGCATTTTTTGCTCAACAATGTGTCACTTTGTCTGGGAAAGCACTAGTGGTTGCACTTTGTGAAAAGGCGTAGTGTGAGCCTGTCAAATTACTGGTCTTAGAGAATAGAGAAGGCAGGGCCATGCAGAGGGGCTAGTTCTTTCTTCTGAAAATAAAGGCTGGAGTTCAAGAAATCTCTTCCCACTCTCTTCTTCCCTCTCTCACTGCAGAATTAAATTGTGTACATTTGGGGGAAAATAGCCCAACAGTTACTTTGGAAGGTAGTCACCAGAAGAAAGTGGTCTCCATTAGCGCTGTCCCTGAACATGTCCTTGGTTCTGTAAACTCATGTGAAGTTTGACTCTAAAATGTGAAAAACTGTCCAAGTGCTGTACACATTTAAGCTTTTGAGAAAATGTACGTATTTCAGAAAAATGCAGGAACGTAATGTAAAGCAGCTCCAAACTGATATAGTCCAACCTCCTCGGTGCAGACGGGCTTGGCATGGAGGCAATGTGTTGAAAAGTTTTCTGCTTTATTATTACCTTGTAGGAAATTCCGTATTTGAATTATGGTCTGTGCCTAGTAATGGTTTGTGGGGGTTGGATGTGTCTTGTAAACAGTCTGGGTTTAAACAAATTGATCAAGTATCTGTAAAGTTTTCTGTAAATGGTAACGGAAGGGGTTTCATAGATGTTGATCTGGATTATGTTACTGTTGTGTCTATAAAACAGCCATTTAATAAACTGTTGAAACTAGTGGGTTGCTTTTACGAACGAATGCATATAAAATCAAAACCATGAGTGGTTGCTCTGAATGATGGGTGCTTGGAGGTCCGTATCCTTTACATCCCTCCCTTCGACCCTGCTGGTATCCGGACTAGTGTGTAATGAGAACATTTGAACAAATGCTACTTACAAAAAATCAGCTGGCTTCGATAATTTGAAGGTCTAGTTCTGCATAAGGTTTCTACTACAATTTGTGTGTTAGAAGGGCACAGCAAACAGGAAAAAACCTGCAGGTTGTGCTGACCGTAGTTAAATCACTTACCGTGAAGAAGCGAGTAGGCAGGGGACATGCAGTTTGGGCTGCCTACAGCACACCATGGTCCAATTTCTGCTGGAAAGAATCTTTTGTCTTGCTGAGGAATTATAAAAAGCTTGATTCCTCTGAATGCTTCTGTGTCTAAAGCTGAATTTCAGTGAGCAAAAGCAACTTCCCTGACTCCTAAGTTGTATGTCCTTTTAATGCTGCAAAATGTAAACACTGATACTTGCATGCATCTCTCTCAATTAAATGTACAGCGGAGATTTTCTCCTTCAAATACTCTGGAGGTCAAGAATACTTTTAAAAATACTGGATAATGTAATTTTTTCTACGCAGAGCTTCAGTCTGCTTGGAAGACATTTGGATTGGTTACACAAGTCCTTATGTAAGGTACAAACAGAGCCTCAGGTTTTGAGTGCCCAAGAATGCTCCTTCCAAGCAGGTTAACAGGCACAGAGACACCATGTGATGGCGTAAGGGCTCCCCAGAACATCTCTGGGACAACTCTAGCTCATAGAAGCAGCTGCTTTCGTGCAACCTCAGCTACTGCTTGGCTGCTTTTTGCAGGGTTGGGTGAGTCTTTGGCTGGGGGAGCTTAAATGTGTTTCTAATGTGCGTGTCCAATAATTACCTGTTAAACAGACCGGCAATCTGGCTGAAGCCAACGCTTCTGAGGAAGATAAAATACGAGCTATGATGATCCAGTCTTGCCGTCAGTACGATCCAATCAAGTAAGTGTTGGCAAAGTCCTACCTGTTCTTTGAAGACTGTGGAAACATTGTAGAGATGGTTGTTGGAACAAGAGAGACGCATACATACCATTTTCTTTTTTTCCCAAAAACCTTTCAGTTATGTGAAGAAACCCTTGGGTCCACCTCCACCATCCTATATTTGCTTTCGCTGCGGAAGACCCGGCCACTATAGAAAGAACTGCCCAACAAATGGGGTAAGATTGTGGGGGGCTTCTGGTGTCACTTGGTTTTTAATGGTTTTACCTTGGCAGTTACGCAGCAGTTACATGAATACCCCTATTAGGAATTGTTTCTCTTGGGCTGAAATACAGAGGTTCTATGGCAGTGGTGCAAAGCCCTTCAAAATTCCAGGGAAAGCTGGAATTTTCAATGGGAAATTTTCTTTCTTCGAGGTCATAGTCATTATATATGTCCATAGATCTTTCTCTACGAACTTTAATGTATATTTTTATATATTTCAATGTTACTGGAAATTTTTCTTGTCTTAACTCTTTTTAATGACAGTTTGCAGTTTTCAGTATCTTGTAGAAAAAGATGACGTTTCTCTTGACCCCATCTATTGAATATTTGCGTGTTATAATTACACAAGTCTCTGGTTGAGTATTCAGGCCATTTAACGTTACTCACTGAACGTACGTGCATCAGCTCTGAATTCAACCTTCACCTGTAGGTGGTGAATATCAGTTTCCCCAGTGGCCGATCCAGAGCCCTGCATTAAGCTCTCCCTCTGAACTGCGCTTTGGAGGAGGAGGGGGTTTGTGCCTCTCCTCTGAGGGGATGGGGAGCTGAGGGATATTTCACCCTTAAGGACCCTGAAGTTGAGCCAAAGAATGTCGACTGAGTTCAGAACACTGCTCGAGCCTTTGGAGCATCCTGGCTATATTCATTTAGGAAAAAGAGTATTTCAGTCGAGCAACCCTTAGGCTAGGTAAAAGGAGAGGATTAAAGGCTTTTACTGCTCAAAATAGTGGTTGAAATGTCATTTTAAGTGTGGGTCTTAAGATGAGCTATGTCTGCATTGCTTTTCTTAACAGGACAGTAATTTTCAGTCTGTTCCCAGACTTAAAAAGAGCACAGGAATTCCCAGGAGTTTCATGGTGGAGGTGGAAGATCCCAATACAAAGGGTGCAA
Organism: Strix uralensis; assembly: GCF_047716275.1. Lineage (NCBI taxonomy): Eukaryota > Metazoa > Chordata > Aves > Strigiformes > Strigidae > Strix > Strix uralensis. The sequence goes on along the minus strand of NC_133980.1, from coordinate 30,828,863 downwards.
TGCTGACAAAGACTGGAAGATATGCAATACCAATTATTAATGCGTGAGTATGGAATTAGTTGGTCTGACCAAAAAGTGAAGGAGAGAAGCCACGTGTCAGTGTCTGAGTGGCAATGCCACCAAGCTGGCCAGCATCTGTAATTACGGGGGAAGAAGCACTGTCATTGTATCTTAACCTTAAAACCTGTGATGATGTCTAATATTAAAATAGGACAGTGCTGCTGTTCACGCCCCTGAACGTTGGTTAAGCTTGTGGTATGCTAAGAATCCGTATTTCTGCAAAACATTTCAGTCGTGTTTACAGTGGAGTCATTCTTTTTGCAAGCTGCTTTTGCTTCTGTTTTATCTTGCTAAGGCTTCTTGCAGAATTTAACAAATAGCTGTTGGACTGAGATTCCCTCCCCCTCTGACATTTATCAGATCCCATGTGTGAAGCAGAGGGATGTTTTCCTGTTGCTGTAAACTAAGAAAATCCTGCTGTGTGCTGACAAGAGTGGCTGTTTTAAAATGCACTCAGTAGCAGCTCTGTTCTTCCGTCATGGATCTCCTTTTGCAGAAGCTCTAACATAGACTTCTTCTTGCATTTATAAAACATAATTACACAGAGACTGACTTTATTCTGAGCCTGCAATTTACATTTACCGTCTGGCAAAGGAGAGGTGGGATTTGTTTCACCTGCTTTCTAGCTGTCAGAAAATGATTTCTCTAGTCTGAGCTAATTTCTTAGTTGATCCAATGAATGGAAGAGTTCTGCAGAAGGAAAATTGTTCCCCCCTCCCTTTTCTTGTGCTCTGGCTATAGAAAAGTAGTTTAAACTAAATGCCTGTATTTTGAAGACTAATGTGGAGTGAGAATGCCACCTACTGTCTTCATTGGATAAAATCCAAAGCTTGGGAAAGTTCTCCTTTATCCATCTTTAACTTTTTTTCTTTTTCCTTCCCCATCCCCCCTCCAGGGAAGCTTATGCCAGAGGAAAGAAGGAAAAGCCTCCCTTTTTACCAAAGGAGCCATCCTCTTCCTCCTTTTCTTCATACGACCCTATTCCAGAGGAGCTCTTATGTTCCATTTGTAAAGGAATCATGGACGATGCAGTTATTATTCCCTGCTGTCGAAACAGTTACTGTGACGACTGTAAGTTTTACTCCCATGTTTGTTAATTCAAAACATCACACCTGATCTTCTGAAAGCAGAGAGATCATAAAATTCCTTTGTTACCAGCTCTGTTTAGTACTTCAGTATACCCTGAATAGGAAAGGACTCTTCTTGTAGAAATGAAAAAACAAAGGCAGAAGGCTTTTTTCCCTCTTTATGCATCTAGTTAAATCCTCTTTCCATGCGGAAGGATGAGTACAAGAAGAGTGCGTAATGCTGCAGCTGATTACAGTGTTAGTTATCAAATGCATTGAGTTTGTGCACAGTCCTTTCTCTCATACAAAACTATAGAGCCAACGCTGGTGACTTACTGTGGTCTGCAGCAAATGGCTCGTTGGGCATTTAATCCACATTCTTCTCCACGGGAGAGTTGGTTAAAACCATCAGAACTTGAACCTACTAATGGTTTTTGGAGATGTGTCTTATTCATGAACCTTGAGGTTGGTGACTTCTCACTGTGCTGGACAGTGGAGAACAGACTAGTCAGAACATCAAGACACGGCCTGCTCTACGTCTTCAAATGTTACAGTAGTGAAATATCAAAACTGGGCAGCTATTTCCTGCATACTAGAAATTTTTTACACTGCTGAGCATTTATAGCTTCATGCTCTCAATTCAGGACCATATTCACCCATTAACCATCTAAGGGCTTTTATAACTAATTAGAACCCCAACAATTTCCTTAGTTTAGCTAAAACCTATTTTGATGATTCTGATTATACCCAGGTATTAGAACAGCATTACTGGAACGTGAGGAACACACATGCCCAACATGTCATCAAGCAGGTGTTTCTCCCGATACTTTAGTTGCCAACAAGTGCCTACGCCAGGTAATGCAGTGACTTTTAGATAAACTGTTTGTAAGAAAAGTCTAGTCAGTCAGTCAGCTGAAAGGGAAGAAAATATTAATTTACATCTGCTTATCAAGGCTGAATGGAATAAGGCTAAATTTACTTTGTAAATACATGACCTGTTGTTACAGAAGCTGACAACTCTTGAGAGACAAGCTGGCAAATTCAGGTCACACTTGTGTTTAACAGGATTGCCTCAGTTTAAATTCAGTGTTAACACCGGAGTGCTTTACACACAGATAGTCTGAGTTACCAGTCGTTAACACCGGTGTTTAATGGGATGCGTTCATGCATCACAGAAGGGTTTGGCTTGGAAGGGACTTTAAAGCCCATCCAGTGCCACCCCCTGCCAGGGGTAGGGACACCTTCCACTAGCCCAGGTTGACCAAAGCCCCGTCCAACCTGGCCTTGAACCCTTCCAGGGAGGGTGCAGCCACAGCTTCTCTGGGCAACCTGTGCCAGGGCCTCACCACCCTCACAGGGAAGAATTTCTTCCTTACATCTAATCTGAATATATCCGTATGTTGGTTTATTTTAGGATGGAGAGTATATACGGGAATACACAAGTAATTTTACTCTGTGGAGGCTTTTGTTCATCGAGCTACTGAAGGTTCATGTTACCTCTTTGTAAATGTTTTCCTGCCTCTAGGCTGTGAACAACTTCAAAAATGGAACTGGGTATGCACAGATGATCCATAAGCAGAGGCAACAGCAGCAGCAGCAGCAGCCACCAGCACCTCCACCAGCACTCGTGGCTCTGACCACTCCTGCCGCGCTGGTGGCTGCCACGGAACGTCCTCAATCTTCCCCCCTGCCAATGCACGGTTTGTGGGAAGAGAAGGTAGGTTTTCTTCCACCATATGCAGTGATTCTCATATTTTAGTAGAGCTTATTTTCCAACTGTTTGCACTGATTCACCAGGGCTATCAGGTTCCTGGACTGAGACAGCCAGCATTGCCGAGTCTTCTAGGGTACCAAGGACGATCGATACCCACAACTGGTAAGTAACCGTAACTTACAAATTTCTCTTAAAAAATTATCTTCAGGTAAACTGAAAGGGATTTTTTTTTCTCTCCCCATGCCAAAAGGTCATCCAGTGAGAGCTGGCAAAATTCGCTCGGCCAGTGGCAGGCCAGACTGGGAAGTGTAAGTATGCTACAGAAATTCAATATATTGCTGCTTGTAACCTGTTAAACGAGGCCGTAACACATAACGGACACAACAGCTGATTTATAAGGGAATAAGTATGCACAGATCGTTGTGGAGAATACATGTGGTAATTAATTTTTAAATGGCTTAATTTGAATTGGCCTTCACAAAGGGGATCTGTGCTCTCAGGAAGATTATTTAAAATAAAACTGCAGTACATGATTGAAAAGAGGACTCTGAAGAATGAAGTCTTTCTGAGGAAATCATAATTACATATATAAATGAAACATAATTAAAGGATCAGATGGAAAGGCACCCTCTTGATTATTGGCTGAATAGGGCTGAAGAAGTTGATTTCCCAATAGAAATCAGCATCCAATATTCTTTTTTTAACAACTTAGATAATACTGATTGAGCAAACTATTGGAAAAGGCAAGGCTGTTACTTTACTATTTAGTCACCTCAAGCAGCCAAGCTGCTTTCTCTTGGTTGGAGAGAGAGGAGTCTCTTTTGGTTTATTGCAGCGTCGTTAGTCCTTCCTTTTGGTATCTCTGTGTTATAGATAGATTGTAAGGGTGCATTGTGTGTATAAAATCTTAAAGATAAGTCAAAACAAAAACCAGGGTCCATCCCACAGATTGTCTAAAACCTCAAGTTCAGTATGCAAAACCTAACAATTCAGGGCCAAGAACGGGCCAAAGACGTCACCATGAGGCAACAACCTAGGAAGCGTGTGCGGAAGATGTTAAAAGAAGTTTGAGAGAAGATGAGTAAATGTCTGTGCAGTACTTTGAAGATCAGAACTGTGAAGTATTAAGCGTGTCAAGGTGTGGCAGAAGAGCGCTTGGCACGTGTCTCTTTTAGCATGGGCAGCCTCAGCCACAGTTGCCAAACTGACTATAAGAAGGGGAGAGTGAGGGATTTGTTGGGGGTGAGGATGTGGAAGGCAAGTATGAGGACCAAGAAATGAGCGTAGTCTCAAATGAACAAAAAGCAGGAGAAAAATGCTTAAGTTGAGAACAAGAAGTGCTTGCCACCACGCTCCTCCTCCATTCACTTTCCTCTTTAAAATCAGGGCAGAGTGTAACAAGCAGTGACTGGTGTTTTGGGGTTTCTTTAGAAGCTCAAATCGAGGACGCCCGCACAGTGAACGTACCCAGAGGACTCAGGCCCCAGCACTACCAGCATCAACACCGCTCTCTGTGCCTGTGCCTCCACCTCCCTTGTATCCTCCACCACCTCCCACACTTCCTCTTCCCCCGGGGGTACCACCACAACCATTTCTTCCTCAGTTTCCACCTGGGCAGCCTCCATCTGCTGGGTGCACTCTCCCTCCTCCAGGATGTCCCCCCGCTCCTGCAGACACGTCACCAGCTGGAGGACCAGCAGCAGTTCCAATGGCTCATTCAAATGCCATCCCAATGACACAAGCACCTCCTTTGGAGAATCATAGAAACACTGAGGTTGGGAAAAAACCTTTAAGATCATCGAGTCCAACCGTTAACCCAACACTGCCAAGTCCACCACTCAACCATGTCCCTCAGCAGCACATCTACCCGTGGATGGTGACTCAACCACCTCCTTGGGCAGCCTGTTCCAATGCTGACAACCCTTTCAGTAGAGAAATGTTCCCCAACAGCTGATCTAAACCTCCCCTGGTGCAACTGGAGGACGCTGCTTCTCCTCCTATTGCTTGTTACTTGGGAAAAGAGACCAACACCCACCTTGCTACAACGTCCTTTCAGGGAGCTGTAGGGGGTGATGAGGTCTCCCCGCAGCCTCCTTCTCTCCAGGCTAAACACCCCCAGTTCCCTCAGCCGCTCCTCACAGGACTTGCTCTCTAGACCCTTCACCACCTTCGTTGCCCTTCTCTGGACGCACTCCAGCCCCTCACTGTCTGTCTTGTAGTGAGGGGCCCAAAACTGAACACGGTATTTGAGGAGCGGCCTCACCAGAGCCGAGAACAGGGGGACCGTCGCTCCCCTGGTCCTGCTGCGATTTCTGACACAGCAGGGTGCCTTTGGCCTCCCTTGTCTAGGGAGGAGTTTGACAGAGAACAACGAGACTTAAAGAAGAGTGGGGGTTTGGCCCAATGAAGTTGGGCTGTTTTTCATGTTTGTGTTTCGATGGCCTGTCGGATGGCAGTTACACTCGAGTGCATCTGACATCAGCAAAACTGACAGAGTGTTTTCTCCAATAGACTTTCTGGGTGCAGATGGCAAACATGCAAAACTAAAACAAGACGAATGTCATCCTAAAACTTTCCCTAAGACTTGTAGGAATTCTAAACTGGTTTTGCTTAAATAGCATGTCCACCTTTGCATCTGCAAGCAGTATGCATTTTCTCATACTGGCCATGTTTTGTTTCTTGGTGTCTTTTTGTGATAAAGGTCAAGCTGTAATTGTAATAAAGGTCAAACTTATTTTAACAGGGAAAAGAAGAAGTCCAGACTCGATGAGTTTACAGATGGTTCAGGAACGGATGGAATCTAAAATACTCCAAAGGAGCAGAGCGCAGGCGTTCCTTTTCCAGGTAACTGCTTTACATGTCCTTAATGGAGGAGCAGGCTGGCTAGAGGAATCAGGAGGATCTCCACTGCCCTCTCCAGGTGGATGGGATGATTCCAGGGATTAGCAGGGAGAGGAGTTCTGTATGTAGGGCATTAGCTCAGCTATGGCAGAGATTATAGTTGACTGAAAGTTACAATTTGGCAGCAGTTGCTGAGGAGCAGGTGTCTCTTTCACTGAAGCTTCTCTGCAGTGACACCCTTCACCTCCTGACAGCTGTGAGGAGGCCAGAACCTGAAGAGGTCTAGTGCCTGGATTTTCTGTGTCTCCCTGTGCTGAGTGTAAGCGTTACCTCAAAGCACTTGGGAGGAGATATGGGAGAGAAATTGTCTTCACCTCCTCTTTTGTTTATCTCCTGTGGGTACACAGGGAGACGTTAACCTGGACTGCAAACTGGTGGCTTTCCTAGGAATTTCATTGGAGCAGATGGAGCAGAGGAGCCAGAAGTCATGCGGCCTCATTCCGGAAGGCGTGCGCCTTGCTGTCTGCCAGCACTGGTGGATTTGGGCCTCTGCCGAAACCCTGCTCGTGCTCCTTGATCTCTACTGGCTGCGCAGGCGGAGGAGCGCTGACTGTGACAGCGGCAGCCAGCGGGGAAGCTCCAGCGATGCTGAGGAGGAGGGAGAGGAGGATGACTGGGAGGGCAAAGCAGACCCCAATGACACCTTGGGTCAAGCCAACCCTCGAGTGGGGACCCCCGCTGCATCTGCCAAGCCCTTCCCAAGAAGTCCTTTCTGACAGGGCTGCGTCCAGCCTAGGGATGGGGCGGCGCCTACGAACACCTGAGCACCCCCAAGAACAACATCACCAACCGCCTGCTGCTGGTGCCCCTGAGACCACCCCTCGGGCATGTCTTCCACCAGAGCTGGGCACCGTGGGGGATCCGCCAGCGAGGCACTCCTGCATCCCCGGGGAGCACCTGCCGGACAACGTGCTGTGCTTCCTCCTCTGCCCCGTGACGAGCCGAACAGAAGCCAGGTCCCCGCTTCCCACGCAGCCTCTGCATCTTCGTATAGCCTCTGCATCTCAAAATCCAATAAATGGGCTTGTTTTAAGAAATCCTGTGTCCATGAGAATAGGGTATTCTCTGCCTGGCTTTCCTGAGCGCTTTGCAGCCTCTCCAGCCCAACAGCAAACCTGGGGCTCTGCGTGTGCTTGGCCCTGAACAAGCATTCTTGCCACATCCAGCAGAACAATCCAAACACTTGTCCTTTGCAGGCACACAGAAGGTGGTGGAAGGGAATTCTCTTGCTGGCTTTCCCGAGTGCCTTGCAGCCTGTCCAGCCCAACAGCAAATCTGGGTCTGTGCGCTTGCTTTGGCCCTGAACTGGTGTTACTGGCAGGGCTTTGGATTTTTCAATCGTGGCTTAATATTCCAGTGATTATATTTAAAGAAGTCAATTATATAATTCAACTCAAATAAGTGTGTGTTTTATTAAGAAACCCTATTTTTAAAATGTATTTCAGTTTTATAAAAACCCTGAATTACACATTTCTTATAGAAATACATCACTGGAAATCAGCTAGACAATAACCAATGTTTCTGGAATGTCAGTACACTCAAACTGATGGTCAGTCTGTAAAGAAAAAAATTCTTGAGGATTGTCCTGTGTTTGTTCTTCTGGGATACTACCCTTCTGGATCATTCTAGAGGCATTCCAAGAGATACCTGCACTGGGCCAAGGCAATGTAAGGAATAATCTGATTGCCTAATTACTCAATATGGTTGAATATCCTGTGTTCACAAAATTCCCTTGTTTCTCACTGCCTCCCAGCTTCAGCTTCAGTGACAGAGAAACAAAACCCACCTCTGCTCTGAGGGTTGAATTTCTACTTCATAATTGTTGTAGTATACAAATGATTTTGATTTATATTAAGAATTAAGTTTGGGACCGAGTTTATGCACCTCTGACACATTGGCAGCTATCCAGCAAATACATCAAGTTGTGTTCACTCTTTTAGATGTCAGAGTAGACACTGAGGAGGAAACACATTTCTCAGATGTTTCTCTTTGACAAGGGGCAAGTGTTGGAAACACTTAAAGTTAAATCTTGATGCCCGGAACACAGTAGAGTTTTGGTTTTGAGTTCAGTGGAAAGAGAATGTGCCCCTGAAAGCAGTTAGTGGAGCGGCCAGGACAAGCAAATTTGTTTTGCTAACACAGTTCAGCAATGTTAGAAAACACTTTTCAAAAAGATTTAAACCTTCCTCTGGACAGGACCAATGAAGCTTCCTTCAGAGCCCATCAGCACCATTTGTTTACAATCAGCCAGAGGGACTGCTGTCTAGTGACAGGAGACACTGTCCAATCCTCGTGGAAATCAGCAGCACCTGCTGTGTGAGTGGGTAAGCAAAACCAACAAGGTGTCGTGAGAGCTCTTTTGCAGCAGCAGGTGTTTTATGTGAATCAAATCAGAGTAGGAATAGCTTTCCTTGATGAGTCTTCAGTGTCTGTCCTCATCTGTAACTCCACGGGGCTGAGTAAAGTCCTTTACCTCAGCAATACTGCTGCCTGTAAATTCAAGTAATAAGACTCTGGGAATATCTCTGTGTGACCGTTGGAAAGAAATTAATTGTTTAATATTAAGCACTTGTTTCCAAACTGCCCGAAACTATGCCGAGGATAAGCAAAGCATGTAACTGTCCTTCACCACTGTTGATTAAAGCTTAGATTATTTCAGCTGGTCAAAACAATTTGTCTTGCCATTGATATTCCCGTGGCAGAGAGCAGAGCTCGTGTGCAGAAAGCAATTCCAGCATCATCCAGAAGGTTCCGTGTTCAGCACTTGGTACTCTGTGCTGGGCTCCCTGCAAACCATCAGGAAAGAAAGGGAAATTCAGCACTCTTCCTTCTCCTTTACCAGACTGCAATATTTTATTAAATTACATTGTGTGTAATTAAATTACACTGTGTGTAATTATTGAGCAAGTATGTTCTTGTTAAGTGCCTGTGGGAAGTAGATATTTCTGTGCCACCTGCACACACGCTTCAGCAAGCTGCAGGTTTCTACGGAGATACCTGCCTTTTCTGCTAGCCTAGGAGTGGAGTATTTAGCACCGGCTCGAGCGAATAGTGCAAAGAGGCTGTAGGTGTGTAGTCACTTAGGGATGTGCAATACCTAGGGTAAGTATGATTTACAAGTTTCTGGGAATCTTTGACCTGCAGAACTGAAGGAGCCATAAACAAGTGAGTATACTGGGACGTGAAACACTTCTGGCAGTTCTTAAAGTCATCTTGTCTCCATTTCTCATTTTCTGTTGCTTAGATTTACCTTGGAGACATATAGTAGGAATAACAACTAATCATCTGGTTTTTCTTCTTATTTCTAATTGACATGCAAACACTCACCACAAATTTTTCAGCTTTTCCCACCATTACAGCTAACAAAAAGCATCGCAGGATTTTTCTTTTTTTTTCTCACTAGCATTGCTGATGGAAAAAGAAAGTTTGCTCCCCAGCTAATTACTTAGAGGCTTGTCCAGAATTATCTCCAGACTGCTGGAAGCTGGGAAGTTATATTCACCCTTAGAGAAGAAGAATGCAGAGATTAAATGGGATGTGAAAGAGTTTCAGTGATTTTTAAAGAAGCGTATTTAACAAATCTTGGATTTGGGTTTGATAGTATGGCAATGCGTGTGCATTATACTGGGGGAGGTGAAAAGCTGCCTGTCTCTGATGGGATGGAGGTGCAGAGGTGTATATCAGCGAAAAGGGAGTGTGCATTGTAACAGACACAGTGGTGACCCACAGGATTGATTTCAGGGCACTGGTGTATGTGCTTGGAATTCTAAATTACATAACTGACTGACAAACCTGAAGTCAATAATCTGCTGAAAATTACTTTATTTATCACCTGTGCACCTGATGAAAGCATGTGTTTCCAAAGGAAGATTATTGGGTTTGTTTTTTAAACACAGAGTACAGTCAGTTGTAATGAGCATGTGCACACCAAAGAGCTAATTTAATTAAGCTTCTGTAAGCATAATGCAGGATGAATTCAAGGACAGTCAGCATTACCTCTGGCTGATTTCAGATATGTTGCACAAGATTAAAAGGACTTGAAGTTTTCAGTAGCAAGATGTCTCAGGCCACAGTTTCAGCACTGCTACTGCAAAAAGGTAGTATCTGTCTTCTCCTCTCTGCTTTCCAAGCTGGCCTTTCATCTTAGTCTTTTGCTTTCTGCCACTACAAGCATTTGTGCAGCTGTGTCATGGAAGGGATAAGGGAGTTAATCTAGATAAAAAATAATCTAGCATTGCCTAATTTCAGAAAGCCTTATTTTATTCATTTGTCTTTTTTAATGACAGCAAGACCTTAGAAAGGCATTGTCAAATGCAAGAATGTTCTTGCCCTAAGTTTAGACATGAATGGTGCCTCTTACACCAAAGGCACTGGATTTTGGCTCTTTCTGAAAGCAAAGCAGGTTCCTTGCTATGTTCTAGGGCATTTGCATGACATTGTATTGGGAAAACTATTGCTTAAATCATCAGTTGGCTTCCTATCCTAGTTTACTTCATATTATGTTGGTTCGTTAGCAGTTGGCTTTTTCTCCTACCAGAGTTTCTAAGAGATTCAACACATCAACACTGCAACTGCTCCAAGTTACACTTCCTAGTAGGCAGCTCGGTTTCCTTTGACACGGAGCGACCGCGCACCGCCGTCAGTCTGTGCTGGCGGGATTCCTTCCAGAAGGAACTGGCTGTGTCGGCGTGTGTGCGTGGCCCTGGTGCTGTATGTGGTGTGCACTTCACAGCAGCTGTGCTGTAGTTTATGCCTGAGATCTGAGAATCTCGTGAGATTTTCTATAGAGTTAGTCTGGGTTTAATTCATATCATAGTCTGAGCTCTTTCAGCTGCTTTATACTAATTTCACCCAGAAAACAAGGTAACATAACGTGAATCCACCCGATACTGCAGCGACAGGGACAGGTTTATAGTTGAAATCAGCATTACAAAAAGACTTCCAGGCACATTTTGTACAGACTTCCTGGTCATGTCAGTGTGTACATGGATCAGACCTGCTGCCGTGCAGATCGCTGCTCCCACTCTCCATTTGTGCAGTGCTTTGGAAGCCGCTGCATTTTTTTGCTGTTAGAAAGTCGTGAGTGTCGTGGTTCACCCAATCGGTATTTCAGAACTGTTGAACAATGTCACTGAGCTCTGGGGGAATTGAGTGGATGTTTGAGCAGTCGCCTCCCCCAAAACTGCAGAACCTGTAGCAGGTGAATTGCTGTGGCAACAAAGGAAAAACATTCTGTCTGGTGTTATGTAAATCACTGGAGTCAGGAATAACCCTGACTGACTAAAGCCACAGCAAACACGGCCATTTACACCAACAGAGACAAGATTGATCCTCTAATCTTGCAGTCCATGGACTAAATTAAGATGAACCTTAAATGATGTAGCTAATGAGAAATATCACTTAAGTGTTTCTTTCAATTCTAAAAGAACAGTCAGTTGTATCTGCTTTATTGCTTGGTTTGCATCCTTTAACTTGCACTGTAAATTAAAAACTTTTTTAAAAATCTATTGAAATCCTTTTTTTTCCTCCTAGGATGCCGTCTGTTTGTCACTGTGTGCATTGTAAATAAGTTCTCTACCACATGTTTGGCTGTTGCTCCAAAACAGAAAGTACACGCTGTGTGTTTCAGTTAAAAGAAGCCCTGCAGCAACACGTGAGTCACAGGCAGAGGCCAAGTGTGTCGTTATTCTGTGGGAACAGCAGTTGAGTCACCAACAGCTAAGGACAGTGGGCAATGGAACATGAAGTGTGTCGTGTCAGCTCGCTGTCGGTGCAGTCTGGGCACACTTTGCCTTAGACAGTGCTGTGAAATTGCAGGGAAGTGGCTGATCTGTGGAGAAAGTAGAAGGTTGCCTAATGGCACGTAGCAATTTTAAGACCGATTTGATGCTTTTGCCATAATAACCCAAAGACTTCAGAAAACAGCTTTGCTGTTTAGTTCTTTCCTTGCTTTGAGACAAACAGAAGTTTTTTCTGGGCTTCCAGCGCATTTTACTTTGAAACAAAAGAAATTCAAATCCAAAAGAGACTTAGTCTGGAATACTTTTCTTTCTTATGAAGTCTATCCCTTATGCAAACAGCTCAGGTGAGAAGCATGTTCTATGAGAGTTGGGGCTTCAAAAATTACACTGGAGAAGTGGCAAATCTCCAAAACAATGTTTTGTACATGATCAGCCTCAAAAATACTGAGCTCAGGGTTCTGACTCTGTGCTGCAGCTGTTAAGCATCTTTCTGAACTCAGGCCTGCAGAGCCAGCATGCCTGGAGCAGGAGAAGGAAAGGTGCAGCACGGGCAGTTGCACAGAGAATGAAACTGGTGAGTTTGGAGAAAGAAGAGAGAGAAAGGTGGTCAACAAGTTGAAGGGGAAGAGTAGCAGAGTGCTTCTTTTGCAAGCTAAGAAGATGTGTTATTTGCGAACCGTGTGTATTATCTACAAATCTGGGAAAATATGGAAATTGAGGGGAAAAGTAGTGATATTATGTACTTTAACAGGTCACAAAAAGGTGGTTGAAAGTGCTGACAGAACATCTATTTTTAAAACCATGATTTTTAAAAATATTAATATTAGCATAGAGATTGGTGGAGCATGGAGCATGTTTATCTGCTTGCCACTTGTCTAAAGTAGCATACTCTAAAAAACAATAACATATTTCTCTCAAGTTTCTAACTGGTGTAAAAATGTATTTGAGCATGATTACAGTTTAAAACAGAAAACAAAACAACTGCAAGGTGCATTTGCTGTTCTGTTTAGGGGAAGCAGAAAGAAAAATAACCTCAGCCATGTTCCTTGCTGTTCTTCCACTGGAATATAGAATGCTATGGTGCAACAGTAGATAATTATGAAAGTGGCATTTGATAGTGCCACCTATTGCTAGAAAAGCAGAACTAAAATGAGTATCTTTTTATGTGCATGTCTAAATTCAGCAGAAAAATGAAGGGTACTTGTTCATCTTTTGATTATTGCAAGGTCATTTTAGCTATGGGGAGTTTGACCTTGGTTCTATGGCTACATTTTTAAAAAATTGATTTATCGTACAGTAGCGTTGGAGATGGTGCAGTAGCCTCAGAGATCCAGAAAGCTGGCAACTATCGGCATGTGGTTGAATGCCAGTGGCTGTATTTTGGCTAAGCCTATTAAGCCTGATTATCCCTCCCCCCTCTCACTGATGACATTAAAGTTCATGTAATGCACTAGGAGACCGATCCTAATATCCTAAAACTGCTTCAGATTTAGCAAAACAGTGAAAATTAGTTTTCTGTAGTGTTTGAGCTTCATGTTAAATGTGAAGGCAATAAAATATTTTCAACATGCACCCAAAAATTCTATGAAAAGTAACTTGCTAATGACGAAAATCCTTTGAAGACAAAGACTTAATGATCTGGATGCATCTTAATACTTTGTCTCCTTTATCAGGTCTTTCAGTTAGCAAGCATGAAACCTGATTTCTCCACCTGCCCTTTGAAAGATGATATTTGTTTTGTTATACAAGTCTAACTAATGATAATGGTAAGAAAAATGAAAGATTTATAGGGCAGCCTGAGATCAGTTTTAAGTTTTAATTGTGGTTCTCAGCATTACAGATCCTTCTTACTGCCTCAGTGCTGTTGTTCATCTCTACCAGAGAAACACCCTATCCTAAAAAAAATGCACATTTTTGGCTTGTAATATATAAGGGAAAGAAAACATGTCTCCTCTGCGTTGTTTTCCTCACGAAGCATCTGGATGGCAAGGTAAGAGCAGGAAAAGATGGAACAGCTCGGGAGTAATTTGTTCTTCCTCGGGTCCAGGCAGGTACCTCTCAGGAGTTTACTGCTGCTTCACAAAGCTAACATTCTTTGGCTGAAGCTGTCTTCCGTCCTCAAAGACAGACAAGTCTCCTGTTACCCCCGCTGAGCTCTGAAGAACTAGATTGCTGCAAAGCGTCAGAGAATCGGAGGAAGCAGCTCTCGAGTCTACAGGCATCTGTAGATTGAGAGAAGGTTCAGAAGGAGAAATAAAGGATGACCTACCCATCTGCTGACCAGAGAAATGATGTGGAGAAATCTGACCTCACCATCCTAGGTAAGTTCAGGGCTGAAATCTAATTTAGCCAAATGGAAAGTCTGGTTTTATTGACTTTTTAATTTCTTTTTTTCCCCCTTCAAATGATATCTAACTTTCTTTTCTCCTAGTGCATCTTGGACCTGAATTTGAGGTCACTTGTGTTCTTTGTCCCTTTCTCCACTGATCCAGGATATACTTTCTCTTCCAAAACCTCTTTGAATGTTTGGGGGGTCTTTTCCCCTGTATATTTGGGTTTAGCCCCTCTGTCTTTGTCGTTCTGAATGCTGTAACAGCCAAAACCTGCACAAACCCTTTAGCAACTACATTTTGCAGTATGGAGAAGAGGAAGGATGTAGCTGCCTAACGGTTTAGTTCCTGGATGGATTTTGTATGCTCTCTCTTCTTGAATCTCCATGCTGAATCTCTTCTGCAGTCTCTGTTCCATCACACTTAATCTTCTCTTTTGTGTTTGTAGCACTGGTCCACCTGTTTTGCTGTTCTCTTCTTCATTCACCTGCCTGTCATCTATCCACAGAATCAGAGCACCTGAGCAAAGCCAACGAAGTTTCGATTCTTGGCGCAAAGTTTAAATGCCCTTTATAATTTCCCCTAATGCAGATCCTGTTGATGTAAAAAGGAAAATCATTTTCAACAGTTAAATGATATATTGTTATAGGAGTCTGCCCTCTTCTAACGAAGTTTGATGTTTAGAAAAAGTTCCATACGAAATGTATGAGCAAAGGCACCTGGAATCGTGGCCAGCAGAGGGCACTTCAGCTTGAAAATGAGAATAGTGCTGAAAGCTCTAGCCCAAACACCTTTAAACTGGCTGTCTTTGTTTAAAAACGGAATAATTTTTTAAAAAATGTTAATGAGAATCATTTAGACAAGGGGTCTTTGCATTGTGATTGGTGTTTTGTTGGCACTGTCTTCTACAAACTATGTCTCTGCGGCCAAACACCCTTGTACCATGGAAGAATCTGGGAACGGAAGGAGAAAAAACACTCCCCATATAGTTTCAGGTGTGACTTTACTGAAGGAAATGATACCTTCTGTGTGGCCTTGTATCACCTAAAATTGAACGCAATAGCGTATGTTAAAGCCATCCTTTGAAAACTTTTTCCCCAAAGTGGGTGCTTCTGATTTCTTTTTAGTAGTGGTTTGATTCATTCTTTTAATTAAAAAGCAGCTGGAATTGGAGAGCACTGCAACCAATTAATTGATTTTTGAGAATGGTGGTGTAAATGACAACAACAAACAGTAACTGATTTCCCCTTTCAATCCAGTGCTGATATTGTTATCTTGCAATACAATACTAACATGTTATTGTATCTGCCATTACTGCATTTAACAGTAGCTGACACATTTTATTAGGATAAGAAGGGCCTCCTGCACTTCCATTTGCCCTGGTGTAAATCAGAAGCCTTGAGTTGAAAAGATTTATTCTTCTGTAAGAACTTACTGGTGTAAATTAGGAAAGTCAAGCCTGACATGTGGTGATGTAGCAAACTATATTACAGGATACTTAGATTCTGTCTCCCACTGAACAGCAGGATTCCGTTTTATCCTTGCTGTCGAATGCAGAATCACTTTCCCATTCATGAATTGAGGCTGAGCAGAGCGCTCTCAGTAGTGGCTGCTCCTCTGTTACTCCACACACAGAAGATATTAGGACAGCTGTTCACCCTTGTAAGGCAAACAACAAACAAACCACAAAACTTTCCTGTAAACAAATTGGTCTGTGATTAGTGGAATTAATGAAGCTTCACTGCCTGTAGATTTCTGTCCTTCATCCCTGATCCCCTCAGCAACCCTCCCACCAAAATGTAGGGTGTTTGGGACACTTTGTAGAACAGAGTGTCTGCTATATGTAATGGAAGAAAACAAATCTACTAAAATCATGAAGGGACAAAAAGCAGCCATGTACTCTGTGGAGGTTTTTTAATCTGCTCTTTGCTGAAGGCGATTAGCATCGCATAATGCCTGTTCTTTGTTCTGTGTCTCTAAGCCATATCATCTTGTGGGTCTAAATGAATAAGGTAATACGGAGTTTGTTGCACTGACAATATTCTGGGATTGGGTTAATAGTCTGGGAAGGGTGAAAATATAACTTGGTTTGACCACAGTGTCAGGATTCTGAGGACCACAACAAGAAGACTACCGTGATTCACAGCTCTTTACATTAAATGGTCAAAATCCCAGTGTGCTTTGATCAGATCTGAAGAGAACGAGCCCTACAGCAGTGATCACCTTCCCTTCCCCTGCCCGGGCAGTTTGGAGGAAATGCTTCCCCTCCCAAGGCCACTCCTGCCTGTGAAAGGAGAGGGAACAATTCCCATGGCAGGCACCTGGCTATTTATCACTGTGTCAGAAATCAAGCTGTTTCAAGACGTTTAGATGTTGTTTCCTGTTGTCATCTCTAGTGATAAAGTATCGTATATTGTTATCACTCTTTGCACTTTTGACGAGCTCTGTCTTACTATCCTTTACAAGTCATGTCTACTGATGACTTCTCTTTTGCTAGCATGTTTATAGCGATGTTCAGTGTCTGCACTACTCATAGCTAAGCCTAGCTAAGAAAAGGCCCTAGTTTTGCATAATCTCAGCCCTGGAATCTTTCAGATCAGTGAGGTGAAACCTAATTTGTGACCCTGAGTAGGTGGACTGGACTTTGCATCCTGGCTTTAAGTTGTGAGGAACGCAGGGCTTGGGAAGTTGTGTCGTTCTAAGCTTGGTTTTTGTGTGTACAGACTTCTGGGACACGGCTGGGCAGGAGAGGTTCCAGAGCACCCATGCACCTATTACCATAAGGGTCCTGCTTGTGTCACGGTAAGGGTAGTGTCACAGCTGTGATCTGGGGGAGTTTGACAAATAACAGTCCCAGCTGACACTTCTCCTGTATAGTGCTTTTTATGATTACTCTGCCTTGTATTTCTTGTCTCTTCCAGTGATATCTTCTTTCAGTATATCCAGTATATCTTCTTTCAACATCTCAGGATTCTGACCTGGCTGAGAAGGAATGTCATACATCTGTTAGGTCCAGATGAGTTCTTGAGTATTAGTCTTTCAGGGCTGTATTTTGCCAGATGAATAGCTGGGTCCTCTACTGACCTTGCATGCTGTCTTACAGGTTCTTTTCTTTGTTTTGCTAGCAATTAAAAATACTGATTTGATCCATTTAAATTTTATTCAAGCGATGTCCTTCCAACTCTGTCCTTACCCCACTGCCCATTTCCCCCAGCAAGAACTCAAAAGCTGATTGGAGCAGTACCTAGATAAAAATTGCAGGATGTCTTGATGGAAAAGGAGCACAACCTGTTATGTGGCTCCCCTCCCCCATACAGTCAGTAACTGCCTTTGTATTGGTAATTCGGCCTGCAGGGTTCTGTGGTACTTCTCTGGGCTACAGTGTCTAAACAGACCTGCTGGCAAAGCTGTTCACCTTCCTCTGCGGATCACTGGATGATTCCCTCCTCTCAGGAACGACAGCTAGGCACTCATTATTGTTGTCATCTGGGTTGTGGTCTGTCTCCTGCATCCTGTCAGAGTGCATAATGCTTTCTGCTCAGCATCAGCGAGAGAACACATACCCTCAGGACCAGCCTCCTGCTGTTCTCCATCAGTACAGTGTCAGACATGGGCTTCCTTGCTGGCATTCATGGTAGAAATCATGGCAGCTATGACGAGGTGTGTCCACCTGAAGAAGGTGTCTGGGCTCCCACTGCAGTCTAGGGAAGTTCATCTGGTTCAGGGGTGTGGTTTGGGGCATGATAGATCTTGCCTAATAAAAGCCTTTCCTGTAGGATGTGTCAAGCCAGCCTTGAATGCACGGATCGCACGGACTGTGCCGGAGGACTGAGGCATATGGATGTGGTGTTACAGCCGTATTGTAGACAGAACCTGTGTGTAGGTGAATTCTTAGTGTTCTATGTGTGAGTGGACACTGCTCAGGAGAGTCCTGTGCCTTGTCTTTGTTTGCTGTGTTCCACCCAGACTAGGAAATGAAGAGGCCCAGTCTGCAGAACAGTTAATCCAGCTTCTCCCAAAGAGGTAGGGAGCGGCTGCCTGGGCAGGGCTCACGGGCCAGCGTCTGGAGTGTGAACTACTTCAGCTGTGGCTTCTGTGGGAACAGGGGGATCATCTGGACTCATCCTCCTGTGCCAGCATACAGGCTGGCTGGCTATCAAAACTTTGAGCTGTTACTGCATGCTGCTTCAAGGCAAAGCTTGCCAGGAGAGCTAAGCCACTCTTGGGCCTGCAGGGAAGGGTCCTGCCCAGATGCTTTAATGGTACCTACTGGAGAAAACAAACACCAAATCACTTGTTTTATAAAGCTTTGAGCTTGCATCCTTCCTGCCCTTTTGTTAGCAGGCAGCCCAGTGACTGTCCAGTGCCAGTCCAGCTGCCAGCCCTCCCCATTGCTTCCACAGCCCAGGCACTGCTGCCTCTCTGTCCACACCATCGTCTCTGCTGCAGAGTTTCATTGGGCCCCCTTCCCCATTCTGTTACAGAGCAGCCAGATCCAGCAGACTTCTGAACACGGGGGATTTCTCCTTTCAGGTCCACGAGAGCTGGTGGACTCTCCGGTCCCACCGGTGGACTCTCACACCCCGGAGGCTTCTCCTGTCCCAGTCTGATGGATGTGGCTGCTGCTGTTCCCACGTTCTGCTGCGTCCAAAGAGCGCGTAAACAAACACACACACAGAGTTACACAATTAATGTGAACGGCAAAACAGATTGACACAGGCAGAGCGATGCCTTTACCAGCGCCCATGTACTCGTAACCACCGCTTACATAAACATGAGCACAGGCCAGTCCTTTTCTGCCTTTCCAGATGATCAGGATTGGGTGTTTACTAGCGAAACATAAACACACCTTCACTCCCTCGATTCATAAGCACAGCACGTGCAGAGATTCCTCAACTAACGGTATGGAAATTAAGTCCATGTAATATCCATGGCTGGATGTCAAGCTCCTTACCCAGTCATCGGGGCAAACCGTGGGTCTTTCCAGATCTGTGTCTCCTGTGTCACAAGAGAGTCCAGTTTCAAGTTCACTGGTGCATTGTGCACACGCACACACACACACACGCACACACACACACACACGCACACACACACAAGGGTCCCACCAGTAGCCAGCGTAAGACACTTTGCGTTTCCAACTGCTGTCCCCAAGACCTTTCACCCCCCTCTTCCACCGCACCCTCACCCTCCCCTCTGACCAGCCCTTCGGAGTGACTCTTTCCCTTTGTGCCTGACCTGGCTGCCTGCAGCCTCATTTTGCAGGTGCCGGGCATGGAATCCTTGCCTTGCACAGGAGACTGAATTGGACTGCAGCATGGTGAAAACCAGCAACTTTATTTCAACAACTGGAATGCTCAACTGGAGCGTTTGTGTGTGTGGGCAGGACCGAGCAGCCTTTGACACTGAGGCTGCCTTTGGATCAGCAGGCAGTGCCCCAGCAGATGGTCGCGGTGCGCTGCAGCTTGAGCTGGGTCCTGCTCATGCTGCTGCTGGAGCCTTTTTCCCCCACAGGCCCTGCAGGAGCTCCTGCAGCAGCTTAAAGAATTCCGCCAGCTTCTGGCGTGGAAATGGACAGGGCGTAGAGCTGCCCGCTTGCGTTATTGGCCTCGGCTTCTGAAAGGGTGTTGATGTGAAGACTGGCTGTGGCGTTGGAGGAGCCGTTGCTGCTGGGTGCAGCCCCATCTGTACCAGGATCCAGTCATAAAAGTGCTGAGTGGAGGTGTAGACTCCAGGCTGTTTTGCTCTTGCGCAGCCTTTCCCCCAGCTGGTCACCCCAACAAGCCAGAAGTGGTCAGCATTCTTATCTTTGCAGACAAGAGGACCACCGCTGTCACCCTGCAGCAGAGGAGAGAGGGAGGGTTCAGGTGGTGTCAGGTGGCCACTGGCAGCACTAGGGCTGGCTCCTTCTCTCTGCCAGCACCTGCCAGGGCTGCATCCGCTGCACAGAGAGGCTCCGCTCAGTGCTGAGGCCTGCAGCACCTTGTCAGGGAGAGGGTAGTAAGCCTGTGGGGTAGGGCTCTCTCTCATCTCTGCACAGCGATGCTGGCTGTGTGCAAGAGGGATGTTTTGGGATTGGGATCTGGACCTCGGGGCTGCCAGGAGCGCTGGATGGGCTTTCTGGGCAGAGTCCCGGGACAAGTGGGACCCTGGGCAAGGGCCTGCAGCTGGGGAAGGGGAGGTGAGCCCCGCCAGCGGTGGGGACCCAGCGGTGGGAGGGCGACTGGCCAGGCAAAGGCCGTGCCGGGGTGTGTCTGGGCGGCTGTGCCGGGGCTGCCTGTGCCGCTGGGCGCTGCCTTGTCGCAGGCTCCTACCTGGCAGGTGTCGATGCCGCCCTGCAGGTAGCCAGCACACAGGTTGTGGGGGTGGACGGCCCCTGCGTACCACCGGCTGCTGTTGCAGAGGCGGACATTGATGAGGTGAACCTTGGCCTCCTGCAGGACATCCGTTGATCCTGCGGCTGTGAGCACAGAAAGGAATTAACACCCAGCAGCTCATTGCCAGGTCTCCTGCCCTGTCTGGGTGAGCCCTTCCCTGGGGCTTGGCTTTGCACCGGCGTTGCCCTTCTGTCTGGCCATGGGCCCTGGGCCAGGCCCATCTCTCTATGGGCACACGACCCCGCAGCCGCACTCTGGCTCTCAGCCCTGCTGTCAGGAAGCCAAGCCCACCTTCCCCGTGTGCCGAGCTCGCACTCGGGAAACGAGCACTTTTGGGAACTCACCTCTCGCCGTCGTGGACCCCCAGCCACTAACGTAGCAGGTTGTCAGCTTGGACACTCGCAGGGAGGCGTCGGGCACGCAGGCGAGCTGTACGTAGTAGCTGCACTGGACAGGCTGGTCCAACTCCAGCAGCGCAATATCATTCTCCTCCGAGATACTACTGTAGTGTTCGTGAACCAGAAGCCGTTTAATGTTGCGCACTTGGGCCTCCGGGCCCAGATGAGTCAACTGGGTGGCCCCGATCACCACGCGCCACATGCTGATGTGCCTGGAAGGCAGATGGGGAGAGGGCTCAGAGGGAGAGGAGCCACATGCTGCAGCAGCCCAGCAGTTCCCTGCCCTCTGCTTCACATGGGGGAGAGGAAAGCACACTACGGAAGCTGCGACTGCCCCTGCATGCCTTGGGCTCATGGCGTGTCGAGCTGGAGGCTGTAGGAAGCCGTGGCAGGAGCCCAGCCCTCTCCTGAGCAGCCTCTCAGCGGGGCTCTGCAGTGCTCAGGCACTGGGTGTACCGCAAGAAAAGGGGATGGGAGTGGCACGTGGTGCTGCGCACGAGGCACCCGCGAGTGCTGGGGGGATATCCCCGTTCCTGGCCTTCCTTACCTGGCCTTGATGAAGCAGTGGGCTGCTGTGAGGACCCACTGCGGGCTGATGAGGGACCCTCCGCATATGTGCCCCGTGCCTGCTGCGTAGGGATCCTGGATGCTCACGATCCAGGGCCAGGCCCCTGGCTGGGCGTCTGTGCCCCCCACGACGCGCGAGGTGCCGGAGTGAGCAGCCATGGGCCGCAGCCCGCAGGTCCTGTAACCAGAAACTCATCACCGTCCTGCTCTATGGCTCGCTGCTGTCCCGGCTGAAGGTCAGCCGTCTGCCCTCCCCACGAGGCGCTGCATGGACAGTGAGGCCACGGAGCCCCGTGGGGTGGGTGGGCGGCCGCCCCCGTTTCTGCTTTAGCCCCGCAGGTGAGTTGTGCCAGCAGCCCGGGTGCTGCGAGGAGGCGAGGCTCCCGCATGGGGCTGAGGAAGCCGTGGTGTGGCCACGGGGGACAAGCAGGCACCCTCCAGGGAACCCCATCAGGTTGCCAAGCTCCCTCCCAGAGCCTCGGCCACTTACCCACAGCTGTCCCAGGCGCCGTGCGCAGGCCAGCACAGGGCCAGCAGGATGAGGAGCGGGAGCAAACGCATCGCTGCCAGCGGCATGTGCCAGCTGCCAGAACCGAGGGCTTGTCACCACCAGTGCAGCAGCTGACAGAGTGCCCACAGGGCTCGCGGTGCCGGTGGTGCCCTTGGCAACGGGGCTGATGTCACAGTGTCGCTGGTTCCGGGGGCTGGGCACGGTGGTCTCTAGGGGCGGGGGGGGAAAACATGGGGGTTTCCAAGCAGGAGGGGAGGCAGAAGCTGGGATCGGACACCCCCGACAGACCCCGCTGAATGCTCGGCTTGCGGGACGGGGTATGCAGGCCCTGTGGCAGGCAGCAGCGTCGGCCCCCAGCACCGCCTGCCAATGGCGAGCAGGAAAAAACCCAGTGTGGCACCACAGCCTCTTCGGGGAGTTCACTGCCCCCTGCTCTCTGCAGCCCTTTGCCACCAGGTCCTTCCCAACAAACATACACCAGAGAACGTGACTACTACAGGCAGTACGCACTTTTGGGTGTTGCAGAGCCGATCTGGTTACAGCCGCGGCAGGCAAGCAGTGATGTGCGAGTGCAATAAACCGAGCAGACCCAAGCAGTGTCAACTTTCTGGCACAGATGCAGCACTGTCCACACTGGCCATGTCAGCCCCAGCAACCCCCTCTGGCAGGCTTCCTGTCCTTGCTGTCTGTGCGCTCTATTGCTGTTCTGGGCCAGCATTGACAAGGGCGGTTGTGGCACCTGGTACACGTGGCCGAGGACAGGCAACTGCAAGCCCTAAACAGAGAAGGCTGCTCCTGCTCTCAGCCCCACATGCCATTCTCCATGGCTTTGGTCAATCCTGGATCGGCCTCAGCTCGTCAGTCTGCCTTCTGCAGCTGTATGGCGGAGCCATGCTCACATGCGGCCGTGCAGGGCAGTCACGGGAGAGAAGCAGGAGCCAGCCACCTGCGTTGCCTTTGCCGAGCAGGGCTGGGTCCCTGGAGGCCGTGGCTTGAAGAGTGGCAGCCTCAAAGCTCACGAAAGCTGTGGGAGCTCCCTGCTGGCATCCTGGCTTGTGTGGATAGACATAAGGCACACAGCTGAGTGCCCAGCCTGGTCCCTAGGATGCCAGGGCAGGCTCCGTCTGAAAGTGGAACAGCTGCTCTCAGGGCCCTTGAGGTGTAGCACGGCTTCAGAGGCACCAGGGCTGGGCCCCAAACTGGACTCAAGGCCGCTTCGGTTTCTGAAAGTTGGCCTGAAGGTGGTGCCCCAGATCTGCTCAGAGCGGGCAGAAGACGGCCTGAGAGAAGGCATCTTGTCTTCCGTGGATACTCTGCTCTTCCAGCACCAGATTTGGCAGGTGGCTAAGGGGGAATGATGTGGGAGATGGCCGCAGTTCACAGATAATTGAAGGAAGAGATGGGGTCATTTTAGGGAGAGGAATCTGGCAGGGACAGCAGTACCCAGGAAACAGCATGAGGAATGCCATGGAAGTCCAAGGTGACCTCACTAACAGCACCTGAAACACCAAATGTGTTCACAGATGGAGCAAACCTGGGAGCAAGGGGGAAAAACAACCAGGGGTGGGTCCCTTGTGTGAGAGGAGATAAGGGCGGAGAAAGGGAGGAGTTGGGGAAGATGAGGGGGATGTATAAGCACAGAAAATGGAGAGAAGGGGGGATCAAGGAGCTACTCACACGTGAGTTCCAAATCCTTTTCTGCGTGGCCCCACTCTGTACCCGGGGGGGGTGGTTCCAGAGGCCTGGCTGCTAGCGATGGCAGAAGGGAACACAGGTCAGAGGGACCCGTCAGTTGGAAACACCCCGTGTCTAGGGCCAGCTACGGGTGGCAGTGCTGCGTGCGTGTGCCATTCCCTGCTGAACTTGAAGCTGGCCTAGCTCCCGAGCAAGAGGAGAGAGAGACCCTTTCAGTCCTGTGGATGGCGTGTGCTTGCAGCCCCCCTGACTGATCAGCCCCAGCACCCCTGACAGACCTTACAAGAGGACCAGGCCTGCCAACCGCCGGCCACATTTCCACCTCCCGGAGTCATGAAGGACCTGGACGTGCTCAAGCATGCACACCCTGAGCTGCTTCCCACCTAGACGTGTCCGTTCTGCACTGGCTGCACAAGGTCCTGCCTCTGAAGCTGCCAGGACCGTCCATCCCAACCCCCTCTTGCTGCGCTCCTGGCCCCTGGCACGTGATGGTGCTGCAGCTCCCAGCTCTGTTCCCACCCAGGGCTGCACCACACACCTCCAGCTGAGCTGGCATCTCTGGGCACTGGGGCACGCCCTTTGCTTCTTCTGGACCATGGTTTGAAGGGAGCTGTTCTGGCTCTGGAGATGATGCTGTGTCACGGTCCCACCCTGACCAAGTCCGGCTTTCTGTCAAGAGGCCTCAGCTTGGACACCCAGCACCGAGCCCAGGCTGCACTGAGCTGCCCTCCAAGCAGGGCTGGTCATCTCCCCAGCCCACAGCTGGCTGCCCCAGCGCCCCGTTAGCCAGAGGGGTCACTGGGACAGAGCTGCAGGGTAGCTCTAGGGCTGAGCTGGGTTAGCTGGGGGTGGGGGGGGTCTGGTGGGCTTGGGACAGGGTTCCAGTGTGGAGCAACTGAAGGGGATGGAGCGGCAAGAGGCTGGGAGCAGTGGCAGCAGGAGGCTGAGGAGTGCTGTCCATGGGAGTGTGTGTGTTGGTGTGCAGTCAGGGAGTGTGTGTGTGTGTGTGTGTGTGTGTGTGTGTGTGTGTGTTGGTGTGCAGTCAGGGTGTGCGTGTGTGTTTGTTGTCCCAAAACTGGGTTCTTTCACCTGGTGCGCAATCACCCCATCAACATGCTGATTGTTGCTTCCAGACAATTTTCGTTAGTATCGGCTCATGGGGCAGGGGCTGCATTAACCCCCCACCTCCCACTGCACAAATGACCGCTGGCAGAGGCGCTGTGAAACAAACACTGAAACTTTAATGAATAGCTTTCCTTGATGAGTCTTCAGTGTCTGTCCTCATCTGTAACTCCATGGGGCTGAGTAAAGTCCTTTACCTCAGCAATACTGCTGCCTGTAAATTCAAGTAATAAGACTCTGGGAATATCTCTGTGTGACCGTTGGAAAGAAATTAATTGTTTAATATTAAGCACTTGTTTCCAAACTGCCCGAAACTATGCCGAGGATAAGCAAAGCATATAACTGTCCTTCACCACTGTTGATTAAAGCTTAGATTATTTCAGCTGGTCAAAACAATTTGTCTTGCCATTGACATTCCCGTGGCAGAGAGCAGAGCTCGTGTGCAGAAAGCAATTCCAGCATCATCCAGAAGGTTCCGTGTTCAGCACTTGGTACTCTGTGCTGGGCTCCCTGCAAACCATCAGGAAAGAAAGGGAAATTCAGCACTCTTCCTTCTCCTTTACCAGACTGCAATATTTTATTAAATTACATTGTGTGTAATTAAATTACACTGTGTGTAATTATTGAGCAAGTATGTTCTTGTTAAGTGCCTGTGGGAAGTAGATATTTCTGTGCCACCTGCACACACGCTTCAGCAAGCTGCAGGTTTCTACGGAGATACCTGCCTTTTCTGCTAGCCTAGGAGTGGAGTATTTAGCACCGGCTCGAGCGAATAGTGCAAAGAGGCTGTAGGTGTGTAGTCACTTAGGGATGTGCAATACCTAGGGTAAGTATGATTTACAAGTTTCTGGGAATCTTTGACCTGCAGAACTGAAGGAGCCATAAACAAGTGAGTATACTGGGACGTGAAACACTTCTGGCAGTTCTTAAAGTCATCTTGTCTCCACTTCTCATTTTCTGTTGCTTAGATTTACCTTGGAGACATATAGTAGGAATAACAACTAATCATCTGGTTTTTCTTCTTATTTCTAATTGACATGCAAACACTCACCACAAATTTTTCAGCTTTTCCCACCATTACAGCTAACAAAAAGCATCGCAGGATTTTTCTTTTTTTTTCTCACTAGCATTGCTGATGGAAAAAGAAAGTTTGCTCCCCAGCTAATTACTTAGAGGCTTGTCCAGAATTATCTCCAGACTGCTGGAAGCTGGGAAGTTATATTCACCCTTAGAGAAGAAGAATGCAGAGATTAAATGGGATGTGAAAGAGTTTCAGTGATTTTTAAAGAAGCGTATTTAACAAATCTTGGATTTGGGTTTGATAGTATGGCAATGCGTGTGCATTATACTGGGGGAGGTGAAAAGCTGCCTGTCTCTGATGGGATGGAGGTGCAGAGGTGTATATCAGCGAAAAGGGAGTGTGCATTGTAACAGACACAGTGGTGACCCACAGGATTGATTTCAGGGCACTGGTGTATGTGCTTGGAATTCTAAATTACATAACTGACTGACAAACCTGAAGTCAATAATCTGCTGAAAATTACTTTATTTATCACCTGTGCACCTGATGAAAGCATGTGTTTCCAAAGGAAAATTATTGGGTTTGTTTTTTAAACACAGAGTACAGTCAGTTGTAATGAGCATGTGCACACCAAACAGCTAATTTAATTAAGCTTCTGTAAGCATAATGCAGGATGAATTCAAGGACAGTCAGCATTACCTCTGGCTGATTTCAGATATGTTGCACAAGATTAAAAGGACTTGATGTTTTCAATAGCAAGATGTCTCAGGCCACAGTTTCAGCGCTGCTACTGCAAAAAGGTAGTATCTGTCTTCTCCTCTCTGCTTTCCAAGCTGGCCTTTCATCTTAGTCTTTTGCTTTCTGCCACTACAAGCATTTGTGCAGCTGTGTCATGGAAGGGATAAGGGAGTTAATCTAGATAAAAAATAATCTAGCATTGCCTAATTTCAGAAAGCTTTATCTTATTCATTTGTCTTTTTTAATGACAGCAAGACCTTAGAAAGGCATTGTCAAATGCAAGAATGTTCTTGCCCTAAGTTTAGACATGAATGCTGCCTCTTACACCAAAGGCACTGGATTTGGCTCTTTCTGAAAGCAAAGCAGATTCCTTGCTATGTTCTAGGGTATTTGCATGACATTGTATTGGGAAAACTATTGCTTAAATCATCAGTTGGCTTCCTATCCTAGTTTACTTCATATTATGTTGGTTCGTTAGCAGTTGGCTTTTTCTCCTACCAGAGTTTCTAAGAGATTCAACACATCAACACTGCAACTGCTCCAAGTTACACTTCCTAGTAGGCAGCTCGGTTTCCTTTGACACGGAGCGACCGCGCACCGCCGTCAGTCTGTGCTGGCGGGATTCCTTCCAGAAGGAACTGGCTGTGTCGGCGTGTGTGCGTGGCCCTGGTGCTGTATGTGGTGTGCACTTCACAGCAGCTGTGCTGTAGTTTATGCCTGAGATCTGAGAATCTCGTGAGATTTTCTATAGAGTTAGTCTGGGTTTAATTCATATCATAGTCTGAGCTCTTTCAGCTGCTTTATACTAATTTCACCCAGAAAACAAGGTAACATAACGTGAATCCACCCGATACTGCAGCGACAGGGACAGGTTTATAGTTGAAATCAGCATTACAAAAAGACTTCCAGGCACATTTTGTACAGACTTCCTGGTCATGTCAGTGTGTACATGGATCAGACCTGCTGCCGTGCAGATCGCTGCTCCCACTCTCCATTTGTGCAGTGCTTTGGAAGCCGCTGCATTTTTTTGCTGTTAGAAAGTCGTGAGTGTCGTGGTTCACCCAATCGGTATTTCAGAACTGTTGAACAATGTCACTGAGCTCTGGGGGAATTGAGTGGATGTTTGAGCAGTCGCCTCCCCCAAAACTGCAGAACCTGTAGCAGGTGAATTGCTGTGGCAACAAAGGAAAAACATTCTGTCTGGTGTTATGTAAATCACTGGAGTCAGGAATAACCCTGACTGACTAAAGCCCCAGCAAACACGGCCATTTACACCAACAGAGACAAGATTGATCCTCTAATCTTGCAGTCCATGTACTAAATTAAGATGAACCTTAAATGATGTAGCTAATGAGAAATATCACTTAAGTGTTTCTTTCAATTCTAAAAGAACAGTCAGTTGTATCTGCTTTATTGCTTGGTTTGCATCCTTTAACTTGCACTGTAAATTAAAAACTTTTTTAAAAATCTATTGAAATCCTTTTTTTTCCTCCTAGGATGCCGTCTGTTTGTCACTGTGTGCATTGTAAATAAGTTCTCTACCACATGTTTGGCTGTTGCTCCAAAACAGAAAGTACACGCTGTGTGTTTCAGTTAAAAGAAGCCCTGCAGCAACACGTGAGTCACAGGCAGAGGCCAAGTGTGTCGTTATTCTGTGGGAACAGCAGTTGAGTCACCAACAGCTAAGGACAGTGGGCAATGGAACATGAAGTGTGTCGTGTCAGCTCACTGTCGGTGCAGTCTGGGCACACTTTGCCTTAGACAGTGCTGTGAAATTGCAGGGAAGTGGCTGATCTGTGGAGAAAGTAGAAGGTTGCCTAATGGCACGTAGCAATTTTAAGACCGATTTGATGCTTTTGCCATAATAACCCAAAGACTTCAGAAAACAGCTTTGCTGTTTAGTTCTTTCCTTGCTTTGAGACAAACAGAAGTTTTTTCTGGGCTTCCAGCGCATTTTACTTTGAAACAAAAGAAATTCAAATCCAAAAGAGACTTAGTCTGGAATACTTTTCTTTCTTATGAAGTCTATCCCTTATGCAAACAGCTCAGGTGAGAAGCATGTTCTATGAGAGTTGGGGCTTCAAAAATTACACTGGAGAAGTGGCAAATCTCCAAAACAATGTTTTGTACATGATCAGCCTCAAAAATACTGAGCTCAGGGTTCTGACTCTGTGCTGCAGCTGTTAAGCATCTTTCTGAACTCAGGCCTGCAGAGCCAGCATGCCTGGAGCAGGAGAAGGAAAGGTGCAGCACGGGCAGTTGCACAGAGAATGAAACTGGTGAGTTTGGAGAAAGAAGAGAGAGAAAGGTGGTCAACAAGTTGAAGGGGAAGAGTAGCAGAGTGCTTCTTTTGCAAGCTAAGAAGATGTGTTATTTGCGAACCGTGTGTATTATCTACAAATCTGGGAAAATATGGAAATTGAGGGGAAAAGTAGTGATATTATGTACTTTAACAGGTCACAAAAAGGTGGTTGAAAGTGCTGACAGAACATCTATTTTTAAAACCATGATTTTTAAAAATATTAATATTAGCATAGAGATTGGTGGAGCATGGAGCATGTTTATCTGCTTGCCACTTGTCTAAAGTAGCATACTCTAAAAAACAATAACATATTTCTCTCAAGTTTCTAACTGGTGTAAAAATGTATTTGAGCATGATTACAGTTTAAAACAGAAAACAAAACAACTGCAAGGTGCATTTGCTGTTCTGTTTAGGGGAAGCAGAAAGAAAAATAACCTCAGCCATGTTCCTTGCTGTTCTTCCACTGGAATATAGAATGCTATGGTGCAACAGTAGATAATTATGAAAGTGGCATTTGATAGTGCCACCTATTGCTAGAAAAGCAGAACTAAAATGAGTATCTTTTTATGTGCATGTCTAAATTCAGCAGAAAAATGAAGGGTACCTGTTCATCTTTTGATTATTGCAAGGTCATTTTAGCTATGGGGATATCAGTTTGACCTTGGTTCTATGGCTACATTTTTAAAAAATTGATTTATCGTACAGTAGTGTTGGAGATGGTGCAGTAGCCTCAGAGATCCAGAAAGCTGGCAACTATCGGCATGTGGTTGAATGCCAGTGGCTGTATTTTGGCTAAGCCTATTAAGCCTGATTATCCCTCCCCCCTCTCACTGATGACATTAAAGTTCATGTAATGCACTAGGAGACTGATCCTAATATCCTAAAACTGCTTCAGATTTAGCAAAACAGTGAAAATTAGTTTTCTGTAGTGTTTGAGCTTCATGTTAAATGTGAAGGCAATAAAATATTTTCAACATGCACCCAAAAATTCTATGAAAAGTAACTTGCTAATGACGAAAATCCTTTGAAGACAAAGACTTAATGATCTGGATGCATCTTAATACTTCGTCTCCTTTATCAGGTCTTTCAGTTAGCAAGCATGAAACCTGATTTCTCCACCTGCCCTTTGAAAGATGATATTTGTTTTGTTATACAAGTCTAACTAATGATAATGGTAAGAAAAATGAAAGATTTATAGGGCAGCCTGAGATCAGTTTTAAGTTTTAATTGTGGTTCTCAGCATTACAGATCCTTCTTACTGCCTCAGTGCTGCTGTTCATCTCTACCAGAGAAACACCCTATCCTAAAAAAAATGCACATTTTTGGCTTGTAATATATAAGGGAAAGAAAACATGTCTCCTCTGCGTTGTTTTCCTCACGAAGCATCTGGATGGCAAGGTAAGAGCAGGAAAAGATGGAACAGCTCGGGAGTAATTTGTTCTTCCTCGGGTCCAGGCAGGTACCTCTCAGGAGTTTACTGCTGCTTCACAAAGCTAACATTCTTTGGCTGAAGCTGTCTTCCGTCCTCAAAGACAGACAAGTCTCCTGTTACCCCCGCTGAGCTCTGAAGAACTAGATTGCTGCAAAGCGTCAGAGAATCGGAGGAAGCAGCTCTCGAGTCTACAGGCATCTGTAGATTGAGAGAAGGTTCAGAAGGAGAAATAAAGGATGACCTACCCATCTGCTGACCAGAGAAATGATGTGGAGAAATCTGACCTCACCATCCTAGGTAAGTTCAGGGCTGAAATCTAATTTAGCCAAATGGAAAGTCTGGTTTTATTGACTTTTTAATTTCTTTTTTTCCCCCTTCAAATGATATCTAACTTTCTTTTCTCCTAGTGCATCTTGGACCTGAATTTGAGGTCACTTGTGTTCTTTGTCCCTTTCTCCACTGATCCAGGATATACTTTCTCTTCCAAAACCTCTTTGAATGTTTGGGGGGTCTTTTCCCCTGTATATTTGGGTTTAGCCCCTCTGTCTTTGTCGTTCTGAATGCTGTAACAGCCAAAACCTGCACAAACCCTTTAGCAACTACATTTTGCAGTATGGAGAAGAGGAAGGATGTAGCTGCCTAACGGTTTAGTTCCTGGATGGATTTTGTATGCTCTCTCTTCTTGAATCTCCATGCTGAATCTCTTCTGCAGTCTCTGTTCCATCACACTTAATCTTCTCTTTTGTGTTTGTAGCACTGGTCCACCTGTTTTGCTGTTCTCTTCTTCATTCACCTGCCTGTCATCTATCCACAGAATCAGAGCACCTGAGCAAAGCCAACGAAGTTTCGATTCTTGGCGCAAAGTTTAAATGCCCTTTATAATTTCCCCTAATGCAGATCCTGTTGATGTAAAAAGGAAAATCATTTTCAACAGTTAAATGATATATTGTTATAGGAGTCTGCCCTCTTCTAACGAAGTTTGATGTTTAGAAAAAGTTCCATACGAAATGTATGAGCAAAGGCACCTGGAATCGTGGCCAGCAGAGGGCACTTCAGCTTGAAAATGAGAATAGTGCTGAAAGCTCTAGCCCAAACACCTTTAAACTGGCTGTCTTTGTTTAAAAACGGAATAATTTTTTAAAAAATGTTAATGAGAATCATTTAGACAAGGGGTCTTTGCATTGTGATTGGTGTTTTGTTGGCACTGTCTTCTACAAACTATGTCTCTGCGGCCAAACACCCTTGTACCATGGAAGAATCTGGGAACGGAAGGAGAAAAAACACTCCCCATATAGTTTCAGGTGTGACTTTACTGAAGGAAATGATACCTTCTGTGTGGCCTTGTATCACCTAAAATTGAACGCAATAGCGTATGTTAAAGCCATCCTTTGAAAACTTTTTCCCCAAAGTGGGTGCTTCTGATTTCTTTTTACTAGTGGTTTGATTCATTCTTTTAATTAAAAAGCAGCTGGAATTGGAGAGCACTGCAACCAATTAATTGATTTTTGAGAATGGTGGTGTAAATGACAACAACAAACAGTAACTGATTTCCCCTTTCAATCCAGTGCTGATATTGTTATCTTGCAATACAATACTAACATGTTATTGTATCTGCCATTACTGCATTTAACAGTAGCTGACACATTTTATTAGGATAAGAAGGGCCTCCTGCACTTCCATTTGCCCTGGTGTAAATCAGAAGCCCTGAGTTGAAAAGATTTATTCTTCTGTAAGAACTTACTGGTGTAAATTAGGAAAGTCAAGCCTGACATGTGGTGATGTAGCAAACTATATTACAGGGTACTTAGATTCTGTCTCCCACTGAACAGCAGGATTCCGTTTTATCCTTGCTGTCGAATGCAGAATCACTTTTCCATTCATGAATTGAGGCTGAGCAGAGCGCTCTCAGTAGTGGCTGCTCCTCTGTTACTCCACACACAGAAGATATTAGGACACCTGTTCACCCTTGTAAGGCAAACAACAAACAAACCACAAAACTTTCCTGTAAACAAATTGGTCTGTGATTAGTGGAATTAATGAAGCTTCACTGCCTGTAGATTTCTGTCCTTCATCCCTGATCCCCTCAGCAACCCTCCCACCAAAATGTAGGGTGTTTGGGACACTTTGTAGAACAGAGTGTCTGCTATCTGTAATGGAAGAAAATGAATCTACTAAAATCATGAAGGGACAAAAAGCAGCCATGTACTCTGTGGAGGTTTTTTAATCTGCTGTTTGCTGAAGGGGATTAGCATCGCATAATGCCTGTTTTTATGTTCTGTGGATTGATTCTGTGTCTCTAAGCCATATCATCTTGTGGGTCTAAATGAATAAGGTAATACGGAGTTTGTTGCACTGACAATATTCTGGGATTGGGTTAATAGTCTGGGAAGGGTGAAAATATAACTTGGTTTGACCACAGTGTCAGGATTCTGAGGACCACAACAAGAAGACTACCGTGATTCACAGCTCTTTACATTAAATGGTCAAAATCCCAGTGTGCTTTGATCAGATCTGAAGAGAATGAGCCCTACAGCAGCGATCACCTTCCCTTCCCCTGCCCGGGCAGTTTGGAGGAAATGCTTCCCCTCCCAAGGCCACTCCTGCCTGTGAAAGGAGAGGGAACAATTCCCATGGCAGGCACCTGGCTATTTATCACTGTGTCAGAAATCAAGCTGTTTCAAGACGTTTAGATGTTGTTTCCTGTTGTCATCTCTAGTGATAAAGTATCGTATATTGTTATCACTCTTTGCACTTTTGACGAGCTCTGTCTTACTATCCTTTACAAGTCATGTCTACTGATGACTTCTCTTTTGCTAGCATGTTTATAGCGATGTTCAGTGTCTGCACTACTCATAGCTAAGCCTAGCTAAGAAAAGGCCCTAGTTTTGCATAATCTCAGCCCTGGAATCTTTCAGATCAGTGAGGTGAAACCTAATTTGTGACCCTGAGTAGGTGGACTGGACTTTGCATCCTGGCTTTAAGTTGTGAGGAACGCAGGGCTTGGGAAGTTGTGTCGTTCTAAGCTTGGTTTTTGTGTGTACAGACTTCTGGGACACGGCTGGGCAGGAGAGGTTCCAGAGCACCCATGCACCTATTACCATAAGGGTCCTGCTTGTGTCACGGTAAGGGTAGTGTCACAGCTGTGATCTGGGGGAGTTTGACAAATAACAGTCCCAGCTGACACTTCTCCTGTATAGTGCTTTTTATGATCACTCTGCCTTGTATTTCTTGTCTCTTCCAGTGATATCTTCTTTCAGTATATCCAGTATATCTTCTTTCAACATCTCAGGATTCTGACCTGGCTGAGAAGGAATGTCATACATCTGTTAGGTCCAGATGAGTTCTTGAGTATTAGTCTTTCAGGGCTGTATTTTGCCAGATGAATAGCTGGGTCCTCTACTGACCTTGCATGCTGTCTTACAGGTTCTTTTCTTTGTTTTGCTAGCAATTAAAAATACTGATTTGATCCATTTAAATTTTATTCAAGCGATGTCCTTCCAACTCTGTCCTTACCCCACTGCCCATTTCCCCCAGCAAGAACTCAAAAGCTGATTGGAGCAGTACCTAGATAAAAATTGCAGGATGTCTTGATGGAAAAGGAGCACAACCTGTTATGTGGCTCCCCTCCCCCATACAGTCAGTAACTGCCTTTGTATTGGTAATTCGGCCTGCAGGGTTCTGTGGTACTTCTCTGGGCTACAGTGTCTAAACAGACCTGCTGGCAAAGCTGTTCACCTTCCTCTGCGGATCACTGGATGATTCCCTCCTCTCAGGAACGACAGCTAGGCACTCATTATTGTTGTCATCTGGGTTGTGGTCTGTCTCCTGCATCCTGTCAGAGTGCATAATGCTTTCTGCTCAGCATCAGCGAGAGAACACATACCCTCAGGACCAGCCTCCTGCTGTTCTCCATCAGTACAGTGTCAGACATGGGCTTCCTTGCTGGCATTCATGGTAGAAATCATGGCAGCTATGACGAGGTGTGTCCACCTGAAGAAGGTGTCTGGGCTCCCACTGCAGTCTAGGGAAGTTCATCTGGTTCAGGGGTGTGGTTTGGGGCATGATAGATCTTGCCTAATAAAAGCCTTTCCTGTAGGATGTGTCAAGCCAGCCTTGAATGCACGGATCGCACGGACTGTGCCGGAGGACTGAGGCATATGGATGTGGTGTTACAGCCGTATTGTAGACAGAACCTGTGTGTAGGTGAATTCTTAGTGTTCTATGTGTGAGTGGACACTGCTCAGGAGAGTCCTGTGCCTTGTCTTTGTTTGCTGTGTTCCACCCAGACTAGGAAATGAAGAGGCCCAGTCTGCAGAACAGTTAATCCAGCTTCTCCCAAAGAGGTAGGGAGCGGCTGCCTGGGCAGGGCTCACGGGCCAGCGTCTGGAGTGTGAACTACTTCAGCTGTGGCTTCTGTGGGAACAGGGGGATCATCTGGACTCATCCTCCTGTGCCAGCATACAGGCTGGCTGGCTATCAAAACTTTGAGCTGTTACTGCATGCTGCTTCAAGGCAAAGCTTGCCAGGAGAGCTAAGCCACTCTTGGGCCTGCAGGGAAGGGTCCTGCCCAGATGCTTTAATGGTACCTACTGGAGAAAACAAACACCAAATCACTTGTTTTATAAAGCTTTGAGCTTGCATCCTTCCTGCCCTTTTGTTAGCAGGCAGCCCAGTGACTGTCCAGTGCCAGTCCAGCTGCCAGCCCTCCCCATTGCTTCCACAGCCCAGGCACTGCTGCCTCTCTGTCCACACCATCGTCTCTGCTGCAGAGTTTCATTGGGCCCCCTTCCCCGTTCTGTTACAGAGCAGCGTGATCCAGCAGACTTCTGAACACGGGGGATTTCTCCTTTCAGGTCCACGAGAGCTGAACCCGGTGGACTCTCACACCCCGGAGGCTTCTCCTGTCCCAGTCTGATGGATGTGGCTGCTGCTGTTCCCACGTTCTGCTGCGTCCAAAGAGCGCGTAAACAAACACACACACAGAGTTACACAATTAATGTGAACGGCAAAACAGATTGACACAGGCAGAGCGATGCCTTTACCAGCGCCCATGTACTCGTAACCACCGCTTACATAAACATGAGCACAGGCCAGTCCTTTTCTGCCTTTCCAGATGATCAGGATTGGGTGTTTACTAGCGAAACATAAACACACCTTCACTCCCTCGATTCATAAGCACAGCACGTGCAGAGATTCCTCAACTAACGGTATGGAAATTAAGTCCATGTAATATCCATGGCTGGATGTCAAGCTCCTTACCCAGTCATCGGGGCAAACCGTGGGTCTTTCCAGATCTGTGTCTCCTGTGTCACAAGAGAGTCCAGTTTCAAGTTCACTGGTGCATTGTGCACACGCATACACACACACACGCACACACACACACACACGCACACACACACAAGAGTCCCACCAGTAGCCGGCGTAAGACACTTTGCGTTTCCAACTGCTGTCCCCAAGACCTTTCGCCCCCCTCTTCCACCACACCCTCACCCTCCCCTCTGACCAGCCCTTCGGAGTGACTCTTTCCCTTTGTGCCCGACCTGGCTGCCTGCAGCCTCATTTTGCAGGTGCCGGGCATGGAATCCTTGCCTTGCACAGGAGACTGAATTGGACTGCAGCATGGTGAAAACCAGCAACTTTATTTCAACAACTGGAATGCTCAACTGGAGCGTTTGTGTGTGTGGGCAGGACCGAGCAGCCTTTGACACTGAGGCTGCCTTTGGATCAGCAGGCAGTGCCCCAGCAGATGGTCGCGGTGCACTGCAGCTTGAGCTGGGTCCTGCTCATGCTGCTGCTGGAGCCTCTTTCCCCCACAGGCCCTGCAGGAGCTCCTGCAGCAGCTTAAAGAATTCCGCCAGCTTCTGGCGTGGAAATGGACAGGCCGTAGAGCTGCCCGCTTGCGTTGTTGGCCTCGGCTTCTGAAAGGGTGTTGATGTGAAGACTGGCCGTGGCGTTGGAGTAGCCGTTGCTGCTGGGTGCAGCCCCATCTGTACCAGGATCCAGTCATAAAAGTGCTGAGTGGAGGTGTAGACTCCGGGCCGTTTTGCTCTTGCGCAGCCTTTCCCCCAGCTGGTCACCCCAACAAGCCAGAAGTGGTCAGCATTCTTATCTTTGCAGACAAGAGGACCACCGCTGTCACCCTGCAGCAGAGGAGAGAGGGAGGGTTCAGGTGGTGTCGGGTGGCCACTGGCAGCACTAGGGCTGGCTCCTTCTCTCTGCCAGCACCTGCCAGGGCTGCATCCGCTGCACAGAGAGGCTCTGCTCAGTGCTGAGGCCTGCAGAACCTTGTCAGGGAGAGGGTAGTAAGCCTGTGGGGTAGGGCTCTCTCTCATCTCCGCACAGCGATGCTGGCTGTGTGCAAGAGGGATGTTTTGGGATTGGGATCTGGACCTCGGGGCTGCCAGGAGCGCTGGATGGGCTTTCTGGGCAGAGTCCCGGGACAAGTGGGACCCTGGGCAAGGGCCTGCAGCTGGGGAAGGGGAGGTGAGCCCCGCCAGCGGTGGGGACCCAGCGGTGGGAGGGCGACTGGCCAGGCAAAGGCCGTGCCGGGGTGTGTCTGGGCGGCTGTACCGGGGCTGCCTGTGCCGCTGGGCGCTGCCTTGTCGCAGGCTCCTACCTGGCAGGTGTCGATGCCGCCCTGCAGGTAGCCAGCACACAGGTTGTGGGGGTGGACGGCCCCTGCGTACCACCGGCTGCTGTTGCAGAGGCGGACGTTGATGAGGTGAACCTTGGCCTCCTGCAGGACATCCGTTGATCCTGCGGCTGTGAGCACAGAAAGGAATTAACACCCAGCAGCTCGTTGCCAGGTCTCCTGCCCTGTCTGGGTGAGCCCTTCCCTGGGGCTTGGCTTTGCACCGGCGTTGCCCTTCTGTCTGGCCATGGGCCCTGGGCCAGGCCCATGTCTCTATGGGCACACGACCCCGCAGCCGCACTCTGGCTCTCAGCCCTGCTGTCAGGAAGCCAAGCCCACCTTCCCCGTGTGCCGAGCTCGCACTCGGGAAACGAGCACTTTTGGGAACTCACCTCTCGCCGTCGTGGACCCCCAGCCACTAACATAGCAGGTCGTCAGCTTGGACACTCGCAGGGAGGCGTCGGGCACGCAGGCGAGCTGTACGTAGTAGCTGCACTGGACAGGCTGGTCCAACTCCAGCAGCGCAATATCGTTCTCCTCCGAGATACTACTGTAGTGTTCGTGAACCAGAAGCCGTTTAATGTTGCGCACTTGGGCCTCCAGGCCCAGATGAGTCAACTGGGTGGCCCCGATCACCACGCGCCACATGCTGATGTGCCTGGAAGGCAGATGGGGAGAGGGCTCAGAGGGAGAGGAGCCACATGCTGCAGCAGCCCAGCAGTTCCCTGCCCCATGCTTCACATGGGGGAGAGGAAAGCACACTACGGAAGCTGCGACTGCCCCTGCATGCCTTGGGCTCATGGCGTGTCGAGCTGGAGGCTGTAGGAAGCCGTGGCAGGAGCCCAGCCCTCTCCTGAGCAGCCTCTCAGCGGGGCTCTGCAGTGCCCAGGCACTGGGTGTACCGCAAGAAAAGGGGACGGGAGTAGCACATGATGCTGCGGACGGGGCACCTGCGAGTGCTGGGGGGATATCCCCGTTCCTGGCCCTCCTTACCTGGCCTTGATGAAGCAGTGGGCTGCTGTGAGGACCCACTGCGGGCTGATGAGGGACCCTCCGCATATGTGCCCCGTGCCTGCTGCGTAGGGATCCTGGATGCTCACGATCCAGGGCCAGGCCCCTGGCTGGGCGTCTGTGCCCCCCACGACGCGCGAGGTGCCGGAGTGAGCAGCCATGGGCCGCAGCCCGCAGGTCCTGTAACCAGAAACTCATCACCATCCTGCTCTATGGCTTACTGCTGTCCCGGCTGAAGGTCAGCCGTCTGCCCTCCCCACGAGGTGCTGCATGGACAGTGAGGCCACGGAGCCCCGTGGGGTGGGTGGGCGGCCGCCCCCGTTTCTGCTTTAGCCCCGCAGGCGAGTTGTGCCAGCAGCCCGGGTGCTGCGAGGAGGCGAGGCTCCCGCATGGGGCTGAGGAAGCCGTGGTGTGGCCACGGGGGACAAGCAGGCACCCTCCAGGGAACCCCATCAGGTTGCCAAGCTCCCTCCCAGAGCCTCGGCCACTTACCCACAGCTGTCCCAGGCGCCGTGCGCAGGCCAGCACAGGGCCAGCAGGATGAGGAGCGGGAGCAAACGCATCGCTGCCAGCGGCATGTGCCAGCTGCCAGAACCGAGGGCTTGTCACCACCAGTGCAGCAGCTGACAGAGTGCCCACAGGGCTCGCGGTGCCGGTGGTGCCCTTGGCAACGGGGCTGATGTCACAGTGTCGCTGGTTCTGGGGGCTGGGCACGGTGGTCTCTAGGGGCGGGGGGGGAAAACATGGGGGTTTCCAAGCAGGAGGGGAGGCAGAAGCTGGGATCGGACACCCCCGACAGACCCCGCTGAATGCTCGGCTTGCGGGACGGGGTGTGCAGGCCCTGTGGCAGGCAGCAGCGTCGGCCCCCAGCACCGCCTGCCAATGGCGAGCAGGAAAAAACCCAGTGTGGCACCACAGCCTCTTCGGGGAGTTCACTGCCCCCTGCTCTCTGCAGCCCTTTGCCACCAGGTCCTTCCCAACAAACGTACACCAGAGAACGTGACTACTACAGGCAGTACGCACTTTTGGGTGTTGCAGAGCCGATCTGGTTACAGCCGCGGCAGGCAAGCAGTGATGTGCGAGTGCAATAAACCGAGCAGACCCAAGCAGTGTCAACTTTCCGGCACAGATGCAGCACTGTCCACACTGGCCATGTCAGCCCCAGCACCCCCCTCTGGCAGGCTTCCTGTCCTTGCTGTCTGTGCGCTCTATTGCTGTTCTGGGCCAGCATTGACAAGGGCGGTTGTGGCACCTGGTACACGTGGCCGACGACAGGCAACTGCAAGCCCTAAACAGAGAAGGCTGCTCCTGCTCTCAGCCCCACATGCCATTCTCCATGGCTTTGGTCAATCCTGGATCGGCCTCAGCTCGTCAGTCTGCCTTCTGCAGCTGTATGGCGGAGCCATGCTCACATGCGGCCGTGCAGGGCAGTCACGGGAGAGAAGCAGGAGCCAGCCACCTGCGTTGCCTTTGCCGAGCAGGGCTGGGTCCCTGGAGGCCGTGGCTTGAAGAGTGGCAGCCTCAAAGCTCACGAAAGCTGTGGGAGCTCCCTGCTGGCATCCTGGCTTGTGTGGATAGACATAAGGCACACAGCTGAGTGCCCAGCCTGGTCCCTAGGATGCCAGGGCAGGCTCCGTCTGAAAGTGGAACAGCTGCTCTCAGGGCCCTTGAGGTGTAGCACGGCTTCAGAGGCACCAGGGCTGGGCCCCAAACTGGACTCAAGGCCGCTTCGGTTTCTGAAAGTTGGCCTGAAGGTGGTGCCCCAGATCTGCTCAGAGCAGGCAGAAGGTGGCCTGAGAGAAGGCATCTTGTCTTCCGTGGATACTCTGCTCTTCCAGCACCAGATTTGGCAGGTGGCTAAGGGGGAATGATGTGGGAGATGGCCGCAGTTCACAGATAATTGAAGGAAGAGATGGGGTCATTTTAGGGAGAGGAATCTGGCAGGGACAGCAGTACCCAGGAAACAGCATGAGGAATGCCATGGAAGGCCAAGGTGACCTCACTAACAGCACCTGAATCACCAAATGTGTTCACAGATGGAGCAAACCTGGGAGCAAGGGGGAAAAACAACCAGGGGTGGGTCCCTTGTGTGAGAGGAGATAAGGACGGAGAAAGGGAGGAGTTGGGGAAGATGAGGGGGATTTATAAGCACAGAAAATGGAGAGAAGGGGGGATCAAGGAGCTACTCACACGTGAGTTCCAAATCCTTTTCTGCGTGGCCCCACTCTGTACCCGGGGGGGGTGGTTCCCGAGGCCTGGCTGCTAGCGATGGCAGAAGGGAACACAGGTCAGAGGGACCCGTCAGTTGGAAACACCCCGTGTCTAGGGCCAGCTACGGGTGGCAGTGCTGCGTGCGTGTGCCATTCCCTGCTGAACTTGAAGCTGGCCTAGCTCCCGAGCAAGAGGAGAGAGAGACCCTTTCAGTCCTGTGGATGGCGTGTGCTTGCAGCCCCCCTGACTGATCAGCCCCAGCACCCCTGACAGACCTTACAAGAGGACCAGGCCTGCCAACCGCCGGCCACATTTCCACCTCCCGGAGTCATGAAGGACCTGGACGTGCTCAAGCATGCACACCCTGAGCTGCTTCCCACCTAGACGTGTCCGTTCTGCACTGGCTGCACAAGGTCCTGCCTCTGAAGCTGCCAGGACCGTCCATCCCAACCCCCTCTTGCTGCGCTCCTGGCCCCTGGCACGTGATGGTGCTGCAGCTCCCAGCTCTGTTCCCACCCAGGGCTGCACCACACATCTCCAGCTGAGCTGGCATCTCTGGGCACTGGGGCACGCCCTTTGCTTCTTCTGGACCATGGTTTGAAGGGAGCTGTTCTGGCTCTGGAGATGATGCTGTGTCACGGTCCCACCCTGACCAAGTCCGGCTTTCTGTCAAGAGGCCTCAGCTTGGACACCCAGCACCGAGCCCAGGCTGCACTGAGCTGCCCTCCAAGCAGGGCTGGTCATCTCCCCAGCCCACAGCTGGCTGCCCCAGCGCCCCGTTAGCCAGAGGGGTCACTGGGACAGAGCTGCAGGGTAGCTCTAGGGCTGAGCTGGGTTAGCTGGGGGTGGGGGGGGTCTGGTGGGCTTGGGACAGGGTTCCAGTGTGGAGCAACTGAAGGGGATGGAGCGGCAAGAGGCTGGGAGCAGTGGCAGCAGGAGGCTGAGGAGTGCCGTCCATGGGAGTGTGTGTGTTGGTCTGCAGTCAGGGAGTGTGTGTGTGTGTGTGTGTGTGTGTGTGTGTGTTGGTGTGCAGTCAGGGTGTGCGTGTGTGTTTGTTGTCCCAAAACTGGGTTCTTTCACCTGGTGCGCAATCACCCCATCAACATGCTGATTGTTGCTTCCAGACAATTTTCGTTAGTATCGGCTCATGGGGCAGGGGCTGCATTAACCCCCCACCTCCCACTGCACAAATGACCGCTGGCAGAGGCGCTGTGAAACAAACACTGAAACTTTAATGAATTAAGAAAGAGTTAGAGATACGGGAGAGGGCTGGGGCTGGAGCGGGCGGGTGCAGGCTGCGTGTGGCGCGGATCCAGCTCCACGCCTTCTCTGTCCGCCTGTCAGAAGCGGTCGGGGGGGGCGGGCGGCACTCTGTCCCGTGGCGTCCCTCAGGGTTCTGGCTCGCTTGGTGGGCACGTTGTTGCCATCGGGTGCTCTCCGCTTGCTGCTGCCCACCTGCTGCCTGCTGCTGCCCGTCACCACGCCGTCCCTGTCTGACTTTGCCTCCCGTGGGGTTTTTGAGTGTTTTCCCACCCGTCGCACCACCATCTTCCTCCTCTTGGGTGGGATGTTGTCCCGCAGGGAGGTCTCTTGTGCCTTGGCACTCCTGGCCGGCGCGGGGCGCTTGGCCCACTTGCCGCCCAGCCGGCCCGATCCGGGCACCCCCCGGCAGTTGACACCCAAGGGCAGCGGCAGGCGGGTCAGAACCACCCAGGGCTGCCTCCACAGCACCTTCTCCGTCAGCCGGGCTGTGCGGGGCAGGTGACGCTGGGAGGGACGCGAGGAGCTGGGCAGAGGGCTCTCCTCAGGACCCTTCAGCGGATTCTCCAGGGGCAGGCGGGTAAGAACCACCCAGGGCTGCTTCCACAGCGCCTCCTCCATCAGCCGGGCCGTGCGGGGTGGGTGACGCCGGGAGGGATGCGAGGGGCTGGGCAGGGGACTCAGCTGTGGGATCCCCTGTGCGCTCAGCAGGGGACTGTCTGGAAGAGCCTTTAGGGGACCCTTCCAGGGACTCTCCACAGGACTGTCCTCTGAGCTCTCCTCTGAGCTCTCCTCTGAGCTCTCCAGAGGAGTCTCCGCAGAGCTCTCCTCGGATGTCTCTGAGGGACTCAGTGGCAGCCAGGTGGGCAGTTCTGCCTCCATCCTGCCCTGCTGCCCTGTGGGGTCCTGCGAGGGGGAGGCCGGCACCCCCCAGAAGGGGTCGGTGTCCCCCAGCATTGCCGCTGCCAGGCGGTCCTTGGGCCAGTCGCCCTGCGCCCCGTACCCC
Source organism: Strix uralensis (assembly GCF_047716275.1). Classification (NCBI taxonomy): domain Eukaryota; kingdom Metazoa; phylum Chordata; class Aves; order Strigiformes; family Strigidae; genus Strix; species Strix uralensis. The sequence continues at coordinate 30,786,771 of NC_133980.1, read as the reverse complement.
AAGAAGTCGGGGGCTTCATTGGAGGGGGTGGTGCTGGCGAGGCTGTCGCAGACATCAGGGAAGATGAATTCACCTTCCATCAGCATCACCGCTGCCGCTTCCTCGATATTGCAGCTGCCCTCTGCCCTGTACTCCGAGAGGTGGGGGAGCTCGTTAAGGGAAGTGGTCAGGTTGTAGACATCAGGAACATTGGGGACGGTGTCCTCGCCATCCCCCAGCCCTGCTGCCACGGCTCGCTCCTTGGGGCAGCCACCCCCCGCCACGTACCTGCAGAGGTCAGGGAGCTCCTCGAGGACCTCAGCAGGCAAGATGGGGACATTGGCGGTCGAGATGGTGTCCCCACTGTCCCCTAAACACGCCACCACCGCTTGGTCCTGGGGGCAGTCACCGTCCACCACGTACACAGAGTGGTCTGGGAGCTCATCAAGGCACGCGGTGTTGGTGTGGCTGTTGGGGAAATCAGGGACGTCAGGGACAGTGTCCTCACTGTTCCCCACCACCACCACCACCCGCTTCCACTTACCTGGAGAGGTCGGGGAGCTCACTGAGGAGGGCCTTCAAGTCTGGGACATTGGGGACAGTGTCCTCGCTGTCCCCCAGCCTTGCCACCGCCGCCTGCTTCTTGGGGCTGCTGCCCTCCAACACGTAGGCAGAGAGGTAGGGGATCTGCTGGAAGAAGGCCGTCACGTTGGGGCTGTCGGGGACATCGGGGACGGTGTCCTTGCTGTCTGCGGTGTTGAGCCAGGCGAGGAAATGGCTGGCAGTGGTGTCCTCTGCCTGGTCAGGAGAGGCCTCCGCGAAGGCATCTGGCCCCTGCTCGAGCAGGTCCGTGGGCTTCAGCTGCACCAGCTGCCCTGGGGCCCCCATGGGCCCTGGCCCCCCCTGCCAGACGCTGGCCTGGGGCAGCTGGTAGGTGATGGGGGGCAGCTGGGCAGGCTCAGAGGCCGCCGGCAGCTCCAGGACGGAGCGCAGCATGTCTGCAGTGACCATGGGCAGTGCGGCTGCAGCACTGACGCTCTGACACCCTGTCGTCGGGTGGTTTGTATCTGCCCCATTATGACATCAGCCCTAACGACACCCCGTAACCTGGGGCCGGCTGTGAGCCGCTCCGCAGGCAATGGGCTCCTGGACACTCCGGCCCCTCGCTCCATGGCTGCCCTCAGCCTTTGCTTACCCACAGCCCAGATGTCACTGGGCCCTGTACCTACACCCTGTTGATGGCTGCTCTGAGCAAAAACAGCCTTGTGACTCCCCTGCAACTTTTCAGTGTTATCTGGCCTGGTGTAAAGCTCCCCAGATGTAGGCACCAACTGCCCTGGTACCAGCTCACGCAGGAGGAAGCTGAGGCACAGGCTGGCTAACGCCAGTGATGAAGCCACAACTACTCTGTCCCTGCCGTATCTGCTGCCAGTTTGGAGGGGTGGAAGGTGTCGCCCGGGGCCAAGGAGAGGAGAGCGGGGGGACAGGGAGCCCCGTGCTGACTCCTCACTGGCTTCACTCCTGGCCAGCTGCTTTTCCTCTGTGCCGGGACGGAGAGCACAGCGGGGGCTGGAGGGCGTTGGTCCCCCAGGAGCTGCATGGGATCCCGGGGTGTTGCTGAATGATGACCAGCGCCTGCTGCGGGTTGGCAGTGGGAGCCGCTGCGCTGATTCCCCGCGGCGAGCCTGTGCTGGGGTCGGTGTGACACACGCGGGTCGTGTTTGGGAAGAGCTGGCGCTGGGGACACAGGAGAGCTGCCTTTGGGAGAGCCTTTTTCTGTTTCTGGGCTGCAACACTGGTGTTTTATTGTCTCTGCAGATGTCCTCGATAACAGTTGTGTTATCACTGAGGATGGAGAAGGCGGCAGGTGCTGGTTTGTGAGGCACCGCTGCTTGGCGCTGTGTTGTTCGTCCCTGTCACCCGTCATCAGGAGGTTGTACCGGCTCCTGTGAACCAGTACAAATTACACGTTTGTTTTGTTGTTTGGGCTACTGGCCTCATTGTCTCTCCAACCTGCTGTCATCATGGAAAAGAAAAAATACGTTACTACAGTGTATTAAAACCCAGAAAAAAACCCTTCTCATTTTTTGATAATACTTTTTTCCTGGTTCTCTTTGGGGGGCTTGTGTTTTGCGTAATGTCACTGATTTATTTATATATATATTTATATATTAATGTATTTATATATTCACATATTCACATGTTATTATTCCAGATTATGTCCTTTAACAAACATCGGCAATTTTCTCACTGGGAATTCTCCAGATAAATTTTCCCAGTGAACCATCCAGCCATTCGTATTCAGACCCGTGTTCAAGCTTTAATAAGTTCCTATTTATTCTGCTTAAAAACAAACATCTCCAGGCAGAAGAGACTGACAGGCACACGAAAGACCACTTTGATCTCCTTCCCCAGCCAGCACAGCTCTATGAACTGGAGCGTGCTGAACTCATGTTGTGGGAAGCCTGGGAAAGGTACTTTCCAAAATGCTGCTGTCTGTGAGAACACTCCTTGTGAATGACTTGGTGAGAGGAGGATGGTGATAAATATCATCAGTCTCTGTCGCTGGTGCTGGGAGCAATCGATAGCTGCGCTCGGTGGAAGCTGGTTGCCGATGTGCCTACAAGCCGTGGTAGGTGGGGCACTCACAAGGCAAACCAAGCAGAACACGTCTGCCTGTTAAGCTGGTATGAAATGCGTATCCTGTCAGTCTTGTGAAGTCACACAGATCTGTCTGCTCTTTGGAAAGCGAGTCACTGATTAGAGACAGGGGCCAGGACCTGCAGGGGTCCAGATCCAGTACTGGAGCAAGTGGAAACCACAAACCATTCAGAAATTTTAAGAGCATGTTGTGATCATCACTATGCACACACTGACTTATACTGACTTTTTTTTTTGGTACTTGGAAATAAAATACAATCTTTTAAAAGGAAAAAAAAAAGTCTCTTACTGAAAGCTGTTAACTTTTCCATCTTGAAAATATTCTCCTCCTTTTTTTCTTCTTAGTCATCATTTCTCCTTCCTCGGGCTTGTCTTAGCCACTCTCTCCCTCCCACTTTCTTTCTCTCTTGGTGACTGACAGGTTTCAGGAATGAGCTTCCGAGGAGTCTGAAAGAAAAAAATCTCTTCCAGATTGGCTATTTTTCGATTAACTCCTAGAAATATATCTTGCAGGCAGTTCAGAAGACTGGCCATAAAATACACACTCCTTCCCCTCTGGGTTCCCCTTTCAGCTGCAGTTCCAGGCAGTGATAATCAGCAGCTGTCAGTGAACCTCAGTCAGCATCACGTTCGTGAGGGTCCATGCTCGGGACTGATTTCTGCAGCACAAGTTCACCCCTGCCAAAAGCAGATGTTCTTAACAAACACACCCCTTTCTTCCATTCTGCCATCACTTATTTTTTGTGTGTGTGTTGTTTTTTGGTGGATTTTTTTTTTTCCTTAAGAGCATGTCAGTTTCCTTCTTGCTTCAAACCCTCTCTTAAAGTGACCTGAGTAACCCACCCTCTGCTTTCACAGCCAGTGGTGGGATTCCAGCGTCTTTTCTCTCGGCATCATCCCCACAGCAGCTCTGTTTGTCTCCCGCAACATGTTCCTTTCGAAGAGCTCAACTCAGTCTGCAGCAACAGCCTTAAAATATACCTCCTTATCTTCCCTTATCCATTCCCCACCCCTTCCTTCCCTCCATCCGATCAGCAGAATAACTCCAATATTAAAGATAAGCCTGTTTCTTTTAACTCATCATTTCTGTCCAAGTTAGATAAAGATTATAGGCTTTCTATTCCTATTTCTAAGCTTTACCTTTAAACTACTATTTCAGCACCTTTTTACATGTTCTGGGGATCCAGTTTCTCTTATGTTTCCTGTTCTTCTGTCCTAAAGTCCAGTATAAGATCAAACATTCAAAGGTACCAAATAGCTCCCAATTCTTCCAGATTTACGTCACAGTAATAGAGATCTGGACTCAAAGCCCCAGGGTGATGTTTGTGCCACTGATGATGTTGTTCTACACATAGTGTCCCTGATAAAGAACACATCTCTGATTTACACAATGGCCTCTCACCTCAGAGTTAGCTTTTTCTTCCGCAGACCCGTAAAACGCACATCAGGATAAAATAAGGGTTAAGGCTGACATCAAAGCGAGCTGCACCGCAGCAGCTTCAGACCCGGCAGTTTCTGATTGTTCCACTTTTGCAGGAGATCAGTGGCCGAGCGAGAGGCAGGACCCTCTGACGTCACTGCAGCCCAGGCAGGGGCTCAGGAGTCGCGGAGCAGCACACACCAGAGGCAACTCAAGACACAGCCACAGTTTTTGGTGTATTTTGAAACTAAACTCAACAGAGCAGAAAACACTCAGCTTGATACACCTCAGACCAAATACTTCTTCATCGTTCTTCGTGTATACCCTGTGCAGAACTGATCCCAGCACAGCACTTCACCTTTAGAAGAACTTGCCTAATGATCACAGCAAGGAACAAGGAGCTGAGATCCCTGCCTTGTGGTCCTAGCTCTGCTTGAAATTATTCCACAAACACACACAAAAAATAAAAAAGATAACCAAAAGTTTGGAGAGCCTGCTGGCAGGGCACTCCACTGCCTGCCAGAGCGTGGTGTCACTTACGCCAGCTAGCACTCTGTTCTGTTTTACACGCCCTGGTTTATTTATTTGCTTAGTAAGAAGAATCTGTTTGTGCTTCAACACTTAAACTTGCTGCTTTGAGCAAAACTACCAGCTGGCCACTCTCCTGGGGGAACGAGACCACCACCTTCTGTGGGTGAGAGGGGCCAGTCTGTGTTTGCAGCTCACACCTGGGGTGTTGATCAGGACGGAGAGCTGGATGCTTCACCCCGCAGGAGCTTCCCTTTATGGTGGATCTTGAGCACAGGGACAGAACCCTTTTGGGTGAGTCCTCGACACAGGTGCTCAAAACTAACCATTAGTAATGAACAAACTGAACTGAAACATGGGCTGTTCTACTGTCACCAGCTTCACACTCCCAGCACTGTACAAAAGCTACAGTTTAAGCACCTGCTCTTTATCTGACATAAGCACATACCTTTATCTGATCCATCCCAACAGCCATTACAGTATGTGAATGCTCTATAATTTCATTAGTCTGGGTTCCTTCACAGATGTTTAATTTGAAGTATTTGTGCTGTATCCTGATGATCTCAGAGTAAATCGTGCAGCATTGCACTGACTTTTTGGTGACGACCATCCAACAGGCCGGTTAAAAAAAAAAAAAAGAAAGAAAAATCAGAAGGTAACAGGCTGTGGTTGCTGCTTTTTAAAGTTTTTCTATAGGCAGGATTTCAGGCACGTAACTTCTACCCATTTTAATGGCCTTACATAACAAAAACCCTTTTCACATTTTTCTGCTAATACTTAAAGCACTGTAATGTATTTGTGTCCCTGTTTGTCGATGCAGCAAATACCCCCTAACATATGTTTGGGGGTCTGAAGGACAAGAGGAAACAATTTCTCTTGTGGTGCTTTTTGTGGCTGCTGCCTCCAGCCGTCCTTCAAGCCTCTCTCTGCAGAGATGTCTCAGCTATTCACAGCGGAGCTGCTGAGTGGCCAGTTTGCAATCCAGTGTGCAGAAGAAACCCTCACTTGGTACAGGTCTACCTCAACGTAAACTCCAGACTGTGAGTAGCTGCCACCTGGAGAGATGACACCACCCTAGTAGGGACCTCTGCCTGAGAAATCACTATTGATCAGAGATTAAGTCATCCCTGCATAGCAGCCACAGTCCTCTGGGTCTCAGTTGTTATTTAAAGTTAACTTACTTGCTTATTAACATTGATTACAATGATCTTAAAGAAGGACAGGATGACCTTCAGCAGCAGAACCCACAATTCTTGCAGCTTTCACACTCTGCAGGAAACACTAGAAATTGTTCAGCCTGTTACCCGACAGCGGGTTGGTGCCCGGTGTGCAATAACCCCCCTGAACACGCTCAGCAGAGGTGCTGTGTTTAGTCAGGCCTGGGTGCTGGGTGGACTTTTTTACAAATCAAACACCCCAACAGCAGGTTTTTGTGTTTCTTTTATACACAAAAGGCAGAGGTTAGTGCTTTTCCTAACATGCCTATTAGATACTGATTGGTTAGTGATTAACATAAATTAGAATACAGCTTATATAATGCTGCTACTCCTACGCATGCTCAGGGGAAGGGTCTTAACCTGGGCAGGGGGCGTGGTTTTAGTATTATAATGAAGGCAGTTCACTTTCAGGACACTCAAAAGTTAGTTTCATTGCCAAGTTAATTAATCCATTAGCCATTTTGCCAGGTTGTCAAATAACTGATCCTCAGCACAATCCCAGACACTCTCTTTATGGTCCAGGGTGTTCTATGGATTTTCTAGGGTTTGGAGATCAAAGTCTATCCTTGATGAATTTTTTATGGCTAATCAGAGTCATCTTGACCATGATTCAAAGTCTCACTTGACCAAGCCCCAAAGCCTCGCATCTGTCCCCACATGTGTGGTAACTCTGGCTGCTGGCACAATTATTAACCACGACAGCTAACCCAGCCTCACTCGTGTATATGGATATTTGTGTTATGTAATCAATGAATATGTATATCCACACTCCAGAAGTTTCTGGTAAAATGTGCTGTTGGGGTGCAAGCTTTGTGGAGAAATCCCCTTGCACCCCAGTGCCGGAGTAAACATACCTGCTGTATAACTCTCTCTGAGTTGTAGAGTCTGTTTCCGCGAATCAGATCAAACAGAAATTCTGGGGTAAAACTGGGGGATTTGTGGTCAAACATCGATCTGGGGACCAAGGGCCATTTTGGGGTGAAAAGGGGGGGTTTGGGATCAGGGGGACTCACCCCACAGCACCCAGGTGAGGGTGGCCCTGGTGATGGTGGAGGTGCCGTCCCCCACCCCCACGGCGTCCCAGCACTGGTACTGGAGTTAGTCGGGGCTGACACTCTTGGGGTACCCCTGGAGCAGCAGCACCCGTGGTGGTGGTGGGGGTACCCCTGGGACTCCCAGGAATCCCAAATCCCCCCTGCAACCCACCCAAACTGCATTTTCCACCCCCAGGTCCCTGCAAAACACCCTCAGCCCCCCCCCCCCCCCACACCCCCCCACCTCCTTAGTGCCCCTCAGATCCTATTGGCCCCCCAGTTCTCCATTTTACCACCAAAGACCCCAAATATCTTCCCGGGACCCTACCAGCCCACCCCCAGAACTCCCCTAAGCCCCATTAGCGCCCCCAGGAGATCTCCAGGACCCCAAGATCCCCCACAAGATCCCCCCCAGGACTCCAGTAGCCCCCACTGGACCCTTCTTGCACCCCATTACTGTCCCACAGGACCCCCCCAATATCTCCCCCAGAAACCGCCCCCAGGAGCCCATTAGACACCCCCCCCCCGGACACTAATAACCTCCTCAACTCCCCCACGACCCCAATAACACCCCCCAAGCACCAAGAACCTCCCCCAGACTCAAATACCTCCCTCAAGACACCCCCAGAACCCCAATATCTCCCCCAGAACCCCCTCCAGGATGTCCCCAATCCCCCACCTCGGACACCAATATCTCCCTCAAGACCCCCCCCGAAGGACTCCAATAACCCCCCCAAACCCCTCCAGGACCCCCAATCACCCACGACGCCATTACACTCCGTCTAGGACCCAAATAATCCCACCCCCAGCACCCCAATGACCCCCACAACTCCCACAGAACCCCGATAACACCCCCCCAAGAATCCCCCCAGGTCCCCAATCCCCCCTCACGGCACAGGCAGGAGTGTGGGCAGGTGCTGGGGGGGGGACAACGTGCTGGAGCCCCCCCGGGGATCCCCCTGGCCCCCACAGGGCCTACTTCCTGCCGACAGTCTGCCAGGGCTCTATGGTCTGCAGTGAGGTGGCCTAGGCAGGAGGTCCTCCAGCTCTCTGGGGTCTGCACTGAGGGATGTTCCAGGCAGAGATTTGGTTCACCCAGCAAGTGGGAATTCCTCCTTTTAAAACACTCGCTTTGTTCTGGATGGCTGAAGGAATTTTTCTCCTGCAAAGGTGGCACCAGAACCAGCCCCAGCCCCAGCCCCAGCACTAGAGGTGGTGTCCCCGGCCTAGCAGTGGGTGAGTGCAGGGGCTGGGGCCGATTTCCCTGGAGGGGGTGGTGGGATCGCCGGGGAAGGGAAAGCTTTGGTCTAAACACCCAAACTTTTTCATGGTTCTGATTTTTTTTTCCAAATAAGGTTTGTTGTCACAGTTGGGGCTGTTCAGACGTTCTGATGTGTGACTGTGCTTGTCCTTTTACCTTGAACTTGGTGGGTTTTGTTGTCTGTAAGGGTCTGTTGTGTCTGCGGGGTTTATCTGCCAGGTTACCCCAGGGAAAGTGAATTTTAGCCCTTTATTTTTACTACAAGTGTGAAAGCAGTGACGCATTTAATATTTTCTGCTCTGTGTGGTGATTTGGGCTGGGTGGGTTCAGTCTGATGAAACCCCTCAGAGTGGTGCTTCAGAGGGTGCCAGTCACCAGAGCCAAGAGGTGCTGATCACAAACCGGCATTAAGCCCGAGGGCGAGAGCTGGCCCAGGCGGGCTCCTGCCTTCTGGCTGTGGGACAGTTTTTCCCAGCTCGGAGGTGCTGGGAGAGATGTGGGGGGGTGAGCAGGGGGGTGTGCTGGAGCCCAGCCCCTTTGCAGAGCCCTGCTGCTCCTCTGGCTTTCTGGACAAAGTTCAGTTTCTGTGCTGAGCTTCTAATTTGCACCTTTCCCAAAAGACAAATCCTGTTTGTTTCAAGTTGGAACGACCTGCTCGGCTTTCAGAAAAGTATCTCTTGACATCTGCAGGCAGAGCAGAATGAAGAAGTAATTGAAAAGTAATTAAAGGACAAGTTTCTGTGTGCTGGGATCCTGGGAGTGCTTCTGGTTGGGAAATCCGGCAGCACCACTTGCTCTGAGGCTGCAAACAGCCGGCAGAGCTCCTGCCGTGGGTGGCACTGCTTCAGCCTCCCCCGTCAGCTGCTCCTTCACCTCCACCTCTCTGCTCTGCACCAGCTCTGCATAAAATAGTCGCTTTTCACTGCCTGTGGCTGTGGATTGCTGTAAACGTGATGTAACCGGTTGCCACTGTGTTTCTTTTCAAGCTTGTCCCGCCCGATGTGCTGTCAGTCTGCAGATCGTCACCTCGTTCCTAGGTGAGTGTTGGGGCTTCTCCTGGGGTCTCCTGTGCATCTTCTTAAATGTTGACAAAATGCCTGTGTGGAAATAGAATTAATCATCAGAATAATTGATAAGGAAGAATTAATCAATATTTAAACAAAATAAGTCTCCTGTCCAGAACACTTGTGTAGTTCATCTTGCCTGTTTTTCCTTCCTGTCACCTTCAAGCTCCTGTTCAGTTCTGCTGTGCCCTGCATCTCTGCTCGTTCTCATCCCCATTTCATGTAGCCAGGCAGACCGACTTCCTCCTCCTCCTTTTCCCTGGTTTTGTCCCTGTGAAATCTGTTTTCTGTAACTGCCTGGTCTTTGTGGAAACACATTTAGAAACTGCTCTCGCAGGTTCCCCCCTTTCAGGAGGTGCCTGTGGCTGCAGGGATGCTGTGTGAAGCAGGTGGGACAGGGCTGGCGTCTGCTCCGGGTCGGGGTTTGCACCCCTCGGGTGCTGCGGAGAGGCAGGGTGCTGTGGGCTCGCGGCGGTCGCTCGGGTTCGGAGCAGAACCTGGTCTTTGGGGAAAACGTGAGTTTTCCTGAAGTGACTCCCTGTCCCAAAGGCTGGCTGGCGGCCTGCAGCCGGCGTGTGCCCTGTGCCAGGGAGCTGGCCGGGGGGCTGTCAGGGGAGTGGAGAGGTCTGACAGCACCTTCCTGGGGCGCTGGCTGGGACAGGCTGGGGAGGGCTTGAGCTTTGTGTGTGGTGGGCAGGGGAGGCCATGAAGCAGGTGGAGCTGGCTCGTCTGATCGACCTTTTGAGGCAATTCCTGTTGGGGATTGAGGTTTTAAGACAGTTAACTGAAATCTTGTTTTATAAGTTATTGCTGATCGATATGAAAAATGCAACACCTCAGAATGGCAGTACTCAGAGGGGGGCTGCATCTGGATCCAGGGGATGCTCCTCTGTCCTTAGAACTTAAGGAAGGAAGCTTGCAGGTGTCAGTAGTGTTGCTGCTGAGGGGATTGGGTTTTCCAGAGCTGGGGAGCAGATTCCTACCCTGTCTATACTGCGTCTGCACTGTGAAAGCTTGTGCACAGTAATGCCTTGCTGTCTGTGCCTTCTGTTTCAGAGCTCTGCTGTCAGTTCTTGAATACCCTGCTCTGGTTACTGTTGTCATGGTCCTGTTTTCCTTCATCCTTCACTGACCTTGCTGAGCAGCAGGCATCTGAAGGTGGTGATGAAAATGTGATGGATCAGGAGAGGCAGCAGCACCACTGGCAGTGAGAGAGTTTGTCAGGTGTTCAGTGTCACAGGAGAAGCAGCTGAGAGGTTTCAGAATGGTGATCTGTTTGAAGAGGGGTCACACAGGGTCACCAGGACACCATGAAGTTTAATTTTGTGTTATAAAGGGATTTTCCACTCTAAACCTCAGGCAAGTAGCAGGTATTTCTTGGCATATTAAAAGCAGTTAGAATTTCCTCTGCTACTTCTGTCATTCCCAGGTGTTGAACTGGCAGCTGACAACCCCAGAGGTCTCACTTCTGTCTCACCATCTGCCACCTCACACCAGCTGTTCCTGTGTGGTTCGGCTGTGTGCATTGCTGAAGTGCCTGCACACATTCCTCTCTATCCCATTGTTTCCTACGGGAAAAATGGAATTGGGAACAGTCGCACTTGGGGGATTCCATCCTGGGCAGGCAATGGGATGTGCCTGAGACTGTAGTTTGAGTGTATGGGGAATTGCTGCAAAACCAGAGTGTAGGGTCGGGGAGTCAGAATGTTTCAGCAGCAATGAAGAGAGAAGTATGCAAAGGTTTGAGCTGCCAGCCTGCACACACTGGGTGTGCATGTACTCGAATGCACGGCTGCATTGCCCCAGGCTGCAGAGGTTATTGTGTAGAAAAGCCCTTGGTTAGTGGAATAACTCTCTGTTGGAATAAATCTGCATCTTGGCATCGGAATGGGATATTTACCCTGTGACACAGAGGTACCTCTCGGGCAAAGCCAAATACTAAGAGATTTTTTTTATGAATGTTCATTCTCATTCTGATTTCATGCAGCCTGGACTGTTTTGTTGAATCCTGACTGTTCTCCCCAGCTGTCCATCACCCACTCTCATGTTTTGATGGCTCGTGTCACAGACAGCCTGGTAAAAAGATCTTGGTTATTTCCTCTTTCCTTTTTTTCCCCTTTGAGAAGTCTCATGAACTTTTTGCAGCTGTCCTGACTCTCCTCCCCTGTCCTCACTGCAGCAGTGTGGCAGTTAGAGCTGCCCCCCCCGGGAGGAGGTGTGCTCTGCTGGCTGTTAAAGAGTTGGCAGCGCTGTGCTCTGTGCTCATCTCCAAAGCTTCTCTGTTCCCCTGGGCAGTGGATTTTAGTGTTCTGCCATTCCGAGTACAGTAACATCTGTACAGATACAAAACCTCTAGTTCATGGATTGGGTTCGTGAAGCCCTGATTCTTTTAATCTCCTTCGGAAGCTCTATTGCCCCACATTTTCTCTCTCCCCTCTTCTCTGTCAAACTGTTTCACAGCTGGCCTTCTTCCACAGGCCTTGCCTCGTCCCCTGGTCAGACTCGAGCTGTTCAGTTCCTGCAGGCCCAGCGGCTGTTGGAGGATCTGAGCTGGTCAGAGACAGCAGGGCCTGATCTCTAAAGGAAGCAGATTTTGTGGTCTGACTCTGATCTTGCTGAAGCTGCTTTTGTCACCCTTTCAGAAACCAACGGAGGGCTGAATCAGAGCTGGCCGTTTGCTGAAGGTACCAAAGAACACGGGGTTTGGAGGCCAATGCCTAATCCTGTGGACAACCTTAATACAGTTTCTTTGGTAACTTGTCGGAGGTATTTTATTGTGGGTTTTGTGTAAGGTGCTATAAAGCAATCCCATGCAGCTGGAAGCCAGAGGCAAGACTATTTATTTCAGAGCTTTGAAGATCTCTGCTCCCGGGACAGCTGTCTCGCTGCTGCAGTGGTTGGGTTTTATTTTGCTTTGGAAAAACTGAACAAACATTTTTGTTCCATTTCCTTTTCCCTGAGGTGGGAGAATTCCTGGAAGTCTCCAAATAGAGTTAAGGGGTGTCTTCATCTTTTTTGCCTGGGCTGGGCTGAGTGCAGCTCCCAGAAGGCCGGGGTTTGGAAGGCTGGGAGCGCTGACCCGACCAGTCCGAGAGGATCCTGACAGCAGGGCTGGGCTGCAGATGTGGCTGCAGGTACTGCGGGGAGATGCTGGGTGTCTGGGTGGGCTGACCTGGCTGGTTTGGTTGTTTTGAGGGTGCTGTAGTCTCTGCACCAGCTGCTAATAAGGTGTTTTCTGTCAGCAGGGCTGGTGGCCCATCGGTCTGTGTTCTCAGAGATGAGCCCACAGGAGTCCCTCGCTGGGGCTTGGCTGCAGAGAGCTCTGTGGTGTCTTGACAGTGTTTGACATTTCCCAGACAATGCTTAAACCTGCCAGTTGACGCTGTTTAACACTCTCCTCTGTAAGAGCCTTCCAGCGGGGATGCCTATCAACTCTGGCCTTCCCTTCAAAGAACTGTTACCAAAAGCTGCTGTATCTTTGTCACTTGCCAGATGCCACCTTGTTGCTGTGGGCTTTTATGTGTTGCCTTTAATTAGGATGTGTGCTCGTCTGTCCAGGAGCTGGTGGGCAGCTCTCTGGTGACCAAATCCCAGAGAAAAGAAGGGACTTTACTGTATTACCTCTTGTACTTGAAGGAACAATCCTTTAGCCCAGGTGTCTTTGGACGTGTCTTTTGGGAGGGGGATACCAGGTCTCCAAATCCATCAGTTTGCCAGTTTATTCTTTGTCCTGTTTGTGTTTTGCTTCTGGCCCTTAATCTGCAGCGGCAGATTGGGGCTGCGTGATGCACAGAGGTTCAGGGCAGGGTCACCTGTTCCTCCAGGACAGGATCTGCTGATTCAGCTCAGTATTTTAAGCAAGATGGAGCCAAATAAATTTTCCTCTAGCAAGAGCTGGTAGCCAGGATGGATGAGGAGTTCATTCACAGTTAGTTAAACACTGAAGGAAATTAGATTTGTAGATTTAAAATTGCTTTCTTGACCAGTGTTTAGCATCTTGGGGTCTCAAGGGTTAAAATACCCCTGGCACCTTGGATCAATCTATGGGGATTTAAAAGTGCTCTAGATTAAGCAGGGAAATGAGTTAAACAGCACTTAGCTGATTCCCTGGCTGTGAATAATCCGGCCAACCCTGTGCTGAAGACATCTGGGGCTCGTCTGCTGTTCGTAGTGGAGGTTTCGGACCCTTTCTCAAAGCTGTCACTGGTCTGTAAGTTACGGCTTTACTGACCAGAAGGTAGGAGGCACTTTGGGAGTGGCCCCTTGTGATGGAGACTGGAGACCTCTGCTCTTCTGTCCTGGACGTCAGGCAGTGGCTTTCACACTGGTCCCATCTCTCAGCTCAGCTCTGCTTTCTGTCCTTAGGATACAGCTTTGATTTGCCAGGGCTGAGTGAACTGGGACATCCCCTACTGCAGATCTGCACGAGACATACCCCTCTAGCAAGGTACAGGACAACCTTACAAATACAGAAAGCTAAACCTCCCACTAATTACTCAATGGGAATGCAGCAGGCAGAGCTTTTTGTCTAGATTGCATCCGTGCTGCTGTTAGCTTCAGGAACCCAGTGCTTCCAGCCCTGCATCTTCCTCCCCGTTCTCCCCCATGCCCTGGGCAGATCTCTGTTTCAGGGCTGGCCCTGCTGTTCCATGAGCTGTGCCCTCTAGGCGTGGTTATCGAGTGTTAGGACAGACTTTGGGTGTTGCGCTGTGTTATTGCAGTGGTTGTGTCAGTCAGATGTGGACAAGTCCCAAGTGCAGATGTGTGGTGACAAGTGCCCGTTATTTGGCCCTGACTGCAGGAAGAACTGAACCCCTTCAGCCTTCTCAGTGTGGGTGGCAATGAGTGATGGAAAGCAGTTGCATACTTTCAAGGGATCAGTGAAAGGAGGATGCTTTGCTCGCTCCCTCAACTAAAATGCTCTGCTGGCAAGCAGCAGCTCTGGGTTTGCCTTGATTTTTGCAGTGACTGCTTGTTGTGTTTAATGTGCTGCGCTGTTATAAGCAGTCTCCCTGCGAGCGAGAAACTTGTGAGTGGCTGAGCTGAGATTTCCAGGTTCCTGATCAGAGGAAAGGCTGTCCCAGCCACATTGGAGTTGGGTTCCTGACTGCATCCCGATAGAAAAGATTATTCATCCAGTGGGAAAAAAAACCCAAGCCAGAACTGCTGTTTTATCGAGTGTTTGACATACCTTAGCTGAGCAGATCTTGGCACTCAGTACGAGTTACAGCTCTGCTTTTCTGAGCCCATGAGCTGGGCTCACTTACAGCTGGCCTGACTCTCAGGAATGCTGCCTGCTTTCTGACTTTTCCTGCCCCGTGGGCCTTGGGGGCTTCAGGAACCCTTTTCCTCCTTTCCTTTTCATTATTTACCACATGCTCCATCAGGTTGTAATAGCACAGTTAAGCTTTGGCATGAGGAAATTATGTTCCTCTTGCCACTGGCCTGGCTGGAGCCTCAGTGCCAGTGGCGCATGGCCAGGTAGTCTGGGTCTGCATCTGTGCCCGCATGTTGGGGGTCATTCTGACCCAGCTCATTGAGGCTGAGTCATGAGAGGGTCAGAACTACCAGAACAACAGTGGGTTCGTGGTTTTTAAGAGGGGTGTTGTTACACATCATCTGCTGTAAACAAGTGTGCGGAAGAGACCCAGGTGTGAAGCACGAGGCTTTGCTGGAAAAGCAGCTTGTGTGGTTGTGTGTACGGAACTGTGCTTTGTGCCCCTTGAGAAGGTGAAGCACTGAGTCATTTCTGACTCGTCTTTGGCCTGTAATTTTGGGAAGTGAGGCTTTGGGTCTAGAGGGGTGTTCTGCAGGGCTCTTGGATATCTGTCTCGGTCTGTTTCCCTAACGGACTGGTTTACATTATCTTACAGCCAACGAAGATTGATTATGGTAGAAACCAGGCAATTTCCTTTTGACTTTCATAATATATTCTTATGATAATCTAATAGTTCTGAAAAGATGGTTGATGTCTATCACTGGATGGATTACAGACCAAAACTGTTCATTTGGGTGCTTGGAACACTTGTATGTAGCTCCCACTCTGGCAGAAGGCAGGTGGAGAAGGGGCAAACAGGCACTTTCCCACGCAGCTCTGCAGTTAGCACTGACTTCTGCTGGCTATGAGCTTGCACGTCGTCTTTGGCAACATGGTCTTCCTGGGAAGACTAAGCCAGGTGGGGAGTTGTTTCCTTGGTTTCTGTGTTCAGCACCTGCAGCACAACAGGGTGGCTGCAGGTTGAAGATCCTGAGTTACAGAAACTTAATCAAAGCTGGTTTGCGAGCGTGGTGCTAGGAAGGCAGTTTCCTTCTAAAGTCTTTTTCTGCAAGTCAAACGTTCGGGATTTTCTCCGGCAGAGGGAGCTTGGTTTGATTGATGAACAAACACATGTACACGCTTGCATTTCCTGCCCTATTTGTAGTTCACAAGAGTGCACGGTGCGCATCAAAATAAACATCAGTGCTGGCAGCTGGTTTGCTCCTGCCTGTTTCAATCGGAGCGTAACTCCCTGCACCACCGTTTCCTGACTGATGCGCTGACATTTCCAAAGGTGCGTATCTAGGGAGATGCCTCTGGGCATTTGAAACAAGCTGGCAGCTCCCAGGAGAGCGCCGCTGCTGTGTTTGGATACAGGCGTGCAGCTGTTTTCCCTGAAATCCTCCTCGCCCTGTTTCTGGTTGGGCTTGGGGGGCTCCCCTGGCTGGGCGGGTTGCAGCTGCTGTAGCCATGGTGATGGGAAGGAGAGCGGGGATCTCCCCTGCCCGCCCTGCCTTCGGCTGCTCCGGAGAGCTTGGTAACTGATTATGACTTCATAAATGATCATGACTGTTCCGTGCCCCGGCGACGGTTACCAGGCACAGGGAGCTCGGCTATACCCGTGGTCACAGCCCGGGCTGTCTCCAGTGCGCGAGGAGCTGCGATGGCTGCCACACGCGCGGCGGGGCTGAAGGGCCGAGGCAGGAGCACCAGCTCCATACAGGGCCGGAAGGCAAAGCTCAGCCAGCACGCCCAGGAGCTGCGCACCATCATCGCCTCGCAAGGTGCTGCCCCTTGGGTTTGGCGGGGACGGCCCAGGGCGGGCGGGGGGCTCTCGGTCCCCCCCTCGTCCTGCGTGGTACCAACAGCACCTTCGTGTCCTCCAGAGCAAGAGAAGAAGGCTACCCTGCAGTTCTGCGAGGAAGAGCTCCACCGTAAGAGAGAGCTTCTCGCACACCTGCGTGAGGCGGTGAGGGACGTCCGTGCCCCGAGCGGCGTCCAGAAGGTACCGGCATGTCCCGCCTGCTGTGCCCCTGCCTGTGCTGGCCCTGCAGAGCCAGCTCCCCCACCGCTCCTCTCCAGGAGCAGGCAGCACCGGGCAGCCAGAGAATGTGACCGTCCCCAGGTGGCGAGCTCCCTGAGCAGATCCTTGGCCCCAGCACAGCTCCTGGCCGTCCCAGCCTGCGTGTCCCCAGGGCTGCCCGGCTTCCTGAAGGCTCCAGCTGCGTCCCTGGGAGAGAGAAGCTGTCTCTGCCCTTCCCTGCCTGTCCCCAGGTTATGACCTGGCTGTAAGGCCGTGGGGACAAGGGGCGCTGGCCCCACGGAGCTGCCTTTCCCCGGGGCCCTCTTGCAGGGACAGGGCGGTGCCACCGCTCTCTGCCAGCAGCCACATCTGGGGCACCAATTGATGGATTTTATTGGTGCCCAGCCCCAGGTCTGCGCTATGCAGAGCCCCTAAGCCCGACCCAGCGCTGCCCTCAGCACATGCCCACCTCCGCCTTAGCCCAACCAGCCCCCTAGAGCAAAGCTCTCCCAGAGCCCGTCCTGCCAAGGGAGCGACGATATCCCAGAGCAACGTCCCGACATCTGTGGCTCTACCTCCGGGACAGTTTTCCAGACAGGACCCTTCTCCTGCGAGAAGGTGCCCAGCGAGCCCTGCCTCCAGCCTGGCCAACGCTCCCATGTCCATCCAGGTGGCCCAGGAGAAGCTCCAGGCCGAAATCTATGCCCGGGTTAACACCTGCAACATGCTGCTGTACCAAGTAAGGCAGCGGAGCCGAGCCCGGGACGAGCTGCAGAGGCGGCTGCGGTGGCTGCAGGCTGTCGAGAAGCAGGACAAGCAGCACCAGGAGCAGCTGCAGGTACCCAGGGCCCCTTCCTGGGGTGGCAGCACCCGTGGGGGGCCTTCATCCAAGCCCTGCACCCCCCGGGTGGGTTCCAGGCTCGGCACGCGGGGTCACCCCGTGTCCCCCCTCCCGTCTCTGCCCCAGGTGGTTCGCCAGCTGGAGAACAGCATCGAGAAGATGCTCATGAAAGTCCACGCTGGACAGAAGGTGACCGCCCTGTACCTGGAGGTGCGGGATGTCCTGAGAAAGGTGAGCTCCTCCTCACTGTGCCATCCTCCCACCTGCTCCCCCTGCCAAGGCAACAAGGTGTCCAAGGGGCTGCTCTGGTGGGATGCCCTGCTGCATCAGCCAGGTCCTCCTGCTCCCCTCCACCCCCTGTCACAGTGCAGGGGACCCCTGGGACTCAGTGGGGTGAGGTGCTGTGACTCCCTGTGTCCCAGGAGCTGGCCCACCTGCCTCCGCACCTGGACCTCCTGTGTGGGACAGCCGAGCTGTACGATGGGGAGCTGGAAGACGTGGAGCTCATGGCTGCGGATGCCCTCAGAGCTGCTGCTGCAACCAAGGTGAGATGGTCCGGGGAACCTTGGGGCCCTTTCCCATACTCCAGAGCCCACAGACGGCACCATGCGCCCTGGCTGGGGAGTCTTCCTGCAACAGAGACTCAGCTGGGCTTGCCCACAGCACCCACATGCCTCCAGAGCTCCTCCTGGGTCTCACTCTTGGGCCAGACTGCCCTGGGGCTGGGGACAGCCTGCCTGAAGCACCAGCCACGGTGAAGGCAACGTGCACATCACGCTCCCATCCTCCAGCCCTCCTGGCCCACTCTCCTTCCCAGCCTGGTTAGGTGGTGTGGGGGGGTTGTCCTTTTTGACACTGGTCACCCCAGAAGCTCAGCCGGCTCCCAAAGGTCCATTCTGGCTTTGGCAGTCACTTCTCCCTTCTCTGATACGCTGCAGGAGGACCTGAAGAAGGTGCAAACCCAGCTGCGGGCGGACAGAGAGTTCAGGTACCGCTCCCAGGCCGCGCAGGAGGGGCACGTGGAGGAAGGCAGGGAAAGGCATCTGAGAGAGGTGAGCTGCGGGGACCCGGCACAGGCAGGGTTGTGGGCAGGTGACAGGCACCAGTGCCGAGCTCCCCGTGGGTGGGGGGCCTGCTGGGCCAGCTCCCCCAGGGTGCCAGCAGCTCGGGGGTGACACTGAACGTTCTTGCAGCAAGCCGGGCACAACCTCGCCACGGACTTCTTGAACCTGCACCTGCAGGACCCTCTTGCAGGTGAGTGCCTGGCGGGGTGCACGGGGGTGGGACGTGGGCACAGCTGCAGGCAGCATTCCCTGACGCTTCCCTCCCACCCCAGGCACCCAACTGGAGGCCACCAAGTCCCAGATAGAGCACGAGGCCTGGGTCGCCACAAAGATGGAGAAGGCCAAGGCTGCGGTGCCATGCTCCCACCTCTGGGTAACGTAAAAACCCATCTCCGTTAAAACGCAGGGCTGCGCCAGCCCTGGGGAGCCGAGACCTTTGTGTCCTTGCGGGGTTCTCTGCTCTCCTCCGCCCCTGCAGCCCCCCAGACCCCCTCTTGTGCAGGCAGGGATGGAGCTGCTTTTCTCCATGCCATGAACCTGCAGCAGTCTGTGGTGCAGAAACCTCCCCGAGGCCACGGCCCGGCTCCTGTACCCTCCAGGAGTGCCACGGGCTGAGTCCTTGTGCTCTCCCCTGGCCAGGGCATGGCTGGCAGGTTCCTGGCACAGCAGAAGTCCTCGGCGGAGCTGGAGCAGTATCTCCAGCAGTGCAAGGAGAAGGAGCAGGCACTGAAGGACACGCTGAGGAAGCTGGAGCTGGAGCACGCTGAGCTGAAGTTTCGCCAGCCCCCCAACACCCACAGGTGCTGCTGGCCTTGGGACAGTCGTGCCAACTGGGCTACCACCCTTGGAGGAGGGACATGGGCATCCTGGGTGTCCCAACAGGGCGCCCCTTCCTCCGTCCCACTGCAGCCACCCACCCCTCCTGCTCTGGGAGGATTTCTGAGCAGAGTGCTCCCCCAGCGCTGGTCCTGGCAGAGCACCCAAAGCTCCCACTGTGGGTGGCAGCAGGAGGACCCTTGCTCCTTGCCTGGCATGGGGAGTGGGACCAGCAGCGTGGGGTTGGGTTGCAGGCAACATCTCTGCTCTGCAGGCGGTGCGGGGGGCGAGACGAGCAGTTTTGGCAACAGATGTGGGGTGTCTCTGCACCCCTATGCAGTTGTATGGATGTGAATGTGTTTGGCTGCAGGAAGCTGGAGGAGGAGCTGAGGAGGAAGTTGCAGCAGGAGGAGGCTCGGCGGGAGCAGATGCGAGCCCAGATGCTGAGGGACGAGGATCTGTTGTTCCAGATTGAAAATGCCACCAACAACCTTGTTGTCCTTCTGCGTGGCATCACCGTGCCCGGCCAGGTACCCGTGCGGTGCGGGGGTGACCACGGCTCCAGCCGGTGCTTGGGGGTGCAGCGCGGTGACGCTTGGTGCGGCCACTGTCACCCCAAGAGGCTCTTCTTCCCACCAAGGGGGTTCTTCTCTCTCTGATTCCAGGACTCTTCTGCCAAGGCCCAGGGGGTGCACGAGAAGCTCCAGCACTGTAGGCAGAGGCTGCAGTACCTGGTGCAGCGTGTGGACAGCCTGCCCCGCAACAGCCACAGCCTCGATGAGGACGACAAGGTGCGTGTGTGGGGGCTCCATCCCTGCGGTGGTCTTTGGGGACCCGCACAGGGCTCTCCCAGGTGGCCATCCCAGCTGTCCTCCCAGCTGGGAGGATGGAGGTGGCCCCAGGGAAGAGCTGTGGAGCAGCTCAGCCCCAAGTGGCACTGGGTGCTGTGGGGTGTCCCCCACAGGGGGACATGGAGGTGGAGCACCCCTGGGCTTGGAACACCCCCCTCCCCTTCAGCACTTAACCCAGAGTGTCTTTCACAGGCTTTTGTGAAGGTCAGAAACCTCCTGGAGAAGACGATGGCGGAGGATCCCCAGAACCTGAAGATTTCCTTGGAGGAGACAGAGAGTAAGAGAGCACAGCGGGGACACTTCCCCCAGCGACTGTCCCAGCCCCTGTCCATGGGGAGTTCTGAGCGCCCCACTGTCCCAGCAGACCCCGGTCCAGGAGTTGCCTCCAGACCTTGTCTCCAAGGCTTTGAGCATGGGGGGTGGCTTTAGGTGGGGATGTGGGAGAACGATGGCAACCGGTGGGGTGGTAAGCGCTGAGCCCCAGCAGAAACAAGGAGAGATGCTGCGGGGCAAGGAGGGGGCCCTCATCTTCAAAGTCCCCTTCGCTGGCTGTGAAGAAGAACTAGTGCTTGGCTCTGCCTGGGGCCTCCTCTGATTAGATGCTCTTGGAGCAGACAAGGAGCTTTTGGCAGCTCACCGCCCTTTTATACCAAAGCGGAGGTGAACCCACCGCCCCGCAGCTCCAGACCTTCATGGGAAGCCCCAGCAGTGTTGGGGATGGACCCCAGCAGTGGCATCCCCCGGTCCTGCAGGTCACCCTGGGATGCTGGGCTGGAAGAGCCCGTCAGCAGTGCCTGTGCCCGAGGGCCTGGCACGGGGCTCTCTGGGATGCCACCAGCCCTCCAAAACAGGCCAGATCTCCCCGGAGACACGGGAACAGTGGAGGTGGCCCCGCAGACCCTCCCCAGCCTGCTCCTCTCTGCTCTCTCCTCCAGACCCCCCTGCTTTTGATGATCAAGACCACGACCTTGTCCTCACCCGGGAAGACATCAAGAAGCAGGGGCTGCGCCTGATAGAAACCAGCAAGAAACATGGCAAGAAGTAGCGGTTGCTCTACGCACAGGAGCTCTGGATGCCTCCGACCACTCCTTCTGCTTTGGATGCCCCCGACCACCCATTGTACCCTTTTTCTTAATACAGCAAGTGTTCTTAGGCTTAATACAGCAGGTCTTTGTCATTTCTCCCAAGCCTACAGTAGAGCTGGACCGGGAGCTCCTCGGTCACTTCTGTCAGCCAGAACGCAGCAGGGTCAACCCCTGAGGGGTGCTGAGCTGGGTTTGGAGGCAGCCCTATCCCCCTGCCCCTCACCCGCCCAGCTGCTCTCCCCGCAGAGGTGGGGATGGGCTGGGCCGGGCTCAGCTTTCCCAGACAGAGCAGAGCTGGGGGCAGGCTGGCTTTCTCCCCCTTGGTCCTTCCTGGGACCTCTGCCCCCCCAGACAGCTCTAGGAGCCCCGTGGGCTGGTGTCTGCCCGAGGCAGCTCTGGGGAAACGTGGGGCAGGGGCTGAGGCCTGGACAGGTACTGGATCTCGGGGGGGGGGGGGGGTGCGTCTTCGTGTGCGTGCGTGGGAGTGGAAGGGCAGAGCCTGCCTTGGAAAGGGAGAGCCGAAGCGGAGGTGAAGCCCCTCGCCTGGGCTGTCTGACCTGGCGTGGACCCTTCGTGCCTCTTCCCTCCCCTGCTCCCTGTACACACATTGTGCGACTCGTCCCCCTGAAATCCGAGCGAGCGTCGGGGACAACCTCTGGGCTGCAGGGAGGTGCCTGGAGGGAAGGGCTGACCCAAGGTGCCCCAGGCCAGCAGAGGATGCTGCAGCAAGCCTTTGGCTCCAGGATGGGATCCCCAGCCCTGTCGATGGCTCACAGACACCCAACCGTGGAGGCCGCAGCGTCTCCTCTGCAAAGGCAGAGAACCAGGGACGCTGCTAGGTCCCAAGTGCAGCCAACGCTGAGGGATGCTGCCAGGGACCTGTGGTCCCAGCTGGAGGCCCCCGAGAGTGGCACCTCCTCCAGCTCCCCAGGGGCCATCAGCACCAGAGTGAGCTTTCCCTGCCCTTCCGACTTGGTCCCTGTGCTTCGTGCTGACACCACCACGGGGGCAAGGAACAGCTCTTTCTGCCAAGCCTCTCGGCAGACTGGCAGGTCACCCCAAATGTTCGTGGTGAGTTTTGTGTGACTGCAGGTGCGGGGATGACAGTGCCCAAATACAGAACAACTTGTGTGTTTTAAAGGAAGCTCCAGAGAAAGCGTCACGTGCCAGTGAACGCATCTAACGGAGCTTCCCCGATTCGACAGTCGTCTAGGCGGGCTCTTCTGCAATTAAAGAGCACCCTAGAATTACACCCACCCACCCACCTCCCAGCCCTGTCCCCTTCTCGCGTGCCCACCACAGCCAGGCTGTGGCTCAGGGAATCCTCTGCTGCCAGGAGCTGCCCAGCCATGGCAGTAGAAACCTGAACATACTCTGCAAACCAGGGGGCAAAGCAGACAGCGGGGGTGGGTGGTGCCGGGCCACTCTGACACTGCCCACGCTCAGCACACCCAGGCTTTGAAGAACCTCAGCCAGGCTGTGCTCAAAGAGGTGCCGTTAAGAAACAAAACACCTGCCCAGCACCCCCCTTCCTGCTGACCTGCCATCTCTGCTGGTGGTGTGCAGGCAGCGCGGGCAGCGCGGGCAGCGCCGCTTCAGCACCCTGGAGAGCGCCCGGCGGCAGCGGCGCGGGGACCGTGCGCGGACGCGCCCCCGCCCGCGGAGTCCCGGCCCCGCCCGGAGCCGAGACACGGCCACGGCCACGCGCGACCGGCCCCGGGAGACGCGGCCGCCACCCCCCGCCGCAGGCGCAGCGGCACAGTCGCGCAGGGGCGGAGGCACACGGGCACCGGGGCCGGGCAGGCGCAGAGCCCCGCGCACAGACAGCGTGTGCTCACGCACCCGCGCAGGCGCACACTGAGACACGCGCACACGCAGGCACCGGGGCGCGACACCCGTGCGCGCTCCCGTGGGCGCGGGATCACCCGCACCCTGACGCCGACACCCTCACAGACCCCACACGGCCCCGCGCCCCACTCGCGCCGTCGCACACGCACTTTCTCACCCGCCGCAGCCCCCGTCCGCGCTCCCACAGCCCCCCCACGCGCAGGCACAGTCCCACGCGTACACCCAGCGACCCCCGGACACAGTCACACCCGCGCACGCACACCCGGACCGCGCGTGCTCCCGGCCCCCGACACGCCGACACACACGCCCGCGGGAGGGGCGGCAGGCGCGGGGGGGGCGCGGGGCGGGGCGGGGCAGCTGCCGGCCGCGGGGCGCGGGGCGAGCCGGTGCCGCCCGTCCCGGCGCGCCCCGGCGCCGCGGCCCCGAGGCGGGGGAGCAGCTTCCAGCCCCGGCCGAGCTGGCGGCAGACAGGGACAGCCCGGATCGCGCCGGGGCTCCCCCGGCACCTCCCGCCCCACGGTCAGGCTGCGCTCGCGCCCGCAGCGAGGGGGAGGGGGGCTGGTCCGTGAGCGGGCGCGGGGGGGCGCGGAGCGACACGCGGGGCCGGCGCCGGGCTCCGTGCCGAGGGGGCCCGTCTGAGCGGGGCCCGCGCCCGCCCTCGGGGCCGCTCCGGGCAGCGCTCGGTCGTGGCTGCGCGCTGGGGAGGGAGGTGTCTGCTGAGAGTCTGTGCGTGTTCATGGGAAAGGGAGAAAATGCGCGAAGGATAAAATTGAAAGCGTGCAAAGTAAATTAAAAAAAAAAATGAGAATAAAATAGGTGTTTCTGGGCGCCAAATCCATGTGGAAATTGCATTTTGGGCAATAGTGAGATTGAATAAAGGATCAGTTTTCTCGTCCCTTCTCAGTATAACTGGACTATGTATATTTTAGCGGATTTTTAAAAGCTGCGGGGAGTTGTCTCTAGGGAATGCTGATGTCAGACTCACAGCAGACACCCGGCATTACCCTCCAGAACACCATCTGCCAGGCTGTCTGGAGATGGGGGCTGGAGTCTGACATGGGATGGCTGTTAGAACCCTTTAACCAAGGTAAGAGTGTAACTGCTTGAGGAAGCAAGAGTTAATGCCCTGGTTGTGGCCGGGTATAGAGAGGAAGGAACTGGCAGAATTATTTCTGGTGCAGGAGCACAGGACAGAGGTGCAAGGGTCTCTGTGACCGTGTGTTTCTGGGATGCACCCACGGTGAAGCGATGCTCCCAGACCCCGGGTTTCTGTTCTTTATAATCCATGACCAGCCACATCGGTAACAATAGCAGCCAGGTGTTGTTTTTAGGGTGCACTGAGCTTTTTGGATTGCTGGTAGATTTTGCATAAAGTGTGTCAGTGTAGGTTTGAAGGGTTTTGCTTCAGAGGTGAGAGCCTGGAGCCTCTGCTCTGAGTTGGCAGTGCTGTGGTTTTCCATGTCCGTTGGTAGAACCTGAGGTTGAGAAGAGACCTGCTGCGGTGTGAAGCTGCAGGAGGGCACACAGTGACGGGCGTTCCAGAGATACAGTTTCAGTTGGTGGCACTGGATTTACTTGTAAAGGTAAAACCTGATGTTTTTCCCCATTAATGTGTTTTTTTTGTTTGCTTGATTTGTTTGTTTGTTCTGGTGTACTTAACCTATTTTAAAAACAACAAATTAATTGTTTAAATAGTAATAGGTAGCTGAACTCTAAAGAACAGGCAAACCTCCATCTGCTGGAGAGGACTTTTGCCTGTTAACTGAACTGTTTTGTGTACCAGTCTGTTATCAGAGCTGGAAGAATCACACTGTTTCATGGATAGTCTGAATAGATTTTCTTGTAAACTGGTTACAGGTGGTTATTTTCTCGGGTAAGATAGTACTGCTTCTAGTCAGGAGATGTGAGAGATGTTTATCTGATTCGTGCCCATGTGAGTGATAAAATGTAATTCCCTTATGTATGGAGTTCCTCAATGCTTTTGTATTTTTTTAGGCAATAAGATGTTATGTCCATAGTTCTTGTTGTTAAGATCAATTGCTGTTAGAGGGCAGTTAAAATAGCCGTCTTCATCGGACCAGACAGTGTCATGTCTGGACTCATTGATACTATGTCTGCAATCGCACCTGTGCTCGGACATCAGCCGTGCTGAGTCATCTCCATAAATGGGAAAATCCGAGAAAACCCCCCGAAAATTGACTTCGCAGACCCCTCAGGGAACACACCCATGCTCATGAACATGTATAAGGACTTCATTGTAAAAGGAATCGGTTTTGGTGTGTGTGTGTCCTGGTAGAGCAGAGACTCCCGGCACACCCAGCGCTGTTTGCTTGTCTTTATTCGAACAATAAATTTGGAGTTAAGTTTTTAAAATCTTAATGAGTCTGAGCTCATTTATAACATCCTGATCAGCGTATGAAGTCAGGTAACGCTGGGTCAGATCAAAAATGCCAACAGTGAAGAGCATGTTCTTGAGCAGCATCTTTCGTACTGACCTTGTGCTTCTGCCACAGCACACTAAGCGCAATTCCCTCCCCGTTGGGCTGTTTCTCTTTCCTTTTTCTGTTCAGAGTAGTGGGTAGGTGTAGTGTGATAATTAGCTAGCAAGTGGATAGGAGTCCCTTCTGGATTCTCCCAAGTTCAACCTCCCTCCCAACTTATGCTTAGAGAAGAAGAAAAGGTTTATAAATTCAGCACGTTTGCTTTTTTATTTGTTTTTCTCTAATCTATTAAATACGACCTATTCAAAGAACCCTCTCTTTTTAGCACTAGCATCCCTTAACAGCGGGCGATGGGGGAAATGCAGTTTGGGGCTGGGCTGGGTTGGTGTGGGGCATTTTGGCCGCGGCCGAGGGGCTACAGGGACGGCTCCTGTGAGAAGCTGCTGGGAGCTTCCCCAGCCCCAAGTCGGCCCCGCTGCTGGCCAAGGCTGAGCCCATCAGCGCTGGTGGTCGTGCCTCTGGGAGAAGGTATTTAAGAAGCGTCGGGGGGAAAAACCCCTAAGAAACTGCTGGAAAACCTGCAGCAGGGAGAGGAGTGCACAGTTTGCGCGTGCCCCCGTGGGAGGGGCGTTGTGCGAGCGCGTGCATCGCTGGGGTGTGCTGTGAGCTCGCGGGTGGGCGCAGGGGCGGGTGCACGCAGGGTGCGTGTGGGGCGTGCGGGTGGGTGCGTTCCGTGTGCTGCAGCGTGTGTGTGTGTGTGTGTGCACACTCGGGCTGTGTGTGAACACCGCGTGTTGCACTCTGTGTTCCACGTGTGTCTCGCAGTGCGGGTGTGCGCACGCTGCGGGTGTGCATCGCACCTTCTCTTTGTACCCACGTGTGTCTCCAGGCAGTGTGTGTGTGTGCATGTGCCCCAAAGCTCTCTGCATGTCGCATCGACTTTTCCTGTCCTCTTTCTGGCCCCGATGTGCAGGTCTGCTCCGTGCTGTGGGGGCTCTGAGCACCCTCCTCTCAGTAATCAGAGACCCCCATCCAGAAAATTATCTTATCTCTGGAACTCGGGGAAGCATCTCAGACAGTGACTTCTGAGGAAAAAAAAATTTTAAAAGGATTGTTAGTCAAGAGTCCCCAGCTGGAGTCACCACTTCTACTAGAAGAGGGAAAAGTTCAGGCAGCGGTTTGCCAGCGGTGAAGTAACGGCAGCGTGGGGCGGGAGGGCGGGACGGGCTCCACCGGGAAGTTGTGAGATCGCAGGAATAAAACAATAAAGTGAAGAACAAGGCAATAAAACATGGGGATTTTGGCGCAGATGCGGGAGGAAGAGGAGCTCCGTGGCTGCCAGCCGGCCGGTTCTGCCGGCCCGGCAGAGAGAGCAGCCGGTCAGGGCGAGCAGGCAGCGTGCCCGTGGGCCCGATCCCGGACTGGCGGCAGGGCTGGGCCAAGCCTGCCCATACCCCCTGCCCGTACCCCCTGCCCGTGCCCCCTGCCTGCACCCCCTGCCCGTGCCACCCCCCCCCCCCCCCCCCAGTTTGCATCCTGCGAGCCGTGGCAACCGCGGAACGCTTCGGGGCTCCCTGGGCAACAGCCCCGTGGCCAGGCAGTCGGGCAGCGGACGAGTGATGGCCGGCAGCAGCGGTTTGGCTCTCCTAGCGTTTCTCGCCCCCGACCCCCCCCACGCCCCTCTGGCCCCTTCCCCTTCCCGCCGCACCGGGCCCCACCGCCTCGTCCCTGCCCCGCGGCTCTCGCCCTATTGGCGGTGGCGCCGCTGGATGGGCCGGCGCGGCTGGGCCTGGCGTGGCAGCACCGCCCCCCAGCTCTGCCTGGCCCGGCCCTGGCCCCCGCTCCCCCCGGGGCCGGCGGGGGGCTGCTGTGCCGAGGCCGCTCCCTCCCCGCCGCCGCCTCCGTCTCTGCCTCCTCCGTCTCCTCCTCCTCCTCCTTCTCCCCGGGCTCCCCCGCCCGCCCGCAGCCACTCGGCAGCCCAAGTGCCGGCACCGAGCCACCGGTGCCCGGTCTGGTTCGGGAGGTGCCGAGCCCGGGCCCGGAATCGGGCGAGGGGGTCGGGGTGCCGCTCCCGAAGATCCCCTCGCCGGCCCGTCGACGTCCCGGGAGCGGCGGGGGGCTGCATGTGGCCAAACCACTGCCCGGTCAGAGCGGGACGGGCCGGTTTGGCTGGGCCCGGTTCGGCAGGGGGCGGGGGGGTGGCCGGGGCGGGGCGGTGACGGCCCGGTCTGGCCCACAGGGAAGGAGAAGGGGCGGCTGGAGAAGCTGTACCGGGAGGGGCAGCTACTGGGGAGCAGCGGCTACGGCTCCGTGTACTCGGGCATCCGCCTCTCCGATGGCATCCCGGTAAGTGGCGGGGACGGTGGCAGAGCGGAGGGGGGGAGGAGAAGGAGGAGGGGGAGGCTCATCCCGCCACTCCCCTTGGCATGCAGGTGGCCATCAAGCACGTGGCCCGGGAACGTGTCACAGCATGGGGTGAGCTGGTGAGTGACCGGGGCTACCAGGAGAAACCGGGGCGTCACAAGGTGGGGGATAAGGCGAGGCCCGAGAGGACGGAAACTGGGACACCGTGGGGGGAGCAGGTGTGGAGTCACTGGGGGACACGGAGCATCCCGGGTGAGGGGCTGCCCAGTACTGGGGCGGCCGGGCGGGGGGGCACTGGAACTTCGCCTTGGCAGGGGGGATGCCCGGGCACCTGTGGGGTCAGGCGGGGGGCACTGGAACATCCCGGGCAGGGGCTACCAGACCTGATGGCATCACGGTCCCCCCGCAGCCCAGCGGCACTCGAGCGCCGATGGAGATCGTGTTGCTGAACGCGGTGGGCTCCTCCGGCTTCCACGGTGTCATCTGCCTCCTGGACTGGTTCGAGCTGCTGGACGGCTTCATGCTGGTGCTGGTTCGTCTGGAGCTCGCGCAGGATCTCTTTGACTTCACCGTCGAGAGGGGATCCTTGTCAGAGGAGGTGGCGCAGGGGCTGTTCCGGCAGGTACTGGAGGCCGTGCGGCACTGCAACGCCTGCGGTGTCCTGCACCGGGACATCAAGGCGGAAAACATCATCATCGACCTCGCCAGCGGTGAGCTCAAGCTCATCGACTTCGGCTGTGGCACCTTCGTCCAGGACACGGCCTACACCAAATTTGCCGGTGAGCCCACAGCCGGGGGGATGCTCCCGGCACTGCACGGCCCAGCCTGACCGGGCACCGGTTCCCCCTTTGGAGGGGGGGGGCGGAATTAATTACTCAGCCGGCTGCCAAGTTGTTTTTGGCACGGGGCGGATGTTGTGAAATGGGAGCCGGCTCCCAGCCGCTGCCACCCACCTGCCCGGGGCTGGGGTGGGGGGAGCCAGCCTGACAGAAACAAACACCCGTGGGGGTAGCAGAGGCGGTGGGGCGGGAACCTGTATGCTGGCCAGTTTGGTTTGCAGGCGTGGAAGGGCTTGGGCTGCTCCACTCCCCTTGTTTGCCTTGGCTTTTTTAAAATTTTTTTGGGGCTAAGGCAGGGGGGAAAGGTGTGGTTTTTCCCCACCCATGGGTTTTGGGTTTTTTTTTTTTTTTGCACGTAACAGTCAGGCCTTCCCCAGGCCCGTGCTGCCCTCTTCCAGCACCAGCGGCTTTTTTTTACAACCCAAAGTTTGTAAACAAGAGTCCCGTGTTGGCGAGGGGGCGGCAGGTCACACCATGCGTCGTCCCCCCCACCAGCGGTGCAGCCCCCATGTCCCCAAGGACGCTCGGGTGAGGATCCGGGAGCGGGCAGCATCCGCCTGACGAGCTCCACCTGTCTCCCGTAGGAACACGAGAGTACAGCCCGCCGGAGTGGGTCTGCTACCACCGCTACCACGGGCATTCACAACAGTGTGGTCCCTGGGCATCCTGCTCTATGACATGGTCTGCGGGGACGTCCCCTTCGAGCAGGATGAGGACATCATCAGGGGACAGCTCTTCTTCCGCCAGCCGATCTCCCTCGGTGGGTCCCCGGCTTCGTGGCGGGCAGCGGGTTTGGGAGATGGCACCGGGTGCACGAGCATCCCTGCTCTTACGGCTGTGGAGGAGGGTGATCTCCCGTGTTTAGCTGGGGGAGGTGGCACATGAGGAGGGTGATCTCCCAGGGTTAGCGGGGGGAGGTGGCACGTGTCCTGCCATCCTGCTCTCCTCCAAAACAGCTCCTGGATCGGGAGGTTTGGGGGTAGCTCTGAGCACACCCAGCATGTCCTGGGCACTGCGGACGGGGGTGGAAGGTGGACAGGAGCCTTCTCTGACCGGCGGTGTCTGGTTTCTCTCCCCAGAGTGCCAGCATCTCATTGGGTGGTGTTTGTCCTCGCAGCCTTCAGACAGACCATATCTGGAGGACATTTTCAACCACTCCTGGCTGCGAGGTATTCACCTGCCCTAGGAGATGGCAGAGACCCCACCTGGATGGTTTGGCCCAGGACCCTGGCACATAACAGCTCCAGGCATCTCCTGGCCATAAGAAGCAGAGAAGACCAGGCTTCCTCACCACCGTAGCACTGAGCAGGGATCGTCGGGAACACGCACATCCTGTCCCGAAGCTGGGCTGGAGACTGATCTTCCAAGTGCTGGTGGCCACCATCCAACCCAGCTGTCCTGGGCTCCATCTGAATGACCCTGTGTCATTTGCTGGTCTTGCCAGTAATTTTTTTTTTTTTTTTTGTTTTGGTTCTGTTATTGGTGGAGAGAGGAGACCTTATTGCAAACCGTCTGGTTTTGGTGGCTCCCAAACATCTCCCTGACCACCTGAATTCGGGATGGCGAGAGGATCGGAGACCTTATTGCAAGAGAAGCTTCAACGGGGGAAAAACAGTGGCCGAATGGCTGCCGCCTCCACTGTCACCATGCTCAAGTGCCTTCAGCTGAGATCTGGGCTGTGCTGGAGGAAATACTTGAATTTCCCTACACTGCTGCTTTTCCAAGACTCGCCTGGGTATAGACTTCCTCTTCCCCTTTCAAAAAGAAAACAGGTCAGAAGACACCTGGGAGCCAAGCAGGTGATCCCTCACCTCCCGTGCCTCCACCTCGCCTGGATTTTCTGGGTTTCTTTGCTTCCCGGTGCCCTCACGAATGCACAAACAGTGCAAACCAACAGAGCTGTAAATGTGTTCAGTTATACAGGAGCGAAGTTTGATGTACAGTTGTTAATAGTGACAATGTTTTACCTTTTTTTCTTTTTTCCAGTTTTTGTTTCCAATTTATTTTCATGGATTTGTTTATTAAAGAGAGAGTTCTAGCCAGCAGGATAACTTATTTATTTATTTATAATTCCCGTGGGTTTCCAATCCACGCTTGCTCCCACAGCTGCTGCCCCCCCCGGTTTTCTGTTCGGGCCTTCCCTCCGTGTCTGCCCCGTGCCCATCCCCACCCGCAGTGTTTCTGGCTGGCGGGGTGCGGAGCGGCTGCCTGCTCCCCAGCTCTCTCTGTACAGAGTTCTGGTTGCTCTTGTTCCCTTGCCAGGTGTTTTGGTTTTCCCCGCGGGTGTCTTGTTTGGGGCTGGGGAGGGGGGAGCTGCTCCGGGCTGTCCGCGCTGTCAAGTCTTTATATGTTTTAGCTGGCGGGTTTTTTCTTAATAGTTCGTATTGTACAGGGAAATTCAGAAATCTTATATTTTTTTAATGCAGTTTTAAATAAAAACAAACCACTTGACGTGATGGAGACATCCCTTTACTGCGGGGCGGGATGAAGGATGCTGCGAGCATGCCGGGTACCGGTGGCCACACCGTGGCGTGGCTACTGCGGGGCTACTGTGGGGACCGCCCGTTTGTCTCCAGCTGAGACTAACCCCAAAGGCTCGCTGAGCCACGTCAGCCAGGACCAGCCAGCGACAGCCCCATGGGGAAGGCTGGACCCATCCCTCGGCGGGGTGTTTCCAGGGCCGACAGCTCCTGGCAGGTCTGGGAGGGATCGAAGGGCTGTGGAGCCCTTTGCGTTTCTGTTCACCCACAGGCTGGTGCAGAGCGTGTGCTGGGGACGGCGAGGGAACAACCATCAAAGTGACCTTGTGAAAGGCCGGGTGTTGTCAGCCACATTAATTTTCAGTCAGGCAGATCCCGTTGCTCCGGCACTGTTGGCGCGGAGCGAGTGTTGGGTGCCGGGGGTGAAGAAAGCCACCGGCGGGCTGTGACCACCTCCAGCTCGGCTGCGGCAAACACGGAGCGAGAGGAAGTTGATCTTGGGATTACGAGAAGTCGGTCGCTGTCAGTCAGCAGCGGTAACGCTTCGCTCGAGCTTTTACCCTCCACCCTGTCAAACCCCACTTCCCAGCTCTGCGGTGCTCCGGCTTTGGGGGTGTTGGTTTTGTTTTTTGTTTCCACTTGGGATTTTTTTTTTTTAATTAGTGTGCTGAATTTTGAAGCCCTGTTCCTGCTTGACCTCATGGCGCACCTGCTGCGCTGCGCACACAGGGCTGTGTCTGCCCCAAGGAAGGGGCACATTTCCCCTTCTGCAGGTTAATTTGCAAGTCCCCCAGATCTCAGACAACAGGACCATCCTTTCCTTTTCTTGCCCCAGGGCTTTATTGCTTAAACCCCCCGTGCCCTGGCAGCAGTCCCTCTCCCTGGCTCACCCCAGGCTTGCCAGCACCGCTGTCCGAGCCGGGGGGCTGCTGTGCGAGGGAATGAGGGGTCCTGGAGCCACGTCCCAGCCTCGTGGGGTGACCTGGTGTGCTGTGTCACTGCTGTGCCTCCGTCTTCAGCAGAAAGCCTTAACTCTGTTTGTTTGTTTTGCTTTTTTGGTTTTTTTTTTTTAAACTCAGCTGCATCTTTCACCTCCTCAGGGCTGCTACAAGCAGGAAGCGCAGCTCCACACGCCTTCAAAGTTTAGGCCTGTTTTGAGACGTGGTTTGTATTTAACCTCCTCTCTCACTCACTTTTCCCCCCGGACCATCAGGGAAGCTGCTCTTACACAAAGCAAACCTCCCCGCCATGCTGCCTGCTACCGCGAGGAGCCTGAGCCCCTCAGGTGGCTGCCGTCCCCCTCGGCACCACTGAAATGCTCTGGCGGCTGCCCCGGCTGCGGGCTGAGCTCAGCCCCCCCTGCCCGTAAACGCTGGCTGACTGCTGCGGTGTTCCTTAGAAAACTCGCCGCAGAAAGGCTGAGCAGGTCAGGCGCGGGGCTGGGGCGCTGGTAGTCACTTTGTTTCCACCTGTTGCTGATGATTTTGTCCCTGCCAGGCTTGTGCTGCAGGAGGGGAACGGTGCCATCGTGTCCCCCGGCAAGATCCCGCTGCCCGGGTACCGTTTTGTCCTGCCAGGGTGACGGGGTGTATCCAAGGTTGGGTGTTGGGAAAGGATCGGTGCGTGTTTGATCCCCGTGCACCCGCCTTCCTGTGCAGTAACGCCTTCACGGGGCTGAGAGCCACCAGAGTCATGTCCCAGACCTCTGCCACGGGGACAGGACCACGGTAGGTGTGACGGGAGACCTGAAGATGGGCAGCCGATGCCCGTTGGTCCCCTCCACATCATCGCATTGTGGCACAGGGGCTGGGGGAAAGGAAAAGGCCTTTTCACCCCTCATTTCTCCTTGACAGGGAGATGTTCGCTGCCCTTTGGGGCTGTCAGCTATGATAGGAGAGGATGAAGAGGCAGGAGTTTTCCAGCAGGAAGCGATTTGGAGCCAACATTGCACTCCCACCTCTATTTCACAACTTTTTATTGCTCCCTGCTGTCAGCAGGGGAAGGACCCACATTTCAGAAAGCAGAAAAAAATGATGAAGCAGGAGCAGGATGAGATTTCAGACTGTTGGACCTCCCATTCTGGGAGTACCAGAGTCCCATGGATGGCTGAGGACTCGCAAAGGGCCAGCACTCATCACACCTGTGGCTTCCTGTACCCATCCATCCCCAACAAAGGTGCTTGGTGATGCAGAGAGGACTGGCCAGGGCAGCCTGCAGCCACAGCAACAGCGAGGGTTGTGTTTTGCACGTCCCTGTCTGGGAATGAGAGATGAGCAACAGCCAAACCCCTGCCACGGCTGGAACAACGCAGATGAGCACCAAGGAGAAAAACCCCCTGGGGAGTGGGGGCCGGGCTCGCCGCAGGGACCCCCAGAGCTGGAGACTTGGAGGTGGCATCTCAGCCCACGTCCTGCCGCAAGGAAAACATCCAGCTGCCCCCGAGGCGGCGTCTGAAACCCTTTGGCCCTTCTCAGCACAGTGAGGCACAGGAGCTATTTTAAACACCTGCCTTAGGATGGGGTGAATTATCAGCAAACCAGGTGTCCCGCGGCTCCGCCCCCCAGTAATGAATCCCGGTGGAAGTCGGTCTCCAAAGGCTTTTTGCCGATGGCCTGTGTGGCAACAGCACCACCTCCACAGGGCAGGTGGGGAAACTGAGGCACGGAGCCCCAACCTGCTGGAGATCTTCTGCGGTGGAGCTTGGGCTCACCTGCCTTTCCCTGCCCTACCCCTCCTTAGGCTGGGACCAGCCGCAGAGGAGCTCCCAGCTTTAAACCCCTGATGGCCCCACATCCCCCAGACGGGATTTAGTGCTCCAGGAGTCAAGACTAAAGCCCTGCACCCCCCTCAGCATGAACCCGGGGTGAAGCCTGTCCCTTCCCAGCCCTCCTCTGAAAAACAAACCCCGTGCTGTGACAGTGGGGGCGGCCAGGTGCTGGTGTCAGGCACCTGTAGCCCCGCTCCAGACCAGAGTCTCATGTGTTGGGGTTTACACCGACCTTCCTGAGAGTGGGATCTGCGCTAACCCTGCCTGCGTGACACGTCGAAACTGCATCACTCGGCCTGAGAGTTGGTGGGGGTTTTGATGAGGAAAAAACCACTTTATTCACTGTAAAACAGACAAACAAACAAACAACAACTGCAAAACCTTTCCAGCGTGTAAAGTTGAGTCAAATTTAGCAGCTTCAGCTAAGGAAACATATTTTTTAAAGGAATAATCAGTGTGATTCTTTCATCCTTTTCCAAGCTTTTGGTCCCCTTTCTCCAGGGTAATATTTGTGTGTCCTTAATCACTGTGTTTATTACAGTTAGGAGGGGGTTAAGCAACCCAAACATGGAACAGCTGCTCCTGTTTCACATTGAAGCAGCCGCTTCAGTGAACCTGCAGTGACACCCCGGCACGCGTGTGCATCTCAACGGCTGCAGGGACGGAGATCTCACCCCGCTGCAGAAGCTGTGAGAAAAACAGAGCAGCAAAATGTCATTTCAGGTCAACCCCTGCCAAAAGTCTTCCTCTTGCCCCAGCTCCCCGAAACGTGCAGGCAGGGCCGGGCCCCCGGCACACGCGCGTGGCCTCGTAAGCCATCAGCACCCACCCCAAAGGAAACCGTCCCCGTGCTGCCACCCGCGTGGCACGGGTGTGCCACGCCAGCCGTGATCTCGGTGACAGGCTACTACTCGTAGTAATCACTCGCTGTAGCGTCCCTATGTGTGCACATGAGTGTGTGTAGATCCCCCCAAACACATAAATTTGGCTCAGTTGGGCCCAGGTTGTCTCCTGCCGTCACCAGCTGAGACCTGACGGCAATCGAAGCACAGCTGAGGATGCCGAGGACTTGGATTTCAGCCCTTTTCCCCCATCCTCTGGGGGGGTTTCCTCTCCTTTTGGGGAGAGCAGCAGGATGAGGGCAGCGTGGAGACAATGAGCCCCCTTCCCTTTCCAGGGTGGAGGGGTCACTCTCCTGCTGCTCTAGCAGGGTGTTTCCAAAGTCTTCAATAAAGCCAATAAATGAAGCACGAGAAGATGGAGTGTGACTGGCCATAACTCCAGGACAGACGGACAGACTCTCTGGCGTGCTCAGCCTCCCGCTGACACTGAGGGCTCCCGCTCTGATGCAGGATGGTTTCTATCTCTCAAAGTCTGCAGCTGTGTTACGGGATGAAGTGATTTGCAATAACCCTGTTTGTCACACCTTGCAGCCCACAGGTTTTTAACTCTGGTGGAAGGAACAGTGTTTCCACCCAGGATGAACCAGCACCTTTCTGGAAACTTTGCTAGTCCAACACTGCACCCCTGACCAGGAGGGCAGTGATCTCCCTGCAGCTGGGTACCTCGAAATGCTCTACTTTTTATCAGTTCTTAAGTTTCTCTTCTCTGCTTCAGCTTTGAGATGGGAAAAGGAACTGACTCTTCTGTTTTCATTCTCATTCAAAATCAAAAGCTGTCAGAGATCCCGGGCTCGTTGCCATGGTCTTGGGCTCACTCTGCCCCCCAAAATATCTCCCTGTACCCCGAGAGCAGCCGATGGTGAGGGAAGGAGCAGGAACAGGTTGGGTCAGGGCAAAGCACCCAGGTGCCAGGCCAGACCCTGTGGTGAGGCGCCAGCGATGAGCCTGTGCTGCCCTTTGCTGTCAGCCCTGTCCACCCAAAACAGGCTGGTTTTGCAGAAATGCACCTGCTTTTTAATTTTTCATCCCTTTTTTGAGTGCTTCCAATCCTCCTGTGTCCTGAAAGGCTCTCCAAGCCTCTCCCTGAATGCTTGGCAGGAGCCATGATCCTGCCAAGCTGGGACCTGACCCTGAGGGGATGGCAAGAGCCACCCTGGCCAGGAGGCTGAGCTGGGGGGAATAATTATCCCTTTTCCGATGACCCCCCCCACCTGTGACACCCCGAGGGACAGCCAGCTCCCCTCCTGCCATTGCCCTGCCCTTTGCAAACAGGGGAAGCTGAGGCATCTCCTCAGGACCTGACTCCTGTGGGGCAAGGCCCTGCCGGCGGCCTGACCGTGTGAGGCGGGTGCTAATTCAGCAGGGCCATCGCACATTTCCCTCAGGAGCAGGACGTCCCCATGTCCCCACAGCCCGGGGACACTGGTGACAGCAGACCCTGTCCCTCTCTGCCCACACCCGGCACCATTAAGGCCCCGTGGCTGCCGGCCACCCCTGTGGTGAGGTTTCTCCTCAGGGCACGAGAGGGATGGCAGTGCCCTGCAGGCTGGCAGGGTCCCAGTCCCATGTCACCTGGGAAGTTTGGGGGGTTTTCTGACATCTGTGGGGTTTTTTTCCCAGTTTATCCCCATTTATTCAGGAAGTGACTGCTTGTGCCTCATGGTATGTCCAGCAGAGACATCACATCACAGAAGTGGTCAACTGGGCTGGGCCACAACCCTTCAACTGGCTTGAGAAGTCTGTGATGATTGTGAAACCAGTCAGTGCCCCAAGCCCAGAGCCGGCTGCCAGTGGGGAAAACACCTTCCAGCTCATCAGCCTGTACAGAGCATGGGGTGACACATGGCCAGGGACTGACTGTAGGACATGCTGGCCAGCGGGTAACACTCGCAGACTGCACGAGATCCAAGGAAATGGAGCTGAGCCGTGCAGTCCTGAGCAGAGATGGTCCGTCCCCCGTCAGGAAGCTGGCCAGCAGCCCGGGCGGGTTGATGGAAGCACAGCACATCTCCGAGCTGCTCAAATCCACCAGAAATACATCGGGCTGTGGCGACGCTGGTGTCACCACCAGCACAGTGACGCTGTTCCCAAGAACAGCCCCTGCACAGACACTGAGAGAGAGGAGGAAGAGGCACCTGGAATCAGGCGCTTTCCCAACCCCAGCAGCAGAAGCTCTCCTGGTGACGTGTTTTTCCCATTCCCCTTTCTCCGTCAGTGTCCTTGGTCTGTGTTGTCCCCTCCTGTCAGAAAGGGCACCTCTGAGAGAGGGAATATTTGTGACGGAAAGCGTTACCAGAGGGAACGCAGTGTTTGCATACACCAGGCTGTATTGGGTACCCTGAACAAGAGGCCTTACTCAGAGTTGCTTAAATTTTATGTGCTTGCTACCCCTGGGAGAGGATGTATTGTTTACCGGGAACCATCAGCCGCAAGACTGCTTCTCATGACCCCCTGCAGGCCCCACAAAGGCTTCTCATCACCCCCAAGGACACAGGGGACATTTATTGTCCATGCAAGTGTTTCTCATCAAATACAAGGACAGATTGGACACATCAGACAGGTCAGGCTGTCCTTCAAACAGTCAGCAAGGAACTTCTAATCAGGAGCTACGGTCCTTGGAGAGGAGAAACACCCTGGAACATGGAAGCTCATTAAAATTGTTTTACTTAAATCAGTTTAAGAACCTGCCCGGACACAGACCCTCACCCTTTGAACTGGCGCAGACAATTAAAACCCCACTGTCACTTTAAATCAGAGCGAGCACGTCACTCCCCGCTGAGGGGTACAAGCGATAAGTAATTAACCAATACTCACTGCAGTAAAGGTGTAACCATGTAGTCTGGGGTGTATGAACACTCCGAAGTTCTTTTGTGCCGAGTGCTTGACCTGCGGACTCTTCCCCTGCGCGGGATAAAGCAGTATCTCCTCTCCAAACTCACCTTGGTCTCCAGAGTCTTTATTTCAGGTGTCACACTCCCGTGCAGGGCTCCACACTCCGTGCGAGAAGAGCAGCGGGGTCTTGGCGAGGCTGCTCCTCGGAGCGCGCCTTTCCCCCGAGCAGAGGAGTCGCCCCAGGGAGGTCCCTGTCCCCGCCTCTGGAATAAAGAGGGAACAGCCTCTGCTCAGGCTTCAGCAGGACGGCCGCTGCGCCTCAAGTTATTCCCAGGACGCTCTGCACAGGCGGGAAAGGTTTCTCCGTTTGCTGTCGGCGGGAGAAAGGCACCTCAGTGAGGGAGAGATTTAAATCTCAGCCCACGGCCGAGGAGAGGGAGCAGCACCAGCACCCCCAGCTGTGTGTCTGGCCAGGCAGGAGCTCCCGGCACTCCCTGAGTTGCTGCGGGGGGTGTCCAGCTCCTTACCGCGTCCCGGGATGGGCCCTGCAGGAACGGCACGGCCAGAGCACCGGCAGGACAAACGGACAGCTCGGAGGGGTCCAAATCTGGAAATGCGGAAACTTCAGATTCCAGACATTTTTAATTCAACATCCTGGCATTTCAAAATACAGCACTTTCAAATTCAGACTGCCGACATTCCAAAACCCGGACAGCTCAGATTTAGAATTCAGAAAATTCAAATCTAAAGTTCAGAGATTTCCAAATTTTGAAAGTCAGAAATGTCAAATTTCAGAAATGTCCAGTTCAAGATGCGGACGTTTCAAAATTTGTCATTTTCAAATTCAAAATTCCAACATTCCATAACCCAGACATTTCAAATTTGGAATTTGGAAAATTCAAATCTAAAGTTCTGAGGTTTCCAAATTTCCAAATTCAGAAATTCCAAATGTGTCCTGGCACCCCCACACCCCCCAGACTCCCCCAGGACCCCCAGACCCTCCAGACCCCTCCACAACCCCCCCAGAACCCCCAGACCCACCCCTAGGACCCCTCCTGGCACCCCTAGAACACTCCCAGGATCCCTAGAGCCCCCCCAGACCCCTGCCATCCCCCCCAGACCCCTCCAGGACCACCCCCAGCACCCCCAGGACACCCCCAGCACCCCCTGAGGATTCCCAGAGACCCCCAGACCCACCGTGGTACCCCAAGACCCCCCCCCCCCAGGAACCCCCTGGCACCTCCAGACCCCCCCAGGCCCCGCCCCAGCTCACCCTGACCAGGGCGACCATGCGCTGCCCCTCCTCCCGCAGCTGCTCCTGCCGCCGCCCCTCGGCCTCCTGAGAAGGGGTGAGGGCGAGGGGGGGGTCAGTCGCCCCCCCAAAGGCCGGGGGGTGTTGGGGGGACGCAGGGGGGTTCGGGGGGGCAGGGAACCCCCCCAGAGCGGTGACAGACATCACAGACGCACCCCGAGCCCTGGTTGCAGAAGGTGCAGTGGGGTCACTACCAGCTCTGCAGTAAAAAAGAGGTGGGGGGGTCAGGGCTTGGGGTCACCCCCAAAACTCGGGGACCCCCCCAGGAAGGGCGGGGACCCCCCAAACTGACCTGGGGGCTGGGGGGGCCATTGGCGAGGGGGGGGGCAGTCGCAGACCCCGCAGAGGACGCTGGGGCCGGGGTTCAGGAAGGTGCGGGAGGCGCAGGCACAGCCCCCACCTCGCTGCTGGTGTTGGGGGGCAGCTCCAGAGTCGGGGGGGGCCCTATAGCGCTGGAGAGGAAGAAAAGAGGGTGAGGGACCCTATAGATCCCCGTAATCCCCCATAGGGGATCGGGGGGGTTGGGGGGGCTGTACCCTGGGGTCCCCCCATGGGGCTGGCTGGGGGGTCCGCCTGGAGGAGGTAGGGGGCGGGGGGACACTCTCAGGATCTATAGGGGCTCTATAGGGGCCCTACAGACCCACATGTGACCCCAGGAGCCCCCCCCCCAGGCCCTTCAGCCCCTCTACAGACCCTCCAGCCCCTAGGGACCCCCCAGCACCCCCTATGGCCCCCCCAACCCTACAGATGCCCCATAGAGCACTCACAGCCCCTACAGAGCCCCCCTATAGCACCCCCAGCCCCTACCGAGCCCCTCTACAGCCCCCCCAGCCCCTATAGAGCCCCCCCCAGCCCCGTACCTGTGGGCCTTCCCCATCTGTTATTGGCAGCGAATCAGCCACCAGCAGCCCCTGGGGGCAGGAAGAGGAGCCGCTCCCAGTTCACAGCAGTACAGACCAGTATGAACCAGTGACACCCCCACTCCGCCCCTCCCTGTACATCCCTGGGCACCCCCAGTATAGCTCAGTGCCCCACCCACCCCTCCCAGTGCAGCCCAACCTCCTCCCAGTCCCTCCCAGTATAGCTGTGTGCTCTCCCCAGTCCCTCCCAGTTCCCCCCAGTCCCCGCTCACTTCAGCCCCCCCGCCAGGATGTCAGTGAAGAACTGGGGTTTCGGTGCTGGTTCTTGGGGGGAGGGCAGGGGGAGAGTCAGAGTCCTCCCAGTGCATCCCAGTACATCAAAGTGTCCCTCAGCACGTCCCACTGCCCCTCCCAGTACTCCCCAGTATGGCCCAGTGCCCTGCAGTATGTCCCAGTAACCCTCTCAGTTAGCAAAATACTGGGATGCTAGAGAGGGAAATTGGGGTTCTGTGGGGTATATATTGGGGTGATACGGGAGGATTGGGGTCCTTGAGGTTTTGGGGTCCTGCGGGTTTTGGGGTACCTGCACGGTGTTGACGGTGCCGCAGCAGACGGGGTTCCCGAAGTGGACGGTGTGGCAGTGCCGGGGGGGCCGGGCTGCAGCAGGTTCCAGCCGTACTTCTCCAGGGTGCTGAGCGCCGTCCGCAGCCCCCCCAAACCCTGTGGCTGCCCCCTGGCACCTGGGGGGGGACAGGGAGGGTCGGGGGAGCCCCCAAACCCCCACCGCACCCCCACATCCCCCCACTCCCCCTCCCACCGCCCCCCACACCTCATTCCCCTGTATTTTGAGTGCCCCCCTCCATTTTGGGTGCCCCCTCGTAATTTTGGGTGTCCCCCTCCTGCATTTTGGGCCCCCCCTCCACCACACCAGGCACAGGCTGTCACACAGCAGCTGGGCCCCGTCCAGGTGCTGACACTTGTCTCGGGGGGGCCGGGGGACCCCCAAAATCGGGCTCAGCTCAGCCAGCATCGCCTCCCCGGGGTCCTGGGTCAGAGCCACCTCCAGTGCCGCACGCAGCGCCCCGAGATTGGGCGGGGGGGCCCCTCGCTGCCCCCCAGGGTTCGGGGGGACCCCCCCTGGGTCGGGGCGTGCCCCCTCGGAGCGGTCCGCGATGGGGGGGCACCCCTGGGAGGACCCCGTGGTGTGGGGGGAGCCCTCAGGATCTCGGGGGGCCCCTCAGAGGCCTCCGGGATGGGGGGGCCCCCCCGGGGTGTGTGTGGAGCCCCCTCCGCCGGGACGGGGGCACTGGGCTCGGCCTCTTCCACCATCACCTGAGGGGTGAGAAACGGGGAGGAAAAGGGAAATTTGGGGGGGGTGGGGGGGGTGATGGCGAAAATAACGAGTTAACGGGGCAGCGGTGACTCTAATGGGGGCGCACCCCTCACCTGGGGTCCCCGAGGGGTCCTGTCCCCCAAAACCCCCCTGGTGGGGGGGATCCCAGTGGGGGGGGGGTCCCATCCCCCGTTCCCAAGTGCCCTGTCAGGGGGGTCCCCGGGAGGGGGGGGAACGGGGGTGCGTGAGGGTCCGGGGGTACCAGGGAGAACTCGGGGACCCCCGTCCCCAGCGCGGGGGGTGCCGCGGGGAGGGGGCGCCCAGCGGGAAGCCCCTGCCTACCTCAGGGGCTGGCGGGGAGGAAGGCGGGGAGAGGAGGGGGGAGAGGAGGGGGGAGAGGAGGGGGGAGAGGAGGGGGGAGAGGAGGGGGGAGAGGAGGAGGCAGCGGCGGCAGCGCCCGCCCCGACCGGCGCCGCCTCCACAACGACAGCGGCGGCGGCTGCTGAGGGGAGGAAAGAGCCTTCCCGCCCTGCCGCCGCCCGCCCCCGAACGGGCTGCCCTCACCCGCCATGGCGGCCGCGGCGTCGCTCCGCACCCCCCTCCGCGTCCTGCGCATGCACCCCGATGGCCCCGCCCCTGCCCTGGCAATACCCACACTCCCCATGGCGGCCTCGGCGTTGCTCTGCACCTATCCTCCGCGTCCTGCGCATGCGCCCTACTGGCCCCGCCCCTGCCCTGGCAATGCCCACACTCTCCATGGAGGACGCGGCGTCGCCGGACCCGCCCCTTCGCGCCTGCGCGGAGCCGCCTCCCTTTAGTCTCGCCCCTT
Organism: Strix uralensis; assembly: GCF_047716275.1. Classification (NCBI taxonomy): domain Eukaryota; kingdom Metazoa; phylum Chordata; class Aves; order Strigiformes; family Strigidae; genus Strix; species Strix uralensis. Next base: position 30,744,863 of record NC_133980.1, on the reverse strand, counting down.
CTCCCCGCTCCCCTCAGGGCCACCATGATGGCGGCGGCGGCCCCGCGGCTCTGGCCGCTCCTCCGGGCCCTGCGGGCTCAGGTGAGGCGGGAAGGCGGGTGGGGGGGCGGACCTCGGGGGTGGCCTCACCCCGCCCGGGGGGTGTGAACACGGCGGCTCGGGGGGGGGGTTGGGGTCCTCCCTCCCCTCTTCCCTTCCTCCTTGTCGCCGTTCCCTTCCCCGTCCTTCCCGGGGGGCACCGGGGGCCGGGATGTCCCGGCGAGCGCCCCGAATGCGGGTCGCGCGGATTCAGCCCCCCCGCAGGCCCGGCGCTGGCGGAGCCGCTGGAGGCGGGGGGGTGCGGGCAGGCGGGCGGTCTCGCACTGCTCACGCACCAGCGGTGGCAGCGGGGCCAGGCGGGGCCCAGCGTCCCTGGGGGGCGACGGGGGGGTCAGGGGCAGCCCCCAGGGAGCCCCCCCACACCTGCCCCGAGGCAGCCCCCACAAATCCCCACCACATGAACCCCCACAGGGACGTTTCACGGACCCACAGAGACCGCCCTGGCCCCACAGAGACACCCCAACCCACAGCCACCCCCCCGATCCCATAGATCCCCCCTCAGCCCCACAGAGATCTCCCCCAACCACCCAGAGACCCTCCCCCAGTCCCACAGAGCTCCCCCAACCCCAGAGACCTCAGCCACCCAGAGAACACCCCAGCCCCACAGACTCCCACAGAGACCCCCTCCAACTCCCCAGATCCCCCCTCAGCCCCACAGAGACCCCCCCCAGCCCCACAGAGCGCCCCCCCGCTCACCAACAGCCATGGCCCCCACCAGGGCAGCCCCACGTGGAGGTGCAGGAACCGGAGGAAGTTTTGCACCAGCCCCGCGGGGGTGTAGGCCCCCAGCCCCAAATGCTCCATCCGCTCCTCCCCCTCCACACCCACGGCGGGGAGGGGGAGGGGGAACCGAACCCACAGCAGGGGGTTCAGACTCACGGTGGGCTCTGTTCACCCCACGGTGGCTATGGGGGGTGGGGAGGCTGCCTGGGAGGGGGAGGAGAATGGGAGTTATAGGGGGGTCTGACCCACAGCCCCCCCGAACCCCCACCCTGCCCCGTGGTGCCCCCCAGAACCCCCAATCTGCCCCCCAGAGCCCCCAATGTGCCCTCCCAAAATCCCTGTCCTGCCCCATGGCCCCCCCAGAGCCTCCAATCTACCCCCCAGCCCCCCCAATCTGCCCCCCCCCCCCCCCCCCCGAACCCTCCGTCCCCCCCTCACCTGGGCACTGGCGGTGGCGAGGGTGGGTTCAGGACGTGGGGCCCAGCCCCAGGGGGGGTCTCCAGGCCCAAAGGGGCCCCCGCAGCGTCGGGGGGGTGGGGGGCAGGGGGGGGCATGTGATGTCACATCACATCATCGCCTCCCACCCCAGGGGCAAAGCCCTCCCTCCGCAGAGCCCCAGCACGGCCGTGACGTCACCATGGAGGGCAACACTCATAAGGGAGAAGTGGCAGAGGAGCGTGACACCACTGCCGGCCGTGATGTCATGATATACTTTAAAAAAAAAAACAAAACACCACAGGAAATGACCCCTACTAGGTCCTGCCCCTCGTCACTGCCTCTACCTGGCTTGTCCTTGAGGTATGGTGGGACGGGGCGGTTTGGGCAGGACCTACAGGAATGTTTAGAAATGGAGAATATGGAGGGTTTTGGTAGGACCTACAGGAATATGCAAAGTTTGGCTATGGGGGGGTGGGTAGGACCTACATGAATGTGTAGAGATGGGGAGTATAGGGGAGTTTTGGTAGGACCTACAGGAATGTTTAGAAATGGAGAATATGGAGGGTTTTGGTAGGACCTACAGGAATATGCAAAGTTTGGCTATGGGGGGGTGGGTAGGACCTACATGAATGTGTAGAGATGGGGAGTATAGGGGAGTTTTGGTAGGACCTACAGGAATGTGTGGGGTTGGGGCACACAGAGGGGTTTGGGTAGGACCTACAGAAATGCAGGTGGCACCAGTGCAGTGAAGGTAGAATCCAGCTCTTGGGGTCACCACCCCTGAGAGCCCTGTGCAGCCCAGGGACACGGAGGCTGCTGCAGGCACAGAGCAGGAGATGGGCTGGGGCAGCTCTTGGGCTGCATGTGAGGGGCGGTCACTGCAGGGAGTTGCAGAGGTTTGGGGTTTTTTCTTGGGGTGTGGGAACAGTTTCCGTGTGTTCCAGACACCCAGTGCCCCCTGCTTAGAGTGACAAACATTCTCCTTCCCATCAGCTCCTCAGTGATGCATCGAACCAGCAGCTGCTCACCAACAGAATTCAGATTTCCTGGGCGAGGTCGCGGGAGAACTGGAGGTAAGAAAGGCTCCACTTCCTGCGCTGCTCCAGAGTCATTCGCAGCTCTGCTCTTTTTTCCCTCGGGGAAAGCAGAGCCTGGGGCAGAGGGTAAAACTCTGCAGGCGTGGGAAGCTTGGCCTTGTGCTGGTGACCCACGGGGTTTGTGTGCTGCTGGTGTCTGGGGTGGAAGGGCTGAGGTGGGGACCCTCTGAAGAGCCCACGCTGCCCCAGACCCAATCTGACAGACCCACAGCAGAGTGCAGCTGTTGCTTTCGTACTTCTCGGCAGCTCTTTGTCCTGATCCTTCCCAGAGCTTTGACCTGCAGGAGGAGGGTGACAGTCTGTCGGGGGAAGAGGAGCTGCCCTGAAGAGAAGCCCCCGTCTGCCTCAGCCCTGCACCCTGGGACTGTTCTTCCCTCTGCTCTGGATCTCTGGGGCTACTCAGAGCTGCCCTTGGCAGAGTGAATCTTCTCAGGCCCCGAGAGCTCTGGTGATGTCGTTACTGCAGGTTTCTTCAAGGCAAAGCTGGTCAGGAGAGAGAAGCCATGTTTGGGCCTGCAGGGCAGGGTCCTGCCAAGATGCTTTAATGGTACCTACTGGAGAGAACAATCACTAAATAACTTTTTGTATAAAGCTTTGAGCTCGCGTGCTGCTGCCCTTCTGTCAGCAGGCAGCCCAGTTACTGTCCAGTGCCAGTCCAGCTGCCAGCCCTCGCCATCGCCTTCACAGCCAGCGCTGCCTCTGCCCATCGTGATCTCTGCTGCAGAGTTTCTCTGGGTTTCCTTCCCCGTTCTGTCAGGGAGCAGCCAGGGCACTGCTGAGCACGGGGGATTTCTCCTTTCAGTCCCACTAGAGCTGAATCTGGGGGACTCACCCCAGGAGGTTTCTCCTGTCATGCAGTTTCAAACTGTGAGTTGCTGTCAGCCATTTACCTTACTTGGCTGTAAGCTTCCCTCAATGTGCAGGGTATGCCCTGACCTACTAGTTAATTCTTGAAGCCTTTTGGCTGTTCCATATGTTTCTTCTTATCTCTGAGGAGAAAATAGCCTCACTCCTCAACCCGTCAAATGGACCCATTGCTCAACTATCAGGATGTGTCCCGATCCCAAAGTGTCAGATGGGTGATTTGTCCCCAGCAAAGATGTCATCTTTCCTGCCAGCTTTTACTGCTGCACCATTAACGTGCTTCAGAAGTGAGTCAGCTGATAAAGATGGTGGTGTGAGTATGATCTCTTTCTTGATCCTTTTGCAGAGATGTGTCTGAGCTGAAGGCAGAGCAGATGAGGCGTTCTGGCTCTGTACTTGTAAACTGCTCCCACCTGAACTCTGGTGTGCAGCTCTGGGAGCCCGTCAGCCTGGGCAGACCTGTCCTAAAGGGTCAGGCACAGCAGCAAGCGGAACAGGAAACAAGCCAGAAGACTTGGGAAGTGATGCCCTTACAAGTCAAGGGGGACCTGGAGAAGAAGGAGCTTCAGGACAGGTGAATGTGTTTTAAACTTTGCTGTTACCAACATTACCTTTTGTGGCTGCTTCTTGGATTCACAGGCGGGCTGTGTTCACATTTAAAACCCACCCGTTCTGCACAGCCTTGTTTCTGTCCCTAGCCAAGCTATGGCCTTCAACAGCACAGGTAGAAAAACACGTCTGACCGACAGAAGCTTTTGTAAGACAAGACTGGAAAAGAGATCACAGTGTATTACAGTGTTTTTGCTGTTACCTGATTGTTGGTGAGAAGTTGAGACCAGCATAAAGAGAGCTGTGTCTCTTGTACAGCCCTTGGTACCCCCAGGGCTGTGCAGAGGAGTTGGGAGGGATTTGCCCAGGGCCATCCTAAGCCCCTCTGTACTGACAGTTCCTTACCAGACTGAGTGCAGAAGTCCTTTGGGGCAGGAAGGGCCATTTTGCAACATCAGGCATGTTAACCTGTAGAGATGAACGCTGCCTTTGCTGTATTTTCTGGGCTGAACTTTCTCTGCTGTGCTTCTGGGAGCTGCTTAGCTCCTCAGCGGGTGCTGGTGTGCGATGCTTTTGGAATGGCACGTGGACCTTCTCTTCTCAGGGGGACGGAGCTCTCAGCCTTGCTCGTGCAATCTCAGAAGCAGAACGAGGAGAAGGAGAAGACAGTGAAAACACTTAACGACACTGTGGAGATTCTAGTATGTTTTACCTTTATTTGGGAGATGGCCCAATGGTTGCTCTCCAGCTTTAGCACAAAGGGGTGTGGTTTCCTCAAGAGAAAGAGCGGTGAGGACGCTGACTGTGTGGGAGCATCAGGCACGTGTGAGTCAGCCCAGGGGCAGGCAGTGGCGGGGGAGCTGCAGACAGTTCCGGGGGTTGCACCAGTGCTATTCTGCCTGTGACTAAATCTCTAGGGATCAAAGTTCCTTGGAATTGACAGCTTCATAGCAGCCTGTGAAAACCAGCTGTTGGTCTTTCTCTTCTTAGTTTTAGCAAAGAAGGAATTCAATAGATGTGGGAAGGGATACACTGGAATCACTAGGGCTGAGGTTTATCAGCACAACGATGCTGCTGAGGCTGGGAATGCTGCAGAGGGGAGCAGCTCTTCCCCACCCACCCTTTGCTTATTCTATTCTCAGGAAGCAAGTCGGTTAGAGAAAGAATATGAAGCTTCATTGACTAAAAGTGTCAAAGAAGAGAATCTTTCCCTCCAAAAGCTGATAAAAGATATAACAGAGGTGAGTACAGAGTTGGGACCACATCCCTGTAATTTGATTTAAAAGTACTTGAGGAAGGCAAATGACTGGCCCAGGGAATAGATATATATGTTTTATACTGTCTGTGTTAACTGCTACTGGCTGTTTAATTATTATACCACTTTTCTGACATCAAACCTGCTCTAACTTCTGAGTTGGCTGTCCTGTGACACTTGAGCTAAGTCACTAGAAGTTTCCGTACCTTTGCCTTTCCTGTAAGGTCTCTATTTGACTGTGCTTTGAGTTGGCTACTTGACATTTGTGTTCTAGTGTTGCCTGGAGGCTTCTCCCACCTCCTTGAGCAATGACTCTCTTGTTCTTTAGATTTTTATAAAAGGTCACTGACTGAATCAATGCGCTTGCCAACTCTGCTCCTTCACTCTGCATTCACTGACCATTATTATCTCCCCAGAATTGCAACTGATCTAACTGTTTAGGGCTAACTTTAGCTTAGTCCTAAACCTCACTCTAGGGAGGGGGGTTTAATCATCAGATGTTTTACACAGCTTCTCACAAAGTCAGTTCTTTCCCCTTATGTAGTCATTTTTATCCTCTTGTGCTACTGCTCAGAATAAACATTAGCTTTTTCATTGCTGTTTTCCAGTATTCCTCAGCTTCCTTCTTCCCTGGGTAGCATTAATATTTCCTTTCATTGCTATTTCCAGTGTTGACCTGGTGCTCCTCATCTCCGTGGCTCTAAGAAGCTGAAGGAGACTAAAATCATTCATGAGAGCTTCAAGAAACTGAGCGTTCAGGCAGCCTCCAGCCACTTCACACTTGTTTCTTCTTGTTTGTAGTAGCTGTATTCAGAAACCCCTGGAGCACTTGTGACCGCAGGGACAAAACTTCTTTGTTGACTGAAGAAATGAGAGAATTGAGTTTTTAATGACTCTAGGGTGAAGTGGGAGAAAAAGGAGAAATAGACAAAGAAAATCAAGTAGAATGAGCAGAGAGTAACAGCTTGATGTGGGCTTTCAGGTGGTGTTAGATGAATGTGCCAGCGTGGTCGCTGACAGCTCCCAGCAGGCAGAGTCTGGCAACGTCCTTTCTTGTCAGAGCTCCGTTGATGCAGAGCGTGCCTTTGTGTTGGTTCAGGAAGCGCTGGCAAGGAGGAGAGGAGCAGCACAGGTGAGAATTTCTCCTTGCCTTCACCACTGGCCGCAGGCTCAGCTGCTGATGCCTTGCTTATCTTGAAACCTTTCCATTCCCTTAGCCAGTTTCTTTCTAGCCATCCCACTCTTGGTACTCTATCACCTCACCAGTCTCACCAGCTCTGTGTTCTGCTGCTTTTCTCTCTTTGATCTCCACCCCCTCATCACAACTTTTGCCTTCAGGTGAGCTGTCTCGCTGCTTGCTTCTCTCACAGCTATCAGGAGCCATCTTCCCTGCTCCTTATTGCTGTTTGTGCTTTTCCCTGCCCATTCCTTGCAGGCCCTAAAAGAAGAGCTCTCTGCCAGGCAGGACTCTATCAGTTTCCTGCTGCACCAGCACAGGCAGCAGGAGGAGAAGTGCCGGAAGCTGCAGCAAAGCCTCGAGCAACTGGAGCAGGAATGCCAGACGGCCAGCAGCCACCAGCAGCACCTGCAGTCTCTGGTAGAAGCACTCAGAAGGTGAGTGTTCCCTCCTCCTCCTGCGGTCTGGAGGCAATCTGCTTCCAGTTCTGGCAGTTCAGAGCTGTTACGGGCAAAGAACTCACCTGCCCTCCCCATGTATGCCCCTGTTTGGCACTTCAGCATCCTCCTGTCACTGCTTTTCCTGCTCTACTGTGAATCCTAAGGCTGTCTCGGAGACTCAGAGCGATGTTGGAATACAAGACGCCTCCCTCTCGATGTGCTGCTTCTCTGAATTCTGTTCTTTGGGGGCCCTTTCCTAGCCACGGCTTCTCAGTGAATGAAGGCAAAAGCCTGCCTGCCTTCCTCTGTCCCTCTCCAGTGACCTTGTGAGGGGAAGGGCAAGTTCTTCCTTACCGTGCTGCCCACAGCGCCAGCCTGGAGTGACTGGAATGGCATCCGTGACTCTTCAGGCCTGTTCATTCTTCTGACTGAGCCTTGTCTCTGCAGTGACCGTGCAAACCTCGAGAAAACCAGGGCAGAGCTACAGCAACAGCTTGAAGAGACGGAGCAAGAAGCCTCGCGTCTGCATCAGAGTAACACTGAGCTGCAGCTGAGGGAAGATGCAGCCCAGGGGGAGAGGGTGGAGCAGCAGCAGAGGATGGAGAGAGCACGTCGTGACCAGGAGCTCCTGTGAGCATTAAAGCTTCCTCTGGGCAGGGGTGGGTGCTGCCGGACGGTGGGAGGCCCCCCTAAAAGAATGGATTTTGTCTGCTCAGCGTGTGTAGCACAGACTGGTGAAGGGAGCACGTGGGCAGGTCTGGCTCCCTGCTGACACACAGCAGAGCTGCCTCCTTGTACTTTCTTTATGGCCCTTGAAAAAAATCATTCCAAAGCTGACCGGAGTAGTTGATGACAGGCCTAAGGTGAAACAAGAGAGGTTCAGGCTGGATTTAAGGAGAACAAAAAATGGAACCATGAAGGCAATCCTGCAGCAGAACAGGTTGCTCGAAAGGTTGTGCAGATTCCATCCCTGGGAATTTGGAAGCCCCAAGTGGATCGAGCCTTGAGCAACCTGGACTGATCCCATAACTGACCCCAGGTGCTTTGAGTGAAGATTGGGCTAGAGGCCTCCTGGGGTCCCTGCCAGCCTGAATCATCCTGTCATCTTATGGTTATTGGATTGGAAATTCATACAGATCTCCCCACATAGATTGCAGGCTCCTTCATTGTTTTGTTGCCACAGGCAAGAATAATGGAGAGAATGTTAATCTGGACTTTAAAAGTCTGTCTTATGCAAAGAAGAACTTTGGAAAGTCTGGTATCTAATGTATCAAAAAGGAGAGAGAGAGCTAGCAGGCAGGAAGCTGTTGAGAGCACCTGAACTTTTTGGAAACCTGTGATTTCTGGAAGCTTGTTTTACTTTCTCAATGATGAATGTTTCACCTGGGTCAGTGACAAAGACTGATGCAGCGCTAGGCAGGAAATTGCAGCATTCTTTGGGGGTAAATAGAAAGCTGTTGCAAATCGTTCAAACTGCCATATCTCAGAAATAGTATGTAATCTTGGTTTTGGAAATGAGAATGTTTTTACATTAAAAACTTGTTTGTCTTTCCCCTTCTTGTAGGCTGAAGGACTTAGCCGCACTTGAAGAAGAACATTCTTTATTAGAGAGTGACCTGGTAGTTGCAAGAGAGACACTGGAAGAATCGCACCTTCAGAGGGATCTGCTGAGGCAAGAGAAGCATGAGCTTACCATGGCCCTGGAGAAGGTATGGTCACCTTATTCCTAGCAGAACTTGTGGGAGAGGGAGTTGTGATAGCAAGACCAGCACAGGTGCCGTTTCTGTCAGTAGAAGACAGTGACAGTGTTGTTCTCCTCCTTGGAAAAGGGAGATCAGACCACACAGGCTCCTTGGTGCAGTCAGTCCCCACATGGTTATTGGGAGCGCTGGGCTGGGGGTGTGTCAGAGACACCAAAGGGGATCTGGAGTCGCTGCTTAAAGTCAGGGATTTTCTTGTCTTTGCTTTCATGTTGTTCTTTTGTCTCTTCAGGCAGAGCAGTCAGTAGCAGAGTTGAGAGGGGCTCAGAATAAGCTGAGTGCTGAAGGAGCTGTTCTACACGTTGCAGCAGCGAATATGAGCAGTGTCAGTGAAGCTCTTGCACTGGATAAAGTGCGACTGAACAAACTTGTGTCGCAGGTGAGCAGTTGCCAAAGATCTTGCCAAGTGTTCGTCTGCAGCTGCTGCTGCTTTTCAGACTTCTTGCCTTCAGACGTATGACTGCCTGAATATGGAAATGTTCCTTTTTCTGTCGAAGCCAAACCTTCTCCGTGGTAAATCTCACTGTATTTCATTTCCTCTGTGCTTCTGTGACTGCAGCTGGAGCAAGAGAATGAAGTTCTGTCGGGTAAAGTGGCTGAGCTGGAGAGAGTAAGGATCTCTGACCAGGAGAAGCTGAGCTTGTGTGAAAGAACAAATGAAGAGCTCGGTGCAGAGAAAGCCCACCTGGAGCAGCTGCTGAAGAAAGTGGAGGAGCAACGGGAGGGGCTGCAGGTAGAGCTGAGGATACTGGCAGAGGAGAAGGCAGAAACCAAGAGCAGCTCAGTCAGGTGAGACCAAACACCTGGTGCTTTCCGGGTGGGCTTTTGGCTGCTCGGCTCGGTGAAGCTCAGTCTGTTGGATTCTGGGGTGGTTTTGTCAAGGAGACACTTGGTAGTGCTGGAGGTCAGAAACTTTGTTTACTGCCTTTTGGAAATGTGTTGGTGGCTGGCAGAGCTGTTCTGCAATTCTCTCAGTTGTCCTCTGCTGCTACAGATGACTTCAATCCACCTGCCTGTGGTGGCCTCTTTTTTGGCTTTTGATAAGCTGCAGAGAGATGATTTGTCTTGCCCATGAATCTGATGAGGCTGCTACTCTCCCATGTGGCAAAAGAAGCAAACAGCGTAGCTCTTCACCCTTTTTCTGAGTCAAAAAAACCTGGGGTTGCATGTTTCTACTTACGCTTTTTCTTGCGAATCTGCAACTTTCAAAACTCCATTTGTTGGAGCCTGGAGAGTGGAACAAAGCTGCAGGTCAGTGTCTGCTGTCTTGTACTGCTAAGAACGGGAATGAGATCCTGAAATTGTTGAAATTGTATTTTAAGACATACATGTAACTTTGTGGCTGGAAATATGCCTGGGGAAAAAGGACCTGGAGGTGCTGGTCAGCAGCTGGCAGGTTATGAGCTGGCAGTGTGCCCAGGTGGCCAAGAAGACCAATGGCATCCTGGCTTGTGTCAGAACTAGTGTGGCCAGCAGGACTAGGGCAGGGATTGTCCCCCTGTGCTCAGCACTGGTGAGGCTGCACCTTGAATACTGTGTTCACTTTGGGCCCCTCACTCCAAAAAGGCCATTGAATGACTCGAGCGTGTCCAGAGAAGGGCAACGGAGCTGGTGCAGGGTCTGGAGCACAGGTCTGATGGGGAGCGGCTGAGGGAACTGGGGGGGTTTAGTCTGGAGAAGAGGAGGCTGAGGGGAGACCTCATGGCCCTCTACAACTCCCTGAGAGGTTGTAGCAATGTGGGTGTCGGTCTCTTTTCACATTAACAAGCAATAGGATGAGAGAAAAAGGACTCAAGTTGCACCAGCAGAGGTTTAGGTTGGATATTAGGAAAAATTTCTTCATGGAAAGGGTTGTCAGGCCTTGGAACAGGCTGTCCGGGGAAGTGGTTGAGTCACCATCCCTGGAGGTATTTAAAAGCCATGTCGATGTGGCGCTTAGGGACATGGCTTAGTGGAGGGCTTGGCAGTGTTGGGTTAACAGTTGGACTTGATGATCTTAGAGGTCTTTTCCAACCTAAATGGTTCTATGATTCTGTGAGCTGTTAGAGCCTCTTCAGGCTTTGAGGAAGATGAGAAATAGGTGATCACACAAGACTTTTCACTCTGGACTAACTGATTTTGATACCCTGGAAAAAGAGCTTGGGAGAATCATGTCACTGAAGGAGACCAGGGAGTTTGTCATCATTTAAATGTCAGTTTCATAATGTATAATCTTGGATATTATGGGATAACTTTGAGAGAATTGTTTGTTTTTGATGGTCTGTTCTCTGTTAGATGGTCAGTCTTGGAGTCCACGGTATGTGGTGTTATATTGAAGAAAAGCAGAGGTGTTATATTGAAGAAAAAAGCTAAAAAAACATGGTTAATCTTCAAGTTTGAATACCAGCAAGGTATATTAGACAACTTCTTTGTGTAAAACAAGCAAATAGTGTTGTTGACATGAACTACTGTAGGAATAGAGTCTACCATCTCTTTGGCCGCATCAGCCAGACTTCAATAAATCACCCCAAGGGCTGTTTCCCTGCTCAGCATCACCTCATTGCAGCCAATGCACTTGGATCTTTTTCTTTTTTTCCAGAAGGAGAAACCACGTGTATTTTCACTTTCTTCAGCAAGCAAAGTTGCTTTTGCTCAAACTTTTCTGAAAATTTCCAGCACTGGGATAGATTCTGATAGAATTCCAGTTTGCAAGGTGGCAGATCTGGAAGGTGCCGTATTTTTGCGTGCAAACACGTAGTCTGGTGTATTTATGTTTGCTGTGAAGGGGCTGTGTGGTCGCAGGCAGCCCAGCGTGGCCTTACTCATCACTTCCAAGTTAACAGTCCCAGTGCCTTTTGGCAGCCCAGGGTATTAGCGTGGTATGGAGCAGATGCTCTTAAACTTCCAGCCCGCAGTACAGGAGCTCTTTCTCCTCCAGCTGAGGCAGAAGTGGCACTGGCTGGCTCTGCACAGAACTCCAGAGAAAGGGCTCTAACTGCCTTTTGTTCTGCTTTCAGGTTTACCGCCAGCAAGAGTCAGCTCGCAGCGGTCTGGAGCAGCTGTGCCAGGAGTCCTCTCGCCAGGGGCATGCACTGGCCACGGTGTCCAAAGAGAAGGAGTTCCTGGAGCATGAGGAGGCTGCCCTAGAGGTGCGCCTGGCAGCCCTGCAGCGGGACAGACAAGGCCTGTCAGAGCAGCTGGCAGAGGCCAGGTAAGGGCGGGGAGGAAACCCTAGGCAGGACATTATATAATGTCTGTAATTATAAAGGTGGTAATCATTCCACGAGGATTTATTGCATCCTGTGTGCTTTTCAAATGTTTTCACCTTCCACGGGCAGAAAATGAAAGAATCTTGAGCAAAATGAAAAAAAGTATACTATGATTTTAACGTTGTTTTCCTGACAGCTCAAACTAGCAAACATCTCCTGGGCCTCGGGCTCAGGTTTATGTCTCCCTGCACATTCCTGTGTGAAGTCCAAAGCAAGGCAGCTTGGCTCTGAATTGAGCAATAATTAAACCCTGCAGGCGTTTACTGAAACTGAAGTTTCTCTCTGGTTTTGGTTTCTTGTTCTATGCATTTGAACATAGATCTGTCCTTATCAAGTAGTTTGGCTGTCGATGGCTGTTCCATGCAGACGTTGTGAGTAGGACACTGCCATCTAGGGTGGAGCCAGAGGCTGGTGCTGCAGATCTCGAGGGCCTTCTGGTTGGAAGGTAACTCTTGTTACTGTGGTGCAGGACCCAGGGCTGGTTACTCCAGCAGCTGGGAAACCTCTTTTGAATCCTCACGTCTCTGAGGATTCTTGCCCATCACTGATGTCTGCGTCCTGTACTCCTTACCACCTGCTGTTTAGAGACAGATGTGGAGAAGTTACACAGAGAAGGAGCAAGATTCTGTCCTTCTGCCTTTCTAAGGTCATATGTGATAAGTTCTGCTCAGAAAAAAAAAATGGAGTTGTTTGTCATCCTTGTAGGTGTTTTTTAGAAGACTCCTGAACTTGCAGAGCTGTACAAATGATGTTTTAGACATTGTTTTTCATGTTTCTTGACTTTTACACTTTATTACTCCAGAGTATGTCGTTAGGATGGCTGATAAACACCCATTTTGACTCAGTGTTTCTTGAGAGCTGCTGCTTCTTCTGAGCTCCAGCTTCTCTTATTTGATCCAGCTGAGTTATGTTTGGTCAGTTATTGGGCTGTTACTAAAGTATTAAATGTTCATCTCCTTTTTAAAAATTTTTTTGAAAAGGGATACATTATTTTTTGAGAAGATAAATTAGTTCTGAAGAACCTTTGACAATAGATAAAAATTCAGCAACTGTTCTTGGCAGATGTTGTTCTCAAGAGCCTTTTGTTGTCACAGTTTTGGACTCGATCTTTTCTGTTCTGTTTTAGAGACTGATTCTGTTTATCCTAAAATGGAGCATATTTGCTTTGGACTGCCAGAGATTGGCACAATCAGAAATATGTGCTTGTTCTCCTTGAAGATACACCCTCCATTGTCCATCCAAGCAGTGAAATTCTACTGCTGTGGTTTTTATGGCACCCCCGTCCTAGCGAGGCAGTGCTGTGTGTTGTGGGAACCTGGCACGCAGGGCGCTGTGTTAGATCAGGGAGGTCACTTCAGCTCCTGGTTCCAGAACCCTCATGTCATACGCAGCAGTTGGTTGAAGTCTGTGGCTGTAAGAATTTGGCTCTGCAGTACTACAGCTTCCATTTTAGAGAGCAACAAGTCACTTGGGCTACTGCCTCCTTAGTTAGCAACACTTAGAGAAAAGCAGCAAGTTTTTCTCTTGAACTTTCAACAGTTGAAACTGAAGGCTGCCCGTCTCTCCTTTCAGTGGTCCTTGTTCAGATAAAATCTAGTTCAGATTTCTTACGAGTGCTGCTCCAAGCGAGAGATCCTACTGTATCATCTGATGTATTTCTTGAGTCCCTTTTAAATACAAGGAGTCTGGAAAGTTACTTACCTATAGCTACACTGTGAACAGCATTCAAAAAGTCACCCAGGGAAATAGTCTTGTTCTGTCCCCCTGCAGAGCAGCTTGGAAGCGCTGATGAGCTGAGGGCTGTGAGCAGAGCCCGGGCTTTTGCTTGTTGGCCCAGATTCTGGGCACAGCTACCCGCGTGTCAGCCAACAGCAATTCCAGATTGGGCCGTTGAGATCAAATTCAGCTGTGCTTTCTGTGTTATGCTGGGTCATAAGCAAAGCCTGGGCATCCCCCGGAGGGGCCGGCATCGCTATTTTAAATGGCAGAAATATGCTTTCTGTATACAAGTTTCCTTGCAACCCATCTTCTGTACTCAGGGGTAGGGATCTTGAATGACTTCTTACTGGAATAACTCTCAGTGGGCGTCAGGAGCAACAAACTCATTTCTCTCTGTACTCACAACTCACAGGTCAGTGAAGGAGACGCTGGAATCCAGCCTGTTTGAAGCTCAGCAGCACTTATCTCAGCTGGAGATCACCAGGAGTCAGCTGGAAATCCAGCTTCACACAGTCACGCAGGCCAAGGAGGTGATACAAGGTGAGAGCCTCCTGTCTCTGGTGATCCCCCTGCTAGGGAAGATGGTATAAAAATAGCTCTGTGTCCGCAGTGCTTCTGAGGAGTGAAGGAGATGGAGGCAGATCTCTCCTGCACTGGAGTTCAGATGGCGTAAGGTCAGTGAAGTCAGAACCATTGTGTAGACTCTGAATCTTGCTGTTTGTCCTGTTTGCAGGGGAAGTGAAGTGCCTTCAGTGTGAGCTGGAAGCAGAGCGATCTCTAATGAGGCAGGAACAGGAAAACATGGCACAACAGCTCTTGCAGACGGAACAGCAGTGTAACAATACCCTCAAACTGCAGCAAGCTGATCAGGAAGTGGAAATAAACCAGCTCCTACAAGACCTGGTAGGAAACAATATGCTTCTGAATTCTTCAAGCAAGCTTTGTGGGCTGGCTTTAGAAGAGTAATCACCTGAGTGTGTGAAATGGGAGAAACCATCTGTCATAGGTCACACCTTGCTGACCCCTAACCCCCAACCCCTAACACCAACCTCCTACCCCTAGCCCCTAACCCGTAACCCTAACCCCAAACCCCTAACCCCAGACCCCCAACCCCTAATCCCTGACCCCTCACCCCTACACCTAACCCCTTCCCCTAACCCCTCACCCCAACCCCTAACCCTTACGCCTAATGCTAACTCCTAACCCTGACCCCTGATCCCTAACCCCATCCCTAACCCCAACCCCTAATCCCTACCTCTTACCGCCAGCTCCTAACCCCAACCCCTCCCCCTCCTCCCTACCACCTACCCCCTAACCCCCAACCCTCCACCCTAACCCCTAATCCTAACCGCTACCCCTAACCCCAACCCCTAGCCCCTAACCCTATCCCCTATTCTCCCTAACCCTAAACCTTGTACTTGAAGGCATGTGAAGACCCCCAGGACTCTGCCAGGACAGTAGAAGCAGCCACAGATTCAGTGTGGGCCTAAGGCAAGTTTAGCTGGAGGTTGGGTGCTCCCCACCCAAAGCCTGTCAGGAAAGGGGTAGGATCTTACAGACTCCTGTCTGCCATGAAGTAGACTCCTCACATTGCTGCCAACTGCAGTCACGGGAACTTTCTTCCTTTCTTTCTGTCCTGTCACCGTCATCAGAGGTGTTATCTCTGGGCTTGACGCATGTGGAACAGGCCCCTTGTTCCTGGTACTTCCGTTCGTGGCCTGTCTTGTGACTGGGGCATCAGGGTACCGGTCTCTTTCTCACCCTGCAGTTCATCTACATCTTTTCACTGATGGAAAGGGATGTGAGCTTTGAAAATAGACTCTAAGAATAGAGAGAAATCCTGAGGAGACAGGTGCTAGGAAACAGGCAGCCATGGAGAGAGGAAGGTAACATCTCCTTTTCATAATGGTTGGACTCAATGTTCTTAAAGGTCTTTCCAACCTAAATGATTCTATGATTCATCCACCTGCTGACCCACCTTTTAAGTTCCTTGACAGGACGTGATTTATGGAGAGCACAAAGCCATTGTTGTGCACTGTTGAGGTGGGGGGTTGTGAGAGGGATGAAGCTTCACATTTGTTTTGAGGAGCGTGGCTGGGACTTCACCTTGAAGTCTTTCCCTCCGCTCCTCAGGCAAGCGAGTGGGAAGGGCATCATTCAGAGCTGCAGAAGATACTGGAGCAATGGGAAAAAGAGAGGGCAGAGACAGAAGGGGAGCACGAGGAGAAGCTGTTTGATATGAAGCAGAAAGTTGCTACCACGCGAGCTCAACAAGAGGAGGAACGAACCAGAGTTGAAAATGCCAAGCAAGAGGTACAGACTGTGAAAGGAGAATTTGTGTAGCTTTTTTGCAAGGCTAGAGCCGTGGGAGATGTCTGGATGTCAGGCTGTGTGGAGCATGCCCTACATGTTTTCTACATTGAATTTGGTGAGGTGAAAGGCAAGCAGGGTTCTCTTTGGGACTAGGAGTGAGACCTGTCAGAGGAAGCCAGGCAGAAGCATCACCTTTCAGTTGAGATTTTTGTGCTGCTATTGGTTTTTTAAGACTTACCTCAGAGTATCTTCACAGTTCTCTTTAACAGTCCTCCTTTGATCTGTACTGATGCATGCTTATAACCTTAACTCCGTTAAAGACCAAACGGAATTTGTAGGACTGAATCCCCATGAGGATGGGGTTTTTGTTTGGGGGGGACAGGGGGGCATGGCAGGATTGTTGACAAAAGAAAAACAATTTTCAAGACTCCTCTGAAATATTTCTGAGCAGTAAAACAGGGGTGTCTTCTGGGCTGTTTTAAGTCACTTGCTGGTAAGCTCTTTTGTGCCCAGATCTCCTGTGCAACCCTGTCACACAGTGAGAGTCCTCCCTGTGTCCCACCCAAAGTCCTCTTCACGGAGTCTGCCTGGGAACAGCAGTACCCCCAACTGTGTCTACAAGTATTGAAATGCCAGGGCAGTGCTCAGAGATGTCAGTGTGTCCCTGTCATGTCAGTACTTTACCAAAGTCTAATGAATACCTTAAAAATGAAGTAATTTTCACCAAACCCCACTTGGAATACATGAGTTTTCTGAAGGAGCTGCTCGCTTCAGCCCTCTGGCAGCCCTGCATTTTCTCTGCTGCTAACTAGGTGTAAAAGTTGCTATTGAAAGACAAACAGGACACAGCAGAAGATGAGGGACACCCTCACCAGCAAGGCGAGACATTTGAGAAGTGCCACACATTTTCCTGTTAGATGTTTGTTGGAGGTTCAATCACAGGGGGACTGTGGCTGGACCATGTTCATACGGCCAGTCTCACTTAGGAAGCTGTGTCTGCAAGTGGGCAGAGAAGGGCCTGGGAGAGCAGCAACACGGCGCTTTGAGAACGCGTCAGCCCGTCGGTGTTGGAGCCTTGCCACACAAATTCTGTGTGGGAAGTTTAAACCTGTCTTCTCCTTGTTTCTATGCAGGTCCTGCAAGAAAAGGAGCATGAGAAGAGTGCTTTATTAGAGACACTACTTCAGCCTCAGGGAGAGCTAAGAGAAGCCAACCAGCAGCTGGAGCAGCTCAGGCAGGAGGTGAAAGAGCAGCACGAGGATGGGCAGGTAAGTCTGACTAGTAGGGTGGGTTGAAGGAACAGGCCGTTGGCAACTGGACGTAAGCTGAGAGAGGCTGAGAGACCCAGGTAACAGAGTGAAGGGCAGTGACAAGGAAATAAAGCCTAAGTGCTGTGACTGAGGAGGCAGGGACTGCTGCAGGCACTGAAAGCCCAGAGCCTGATGAGCTCCAGAGATCAGCAACAGGAGGGAAGTGTTACAGTGGAAGCAGAGCTGGGTAGAAAAGCAGAAGTGGCTGAATGAATGTGATTTTGAGACAGAAAGAAGAGAAAGCTGGACCTGATGGCAGGTCCCAGCAGCTTGCTCTCCATTTGTGTTTGCAGAACATCACAGAAAAACTGCAAGCAGAGCTGCAGGAAACTCAGAGTAAGATCAAGGCAGTGGAGAAGAGGCACAAGGAAGAAATCAAAATAATGAAAGAAGAAATTAATGTCCTCCTTCAGCAGAGGGATGCTCTACAAAACCAGGTGAGTGAAACAGCAGTAGCTACTCCAGTCATCAACCAGGTGGTCTCTCCCCATGGCAGAGCAGCAGGGGATGGGGTGAGTCCCTCTGGCTGCCATCACACTGTGGTCTCCATCTCAACTGGGCTGAAGGAGACTGACCGGCCAGCTGCTGCCCTGGACAGATGGGCTGCTCTTTGTGCCTGTTTGCCAGCACTCATCAGGATGGATTTCTGCTGGCCTGTTACTGCCAGCCTTGTTTTTTAAGGTGCTTTTTCAGATGAACATGGTGACCCACTTAGATTTTTAAACAAGCCAGCTGTATCCATTGTGGATCTGGTATTTTCATGAAAGGGTGAAATTTAAAGTTGTTCTTTCCCTTTCCTCACAGTATATGATATGGCTGACAGTGGCAAGCTGTAGTCTTTGACTGCTTTGTTGTGTTTTACTTGAGGTGGAAGAGTTGACATCTCAACTAGCAGCCTCCAAAGAGTCCCAGCAAGTGATTGGCCACAAAGCTCAGCAAGATCCGAGTGAGGCACAGGAACTGTCAAGGCAGAAGGTGCTGGAGGTTGTGCACGTCCAGAAGATCCTGGAGGAGAAGAGGAGTCAATGGGAGAAGGTAGAACATCAGAACAAGGAGCTGCAAGTGTGTTTGCAGTCTTTGGAGGGGGAAAGGAGTTGATGAGAAGTGGAGCATCACAACACAGAATTTCAGGCTTCGTTGAAGGTCCTAGAGAATGAAAAAGCCAGGTAAATGAAAGTCTGTGAAACTCTCTGTTCTGTTTAATGGATTCCCTCTTTCAGATCTTCACATATCCAAGTGGCTCTGGCAGCATTTCATAAAAAGCAGAATTCTGAACTATCCATGCAGATATGTTTCATTCTCTTGATGTGGTGTTTCATTTTCTTTTAATCCTTCAGTTACAGTTTTTCTGAAGACAGTCACTTTTGGAGTAGTCCTTTCCTTAAAAGGAGGTGTTGTTTTGTTAGGTCAGCATGTTAATGCTGTTAAATGAAACTTTCAGGGGTTTCAAACCTGAAACACACCAAAGGAGGCAGAACGAGCTGAAGTGTAATGAGCTAGATACATCCATCAGCTCTGTCTTGGGTCTAGTAAATTTTAAACATTTGGGATGTGTATCAGTCTTCCATCCTGATACCTTTGGTTAAAACCATGATTTTGAACTAAGCCAGATTCCCCTCTGAGGCACCCAAGAAATAAGCATGTTTCTTACTGCCATCTGTTTCCTCATTCCTCAAAAAATCCCAGCCGGTGTCTGGAAGGGCTTGAGCAGGGTCCCTGCGCGCCTCAACAGTTACAGATGTTACTGACTGTCCAAGGAATGCAAGAAAGAAGATGAAGGGTAGGTAGGGTACTTCACCTGGTAAAGTCTTGCCAGCCTTCAACACACACCTTCATTGAAGAAGAGAAATAAAAAGCTGTGCCCTCTTGCTTCCCCCATGAGGGATCTGGCGTCTTATATAAGGATCTGAGTATTTCCTCCAAACCTCCATTACTGCTTCTGGTATCAGCCTTCATTTCTCTAGCTGAAAGTAATATGGTGCTGCAAGTCTTGTGAAACTGCCCAAAGATCACCTGGCTGTCAGTTGCTGCTGTTCCTACCAGGACAAGTTAGGGGAAGAAAATGTCTCTTCATTATTGACAAAACCTTTCCCTTGGAGTCTCATTAGTCAAAAGAAAAATCTTCCTCTGCCCTAATGTCTTCATTTCAAGACTTTGTTGTGTTTCTATTCACATTCCCATCTCAAAAAAAAAATAGGGTATTTAGCCAATAATTCACCTTTCTTCTGTGGAAAAAAGCGTAGTGGGCACGTGCTTGGGTGTGGTTGTCAACCTGGCTGAGGACTGAACAAGCAGCCTAGTTGTTCAGACAAACCTCAGCAGACAAATCATTTTTCCCCTTTGGTGGTGGAAGTCCTAAGAGTTTATTAAATGTTATATACCATGTAGTAATGAGTTGCTCTGACTTTCAGGCTGACTGTGTCTCTGGAAGAGAAGGAACTGAGCCTCAAAACCCTGGAAGAAAACAACCTTGCCCAGCACAACAAGGTGTCTCAGCTTCTTTCTGCTCTTCGCCAGGCCGAGCAGCTCCATTCAGACCACAGAAGAGAAATACAAGAGCTCAACAACCAGGTGACCTGTGCACTAGCATCCTCTTCTCCAGGGACATAGAATACCACCTTCAGCTTGTAGGCCTCAACTTGTTTTCCCTCCCAACAACATGCACTCCTTCTGTGGTCTGCCCAGAGACTGCACACTGAGGCTGGATCTGCTGTGTTCTGCCTGGGTTTTCCCTGGTTCTCTCATGGTTCATGGCATTGAAGACTCCTTTGGAGCTTCTCAGTATCTCTGTTCCAGATGTTGTCCCCAGATGGTGTTTCTGCCCCTGCCAGGCCCTGAGCAGTCTGGTGAGACAGCATTGGTTATGGCAGTCTGTGGGAGCACTCCCAGCTCGGCCGTTCAGCTGGCATTGGGGAGGTGCCCCATGAGGGGTGCCGATTGTCTCCCCTTTGCTTCTAATCTCAAGCGTCCCTGGCAGCCCCACTCTCCATGCAGGAATGCTTCATCTGCCCCCTCACCCTGCCAGCCAGCCCCTCGCACCCTCACACACACAGGAACCTTCATTTCTGAGGTTGGAAAGCACGAAAACCTGACAGTGTGACCATTCCTTTGGGGATGGGGAAACTTCCTTCAGGCCCCTTAGCCTCCAGGTACCTGTTTGTAGCTTGTTTTGCTCAGTTTGAATCCTTGCCCTCGTGCGTTCTCTTTCCAGTGTGGTTTTTGGCTTGAAGTAATTCCTCCTTGGCCCCTTCCTCTATCCCGCTCTGTGCCTCAGCAGCAGCGCTGTCCCTGAGCGCTGTGCGTCTGTGTTACAGGTGCAGTTGCTGCAGGAGGAGGCTGGCCTGGCAGCTGGGGAGGAGCAGCTGCTGCGGGATCTGGAGGAGTCCCAAGCAGGCGAACGGCGCTCGAGGAACTCTCTGCGCATGCTGGAGGCTGAGGTGTCTGAACTGTGTTTGAGGCTCTGTAGCACAGAGAGCAGAGCACAGGCATTGGCCACGGGGTGTCAGCAGGCCAACAGTGCCAACCTCGAAGCCCGATCCCAGCTGGACAAACTGCACTTGGTTCTCCAGCGCACGGTCTGTGACAGCAGAGACTTAGTCCCTTGGAGTTCAGACAAGTGTGGGGCTGGGTTCACAGGTCTGTAGGCGGGTATAGGGGAGCAGGTGCAGGGGGGGTGGTTCTTTGTAATCCTGATGTGACAGACCTGTCCTGTCAGTTTAGGCTGATTCAAGCCTTGGGAAGTCTTGGAAGCCTGACATCCCTGCAGAGACAAGTCCGTGTTTGTATGTGGAGAAATGACCAGCATCAGAATGAAATAGGGCCCAAGTCCCAGGGCACGTGCGTCCTTCCTTGAGGCAGTGCTGACATTAGTGGTCATCAAAATAATGTTAGCCCGGGACACACGTCTTGCTGTAACATGAGCTCTAGGATGACATCAAAGGCACTGCCACCTCCTCCTGTGCATAAAGAGGCCTTGTTTGTTGGAGACCCTTTCGGTTAAAGCTTGCAACAGAATGGCTTCTCTCTCCAGAGCAGGGTCATGCCTGGGGCCCAGCTGTTTCCCAGGCCAGGGACCTCCCTGCAGAGCTCACAGTGGACAGAGTGGCCGCAGCCCTACGAGACCTGCGTCAGCACCTGGAGCAGACTCAGCAAGATCTGGTAACTTGTGTCTAGTGCACCCAGAAATCCCGTCCTGCTGCTGCACTGAACTGACAAGCAGAGTGCCCAAGCCAGAATGGATGTAAATTCTTGTGGGCCAGGTTGGCTTGCTGCCACGGGGGAAAGGAGAATCCCCATCCCATGTACCATTACTGCCCAGCTGCCCCCTCCCACCTTGGCTGTTTCTGCCTGTGTGTTTGTACCTCTTTGTCTCCCGCCAGCAGTGGCTCTGTGAGGTGATGCTTCTCTTCTTACCTCTTCCAGAAGGATGCAAGGAAGAAGATACAGGACTCGAAGCTGGAGCTGAGCAAGAGGCAAGCTGAGAAGGAGTATTTCAGTGCCTGCAATCAAGAGCTGCAGAAACAGTTGGCTCAAAGCCAGGAAGGTACAACTTCCCTTTTCCAACCCACTGACCCCATCCTGTCTCACCAGTGGGGGTCTCTGATACCACGCAGAGGAAAAATGCAGTGCCCAGAGATGGGAAGAGGAGAAAAACAACAAGCCTGAGACTTATCGATAGAACTACCAGGGAAAGACTTTTGTAGAGAAAGATCCAGTGTCTGGCAGTGCATCTGGCTGTGTGACTGGTGATAATGTGCAGAGGTGGTGCCTTTCAGGTCCCACGTCACTGCTAAGTAGGTGTAGCGTGATGCCTCACAGTATCCTTCTCTGTATGGTCTTTGAAAGTACCAACCTCAAAAAGCCTTGTCTTTGTCGACTTCCTTTTCCTCTTACATGGCAGACTCACAGAGCATGAGTTCAGTGTTAAGTTCCTGTGGTATTGCATCCTTCCTTCTGCTGCTTTTCCTCGTTCTCTGGTACCTCATGCTTCTGCATCCTTCTTACCTGTTTTCTTGCCGATACTGATTTGGTGTCTGAGCTCACAGCCATAGAAAACACAATTTTTTACTTCCGTAGCCTTTGGTAACATGTTCATGTTGTGTTTATAAACTGGTTTTCACATGTAGCTGGTTGCCTTTTCCTCTAATCTCCAGGCCATCCCAGAGCCTCCAGGGCTATTGCCCTCTCTCTATTATAGCTGGACAGACATTCCTTCTCCTTTCTCTGTCATTGCTTTCCCACTCCCCACATCAGAATTGGGTTTTTATCTCATTGTCATGTTTTCCTTGTCCCAGACTGCAGGAACAGGGAGGTGTGGGCATTGCTCGTTGCCTCCCCCACAGGCTGTCGCCTGCTCATGTAGAGCCTTTACCTGTTCAATATTTCTTCATGTTCCCTCTCTGAGATGGAACTGCTGATCATTTTTCAGAGAGTTTTCTAGGCCTTGGATCACTGCTTTTTTCTGGAACATTCATAGTTTTTACTACATATGTTACATATGATAAAGCTTATATACTTGAAATTCTGCCATTGGATGGATCCTGCTTGTCCCACTAGTCAGTTCTTTCTATCCTTAGTTCCTGTCTATTAGTTTAGTGTATTAGTTTAGTTTTAGTCCTGTCTATCTGTAGTCATCCTTGATTCAGGTCTCGGTACTGGTGTGATGTTCAATTGTTTTTTCCTTGCCGTTGTCCTAGTACCACTGAATATTTCCTTTCTTCCTTTTCCTGCCAGTGCACAACATATTCCCCTAGCTTCGTTCTTTTGAACAAATACCAAAGCACATCTTCAAGCACAACATTGACAGATCTGTTTTTTTCTGTAAAGTCTCTTAAGTCTTCCTGGTCAATGAACTGTGTCACAGTCAGTCTTCACTTTTGCTTCTTCTTCCTTTTCCTTTAGGACACTGGATCTGACTCTCACGTCCTGTCTCTGCCCGTGTTTCACTGATGTCAGTTCTACCTGCTTCTCACACTGTGGGTGATGTGCTGCCATGCCCTTAGCCCTGCCCTTTCAACTCGCAGAAGAGCAAGCACATTTTCATATTCTCCTGAACCTTGCCACTCTCATTCTTCTTCTATTCTCTGCCTGGAAGTTTCCTTTATTTATGTGTGCTTTGAAAGCCCTTGTGGGCTTAGGGCCTGGAAAACACAGACAGGCAGGTAAGAAAATGGTGTTTTCTCTGTAGGATGCAAATCAGTTTGGTTTTGCTTTGCTTGTCATCTTCTCCTTCATCTTTCCTGCTGCAGAGACACAGATGGCAGAACACAGGAAGAACTCTCTACAAAGTGCCTTGCAGGAGGAGGCTGCTGCTCTAAAGAAGGAGACTGTGACTCTACATCAAGAGGTGGCATCTTTGGAAAGGAAGCTCGAGACCACTGAGAAGCACAGAAAGGATGTCCTGGTGAGGATGGCAGATGCCATGAAGAGCCATTTCTTACATATTTTTTGGCCTTCTGTTAATAATTTTAAGGAGCAACTTTTTCCAGTGGAGATCTGATTTTAGGTGGTCTTGTACAAGTGCAGTCCAGATCTGAGAAGGCAGAGAATATGAAAATGCTCACGAAGCTTCCCTCATTTTCCCCTTCCATTCATCATTCCTGTTTCCCAGACTTGCTCTCCTGCCAGGCCAGGTAAGCTGAATTAGCAGGGTCATCACCTTGGGTAAGAGAAGGCAGTCCAGAAAGGAGAGATCATTGACATGACCAATATCACAGACTTTGTGGAGAGACCACAGACCACCATAAGAGCAGAAGAATATTGTTTAAATCAGTGGCTGTTTTTTAGTTTAACTTTTCCAGTTACATCCCTCTGAATAAGTAGGGAAAGATGCTGTAGTCATATAAAATTCAGTTAAGATTCAGGGTGTTTATTTTCCTCTATTTTGACGATTTCTCCCCTTGAAGCTTAAGTCAAAGTAATTTTCAAACTTGTCTCTATTTACATTGCATGGTTCGGGCTATTATTTGTGTCCAAATCCGTATTTAGATTTCTAAATATCTGGATCAGAAAAAAGGGGTGAGAATACAAAAGTTTGCTAATAATAGAAAGCTGTTCAACATTACCACTGAGAGCAGACAGTGGGAAAAAAATAGAGACATTTGAGAAACAAAAGTGCTGAGCCAGATAAATATGTCTGCCTGCAAGGGGACAGCCAGTCCTGATTTGAAACACAGAATGACAGTCTGTGCTCTGACCATCCCTCCTTCGAGAGGCCACAGTGCGGTTCTGGAGGATGGTACCATGAAAACACTACACAGTAGAGGTCCAAAAAAACCCCCAACCCCAAAATGGGAAATCAAATGTCAGGGTTGTTCTCTCTTCCCTTCCTCCCTAATAAAGAGAACATCATCGTGCCACTGCCTAGATCATGCTTAGTCTGGACTTTAAATCCTGGCTGCAGTTCTGCTGGCTCCTCCCCAGAAGAACATCCCAGAAGTTCAGAGAAGGGCAAAAAGGCAGATAGGCCAGTGGGACTCTGAGGGAAGAAATAGCCATCCTGCAGAGAATGGTTTCAGAGAGGGACACGGGCCGGTTTCATCATCTATGAAGGATTCTAAAGGTGTTTCCCATAAAGATACAGGAATATATATTCCTACAAATACATGACCTGCTTGGCCAGAGAAGCCATGCTTGCAGCCAGCAGGTTTGCCTGTCTGTATAGCTCCGGCCGGAGACCATTCACCTGCTAGAATGTTTTCTGTCAAGCCCAGAACTACTGAAGGAACTACGGAGCTTGCTGTTAAAATTACCTCAGGTGCAAAAGCTGGGGATGGGTAATTGGTTCTCTCTTACCTGGGCAAACCTAGCCAACATGTTGTGGTTAGGATTTGGCATGGAAAGGAAAGGGCACAATTGAGCGAGAGTAATGTACTAAACTGTGGTGGTTTGACCTTGGCTAAATGCCAGGTACCCACCAAGTCGCTCTATCACTTCCCCCCACTTCCCCTTTTTTTCTCAACAGGGCAAAGAGGGGAAAGAAAATAAGATAGAAAAAAAACCCAACCCTTGTGGGTAAAACAAAAACAGTTTTAATATAAGCAAAATGAAGCAAAGGTCCGTGTGCGGAAGCAAAAAAAAAAGAAAACAGATTTATTCTCTACTTCCCATGAACAGGCGATGTCGGGCCTTCTCAGGAAGCAGGGCTCCAATACTCATAGTGTTTGCCTCGGAGGACCAAGGGTGACCACCCCCCCCCCCCCCCCCTTCCTCCTTTTTCCCAGCTTTATACTGAGCAGACGTCATATGGTCTGGAATATCCCTTTGGTCAGTTGGGGTCAGCTGTCCTGGTTGTGTCCCCTCCCAAGATCTTGCCCACCCTGTCCCACTGTGGGGGGGAAATGTCAGAAAGAGCCTTGGTGCTGTGTAAGCACCACTCAGCAGTAGCCACAGCACCAGTGTGCTATCAACACCCTGCCAGCTCCCAACATAACACAGCACCATGAGGGCTGCTACAGGGGAAAACCAATTCCGGCTCAGCCAGACCCAGTACATAAACTTAGTAGAATCGTATCACAATGGCTGAACAGCAGCTGCACTGATGGTGCTTAGAGGATGCTTTCGGAGATTTAGACTTCTGAGGTACAGCTTTTCCAGTGTATTGAAAGGAATTGAATTGGTCTCATTGCCTGATCTGGTTAACGGCTTCCTTGTGCATTCAGGACGTCCTTGTGCTGTGGTTCAAAAAGCAAGAAGGCAAATTTGTGTGGATTTCTCCAAGGTGATCTGGAGGAGGGCCCCTAGGGAGAGAGTGTGTTGTCTTGGCCTGTGGACAGGAGGAGAAGGGACTTAGCACTGTCCATGCCTTGGGCCGGTCACTCTCCCAGACTTGTTGATTCTGGCCCTTCCAACCCTGATGTGGCAGCAGCTCACGTAATCCCCTCTCTGTACCCAGCAGGCTGCTGCAGAAGGGGAGCAGCTCTCATGGCTCTCGGAGAAGAGACTCCTGTCGCAGCGGCTGGAACGTCTGCAGCAAGCGGTTGCAAGGCTGGAACTTGAGAAGAAGGAGCTGAAGCAACTCATTGCTGAGCTCAGGAGGACTCTTGAGCAGGTAAAACCGGCTTTCACTGCCTCTGCAAAGCCTCACGGTCCTCTGGAACACAACACAATTCCTCAGACAGCACTTTGGAGTCCTCTGCTTGTTTCCTTCCCTCTCCCACTTTCCCCTGTGGACACACACTTTGGTATTTTCTCTCTCTTCTCCCACCCCATTGCCTTCACAAATGCACATTCACTCCAGTACCACCCTTCTTGCCCCAGTGTCCCCATACGCACACACATGTCACTCTCGTGTCAGGAACTGTTTCCTCTTGCTCTTTCTCTTCCATAGTCTACTTCGAGTGCTTTTTGCCCTCGCTGTTCTCTGGTGCAGTTCCAGTCTCTGAGCAGAAATCTCCCTGCCGTGATGTCCAGAGGTCCTTTCGCCCCTTGTTTGGTGGCAGCTTTCTGTGACCCTTTCTCCTGTCTGACCTGCAGGTGGAACGTGAACGGAGGAGACTGAAGAGATGTTGTTGGTCACTGCCAGATGCACGAGGATTTTCCCTTTCTGACCAGCACTAGATCCCTGCTTCTAGAGAGGTGAGAACAGAGTCTTACTTGGTGGGAGGAGGGTCTGGCCATACAGAGGAACGATGGCAAATCCCAGTGGCAGCAGCCCCCCAGTATAGACCCAATAGAAGTTGAGTACAGACCATGGCCCTGACCAGACTGGAGACTAAAAAGAAATCCTTGCGTTTTCTTCGCAGGAGGAGTCTTGGGCTCGCTGCAGTCACTGATGAGCTGAGTTGCAGAACCAGGTGAGGAGTAGGAAAGCTCTCATCAAAAGCTGCTGTGCCCGTACTGATGGGCACAACTTTGCACAACTCTACAGCCCGAGTTCTGTCTGGCTGTCAGGAGGTGAGTGCAGCAGTGCTGGGAGGGCCCCGTCAGACACATCTGTTGGCCATGGCCAAACGACATCATTCACCTGGGTCTAGTCTCTGACTTGCCTAAAGGTCAGGCATGGTGGGAAAGAGATTGAAAGAAATTCCCTTTGCAGGGCTGGCTGTCTGGGTTTCACATCTAGTCTGCTCTCGATGCTTAGCAGATTAGGGTCCCCTTCTTTATCTGGTTTGGCTTTATGTTGACAGACCTTGGTACTGTAATTCAAATGTAGCAGGTTCCATAAGCCACAGAACTCCTTTAGGAATTGCTTCTGTTGTTTGAGTTCACATGCCAAGAGAATATTTTCATATTCCCAGCCTGAGGTTGGGGGTGGCATTCCCATGGGGAACACGGCCCTTGGCAAAGCTCGTGTCACTTTGAGAACAGAGGAAAGCCTCTGACCTGAGCTGTTTCCCCAAAACAGCAAAGCCCCGAGCGCTGCTCCCAGTGCTGGCGTCTCCCACTCTCCAGAGCAGGCAGAGGGCAACATGCCAGAGCTGCTGTGGCTGCACCGCACTGCAAACCTACTGGGGGGTGGGAGCAGCGGGGTCTGTCCCACCAAAAACCCAGCAGGCACCACCCCGTGTTGCCAGGAGATGGTAGAGCTTGAGGATTGTCAAGGCCTCGGCAGTCCTCATCGAGTTACACTCTGCTCATTTGTGAAACGCTCTAAAGTTAGGAAAAATGAGGGTTTGCTCCCTTTCCGTGTGCTAGCTGTCAGGTTTTTAAGCCAGACCCTGCAGAGCAGTTCTTCACTGCCTGGTGTAACCAGTAGAAACTTGAATTGTTGCTCATCTGAGCTCGGCTCAGGGGACTCTGGGAACCTGCTGCTCCCTGCGGCACAAGGACACAGCGTCGGTCAGGGCTGGAGGTAGAAGGTGCAGCCGGAGCCGTGGAGCTGCGGCTGGGCCTGGCGCTGGGGGCTTGTCTGAGCTCGGCCTTTTGCCTCTTCCAGGCGTCCCTCCTGCAGGCACAGCCGGCACGAGACCCAGCAGCCGAGCAGGACTCTATTGGGTGCTGTGCGAAGAGCAGCCGGGAGCTGTCGGACCTTCCCCCAGAGCTGTCTTGCTCTGTAGCAGTTGGGCTCAGGGAGCCCGAAGCTGCTGTGCTGGGAGCAGAGACTGGGAACCCGGGTCCCCTCCCTGAGCCGCCGTGTCCTGCAGAGGGACAGCTCTTGGGGTTCCTTTCTTGTCTGCCCAGAAATGTGCCATGTTTTGCTGTGGGGAATGGGGGTGCATTAGTTCTGTTGGATTTGGAAGCATCTCCTAGTGACAGAGATTTTAAAAATTATTTTTATAAAAGAAATTTTGCAGGACTGCACTTTTTCACCATTTTTTGTCACCATCCCTGGGTGTGTTTAAGGGCCATTTGGATGAGCTGTGGGGGGATGTGGTGTAGGGGAGAACTTTGTAGAGTCGGGCTGAGGGTTGGCCTTGATGACCCCGAGGGTCTTTTCCAACCTGAAGGATTCTGTGATTCAGTAGCAAAAAGCAGGCGGTAGGTAAATATGTGGTTTAGGGAGAAGGTGACCCCAGTTTTCGCTGGCCCAAGGAAGCTGTTCCAAGCTCCTCTCGAGCTCTATCCGCAGCTGCTGGCGGGGCAGAGAGGGCAGTGGGGGCGTTACCCCAGCGAAGGGGGGAGCACAGGGCGGGGATGGGGGGGCAGGAGGGGGGGTTTTTCCTCCCTTCCAGCCTCAGCACAGCAAGCGCCGGTTCGCTTCCCGAGGTGGCTGATCTGCTGTCAGTGAGCGGCTGTGAGAGCAGCCTGAGGGCAGCCCGGGGGGTCTCGAGAGGGCACCGGGAACCCAGCCCCGACCGGCCAAAGCGGGAGGTGGCGGCGGGGGCGATGTCAGCCCGCGTGGAACCGCGGGGTTGGGGGGGCTCGGAGGGGACCTGCCGGGGCCGGGGAGGCCTGTCCCGCACCGGGAAGGGAGCCCCAGCCCGGCCTGCCAGAGCCCTCGGCCGGCTCCAGGCCGTGCTGCCGGGGGGGTGGGGGGGTGGTGCCCGAAGTTCCAGAGATGGACTCTCCAGGTGGATCCCACCTCGCCTAAGATCCAACACACGCACACAGCATTTGGGAAGTTGACCAAGTTGGGACGGTTCTGGATCAGATCCCGTCTATCATGCCAGTGATGGGAGTGGGTTAGGGTCTGGGTGCCAGCAAAGGGCACAGGTGACAGTGAGGGTCTCAGCTCCAGCCGCTGGGACCAGGACCAGTAGGTGTGCCCCGGGTGCAGCTACTGGAGGAACTGGGATGAGTAAAGTGAGCAAGTTGTGGCAGCAGCACACGAAGCAGGACTGCAGGTCACAGCCTGTGGGCCTGGTGCTGCCTCTGGGGAGCCAAAGTGATTACATCTCCCACAGACAGCAGGGAGAAGTGCTGGAGATGTCACGTCTTAACAAATTTCAAGTGGGGGCGACTGGTGAGGAGGAGGTCCTGGGTCCAGGCAGGGTATCGGGCACAGGCTCACGCTGGCATGTGGGGAATGTGTGGGTGTGGAGCGTCTGTTGGGTAAATGTGTCAGTGCGTGTGTGTGCACAGGAACTAGACCAGCTGGTGTGTAGGAGCGAGCCGGAGGGCTGAGGGTACAGGGCAGGGTTATCAGATGGACGGAAGAGCTGTGCTGGTACTCAGGGCATCTGTGCTTTCACTAGTAACCTTCAGTCCTTGCCAGCTGTAGAGGAGAAAAGGGACACGGCTGGCTGTGGTCATGTGTGTTGGGTTTGTGTGTGTGTGACAGGGGGTTGGTAGCAGGGGAGGGGGCTACAGTTGTGGCCCCCCGTGAGAAGCTTCGAGGCTCCCCTGGCTCCAAGTTGGACCCACCTCTGGCCAAGGCCGAGCCAATTAGTGATGGTGGCTGCACCTCTGTGATAATGCACTTAAGAAGAGAAACCTGGGAGGAAGAGTGGGAGTGGTGAGGAGGAGCTGTGAGACACCTCTGCAAACACCGAGGTCAGTGGCAGAAAGGAGGAGGAGGGGGGCAAGGCACACTGGAGCAGAGACCCCCCTGCACCCCATGGGGAGAGGGCAGGCTGTGCCCTGCGCCTGTGGAGGTCACCGGGGGAGCAGATGCCACCTGCAGCCCAGAAAGGACCCCAGGCCGGAGCAGGGGCTATGCCCAGAGAACGCCGTGACTCTGAGGGCAGCTCACCCCGGGGGGCTGTGACACACCGGAGGGACGCAGGCTGGGTCAGCTCGGGAGGAGCTGCAGCCCCTGGGCAGGGCTCCTGCTGGAGAAGGTTCATGGAGGACTGTCTGCCGCGGGAGGGAGCCCACACTGGAGCAGGGGAAGAGTGCGAGGAGTCCTCCCCTGAGGAGGGAGCAGCAGGGACAGCAGGTGACAAACTGACCTCAGTCCTCATCCCCTGCCCCCCTGCGCCACTGGCGGGGAAGAGGGAGAGAAATCGGGAGCAAAGCTGAGCCCGGGAAGAATGGAGGGGTGGGGGGAAGGTGTTTTTAAGATATGGTTGTATTTCTTACTGTCCTACTCTGATTGGAAAATTAACTGGTGGTGGTGTTTAACTTAAATTGATGTTCTTCTTCTTCCCTTAATGAGTCTTTTGCCTGTGACCATCATGGGTGAGTCGTCCCTCCCTGTCCTTACCTCGATTCTGAAGCATCAATGAGGACGGACTTAAAAACTCACAACAGCTCTACTGGAGGAATCGCTCATGGCTGTACTCAGCATTCGCACCCCCCCACCTGCAAGCGCAGACATACTGCAGGGCACTGGGCCATACTGGGATATATTGGGGAGCGCTAGGAGAGTCACTGGCACATAGTGGGGGCATTGGGAGGGTTGCTGGGATGTACTGGGGAGCACTGGGAGATACTGGGGTGCACTGGGGTGGTTACTGGGATGTACTGCAGGGCTCTGGGACATGCTTGAATATATTGGGGAGTGCTAGAAGAGTTATTGGCATATACTGGGAGGCATGGGGACATACTGGGGGCACTGGGAGGCTTACTGGGATATACTGCAGGGCACTGAGACATACTGGGATATATTGGGGAGTGCTAGGAGGGTCACTGGGACATACTGGGGACATTATGAGTTTTACTGGGACGTATTGTAGGGCACTGGGTGTTTTGGTAATTGGGGATATCAATTAAACTCAGACACCAGAGTGAAAAGAGCAGGTGTATTTTACTAGAAATAACTAAATAATGTAACAGAATAATACAGAAAATATACAGTAAGAAAAGACAGAATAGTGCACTCAAACAAATAGGAAAATACAGGGTAATGCATCACATCATTGCTACCTGAGAGAGAGAGAACAGTGATTAAGGAAGATCCATCCCCACTCACACCCGTTCCCACCACCCAGACCCGCAGGCGCTGGGCAGCCCCGGTTACAGCGAGGATTTGTTGAGCCTGTCCCGGCGAGTGGGAAATCCTACGCGGGGCGTCCACCCGTAGCTGAGGGACCCAAAGCTGTGAGCGGGTCTGGCCTTACATACCCAAAAATCAGCAAGGCAGAATAGCTGGCACCTTTGTTTTAAGCGGAAATACCTGGTTTAAATTTCACATTAGGTTCCCCCAGAGCCTGGCCAGGGCTCAAGGGAGAAGCTCAGGGAGTTTCCCTGCTTATCTAGTTAATTTATGAGCAAGGTCACACACCAGGTCACAAGGCCAGACAACTGTCTCTGTGACCCTGTTACCTTGCTCACTCACACAAGGAAGGATACATTCAACATAGACATGTTTTATGATGTTTAAGCTACATCTTCTATGCATATTTCACTAATGACTACACACAGAGTTAGCAGTTTCAGTTCAGGGCCTGTTGCTCAGGCTTCAGTATTCCCACCTTTTACATCAGAACAGTTGGTTTGTTATAACTTAGTATAATACCTGTTAGCACAATGGTTATCAGTTATAAAATGTACAGGATTCATCTATAGGTCAACTCTGGCTTGGGCTGGTTGTCCAAGCCTTAGCACTTCACTGGGACATACTGGGATATATTAGGGAGCACTAAGGGGGTCATTGGGACATACTGGAGGGCACTGGGATATATTGGGGAGCACTAGGAAGGTCACTGGTACCCAGTGAGGGTCACTGGGATGGTTACTGGTACTTACTGCAGGGCAGTGGGACATACTGGGATATACTGGGGAGCGCTAGGAGAGTCACTGGCACATAGTGGGGGGCTCTGGAGGGTCGCTGCTATGTACTAGGGGGCACTGGGACATATTGGGGCGCACTGGGATGTATTGCAGGGCACTGGGGCATAGTGGGATAATTGGGGAGTGCTAGGAGAGTTACTGGGATATACTGGGGGCCACTGGACATACTGGGGGCACTGGGAGTGTTACTGGGACATACTGGGATAAGTTTGGGAGCGCTAGGCGAGTCACTGGGACATACTGGGGGGCACTGGGTGTCGCAGATGAAAGTATTGACACGGCGATGGTTTAGCAGGAAATCTGGATTTATTAATAACTAACAGCAATTTATCATTACAAAATAATTCCGAGATGCTGAAAGAAAGAAAAGCGACTGATTCACAGACTCTGAACTGCCCAGATTCACACTCCCTCCCTCACCGGTGCCTTCCCTGACCCATCGATCCCTGCGCATCCACCAACGGACAGACACCCGGAAACGAGGGTCCGTCCCCCCATGAGCAGAGACCGAGCGGGTGACAGAGCAGCGAGCTCAGAGAACATTTCCCTCCTCTCGAGGGCAGAGCCAATCCTCCCGAGGCCTCGGCATTCCCCCGCGGGCCATCCCTGAGCCCCGAGCGGGGGCACCTCGCCCCGGCCTGCCCTCAGCTCTGGCAGCAGACGACACCTCCAGGGTTTGGTCCCTGCGAGGCTCCAGCTCAGGGCAGATGCTGGTCACAGGCCGCTGGGATCCAGGGGAGCTCCAAGGGTCTCCCTGGGGGGCGCAACGCGGCGTCCGCGGAGGCGCAGTCAGCGCGGAAGGGGGGGTCCGGGGGGGCACCCCCGGGCCGCGCCCGGCGCCCAGGAACCGCCGGTGCCGGGGACGCGCCGCCCGACGGGACCAGCCGGGACGGGCGGCCCCGCGTACCGCGGCCCTACTCTCAGTGCCCCTTTTTCCTACGCCAGTTTTACGCCGTTTTTAATCCCTCGGCGGACCGTGTTTTAAGGCAGAACCAGTTTCGCTACAGCAACCCCCAGAGAGAAACATCCAGCCGCACGCACTGGCACCACGGCGCAGTCTTGGATTAAGAGCCCTGCGGACCAACAGCCTCTCGCTACAACAGCCCCAATTCTCCCCATTTTCCTCGTGCTGTGTCCTACCGTCCAGGATTTCAGGGATCTCTCCTACGTCCGCTGAGTAGCGCCCCCACCCATCCCTGTGTTACTTGTCAGAGAGAGGGCTCGGACCAGGCGCAGCCCCCCCCATCGGGGGTGTCCCGCGAGAGCCCCCCCGCTCCGCTCTCGGCCCCGACAGGACCAGCCCGGGGCCACCCTGCCCGGCCCGGCCTCCCCCTCCCGCCTGCCCCCGCCGAGGGACACCCCCCCCGCCCCGCGGGGCCGTTCCGCAGGGCCCAGCGCGGAGTAAAGCGGCGTCCGAGCCGGGGACACCCTCCGGTGCGCCGGGAGACGGCGGCCGCGGGACGGGGGGGGGGGGGGGGGGCGCAGAAATCGGGAATTCCCCACAGCCGGCGTGTCCGCCCGCCTTCCCCTCCCCAAAACACGGTGCTGGGGGCGCTCGCTGAAATACCGCGGGCGCGTAACCGAACCGGGGCCGTTTAGGCCGGGCTGTGGCGGGCGGTGACGGAAGCGCACAGCCGCGGAGCCGAGCCCCTGCGCGTTCCGCGCCCGCCCCGCACGCTCCGGGAATAACGCGCCTCTCCCCCAAAAACTCTCCCCCCTCGCGGAGCACCCCCGGCCACGGCGGTACCCGTCCCCCCGCCCCCGGCCCTCGGCTCCGCGCAGCCCTCGGGGGGCCCCCAGCCAAGCCCCGCACCCCCAAAGCGTGGCACCACCCCCTCCCCCCACACCCCCCCCCCCCCTTCCCCCCACGCCCACCCCCTTCCCTCTCCGCCGCAGAGACCCTCGCACCGCGCGGGCGCTTCCCCAGAGCTGCTCCGCGGCCGCGGAGGCTCCGCCGCAGGACGCGGGGGGGCGGCGGGGGGGCCGCCTTCCCCTGGCCGCCAGCGCAGTCGCGGTGCCCGCCGCTGGGCTCCGAAAACAAGAAGAAACGGGGAGAAACCTCCCGCACGCTGTTTTTCCTCCAACAGCCGCTCCGTGAATTACTGCTGCGCGCTCGCCATCTCCGCGGAGAACAACGCGCGGACTGACTTCGTCGGCACCTCCTGCTGTGTCGTTCAGAGCGGAAAGGCGCTGGCGTGCGGAAAGGGATCGATTTGATAGAAACCGAACCCGCAGCCTCCGCGAAGCGCGCACGAACGCCCGCACGGACTCGTTGACAGCGCGGAAAAAGGACCGAGGAGCCAGAAACCCCGCGCAGCTGCCGCCCGTCGCAGCGCGGCCTCCCCCCCCTACCGAGGTCTGGCCCCCGACCCCTCCGCGCTTCGCTCCGCACCCCCCGGGGCTCGTCTTCCGCGCTGCCGCCGGGGACCGACGACCGCTCCGGCGCCGCAGCTCCGCCGGTCACGGACGGTCCGGGGGTGTCCCCGGCCCCCCCGCTCTGCCCGCCGGGCCGGGCCGGGCCGTGCCGTGGCTGGGCTGGCGGTCGCGCCGTGCCTGGTCGCGGCCAGAAAAACCCCCGAAGCCCCGCTTGCCTCGCCGTGGCGTCAGGACTAAACTCCAGCGCGGTGCTGTCCGGGTTTAGGTCGGGTTTAGCGCGGGACAAACGGGTTTCCCGGGGCTCGGCCCCGCCCCTCGCTCAGTGACGGTCCTGCAGAATCGGCTCCGAGGATTTGAAACAAGGATCAGGGCTTTTAGGGGGAGAAGAACACGGGGCTTCTCCTTTCCTGCAGCTGCTCGAGAGCAGAATTCCCTTTTCCCAAACGGACCGTGTTTAGGCACGGACGGACCAGTCTCCGTTTGCTTTCCTGGGGCTCCGCGGCGCGTCTCGCACCTATCGTCAGGCGGAGCTGAAACAAGGGGGGGCGGGGGGAGATGGAAACACAACGGCGAGTTTAATTAAAGACACCTGGCGAGTTAAATAGGCGCAGAGAAGCAGCGCCCGGGTATTTACGGCCCCTGCGACGGACCCGCTGTTGCTTTATTCCCCCGCGATGTGCCGGGAGCAGCAGCAGCGTTTGGGGTGCGGGAACTCTGCGGGGAGGGCTGGGCTGGCGGGGGAAGGCGCCAGCAGCCTGCGGCCCACCCGGCTGGGGATGGTCCCGGCTCTGCGGGGAGCTGAGGGCAGCCGGCGCCGAGCACCCTCTGCCCGCGGCGCGGCCGAGGCGCGGGGGTTCATTAGCCCCGCCCGGGGGTGTCGGGCTCCGTTTCGGCCCCGGAGAAGGGCCCCGGGCGGCTCCGATGCTCCTTTTTCAGCTGAATGAGGAAGGTTTTCTGGCGGGACCCCGGGGGCGCTGTAGGGCGGGGGGTGGCGGTTCCGGGGGGGCGCGCTCGGGCTCTGGGCGGCAGCAGGACGGACAAACCGCTCCCGCGGGCCCCGCGCTCCGCCGCCTCCGCCGGGTTTGCTCAGTCCGCGGTGTAGGTCGGGTCTTTGTTTAGGCGGGGGGAGGCTGTGGCAAGCGGGGAAGGCGAAGGGGGGGGGGGGGGGTCTCACCGTTTTTTTGTCGCTGCCATTGTTGCTGTTGTCGTCTGTGTTTTCCCCCTCCTCCTTCCCCGGAGATAACGCTCCCGCGGCGCGCAGGCGGGTTTTGCGCGGGGTTGAGGCCGCCGAGGCAGGTCCCCGCGCCGCCGGGCCACCCGCTGGGAAACAGAAACTTTCGCTGCCGGCGCTGGGAGCAGAGACCCGGCGCGGGGTCCCGGGGCCGCCCGGGGGATGCGGTAGGGCCGGGCCGTGGGGTGGCAGCGCGACCCGCTGCTGCTCTGCGGCTGGAGGACAAGGACCTGCCCGCGCCCGGCTCCCCCCGCAGCCCGCCCCGACGAGGACTCCTGCTCTTCCTCCGCCGCCCGGTCGCCCTCCTGCTCGCCGCGGTCCGTGGCCTCGGGCTCCGGCTGCGGCCCGGCCAGTGCGTCTGCAGCAGCTGCGGCCCGAGATGGTGGGCAAGGACCTGCTGAAGGGGGGAGCGGGGCGGGGGGGGGGCGCCCGGCCCCCGGTGCCGCGCTGCCCGCCCCGGTATCTAACCCCGGTGCCACGCTGCCCGCCCCGGGTCCGGCCTCCGAAGCCGCGTTGCCCGTCTCGGGACCGCCCCCAGTAAGGCGCTGAGCGCCCCGGGACCGAACCCCGGTGACTCCCATCACGCCCCGGGAACGGACACCGGTACCGCGCTGCCCGCCCTGTGAGTGGCCCCCAGTGCCTCCCAGCCCGCCGTGTGACCGACCCCACTGCCTTGTTGCCCGCATCGGGTGCCTCTCTGCCCGCCCCGGTTCTGGACCCCGGTGCCGTGCTACCCGCCCCGGCACCGCTCCCGGTGCCTCCCAGGCCGCCCCGGGACCGGCCCCCGGTGCCTCTCTGCGCTCCCCGGAACCGGCCGCCGGTACCTCGCTGCGCGCCCCGGGACCGCCCCCGA
The DNA here is from genome assembly GCF_047716275.1 of Strix uralensis. Lineage (NCBI taxonomy): Eukaryota > Metazoa > Chordata > Aves > Strigiformes > Strigidae > Strix > Strix uralensis. The sequence goes on along the minus strand of NC_133980.1, from coordinate 30,708,357 downwards.
TGCCTCCAAGCCCCCCCCGCGACCGGCCCCCGGTGCCGTGCTGCCCGTCTCGGGACCGCCCCCGGTTCCTCTCTGTCCGCCCCGGTTCTGGACCCCGGTGTCGCGCTCCCCGCCCCGGAACTGGCCCCCGGTGCCGCGCTGCCCGCCCCGGGACCGGACCCTGATGCCGCGCTGCCGGGACCGGACCTCGACGGCGCTGCCCGCCCAGGAACCGCCCCCGGTGCCTCCCTGCCCGCCCCGGGACCGGACTCCGACGGCGCTGCCCGCCCCGGGACAAGCCTCCTGTGACTTGTTGCCCGCCTCGGGACCGAACCCCGCTGCCTCGCTGCCCGCCCCGGGACCGGAACCCGACGACGCAGCCCCTCCCGGCACCGGACCCCGGTATCTCTATGCCCGCCCCGGGACCGGACCCCAGTGCCTCCCAGCTCGCCCCGGGACCGCCCCCGGTGCCTCTCTGCCCGCCCCGGTTCTGGACCCCGGTGCCGCGCTCCCCGCCCCGGCACCGGCCCCTGGTGCCTCCCAGCCCGCCCCGGGACCGCGCCCGGTGCCTCTCTGCGCGCCCCGGGACCTGCCGCCGGTACCTCGCTGCCCGCCCCGGGACCGGCCCCCGGTGCCTCTCAGCCCGTCTCGGGACCGCCCCCGATGCCTCCCAGCCCGCCCCGCGACCGGCCCCCGGTGCCGCACTGCCGGGACCGGACCTCGACGGCGCTGCCTGCCCAGGAACCGCCCCCGGTGCCTCGCTGCCCGCCCCGGCACCGGACCCCGACGGCGCTGCCCGCCCCAGGACCGGACACCGGTGCCTCCCAGCCCACCCTGTGACCGACCCCAGCTGCCTTGTTGCCCGCCCCGGGACCGCCCCCGGTGCCTCTCTGCCCGCCCCAGTTCTGGACGCCGGTGCCGCGCTACCCGCCCCGGCACCGGTCCCCGGTGCCTCCCAGCCCGCCCCGAGACCGGACCCCGACGGCCCTGCCCGCCCCGGGACAAGCCTCCGGTGCCTTGTTGCCCGCCTCGGGACCGAACCCTGGTGCCTCGCTGCCCGCTCCGGGACCGGAACCCGACGCCGCTGCCCGTCCCGGCACCGGCCCCCGGTGCCTCCCAGCCCGCCCTAGGACCGCCCCCAGTGCCTCGCTGCTGGCACCGGCACCGCCACCGGTGCCTCTCTGCCCGCCCCGGGACCGGACCCCGGTGCCGCGCTGCCGGGACCGGACCTCGACGGCGCTGCCCGCCCCAGGATCGAAGCCCGACGGCGCTGCCTGTGCCGGGACCGCCCCCGGTTCCTCGCTGCCCCTCCCGGGACCGAAACCCGGTGCCGCGCTACCAGCCCCGGCAGCGGTCCCCGGTGCTTCCCAGCTCGCCCAGGGACCGGACCCCGACGGCGCTGCCCGCCCCGGGACTGGACACCGGTGCCGCACTTCCCGCCCCGGCACCGGTTCCAGTGCCGCGCTGCCGGGACCGGCCCTCGACGGCGCTGCCTGCCCCGGGACAGAACCCGGTGCCTCCCTGGCGTTCCCGGGACCGGACCCCGACGGCGCTGCCCGCCCCGGGATCGAAGGCCGACGGCGCTGCCTGTCCCGGGATCGGTCCCTGGTGCCGCAGCCCGTCCTGCACGGGGAGGTCGGGGGCAGCCCGCTGGGACGGCTGGGGCCGTCGAGGCGCCGGCCGAGGCTCTCGGAGCCAGGCTCAGCGCGCTCGGGGAAGCTTGTTCCCCGCCCCTGGCACGGCCCTCCCGCCCCGCCGTCGCTCGGGCAGCCGGTGCCGGTGCCGCCGCACGCCCCGTCCGTGCCCTCGGTGCCGGCCGCAAGTGGAGGTGCCATGGGGGGGCGGGTAGAAGTATGAAGCTCGTTGCGGGCGTGTCTGTGAGTTCGGGGCCGGGGGGAACTGAACTGCTGCTCCCGCTCCGGGCAGCGCTTTCCCGGTGCTGGGGTTGGGTTTTCTTGCCCCGCTGCAGGAGAGAGCGGGGAGGGCAGCGGATGGTTGGAGCGGGGATCGCTGCCCGGCCCTGCCCGCCCCCCCGGGTCCGCAGGGCGGTGGGACCCCTTTGTTATCAGCTACAGTGACTGTCTAGGGTGATGTCGTGAGCCTCAGAGCAAAAGTGCTTCTGGAGAACCGCGGCAATCAGTTGTTGCTGTGAAAGGTGCTCTGGGGCTGTCTGAGGGGAACAAGCTGTGGGGTGCAGAGGGGTTTTGCTGGCCTGAGCGTTCAGGCCTGAGTAGGATAATTTAAAACCAAACAACCCACGTGACTTTAAATATGAAGTGTTAATGTGGTTCGAAGGGGGCTATTTTCCTTCTGTTACACCACCTGAATTACCCTGGATCAGCCTCTTGCCCTCTGTCCTTCCAAAAGCCAGGCAGAGCCCCACACCAGGAGTCCCTCGGTGCCATCAGCCGCGGCTCACCCAAGGCCACGGCCCGTCCTGCAGAGGGACGGCGGTGACGCTGCTGGAACCATCGCAGTGCTGTTCCTGGGGCACTGGCTGGGCTCTGCGCTGGGTGAGGAGCTCAGAGGAGCGGGTGTGCTGGGGCGGTGTTCATTGGGAGCAGGGAAGGGGCAGGGGTGGGGAGCTGCTCGATCCCGCTGGTCCGAGGGAATCCTCTGCAGCGGGGGGCTGGCGCAGGGACAGGGCACGGGGCTGGCAGAGAGCGCACTTGGACTTGGTGCCAGTGCCATGAGCTCCTGTGACGCTCCGGCAGCTCGTTTGTGACTGATTGTTGCTGTCTCCTGTCTCAACAACTGGGATAACTGGGTGTGGGGGTGCAATTCTCACCCCTCCCTGCCCCTCCTGGTCAGGGTGTGATCCCCCCCACCTCCCCCAGCTGTGCCCCATCTGTGGAGATAAGGACTGAGAATGTCACCGAGCCTGGCTCCTGCCCTCCCGCCTGCTGGGGATCGGCTCTAACGGCCCCTCATCTCCTCAGGGCCTGGCACACCTGGGCTGGGGTGGGGCCAGATGGGAACAAGAACAGAGCTGCACATTCATCAAGTTCTTGTGCAGCTGCTGGGCGGCACCAGAAGGGACCTGACAAAAGTCAATGATCTTGGACCCTCTAAACTGCGCCCCCCAGGGAGACCCTTGGAGCTCCCCTGGATCCCAGCGGCCTGTGACCAGCATCTTCCCCGAGCTGGAGCCTCGCAGGGACCAAACCCTGGAGGTGTCGTCTGCTGCCAGAGCTGAGGGCAGGCCGGGGCGAGGTGCCCCCGCTCGGGGCTCAGGGATGGCCCGCGGGGGAATGCCGAGGCCTCGGGAGGATTGGCTCTGCCCTCGAGAGGAGGGAAATGTTCTCTGAGCTCGCTGCTCTGTCACCCGCTCGGTCTCTGCTCATGGGGGGACGGACCCTCGTTTCCGGGTGTCTGTCCGTTGGTGGATGCGCAGGGATCGATGGGTCAGGGAAGGCACCGGTGAGGGAGGGAGTGTGAATCTGGGCAGTTCAGAGTCTGTGAATCAGTCGCTTTTCTTTCTTTCAGCATCTCGGAATTATTTTGTAATGATAAATTGCTGTTAGTTATTAATAAATCCAGATTTCCTGCTAAACCATCACCGTGTCAATACTATCAACCGTGACACCCAGTGTCCCCAGTATGTCCCAGTGACCCTCTTAGCACTCCCTAATATATCCCAGTACGTCCCAGTAACCTACAGTATGTCCCAGTAACCACCCCAGTGCGCGCCAGTATGTCCCAGTGCCCTACAATACATCCCAGTAACCCTCCCAATGCCCCCAGTGACTATCTTACCGCTCCCCAATATATCCCAGTACGTGCCAGTGCCCTGCACTATGTCCCAGTAACCATCCCAGTGGCCCCCAGTATATCCCAATAACTCTCCTAGCACTCCCCAATTATCCCAGTATGTCCCAGTGCCCTGCAATACATCCCGGTAACCCCCTCAGTGTGCCCCAGTATGTCCCAGTGCCCCCCAGTACATCTTAGGGACCCTCCCAGTGCCCCCCACTATGTGCCAGTGACTCTTCTAGTGCTCCCCAATATATCCCAGTATGTCCCAGTGCCCTGCAGTATGTCCCAGTAACCATCCCAGTGCCCCCCACTGTCGTTATTGAGACAGACACGACAAACACCGAATTGTGCAAACGTGGCTACTTTATTGTTCTAACAAGCCTTTTTATAACTTTATGAAGAGTACGTGTCCATATCTGATTGGTTTAATTACAGACTAACAGTTCATGGTTGGATGAGTTCTCTGCTGCAACCTCGATACCCTTCCTCTCCTTGCGGTCAGGCAGTTCCTTACTCTTGTTTACGCAGCTCCTCTCAGGACGTTCACGCCTCTTCAGGGTACGTGGTTATCTGCTCAAGGTCAATATCAAACTTACATTCTGATCCCTCAGACCAGCCGAGGTCTCCCATAGTACCAGTACTGGTTCCCAGCTCCAAGCATGGAAGAGATGCTGGGCGGCTCAGGCCGCGTGCTCTGCCCAAGCCAGAAGGTCACTGGGGCACAAGGGGCAGCCCTGGCTCTGAGCTCAGGGGGGAGCAGTGGGGGAGGCTCCCACGCCCCAGCCTTACCGTGGGTCCTGGCTGACGGTGGGATACAGGCAGGTACCCCTGCAGTGCACCTGGTACAGTCGCTTTGTCCCCAGGACCTCAAAATGCAGCGTCTGGTCAAACTGCCCCGGCACCGTGGAGCTGAACTGGACCTTCAGTTCCACCTCCCCGTGGGCAGGCACTATCCACCGGCAGCTGCTCAGCCTGGCAATTAAAGAGGAGGCTTCAGACATTGCTAACGAGCAAACGAGAGAAGGAGGAGGCTCATGGACTCGCCATCCCGTGGAGGCACCGGCAGAGGGTCCCTGCGGGGCTGGGGATGATGGAGCCCGTTTGGCAAGATGGATGTGAAGCAGAGGGATCACCTCCTCCCTCACAGCTCACCTGACGTATTTCCCCCGGGATGGGACCCTGTCCACGTCGCTTTGGTGCGCGTCGGGGGGCTGCGTGGGTGCTCCCGTGCCCGGCGCCTGGCGACCTCTCCTGCCCCGGCTGGAGCTCCGCTTCTGCCTCACAGCCTTCCGCCTGCCCGCGGCTTTCTCCTTCCCCGACTGGCCCCCGCTTGGCGTGACCTGCTCCTCTGACACCTTCACACCAAGGGAGAGAGGAAAGGGAGAGAGGTGAGACCTGCCCCGAGACACCCCCATCCTGGAGAGAAAGCTGCAGGTTTGGTAACAGACAGGAGGGAGAATAAACCACCAACCCCCTCTGCCCATGGATTTGGTCTTCCTTATGGGACTTTGTTTCGCCTACAACACCCCTCCCTCCCCAGGACCCTCTCCTCAAGGGAAGTTGAAGGTTTTAGCTGATTTTTTTTTCTCTCATCTCACAGAACTGCCCTATGTCTCAAGCAGAGCTGGCTCTTTTAAACAGACAGGAGGGATGCCTGCAGACACGGGGCCCCGTCATGTCTTCACTGCCCTTCCACAGTGATCCTCTTCCATCCCACCTGCCCCCCATGCCCCCACCCAGCCTGGCCCCTGCCCTGGCACCTTCACTGCAGGCACAACGGGGACATCCAAGAAACTTCTGGTTTCCTTCTTTCCTTCTTCTGCAGTGGCACTTTCTGGCACCACAAAGGCGAAGTGCTCGAGGGCTTCTCCTGCTGCAGGGACCATCCGCTTCTCCGGGTAGCGGATCACAGAGTAAAAAGCAGTAGGTGGAATGGGAGGCCCCGAGGGACCCAGTCCCAGGTCATCCAGGATCTAAAGCATAAGAGAAAACCCTGTTTATACTCCCGTGGCCTTCATCCTCACACTTCCTGAAAGGCACTCAGCTTTTGGCAATGGGTTTTTTTATTTAGATGGAGTACAGTGCTTTTTTGTGCACAGTGGGGTGGGCAGGCTCCAGAGCAGTGCCAGGACCTACAAGTGGGACCTAGAGAGAAACCTCAACTCTGAGTGACTCAGCTGAAGGAAACAATGACCAGGAGTTGCCCTGCCCTGGGACCATTTTTAATGATTTCCAGACTGGGAAACTCTCCAAACAGAGAGGATGTTCCAACAGAGAGCCCTCCCTCTTCCCACCCATCTGGGGGATGGCAAGAACTTCCCCAGCCACGTGGCTGCTGTGAAGCCATCGTGGAACATCATCAGTGGCCTGGACAAGGGTATGTGCTGTTGTCACCTGGTGGGACACAATGCACCAGGGCCCAGACCACGGCAGGCTCAGCATCTGAGCCTCACAAGGGCTTTACCTGCTCTGCCGCTGGCAGCTTGCCGCTCTCCAGGATCGCCCCAGTCACATCTGCAGAGCTCAGCACCTGGATGTCACAGCAGGGCACCCCGACGTCCTGGCCTCTGGCTGACCCTTCCGCACCTTCCCCTTCCAGCCCAGATAACTCGGAGTCCTCAAGAGCCTTCAGTTTTTCCAGATGCTCATTCTCTCTGTCCTGCCGGCTCCCCTGCCTGGATAAATGCCGGCGCTGGCCTTGTACTTGGTGCTGCACCACCTCTTGGTTCAGAGGGGACAGCAGGATACCCTGAGCCCTGTCCCAGGATGACAAAATATGCGTGACATCCCTCTGCGATGCCTCGTAGATTTTAAACCTCAGGGCCAAGTTCTTCTCGCTGTCACTCTGCGCCTCGGTTTTGGTTTCCCCCTGTTCTGGGTCTGCAGGTTGCACAACATCCACTGGGCAGGCATCTGTCAGGGGAGCCTTGCTCTGCTTTTTCTTATCTTCCTTGTCACTTGCAAGAGAGTCTGCGTGCTCCTTTGCAGATCCCTTCTTCTCTCCCCCCTTGGTGACATCGGACAGGTTGCCGGTGGATGCGCTGGTGTTGCTAGCGGATGCGTTCGTGTTCTGGGCAGGAGGAGCAGGACAAAGCGGTGAGCATTTCAAAGCACCAACTCAAATGCTGTAGGACAGCGGCGATCTTTGCAATAGCACCCCACGCCTCATCTGAGACCTGTGCTAGGTGCTCTACAAATCCCAATTCAGAACGCAGCTGGTACCCAGTTGAGCTCAACTGAAACTAAACTCCCCAGCGCGAGACTGATGAGGAGTCCTGCAAACCAGCTGAGAAACAGAACAGCTTCCCCAACCCAGACAGGGAACTTAAGACACCTCCTTACTCCTGTGCAGTCCTCCGGGCACGTTTCTGGTGTGCTGAGCATCCATCCCTGTGTCTGGCTGACACTTTGGGAAGTCTGGCTGCTAATGAATACCTAAAGGGCCTGGTGGTATCTCCTGCCAGTCAGGTAGCAAAAGACCACATCCCAGGCGGGTCATGGCTCAGAGGTGTAAGTCACATGCAGAATGGGGAGAAATGCTGGACTAAAACTATCTAGGGCTTGGAGTTATGTGAAGCCATGACTCAAAGGCAGCACGACCCTAGAAGAACAGCTCTACCCAACAAACCCATGTGAAAATACCCCTGGTGAAGCAGCAGCACGATCAAACACTGGCTGCTGTTTCCCAGCACAGCCCCGCGTGTTGCTGACGGCCAGGTACCCACCCCCAGCACTGCGGGGGGCTGCTGGCTTCGCCAGGAATGGTACGGCTCAGCAGGAGGGTCCCCAGGGCTTTCACTCATCTCTATAAACACAACCACCCACCTGTCTGACTCCAGGCTGGCTTTTCTTCCTTGAAGCATTTTCTTTGTCTTTTCCAAGCTTTCTCTTGGCCCACTTAGACAACTTCTTCAGCAATTCTTCCTCCCTCAAGCGTTCTAGCTCCCACCGCTGCTTTTCCTCAAGCTCTCGAGCCAGCCGCTCCATCTCCCTTCAGCAAGACAAACAGAAAACATCCCCGAGAGTCACCGCCAGAAATCTGGGCTCGCTGCAATCCCAGCTGGTCCCACACTTCATTCACTAACCCTAAGGCCAGGCACAACTGTTAGACCAGCTCTGTGGACTTCCCTCAACCTGGGGAGGCTGGGACATCCAAAGTGAGGGAAGTGGGAGGGGACCTCCAGGGCCTGCCAAATCTAGGCTTTGCTGTCACAAGGTCTAAATTGCACTACTTCTCCAATAAGGTCCACCTGGACACCTCCAGCATGCTGCCAAAGACTGATCCACCATTGCTCCACACTGGAGCCTGAAGCTCTCAATATCCAACTCACAAATCACTAAACCAGCTCACCAATCACTAACACCTGCTTATCCCTGCACCAATACTTGGCTTATGCAGCCCTTCTCCCTGGGCACAGCCTGCTCCTTAGTGAGACTAGCCATACCAATCAGAAAGCAAAGGCTGCAGTAACTGCCCTCCTGCAAAACAGGCTCCAAACAACCAGGCTTCCTGCTGGAACCCAGCTGGGACCATGGGAAACTTGTGCTGCCTGTCCTGGAAATCACAGTCTGACTCAGCCCTAGTGATCTCCTCCCAGGGAAACAAACTTCAGCTGGGGCTGAAAGAAGTGCTGAAACACAGGCTCGCTTTAAGCAAGTCCCTCCCCAAGTTTCAGGCAGGGGTTAATAGAGGCTTAAGCTTATCCTGTGTATCCTCTTGAACAGGGCTGCTTTGCTGGATCAGAGCTTCTCCCAGGCTCACCTGCTGCTGCAGCTGAAGGTGAGCCTAAGAGACACCAGATTTTGTGGCTGGTGTCACTCAGTAAGGAAAACCCTGGGAGCTCAGCAGTGCAAGGGCCTCACCTACGGCAGGACTGGGATCCAAACCAAGCCAGCACAGCTGCGCCTCACACCAACCCACACCACAACCCCTCTGGTTTCGTGAAGAAGGGCGATGAAGATGAGAATGAACATAATTAACTTAGAGACACTGGTAAGCACAGTGGCAAGGGAAGCACAGAGCCCAGCTCCCTGCAGCCAGTGTTGAAGCTGAAGGGCTCACCGCTAAAACGGAGAGAAGATGTTCTCATCTCACCGGAGGAAGGTCCCTCCTCTGCTGGGAACCAGGGAGGTGGAACTGGCAATCCTTGTGCTGCTGGTAATTAATGCTTTTGGCCTTGGTAACCCCTCTGAGCACAATCAAGGTCTCCGGAGCAGGGAAACCCTTTGGGGACACTATCCTGGGGAGGCACCCATAGAAGGCTTACAGACCTTTTCTTCCTCTCACGCTTGACTTGCAGTATACTGTTATCAAAGTGAATTTTCTCCTCCTCGGTGAGGGCATCATACTCGTCCTCTTCCATCTCCCAGAGACGTGCTTTCTCCCTCCTGGCAGCTTCTTCCCGCTCCCGTCCTTCAGCACAGACCAGAGAAGAAACCATCAGTGCCTGCAAGCAGAGCTTGCTGCTCTGGGTGAGCTGCCAGGATTCACAACTCTGTCCTGACCCAGCCTGTCATCCTGCCAGGAGATACTGGCGAGCTCACATCCCTGCTTCAGAATTCAGATAAGCCCCAAACTATCACTGGTCAGTGAGTTCCCATGCCTTGCCTGGCTCACATGCACCAGCACTGTGGACAGCTGGCCAGTGATTAGTTATTGAGCCACAACAGCTTGCACTTGTGCCCAAGCTTTAATGTTAGAGACTGAGGTCAGCCTCAGCATTGCTGTATTTTAAGCAACTGTGAGCTGAGTGCTGGCTACACCGAGGCAGAAGGTGGAAGGATTAATAAAAACATCTCTTACAAGTTCTGCTGGTAACCCAGATACACACGGGTAAGGCTGAGGGCTTGAGAGAGAAGATTTCAGAGTTACGGAGATGAAGAGTCTCACCTTCCTGCTCTTTTGCGGCCATCTCCCTGGCTTTCCAAGAAGCATAATCCTGGAACAGGTTCACAAAATAGATGTGAGGCCGATTTCTGACAGCTTTGAGCAGGCAGAGGAGAGCAGATGCTGTGTTGCGTGCAAAGGGGGTCTCCAGGCCATCAAACACCACTCCCTGGTAGCAGTCACTCAGCTGCAGATAAAGTCAAAAAGGAAGAGAAAGTCAGCTGTTGCACGCATTGGGCTCTCAGCTAGTCACTAAAGCCTGATGTCAGAGATCACCAGCCATCACAGTTCCAAGTGCAGCAGCTCAGACAAGCTCTGATCTTTCCCCATGCTCTGCCAATTTATGTCATCTGCAGCTTCACCCACGGATCCCTGCACGCAGCCCAGGACTCCTCCAAGAGCAGGCACAGCCCTCCTCCTCTCTGAATTGTACCTCGCTGCCTGTCTCCCTGTAGCAAGAACGTACCATTTGCCCCCACCCCACGTACCTGCAGCCTTTCAGAGAGGATGGCCACCAGCAGCTCCTCGGGCAGCACGCAGCTCCTAAAGCCCAGCTCTCCTGATGTGCTGCCACTGATGCTCAGCTCTCGCTGCGCAGGAACGCAGGGAAGGGGAGAGTGGTGAGAACTTGATGAGCCCTGCAATGTTGAACACCACAAGAAAAATCAACCACTTTGGAAACCCCCAAACAATTCCAACTGCTGGGCTTGGAGCTGGGGTTTCTCACTAGCAGGAGACTAGAACAAAACTGCAGGCCAGCAGCTCCAGGGGACCACGCAGGAGGGTGCATCCATGGCCAGCAGAGACCCAAGCTCGCAAGCCCCCAGCGCAGCATCCCGCAGCTTTGCCCACCGCTGCAGCCACGTTAGCCAGGACTGCACTTTGCCAACAATCTGTTAAGATGCCGCAGAGTTTTTCTGCCAGAGCACAGGGTTTCATTCCCACCCCGAGCCATGCCCAGCCTGCCCAGCTGGCTCTCTGCACTATAGACCCCTGCACCAGGCTCTGGGTGATGCAGAGCCTCCACTGGAAGCGGCTCCTTCACTTCTCAGAGGCAACAGAAAGGTCCCAGGCATTAACCAGTGCAGATCGTGCTTCACCTGGGAGCCTGTCAGATCCATCAGATGCTGTTTCTGCGATTGGGGGGTGGGGCCATCTGTCTTCTTCTTGCCCGCCGCAGCGCTCACCTGGCCTCGGGACCTGACGGACCGCAGGCTGAGTTTGCCCACAGAGCTGGACTGCAGGCTGAGTTTGTCCACAGAGCTGGACCGTCTCATGTCTAGGCTGTGCTTGGCCTTGGTGCTGAACTGCAGGCTGAGGGACGCATCTGCGTTGTGACCTGTGGAGGGGACAGACGCTCAGTGGGGAGCAAGCAGGCACCTTCCACCCCAACGGGCACAGCCCTGCGCCCTGGCAGGGACACGGCCATTGTTCCCCAGCCTGCTGGGCACTAGCAGCACCCATCTCCAGAAGCAGCTCCTGCCCTGCTTCTCTTATTAGCATGGTAAAGCACACCATCTGATACTGGATTTTAAAGCCAGAGAGTTTTTAAGGCACAGCTCTGCGTCCCTCCTCACAAATGTGCACGCAGGTGACGCTGCACAGTAGCTCCCCTATGGATCAAGCCAAGGCTCCACTATCCAGGAGCATCATTTCTGTACCTTGCACCCATCCTGCATTCTCACATGGAGATGGTAACATGCAGCCCTGCCCCAGCTGCATCCCCCATCTCCACTGGAGCTAAATCCTCTGCATGGGATAACCCCACCTGGGGCCCAGATCCTTCTTCCTTCCATCAGCTCCCAACCCAACCAGGTTCAAAGCTGAGCAATGCAAAACTTCCCCCACCAGAACCAGGGTCTGGCCTCACCCTGCAGAGCGCGGGGCACCAACTGCCCAACCAGGTTTTCTAAAAGTCTCTGGTCTCAGGTGGAGAACAGCACCACATGCACGAGCTGCGTGACCTGACAGTGTGTATAGGAAAACCTCTGGAGAAAAGAGCTCATCTGCAGCATGTCTCATCTGAAACTCTGGGAGGTTATTCTTCCCTTCCTCTCATGTTTCTGAAGCCACACTCAGAGTCAGTTGTCTAGTACTTAATGAGCAGCTTCAGAGGGCTGCTTCGTTGTTAAAGTGGGCAGCAGTTCTGCCTGATGGCCACAAGGAGCCAGCTGGATTCAGCTTTGAGGAAATATAAAAAAACCCTGAGAAAAATACAGGTGTGCTTCACCACTCCTAGGAAAAGGAGTATGGGCTGAGAAGCCCAGAGGCAGTAAAAGTGCCCCTGTCTGAGCCCTTAAAACAGAGATTATTTTTTTAATAACATGAGATGCTTTACGAAATGGCTTTGCATTTCTACATGCTGCACTCATGTTCCCTAGGAGACCCAGGTCTGTCAGCCTTCCTCTCTGGAGCAAGCAGAAGTGGATGGTCATGGTGGGTTTCTGAAGCGCTGCTCTGGGTCCAGCATTTCTCCTTACCAGCATCCTCTGCCTCCTTGCAGCTCTGCTTGATGGCAGCCCTGATGCACAGCTCCCGGGCGCGCAGCCCTGCTGAGCTTCTCCTGTCCGAGATGGCTTCTCTCACCACGGTGTCGATGGACAAGCAGGCAGCGCCGTAATATTTGGACAGGGCAACCGCTGTCGCTGTCTTTCCTTGAGAGAGAGGAAGACTGCTTGGTGACACTTGCACGTGAAGCATTTCCAGGGACAGGCTCTAGAAAGTCCCCAGACAGGATTTCAAAGTTTCAAGGACAGTCGGAAATCAAGTGCCCCTTTAGGGGAGACCGTGAGGGAGACAGTTGAGCATGGCTAGAAGCGTTGTCCTCTAGAGCCAGGAGGATCACGTCCACCTCACATCCAGCTGAGCACTTTGTCCCTCATGGTGACCTCAACCCTGGGCCAGAACATTGTTTTGAGCCCTGTCCCGCCACCACTCAGAGCGTTCGCCAGCCTGTGCTGGCCGGCACTGCCTCAAACAACGTCTGGGCACGGTCTGGGGGTCAGCGTGGGCGAGGGACTGCTCCCATGAGGCTACATGGGCACTAGGCACTGTGCTCCCACGAAGCAACGGGGACATGGCCACCCTGTGTGGGGGAACGATAGCCTAGCTGTGTGGACACAGGGTGAGCCACAGCCCTTGCCCCAGCTGGTGAAGGCCTGGGACCATTTCATGTACCAGCAGAGCTGCGGCTTACCTCGCTTTGCTTCAACAGGTCAACCAAGCACCACGGCCCACCAGGATGTGTCTCTCCTGCTTCCCCCCTCCTTGCAGCCATGGGCTGCGGCTCACCTACCTGTCAGGGGTGCCCCATGGATGATGACAACGATCCCTCTGCGGTTTCGGGCCGCGCGCCCCTCTGCAGAGATATCGATGCCAAGGTGGCGGGCGATGGCCCTATAGACAGGGCTGTCGGCCAGTTCTCCCGCGGCCGCCTTGCTGCTGGTGATGCTCCGCCGATGCTCTGCTGTGCAGAACCAGATAGAACAGTCAGCCTCCTACCTACCTATGATCCTGATCATCCTCCCCATCCCCTCAGATCCTGGGAGAGAAGACTCTGCTGAAACCAACACCACACCGAGGTCTCACTATGCCTCTCCTTTAGGCTTGTGCAGATCAGGGTCTGCCCTAGATGGTGGTCAAGGTGCCTGTTCAGAGTATAGGAAATGGGGTGGCAGAAAGAGGAAAGAGCAAGCATTTGGCAATACCTAAAAGGACTGGGCCAAATCTCCCATGCCCTGTCAACATGGTCCTCATGGGAGTTTGGTCCCAGGTCCTGCTGAGTAAGGGGGGGACAGGCAGAACCAGGCATTTTACACTGTCCCAAGGGAGAGGCTCCATTTGCGGATCAAGCGATTATCCAAAAGCTGGATGCTTTAGGAGTATTATACCAGGAGATGTAGCTGGGCTCTGAATTCACCATAACAGCATTTGCAAAGAGCTCCCACCTTTGCCCTTAGGAGGTCACCAAAAGCCATCTCGGCTTGCAGTGTCATGCAGGACAGAGAGCGCGCTGCCCTGCCTAGGAAAGGGAACAGCATCATCCTGATCCCAGCAGCTCCCGGGGGAAAAGGTGCTCATTTGGCAAAACTGGGGAGAACCTCTCTGGCCTCTCACTTGTCCCTGCCCTGTCTGCAACATTACCCATCCCCTGTCTTTTCTCAACACCTTCCACCTCCTCCGCATTCAGATTTAGAGTCCACCTTGTTGGACTGGCTTTCATCAAACACGGAGGGGAAAGTGAATGAGCTCTGGGATGAGACAGTGTGAATGATCCCAGCAGAGGACTTTCTTCCTTGATCTGACAGAGACTGGACATCTTCAAAGTTTGCTGAGGAGGAAGGACACGGGGAGGGAAGAAGAGGGTGGACATGGCCAGGCAATCTGTTCTTTGCCATTTGCCACTTTGCACGGCCACGTGCAAAAGATGGAAAGTTTCCCAAGGAGAAGTCTGTCCAGGCTGTCTCTGCCCTCGGGGGGATTTTGAGTTTGTGCTTTTGGTGCTGGGAAGGAGCAAATATAAGATAGCTGGTGGTATTAGACCTGGTCCTGCTGGCTGAAGAACTCATCCAATCCTATTTTTTGTGGTTAGGGGACACAAGAGGACAACACGATTATCTCCCCGGTCCATGGTAGGCAGATACGAGCTTGCTTTGGCTGCACTCAGGGCTGGTAGGGGATGCGTGTTACAAGCCACAGACCTTCACGCTGGAATTCCTCCACCAAGCTGGGGAATGGGTGGCTGCTAAAAGCCTGGGCTTCCCATGGAGAGCTCGGGGCATGCAGGCTGGACTCCCCGCTGTGTACACACTCAGGACAGCCAATGCCAAACCCTCACCGTTGTCCTGGTCTGCTGGTTCCCCAGTCTGGGACTTCGTCTGCTCATCCTGCAGCCTCTTCTGGTCCTGATAATATTCCAGCACCTCAGGGGGCAGCTTCTCACCCGGGGCACGCGGAGGCAGCAATAAGGTGTTGCGGCAATCATAGTCTTTAAGCGTCTGCAGGATCTGTGCATGTAGGGAAGAGAAGCCATATGCAGGACGTGTTTCTAACAACACGGACTATACAAGCCCCTCCACAGTCTGCCAGCAGAGCTGGCTAACCCTGAAATGCCACCAGACTTTGCCCTGGGGACTGTCTCCATCTCCCTGGCAGGAACCTAGGAATGCTGGAGCACTGTGAAGCTACGGGACCGTGCACATGGGGACCAGACCTTCCCTCTCACCTGCTCCTCAGCAAGGTACTGCTGGTCGAACTCCAGTGAGTAAAACTCGATGGGGAACTCGCATGGGTTCTTCACCACCACCGTCCCCTCTGCTCCACAGCTGTATGGCAGCAACGGTCCCAGCTCGAGCACTGGGGGGCTGAACTCCAGCTGTGGCTCCAGCCCACGCCCCGAGACCTGCAGCTGGAGGTGCTGGCTGCTCTGGAAAATGTTAATCTTCAGCTCACTTCGGTAGGACTTCTGAAAAGAGAGAAGCACAGAAAACTCCTCCATGAAGTCCCAGCTGACAGGGCCTCAAGTTCAACTTTTGCCCCAAGGCAGGGGTGTCACCAGTACCTCTAAGGGGAATGGAAAACAGATATTTACTTCCAGCAGGGGCTACAGCATCTGCATTCTGGCTCTGAGTAACTGGGATGAATCCTGGTGTGAAGTGTAACTGGATATTTGGGTGTCAGATGAATCTAAAATGCACTATCAGATGTTTTGACCTAGTCACGAGGGAGTGTGATGCTCATGAGAAAGGTCCTCAGGGTTATGTTGCCCAGACACAGTCCTGGCACTGCTGCATCAGGCAAACATCAGCTCAATGAATGAGGCAGATGAGCTCGCACTGGCTAGAAATAAGGGTCGTCTTCTCTGCTCAGTGTTTGGCTCTGGTCAAAGCCAGACACAAGATGGTTACACCTCTACAGCAATTAAAACATCCCTGGGACTGTTTCCAGGCACGGAAGCACTTGTGTCCATCCTGTTACCCACTGCCAGTTTCCAAGTCACGGTGGCCACAGGCAAACTGCCTTTGGGAACTCCCCATCATTTCAGCTGACTCCCAGACTGCCTGGGAACGTGCAGGCAGGCTGGGCCAGAGCCACAGGGACTGCTGGCAGCACACCACTCCAGGCGACTGTCCTGCCGTGCCCAGGAAGGTGCCTGGTGGCTGTTTTGTCTGCTGGTACCAGCAGCAGGACTTGCCTAGATTGGCCCTTCCAGGGTTATCCCCTGCGAGCGCGCCAGCTGCTCTGCACCAGGGCGTTGCAGCCTCAAACAGGCCCATGCAAGGGGGAGATGAGGGCAAACAGGCAGATTTCCCCCCATGCGCTGAGAGGCAGCCACCCCACCGTTCCCTGATGCTAAGCAAGCTCCCCAGGGGATTTCAAAGCCCCTCTCAGAAGAGTGTGCTGCAGGGGAAACTGAGGCACAGTGGGTACAGGGCTTGCAGAAAGCTCTCTGTGGAGGCAGACGCCGTCTCCTCCTCCCTGTGCTGGGCTCTCGTTACCACACTGCCCTGCCAGACCTCTTGGGGGTGACACTCGCTGATCTCACCTCTTCTGTGGGTGAAAACCTGACTCGCACGTTGCAGCGCTGTCCTGGAGCGAGGGCTCCAGCCGAGGGCAGCACCTCGAAGACACAGGGCTGGGCCTTCAACTTCTGGGGCACCTTCTGACGCCTCCTCGCTAGCCAATGTCTGTCCACCTGAGAACAAAAAAACAATTGTATGAGGTCTCCTTGGTCTGTGAGGACAGACCCTCAGTTCCTGCAGTGCTCTGAGACACCGTTATGGTGCTGAGGGCACCCACAGCCAAACCAGCCGAGGCCACCTCTGGCCTAGAACTGGAGGGAGAACAGGCAGGGCAGGCAGATGGGGAGGCACCATCCTCAGAAGAGGAGGAACGGGGGAACCTGACAGAGAAGTGAAGCACCAGCTAATGCACAGGTCCAGGTGAGCCAGCCTTGCTCTGTACCCGAAGCCTTCTCAGATGAGCTGTAGCCCAAGTGCTCACGCAGCCACAGGGGCAGAAAGGGCAAGAGAGGCAAAGAAAACCCAACCGAGAAGTTATGTGTTACACACTGTCTGTGCTTTACCTTCTTAACAGGCTCATTGATAGTGATGAGCCAGTTACAGGGGACCTGTTGCTGATTGTGGAGCTGGACAGTTTCTTCCTGGCACTGCCCACACTGGAGAGTGGAGAACTCCAGTCTGTCCCTGGAGACGCAGAGGGATGGCATGGCCACGCTGGCATGGAGGCGGACGTGGAATGTGGGGCCTCCTGCTACCTAGGGAAGGACAGAGCATTCAGCTGAGAGCCCCGGTGACATCTGCTCTGTCACCGACTCTCCACCTGCCCCGAGAGGTGCACGGGCACAGCGGGGTGAGGAAGCACACCGTAGGTACCTTGATGGGCAGGAGCACGTCCACCTCTCCCAGGGGCAGGTTGGCGCTCTGTGGGTCGAAGCGCACTTCAAACATCTTGGTCTCGCAGCAGAGCAGGTGCTTCACGTGGTCCAGATCCACACTGAAACCTTGAACAGATGAAAATAAAGCAGCTGAGATACACAGTCGACATGAACGTGTCACAAGCACGTTGAAGCCATATGTCCTGTCTGGCAGCTCTGCAAAGGACCCCTTTGTACCTGTGGAGAAGACTGCCACTCCTTCTCCCTTGTCACCACACAAGGAGAAAGGGCTTTCACAGCCAGAATCCAAGACCCACAGGGTAAAAAGGAAACATCTCAGTTGAGGAGCTCCAACCATTCCTTCACTAGGCATCCCAGGGAAGGATGCACAGACCTCTCCAAAGGAGAATTTCCAACTAAGATTCCCCCATGCCATGGTGCTCCCTGAAAAACAATTTAGAGGAGGCACCTGATCACCCTTCAGACACAGCGAGTCACCGTTTGCTGGTACTGCAGCCTTACGTCAAGGCCTGTTTCAAAAGCCTGTTTTGATACAACAGAGGGCCTCACAGGCTGTCTTCTCTATAGAGGCTGAACAGAAGTGCTATGGCATTATGAATTTTAAACAAAGCACTTCCAAACCACAAAGCGTCCATCTGTTTGCAACACAAGCCCATGGAGTGCCCATCAGGTGATGCTCATGGTAGCCAAGAGCAGAAGATGCTGAGAGGTGACCAAGGTGATCAGCCCATCCAGCCCCTGCAGGGAAGTGTTAGGGCAGGCACGGGCAGGCCGGGTCTCTGAGCACTGCTGGCCAGGAGAACTCAGGCTCTAAAGCACCAGGCAGAGGGTCCCAAGGAGGAAAAAGTTATACATACAAGCACTCAAAAAAACTCCCCATGTCCAGTGGCTTAAGCTAATCTGTCAGAGACAGCTCCTTCAAGCCCACGTGAAGTCTCTCCAGCACTGGTTACCTGTGTCATGCAGGACCCGTCTATCAGCGCGGAAGGACACAGGGAACTGCCCGGTGTTGGTGATCCTCATGACGTGCGTGGGGGTGTTACCGAGAATCACGTACCCAAAGTCCAGGAGGTATTCGGGCAGCTCAGCTCTGAAAGGAGGAGTAAGGACAGTCCTTAAACCACAGCCTGGCTACATTTCCAGGAGCATGGAAGATGCAAACAAAGTGAGTATTTCTGGATTCACTGCTGTAAAAACTCAACTCAAGCCCATGAAACCCAAGGTCTGACCACCTGGTAATAAGACTTTGGTAAGTCACGAGGAGCATAGGACCTAGGTTTTATCAGCTACCAGTGGGACCTTAAAATAAAAGTAGTTTAAAATGAATACTGGTCACAGCTCCTCTGCTACAGAAAGCAGAAAGTAGGTAAGTCCAGTGGACCTCCACTGGTCTCAATGAAACTGCTAAGCCTGGTGTACAGCCCCAGCCTGAAACGGCTTCAGGACCTTGTCATAAGACTCGCCTGCACAGGAAATCTTCACTGCTCTGCAACCAGATCTGTCCCTAAAGCAGCACCAACAAATGCAGTAATCATCACCTACAAGATTCACGGGAGGGTCCTTTTCCAGAGCAATCACACTCGGGAAAGCACATACGTGATCTGTTTTGCAGAGCATCTTCCTGAACTGGAGCCTACCGTGCCCATGCCTCCTCATGAAGGAGCAGAGGGAAGGTACCGAGGCAAGCCCTGCAGTCCCACCAGCATCCAAGCCACCTGATTTAGGGTTTGTCAAGGGTGTTCCCTACTCTTTTTGCTCAGTGTGGTCTGTTAGCTGGAACAAAGATGCCAGCTTTGAGTTGCCTCTTTCAGAGCTGGTCAGCAGGGATGGTGTTGGTGCTCTCTGAAGGGCTTGATGCTCTGCACTGGACCCCCTCAGCCCTAAGAGCAGGACCCAGCGCCTGTGGGGAGCTGAGTACCTCCAAAGCTCAGGGTGGCTCTGTGGAAGTGAGGACACTCAGCTGCTCACAGGGAGCATGTCAAAGCTACCAGGATCAGGCCCTTTCTGAAGTCCCCACTATCCCCAGCTCTGCAGACACAAGGACCTCTCAGGAGCAGGGGTGCACTGCTGGGTGTTACCCTTGGGGCACCTGGAGATAGGGTACAGGAGGCCCTACTAACTTGAGAAGCCTCCGACGAGCGTGCTGGTCAAAGGCAGTGGCCTCTGGGGGACCAGAGGTGAGAGCTTTCTGCTGCTCCAGGGCGTGTTCCTCCATCAGCATCTGCTCCATCTGCATCTGCAGCCGAGGGTCCAGCTGAGGGAAGGAAAGGCAGAGGCTGGTTAGCAACGGTCCTTCCCAAGGCTCCCCCCTGCTTGTGTTGAGAGGGGTGATGGGGTCCTTCTGTCTCGCTGCTCAGTGTCTGTGACACCTCCTGCTCTCTTAGCCAGGGCCTCATCTCAAGGGCAATGAACTCCAGTATCTTCGCCTGCCCAGTCACTGTTACAAAAGCTGATCTGGCCAGACAAACAGACAGACAAGCCAGGAACCTTCCAGAGCTCCAAGTCTTTGCCTGCCCCCAGCCAGTGCCAAAGCAGCTCGGACAAAAGCTCTCTTGTAAAGGGAGCCACAATAACACTGCTGTCTCTTAGAGGTCAGCCCTGGCAGCACAGTCCCAGGGCACAGTCAGGCTGCTGCTATTAAGCTCTGTAAACCTGGCAGGGCTTGGGTTGTGAGCAGCAAATACCCCAGTGATGACCTACATCTCCATCCCAAAGTACCATAAATTCAATCACTTGAGCAGGGTCTTCAGGATCTCTCCCTGGGGCAGCCCCGGGGGCAATGCTGAGCTGATGCAGGATCATGGGCAGGTTGGGCAGGGAGGTCCCAAGTGCCAGCAGGGCACCGGGAAGCCTGCTGCGGGCAGCAGGGGACCAAATGACACCGGGGGAGGGTGGCACGCGTCAAACGGGGCAGCAGCCATTCTCACCACGGCGTCCAAGGGATCTGGGGGTGGCTCCGTGGCCACAGCCTCCCCCAGAACAACTGCTTCCTCTCTCTGGCTGTCTTCCATCTTTTCTATCACCTCCTTGAGGACCTTCTCATATTTTTCATTTCCTGAAGGAAGAAAACATCCACAAATAGAAGCGTGGCACAGCGCTATTCCCATTTAAGCTGGGAAGCCCCACTTCCCCGATTCTGGCCTCTCCCAGAAACACCCTCCTCAAGCAATGTATGGAAAGTAGATGCTGCGTTTCCTCTATCAACCCTGATGTTCATTCCCACCCATCTTCCTCCCCACATAGGAGCATCTCATCCCCTGCAATGTGACCCAAATCCAAGCCTGCCAAAATCCCTGCCAGCCTGTGCTCAGCTTTCCCGAGCATTTCTGTCCAGCCACCACCTTCCCAGGACTCCGACACATGCTGGCAAGCTCTGCAGGATGGTTCATGGGGCAAAGCCCACGCAGGCTCATCTGCCAGAGCCTCAGGAAGCAACCAGGGGGTTGAGTGTTGGTCTGACAGCCCTGAAACCTCCAGGCTCGATGGAGGCAGGTGTGAGCTGCCCTACGGGCATCTGACATGGGGGAGAAACAGGGGACCCTCCTGGGGAGCAGACAGGCCGTGCTCACCTTTGATGTTCCTGGGCAGGTCCAAGTAGATCCTGGGAAAGCTCCCCTCTCCTTTCAGGGAGATTTCTTCTGGTTCTAGGTGACCCACTTGGATCTGGAAAGTCCTGCAGAAGGCTCCAGGCACTCCTGGCAGGTAATAGACTTTCAGGACTTGCTCCTGGCCAGGTCCAATGTAACCCTGCAGGGTGTGGGAGAAGAGGGAGGGAATGAACCAAAGAGGGTTTGGTGGAGGGATGGCTCAGACGACAGATATGCTGAGAAGAGAAGGCAGGTTCTCATATATAAGAAAGTATCAGACAACATCGCCTTCTAGCTTTCTTGTACCCAGAAGCTGAAGTCTCCTACACCAGGTCCTTCAGAGGGCTCATAGGGATGCATTCCCCCAGGACAGACCCACAGACCACCCCTTGCTCAGCATGAGCACAGCTCTGCCCCTAGCGGTGTTTACCCTCTGCTAGCAAGAGCCAGACTGAAGAAATAAAAGCTCTTTTACCAGCCACTATGCAAAATAAGTGAAGTGCCCACACTCTCAGCATGGCCAGCAGCTCCTGCCACAGCACATCAGCGGTTCCCAGGCTGGTGTTGAAGGGCCTGACCCCTTATAATGATCCCAGCCAAACACCTCCTGCCTGTGCAGTTACACCGGGGGTGCGTGAGCCTACCCAGGCTCATGGTGACCTGCAAACATGCATCTCTGGAAAGGCAGGAGCAGAGACTAGGACGAGATCTAGGAAAGGTGTTGCCAGGAAGGACACCTCCTCTCCGGGCTTCCAGAAAGGCTGCCCGAGCCCCAGGCTAGGCTCCCGCCAGCCAGGCTGAGAGCAAATGCAAGCAGACAGCAACAGAGCCCTGGGTGAGGGACACAGCCACAGCTTTCCTCGGCTCGCCCTCTGCACACTGGGCTGGACCCTCGGCTCCTCACTCCCCTTCATGCTGTAGGGAGAAGCTGCTGAGTGGGACAGATCCTGCCACTTGGTCCCCTGAGCCCCTGGTGCAGCGCAGAACACAGCTGCAGCGAAAGCCAGCCCTGCCAAGCTGCCAGCGCCAATGGGGCTGTCACAGCAACTGACTGCGTGGGTCCGAGCAGAGCTGGGTCTTTGGAAGCTCTCAGCAAGAGGGCATCAGTGTGTCACCCCTTGTAGGAGACAGGCATGAGGAAATGTGAACACCTTTGGCTTCCTCTTCCCACTACAAAAAGGGACTAGACAGGAATGCTGCTCCAGCCCAAAGACAGCCACACAGGACTGAGAAGTTGGGATGGTGGGATGCTGCACACTCCTCTCCTCACTGTTCCAGCCCTGCTCCTGCCTGGCCCCCTCACTGCCCCACAAAGCTGCTGCGGAGCAGCAAAGCTGGGGGAGTAGGGGACCGGTACAGGGGCTGCTACAATTTCTGGCAAAGCAGCTTCATGCCCAAGTGAGAGCATTTAAGTCCCGCTCAGTGCTGGCAGGGGGCTGGCAGGGTGGGCTACAGGCAGGGACAAGGAGTAAGCCCTGTCCAACCACACACCCTGGGAAAGGTGACTCTCAGGAGAGCCGGCACAGTCCAGCCCCAGTGCCCGCACAGCCGGAGCACTCAGCAGTTGGGGTCCCCAGAGCCCCCAAAGCGCTGGTGCCTCTGGCCGGTGGCTGCTGTGTGACAGCAGGGTCACCCGCCGGCAAAGGCCGTGAAGGCGTCGATTAGGACCACGCTTGCTTGACCCTCCCTGCCCCCCAGCAGCAGCTGCTTACAGCCCTGTCTCCCCTGTCTGCTTTCGTGGGTTGTTTTCTTTTTTTTTAATTTTGTTTTTTTCCCCTACAACCCCCTCCTGGGCAGCCTGACCCAGAGCCAGGGTCAATCACTCACGCCACCTCCATACTCACCGTGCTGGGCAGGACCAGGGGCACGCCGGGCAGAGGGCTGTCTGCGGTGCCCGCGCTGGGCCTTAGCACCACGTAGGTGAATCCCATCTTCCCGCTGTTCTGCAGGGTGACCTCTGCTTCGGTGACTTTGTTAAACAGCTGAAGAGAGGACAGAGGAGTGGGAAGCTGAAGGCACAGGCCTGATACTGGGAACCTCCTTCTGCTTTCATTGGGATGCGAGCAAATGAACTCAACACAGGAGAAAAGCAGAGGCAGAGGAGGTACGGGCACTTGAGTCTCCCAGGTTAACCTGGGGAAGCCACCACCACAGGGCACCCCTTAGCCCTACACAGGAACAGATACTGATGGCGGCATGCAGAGGGGCAGTGCCAACCACAGAGATCAGTCATAAGGAAACCAAGGAGGAGACAAGCTCTCTGCACCTCATGGTGTCATCTCACACCCAGCTGGAACAAAGGAGGTGGCATCAAGACATTGCAGAAGAAAAAGCACCTGCAGTGACAGCAAAATGGGAGACAGGGCAACAGCTGGAAATATCTGTGGGGTTTTTAACCAAAAAGAAGTAAAGTGGGGATTATTCTAGGACATTCTTTCCAGCTACAGTGACTGGGAAGCCCAAGTTAACTTCCTCCCTGGTTTATTTTGCTGATTAATCAAGAACATCAAAAGAGAGCACCTCCTTGGACCTCAGGCTTTAGGAGCGGATCAGCAGATGTATGTCTTGGGGCACGTCCCTCTGGAGATCACCACTGGGACCCTGCCTGCCCCAGGAGGCGGTGTTAGTTACCTTGAGGAGGAGGAATTCCCAGCTGGAGAGGGGTGGAGATGGCCATTAAAAACAGCTTGAATGCAGGATATACCACTCCAAGGTTGTACTTTCAAGCCATAGAGCCAACAAAGTAGTTGGGAAGGGGAGAGAGCCCTAGCCCTAGGTGGGTGGCAACCCGCCGGTGATGGTTTCACGACAAGGACCTCTGCCAAGAGAAGCGTGCGGTACCTGCAGCCCGCAGTCGATCTCCGTGACGTCTAGGAGGTAGCTGATGAGCGAAGCCTCCCCACTCAGCGTGATCTCATAGGTCGGGCCTCCCTCCACCCTGCACAGCGCCATGACACGGGCGACGATATTTGTGTGGCCAAAGAAGGTGAACATGACCCGCTGGCTCTCGCCTGGCTGCAGCACACCGTAGAGCGGCAGGACATCGAAAACCTGGAGGTAGGCGAGGAGAGATCAAGATGTCGAGCATGGAAATTGATGCAGAAGAGCAGCCATGGCTTGGAGTGAAGTACAGATGTGGCTGGAGGGGGCTCTTCCTCAAACACAGGCAAAATCACCCTAATCTCATCCTGTATCCATTCCACTTACCAGTGGAGGGGCCACGGGAAAAATCTTCTCCCATACTCACTAACGCATTAATTAATACACTACATATTAAAGTAATTTGGGCTGTCTCCTGGCAGCAAGAAATTCTCTTCACTGCAGAACTTGCCTTTAAAAGCACCTTTTACTGCCTTAAGAGAAACACAGTATTCGGAGGTGAAAGCCCTTAGAGCTGGGGGGGAGGACTCCAGCCCAGCTCATCTGACTCCTGATGCTTTTCGCTCTCTCCGATTTGCATGCTGCGCTCTCTCAAGATGCTACAGCAAAAGCTACTGCAGAAATTTCCTGTTGACCCCTTGATTAGCAAAAAGATGAATAATGCCCTCCATAGCTGCTGCACAGGTCAACCCTACGACATGTCCTGCGTGGCCTCTCCAGTGACCAGTTGCTTCAGCAGCGCTGTGCGATGGGCTTGGAGGGACGTGAGGCCACTCTGCGAGCAGCATCGAGGGCCACCAGTGGGAGGGGGGGAGCTACATAACTGCTTGCCACACTGGAAACGTGGCACAAGATGGATTCCCACTTACCTCCTCCATTCCCAAGATGACGGGCTCTGCCTCCACAAGCTGCATCAGTTTGTTGATCCCCACCAGGCTCTGAGTCTCCACAGCACCTTCCAGCTCCGCAGCAGTGGACGGCAGGAGCTGGAAAACAAGCACCGTGGGCTGCAGTGAGCAGCTGGCTGGTCTGGGTGAGACCACTCTGCTGCAGGAAGATGAGCTGCAATCCAGACATATCCTTTGAAGCACTTTTGGATCCTACTTAGCCATATCTACTTGAATTTCTTTTGTTTATTTGTGCATACATGGCAACAAAGCAGGAAATAAAGATGATTCCACCCTTCTATCCGAAAACATTCAGCCACACTATTCTTTACGTCTACAGGGTATCATTTCTCCTGATTCAGAAAAAATGTGCCGTTATAATGTTAAAATGACCGGTATTTGGATGTGAGCAGATGCAACCCCTCTCCTTGAACTTAACGCCAACGCCAGTGCTTTCAGAACTTCCCATGCTTTCCTGCATCCTTTTTTTTTCCCCAGGAGCAGCCTCTGTCCCACACAATGCAGAACAAGGCACCAGTTCCCACTAGCACGGACATCAAGCTCCAAAGCACCGAGGTTCACCAGGAAGGTCAGCAGACCAAAGGCCATTTTCCATGCCAGGAGGAAGAGACAATGACTTTGCAAAGTCTCATTTTATCAAAGACAGCTCTGTGGCCATCTCTGCAATACTGCAGGTCTCGGGTGAAGGCAGAGACATAAAAACAGGCGGCTCCAGCTGGGGTTGAGAAGGTGGTACATGGAGATCACAGTACTTGGCACAGCTTGATACAGGAAGGAAACTGGAGGCCTTCACATCATGGTGCAGATAAAAGCCTCATTTTACAGTGTAAAAACAAGCCAAAAAAACCCAAACTCAGCATAGGTCCGTAGGATCTGAGTGGGCTTCTCCAAGCAAAACTATCTGATTTCTCCCTCCCCAGAAGCCCCGTGTCCAGCCACTGGCCCTGCTGCCCAGCCTGCCCTCAGGGCACATGACAGCAGGGCAGCAAAAAGGGGGATTGGCACAAGCATGGCTTTTTGGTGGCAAGCTGGGGGAGGCAATGCAAGCGGTAGGTGTACAAGAAAATCTACCTTTGCTTCCAGGGAGTCATCTGCATCTGCTGGCTCTTGGGCAGGATCCCCTGCGGCTCCCAGGGCTTTGGCTGGTTCCTCCACACCTCCATCCCTGCAGCTGCTCCCTGCAGACACCGAGCGCTTGGACCAGGCTCCCTCCTCCTTTGATGGTTGGGGTTTGATGAAAAATTTAGGTACTGGAGGGCTGAACCTGGAAAATAACATAACTTTGATTGTGGACCTGCAGTGGGAGGGAGGGAAGCCTGCACGAACAGCTCCTCAGCAGGATGCGGCCCCCGGGTGGGCACTGGTGCTGTGAACTCAGTAACGGGTCTGACCCAGCAGCTCCGAAACCAGGATGGAGCAGGTCAGCATATGGGGCTGCCTAGGGATGATGCTGGTATAGCGGCAGCGCAGGCAGCTGGCAACTGGCTGCAAGGAGAAATGGAAGAGGACACAGGTGAAAGCCTTGTAGGGAGGTAAAAAGCACAGCAGGAAAGGAAGAGACACACAAACTGGGCAAAAAGGTGAACCTGAGACACAAAGGGGCAGATCCGGACAGCAACAAGCCAGTGCAGACCCACCAGTGCCCTCCTGAAAGCACCCACAGCTGCAGACTGTGCCTCCCCCACCCAGAGGGCCAAAGCCAGAACTTCTGCAGCTCTACCAGGTGCTAATCCGGAATATTTCCCCTGACACCCACCCGCAGCTGCAGGTCAGCACAAGCAAGCAGCAATGCCCGAGGCTTTCTCCAAGCGCCGTAAGGCAGGAGCAGGGATGGAGCCCGGAGCCTGCTGTGCCCTAACCCCGACAGAGCCCAGCACCGTGCGGGGGCACCCACGGAGCCCGGCATGAGACACCCCCACACACGCGGGGCAGCGTGGAAAGACACGCTGAGCAACTCCAGGCAGAGACTCACAACTGAACAGCCCATTGATCCCTGAGGAGCACCGAAGCAGCAGCGACTGGTGCTCTGGGGAAGGAAGCTTTGGTCATTTTTAATCAATACACAGCAAACGCCGATGACAAGCTTCAGCTCCTGCTGTGCCACCGGTATTCCCTGGTTGTGAAACAACAGCTCCAACCGCACCTCGCGCTAAAAGGGCAGCAGCTCTGCTGAAAGAAGGCTATAACCGATGTGGCACTTACCAACGGCACGATCACCTCCCCAGCAGCTTCTAAACACAAACCATCTGAGGACCAATTTGGCAAATGATTCAGCAAAGCAGTTCAACAGCTCATCTTACTGACAGGACTGAGTTGATAGTTTGACCAACATGTGTCACTAAAAAGTGTTCGGTTTAACATTTTCAAACATTCCCAGTGACTCAGACTACATTCCCTGTTTCAAATTGCAGCAGGTGCTCACAGTAACTCTGTTCACCCTTCTGATGCCCCATGGAGGGACACACTGGAACCATGCCTGCCTGTCACCACGCCTATCTGCAAGTGTTCCCAAGGGCAAACGAGGCCCATCTTTTACAGCAATGTGGGTGCTTCATTCCCAGCCGGGAACTCAGTGCCTTTAACGACGTGCTCCCAAATGAGTATTTGTCTCTAGCTTTGCAGCTCATCATTTAAGGCTGGTTTCCATTTCTGGATTAGAGGCTCTGTGCCTCACAACTCCCAAGAGATCTAGGAATGATGATCCTTATGGGTCCCTTCCAACTTGAGATATTCTATGAATCAATGCTCCTGCACAGCTACAATGGCAGTAGTAACAGCAGGTCTTCTCACTGTGGCTGTTTTCAGGGATGAAGAGATGGACCAGGTGGATAAGAGAAGATTTTTTTATAACAGGCTCATTTAACAGAGTCTATCACAGCATGGAGTGGCTCCTCACCTAGAGCACATGGAGCTGGTGGCTGTGGCCAAAGAAAACATTGGCAAAGAAACCATTGTGGGACCAAAACACTGGCTCTGGCTTTTAGAGGAACAGCAAGCATTGCTTCTGCTCCATGCCGGGACAGTCTCTTGTCTCCTCGGTGATACAAGAGGAAAACAGAGCACTGGCACATGCCAGGCAGATCCCACTCTTTCTGAAAAACAAATACAGGATGGTGTTTTGGGAAATGATCTCCCTGACTGGTATTCTCCTCGTCTGCCTTAAACCAGTCAGTCAGCAGCAAGAGATCTGAAACCCACCCAAAACCCATCCTGCCCATCCACCATCCCAATATCAGCCTCTCGGGGAGAAAGAGTGGCTGTACAGAAGGATGAGCACCAGTTTCACTGTCTTGTGAGTGTCCAGCCTCATGCAGGACAAAATCCCCATTCTCTGGAAGGGTTTTTGCTGCCAATCCCTGTCTCAGCAGCAGCCAGCTCAGGGGTGATGATGGGACCAGCAGGGAAGCTGGGCTCTCCATCACCTCTGCACTAGGCAGCACCTTGGACTAGAATGAATCAGCACAAAAATCCCCTGTGCAGATTTACACCCAAAAAGATGTGAAGATTTGGCACCTAGATTCAAATTTGGCTTGAGCCTCTTCTCCTAAGAGTTTAAAGATTTCTCACCTACCCTCTGAAGACAGGGATGCACCAGGAAAGAGCACAGCGATACTAGAGACGGCACTCTTGGGCAGAGCGACGCCAGTGCGTTCAGAGGGATTTTCCCTTAAGGAAAGCTGTTTGATGCACAGCTTGCTGGAAGCAGGAAAAGAGTGAAGGGTGAGAAACAGCTGGAGAAATTACGAGAAACAAGGTCTGGAAAATTTTGTCACCGTACTCCTCATTGCCACATGCAGTGACAGCAGGTCAGCAAATAAAGAGGACTATAAATAGCCCATCCTACCCCCCAGATTTCATCTGGTGGCTTCACTACTCAGTGCTCTGCCAGAGAGATGACGGGGAAGCAACAGCAGCAGTCCCTGAAACGATGCTCTCGCTCTACCTCATCCAGGCTATGACAGCAAGCCGTTCCCATGAACAACAGAAAAATTTAAAAAAAAATCAACATTTTGTTTCATAAACATTGAAGCTCTGCAGAGACCGGCCTTGAGCAGCAGCCTCCTGCCCAGAGGGAATTAAAGGAGGAGTCATCCAGGCCGCACGGGCGTAACATCATTTACAGGGAGAAGGATGCTGTTTGCAGTGCAAACATACCTCGGGTTCCCGCTGCGTGCCCCGGGTAATGAAGATGTCCAGAAAGCAAAGACAGAAGTCAGCTGCTCCCCAGGTTTGCTAGCTGAACATCGCTGACAGAGCAAGACGTCGTCACCTTCCAGACAGCGTTTGCTGACCGGCTACAAAACCAGAAGGCAACCCCCATCCCACCGCAGCCTGCTCGGGGCATGGGTGGCACAGGGACACCTCCCACACTTTGTCCTGAGACAGTCAGCTGCCCGACAGCACCTTGGGTAGGACGTGCAGCACTTTTCACCCAACCAATGCTTTCTCCTTCGCCTTCCCTACCCTCAATCTGCTCCTCCAACAGCCTGGGGCTGCTCCC
The DNA here is from genome assembly GCF_047716275.1 of Strix uralensis. Taxonomy (NCBI): domain Eukaryota; kingdom Metazoa; phylum Chordata; class Aves; order Strigiformes; family Strigidae; genus Strix; species Strix uralensis. The sequence goes on along the minus strand of NC_133980.1, from coordinate 30,679,442 downwards.
CAGTCCCCAAGGCGAAGGACAGCTCTCAGGGTCTGTCACCCTGTGCAAAGGAGGAGGCTGAGCCTCAGAAAACCCAAGAGGAATAGTTAAAGCAATTCTCACGCAGCTGTTCTGGGCTCCAACCTCCACTGCAATGGCCCAGGTGAAAGTCCTCCAGGTGTGCGACAGCGTAATGGGCGGTCAGAAGCCCTGGGGCAGCAGAAGCTGTCTCAAACCTGCAGTCAGGCTCCCAGGAGCGCAACCAGAAGGTGCCATGCCCAGGCCTGGGGTAGGCTGGCTGACTCGCCAGCACGTGAGCTGGGAAAAGAGCAGCACCGTGCTGGAAAAGGCACGGAGATGGAGGATACATGGTGACAGCAGAGAAGAAAGAAGCTTACAGACATGTTGCAAACAGAAAATCATCACCCCCGCAACCTTTGTCCCGATAAAGCATCACTGTGCCACACCTAGTATGCAGGTTTATGTCTCTAAGATAGACTTGGTAACAGCATATGCTCGCTTACGCCTGGCTCCAAACCCCTCCCTGGCAATCATTTTATTTACTTTTCATTCTCTCTGAGTGCAACAGGCAGCAAATTTCCAGGTCTCCCTTGCTCCAGCTCCCCAGTGTCTCTGTCCACAAGCACAGAGACTCTCCATCAGCTGTTCACAGCAGCCGCACTGCCACCCCAGAGGTGAAGCCTGCCTGGCACCAGTCCTTGAGCCAAGACACTCCATCTCTAAGAAATAAGAGGCCACTTCTCCCTTACACCAAGCAAAACACTTCTCTGCTGCTGCCAAACCACACGGAGCTAAAGGCCGCATTCAGCAGCACATTTCCATCACGACTCAGCCCTTTTCTACCTTACCCACGGGATTTAAGCAGGGAAAGCAGCACCCATGGGGCTACCAAAGCCCAAAACGTACTGCCCCGAGGAGCTGATGGCACTGGGGGGATGAGGAGGGGGTATGGTCTACTGTCACCCATCTGAGACTCCCCAGCACCAGGGGCACGGTGGATGGGTGCATTTCGGATGTACATGCTCGCTGCTGCTGTTGCTACCTCTCCCCTCCGCTGGCTGACAGAGGATTGCTGTCAGATTTTTGCCTTGCACTGTTTTTCACTGCCTGCATTTTCCATTTCTTCCTTGTTACAAAAACAACAAAGCAGAAACCCCATCAAATATAACAGAGAGTTGGGGTTTTCTGGTCAGTAACAAGGCTGGGATCTGGCTCGCAGGGTCCCTGCACTGCAACCTGCCAGGGGACATGGAAGGAGAGAGGGCGGAGGAATGAGAATTTACTAATGCTGTAGGAAGATCCACTTGGGAGGAGAAAGGCTCCTGGTTGATTCAAAACACATTGGCCGAGAAAATCCTGGATGGAAAGGAGTCATTTTCTACATGTTTAGCTCAACAAAGCCTTTCCCCAAAGAATGTACTGGCAATGCATTATGCTGGATTTGTAGCTACGAAGTTCCCACTCTCCAGACACACCAGATCAATACACAGAGGGGGTCTGACATGTGCCACAGAGGTGCAGAGCTCCCTGCTGATCCATCCTGGCACACGGACTGATTGGTGTGTGTCAGCTCTGTCCCAGGGAGGAAACGTGTCTCGCGTGAAGGGGACAAAGAGGTGATGCAGGAACAGCCACGCTCAAAGTAAATGACAAGGCACAGGTCCTTAACAGAGGATGAAAACTCTAGAGAACAGCGAAGTTTGGGGATGAGCCTTTGGCAGCCTTTGTCACAGGTCTCAAAAAAAATCCTTGTATATCCTTTGGGATTTAATGTCTTCCTTTTGATGGGAAACCCAAACAAAGCTGAGGAGCTGGATACTGCCCTTAGAAAGGGGGACAAATCAGTCTTTCAGGAAGAAACCTTTAAGGTAAGAAATATGATAAAATGTCCGAATTTGAGTCCAGACCTACTGTCTCCTGCTGGGTGACTCTGGTGACCCATTCCAACGCTGCAGAAAACATCTTGGTGCAAAGGCTTAACTCAGCTTTGAGCTATCAAAGGCCCAAAGGGTGAGGAGAACGTATTCTCAGTCTGTCTCTAACCATGTAGAGGTCTAGAAGAAGAGTAACCATGAGAGATTTATGGCTCAGCAGTGCCAGAGAAGGGACATGGGTTGGCGTGAGTTGGGCACGTCCAACCACACAGCAATGGTTGGACTGTGTTGCTTATATGATTGCTCTGCTCAAAGTAGCAGCAGTGATTAAAGGGTAAGTAGGAAAAATAGGTTGAACAATTAGAAGAAAAAAAGATCTAAGCACACAGTCTTGTCCAGGCAGAGGAACAACATTTTTCTCTCCTGGCCAAAATAAACGTGTGTGTCTGATTGATGGTGGCAGTCTCTGATGATCGGCTCCAGCAAGGTCAGATGGACGGATGGTTAAACTCTATTGATCTCACCTTCATGAGACCTGATGTTTGATTCCCTCGATGTCAGACTGGGTGAGTTTGATCTGAAAATTTAGAATACTAACAGTGCTTAATGTGGACCAGAAATAATATCTGACATGCTGCCCTTCTGCCAGGCTCTTAATGAGCAACTTGAGGTCTTAATAGCTTGGAGACCATCTTCATTTCCAGCTCTGCCACGGAGAATCACATGGTGTCTGCTGAGGGACCCACAGAAAGTACATTTCTGCTTAATTAATATACAGAGCAGAAAAGGGAGCTGCCACAACGTCCCCAGTGCTAACGAGCCAGTGAAGGGGCTATGCCAAACCCTTCGGAGCAGAGGCTGCTACCCTGCCAGATGCTCAGGACCCTCAACTGCTACCGACTCAGCAGAGTTTGGTGACTCAGCATCCCCTGGAAGAACAAGCACCTGCAGGCTCAGGTCCTAAGACAGTTCAGGTGGAGACGGGGTAATTAAAAGCTGAAAACTGATTCAGCATTCACATTTCCAAAAACCTAAATTGGTTCTAAAAAAAGGAAAGAGTAAAGATAAACAGGCAACTGGCCAGCAAGTGGCCCCAGAAGAAATTAATTCCACACAGGCTTTGCTGTAACGTGCTTGCTTCTCTGTTATTATAAAACATATGCATTGTTCTATCATCAAAATTAGATTTTCCCTCTAGCTTGCAATTAAACCCTAATCTAGTTTACCAGGAGATGATGGGGCCTCCAAGCAGAGCTTACAGCTCTGCTCCTTCTTCCCTGCCCACCTCCCTCCACCTGCTTTTGCGGGCTTTCCTCTGCATTTTAGTGTCTGTTCTTGAAGGTGCCGTGCATCAAGAAGGGCCACACTAAAGACTGGTTGTTACTCGGTAAGATCCAGCTGTGAACAGGCTACCCCAGCGCCCAGGTCTTCTCCCCCAAGCTCTCCTCATAGCCATAGCTAATCTCCAGTTCCCAGTAGGTTGTGTCCTCTGAGCCAGATCCCAGTTCTCTAAACAAACCTGTTTATTGATGATCTCTATTATTTGTAATGGCAGCACTTCAACGCACAATGGTTAACTTTGCTCAGTTTCCTAGGGCATTATGGAAAAACCATTTGCTACTGTAATTAAAACTGCCCAGACTAGACTTTTGTGCTATGCAGAGAGGCCACAGCGGGAGGAACTGCTGGAAATGTGTTTATAAATGTGCTCCAGCATGACTGCAAGATTGCTCTTGGGCTTGGAAACCACAGCCCAGCACTGGATGGCCCCGCTTCCCATGGACGTTCAGACAAGTGCTCCCACCAACACCTACAGCTGTACCCAAAGCTGCAGCAGAACCTGCCGTTTCCCTGTAAAACACTAAATAGCTGTTTGGAGAATGTGATGAGCAGTTTAACAGATGAAAATTCACTTCACCAGTGTGGTGTTTGCCTCAGGCCACAAAGGTCTGAGAAAGCAGCTTTCCAATACCAGCCTTCCTTCCCAGGGGAACCAGTATGGGGGCTACAGCAAAGCAGCAGCAAGAGACTGGGGCAGCAGCATATCGTTCTGGTGGCAGTGCCTGTGTAGGTTCTTAGTGTAAAATGACAACACGTAGGGTTGGCAGGAAAGAAAAATCATATATCTGCTTGTCCCAGTGCCTAAGTATAGGTTTGTAGCTCCAGAAATAAAGCAGGACTCTAGGCTATGGACAATGCAAAAAGTGTTGGTAGCATCTCACAGCCCCAGCTTGGCTGGAGAACGTTGTCTCCTTCCCAGTGTCAAACTGGTGGAGATCACTTATTCCCTGAGCACCTAAGCCCGACCACGGCTGGTAGGTGTTACTCCCACAGGGAAAGTTGCAAGCAATTTGTCAGATCACAGGCAAATAACCTTGGTCTTTGCAAAGCACAAACAGGACACGAGGAAGGAGAAGAGCTGCAAGGAGAGAGCGAAGGGGCACATACCTCATCTGGCTCACGCGGCTGTCCATCAGGAACGCCCAGTGGTACTGGACAAGAAGTGGGCTGCGGTTGGTCATCTCGATGTAACGCACACCTTCAGTGTCGTTCAAGATGCAGCCAAAGTCCAGGGCCGTGGGCTGGATATGGAGATTCGGAAAGTAGACTTCTCCCCGAACCGTGACCTGCTCCTCATGAGGGTGCTCAAGAAATCGTATCTTCAGAACCTTCTCTACTACCCGGCTACACAAATCCTCTTCATAAGCAGGGTTAAATCTGATGGAGAGATGAAGTTCCTCCCCTATCTCCAGCTTCACGGGCTGCAAGGAAATGAAGAGTATTAATCACCAGTGTGATGAAGTCCCAAGGTCTGGCAGCACGAAACGTGTAAATGTTCAACGTGTGACCCCAGCGTAGGCTTCTCAGTTCATCCTGCGTTTCCTTCACAGTGTGCGCCTGACTGCAAGCCCCACCACGCTCTTGTCTGAGACTATCTCAGGCTCATCTCACTGTGCTCTGCATCAATACACGAGGAAAATAAATATTCTTCTGCTGAATTCGGGACCCACAGAAGCGATGTGCTAAATACACAACTAAATCAGCACTCTGGCACACCAGGGCCTTTTGCCCCAGCTCTAGAGGAACTCCTTTACCCTCACGGCACAAGCAGCATGGCACTGCAGCCTCACCCTTGCAGGAGCTAGTCACTGGCGCAGCACAGAAGTGGTGGCCATGCCTACAACAAGCGTTTAGCAGAGCCCATGTCCAACACCTTCACCAACAACAGGGCAGGGGCCAGGCAGCAGCTGGAGGAGCTTCCTCAGCCTTCCTGAAAGCAGGGCTGCCCTTGAAGAAAGCAAGCTCCTCCTGAGGTTATCTGAGAACGGCTGCTGGAGAGCTCGATGGCCTCCAAGAGACACCTTTACTACACGGCTTGCCCAGACCTAGCTGCGGGCTCCCCTCTCCTCACGTCTTAGAGCCAGGATGTATTTCCCCAGTTCAGATGATATTTCATTTCCTTCAGCAGCTCGTTTCAAATCTGATTTAGTTCAGGCCAGTCTACCACTGAGTCTAAAGAATAAACTTCTCTACTAGAGGACCTCCCAACAGAAACGTACCACCACACTCCCCCCTCTTCAAACCCCACCAGCAGGAAGGCCCACGGCTGCTCACCTGAACGTCTGGAGAGAGGGGCTGCTGGTCTGCACCGCAGATTAAGAAGGGCTGCTCTAAGGCCAGGACAATGCTGAGTGGCAGGGAGGACGCGTTTCTTAAAGAAAGAGGCTGGTACTGCAGAGTTAGGACATCACTGGGTTGCTACAGAAACAGGACACAAGGGAAAAAAACAACGTGAAGTGGCCATGGAACTCCTTCCCTTTCTGATGCATTTCAAGTTTTTCAACCCCAAAGGGCATACACCTCTATTTACTATTTTTATTAGTTTCTACCCTTCTAGGTGGTTTTTCTCTAAGTATATCTGATGCCTTTCATATTTAGAAACCACAGCATCCCCCGGGGACAGGGAAACACTCTTGCATACAGAGGAGGGAATAGGACCCCGCGAGGAGGCAGCTGCATGAACAAGATCAATAGCAGAAAGTGAACCCAGACCACTTGTCTCCAGTTTTGTATCCTCCCTCGAGAAGAATGGCACAAGATGATTTTCACTCACATACAGTAATTTCTTACAACCTTATCAGCTCTAGTAGCCTCATAAAAGCAGTGATGCTGGTCAGAGGAGAAAAGCGAGCAGGATTTGGCCCACAGTGGAGAGCCTGCAGCAGCCTAAGGTTAGCTTTGAACATCTACAGGCACATACAGCCAGCTAGAAACCTCAACAGTCGGGCTGCAACAGGTGTCCTGCTGCCCCTGCTCCAGTGACAAGCTGTCTGTAGCCTCAAAGCTCAGCTCTGCCTAAGCTATTTCTTCCTGTTTATGCATTGCTCTGGGCTTCCTGCATGGTTTATATCAACTAGACAGTGTTTGGGAAACTGGTTCTGGATGTATCGATATCAAACAGCTGCAGCGTCGTAACACTCGATAAATCAGAGCGCATGGCATCAAGCAGACCACAGGCAGACATCAGGGAGAGCTGAAAAGCTTCTAATTAAACCCAAACTGCCTGCTCACAGGATTCTGTGCTTCTCTGGAAGCCTGGGAACCAGAGGAGAGACCTGAAAACACAGAAACTAAATAATGAAATATCTTCTCTTTTTCAGACACCTCACGGGAGAGTGAAAGGTGATGCAGGAGTCAGGATCCAGAGGCTAAAGGGCATCTGCTTTGCGCTGGTGTTATCGTCACTGCAGCTGAAGGATGTTGCGGGTCCTTTGAAGAAGGTGAAGCTTGGGGAATTGCAAAGAGCTAGCATCCATACCAACAGCAGAGAACGCAGAGAGAGACAAGAGATGACAGGTTTTTCTCATCAGCCTGAGGAGCTGACAGGAATCTCAGTTCTTCTCAGCTTCCCTACAGGATCAGTGTTCAGACATCACTGCGCCTTGGAGGATCCCCAAAAACCTCCCTTCACACCGAGTACAGGAACTGGTGTCTCTCTAGAAGTAGCCATGATCCCCCTCGGCAGAGCAGCTGTTATCTCAGTTTTACTTGGGTGAAGTTAAACACCAGTCCCATCTCTAAAAACATCTTCACTTACTTTATGAAGCACCTCAGGACGGGTGAGGAGGGGGTTTAGCATCGCTCAGCTGCAGCACTCTGCTCGCCCACCTGCAGCCCCAGCACACGAGGTGCCTGTGCAAAGCCCACGCTGTTCTCGTGGGTCCCACACATCTCGCCCTGTGCCCTTGGCTCAGCAGCTCAATTCTGTCTCCACATCATGAAGGCAGAATACAGCTGGTGGGACTGCTCCCAATCCCAGAGGAGCGAAATATTGATCTCAGTGTTAATGGCAAAATCTTGGTCCAGCTCAGCTCAATAGTCAAAGTCCCACGGACTTGGAGAAGCCATTTAACTTCCTCCTTTGAACACAAGCACACACCCCCACCAGGCTTTCAGTCATCAGCCATGCTCTTCAATGCCAGGATGAAATCCAGAGACTTACCTTCTCCACCCGGAAAGTGATTTCTCTGGAGGACATCTGCAGGACGGGAGCAATGAACTCGCACGTGACATCCACTTGCTTTATCTGTGCCTTCCCTGCCTTGCTCCCCACGACGGTGTGGCACAGCAGCCGCTCCTTCACCACCTGCACGGAGGAGTCACCCGTCACTCAGCGGGGGCCAGCAGGGCGTCCCGAAAACGCACTGCATTTGCTACCCACCCAGCCAGAGACCGTATTACCGCCATCAAGTTACAGCCACTGGGCTCCTCAGCAGTCCCCTTTTCTTTTTATGCTGCATCCCATTTATTCTGCTCTCAAACGTCCGTAATGCTACACCCCACTATCCACAAAAAGCCCTTGTGAGTCATGTGCTGCCTACAGTTGTAATAGTCCCTGCCCCAAATGATTACTGTTTTGATTTGTACCACTGCCAAGCATAATACTTATAGAAAGCTGTAGGAACTGATTTAAAAAAAAAATAATAATACAACTATATTAAGGAAAACAGGTGATAGAAGGGCCAATGCTAGCAAACCCTCCCTTGGAAGCTTAGTGGACAGGATCCATGGGAAAAACCCAAATAGCCAGATGGCCTTCAGGTAAAGAGGGGGCCACTCATTCCTAGCAGGTACCGTGCCCTCCTAGAGCTGGTTTTAAAAGAAACCTCCCCAGGAAAGAGATGTCTTGCAGTTCACATGAAAACCCTCTGCTTAAGCTGGATGCTCTTACACTTAAGACTTTTTCCTGATTTCTCATGGTTTCAGTTCCCCAAATTCCTCCCTTCACTTCTCACTCTTCCCTCTGATACAACACCACAACCCAACTCCTCCTCGGAGTCTACAGACTCAAAATCATCCATGTTGCGTGTGCAATGCAGGGAGTTGGGCTTCTGACCAACCTCAAGAGTATTAAGTTCTCAAGACCCGAGGAAGGTGGAAAGCCCACTCCCAGGGTCTTGGCTTTGACTGCAGGAGGCAGGTAGCCACAGCTCAGCTCACAGATCCCCTTTTGGCTTTCCAGGCAAGACAGCCTCACCTGCACCCTGGTCACTTTATTTCCTTTCTGGTACCTTTTCCCCGTTTCAGCAAAACAAACTGCACAGGGACAGTCCCATCGCAGTCAGCTAGGTGAGTAATCGAGTATTCCTCAAGCTACCACCAAGGCAATCCTTTCAAACACCTTTCAAAACACAAGTTTCAGCAGGAGCTTGATGTAGATTTATTCCACATTCACCTAAATATCTGTGGTCAGCGGTCTTGGAGAAAGGGAATGTACACCAGGGTTAGCTGGCAGCTTCTCTGCAGAGTTGGATTTCCCTGGAAAGAAGGGTCCAGGGAGGAGAACACCCAGTGATCCTGCTGAAATCTCCCCCTCTGAGCTGCCATCCAAGGGTGCTGCGAGACCTGCCTGCCCTTGGGACCCCGGGACTGGCTGAGAGACTGGGGCAAGCTGTTATGGAAATATTGACAAAGGCCAAGCTGTCAATTATAATGATCCCTGCGAACAGTTTCCCACATGGATGAACATCACCCCGATCACTACAGCTGACACACTGTTCATTTTTCTGCTCCAGGACTCAGTCCTAGACAAGCCCTCTGCCCATGTTTGTCTACAGAGGAAAAATGATGCTACTCCCAGACACTCCCTCCCTTCACAGGTGTTTTGTTTTACTCACTGCTTCCCCCAGATACATTACTTTGCACTTTTTTATTTACTTTCTGCCTGTGCTCCTAGTCTAAGTGTAACTTATTTTCTCTGCCCTTCCTTTCTGCCTCAGCACATGACACCTTGTAACCTGCCATTTGCCCCTGAATTAGCAATGTTTCCTTCAGCCCGTGTTTTGGTATCAGCAGGTTGGGTTTACGGTAGCCATGGAAACATGAAAAAGCCTTAGGAGCTGATGGTGGCCAGGGAGGAAAGCAGCTGGTGCTGCCATGGTAACTTGTGGCTCTTGAAAGCACTTGCTCCTGATTGGGAAGTCTCAGCCCTCGGGGGGGACCTCACCTGGGGAGTGCTGGAGAAGCCTTCCAGCACCATCTCCATAGTCTTGCCCGGCATCAGCTCCACCCTCTGCGGTTGAACCTTAAACACAGGGCAGGCAGGTCTGGGGCTCTGGGAGGAACCTTGGCCCTTGGTGGTGCTGACAGCAGGGACACGATCGCGCTGGTGAAACTGGCCAAAACCTTCTGTTGACCAGTAGAGCCAACGGGTGCGCCGTCCTTTGTTTGTTATCTTGAAGTGGTAACAGCAGGGATCCAGGCTGGAAGAGAAAAAGAGATGGAAAATGTCATGGGAGCTGCTATCTCCCAGCGGTCACCCAGCTTCAGCACCCTGATGGCGTTATCTGACTGCACACTCAGCAATAAAAGCACCTCCAAAAAGGCTGACCTAGCTCAAAGCTTCAGCAAAAGCCAGACCTTGGTTGCCCCTAAGCTTATCAGCATCCAGCAGCTGCTCTGTTTGCGTACAGCAAGGAAGAGCTGCATGAAGATCATCATCTCAGCTGCTGCAGACAGAGCATCACCAGCCTAGAGACCCTCCAGTAACCTGGGCACCCCTTGCCTCGCTGGCGGGGCCCCTGCCCTGGCACCCACGTTATCCCCTCACCCCCCATCCCTTAGGGAGCATCCAACCCTCATCACCCCCAACATGTCATCCTTTGCCTGAACAGTGCAGCTGGTTTTGTGGTTTAGGAAGATAAATGCACTGTGAGAACACAGGATCAACAGAAGTTTCCCCAATACAAACATGGCAGCAAGACCAGGTCTGGCTGCTGAGGGGACAGAGCAACAACGAGAGATGAATAACGAGAGCTAGATATAAACCAAAATGAATATTCAATGGAAATTGATTTCTTCATGTAAAGAAACACTAACTGCAGGCTAGTCTGGAGTAATTATTTTACCCTCTATAAATCTGAGCATGACCAGGACATGAATTGTTCCTGGAACAGTTACTGGTTTTTTGAAAAGGACAGAATACACGGCTTACAAAATGCATGTCTGCCACAAGCAGCTAAATACAGACCTGAGAGTGTAGAACAAACCAGTCTTTGAAACAGGCTGTTAAAACATGATGCGTACAAGCTTAGTGTGAAATGGTTTATGTGGCGGACAGCACAGATGAAAGCCTGGAGAAGCTCTGGGTGGATGCACAGTTTGGGGCTCTGGGAAAGCCCAACTCATCTGAGATGTTACCTGGGTCCCATCTCAGCTCACCTGGCGGCAGCTCTGCAGCCGACAGCAATGGCAACAACTCCAGAGTCTGCAGACCAAGACGTGAAGGGGGGCAGAGGACGATGACACGAATCACAATGACATTGTCCGCTCCGTTGGGTAGCCAATTTGTGGCTGCACAGAGCACAGGACACGCTGGACAAGCGCCAACCTCCCTGCAATGTCCCTGCTTATGTGGGTGGCTTGTGCATGCGTATTTAAACCCCCAAAGTCTATCCTAAAGAATAGGATCAACCTGCTCTTTCTACTCCAAAATTTAGGTACCGGACCACCGTGGAGCCTCTTGGCAGCCAGGGAAAGGAACAGGCACCTCGAGAAGACTATTCTTCCTGTCCCAACAGGTCTCCCACACAAGGCAGGCAGCACTCTGAAAAGGCTTATTTGTCTCCCATTTACGGGAACACGCCTGGTTTCAGACACAGGCGTTAGGACCAGTGACTCCCCTCCTTTGAGCTAAGCTCTTTAATTACACTTTCCATTTATGCCGCCCAAACTCAGTGGACTTCTCCTCCTCTCCCTTTCAGAGCTGGTCCTGCAGCCACCCTCGCCTGCCCGTGCCTCAGGCTGCCGCTGTGGCGGTGACACCAAGGAAAGGTGGGAGAAACGAGGAAAGAGCGACTGCGTCTAATAAAGAGCAGCCTGGCAGGGGAGATGGGGAAGGCGAGCAAACTGAGGGATGGTACGGGGCAAAGAAATTCTGCTGCTCCTCCAGGACTGCAGGCAGAGGCCAAACAAAACAGCACCATTAATTTAGTCAAGGACCTGCTAACAAGCTACCACCAAGGTTTTCCGCTGTTGCGAGATGATACTCCATAGTGAAGGGAAAAACAAGCAACATTATCGCAAAGGGAAATATGTTTATACTTGTAATGTAGCATTTTCCACCCAGAGGCCTCCAGGACCTGCTGTTTTCCTCCAAATCTTTATTTGAAAAAGTGAGGAGATATATGTATTATAACTAAAGACAAGTCAGTGACAATTTAACAGCTGGTTTCTATTTTGGTGGCTTTTGAGGGTATCTAACAACTTTCAAATGGCCATAGAAGGTTTCTAAAGGAAGCCCTGTGGCTTCAGGAAAACAGAGCCAGGACCTTGAGCGCTGAAGAACAACTAGCCTGAAGGACTACAGCAAAACTCCTTCTTGCTGAGCCCACGCCAGAAGCAGACGCTGAGAGATCCCCTACCTGAAGTGGGGTCCCAAGTTGAGCTCCGGCGCAAAGGGTTTGTCAGTGACAATCATGGTGCCAATGCCAACAGCCCGGACGGGGATAACGTAGGTGTGGCTGTTCTCTATGAACAGGTTCACCTCGTCCTTGAATTTCTCCGTGTCATCCAAGTTCGCTATGACAGACACAGACACCTCTGTCTCGGGGGGAATCACTCCTTCACTGGGTTCAATCCTCCAGCGCGAGCATTTGTCAGTCTGTAAGACAAGCCAAACACTAACTTAGCATGGAAACCATGGACCCTGGTCTCTTGTGGGGTGCAGGAAAAGGAAGGACTAAAGTTATGAGGCAATGCAGAGGCCGATATACCCTGTGAGCCCCCCGGGTACACCGCAAGCTGCCCGGGGAGGGAGTGACCGGGACAGCAGTGCCTGAGCAGCTCTGCAGGTCAGTGCCTGGTATGAGCACGCAAACCCCATCATTCACACACCAATACCACCCACCCCAGGTGGCTTGCTCTCTGCAGAGATGGAAAGCAGGTTTTCATTGTGGAATCAAAGCAAGCTGCCCTGGGAATCCCCCACTTTGAGGTTACATTTATCCCCCAAACAGCTGGAAAAGCAGCACGGGGGAAATTCAGCCCCCTCCTTGGCCCAGGGGGCTGAGCCTGTACTCTCACACACTGCCTGATGCTCCATCCACAACACCAAGTCCACAGTGCCAGGTCTGGGCTAACCAGCCCCAGAAGTCTGACCCACCTAGCATGGAGAAGAACAAACCTCCTCTGAACCCGTTTTCAAGCCCCTCACAGATCCCCCCTCCAGTGGGGAGCACACCCCACCCAGCCTCAGCACACGAGCCTGTCCTGGCTGCATCAGCCCTGCTCCCCCTGCCAGGCAGCAACCCAACCTCCTTTGGCTGTGCAGCTTCTCACACTACGCAGCCTCCATGAATTAAAGAGCCTTTTTCTGCAGCCAGTCTCCAGAGGTGCTCTGCAATGCGACAGAGTCCACCGTAGGTACACGACCCTTACACGTACATTCTTGTGCAACTGGTTTGACCCCCAGTAGGTGTGAAACTCACCTCACTGCGAGCAGTTTGAGGACAGACCTCACACCCTAGTCTCTATCATTAACAGCAGTTCGACAGAAAGCAAATGCAGATCTAACAGGGAAACCGTGTGGAAACCCATGCCCTTTCAGGAGCAAAGGGCCACAGCGTTCTCTTGGTCTCAGAGCTCCAAACACATGACTCTTAGAGATAAATACTTTCCACAAAATAAAGGGAGAACTTGCAAAAATGATCCAGACTCATTTCTGCTCAAACATCTATGCAAATTCTCTGTTTTACTGAGGGGTCCCCCAGCTAAAACTGCCCCCAGAGCCAGGCTCCTCTTGCTGCATTGGGATGGAATACATTGCTTTCTCAATCATACAGTGGTATGCAAATGTTGCATATAAAAATCAAGTCACAGGTTGCTTGACAGTCATTTTTGTTAGAAAATAGCCCCACAGATACTTACCATCTTTGCCCTGAAGGATGCAGGGATGACACTCTGATTGGAGAGATGGAGAGTTCGGGAAGCATCTTGTATAACTTGGATACTGCCAAAATTTATCTTACTTGGATGCACATAGACAACTGGTCCTTCTCCAGTGCTCACTAAATGGATTTTCTGCTCCAGAAAGAGGGTAGGAAAGATCAAAAAAAAAACCAACAGAGAAAGTTTAAAATGATTAGACAGCTCTAAGGGTACTCCTAGACTGGGGGATAATTATGGCTGTTTGAAGTTTTTTCAGTGTTGTAAAACCGAAACAGAAGGCCTGGAGCAAGTGTGGGATCTGGACTGATCCCATCTGAAAGCCACAAGCTCCCGTTATCAGGGGATAAAGAAATCCTGTTTCCCGTGTTTGGTTTTTCACACCTCCTCCACACTGTCAACTCTCCTTCCTCTACCTTGTGCCTGCTCCCACTCCTTTTACTGCTCAGTCTTGCCCCAGACCACCCTCCCTGACTTCTGCTGCTGCACAGCACACTTGGACAGTGTGGACACAGACTTTAGTCCCAAAGCTACACCTGTGAAAGCCAGCACAAGTCAGAGGCAAAGCAGGCCCTTTAGAGTAGAGATCACGCAAGTTAGTTGCCTCTGATTTGCACATACGTGTATTCCTGGTATTATGTGGATAATGGGCATTAATTATTAATTACATCATTCAAGCAGTATTGTTTTCTTTTGACAGTCTGAGACCCAAAAGTTCTGTTCTTGCAGAACTGGCACAGACTATTGGAGGAGGAATGTGGATCCCTTGGCTAAACCACCTCCTCACATCATTAAAAACATTCATGAGGCATTCAGGAGATTTAGCAGCATCATTTCCACTTGTTTTATTAAAAGTTTAAATCCCTGTAACAACTTTCAAAATGTCAGCCTTTCTTTGTTACAGAAAGCTTAAGGTTCCCAGGAACCCTCTGACATCCTCTTTCATGCCCAGAGAGAGGAGAAGACGTTTTGAAACAGCTGCTTCAAAAGTTGATATCATTTTAAATTAAAGTTTAATTAACTATATTTGTTCTCGATTTCAGCTAGATGAAGCCAGGACACTACAGACAACATTCTCTTGCCTACATTTTGTTGTCATTGCTGCTGTTGTGTATGCCTAAATGTGAACAACATCTTTCAGGAGGCTTTAGTCCAGGAATGCTTTGCCTCATCCATTTCCAAACTTAGTAGAAAAAAGAGTCTCTGTGCTCCAGGTGCAAGCGGTGCGGAGACTCATGAGTCTTTGGCTGGGGCTCTGGCAAAGAGATATGATGGATGTTTCTCAGAGTGATGGGCCTGACTTTCAGCATGGCCTCTCACACAGCGCTTGCTTTAGCAGGATTCAGGGACGTCCCTGCGTGCTCCTGAACAAAAGGCCTAACGAAGCACCAGTGCTGTTCATCTAACAGCACAGCAGAGTATGAGACCCAGGGGTTGTTCTGGGCGTCAGACTGGCCTTCTTATCCCGTCTGACCTACCGTAATTAAATGCTGTGTCGGACACTTAGATTACCACCTAGGATGATACATCCTTCCTCTTCTCTAGGTGAAGGGAAGTGGCTGCAAGTATACTTGAAATTACAAGACCTCCTGATCTTGTTAATGTATAGAAACCAGTAAAGTAGGACGTTTAGTTTTAACGTTAACCATCACTTGTGTTTCACTAGCTTTTATTTTTCTCGTATTTTACTGCAATGTATATAATTTCATTTATACTCTTTTCCTACCTACCCTCTGACATCTTACCCACTTGTAAAACATCTTGAAACCTGTAACTCCTTGCCTAGTGGAGATAAAACAGGCCTTGCACAGTCTGGCAAACTCCCTGAGTACATCCCTGATAACAGGGACCTAAAAATGCAAGACAAGCGCCTGAGAAGACGCCAGTGTCAAGAAAAGCGACTGGAAGCTGGTTTAAACCAACCCCCTCGAAACAAACAGGAGCCGAAGGAGGGATGAGGTCACTCCATGACCATGTACGGACATGGGAAACCTAAAGTTCAGCTAGCAGACAGTGTGAGGAAGATGATGTGGACCACCAAGGGGGGGAGAATACCCTCACTCTATTTTTACTACGCATGCTCAGACTATGTAAATGAGTTCTAAGAACCCATTAGCACAAGACTGTCTTTTCTAGGAAGCTGATGCATGTGTATGCTTTTTGTGTATATTAGTCAGAGAGTTTTGTTAGTAAGTGTGGCACTCATGGTGGAGCGATCCCCAGCGCTGCCCAGCTGCGAATAAAGAATCCCTGCTGAACAGTTATACTCAGTTCTGACTGTGGAGTGAAGCTCTTTGTTTCACAGGCATTAGCTGTTGCGTATGCCACAAACTCCTTCTTTCCTTGTCCACACCAGCATATATTACAAGTTCTTGCTTTCCCGGGAAGGATCCCCGGAATTAGCAACCCTGCCTTACGCTTCACAGCCCACCAAGATGAGTCGCACAAAGGCCCACGTCCCCTGGAACTCACCAGAGGGGATTCTTCACTCCCAAACACTGCAACATGAGCAACAGTGTCCTGCTCTCCTGTCACCTGGGCCTCCAGGGTCAATGGGACCTCCACCGAGCCGCGAGGCTGGACAATCCCCCACGGCACGGGGCTGGAGTACCACACAGAAGCGTCCTCCTTGTGTTCCTGTAAGGGACAGAGTCAAATGCAACACACAGGAGTGACCTTTGAGGAAACTTTGAACTCCTCAACATCTACACAATGGCAATTCACACACATTTTCAAAAATCCCCAGGAGAAAGCAGAAAGGTACAAAGCAAGATGCAAGACTTGTATGGGCTTAGCGTCCTCAGGGGGGCCAAAAGCTGCTGCACCCACAAACACCCACTCCTGGGCTGGCAGCCTCCTTGCAGCAGCTTTTCACAACCCTCTATGTTCTCCTGCATGAAAGCACCCCAAAGACTAGAATATAAACTGCTTCCTAAAAAGTTTAAACTGCTTCCTGAAGTTTATATTCAGGTAGGTTCCTATTTAACTGCTTCCTGAAGTTTATATTCAGGTAGCTTCCTCTTCTCAGCAACCTTTAGGTTTGAATATAAACCAGCAAGGTCTTATCCAAAACCCCTTTTTTCCCTGATAAACCCCTTGATAACATCTGAGGGCAGGAGGCGGATGCAATGCCAAACCTGAGGGAGAACCCTGTAGCAGCCTGGAAGATCGCTGTCGTTCACAAGGGTCAGCATCTGCTGATAAGGGAATTTTAGAAAGCACCGTCCAAACATCACGACGGGGTTGAGCACTCGCAGTGGAGGAACCACGCATCTAGGCAAAGAGATGACCAAGAGGGAATTAGAGATACCGAGAGAATGTAGAGGTCGTTTACTCCCCAAGTAGTGTGAAATAGAGCATAACACATTTGTCAAATAGACACTTAATACCCCTACAGCGATAAATCGCCTTTAACTTCTTCTGACTCAACCACCTCCTGTAAAGGTGGGGCAAAACCCTGGGACTCAGCCTCGCCAAGTGCCCAGGTAGCACATAGTGCCCTGTCCCAGAGCTGCCTGATCAGCTCTGCCCGCTCTTTGCCCCAGGAGGCTTGCAAGGACCCTCCCAACAGTCCCAGCAAGGCATGAGCTCTGGGGGAGCCTTCCCACCGAGGACCAGCGCTCACCAAGGCGCAAAGAGCACAAGACTCCAGTGTCTCAGTGAAAACGACTCCCTCCTCTCCCACACCGCTGTTGCCCTGCCTGAGAACTCAGCCCTTTGCCCCAGCGAGGGAGGGCACAAGCCACCCCCTGCCTTAGGCAGTGGGGGATCACCCTCTCCCAGCTCCTGCACCCCCACGGCTCCATGCACTGTCTGTCCCCATTTGCACTTGTTTTACAAAACTGCAGCCCAGGCACTGACTGGATGACTCTGCCTGGGAGAGGGAACAGCACAGTGAACTCATCCCTCTTGTAATTAAACCGACACCCACTGCAGCACAACAGCATTGAACCTGGCTGCAGCAAGAACAACTTTTGGCTTCAGTCTGAGAACATTAATGCTCAAAAGAACCAGAGGGAAGCAGAGAAACCTGAGCTCACCTTCCACATCAAGGACTATTTTCCCCTTCATAAGATCGTGCTTTGAGCTTTCCCTCACCAGTCCTGCCATAAGCCCCTTTCCCATTCGCATGCACCTTCATTAACTGACCCAGACACCAGCTCTCAGCAGGCTGCTCACTGCGGCCCAAATGAATGTTGTAGTTTGGTTGCAACCCAGCACAAGTCCACCACTTGCAGGAAGGAGGAAAGATGGCCCTTTGGAAATTTATTACACCTCAAGCACCAAAAACCAGGCCCATAATGAATATAATTACTGTTCCCCTTAGAAAAAGGCTCAGGGCCATGCCTGCCCGTGGAGCACAGGTGCTGCTTTCAGAACACTGCTGGTCTCACACCTAGCTGGGCAGAACTAGCTCATTAAGCAACACTTGTCATTTGGAGATGCAGCCAGCAAACCACGTGCAAGGCAGCGTGGTGCTGGATGCACGAGGAGAGACGACGAGCTGCAAGGAAAGCGCCGATACCTGGCTGTGAGGAGCAGCGCCGACACCGCCTTGCCAACACCGCACACGTCCACCACCAGTGCCAGCTCGTAGCTCTTCACAGTGTTGGAACACAGGGTGACCTGGGGGAAGAGAAGAGCATCAAACACTTCATCACTCCCAAAAGCCATCGTTCACGTGTGCTGTCCTCCGGTTCTCGTTCCACGGGCAGGAAAGGGAGGATTTTGCCCTAACTCTTCTGCTGGTCCATGTACAGAGCACAGTTGCTGGGAGTAACAAAAGCCTTCTGACAAATCTGCTTTGTTAAATACACCTTGCACTTACCAGGGCATACGTAAGCACGATTAGATTAATGCTCTACTCACCACTGTATTAAAATTAAGGGACTAATTTTTAATCTCAACTACAACAGCATAAATGCAGAGGCAATCTGTTGACTTCAACATTCAGCTTTACGTTGGGAAGCTGAGGGCAAAATGCAGCCCAGCAGGTGCTGTGCAGTTCATGGCTGCCAGAGCTTTTCCAGTCCCCACTGGAGATCACCGCAGTGAATACAACTCATTCTGCTCATCAGGAGAGGAGAAATAAGACCGGAAAGAAAAGCAAACTGCTTTATACAATGACATCTCTCTTTTTAAGAGCCGCCTTCTGTCCTCATCCTTCCTCTGCCCACTTTAAATCAAAGAAACTGCTCAAAGCAGCTCTCAAAAACATATGAATGGCTTCTGTCCTTGACCATACGGTACATGATCTTCAGCTTACGATTTTGGAAACAAAGCAGTGGTCCTTCAGAAAAGCCCCGGAGTAACGCAGCTAACAAAAGCCTAACACTAGTGCAGGTATCTTACCCGCGTTAAACTCAAAGCTAGCAGTGCTAAAGCCCTCTCATCCCTCAGAGAAGCTCCAGCTCCACCCGCTGAGCACGTATGGCTGGATTCTTCCCATACCTGGATATCCAGGAATCCCAGGGGGCGGACGGTCCCTCTGCAGGGCTTTATGGTAAATTCGGTTGGCCTGAGGCGATGTTGGGCTCCCTTTCTCCGGAGTAGGCGAGTGTTGTCTGACATCTGAACAGAACTGCTGACACTGGGCTCTCCCAAGCCGTCCCCAGGAATGCGAAGGTTGAAGGTCAGGGGCACCAAGGAGGTGTTAGTGAGGCGACACGACAAGGTGTGAGGAAAGCCTGGGAAAATGACACAAATATGAATTTATGCACCAACTGTCCTGTGATTCCTGGTGTGAATAGCCTGTTATGATAAAACTGGGTTTGGAGTTCAGCTCTTTTCAATCTGAAGTACAGCTAACTGAGAAGCTACGCAAGGAATTAATTGTCACTTAAGTTCCCTTTTACGCTGATGACAGAGATTGCTTCCTTGGAAATGCCCACTCTTAGCGATGCTGAACACCACAAGTTTCTCTCTCTCTAACTGTGAGGAGCTCTCTCACCTGCCCCCAAACCAGCACCAATTAGTTCTCACTTACAAGTGTCCATCCAGACAGACCATTTATTCTGAAAATTCAACCCGTAAAATGCCCTGTGAACTCTGCGAACACTCCTACAGTTTTCAGTATATAAAGTCATCGAGGAGAAGCTACGGTAAAAGAAAGGAAGGATGAAATTGGGAACGACAGCATGATGCAAAGCACTCTAACTCAGTTTCTCTAGGCAGGATCCTTAAGGCATCTCCTGTCTGGGGCTACCAGACTGAGCACATGACAACTCCCAGCCCACCGCACTGGAGGCAAACCTGATGCTTGCTCAGAAATCAGCAGGAGCCATGTTCCACCTTCCCTAACGAATGGGACATGGCTTCCACACTGCACACTGGCCCGCAAAGGTCAACATCACTTTAGCTGTGATACTCGCCTTCCCTCATGGAAAACCAGTGACACAACCACACCTGGTGGGGTGTTCTGCAGAGACCTGCTCTGGCGTGGACATCTGGCTTGGCTGGCCAGCTCTGCGAGAAGGAGACATCTCCCGTGGCCTGCTTACCAAGCGTCGTTTGAATACAGACGGGGAGAAAAACCAACTGCAGCCACAGCAGGGAGTTTCTCCATGTCCAACAACAGTGACCACTGCCCACCTCCAGCAGTTACTCCAGCAGGGAGGCAGGAGGGGCACAAAAAGGACAAACACAGACTTCACAGTCCCAAACAAGACCAAAGTCGCCAGACACAGGTCAACAGTCAGCAGCGCAGTTAAAAGAAGCAAAAATACAATAGCTGCCTTCAGCTGAAAAGGCCTTATTAATGAAATGAGATTAAGGAGGATGAATCTCCTATTACATAACCACATTTCTGCCTGGTGTGTTCCTTGTTGTTTTATTCAAAAGAAAATAAAGAAGTGGCAGAGTGGTGATGGAGGGAGGGGAGAAGCGGCTCAGGAAAGGTAATGAGTCTTCTTAAAAAGTCCATGAACAGCTTGAAAACACAGAGACATCCTGGGCACAGAATGATAATGGCCCTTCAGTCAATCCACAATTGATTTCACATTTAAACTGCAGATCATCTCAGTAAAAAGCCTTTTGTGAGACTGAGATGGAGAACCAGAATCTGCGTTTCAACGGAGACGCTCTGGATGCTCAGCCCCCGGCTCTGTCAGCAGAGCTGGGCTTGTGGTGGGGAAGGAGGAGCCCATGGTCCGAGGACATCAGTGCCTGATTCAGGGCTTGGGCATGTTACCTGGTGGGTGACGACGAGGGGCCCTCACAGCATTAATTAACATGTCGCACTGAAGGTCAGGCAGGTAAATGGTATCCTTGCCTTGCAACAGGAACATTTACCCAGAGCAGCTACAGGCCAGTACGTGGCTTAAACTCCCTTCTGCTGCAGTCCCATCCCCTGGGCCCTTCTGGGACAAGGACTTTCACAGTCATTCTGCTGCCAAGGATTGGGAGATTGGGGCTGAACAGACTACGAGGACACCAGAAATTACTGACTTTCTATTCCTTTGGTCCTATTTGATCTCACAATGGCACAAGACCGCCTAAGCAACCAGCAGCCCTGGCTTTAACACCCTGAAGGCTGCTATGGAGGAACACAAGTGACAGATAATCTTATGTTAAAGTGCTCCATTTTGGTAATTCACGGAGCTCTCAACCCATGGCCCAAGCCCAGGGCACACTCACCAAAGGAGACATCACCGAAGTGGAGGGCAGGGACGTTGAAATGAAAAGTCGGTCCAATGACACAGCCCCTGCAAGGACAAAGACAGGCAGAGGAGGCGTTGGCTCGGTTAGAGAGAATGGCAAAGCGTTCAGCTTTCCTTATCGCTCGGGTGGGTAAAAGCTGCTCTCGGAACCACGGTGGGTTTCAAATCAACCTGTCACCCCTGTGCTCAGCACAGCACCCATGTGGACAGCAGGCAGCCAAAGCAAAGTGGTCAGCAGCCAACAGCTGCTGCTGAGGCTCAGGACACCATGGCAGGGTGTGCCCCCATGCTGCTGCTGGCCCCATGAAGGTCCCTGAACACGTGATGGCTCTGTGCCTCGGTTTCCCCACCCGTAATGTGATGGACAGAGGTGTCCACACAAAAGGGGACTCATTGTAACCAGCCTTCCCAGCCACAGGTTCCCTGCTTTGGTATTTCTTAGCCGGAACTGGTGTTTCCATGGAGTATATGAACACCTTCCTCAGAAGACCTGATCCACACAATCATTACACATGCAGGACTTTGGGGCATGAATCCAGGGGAGCCCCAACATCCATTGAGAAGAGCAGCAACAGTTCTACACAGCGGACAGTTGAATCTTGGAGGGAAGTATCAGCTTATCACCAGTGCACCAGCTGACACATCCAAGAGCAACAGTCTTAAACCGCCGAACACGGGTGTCCTGAACCCACCACACCACCTCGCCCATCCTTAAACTCAGCAGACAGGCTCCAAACTCCAAAACTCACTCACATCCACTGAAATCAGTACTTGAAGCTGCACAACATTCAGTAATTGACTTCATGGTTGATGACAATCAATGTCAGCTCTGCCTCAGTTAAAAATCAAGGGCCACAGTGAACAGTGCCTTCTCATTTTATTCACAGGACTGCCACTGTCATTATCCACATGTTCTGCACATGAACAGACCCCAGCATCCCGCAGGAGGGACCTGCGTCCATCCGTGCTGTCCCATTTCCAGCATCCCTTTCCAAACACCAAAGAAACAAGCATCCAGCACCTCATAAGGTTGGTTTCTAAGTAACGAATAATCACCTATGGTCTTGGCACCTTCTGACTGCACAGTCAAAGAGCACTCAAAAACTGACTTTCAGGAGTTTCAATCCAACACTACTTCTCGATTCTTGCAGCTGAATCAGCTCCTAAGAATGAGTCAGGTACCAAATCCCTGCTGATGGTGAAGTTCCTTCTCCAGGGACCTCACACAACCAGACTTGACCTCCCAAGCCCTAACAGCTTACTCTAGATGGAGCAAAGGGAGCAGACACGCTTTCTGTCACAGCATTTGTCAGGAGATGATGGAAAACTACCTCCAAACCAGCCACGACTCGGGATGACACCAGGAAACTGCCAAGGATGAGCCTTGCCAGGCAAGTGGGGAAATGACTGCCATTTCTGCTGAGTGCACCGGATCTGTGCTCTAGGAAGTTAAACTGGAATGACTGTCCAGAAGGCTCAGCCAAGGAGCCAACCCAGAGCTGATAACAGTACAGCTTGCAAGAGAATGGGGGAAAAGGCAGTGGTTTTGGCAACAACTGTGTTTTACAGTAGCATTGAGTAATGCATGCGTGAAGGGAGATCAGGGTCCTGGCAGAGTAGGAAGGATAACACAAGGCGGGAGAGGAACTGCTTGAACTCTCATCCCTGTTCCTTCCTTTGCAGCCCAGTGTCCCACCAGCCAGCTCGCCTCCGTTCAAAAGAACCAGAAGCTTTTCTCCATGGAGGACGAAATCCAGTGCACAAAACCTTCCGAAGAGGGAGGCTCAGCTGGATCTGGTGGGTGGACATCTCAAGGGCATTTGAAAACAAACAGCTTGAGCTGTGGGGCTGGAGAATGACAGAAGGGCTGGAGAGGGATCCTTGAAAAAGGCAAGACAGAGCTCAAGGAGGCAGATGCCATCTCAGGGAGGAGAGGACTGCAATGGGAATTGCTGCTGAGGGACAGCTGCATGGGAGCAGGCGGGTGTGCTGCGGTGCCATCAGATGGGCTGCATAGGAGCCACCATCCAGGGAGGAGGAGTACAAGGATGGGGAAGAAATAAATAAAAAAGGACCAGCAATCCTCTTTCACTGAGACAGAAGGTCTGCACTGAGCCCAGGGGGGTGCTGGCCAAACAGGGCAGCGAGTGGCCACAGAGAAGGGGAGGGCGTGCTGGGCACTGGGAGCCAGGGCATCACTGGGGAAAAAAGGACCACTTCATTTGGCTGTGGGGAAGCCAAAACACAACCATCCCTCTGACAGCTCCTTCCTTCCTTCCCCAGGAGCAAGGCCACTGCGGGGCAGAGGCAGCAGTACTGTATTCTACCTGTGATAAGTGCAGCCTTACCAGCAAAACCTGCCCTTGCTCAAGGAGAAAGCTGCTCATGCAATAACACCCCGTGACCAATTTGGGGGAGGGACAGAGGAGAATAAATTATTTGATTGTGAAATGTTCCCTCTTGATTTCCAAAAAAAGCAGCACTTTCCCTCCAAACACAAAGCCAACGTAATTGTTTCTCTACTGAGGTCAACAGACCTACTCACCACTCTTCTCTTGCAAAGTAATACCCTTTTTGTTCTTTTTTATCTATTTCCCTCACCTTATTGGTAAAGTCAACCGCAGATTCCTCCCACTGCTTTACTGCCTTTGTCTAGTGCCTCCCAGCAGCACCAGCCCAGGAAGCTGGTTGCTGAGGAGGCACAGCCAGCCCCACAGCTCCAGAGCACCCAGCACCAGCCTTCCTGCCTACACCATGTCATCCCACCAGCCCGTCGTTAAAGACCAGCTGGGACAAGTTTGCATGCTGCTGCAGTCCTGAGAAGTGAGCTTTGCCTCTCCTGTCATCAGCTTTTTTTCCCCCTTCTCCCCTTTGCTTGGTGAGGATTATCTTTTGCCGTGGCACCAGCCCATGGGATGATGCCCAAGTCCGTGGGACAGCACCTGCCGCAGAGCTCCCCGTCTCCCGCGTCAGCACTGCTCTGGCTGCAGAGAGGAGGTACCACAGCGCTGGCTGCACAAGAGGACAGCTTGTCCCAACCCATGAGCATGAGAGGTGATGCTGAGGCTGCTGCTACCCATTTGGGATGGATTATTAACAGAGGATTTTAAAAACACTGCCTCTGGCTGCAGTCACCCAGGCTGGCCCATCCCCAAAGCCCTGCTGGCCTTGCTGTGTGTTCAGGGGGGGTGGCCCAGACCATCTACCGCCCAAAGCTGATGCCATCCCGCTGTCTGCCGTGGCCCAAGGACAAATGAGCTACCTGTAGGAAGGAGTCACTCCAGTTCCTGGGTACCCGGACTGGGCAGCAGGCATCTCCACACCTTTCCTGTACCACCTCCAGTCAAACTGTTTTCCAGCATGGGTAGTCACTTAAAGCCCCGGGGCCCTCACACAGAGACGTGTGAGAACCTACTGCTTCCAAATTCTGTGCAAACAGCGTCCTGGAAAGTCACAGAGCCACCCACCTCAACCATGAAGGCAAAGCTGCTTCCCAGAGGAACCCAAGACTTTGAAAGTTAAACTGGGTATTGAGAGCACAGGAGTCATGGTCACAGGTGGCAGCAGGTCGAGGGAGCTGATCCTGCCCCTCTACTCCACTCTGGTGAGACCCCCCCTGCAGTGCTGTGTCCAGCTCTGGGGTCCTCAGCACACAGAAGACATGGACCTGTTGGAGCGGGTCCAGAGGAGGCCACAAGAATGATCAGAGGGATGGAACACCTTTCCTGTGAGGACAGGCCCAGAGAGTTGGGGTTGTTCATCCTGGGGAAGAGAAGGCTCCGGGGAGACCTTTCAATACTTCAGGGGGGCTTATAAGAAAGATTTGAACTGGATTTTTAGTAGGACCTGTCATAATAAGAGAAGGGGTAATGGTTTTAAACTTAAAGAGGGAAGATTCAGACTAGTTATAAAGGAAAAAATATTTTACAGTGAGGGTGGTAAGACACTGGCACAGGTTGCCCAGAGCAGTGGTAGATGCCCCATCCCTGGAAACATCCAAGGTCAGGTTGGACGGGGCTCTGAACAACCTGATCGAGTCGATGACGTCCCTGCGCATTGCAGAGGGTTGGACTAAATGACCTTTAAAGGTCCCTTCCAACACAAACTATTCTACAATTCTATGATTTCCTCTCACAGACAATTACACTTCATTTGCTGCTGCAACTGCAAGGTTCAAACTGAAGTCAAGATTAAAAAGCCCTGGCTCTTACTGTGGGGATGCTAGGATCCGAGCCAAGACTAAGACCTTAGACAACATCTTTTTTTCTCTGTTTCATCCTAAAATGAGGTAGGTGGGAGATGATTACCCAGAGACAGCTACAGACGTGCCCACCAAGCTCCTATAACCCTCCTCACCTGATAGTCAAGGTCACAGGCTCAGGGGATCCGTTCACACTGAACCTGAATTCTTCTGTGAACTCCCCCAGGATGGTGGAACTGAATGAGATCCGGATGACTTGCAGCCCGTCCGGCAAAATGATGCCCTCCTGGGGGAGGAAGGTGAAGCAGGAGCCCAGAGCTGTAGCTGGAGGGACCAAGTTGAAGACAGCGTCGATGGCTCCTTTGTTAAACAGCACCACCTGCAGCAGCAAGAAAGCAAAATGGAAATACATAAGGAATCTTCCTTTCTTACAGAAGGCTGATTTGTCTTCTGATTAAGCAATTAACGTCTGTAAAAAGCAGAAGATGCTGTGTGCTGCTGCTTGGCAGAAGCCAAAGAAAATGCAACAGGACAAGTTCTGCCTTTGGGTTTTTCATACAAAGCAGTGACAGCTTCATAGAAGCAGTCACTCGGGGTTTATTCCACTGACACAGAGCACCCCACTTCGACTTGCCGTGCAGAGGAGCTGCTCAGCATCACCAAGTCGATTCAGACCTGTCCCTAAGAGCAAGGAAGGGCAGTTGCAGCATTACTAGTGAATCATCACACAACTGATTCTGCTCCCGACGAGTCCGATCCTGCCGAGGGCAGAACACGTTGCAGCCAACAAGTTTACTGCATGTAGAAGACACCTCAGGGCAGCACTATAGCCAACTTCAGAAGCACTCCCCAACTCTGCTATGGTATGTAATTCAGTTTTCTCATTTTTTCTTTAATGGGATACTTTCTTAGTCTTTGCTCAAACAGACGTGTCAGGAAAGGATGAGCGTGTGGTGCACAGCAACTCCATCTATTCCAAAGAATTTCTCTTTCCTAAATATTCACAGCCACCATCTAAGACTTTACCGTTATCAGAATAAACTGCAAATTTAGAACTAAGCCGTATTTTGTTGAACACTTGAGAGATCTACTGCCTCGATCAAGTGACACAATCCCGCAGCACTTGTTGAGAGTCAGCTCTTCTCATGCTGGGCGAGAAATGCCCACAGCTGCTGCGAGTACCAGCACGCTGTCAGGCACCAACAAACCCACCCGAAGCAAAGCGGTAAAGGTTCTGATTGCTGCGGGGTGATATCCTGCCATTTCCATGGACTTAACTATCTGCTTTGGATTTCTTTTCCCTAACTTTTGTCCTTGTAAAACCTGGTAGAAAAATTGAGACAGAAGCAGAGACATGTCCCTTATTTTTTAATTTTGCAGCTGCTGTTAAAAATATTCACGTATTCAAGCTCTGCAAGGGTAACCTGAAAACTACTCTCTCCTCTCTTGTCTTTTACACCTCAGTTACAAATTGCACTTAGGGATCCAACGCTGAACTGAGGTTTACCTCCAGTCTAGCTGCTTAGTACAGCACTAACAGTATCATCTACTTAGTCACATTTTCTCAAGTCATGAAAATAATAAAATGGTAATCAATAAAGTATCACCATTACAAATGCATAGAGAGCACAATATTTTGGTAAGAAAACACCTTAATGTGTCCTTCCCTGCCACAGTCAAACTTTTGAAAGTATTGCCTCATTTTCTACCTCTTTCAGTTGCCCTATCTTATTTTTTTGCAGAAGACTTGACACCACTGGCAGGGGGAGGCAAATATGTAGAAAATTCCTTTGCTTCATTTCCAGAAATGCTTTGCTCTTCATAGAGATGCAGCAAATCTGAAGAGTGGCGAGAGACTGGTCAGCAAGGGAAAGCACTCCCAGTTCCATTGCAAGACACAGCTCTGAGCCAGAGGCTGGACAGCTTTCCTCCAACTCCCAGGAACCGGCAGCACGCACTTAACCGAAAACTGGCTGCAGTGGACTGGAGTTCAAACACAGTAAATTTGTTCCAGCTGCTTTTTAACAGCCCGGGTACAAAGGTGCATTGCATCCAGGGCTGGAACAAAAGCCTCTGAATATTTATCTTTTTGTCCCAGTGCTGCTTTCATGGGTCAAGGGGGTATTTTTTCACATGAAGCCTCCCAGCTGATCTCCAAGGAAGGTTGACAAAAAGCAGGGATTAAGACTTCACAAACAACATACACACCTTTCAGATCCCATCAGAAGTATCCAGATTCTGGGAAAGCCCCCGAATTTGACTAGTATGTCAAGTACTCCCTACTCACAATGACCCGAGTTGCCAGAATCCCACAGGTCCACGAGGTTCACTGCTGCCCTGGGAGCCATCAGGATCCCCCCCAGCCCCTCAGAATCCCGACTGCTCACCTCATAGCTGTGCTCTAATCCAACAAAAACCTTCCCGATGTCCAGCTGCTCAAAGCTGAAGCGGAGCCGAGGCCCTATGCCTTTCCCTTTGATGCGCAGGGGCAGCCTGGTCTCGCGGCCTGGGGAGAGATTTCCACTTCAGTACAGTAATTCCCTCTGTTATCCTGGACTGTCCAGGCTGCCTCAGTGCTAGTCCCTGACTCGGGGCTGGATGGGACCAGCTCTAGGTGCTCCAGGAGGAGATACAGGACTCTTCCCTTCCCTCAAGAGATATGCCTTGGGGCTGGCTTCTAATTTCTAACCAACCCCTCAGGCTGGTTTCTCATTTAGCCATCAGTTTGCACCCTGAAAAAGCGATGCTGAGTTTAAAACACAATCTCTGAATTTCTTCCCATGTGCTTAGATGAGCTCTGAAATCCATTCAGTGAAGGCACAAAGCTCATGAAACAGAACTGAAGATAAAAATACGCCATCTATACTGATGCAATCGGAGACAAGAGCACAGGAGCCGAGAAGTACGAGCCCAGGCAAGGCGAAGCTCCCTGCTAACGGCGGTATGCACGTCTGAGAGCTGCCTCCAGCAGGCAGAGCAGCTCAGCCACTGCCCGTGCCTGATACACAGCTCCATGCCCGGGGCTCCAGGGCTCACCTGCTGCAGCGGCACCTAAATTAGACAGGGCTTTGTGATCTCCAGAGAGAAGCACTCACCTATGCCCACCATGATACCGAGAGCTCAGCTTTGTAAAGACACCTTACCTGAAGCACGCTGAACAGTTATGGAAAACCTCACTGCTGAGGTCAGAGAAGCCATAAACATACTGCTAATACATACACCCCTTGCTGCAAAGGAACTGAGACTGCAAGGCTTATAGCTAAACTCTAAGATGCTCATTTTCTTCCATAAGCCTGCTAAGATGACAGTGTGGGATCTTTGTCTGAAGGATGCTCTGACCCACTGGAGCAGCCTCAAGTGCCTGAATCCTGGCCACTGTAGCTCTTTGGCCTCTACAGGCACCTGGCAGCAGAGCAAATGCTGGCAAACCCACGGCATGAAAACTTATCCCTTCACTGCCTTAGTTGTTCTGGGATCGGTGATAGCCACACATCCTGAGGGCTGGCCTTGGATAGGAGACCACCTGGAAACCGCAGGGACAGTGGGCACGTGCCAGCACCCTGCTGACCACTGATCCTTTCTACCAACTACACGAGAACCGAGTGGGCTGCAAGACTACTTGCGCCTCCACTGTGGGCAACAGAAGCAGGAGAAAGGAGCCGTACCTGAGATGTCGCAGTAGACCGTTTGTTGATAGACTCTGGCTTCTCGCGGTCTAAAGATCACATTAATTTCAGCTGAGGAATTTGGCCAGATATCTCCCTCCTGAAACAGAAGGAGACAGCAAACCATTTATCTTCAAACGTCACATTTCTTGTTTTCAACCACAGCCCTGTAGCCTTTATTTAGAGCATCAATGAAGAGCAGGGAACAGGCAACACTTATCAACAAAATTTATGGGAGTTTGGAAGCAGCTGCAAAAAAACTTTCTAAGTCTCTTACCTTTACTGGCATCTGGTAGAGGTGTTTTGTTAAATTAGGGCTATAACGAAGCAACTAAACTGGCTCACACTCCAGTAGCACCTCAGGAGCCAGCGGTCTGCCTGGGCTACGTGTTCTCTATAGGATGGCAGTTGAGTCAGAGCATGGAGAACCACCATGGATGGTAACCAGGACAGATGTAAAACTATGCAGTGCTGTGAACATGGTATTGCAACACTTCTGACTGAAACACTTCTGGCCTCAGACAGGCTGCAACTGGCAGGTGGCATAAAATACAGATGGTGGATGTATGATGGTACAGCACAACCACTCCAGCTGTCGTACCCTGGCTTTGCTACAGCATAAAGCAAGGTGATACGGGAGGGGATGGCACACCGTGACTCACAGCTACACAAGTGGTCTCTCTGCAAGAGCCCAACCATAAATACATCCAGAGAATCTGCTACATCTCCACCAGTTTGAGTAAGAAAAAGCTGGTCTTGAAAAGCTGGGAACCACCAACTGCTGGCCAAATCACCTGCTTTGCTTTGCAGAGGGGGAAGTCAATGGAAAGAAATCACTGCTCAAAGCAGTCAAAGAAACAAAAGGCAGAGCTGGCAAAAGAAGTACTAAAATGACACTCAAAGTGCACCCTGTCAGCTCAGGGCACTTAGGAGAAAGGCAGTGCCAAAGCCAACATCTGCCTCTTTCCATAAATAACTGAACCCACAGGGAGCTGTGGGATGGACCACGGCTCCCACTGGAGATGGTGCCTTCCACCAAAAACCAAAGTGCTCTGCAGTAGCCTCTCATCTGGATGGGGAACAGCTTGGTTCCCCAGCTGAGGTGCAGATTTGCAGCAACAAACAACACTGTTACCTCCTGGCCCAACCTCTGGATCAACAACAGTAGCACCTTCGTAACCTGGACATCTTGAAGACCACCTCCATCAACTCAGAGCTCACACGTGACACTGAGCAGTCACTACCAGGCAAGGACAGGACAGCGATGACTTGTCAAGGTCAGTGTAACAGTAACAAGTCCTCGTCCTCCCTCTCCTCTGGTTGCCATTTCCAAGGGGTCAGCTCCCATGGGTCTGCAATGTGACTTACAGCCGAGCTGTGGCGGGGAGGATGCAGCAAACAGCAAGGACTTTGTCCTTTGGCAGCCACCTGGGCCTCCATCACAGCTGCCTCTGCTGACATACCATGTGTAGATGCAAAAATAAACCAAATTTGAGATGTGCTCAGAAAGTCAGAGCTGTGTATCAGCTTGTTTCCCACAGGCTTGGATGACTGCTCAAAATGTTCTCGGTCACATGGTAATTCCAAAATCATGTCTCCTCTTTTTTGTTATTATTTTCATCAGCAAGTTAACCCTATACAGACTGAAGTGACCTGCTGCAGCTTCTACAGATTGCAGCACCTGAAAATACTGGCAGCTAATGGTCCACTGGCACAGCAAAGCTTCTGCACAAACCCTGCAAAGCCATCCCACCCAGAAAGCGTTTCCAAGATTACTCTCCCTCCACCAGCTTCTTAACCTCTGGAAGCAATTATTTCCTCCAGTCACCTGTTACAAGGGTTTCATTATTTCTGTGGGGTGCTCCCACACATCAGGGGTGAGAGGTGGGAAGAAGAGAGCAGCCACTTTTGGCCAGAAGGTCTGAGGCAGCAAGGTCCCATCTCTGGGGGGCCTCTCCAGCAGATTTACATGGCAGTGCAAGAAGGGTGTCTGCCCAAGCTAGAAGTTACAGGGCTGTCACTGGAGAGAAGGCTGTGGAAGCCAGCAGCAGTGGATTTTTAGATTCTACATTTGATAAAGAGGAGAAAATACTTACTACCATTTGATGTAAAGACACCCATATGCCAGGGGGAAAGACAGGCACGAGTAAAACTGAATGTGAACCTGGTTGTTCCATAAATAATGGAATTAATGGAAATCAAAAGGTTGATAATGCTGGACAATACAGAAGGGGAGAGACTCATGCAGTAGCCCACTTATATTCAGTCCTAGAGCAAACTGTGTAACATTAACACAGCCATTCAGGAAAGGTTTCCACTCGAGAGTTGAGGCCAGGCTACACTTTATGTCCGTATGTCACTACATGGAGCACCAGGACTCGGCGCTGTGGGCAGCCGGACTTCTGGACCTCACCTTAACGCACTTCAGGAGCTCAAGAGCAGGCTAAGCTAGTTGTGGAGACACAGTCCGACTGTAAAGCAGCAGGAGCCCTGGGACACACTCCAAAACCAGCTCTGACACACCGCAGGGTGCTCTTAATGCTCAGCTGATCGGCTCCCACTCTCTACAATATTCCCACCACTCTGACACAACCTCTTGGTCACATCATGCTGCTGTCAGCTACAGTGGTGTGAAACTGCAGCTGTGACAACACTGGTGGCTCTCAGCCTTATATGGGATATAGGAGTAACTGAGAAGATGATCCCCTTCCTTGAAAATAAAAAAAAAATAGTTTCACCTATTTTAAAAGGAAGAAGAGGTTGAGATTATCCTAGGATTTACTCCAAGATGAAAAGGGATTTTGCATTGCTCGGACAGTGGGCATTCTTCATCTCAGACCATGCAAATACTCAGAACCAGGGCTCTGGCTGATTGAAGGATATGGGGTTTTGCTTGCGTAAACAGAAAAAGCAAAAAAATTTATGTACCTATGTGCAATGAAACTCAAAAAGTCCGTTTAAACCTGCCAGCCTTGTGTCCAGGCTCACAGGTGACACTGGAAGGGAGATTCAGACGTGGTATCCATCCAGGTTATGTGAAGAGATTGGTATGTCTGTGATCAAATGGGTTGAATTTGGCTTCCTTTCCACAGAGGACCATTTCATTTCTCAGGTCAATATGTGAACTGAGAGTGCTCTGATATCCTTTGTTAACCCCCATACGCTACGTGTAAGCTGTGCCCTTACTCATAATTATCGATAGCTCTCAACAGTGTAAGGACACTTATGAAGTGCCCTTAATTTATAGCCCTTGCAGCAGAGCCCAGCTTTAGGCAGCCTCTCGCTCTGTCAGGAGCCCACAGAAATGCTTTTTGCAACAAACTCGCAGCCTCACTAGAAACCTGGTGTTTTCTCTCGGCACATCAAGCCAGCTGATGCAGGGACCTCAGCCAGGGAGGAGAAGGAAGGGAGGTTCTCAGCTATCGCTTACCAGCGGCTCAAGGGTGAACACATCGTCGGAGAAAAGCATGGAGTCTCCTTGCGCCTTTGCCCGCTGGTTCTGGGAGGGGCGGGAGAGAAGGGAACAGCGTTCTCGGAGAGCGGGCTCCACCTTGCACTCCCTCAGACAACGATCCATCTCGTCCTCTTTCTGCCTCTGCAGCCTGCAGCCACGGGGAGAGACAAACCAAGCAGATAATTTAATGAGCAACGTATTTGCAGAGACTCGTGTGAGCGCAGGGGCAGCAAAGCGCTCGGGGAGGAACAGCAGCAGCTCAGCAAGGGGCTGACCCCAAGCCACAGGGTCCAAACGGATCAGATTATCACTTGCTGTTCGCAGGCACGGCACGTAGTTTTACTCCATGCTTACAAGCTCAGAAGAGGTTTCTGAAAGCCAGCAGCCCTCGAGAGCCTCCCGGCTCAAAGTCTCTGCCACAACTGATGGAGAATCCACCAACAACCCCAACTGGCTTTTCCTACCACAGAGCTGCTTGGGGGAGGCAGATCAAGATGAAGGAGCACCCACTGCAGGGCTTCACTGGCAAGGGGAGACGCAGCTGGGTTTCAGCTGCAGGCTACTGGCATCACTCTTTTCTTCCCCTTTGGACCTGCAGGGATAAACAAGCTAAATGTGCTCTCTGTGCCCTGTCCCACCTTCCACCAGAGGATCCCAGAGCACTGTAAAAGCAAACCAATGAATTCAGGCATCGCATCCCTTTGGTGAAACCAATGGCTTTATATGCATGGAAACAGAGGCCCTGAGAGGGGAAGGGACTTTGCCTAGCATCACCCACTAAAGAAGTCTGGACCAGCATCTCTGAATCCAAACCCTTATGTCTAGCCTTGAACCACCTTATCTTTTTCCTCTTTTTGGCCACCTCTGTAGGGCTTTGAACGCAGTTAATCTCTCCCTTACTTGGTAGCTGTAGCAGAAATCATTCTAGTGTTTAAAGATCACAACCAAGAGATAAGGGAGCACGGCTACAGAGCAGTTGCTTCCTAGCTGGCATATCGCTGTCCCCTCTGCATGCTCCAGTCCCTGGCCATGAAGAACCAGCAGGTGACAACTCTGGGGGGATGAGTGGAAGGCTCCATGTGTAGCAGATGGAGGCAATGTAGTATAAACAGGATAGCAATCATCACCCAGCTAAATTCAAATACAGTTCAAAAGGAAATACGGTCATGGACGTTACTAGCTGTACACAGACAGAGCCTCGGGCCAAGGGTGGCACCAGCGCCAAAACCACTTGCTTTGGCTCCCTCCCCCTGCAGTGCAGTGGGAAATGTTTCTCCATGGCTGACCTACAGTGCTGCGCTGAGGAGGGCTTCCAGCCACCGATGAGCAACCCTCAACTCAACCTCCATCAACAGACAGTAATTCCACCATTACATCCCAGAAAGTCCTGCAGGAGGGAGACAGAGCAAACCCCTGGATAGACCTTCTAATGATCCAGGTCTTCTGGGGTCACAGCCCAGAGCAGGGTCCTGCACTGCCTCCTCTCATGGAAAAAGTCCTCTCTGCTCTGAGATCTCAAAAGCTTCTCTGACAGCAGGACAGTGGCCTTGGAGCTACGGCCATCCCTGAGATTGCAAGTAGGAGGAAAAAAACATCCTGATCAGACTCTAGGACATAATCTGGCATGAGATCAGATGTAATTGGAAAAGAATCAGGTTGAAGTGAACTGTGGGGAAACCTGGTTGCCTCTGAGGGGAAAGAGGATCACTCAGGGTCCAATCTGAGACAGGCAGGCGAGAGGAGAGCGGTAAAGGAATGGTCCAGGCAAGTGCCCAGAGAAGGTAATGAGATTTTCTTTTAACGCACTGAGCTTGCATGGAAGTCACACATTGTGTAATTAAAAATAGCGAACAGTGGAAAACTAGTTTTGGCCTTCAAGGCATTTTTGACCTAATTATGTTGATCTTTTAAGGGCTCAGAAGCCCTTAAAAAGTGCTCCAGTTTAAGGCAGTTTCCTGATCAGCTATGAGCTAACTCCTATACACCTACACCCATGCAAGTCTGAAAAGTCCCACAAGGGTTCCCTTAATCACTCAAACTTCTAAGTGTCATTTCCAGTTCATCTCCCCGGGCTATAAGTGTTTCTCTGCTGCCTGAAACGGGAATTTCAAAGCTTCACCACAGACACCCTTTGAAGAACCTGCCCCATCTCTCAGCACCATGAAGACACAGGCTGCTGCAGCCCAAATGCGCTCTGTCCTGTGCTGCCCTACCTTCCCTGCAGAACCCTTCACCTCCGAATTCTCCCCAGTCTCTGAGGAAGGGTAGAAATACCTTGTTGTGCTGGAAACCGGGACAGTGCAAGGCAATTCAACATCCTACAGAAGGATGGCCTCAACTTGCTGGGCCAACGAAGCACTTCACCTGCACATTACTGGAGAAGGAGCCTGACACCTTATCAAAGCTGGAGTGGAAGAAGCTGCAGTGAATATCGTAACAGTTATGCTCCCTGCAGCTATGTTAAGTGCTGCTACTCAGTGCAGTCCCAGGTAACGAGTGCTGACACTCTCCTCAGCCTCATGGACCCTCCATAGCCAGGGGTCTCTGGACCTCAGTGGTTTGGTGCTCCCACAAAGCAAATTTGCTCTCTGAGGAAATCCAGTCATTGCAATCAGCCTTTCCTCCCCAAAACACCATCCTCAGCTGGAGTATGGATGGAGCTGGAATGGGAGGCACTGAGCTCCAGGGACACGTAACCTGATGCCCTAGATGGTTTACTTGTCCTAAACCATTCAATGCACCAACACCCCTTGAGGCCATACGTTAGTTTTACCCTTGGGCAGTGTATCTTACTGAAATGAATCTTTGGAACAAACCTCAGCTTCTGATAATCTTCCTCTTCCTGAGTAACAAAAGCCTTCCACTGGAAATGGACTATGATTTCACTCCGATTGTGGATGACCACAGATCTGTGGTTTGACAGCGTGAGGTAAGTCTTCTCAACTGTCAGGGAGCTCCTGGCCAGCCTGATGTTGACATCTACAGCTGCTCCATAAAGGCTTGTGTGAATATCTTCACCTGGAAAAAAGCAAAGGGGAGTCTTTGCTCATCTCACTTGCTGATGGAAGTACGAGGAACAAAGCAAGCCACCAGTAACAGAAGAAATTGTTACAGCTTTTACCTGTATTAGCAGTTCCACAGATCAGCACATTTATCACATCCTGACAGCTGCCCGTGTACAGAATGAGGATGTCCTGGGCACCACCGTCAGCACCTTATGGTGTGTTTGTAGAGATTTATCCCCAAGGTCACAGTATTTACAGTGAGATTTTTCAGATGTGCTCAGGTGGCCTTTGGGTTGCCATCCCAATCAAGTCACAGGGAATTCTGCATCCAAGTCATTCGGGTGACTCTGAGGAGTCCCACCTCAGTCAGGGCTTGCCCAATGTTGTGTCTCTCCTGACCCCTTGTTGCTGACAAGCAAAGATGTCTGGGGGCACGTGGGCAGGAAATGGAGGTTCAGAGGAACAAGTGACAGCCCAGGGCAGGATGGGACACAGAAGAGAGCTTCACTGTGTTGCAGAAGCAGCGCCCTCACTTGCTGTGGGTTTGTGAAGACATGTCAAAACGAGACTGGTGGGGCATGGCCCACCCCAACCTGCCCATTACAGTCCTGCAAGCCCATTTCCTCAGCCGGGACCCTGTTGCTTATGCCTGAGTCTGCAAGTCTACGCTGCGTCTTCCCAAGCCATTGAACGACCAGAGCGAGGGCATCTTTGCTTTCCACCTCAGACCCAGCTGAAGAGGAGAGTGTCCCGGGCTGTGCACATCAACTGACTAACGACTGGAGCCTTGCTGGAGTACCTGCCAGCACATCACCCTCCCGAACAGACTCCCACCACAGGCTCCCTCATTTCCAGAGCTTTCAAACCTTCCTTCTTCCCAGCCAAGTAACTCCTGGGAGTCAAATGAGCTCAAACTTCAGTACCAAGCCCACTCTTCCTCTTGCAGGCAAGTGTTTCCCAGGTGAGATGCAAACAGCAAACATCAGACATGCTCTCTAGAAATGGCATTTCTGTGCGGTGGTGCTTAAAGCCTCAGAGCCAGCCCCCACGGACAAGTGCAGCAACCCGGCCATAGCCTGGAGAGCATCCCTCTGCAAAGGCAGAGCCTCCTCCTCACTGCACAGGTCACAGCAAGGCAGCCAGAGAACGGACCTGCCTTTAAACGGCTACCGTGCAACAACACAGGGAGAGAGCTGGATGTGCGCTGGGTGGACTCCTGAAATCCTAAGCCAGACACAACACAGCAGAATCACATTCATTCCAGGGAAAAAAAAAAAAAAAGGAGTCCCCTCTTTTGGGGGGACACTGGGGAATGAAGCAAGACTCACCCTTAAAACAGTAGATCTCTAGAGTCATTCACTCATCTCCACACAACGAGAATTCAGCCTTCATGCCTGTATAGCCTCAATTTCTCTGCTCTTAAGGGAGTCTGGAGTGGTAGGGATTTGTGGCCAGAGATGAGTTACGTTGCGAGGACAGCAGCAATGTTTACAATGACTGGGCAATCTGCTTTCTATAATGGACAACTTGGCATACAGAAATAACTGATGTTCAGGAGGGTTACAGAGGCGGGTATGCTTTATAAGCATTGCCTCTCCCTCCACTGAGTCCTTGGCATATATTGGCAAGCAAAGGAGCCAGGAGCCAAGAAATGGGAGACATGCACAGTGCTTCGAGCTCGGGTTTATGGAAACACGAGCCAGCGCTCTACAACGATCAAGATGACAAACTACTGCAAAATAAACACCACGAAAACTATCATCGTCTCACTGTCTAAACCCATGGCCACGTGTGTCTTGAAATACTGGGTATAGTTCTGATCTCAAAAAACAAGCTGAAGCATTTGAAGCTAAATAGAGAAGGGCAGAAGGAACAATTAAAAGTGTGAAGCAGCTTTTATAAGAAGATTGAATAGGACTCCTCATCCTAGAAATCATATGGGAGATAGATGGGAGAGGTTTGTAAAAGCATGAATGGCCTGGGAAACGTGAATAAGGAAAAATTGGTCACTATTTGTCATAAAACAGGAACCTGAGGGCCTGAAATAATGTTATTAGTCAGAAATTACACAAAAGTGGTAGTACTTTTCCAGGGCGTATTCCTTCCTTTGGAACACACTGCCACAGGAGGCTGTAGAGGCTAACAGCTGTAAATCCAGAGAGCAACTGGACAAATTCTTTGAAGATAAAGCCATCAGAAGCTATAAGCAGCGATGAGAATAAAGCCTCCAGCACAGAAAAATGCTAACTCCAGAGCCCACGAGGGAGAAAGCATATGCACTGCCTGTTTCTACACAATTTGCTAAACATCCCCTATTGCTGCTCTCCCGGGGAGGAGCTGGGGACGCAGCCACCCCTGCGCTCCTGGCTGCAGGCACCCAGGACTCTTCTGAAGGCTGGAGGGTTTGCCGGAGCACCTTCTACCACAGAGAGCGTTCGGCATCATTCTGAATACATAAACCCACAAATCTCTGGGTCCAGGAGAGCGGGCACAGCTGCCAGCGAGTCAGGAGGAAGCCATGGATCTGTCTGCCAGGCCGATGAGCTGACACAGAGAGCGGACCTGCCAGGGTCGGCCACGGGCGGCTGCAGGCTTCATGTCTTGGTGTCAAATTAGATGTGACATTTCATTTAAGACTCTTGGCTGTTTAATAGATAAGTTTTTTAAAAAAACCCTCTGTACTGTAACAGTGACGTAGCACTAGGTATTTCGCTTGACAGGGTAATGTCCATGGCGTGTGGTTTGGGATGCCTGGCTGCCATGAAAGCACATTTACTGAATCTAGATGTGTCTGCCCTATCGTTATTTACACAACATGAGCTTATTACAGGCTGTCAACTCTCTCATTCTTACATGTTTTTGATACATTTCCTACAGGTGGCAGGACACAGCTTTCTCTCTGCAACCTGAACAAAGCAATGCCTGAACTTGAAATTAAAAGCTAGACTTTTTATAGAGCAGTAGAGCAGATGCTTTGGGTTGTGCACTCCTGAGCGATGCTCTTTGACACAGCAGAAACACCCCTGTGTTTTATCCCAGCATCCATCTGCGTGACTACGGACACAGGTATCTGAGCACACCACAATAACTTTTCACTATCTTGAAGTAAGAAATCTAGCATTGGGTCATCCTCTGTGGGGCTCCTGTTGTGCAGGGAAACAGAGAAAGAGAGAATTTACAGAACAGCTAAAACATCTTTCTGAATTCTTCTAATACTACATGATCATCCTGGTGCAAGGGGGAATAATTTTCAGAGCAGTACAAACTGTTCTTAAACAGAAAGACAGATTTTGTTTAGCCTGAAAGTATAGCTCAATGAATGGATGAGCAAACCCTTGCACAAGATTTCAAAACAAATTTCAGGTTTTATGAAGAACGCTTTCCTAGTATTCACAGCTGGTACTTTCCTTCATTGATTACTGCTCTAAACATTAGGAAGCTGGTAGCCAGATTGATTGGACTGAACAGAAACAAAACAGAACCCTGATGCATTTTGTCTTCACCAAGACATATTCTTCCTCTATCCCTGTATCTCCCTCTCTGCTGAATTTGGATTTTAAATCTTTTTAGGAGTGAATGACAGTCAAATTTGGAATATTTAGGTAGCATGGAAAGCAAGTGTAATTTCATTTGCCCAGTTTGTCGGAAGACAGTGCCTTGCTCTCATCTCTTCTATGAACGCAGCTGGAGAGAGACAGGTCCTGCTGCTTTTTCACTGAAAATACGAGCAAGCAATGAAAGCAGAGCTCTTCACTCAAAAGGATGTTACTGTACCCCCATATCGACCTATGATAAGTAATTCTTTTGCTCCTGCTACTATCATACCCAGCTGCCTCCACTGCCAGCATATCCTTGTTTTTCAAACAGCGTGCAGAGGTCTCTGTTACCACTTCACCGCCGGAGAAGCGAGTCACTTCACCAGGCTAAGTGATCTCTGGAAAGCTGGAGAAGTCACCTACAGCCTGATCCAGCCCCCCCCCCCCTGCCCCCCCATGTGTTTTTTTGCTGCATCTCCCACAGAGCTACCACTAGATCAGAGTCAGGAGCACTGCTCTGAGCTGTTTCGCTGTTGGGAAGCTAATGGCTTCACCTACAAGATGCACCGAGTCTCCGCCGGCCTGAGAAGGGCCGTCTGTCCGTCCCCACGCTTGTATTTCCAGCCCTAGAGCAAAACGCAGAGCAGCGACAGTCATTTGTAAGTGCTTCTCCGAGGTGGTGTTCAGGAGCTGCCTTCAGACATCATTAAACCATCACGTTATTTACTCCAGACCTCGTTTATAAACCTCACCACTAAATAACTGCTGCTGCTAACACAGGTGTTTCCAAAGAACCATTCCCAGGCTACAACAAAGCTCAGAGCATCCTCGTCATTACTGTGGCCACAGGTATTGCTGTAACGGTCAGAGTCCCCAGCACGGCCCCGGCCTTGGCAAAGCACCACTGAGCCCACGCAGCACAGTGCAAGAAGAGGGTCTCTACCCCAGAGGCCCTGCAAGGAGCCGTAAGACAACAGATGGGGATGAAAAGGGAGGTGGAAAGCAGTGACCAGCCAGCAGTGCTCCACAGGACAGGCTGCAGGCTCTCCAGACAGCTCTCCTGCACGTTAAGTCATCTCCTCTGCAGTCAGGCTCTCGCTGTGCATCCTTCTGTGACCGAGCACCCACAGCATTCCCCATCACCCCTCTGCACTGTGCTTAGGAAGAACTGTTTGCCTCCTTCCAGGATGAAATACTCCAGCACAGGAATATCTGGGAGCCAGCACGGAGGCTTTGTCCTGCCCAGCATGAAGGAGCTTCGCAGAATGTATTGAAAACGACGATGAAACCGTCGGATGATGAAAGACCACTGCCGCATACCCAGGATGCCACGGGCTATTTTTAACCATTATTGCTACTACAGTAACGATACGCTGGGGTACCTGACTGGCTGAAACATTGCTTTTGGCCATGGGGAAAATGGTGCAGGAACTTTCATTCCGATTGCCTGGCAAAGACATGCCCAATAGACCACTTAATAAATCAGTGACCCTTCAAGCTGCTCTTCTGCTTCTCAGCAGATGCTGATCGATCCACAAGGAAAGGAGGCTAATGAATGGTCAGTTCTGCCCTGAAACACATCCCCCGGTAATGACACTTCAGAACATGTCAGTGATTTCCACTGATGATAGCGTAGACAAGCTGCGGTCAAGGGTGTCCTGCAAAGAGATGAAAACCACATTCTTCCAGAAATCTTTCATGTGCTAAAAATGGGGTATGCAGCGTCACGCAGA
Organism: Strix uralensis; assembly: GCF_047716275.1. Lineage (NCBI taxonomy): Eukaryota > Metazoa > Chordata > Aves > Strigiformes > Strigidae > Strix > Strix uralensis. Next base: position 30,638,871 of record NC_133980.1, on the reverse strand, counting down.
AGTCTGTTTCTGTGCATGCCTGAGGATGAACAAAACAGCCAGAAGGAGATTTTTAACTTCCAAGTGACCCTCCTAGTACATACATCCCAGTCTGTGCTCAAGCAGCCAACTCCATGGATTGCTGGAGCAGGGTTTTTGTTCGGAGGGGTGTTACGGAGTTGTGGAGCTACAAAGCTGTGCAAAGAAACCTCAAGCAAATGAAGCACAAACTTAATTCCCCTTCATCTACCCTCAAAGTGACAGATCATCTCTCTTGAAACACAAGGCCCTGGAGAGGGGCCATACTCTGCAAGGAGCAGAACGGCCTTATCTAAAACAGTATAAGAAAAATTCATTATTACAAGCAGTTCTAGAAGAGGGGAACAAAGACAGGAAACAGTTGTTACCTATTAGCTGTTTTGACAGAAACGAACACTTTGGAGACCAACTAGACTCACCCATCAATCTAAGTGATTTGAACTATAAAAGCATATAACCAATCAGTTGTATAAAGTATTAGTTACCAATCCTCGCTCTGTTGCAGTGCTGCTACTATTAAGATGCAAAGACAACACAGAATTGCACAAACTCCTATTTACACTTCTTTTGCCTACAATATATGACTCCCTCCACTCACTTTGAAGCAGATGTACAAGAACATAAACGTCTGACAGAAACCAGCCACACTGCCGGGAATTCTCACAAGCGAAGGGAAGAAAGCACAACGTGCACTCACCACCTACGACAGGCAGAAAGAAAAATCCCTTTGCAAAGTTTTTAAATGCCTGATAGCCCAAGGCAAATCTAGAGAAGCCTCTTGTACAGCATCAGTCTGGCTTACACCTTGGGATAACACGGGAAACAAGATCTTCTTTAAAAACTCACAGAACAATGTAAGTTTCTAACCATCTGCCAGCACTAAACACAAATAAAAAAGAATTACATCGGTTAGTGCACTACAGGGAAGCTTTGGATTCAAAAGGGGCTGCTGCTTAGGAAGTGGAAGATTTCCCCACCTCTTAGCACTTGTGAGCAGCTACTATAAATCTGCCTGGTGTGGAAGGAATGGAGAAGTGCATGAAGAGGAACAACTGCAGACTGGAGTGGCAGTGGCACACAGCGGTGGCCGTCAGAAGCTCACGGTCTGTTGCCATGAATTTAGCTCAACAGTAACTTAACGCTGCTCACGGCAACGTCAGAGCCCCTGTAAACACTGGCACAAGACTAAGATTAAAACCAGAAAATGTTTTCGGTATTCCCACCCTGGTATCCTGCACAATACAGGGACGACCCAAGTATGTAACGAGGTAGGGAGTTTGCTCAGACAAGTACTGAGCCTCCTCCATTCTGGCTGAAGTCAGTGCAAACTGAGAACACTCAGCAACTTGTCTGAGTGATCTCAGGAATGGAAAATGCAGCACAACAAGGGCTAAACCTCAGTTAAACCCTGCTGCCTGTCCACATGCCTCAGTGGATTTACAAAGGAGAAAAAAGAGAAAGGAAAAGGCTTGATCCAGAGACTACATCAAGAGGATTTTCATTTCATTTTCAAACAAGTTCCTGGAAGCCACTGATTGCAATGCCAGCCTTGCAAGACAGATGACAAGATCCTTGGTCGAAAGGGGGTTCTTAAAGGAAAGAGAGCAGAGCTCTGCAAAGGTGGTTGTTTTCTCCAAAGCCTACACAAAACCACAGATGACTATCACAGCAAGGCAGTGCTTTTCTCGGATGCTTTATCCTTGTGGGTAGCTGAGATGTTCAGAGGTGCTGACACATCCATGCTACAGTTACTTATTCAACCTCAAACAGCAGTAAACAACCAGGGCTGGGATTTCATGAGTTTCCTGCATGTGTACAGTGACCACTAATACACCACCAAGCCCTTGCATGGGTGGCCTCATTTACCAAAGTAAGCTGGTTCAGCCAAACCCAGCACCAATTTTACCCGAAGACAGGGATTCAGCATCCCGACATGTTTACATTCCCAGCTGGAGTATGAGCTGGGATTTTTCACACCCAGACCCATGTACATGGGGGAAATGGAGGAGTTTGGACATGTAAAGCAGTGAAGGTCAAATTTTCATTGTAAATCATTATGCTCTTAGCAGCAAAGACATTTTCTTCACACTCACCTGTAAAGTTTGTAGCAACACGACTACCACCACATAGACAGTCTATCCAGGGGACAACACCTGTGCTCCTAACCAGGACAGTCTAAAGGACACACAATTCTAATCAACCAAATAGCAGGCAAAGGGAAGAGCTCCATGTCTGCTTAAGCAATGCTAGGGACAGATTTGACTCAAGTTCAGCAAAAACTAAACCCACGCAACATGCACCTGATCCTGCGTCAGTCACACTAACAACAGTGTGATTCACTGAGAACTGCTGCCACTTGTGAGCAAGTCAATACAGACACACAGTAAAGCAAGGAAAACGCCTCCCAACACCCTACACTGATATTTTGCTCTTAGTGCCTCTGTTTCATAAGAAACAGTCTGTTGGTGGCTCTGAAAGAGCAACCCAGCTGCTTTTTGTATGCGAGTCACAGGGAGTCTGACTTAGCGCAGGACAAATCAGCCAGGGCTCGCCCCGCCGGGTTGGGCAACATTGTCTGCTGCTCTGCACTACACCTGCAACAAGCAGCTTTTAAGACTGATTAAATGTTTCAGTTTCACTTCAGCAATTAATCTCAGCAGCCTTTTACTTAATTGTATGCTTCAAAGTTTGAGAGACAATCCCTTAATCATTCCTTGCTCTCCTTCTCAGTCTGTGGTTTATTGAAAAATAACTGCAGCGCTGCACTGACAGGCAGGAACGAATCCTGCCTTCATCTCCCAGGTGGCTGCACCATGTTCCGGGAGGTGGCCCATCCCAGAGCCAGCAGATAGTTTGGTCCCTGTGGCCTATCCATGAAAATCACTTTTGCAAAGATTAACCTTGGAGGAATCAGGTGTTTCAGTAAGAACAAGACTCAGGTTTTCAAAGCAAGCTGTGAAGATCCTGGCCCTGGATTCTTCACTTGGACTGTTCATTTCACATGGTATAAACCCCACAGCCCTAACCTCTAGGGTAGTTAGCCCTGATCTAACCCAGAAAAAGATCTGTCCCTCTGAAGTTTATCCTATAGGTTCCCTATATGCATACAAATGAGGCACCTTTTGTCGTTCTCTGAAATTTCAGTAGTTCTGTCAAGACAGTGCTACCCAAACCAATGAGCTTCTCTGAGTGAGCATAAACCATTCTCTGTGAATGTGTCATTGACTGAAAAACATTAAACAAAGCTGTGATAACTCAGAAGCCTACAAAGAGCATTTGGAAGATATAGGAGCATTTCTAGAACTTCTACAAACTCAAGACAATAAAATGCTCGTTGCTGGGCTAAAGCATCACAGCAGCACCCAGGTGAGGACATCACACTTCCCAGGACCGAAGTTCAGGAACAGGGACAAAACAAACCTCTCTTTCAGGCAAGAGAAAATGCACACCAAATGCATTCAGGCAACTGAGGAAGTGTCTCGACCAGCATCACAAGATACCTCTGCTGAACCAAGGCAGACAGAAGCATTTTAACATCACACCTTTTTCTTGAGTTTTTCCCACTTACTCTTAAGTGACTTATAAAGCTGACAGCATTTCTGTGGCCTGAGCTTGGCTTCTCGTACCCTAGTATAAATTTTATACCTATCTCGGGAGGCAGCGAGCGCTCCCTGCCAAACCCCAAGAGCCCTCAAGTCCTGGCTGCTTCAGTCCTGATGCTGTGAAGTGTGGGATGTAGGTGGGTAGAGGGCAACATAAAAAAAGGGTCTGTGGCAAAACAACGGAGAAGCAGTACAGGGGACAGAGGTGTGTAAGAGACAGGGGGCATTTAGAGAGAGTCCGACAGAGACACGCATTCCCCACGTTACACTTCAAACAGAGCATTGTCTAGGAATAAAACTTCACACCTGCATGTGCACACTGCAATGGAGAATCAAGGTTCCTCCTTCCTCCACTCAGCAACTCCCAGGAAAACAGCCTGCCAAAAATCTCATTCCTGCTTGAGGGGATCCACTTTAACAACCCCCTAAACACCAACTATTTGTCACTTTTTCCCTGAGGTAAAGGACAGGGGAGGCACACCTGGAGAGGGAATTAAGGTGGCTGCGACAACGGGAAATGATGGTAGATGACTGTCACGGGGGGCGTGCTGGGTGGAGAACACCGTGCTGACACCAGGGATGGACCAGCACACAGCCACACAGGACACACAGAACAGACTCAGCCTTTGCCCCTTATCTGCTCCCTTCTAAGCACTGAAACGTGCAGAGGTTTTGAAAGAAAAGCTTTTAGAAGTAGTTTGCAAAGCAAGTTTAACATTATTCTGCTTAGAAAGGGCTCTGCTCTGAAGGATGCAGAGAGCGTGCACCACGCAGTGCCCAGCACTTACCTGTGTCATAGTGAACTACCAGGGAACTGGAATGATCCCCGGTCTTCAGCGGGTGAAACTCCACTGTTACTTGCATGGCATCACCAATCCCAAGAGTCCCGATGGAGGGATCCACAGAGAAGGGGCTGCAACGCAGAGACAGAGACACATCAGGGCTACTGTGGGTGATTCGGGGACTATACTCCTTTTGCAGTCTGCTCCACTTCAGCTCACTTGTGCAAGCAAGAAGCAAACAAGCCACAGTCAGTAGAAAAAAACAGAACACAGAGGATCAGAAATGGCTCTACTGACTCTCACTTCTGAAGAGATCCAGCTCTCCGAACATCCTGTGGTGTCAAACGACCTCATCTCCCCCATACTCTGCATCCCCTTCTCTGCAGGGAGGCTCAGGAGTCCGACCGCTAGCTATACAGCCAGAGGATGGGTTTTGAGGAGTACAGAGAGGGTGAGAGCTATCTGCCTGCACAACTTGACACTGACTTCCTCAGGAATCTGTCTTTCCCTGCCACCTATAAACTCCACCTCAAGAGATGCAAATGTCAGGGCATTACCTGTCCCAGTGAGACTGCAGCCTAGGAATCAGACAGGGAGGATAAGTGTCTTTCTGGAAGACCAGAGAATAATTATGGTTTAATTTGCAGAATTCATTTTTTTACCTTGAAAACATCCTAGTTTAGCCTAAGAAAGGGCACGTTTCATTGGCATTACAATGAAAGCTGCTCTAAGAAAAGGAACAATCAGGAAAAGATTAATAAGTGCAAACGCAGATTAGAGCGATACAACGACATGGAAACAAGACACGGAAGGAGGATCCCATGCACAGCCTGAACCATTAAACCCCTGGCTACATGAAGTGCCATTACCAGGAGCACATCAAGGAGAGTTTAACAGGAGGTTTTCTGTGTATTCACAAGCACTGCAATCTGGGACTCTGGGTTGCAATCCAAGCTCAATAACTGTTTGCTTGGCCCACCAGGCAAATTCTGTGCAATGCGTTGGAAATAATTATGAAAATGTGTTGGGGTACTTTGGATTTAATATGAGCAATTATGATTTGTCACCGGGTAAACGGCTCTTGGCTGACAGACACAAAACTCAGTGCTTTAAGGCAAAGGGACAAGTCAGGTGAAACATGCTTCTGCAGCTGGGCTTCGTGGCTCTTCTACAGCCCCACTTAGAAAACAAAAGTTATGGGGTTTAGTGCTTTGCTGGTGGTCAATTTGTCACCTTAAAAACATGTTCTGGAGAGTTTTACCATGATTAGAGAATGCAACACACACAAAAATATTGAGAACAACTGGAGCCATGCGCAAGCTGAACTTTGTTCATGTAAGTAGTGACAGCTGATGAAATTGCTGGAGTTTCTGCTCATTAAGGAGATATCGCTGCAATTAGGGGCCTGACCTGCTCCCATTACAACCAGCGAGAGCATTGCCACCGAAGCACGGGGCCTGCAATGTTTGTGTGCTGGACCTGAGACCCTGGAGAGAGCGGAGGAAAGACAAGGCACCACCAGCCTCAGAACTGGGCTGTTCTACACGGTCCTGCATCTGCACTGATGGTTAAGCCAGGACTGCTGCAGGTCTCTGCCAGGGCTTGTGTGGGATCATTGCCTGGTGTGGGAAAGGCAGAGATTTTGGGTTTTTCCTTTTTTTTTTTTTTGTTTCAGAAATGTTGCCAGAACAGAAAAGCTGCCAGTTAAGGGGGATCCCGGGCAACACTTCAGCACTACCTCCCATCCCATCACCTTCCTACTCCTTCCCCATGTCTACATACTCCTGCCCTCAGATGGATGGGATAGGATGGGAAGAACACTCCTGAAGATATCTTCATCTCTTCAAATTATCAGAAGAAGAGGATCCAACCAAGTTCAGGACTCAGTTCTCAGGACTGAGAAACGGAGCACAAATCAGACACTGCATGTCCTACATCCCACCCCATGCTGTACCCACAAGACAACTCTCTTACTGCTGTAGCAGGAGCTCGTTATTCCTCACATGGACCTGGTTCTCCAAGACCCAGAGATGCAAGCTCCATGGTTAAACTTAACTCCCCTGAATTTCAGTCACCGTCACTAAGCTGTTGTCTGCAGCCTACAGATAAGAAGAGATGCTAAGGAGACACCCCTGACACATTGTCATAGCCAAATGAAAACCACTGCTGAGAGATGACGCTAGCGGGATAGACATTGGCTTTTTATCCATTAAGTGTGAGCTGTTCTTTAGGATAATTCTCATCCTGTTAGATCTACCCTTCTAATGAATCCCTACTGCTCCTGAAAGACACGAAAGATAAGGCTTGGAGGTTTTTTAATAGCTCGTTTTCTTCTGACATGCTTTTTAACTATGTCCATTTGTAGGTTTTCTTTGTTGTACGACATCTAAACTTTCACAAGTCCAGATCTCCCAATGGCACCTTGCAGTCCCCAGCTTGTATAAACTTATCTAGCCACACCAATGTAGGAGAGACCTGCCCATCAGTACTTGCTGAGATCTTGCCTGTTATTGCCCTTCAGAAAGAAAGCAACACTAGATTTGTAAGCAATTTCATAATGATATATTTTGGCATTTACATCTTGCTTACTTTCACCATCTTGACAGTTGGGCATCCCATGATGATACCAAAGGCCAAATACTCCTGACAGAATTGAGAAACACGACTGACAAGTGAACAAAGCTGGCAGTTCTGTGGCCCAGGCTCTCAAACCACCATGTCGCCTGTTCTCCTGCAACCACACCTTTGGCACATGCAGTGTGCAAGGAGGCTGCAATACACTTCAAGTGCCGTGGCGCGTTTATCTTCTGCAGCCAACCTTTCTCTGGTCTACTGGTGCATTATACAATCATTTGAGTTTGGGAGAATTGATTTCATTACAAGCTACCTCCAAACCCAAGGAAGACAGTAAAATTACTGGTGATTGAATTGCCTCTTCTGTCCACTAAGATCTATTGCAGGAAAAAAACCAAAGGTCGTTTAATCTTCGCATATATTAGTTTTTAGTAATGGTATAACAGCCAAAGTCAAGCAGTATAACTATTCCAGTAAACCCAGTCTGCTACAGTCAAAGCATCCAAGACTCCATCTCTGTGCTGAGAAATCCTGTGTGGAGTCAGCATCTCGCAAGCTCTGTATTTCCCTCTTTCACTGCACCTAGGCTCTACTTTCATGTCCTTGGATGGTCTTTGCATGTCCTATGGTAACTGGCCAATCTCACGCCTCCATGCAGCGTATGGGTACTACAGGGAGGGATGCAAGGGGGCTTGAGGCACTGTGCCTCGCAGGATAATTTCCTGAGCTTTCAGAGCTTGGTGGGGACATTCCTAAATGGATCTGATCTCGGATTGATCCCCTCTAGCCCCATAGCATGGCATAGCATGCCAGCAATGTCAGGAAAAGGCAGTGCTGCACTGAGATCTGCTTCCAGACACCATTTTCAACTGGAATGTACTGGAATGACATTTATCTCTGTGAATGTCATGGAGCAGAAACTCATTGTCCTGCCTTAACAATGCGACAACACGAAGAGACTTTCTCTATTTATACTATTCTTATTTTTTATTACCATGCTATGCAGTTAAGAGCTGGGTATGGACATGCAGAGGGAGGAGAGGCACAAAGCCAGACTGCATAACGGGGAGTGCTTTGGTGGTTTTCTCCCTTCATGAAAAAGTGGTCAAAATGCAGCCATGCTTCTGGTAGAAACCATGGCAAGGGAGAGCTCCGAACGGGGAACAGCAGAAGGATGCTGAATTGGCCCCATGGCTTCACTTAAGAGCTCTTCCCTGGAGGGAAATGCACAACAGAAAACATCAAAGCCTTTAGATAAATGAGTAACAGGCAGGGAACGTCATCATGAAGTGACCAGATGCAAGAGCTGAGCACTCAGTACTGAGGGGAAAGGTTAGGATTGGAGATGGGCTGGAAAATGCACTGAAGGTGAAGGCAAACAGGTTATGCTTGGTGCCACAGACAAGGAAATCCAGAGAAAAGCTGCAAGGAAACATGGTATGAGCAGCACGATGGACTAGGAAATGGTGGCATCTGCAGCTGACTTGTGAATGGGCAAGAGCCTGAATATGCTCAGGCCAGAAAACACAAGTTTAAATTGTTTAGATAGAGAATAAAGGATACAGAGGTCACCTGATGGATCTAAGCTTAGACAGATCTCTCACTCCCTTCTACGCCACTAATCATCCTCCTCCTCCTCTCACATGCAAGCATGTGTTTTTAAATACTCTTTTAAGAGTATTTAAAAAGAAATCTGAACGAAAGTCAGGGCAACTTAATTAGAATAAAATGCTACTTATATTCAAAGATTTAAATCATCTGTTTGAAATTTCAAAGTGGCTTTCAAAAGTTCATAATGAAATGGAAGAGATGGCAGATGCCCTCAGCTGACAAAGGAAATCATACCAGCTTTCCATCCCTGTACACATGCAACCCAGTTGTTCAGAATATTTTTTTGTGTAGTTTGAAATAAAACGTTTGCAATGCTTCCCATTTCTTTATTGCAAATCAGGACCGAAATATTTAATTGCTGAAGTTCAGAAACTCTTAAAATCCATATCAAGCAGGATTCGACATGTGCTGTATCACTCAATAGAAGAGCTGGAAAGTACATTGCAAAAATATGCTAGACTTTTACTGAGTATTTATTTTGGTGGCAACAACTAGATCTGGAGATCCCAGAGGAAAACTGTGTAGTGATTTACAAGTTCCTGTCTACGTGTTTCCAGAGGGAAAAGAAGCAGCCTCCTTAAATAGCATCCTAGAAGCCTGCTTAAATACCCTGCCAGGCTTTGGTGGAAGCTCCTCTTGAACCCTCACGTTTCACAAGAGAAAAGTAAAGAGCAGTCTTTTGAGCCCTGTTTTCCTGGAGAAGAAGTTGAAGCAACTCAGGTGCACCAAGTCAGACCACTGGTCTTTGCTGCATTCTTGACCTCAGCTCCTACACCAAGACCTCCGGGACCAAGCACCTCACCACGAATTATCAGCCAATTGAACCAGTCTCCCTGCAGCTGCACCACCCTCTCCCATTCAGCAAACTGGGAAACTGGTGACTGTCTTCTGAGACCAAAAGGAGCAGGACAGGCTGTCCACAACACAACTCATGTCAGGCATTTGATTCGGGACCACCGGAACACCACGTGCTTGCAGCCTCCCAGAGCATGGGTGTCTTTGGCCGACACTGGTATGTAACCGTTTCAGAAGGTACTCAGGATCAGGAGGTTGCGAGCTGGATCCCTACAGATTCGAGCACTCTCCAGGAAATCTGGGAGAGATAAAGCTCTAGAAGAAAAGGCCCCCAACCCATGCACCAGACACTTGCTGCACCTTTTGCCTGTGCCCTCATTAGCATGTTGCTTTGGGGCTGTGGTGCAGTTTTGAAGCCAGTGTCTGCTCATCTCCACCTAAAAGCTCATTCTACTTAATATTTGGTCCCAGGGACCAGACCAAACCTACTGGAAAACAAAGTTCCTGGACCACACAGTGTTCCTGTCAGGGCCTCAATACCAATTGCTTTGATCTACGATCTCTAATGGCACTTGCAAATAAAGACACAGCTGCTGGTAAATTCTTAAATGTCTCTCTCACCAGCTCACAGCTTGCCCATTTCTTAACACCGCGTTTAGTCTACAGGAACCGAGCTCCCAGAGCTGTCTCCTGCCACGCAGCATCTTACACAGCCCACGGGCAGCCAGGTTGCCTTCCTTCATTTGCTCTTTCAATCTAACAGAACCACTCTTGCGAGATGCTGTGTTGGAGACACCCCTGCAGTACAAAACCTCGCTGCAGCACGCAGAGTTTTATCAAAGGTTGTGTCACGCTTAAACACTATAAGCAACAGCAAACCCCACGTGTCCTGCCCGTTTCCAGCTGCAGCTGCAATACAGCAGCTCAGATGCTCTGGTTCCATGTTGTTACCAACCATGTTATCATGCAACAGTGTTTTACACAAAGAAGACGAGCTCCTTTACCTCTCAGTGCTGATGCGGTAGCGAGCCTCCCGGTTACCGACGTTGCGAACCAGCAGAGTTTTCTGGGAGCTGTACTTGACTGGACAGACAGAGAAGTTCAGCTGGTCAGGGAAGTCCAGGATAGCTCGGGCACCGATAGCTCGGATTGGCACAATAAACTTTTCCCTTTCTGTGATGCAGGTGAGCTGGTAGAAATAATCCTGCAGGGAAAGAAACAATCTCAGCACAGTGCATTCAGTACCATCCCATGGCAGAAGAAAAACTGCTGTTTTCTGTGACTCTAACAGTAGCATCCAGCAATGTCAAAGGACTTTTTACCTTAGTGACCTTTCATTCCTGCAGCGTGACTTCAACAGGGCTGTTAACTTGCAAAGAAGAAACAATCCCATTGATTCACCTGCTTTCACAGCAAGCTGGCAGAACCAGACAAAATTATCTGATACTTTGATTCAGAAGCACCAAAATAGAGCAATTTCATGGAAGGGATTACAGCAGTAACAAGAACCCGCTTCAATCACCACTGCAGATGATCAAAGGCTCCACTAAGCACCCAGTTGTGCCACAGCACTAACTCCAATCCCAGCAACGCAGCGACCTCACTGACGCTGGCCAGGGGACGCTCAGGTGCATTTTCAAAAGGACTTTGCCACATGCACGACCAACACTCAGTCGTCGGTGAAATATTTAACAAGCTGGACAAGGGAATTGTTTTAATGTCAGGTGAGTGCAGGGTAAGTGTGTATTTCCCACCACTTCCCAGAGCATTATAGGGACAAGGCTGGGGACACACACCCTTAAAAAGCTATCTGATCTATCTCCCCACCCCAGAACTGGCTCAGCTCTACACCCAAACTATTCTTGCAAGATGTCTGACAAGTACTTAAATGCACTAACAATTCCACCCCTGCCCTCAGCAGCCTATTCCAGCTCTACCCTAGACTTAAGAGTTCTTCCTGTGTCTAATCTCAGTTCCCTTTCCAGCTCACCTAGCCTCAGGGGACGTGGGAAATAGCTTTGCTTCCTCTCTGTTGCAGGGTTGATGCCTTGTTAGCATGCCTGCCTGAGGCAGGTGGTAGCAGGAGCTGCAGATGGGAGACACTGGGACAGCCCTGCCACAGCAAACTCAGCTGTGCTACTCCCCAGCATAGGCTTGTTCACAAAAGAGACAGACAGTCCCCCCAGCTGTCTGGCCTTCAGCAGTAGGAAGGCAAATCAAATCACCAAAATCATTTTACTGTAGGGAGGAGCAGATCCATCTCCAGATGGACGGTGTGGCATCGCAGTGCTGCAAGTAACCCCTTGCCCCCGCTGAAATCACCAGTAAAACTGTTGCAGCAGGGCCAGGAGCCATTACCTCCAGCAGCTCTCTTAGCCATGAGTTGATGGAAGCTCTGCATCTTATCACTCACTTGCTGTCCTGATCTTTTTTCCTCAGTGCTTTGAAGTCGTCTGATATTTTTATCATCGTTGAAGCAGCAAGCAGATAATTTGATTTAGGAATTGCACACAACAAACTCTCTTAACCAGAACAGATTCAGATTCCTCTGTGCTTGGGATTTCTTGCTCTCCCACACCCGCCCCCCTCCAAGCCTGGAAGGGCCCTACAGCAGCCAGAGGAGGCACAGACACAGAGCTACTGCTTTAACACAACAACTAACACCCAGCGCTACCCACCAGCTGGGGCTTAAGGTTGCTGTAACAGATGCTGTCACAGCCAAGATGTAAAAAGAATAAAGAAAGATCTTTCTCTCTAGACATATCAAATATTCACACCGGACCGTGCAGAAGGGCTTTTGCTTCTTGTATTTGGAAAGTAAAATACCAGGAAGGAAACTGCAGCAAACGACCTACAGAACTGAATATCACATTTCAGGAGAGCCTTTAATCTTCAGCAAGCCTTTCTGAATTAGCAATTTTGTACTCAATCCTGCAGCCTAAGCCATCTAAAATAAAAGGTACGGGCAGCCCATGTGAATTTAAAGCACCTACTATCTGGGTACTTCACATCCTGGACTGTTTAGATCCTCAGAAACTGCATTAGCAAATGAAGAATACTATTTACTTTGTTGTTGTTGTTGTTGTTGTTACTGTGGCCACACTACTGTAACAAAGGCACTGTAAATCCACTTGAAAGCTGCCTGCCTTGTTAAATCTTGGCATGCCATATTTACTTCTCTCTCCCAGATGCCAGATTGACAGAGGATTATGCAAGGAGTTCAGATCAGCAGGGAGATAAAGAAAAAAGAAACTTCAACAGTTGGAAGTATTAAAGGGAAATAATAGGAAACCATTTTCAAGTCACTGTCATTGCTAAGGAGCAAGTGGATCCACAGCAATGTACAGAAGAGCCCAAGGAATAAATGCCTCCCCCAGGTGTAACCCCCCCAGAAGCAAGCACATGCCACCTTCCCAGCTCTGGGGCCGGGAGGGGCACTGGGACTGCCTGCCCCAGGAAAGGGACTTCTCCAGGTACACGAAAGCAAGGCTAAAGCAACGAGGATTTGGCCACAGAGACAACCATGACCTTGAGAGAGCAAGTTGCCTCTCGCCATTCATGCACACGCACGTTGCGTGCCGAGCCCCCTCTCCAGGGACGCCCTCGACGCTGCATCCTGTACAAGGCTGGACTCAGCTCTTCAGAGTGCCCTGACCCTTCAGCCACACTCTGTGACCCACCAGAATGGGACCTTGCACCAAGCTGAACGCAGCCTCAGGCCAAACGGGGGGAAAGCCAAGGGAAGAGGGGTGCGAGGCAGAAGCTGGCTGTTCAGGCTGCTGTGAACCCACAGTCCCGTGAGCTTTTGCAAGCTGAATCACCCTCCCTCGGGGGGAGATACAGGCTGCAGTTCTCCACTGCAGCACTGCCCTGCGTTACCAGCTCGGCTAGGCACTTGCTTACAGTCTGCGGGTACAGCTGGAACCAGTTTACAGCCTTGTTTTACTTTGCAACTGCAAACCCTTAGACGGTTTCAAACCAGGTTTCTAAATAAGCATGCCTGGGTGAGAGAGGATGCATCACTTCCATGCTTTAAAGATTGTTTTTAGACCCACCAGGTTCAGTCTACAGATTTTCATGAAAATACAACTTCATCCTTCCCACAACTCCTCTCCCAGTTTCAAGGAAAACACCTCCCACTGTACAATGGTTCCTCTTCTCTTATTCACCTTCCAGAAGCAATAAGTTACAAGCTCTGGCCTGCAAAGTATCACCACTGGCATTTGAATTCGCACCCAATGAAATTAAAGAACTGCTTGTGTCTCAGAGGTGTCATTTCAGTCTCTTTGCAAATGCAGGCTAACATTAATTACTGTCACAGTGACAGCAACCCTAACTGCCCAGTACACCAGCAAACGCAGGTGTTGGTTTTCCTGCGTAACCAATCCTAAACACTTCACTGAACTCCTTGCAGCAGACAACTGCAAAGAAGAGATCCTTGTAGCACGAGGCAGCATAGCAAGTCAAGCAGGGAAAGCTCCCTGCTGAAACCAGGATATCATAAAGGCTGGGAAATAAGGGCCATGAAAAGAGAGGAGAGACTGGAGGGTGAAGACAGCTTCCCATGAGAAGGGGTGGCCCTTCTCCTGCCTTCCTCAGCCACCAATTCACAGGAGGCTTTGGAATCGGTCACTTTGCTCCAGGTTCATTTTGCGCAGGGCCATTTGCCTTGATTTTCTGCCCCTTTCCTCCCTGCAAAAGTCATCTTAAAAGTGTACTTGGAATAGCTTCTGTGTGCTACCAAACATCTAACAGCGCCCGACTGAATTTTAATTTCAGTAATGCAATAACTCATCAGCCTGTCATATTTCATATTAATGAGCATTAATTCAGTCTCCACTGAGCATCAGTAATGAATTTGGCAAACCTTACAGACTGAACTTGTATTGCTTGAATATATTGTATTGCTACAGCGAAAAGAGCGAGAGGACAAACAGAATAAGCTGTGCTATGTATTTATATGCTTCTTGCTTCCTTCTTCCTTTAAGATAATCTATTAATAAGCCAAAGGACACCCACAAATGTATTCCTGTCTATTGCCAGTCAGTTCCACAATGGTTTCCAATTAGACAGAGACTGTCAGACCATAATGCAAGGACACCCGAACACAGGGTGGCACGAGAACACCCACACCGTGCAGCTGAAGCCCTAAAACAGAAATGTGTACATCAGAAGCAGCAAGAGTAACTAATTGGAAACGTTGCCCAACAGAAAAATTAGCATTTCTTATTTCTAAGGTAAGTGCCAATAAACAGAGAGACATGTCAGCTATTTATTTACTTTCTGACAGTCCAATCCTGTGGCACATTCCCAAATGACTGCAAGAAAATAGGATACTGCTCATTTTTCAAGCAAGCGCTCCATGGCACATGGCATTTCAGCCACTAACGACTCACACGGTCCTTTTATTTAGGGCTTAGCCGCAATTTTACTCCCTTGAATCAGGAGTGACTTCGCTGAATTCAGACTGACCCCGGGGAAGAACAGATTCAAACCAACTCCACAGCAGGAGGACTGCCCAGCCCTGGCAGAGGGGCTTGTACCTGCGTCCCAGCTCACTGGGTGATCCACCATCCCTGCAGATGATGGAGCAGCAGAGGGGCAGAGGCTGTTCAAAGGCAGCACTCGTAAGCCTTCCACAACTACACACAGGTACTCTGCATGCAAGCCACTGCAAGCCCAACGCAGGTGACTCTACAGAGCCATTTCCCAAAGCCTCTTTGCTAAGGGGTTTTCAAGGTGCCGTGCACCTCCTGACTGCACTAGTGACACATTTCAAGCTGAGCTACAGCGCTCTGGTACTTCGCTGGCCCACACTCCATCAAGTACGAGACAAAATGTTCGATTCGTACAAAATTCTGACTCTGCTGTATAAATCCCCACGTGCTCCTCGCTGAGCAGCATGCATCCCTCTGCCCATGCCCTGCACAACCCCCAGTGCAGCAGAAACCACCGGAGTGTCACTGGAGCTGTGCACAGGACCTCTCGCTGGCAGAGCTCCCTGCTCCATGCACTCACCAGTTCAAGGGCAAGACAAGGGACAAAGTATTGGACATCGGTGTTCTTGAGGGTTCTCTCACCCTACCTGTATTTGTGGTGATGTTCACGTGTTGCTCTGCTGACTCTCTAAACTTGAAGAGCAGCACTTTGCCCTTCATGGGCACCAATTTACCTCTGCCACCCCCAAAAAGAACACTAATTAATATGAATAAATCACATTTTGAAGGCACCGGTGTACTTTTCAAAACTTGCTTCAATGAGATTAAGCTCTTGTGTCACTTGGGTAGTTTGGAGAACTGCCCTAGGACAACATAATTTTAACCCTAAATATTAATGTTAAATAATTTCTCAGTCCCTCCAAAGGAACAGATTATTTCACAAGCATGGGGAGCTAGGGACCACAGGGCATTTCCTCTTTAGTTTTCTATATCCATGCTGTTTGAGGATAGGACAAAGTGTTAAACTATATCTAAGCAGCAAGTGAAAGATGAAAAAGCAGGTATGCCCAAAGAGATCTTGTACCTCTGGCTGGGTGCAGAAACATCTGCTGGCTCAAAGCTATCCCCTAGCCTCACCTCTCCAACAAAGTCATGCGAAGAACAGTGCTAAGAGGTAGCAGGATGCTGGTGGAAGGACTCAGCCTGCCTGTCCTTGTTTCCCTGCAATGCTTCCCCCCTTCCATGCCAGGTATTAAATTCTTCTGTACTAACAAGCCTCCAGATAACAGTACTGACCCTTCACACCACAGCACTGAGAATCAGACCTGCCAGGGCCACAGCACTGATGTGCAAACCTCTAAGCAAAGGCATGGCGTGTTTGGCATGGAAGAGGTGCCAGCTGACAGAGCAACCACAGTAACACGCATGACGACACAGCCACCCCGCAGGCTCTGGGTAATGTGTCTGCCTGCAGCTTGTACCTGCCCGTTTATTCCCGTACGTGCTCGTTCAGGCAGATGTCTCAAAGCCACCTGCAGCCCAACAACCTCCTGCCAAGTTAGGGACATCTAGAGCTCAGTGTGCCTGTGCCAGGCTGGCTCCCTGCCACCTGCACAGCCCTCCCTCTGCCGCAGCCTCGCATCTGCATCGCAGACAGACAAGTGTCCTCAGGGACAGCACAGCTGCAAGGCTTGAAAACAGAGGGGATGGAAAAGCACCATCTTTGCTCCAGTCCAGGGTGAGGCAGGGAAGTGGCTGCCCGATGGGAAACAGAAAAGCTCTCTGGATCTATTTGTTCCTCTAGTATTTTCCATAATAATTAAACCCCTACCATTGGGTAGAGATGGATAAACATCCACACCCCACCCTGCCATTTTCCTACTGTTCCACGTGCATCTTCCCTCGCGAACGCTCAAGGAAGCGCAGGGTGGGAAAGCACAGCCCGTCAGTCCCTGCTGCAGCAGCTAACAGCATCCTGCAGTGCCAAGAGGGGACCAGCTGCAGACTGCCCGACCACAGCCTGGAGCAGACCCCACAGCAGGCTGTGGGCTATAACCAGTGCGTAAAAACCGCGATGACTTCAGACATAATGTTCCGCTGTCTCGCTACCTTGTCCAACACGCTAGGCATTAAGGTGACTCCAGTTTTCAAAGGTGGCGGTCCCCACTCTGATCAGGCTCACTTTGGGTCTTCCAAATAACAGGTCCCTTTTAAACAGACCTCTGTATCTACCGTTAGTGGAGCAAACCCATAATCACACAGCACTGAACAGATACCAGAAACCAACACCTTGGGAGGCCGCCCCACCACAGACGGCAGACTCTCTTATCTCTGAAACCAGCAGACATGACATTAAATGTTCCATCACTGAAGGATAAAAATGGTCTGAAACGCATAAGAGACTCCAGCCTATGAGAGCATAATCTTCACCATGGGGAAAGAGTTTCCCCCGGTTCTAGATCCAGGGCAACCCCACTGGAACCAGGACAGTCCTCAAAACCCACAGCAGATGCCCTGTTCTGAATCCAGCCCTGCAGGTTCAGCTTCCACTGAAGGCACCAACCTCTCTGGACCTCCAGTCTCACCTTGTTCTCCTCAGGGGTGAACTGGATTTGGAAAGTTGAACACATGCCAGGTGCTACCTTACAGCACACACCACCGGGGCTGGTCAACTTGAAGTAAGGCGACGTCTCCAAGACAACCTTCACCAGCCGAGGAACCTGCAGGAAAGACAGGAAACTATGATTTTGCCACTCATATGGAAACATGAGGAGAAAATACCAGGCCATGCCCTGGGGACATCCCGTGTTAACCACCTTTCCAAAGCACTTTTAACTCTTGAGGTTGTCACAACCTGGGATGGAAGCCCAGGAAGTCACAACAGTTCCGTGATCCCCTTGGGTTAAATTAAGGTGAAACAACACCAAATGACCGGTTAAAATGTTTTACTTGCAGTAGAAAACAATTTAAACTTGGAAAAGGATAATAAGCAATGTGATCTCTTATAAATCTGTAAGAAAGAAAAGAAAGGAAAGCAGTAGAAAGGTGAGAAAGAGAGTCAAAGAAATCTGGATCAGCACCCCTGGATCCAGCGTTGTCTCAGGTCCGACCATCTTGGGCGGTGGGTGCACACACAGCAAAGTTTCAGTTCATCTTATCAGCTGATTAACATACTTCTGCTTCTGGGGCAGAAATGCTCACCTCTTGTCAGGCCTTGTCGCCCCTTCAACGGTGAAGGCACGAAGTTGTTAGCAAGGCAAGCATGGTGTCTGGCTTACACAATAGAGCCACACAGTACCGGGCTTACACAGTGCAGCCAGGGATTAGCGGTCTTTGTGCTTGAGGGGAAACTTTCGGTTCCACTCAGTTTCCCCCCTCTGAGGCCCACATAAGGAGTTTGTCAGTACAACTGCAAGGGAGTGGGGGGTGCAGCCTTCCATACACTCCTGCTCCCTCGGGTGACATTCCTTAGACTAATCACAAAGGCCACAGCTTGTCCTGGAGGTTTTCTCTGTCGATGAATGTTTGAGGCATCAATTCCTTCAGTTCCTTACAGAGGTACATGCACCTAATACACCAGGATGGAATCCATTCTGCCAGGGCCCAGAATCAGCGTGGACCCCATGAATGGTATCCCTTGGACAGGGGCACCCACGCTGCTCTTTCCAGTATTCCCAAGCTAAACGCCAGGCCAGGAATGGCGCAGGACTCTCCAGGAATAACTGAGGGACCACCCTGCAACTGTCTTTGCCAAAGGGTCTTCCATTTCCAACCACGTCCCTGTCAAAACCTGTTATCTCAGAATATACTCTGACTTCTCTTGCTGTTCCCCCACCTGCAACATGCCCTGACAGCTTTTTTTGTCCACTTGTTTGTTTTCCAACAAGACTGGTAGATTTGGAGGGGGGGTTAATTCACGTGCTCTCAGGGACACTTCCCTCTGCCCGTCCTGCCCTCCTCTCACGTACACATCTTACTCTTCATTACAGAACAGTATCTTTAATTACACCTTTCTTTTTCTGAACATTCTCTGCTTCCAGCACACTTACTCTTACATGTCAAGAGAAACCCTTGCGTGTACAATGTTCTCTCCCAGAGCACTTTCCCACTCAGCTCCTTTCCTCCCTCCTGCCTTTTCCCACCAGCTGCTCTTGGCACATGCCTCATTGAAGCAAACGTTTCCCCTGCCAAAATTCAAAAGGTCTCAATTTTCCTCTTTACAGTGCAACAACATTGCTGGCATTTTTCAACTTCTCCCTTCTCAACTCTCCTGGGAAATCTCAAAACGATCACAATTTTTTCAAGTAAAGGTGGAGACCTTCAAGAGAACATTACTCTGGATGTGCTGTGGTTCTCCAAAGGGAAAGCAGAGAGCCACGTTGCTTAGAAAAACCTGAGCAGAACTGCATTAAGCTCAGCAGGAGCCTAAAGTGGCACCTAAAGGCCTCCCACTGCTTCTGCTAAATCAGTCCATTTCCCCTGCTGCTTCAAAACACCCTTCCTGGAGTGATAATGCCACTAACCATAACTTCCTCCAGCATGGAGAAGGCTCAAGCTCTGGGCCTTGACAGTGAGCTGCACAGAGGCAGCTAAACAGGCTGTGAGAGGCAGAGGTGCCCTGCCAGAAACCGAGATTAACCAGGGAGCCACCAGCATATGGTGCACACTCGAGGTAAAGCAGGAGAGCAGGTAAGAACTGTACAACCCTCAACGTTCCCATCAATCCAGGGCTTTCAAGGGGAAGGACGCCGACTAGAAAAGCTCCTTTGCGTTACATACCACCAATGCGTGGCCAAAATCAAGGGGAGAATCCCCAGCATGGGAAGATTTCCACCATCTTGCAGAATAAAGGTGGTGAGACATTTTATTCTGGGTGTGCTGTGCTGCAGCAGATAATTTGTTATGCTGTAAACCACAGGAATTACTCTGCTCTCCTCTTCCAGCACAGTGTTAAACCTCCGCATCCCACCACTTACCTTGTCAGTGTTCCTCAGAATCAGTGGCACTTCGTAGACCTCGAAGGGGACGTAGTTCTGAAATACCACCTCTGAAGGAAAAGGCTGAAACAAGCTCTGTTCCAGGTCAACTGCTGAGAACTGGAGAGGCAAGACAGAGCAGTGAGAGGAGGGTCAGCTGCTGGGAGAAAGATTCATGAAAGAATCCTACACCGATCTCCAGTGGAGTACAGTCTCTTGGTGAGTATGTCCACGCAGCTCACGCTAGGGAAACAGCTCCCCACCTGTGTTCTGAGCTGATCAAAAGTTCAAGCTCAAGCTAAGAAGCTCTTTTGGCGGGTGTTCCTCCAGGTTTCCTTCTCCAGAATGCAAGGCAGCGCTTACTGCCAGCAGAGCCCTGTGCTAAGGTGGTCACACAGCTCCAAGAGCACTTCCTGGAAGAGCCACGAGCACTCATGGAGCAGGCGAAACCCAAGAATTTACACGAGACTCCATGGGAAACAATTTTGGGATGATCTTTACTCTGAGACAGAGACCGAGTCCCACACATCCCTAAATATCTTTTTTGATAGAGAGCCTAGAAACCAGTTAGAAGACAACACTACCAGAGGAGGTAAGGCTAAAAAGAAGGTAACACAGTAGTTGGGAAAAAGACAAAGGAGGTGAATGCTGGATAGTGGTAAGGTTTAGCTCTTTTCTCAGCATTACTGGGCAACTTCAGTAAGACTGGACTTGGTATCTCCTTTTTCCACAGGCTTTAAATAAATGCTTTATTGTATTCCATTATTGCCATTTCATTTAATACCACTGCAGAAGCATGTCTGAAACTATACACAAACAGCAAATGTTCACAGAGCAGAGGCAATACTTGAGAAAATTCCTCCCTGCTTTGTCTCCCCTCTCCCAGCTGCACTGTTCCCACTCAAAAGACCCAGGCAGGCCTCCTGCTGCTCCACAGGAGCCACGCTCACACGGCAGCTCGTGCCTGCAGCACGCTGCCAGTTATGTGTGCGCTCATCTGATGCGTTCCCAGCCTCCTGTGCTGCCTAGGGCAATCCTTAACCAATTGGTTACAGGTCTCTTGCTGGCAATTTTCCACTCAACAGCCTACCTCAGCGATCCACCCGTTTGGACTGTGTGCTGTGGTGAGCAGTCCTGTGAGAAAAGCAGCTTAAACATACATCTAAGTAACCACTGATCCAGAGAACGCACTTCCACTCCCCTCTGCCCAGGGCCATTCCCCTGTATATCTGGCAGCCTGCAAAATCTAACACCCTGTAAAGGTCCCACACATTGTTCCAACCCAAAACATTAATGCACTTGGTTTTGTTAAATCTCGAGTAACTTCTATAGGCCCTCAGCCTTCAAGGGGCAATGCTGCCACCGTTGAGGGAGTCCCATGACCCCAAGCATTTGACAGTGACTACACCAAAGCACGAGGTGGCTATTTCACCAGGAGGATGGAAAATGGCAAGCTTGAGCCCTTGTGGCCTGCCCCAGCCTTCCCCCAGTATCAGCTAAATTCCAGCAAAACCCACCAACTTCAGCAGAGGTTATTTATATTGACTTAGTGCAGATCAGGACTTCCAACCTCTCACCAGGGAAAAACGTTCTACCTTTCCCCAGCAGAAGGAACTCCACCACCACCAGCAGTTTGAAAAGACAACAGGCCCTAGCCACTGAGGTATTCAGATGAGCCGGAGGCACGCCTGTCACAAACACACACCCTCTTCAAATGTCACATCAAGCAGCAAGGAAAAGGGCAGGAAAAGGCTACCTTGTGATGGGAGGCTTCACCCATGTCTAGAAGCTGGGTAATCCGGGGCCGCCTCATCTCCCGGGTGCTGGCCAGCCTCTGCTTGGTGGTAAGAGACATCTCCTTCAGGAAGGCAGAGGGAGTCAGCTGAAATGCAAAACACCAGCAAGAGCTACAGAAATGCCTTTCTACAGAAAGACTTTCTCGTTCAAGTGCCACTGATGAGTAATTTGTGATCACAGCCACTAGGATAGTCCTGGAAGTCCCGTAAATTACCTGCTGAAATATTTAACATCAGTAAATTAATGATATAGAGAGGAATACACACGCTCTAAGCAAGTGGCTCTGTCCCATTAGCTTCTCCTTCATGAGGTGATGTGACATGTTTGGGGATTTCTGCTCTTTGGGTATTTGTTCCCTCTTGAGTTTTGCTGGATTGAGCCAGAGACCTTTGAAGAGAGCGGGGAGGAGTTATCAGAAATCCCCTAACTCCACCCTTGCACAGTGCTCACAGCCAACACGCAGGTGGAGATGGCACTGCTGGGTGAGTCAGAGGAAAGCAGAAAAGCAGTGTTGTGCCAAGACTGAGGTGGAGAGGAATGGGTCCAAGTTTTCGTTATTTCTTTTCCATTAGCACTTGTTTTCTCGCTGTTCTGGCCTCACAGACCCCTCCACAGAAGGATACAGAGATGTCTCCTTGACAGAGCCTCAGCACTGGGTCACCTCCAGTGAAGGGAGCTCCAGCCAGCAGAGGGGACAGTTGTGGGTGGGAAGGAGGAATCGCCCTGAATCCACTGCTGTTTGCACGGCTGCATCTGTGCTCCACACAGGACACGAGATACCATGAAACAACTCTTTTGGAAGCTATTCTATCTGGGACAGTCGTGTCCTGTCAAGACTCCAGGCGGTTTGAGCAGCCCACCACATGCCCAGCTGCCCAGCGGTGTGGCCAGGGCAGCACTGGCAGGTATGCCCACGTGACAGAAGATGTTACTGCCCACACAGCAAAGAGGACGGAAGGAAGCACGTTTGTGCTTCAGCTGTTCCCGTGCAATGCCCAGTAATTCCTTTATCTCGGCTCCACTGGCACGTTCAGGCAAGACCCTGACCCTGAAGCAACACAGTCCACCCCCCACTGCACCATGACAGCCCCCTCCAACAGAAGCACGGCAGCAAAGAGGTGGGGAGGTGGTGCCTGGCTCCACAGCACCCTGACAACAGGAGGGGAAGGCAGAGGAGGGACAGGGGCAGCTTCCAGCCTTAACCCAGCTCCTACCCAGCCCCCAGCAGGTACTTACAGGCACACGCTGCTCTGCCTCTCTGACCAGCTTCGGATAACGACGTACTGCCACCTTACTCTGGAGTCCATCAGCCATTCTGGAGGATCCCATGGACCGATGAATCTTCCCAGTGGCCATGACTAGGCAAACCTGGAAGGTGTAACAATGAGACTTTGAAAATCTAGAATCCCATTCACAGCAGACCCAAAGGATACACCTGTGTCTCCAGGCTGTGGCATCCTTCCTAAGCGGAGAACATAAGGCCGCCCCACACTGTTTCATGATTAGACCATATTTAAGTGGCAGAGTTAAGATTCATAGAAGTAAAACTCCATAAAAATATTCCCTGAGCCAAAAAAGCCTTTTGCTGTGGGTGCAGTCCCACGAGCCACAACTATTTCTTTTCATGAACTTCATCTGTCAGCTGACAGTGAGATGGACCAAGGGTCCCTTCCAAGGGTCTGCTGGAGAGTCCCCAGCTCCACATACTACCATTTACTGCTGTGGCTCCTGCCTTAAGTATTTACAGCACCATTTTCCCCTTCCCAGCATCCGATCTCTGCTATCCTGGCTTGCCAACTTTGCATGTCCTTTTTTATTTACTCTTTTTCTGGCATCTGGACCACATTTCATAGAATCGTTTAGGCTGGAAAAGACCTTTAAGATCATCAAGTGAAACTGTAGACCTAGCACTGCCAAGCCCACCACTCCTTTCCCTGGACGTACGCAGGAACTGCTGCTCAGAAAATCCCTACAGATTTCAAATGCAGGACCGAGGGCCCCCTACCCCGGGCACCCCCCTGCCCCAGGCACCCCCATCTCGCACAAGGGATGCCCCCAGCCCTGCGGCATGGGGCAGGGGGTGTCACCCCCCCCCCCCCGAACTCCTCTGCAGCCCGGGTCCCTGCTCCGCCCCGCTCCCAAGCTCCCCCCTGCCTGCCTGTGGCTGAGCCACCCGACAGCACCAGCACCCAGAGCCGCCCTCTGGCTTTCGGCCGGGAAGGGGACGCAGACACCACTCCCCAGCATCCCCCACCTCTCCCTCTCTGCAGGGGCTGTGGGGACACACTCACAGGAGGATCCCGATGCCAGACAGGCTGTTGTCCCCGTTGCCAGGGCAACTGGGCATCCCGGCACTGGGCAGCCCCAACACTGCCATGGCAACGGCGAGGACACAATGGGGGGCGGGGGGGACAGCTCTGTGACATGGGGGCAGAGGGGACAGGGATGCTCAGCGCCCAAAGCACCCAGTGAGCACAGCAAGCAGGCCCTGAAACCACCTCCAGCACACCCGCCCGGCTCCAGCACAGCCGCAGCCCCGGGTGCATTACCCCGGCACGGGGAAGCGGCTACAGACAGTCCCTTGCTGACCTCGTTCCACTTTCTGACCCAGTCCTGGGCCTCACCATGCCTGGAGATGGAAAGTTCTCAGACAGACCCCCCCTCTCACAGAGCTCCCTGCCCAGGTACACGGGTGCAGCTGAGACAGGGAAGTCGAGGGAGGCCCAAGTCTCTTACGGGTTTCTTCCCAATGAACCAGGCTTATCAGTTCCAAGAAGGCTTGCAAGCCAGCCACAAAAGGAAGCATCAGCCATCTGTCCCCAGGGGAGACCCACGCTTTCAAAAAGAGAGCCCAGAAGCTGAAATTTCACCACTGAGGTGAAATGGGTGGTGAAACATCACCACGAGGACGTACGGAGTTTATATTGCTGCCCCCTCTCCACTCCTGAGGTTGGACATATCCATCTCTGCTCCCTCAGGGACCAAGAAGCCCCTCTTCCCTTGCCAACACTCTCTCTGCCCCATGAGCTCCCCTCTGCTTTCCTGCACAATATCCAACTGTCACCAGTAAGCTCAGCTTGGAGCCATCATTCCCAAATCACACTTGGCTCTCAGCTGGCTGCCTGCATTTCTGACTCCAAGAGGACACATGTGGAGCAGCCCAGGGCGTGGAGAGGGGATCACACTGGCACACAGCCCAGCACAGAAGCAACCCAGCCCCCTCAGCACTTCAGACAAGCCACCCTCCTCCATCCTAGCAGGGTCTGACCGAAGCAGGCTGCTGGCCCTGCTCTCTTCAGAGGCACAGGGTTCATGCAGGGAGCTGCTCTACAGGGCTGAAAATCCTTCCCCCATCCCCTGGAAAATGCTGCTGACAGCTCTCATCCTCCTGCAGAAACACATGAGCATACAGCCAAGGGCAGCAGCAGGCGTGTGGCATTATTAACCTCTCTCTTGCTGCAGTGCCAGAAGGACACAGAGCACCATCAGCCTGCATCCCCCCACAGCCCTGCTGCAGGCTCCGAGACAAAGCCCCAGCACAGGCACTGCCCAGCTTCTGGACACCAGGACCAGAGCCCCTGGCGGGTGACACAGGCACATCAGAAACATCTTTCCTGGCATCAGTGCTGCACTCACCAGATCGAACCCACAGAGTAACTGGGCACAGCTGGTGTCTTGCAGAGGACACGGAGCTGCAGCAAAGGCAAAGACAAGGGCTGCAGTGAGGCCCCAGGGAGAGGAGGGCAGTGCTGGCACAGACAGCTTACACCATCCGTGGGAGCATTCCCTTCCCCCGTTTTAACCCATGAAGGAAGAACTCCAGCGCTCAACGAAGGGACTGACTGCGACACTCAAACCCTTTTAGATGCTATCAAAAGGTCTCCTACCAAATAACTGCAGTGAGATCACTTACCCAACTGCATCATCATGAAGTTCCAATCATGAATTCCCCAATGGACAGTCCATAATCCTCTCTAATCCAAGTAGGGTTTGTACTTGTTTTCTTCTGAGAAAGAAGGGAAATAAAGTTGGCTCCTTTTAACCATGTTTGTCCTGCCTTCCCCTGAGCAATGCAATCCCACATTGCAGGGGAGAACATTGATCTTTTTGGTAGCACACACCTCAACACACAGCCCTGGGTTTGCTTTCTCCCTTTTTATTCCCATGTTCGGAATCAATTTTTTTCCTCACTTTCTGTTTATTTTACATCTCACTTCCAAACCCTGAGCTGGTTCTCTACTCCTTTTCTAAATCAAGACAGTATCTCAAATGCCTACATTTTGCACACCCTGACATTAGCGGTGCAACCATGAAATCCAAAAAGAGTAAACTCGTTTTTCCCCGTTGCTTTTTGAAACAAATCAAAGTCCTTGGCCCCAACAAATGTAATGCCTCTTAGCTTTTCTTTTTCTGTAATACTATGAAACCATTAAATCCAGCCAGCTGTCTTTGTGTAAATGCAGAAGAAAATTTACAAGCCTCAAGAAGTTAATCACAGCTCAAGGGGAATCTCTGACATGGAGGTTAGCAAGGCAGTAACTGTGAGGCTGTGACTGCCAGGAGACAATGCCACAGGAAGATGGGTCCATTCTGGATGGAGGTTCAGGCCTGACTCAGCAGGGTACTGCCCTTAGGCATCTCAGCCTAAACAAGAAAGTGGACAGTTGTCAAGGGCACTGATCACCTACACAGTTACAGGATGCTTCGATAGTTCTGGGGCTCACTCTACCTTAATCCCAACTCTCCTGGCCTTGTGTTTCCTCTGGCAGCTAAAAACCACCTAAGTCCCCACCATATTGAGGGCAGAAACATGCTGCAGTACCAGCGCACTGTAGGAGCAGGGCTTAGTGGCCTTTCACAGTCACAGAGGCAGAGCAGGGGTCAGTCTCTCCTCCTCCACACCCAGCTCTTCTCCTCAGCTGGCAGGGTCCTGCCAGGGCACTCTCCATCCCACCCAGTGCCATGGGGCACCACAGGCTGGGGAGCACCAGGCCCTCCTCTCCTCCACCCAAGGAGGGCACAGAGCCTCCTTCAGAGCCCAAGCACATGGCAGCTCTCTACCACTGGACATCTCATGCATTTAAAACCATGGCAATACCCGAGCACCCACAGCCCAGCAAGATCCTCCCATGGTCAGCTCCAAGGACCACGCTAAATGCCACAAGTGGTCCTTCCCTCCAACTTCTCCAGGACAAGAAAAAAAACAATGTGCTTTACCTGGTCCACCACAGCTTGGTTGGCATTTGCAGCTTCTGGCATCACTTGGCAGCTCCATTTGCAGCGGGACGGGTCTCCTTGGCTCCTGGTTTCACAGCAAATCGGTCATCCAAAGCCCCAGCAGGTCCAGTACCTCTCCTGCAGGGCACTTGCAAACACCAACATCTGGTTCTGTGATATGAAGTAAAGGAGAGGAAGATTAGAAAAAACAAGAGCTGTAAGTGGGACACAGGGAAGGGACAAACCCAGCCTGTGACATGCATTTCAGCCTCAGCCCACAGGAGCCCCAGGCACAGTCACAGCAGCTACAAAGCGTGTTCAGAAGCAGTTCTGGGAAAGGCGCAGCTTGCTTTCTTTATGCCTTGTGAAGCACTGAAGGGACAAGCTGGTCTCCTTGCCACTGCCAGGCCAGCGGGTGCAGCTCCCTGCAGCACACGGGCTGTGCCAAGAGGTGCTGGGGCAGCCTGAAGGCACCAGCTCTGCTGGGGGAGGAAGTTACAATGTGAGCAGGCATCAAGAAAAAAGGCAAAGTGGAATGTGGCTTTACCTGCTCTGGGCAGTTGCCTTCATAGGCTTAATACAACCACACAACAGCCACAATTGCTGAGTTTGAACTCAAGCAAAATCCCAAAGCAATTGCTGGATTAGTCAAATATTTGACTGCATTTGTATCCGAAAGTCTTTTGCCACAAAAACTGGGCGTTTTGTTAAAGAACAGCCACACAGAGGCCGTCCTGGGCTGGAACCTCAGCCAGGGCTTTACGATTTTTAAACAGGGCACCTAGTGCACCCCACAAAAGAGCCTCTGCTCTCTGCCGTGGAAGTACTCTCAGACTCCACAGCTTTGACGTGATCGAGGTCTGCATGCTGACTCCCAGCACATCACATTTTGGCAGTGGGAGCAGAGGGGCAGGTTTTCATTTTCAACATAGAGATCATCCAAGCTGAACTCTTAAACCAGCTCCTCGGGTTCTTCCTTTGAACCTCTTCCCATCCTTCACACATCCCAAGAACTACCATGAATCAAAGAGCCAGGAACAAAACCAGCCCCAAACATCTGCAGATTCTCCTTGAGAGAAACCTTCCCACTCATGAAAAAACAGCTCTGTAATAAGCATACGGCCTCAAAAGCAGAGGGGAAAACCCTTCAAAACACAAAGCAGGAGTGGAGCCACTTGTGAAATCAGACCGGTTGATCAGAAACGCTGATCGGTCTGTGCAGGGAGCACCGAAGGCCTGAAAGAATGAATCTGCCAAGCCACTGATATCATTTAAAACAGCTGGGATTTTAGAAGACAAGACAGTAGCCACATTAAAAAACAAAAAATGAGGATAAAAAAATTAAAAGATAAAAGCTAACCCAACCTCACTTATGCATATGGATATTTGTGTTATGTGATCCAATGAATATGTATATCCACACTCTAGAAGTTTCTGGTAAAATGTGCTGTTGGGGTGAAAGCTTTGTGGAGAAATCCCCTTGCACCCCGGCGCCGGAGTAAACACACCTGCTGTATAACTCTCTCTGAGTTGTAGAGTCTGTTTCTGCAAATCAACAGCTGCCTGCCTCCTGCCTTGGCCACCCACCTAAAAACCTTGAAGAGGGAAATGGAAGGGCACCAAGCACCCAGCTGGTGCCTTCAGCCCTCAGCATCCTCCATCTCTGAAGAAAAACAGAGCAGGGCAAGTAAAATTATGCCCAGGCACCAGGACCTTCTAGAGGCATCCATCAGCTGAACTTCTGACTGAGAAACAAATATCTAGGGTTTCCCTTTAGCACAGCCTCAAGGCACATACCTTCTTTTAACCCTCCCTGGCTGTTGCTCCCACCTTTTTAATCAGGAACTGGATGCTGATTTCTCCCAGACAGGTTCACAGTACCTCGCTGGGATGAACGCAGAAAGATGGCTTCTGTTTAATTTTCCTATCACTAGAAGACAGAGGTTTACAAACCTGTTTGGAAACTTTTTTTTTGCCCTGTCTGGTCTCACCAGCACTGGGAACTCCTTTTACAAATGGTATCTCATTAAAATACATCTGGGATTAACCAAGCCAGCTACATCACACCTTCCCAAGGAATAGCTGGGCTGCAGGGGAGCTGATGAACCTCCTTATGGAGCAGATCTGGGTAACTAGCCCAGCAAGGAGACTGCTCAGGAAGCCAGCTTGTCAGTAACACTTCTTCTCCATGAGCAAGAGCAGTGACAGCTTTGCAGGTTGACTCTGGGAGGCTCCAGCTGCTGGCACAACACAGCTCCCTCCTCTGCTGGTATGCAAGCCCTCCCTCCCCAGGCAGAGGCAGCAGATGAGGTAGCCAACCTCCCTTCAGACAGGACATCTGAGTCTATAATGGCACCTTCCATCCCTGGGCTTAGCTTCCTTCCTCTCCACAGCTCAGAGAGCTTTTCTGCCTTGTTGGACACACTGGTCCCTCCCTGCCCTGAACTCGGGAGAGGGCCCTGGGGAGGTCGGACTGGCCCCTCCATGATTTCAAGCTTGCTGGGCTGTATCTCTGTGCAATCCACAGTCCCTGCACGTAAGGGCAGCCCTTTTTTTAGTCTCTCTGGCAAAGTGAGCTGAAAAGCAGCTGGGGAGAAGCATTCACTTGGGACAGTCAGATTTCTCCTTCCCAGCGAGCAGCATTTGCAGGGCAGCAGACAAACTGGCTGACATTTGCCGAGAGCTCTGAAGGCACACAACCCTCCAGAAATGCCCATGATTAGTCCTGCTGTTCTTGGCCCACAAAGCTTGTCTGTCTCTCACAAAAGCTACGACACAAAAGCACAACCCTTGCACACATCCTGTCTCCCTACGCTCCTCCTCCTTCACTTAACTGTCCCCTTGAGCCCACAGAAAAATTTCAAGGCCTAGAAACACCTGGTATGAAATGAAAACAAAGGTCAGATATCAAGTGCAACCCCTCCTGGGGATGCACGCCCAACAAGAAACCCTCTCTCATCATGGTCATAATCCAGGTAAGCCTGAAACAGCTGCTCTTGAGGAAAGAAGCAGTACAAGGAGCTCCTCCCCAGCACATCGCTCCCAGAGCTCTGCTTGGTCCCCGGGCAGGGCAGAGGCTGCTGCCAACATGGGCTCCCTGCCTTCCCAAATTGCCCCCTCGACATTCCCACTTGCCCCAGGTCTATGTACAGGTTCATCTGGACACTTCACAGCAACAGCAGCTGTTTTTCCAGTCAAATAAATTCATCTAGAAGAGAAAAGGCAGCTAGCGTCTGCTCCCTGGCACAGCTTGCAGCAGACAGCAATACTGATACATTTCTTCATGTTTTCTAATGCTTTCTTCTCTTCCCTTCACTCCTCGTAAAGCAGACTGCATGGGTCATCAGCAGGATCAGACACAGAAACACAGAAAAATTTAGGAGGAAGAGACTTTGGATGTCTCTGGTCCAACCCCTCTGCACAAAACAGACAATTTCAAAGTTCAAACAGATTGTGCAGGGATGCGTCCAGCAGTGTGAAATATCTCCCAGGATGGAGATTCCCCACCTCTCTGGATCACAATAAACTTTTACCTGCCTTTTAAGTTACCAGACGTTTGTCCTCAGCTACAGCACAGGCTCCAAGAGATACTGTGTGTTGTGACCCTGCAGCCTTTGTTCTGGAAGTGAACCTCAGCACGTGCCTTCAAAGTCCTTGGCTCCTGGAAAAGAAGAGAAAGTCTCCTGGTTTGAGTGGGTTTTTGTTTTTAAGTAGCCATCTGCTGAGACCAAAATGCCAGTTGCTTCATACCAAGGATAAAAGCCAAAGCCAGCGTACAGCAGAAAGGCAGGGAGGTCATCGACCTTGTGCACAGGAGTGCCACATGTGCCATGGACCAATAATCCCATGGAAATAAAAGGTACCACTTGCCTTTAAATATGGGTGATTGCAACAAATTGGTGCAGACTTGTGTCTGCTCCAAGTACTTTAAAGTGCTAACGTCTGCCCTGGGGCCTTTTCAGTAAGAAGCCCTTGGAGACACAGGCTGCCAGACTTGTGCCAGCCAGAAGAGGAGAGGGCGGCATGTCAGTGATTCTGGATGAACTGGCTCACATCACAAAGTCGGGAGGAATAGTTTCATTTTTTTGGTGCTACATCTCTTTGTGCTTCTCTTTCCTGGAAAAACTAAAGGTGATGGTTGGAGCAGTGACACAGACAGGGCACGTCCCAGTCTCAGTCAGGGTCACCTACGTTATAGGAATGGTAAGGTCTGGTCCCCCAATGCCACCCGGAGCTCCCTGCAGTGGTGGGAGGGGGTTAACTGGGAAGCACCGATGCCTGTTCCACTTCCAGTTCTGTCAGCTGAGTACAGACAGAGCAAGTCAGAGATGGGACATCCAGACAGACAGTTGCTTGGACAAACCAAAGTGGTTCAGCCAGAAAATACTGAAGAGAGGCCAGAGTCCCAAACAACCTGATAGTAGAGCATGTGGTAAATGGGCTGATGGGAAGGAAAGGAGGAAAAGGGTTCCTGAAGCCCCCAAGGCCCACGGGGCAGGAAAAGTCAGAAAGCAGGCAGCATTCCTGAGAGTCAGGCCAGCTGTAAGTGAGCCCAGCTCACGGGCTCAGAAAAGCAGAGCTGTAACTCGTACTGAGTGCCAAGATCTGCTCAGCTAAGGTATGTCAAACACTCGATAAAACAGCAGTTCTGGCTTGGTTTTTTTTTCCCACTGGATGAATAATCTTTTCTATCGGGATGCAGTCAGGAACCCAACTCCAATGTGGCTGGGACAGCCTTTCCTCTGATCAGGAACCTGGAAATCTCAGCTCAGCCACTCACAAGTTTCTCGCTCGCAGGGAGACTGCTTATAACAGCGCAGCAGATTAAACACAACAAGCAGTCACTGCAAAAATCAAGGCAAACCCAGAGCTGCTGCTTGCCAGCAGAGCATTTTAGTTGAGGGAGCAGAGCAAAGGATCCTCCTTTCACTGATCCCTTGAAAGTATGCAACTGCTTTCCATCACTCATCTCCACCCAGACTGAGAAGGCTGAAGGGGTTCAGTTCTTCCTGCAGTCAGGGCCAAATAATGGGCACTTGTCACCACACATCTGCACTTGGGACTTGTCCACATCTGACTGACACAACCACTGCAATAACACAGCGCAACACCCAAAGTCTGTCCTCACACTTGATAACCACACCTAGAGGGCACAGCTCATGGAACAGCAGGGCCAACCCTGAAACAGAGATCTGCCCAGGGCATGGGGGAGAACGGGGAGGAAGATGCAGGGCTGGAAGCACTGGGTTCCTGAAGCTAACAGCAGCACGGATGCAATCTAGACAAAAAGCTCTGCCTGCTGCATTCCCATTGAGTAATTAGTGGGAGGTTTAGCTTCTGTATTTGTAAGGTTGTCCTGTACCTTGCTAGAGGGGTATGTCTCGTGCAGATCTGCAGTAGGGGATGTCCCAGTTCACTCAGCCCTGGCAAATCAAAGCTGTATCCTAAGGACAGAAAGCAGAGCTGAGCTGAGAGATGGGACCAGTGTGAAAGCCACTGCCTGACGTCCAGGACAGAAGAGCAGAGGTCTCCAGTCTCCATCACAAGGGGCCACTCCCAAAGTGCCTCCTACCTTCTGGTCAGTAAAGCCGTAACTTACAGACCGGTGACAGCTTTGAGAAAGGGTCCGAAACCTCCACTGCGAACAGCAGACGAGCCCCAGATGTCTTCAGCACAGGGTTGGCCGGATTATTCACAGCCAGGGAATCAGCTAAGTGCTGTTTAACTCATTTGCCTGTTTAATCTAGAGCACTTTTAAATCCCCATAGATTGATCCAAGGTGCCAGAGGTATTTTAACCCTTGAGACCCCAAGACGCTAAACACTGGTTAAGAAAGCAATTTTAAATGTACAAATCGAATTTCCTTCAGTGTTTCAGTAACTGTGAATGAACTCCTCATCCATCCTGGCTACCAGGTCTTGCTACAAGGAGGATTCATTCGGCTCCATCTTGCTTAAAATACTGAGCTGAATCAGCAGATCCTGTCCTGGAGGAACAGGTGACCCTGCCCTGAACCTCTGTGCATCACGCAGCCCCAATCTGCCGCTGCAGATTAAGGGCCAGAAGCAAAACACAAACAGGACAAAGAATAAACTGACAAACTGATGGATTTGGAGATCTGGTATCCCCCTCCCAAAAGACACGTCCAAAGACACCTGGGCTAAAGGATTGTTCCTTCAAGTACAAGAGGTAATACAGTAAACTCCCTTCTTTTCTCTGGGATTTGGTCACCAGAGAGCTGCCCACCAGCCCCTGGACAGACGAGCACACATCCTAATTAAAGGCAACATGTAAAAGCACAAAGCAACAAAAGTAGAGATTCATTGGTGGCATCTGGCAAGTGACAAAGATACAGCAGCTTTTGGTAACAATTCTTTGAAGGGAAGGCCAGAGTTGATAGGCATCCCCGCTGGAAGGCTCTGACAGAGGAGAGTGTTAAACAGCGTCAACTGGCAGGTTTAAGCATTGTCTGGGAAATGTCAAACACTGTCAAGACACCACAGAGCTCTCTGCAGCCAAGCCCCAGCGAGGGACTCCTGTGGGCTCATCTCTGAGAACACAGACTGACCTGAACCAGCCCTGCCGACAGAAAACACCTTATTAGCAGCTGGTGCAGAGAGTACAGCGCCCTCAAAACAACCAAACCAGCCAGGTCAGCCCACCCACACACCCAGCATCTCCCCGCAGTACCTGCAGCCACATCTGCAGCCCAGCCCTGCTGTCAGGATTCTCTCGGACTGGTCGGGTCAGCGCTCCCAGCCTTCCAAACCCCGGCCCTCTGGGAGCTGCACTCAGCCCAGCCCAGGCAAAAAAGATGAAGACACCCCTTAACTCGATTTGGAGACTTCCAGGAATTCTCCCACCTCAGGGAAAAGGAAATGGAACGCAAATTTTTGTTCAGTTTTTCCAAAGCAAAATAAAACCCAACCACTGCAGCAGCGAGACAGCTGTCCCAGGAGTAGAGATCTTCAAAGCCCTGAAATAAATAGTCTTGCCTCTGGCTTCCAGCTGCATGGGATTGCTTTATAGCACCTTACACAAAACCCACAATAAAATACCTCCGACAAGTTACCAAAAAAACTGTATTAAGGTTGTCCACAGGATTAGGCATTGGCTTCTAAACCCCGTGTTCTTTGGTACCTTCAGCAAACGGCCAGCTCTGATTCAGCCCTCCGTTGGTTTCTGAAAGGGTGACAAAAGCAGCTTCAGCAAGATCAGAGTCAGATCACAAAATCTGCTTCCTTTAGAGATCAGGCCCTGCTGTCTCTGACCAGCTCAGATCCCCCAACAGCCGCTGGGCCTGCAGGAACTGAACAGCTCGAATCTGACCAGGGGACGAGGCAAGGCCTGGGGAAGAAGGGCAGCTGTGAAACAGTTTGACAGAGAAGAGGAGAGAGAGAAAATGTGGGGCAATAGAGCTTCCGAAGGAGATTAAAAGAATCAGGGCTTCACGAACCCAATCTATGAACTAGAGGTTTTGTATCTGTACAGATGTTACTGTACTCGGAATGGCAGAACACTAAAATCCACTGCCCAGGGGGAACAGAGAAGCTTTGGAGATGAGCACAGAGCACAGCGCTGCCAACTCTTTAACAGCCAGCAGAGCACACCTCCTCCCGGGGGGGGCAGCTCTAACTGCCACACTGCTGCCCAGGGAGGACAGGGGAGGAGAGTCAGGACAGCTGCAAAAAGTTCATGAGACTTCTCAAAGGGGAAAAAAAGGAAAGAGAAAATAAACAAGATCTTTTTACCAGGCTGTCTGTGACACGAGCCATCAAAACATGAGAGTGGGTGATGGACAGCTGGGGAGAACAGTCAGGATTCGACAAAACAGTCCAGGCTGCATGAAATCAGAATGAGAATGAACATTCATAAAAAAATTCTCTTAGTATTTGGCTTTGCCCGAGAGGTACCTCTGTGTCACAGGGTAAATATCCCATTCCGCTGCCCAGAGTCAGATTTATTCCAACAGAGAATTATTCCACTAACCAAGGGCTTTTCTACACAATAATTCCCCACACAGTCAAACTACAGTTTCAGGCACATCCCATTGCCTGCCCAGGATGGAATCCCCCAAGTGCGACTGTTCCCAATTCCATTTTTCCCGTAGGAAACAATGGGATAGAGAAGAATGTGTGCAGGCACTTCAGCAATGCACACAGCCGAACCACACAGGAACAGCTGGTGTGATGTGGAAGATGGTGAGACAGAAGCGAGACCTCTGGGGTTGTCAGCTGCCACTTCAACACCTGGTAATGGCACAAGTAGCAGAGGAAATTCTAACTGCTTTTAATATATCAAGAAATACCTGCTACTGGCCTGAGGTTTAGAGTGGAAAATTCCTTTATAACACAAAATTAAACTTCATGGTGTCCTGGTGACCCTGTGTGACCCCTCTTCAAACAGATCACCATTCTGAAACCTCTCAGCTGCTTCTCCTGTGACACTGAACACCTGACAAACTCTCTCACTGCCAGTGGTGCTGCTGCCTCTCCTGATCCATCACATTTTCATCACCACCTTCAGATGCCTGCTGCTCAGCAAGGTCAGTGAAGGATGAAGGAAAACAGGACCATGACAACAGTAACCAGAGCAGGGTATTCAAGAACTGACAGCAGAGCTCTGAAACAGAAGGCACAGACAGCAAGGCATTACTGTGCACAAGCTTTCACAGTGCAGACGCAGTATAGACAGGGTAGGAATCTGCTCCCCAGCTCTGGAAAACCCAATCCCCTCAGCAGCAGCACTACTGACACCTGCAAGCTTCCTTCCTTAAGTTCTAAGGACAGAGGAGCATCCCCTGGATCCAGATGCAGCCCCCCTCTGAGTACTGCCATTCTGAGGTGTTGCATTTTTCATATCGATCAGCAATAACTTATAAAACAAGATTTCAGTTAACTGTCCTAAAACGTAAAACAACAACAGGAATTGCCTCAAAAGGTCGATCAGACGAGCCAGCTCCACCTGCTGCATGGCCTCCCCTGACCACCACACACAAAGCTCAAGCCCTCCTCAGCCTGTCCCAGCCAGTGCCCCAGGAAGGTGCTGTCAGACCTCTCCGCTCGCCTGACAGCCCCCCGGCCAGCTCCCCGGCACAGGGCACGCACCGGCTGCAGGCCACCAGCCAGCCTTAGGGACAGGGAGTCACCTCAGGAAAACTCACATTTTCCCCAAAGACCAGGGTCTGCTCCGAACCCGAGCGACCGCCGCGAGCCCACAGCACCCTGCCTCTCCGCAGCACCCGAGGGGTGCAAACCCCGACCCGGAGCAGACACCAGCCCTGTCCCACCTGCTTCACACGGCATCCCTGCAGCCACAGGCACCTCCTGAAAGGGGGGAACCTGCAAGAGCAGTTTCTAAATGTGTTTCCATGAAGACCAGGCAGTTACAGAAAACAGATTTCACAAGGACAAAACCAGGGAAAAGGAGGAGGAGGAAGTCGGTCTGCCTGGCTACATGAAATGGGGATGAGAACGAGCAGAGATGCAGGGCACAGCAGAACTGAACAGGAGCTTGAAGGTGACAGGAAGAAAAAACAGGCAAGATGAACTACACAAGTGTTCTGGACAGGAGACTTATTTTGTTTAAATCTTGATTAATTCTTCCTTATCAATTATTCTGATGATTAATTCTATTTCCACACAGGCATTTTGTCAACATTTAAGAAGATGCACAGGAGACCCCAGGAGAAGCCCCAACACTCACCTAGGAACGAGGTGACGATCTGCAGACTGACAGCACATCGGGCGGGACAAGCTTGAAAAGAAACACGGTGGCAACCGGTTACATCACGTTTACAGCAATCCACAACCACAGGCAGTGAAAAGCGACTATTTTCTGCAGAGCTGGTGCAGAGCAGAGAGGTGGAGGTGAAGGAGCAGCTGACGGGGGAGGCTGAAGCAGTGCCACCCACGGCAGGAGCTCTGCCGGCTGTTTGCAGGCTCAGAGCAAGTGGTGCTGCCGGATTTCCCAACCAGAAGCACTCCCAGGATCCCAGCACACAGAAACTTGTCCTTTAATTGCTTTTCAATTACTTCTTCATTCTGCTCTGCCTGGAGATGTCAAGAGATACTTTTCTGAAAGCTGAGA
The DNA here is from genome assembly GCF_047716275.1 of Strix uralensis. Classification (NCBI taxonomy): domain Eukaryota; kingdom Metazoa; phylum Chordata; class Aves; order Strigiformes; family Strigidae; genus Strix; species Strix uralensis. Next base: position 30,601,972 of record NC_133980.1, on the reverse strand, counting down.
GCAGGTCGTTCCAACTTGAAACAAACAGGATTTGTCTTTTGGGAAAGGTGCAAATTAGAAGCTCAGCTCAGAAACTGAACTTTGTCCAGAAAGCCAGAGGAGCAGCAGGGCTCTGCAAAGGGGCTGGGCTCCAGCACACCCCCCTGCTCACCCCCCCCACATGTCTCCCAGCACCTCCGAGCTGGGAAAAACTGTCCCACAGCCAGAAGGCAAGAGCCTGCCTGGGCCAGCTCTCGCCCTCAGGCTTAATGCCGGTTTGTGATCAGCACCTCTTGGCTCTGGTGACTGGCACCCTCTGAAGCACCACTCTGAGGGGTTTCATCAGACTGAACCCACCCAGCCCAAATCACCACAGAGAGCAGAAAATATTAAATGCGTCACTGCTTTCACACTTGTAGTAAAAATAAAGGGCTAAAATTCACTTTCCCTGGGGTAACCTGGCAGATAAACCCCGCAGACACAACAGACCCTTACAGACAGCAAACCCCACCAAGTTCAAGGTAAAAGGACAAGCACAGTCACACATCAGAACGTCTGAACAGCCTGAACTGTGACAACAAACCTTTTTCTTGAAAACAAATTCAGAACCATGAAAAATTAATTGGGTGTTTAGACCAAAGCTTTCCCTTCCCCGGCGATCCCACCACCCCCTCCAGGGAAATCGGCCCCAGCCCCTGCACTCACCCACTGCTAGGCCGGGGACACCACCACTAGTGCTGGGGCTGGGGATGGGGCTGGTGCCACCTTTGCAGGAGAAAAATTCCTTCAGCCATCCAGAACAAAGCGAGTGTTTGAAAAGGAGGAATTCCCACTTGCTGGGTGAACCAAATCTCTGCCTGGAACATCCCTCAGTGCAGACCCCAGAGAGCTGGAGGACCTCCTGCCTAGGCCACCTCACTGCAGACCATAGAGCCCTGGCAGACTGTCGGCAGGAAGTAGACCCTGTGGGGGCCAGGGGGATCCCCGGGGGGGCTCCAGCACGTTGTCCCCCCCCCAGCACCTGCCCACACTCCTGCCTGTGCCGTGAGGGGGGATTGGGGACCTGGGGGGATTCTTGGGGGGGTGTTATTGGGGTTCTGTGGGAGTTGTGGGGGTCATTGGGGTGCTGGGGGTGGGATTATCTGGGTCCTAGAGGGAATGTAATGGAGTCGGGGGGGGGTGGGGTCCTGGAGGGGTTTGGGAGGGTTATTGGGGTCCTCAGGGGGGGTCTTGTGGGAGATATTGGTGTCTGAGGGGGGGGGGTATTGGGGACATCCTGGAGGGGGTTCTGGGGCAGATATTGGGGTTCTGGGGGTGTTTTGAGGGAGGTATTTGGGTCTGGGGGAGGGTCTTGGTGCTTGGGGGGTGTTATTGGGGTACTGGGGGTCTCCTGGGGGGGCTAATGGGGCTTCGGGGAGTCCTGGGGGTGGGCTGGTAGGGTCCCGGGGAGATATTTGGGGTTTTGGGGGGTAAAATGGAGAACTGGGGGGCCAATAGGATCTGGGGGGGCACTAAGGAGGTTGGGGAGGGTTGGGGGGGCTGAGGGTGTTTTGGAGGGACCTGGGGGTGGCAAATGCAGTTTGGGTGGGTTGCAGGGGGGATTTGGGATTCCTTGGGGTCCCAGGGGTACCTGTGTCCCCCCCTCACCCCCCACGGGCGCTGCTGCTCCAGGGGTACCCCAAGAGCATCAGCTCCAATGGCCTCCAGTACCAGTGCTGGGACGCCGTGGGGGTGGGGGACGGCACCTCCACCATCACCGGGGCCACCCTCAGCTGGGTGCTGCGGGGTGAGTCCCCGTGATCCCAAACCCCCCCTTTTCACCCCAAAATGGCCCTTGGTCCCCAGATGGATGTTTGACCACCAAATCCCCCAGTTTTACCCCAGAATTTCTGTTTGACCTGATTCGCAAAAACAGACTCTACAACTCGCAGAGATTTATAAAGCACCAGTCTGGCGCCAGGGTGCAAGGGGATTTCTCCACAAAGCTTTCACCCCAACAGCACATTTTACCAGAAACTTCTGGAGTGTGGATACACATATTCATTGGAGCACATAACACAAATATCCATATGCATAAGTGAGGCTGGGTTAGCTCTAGAGGCTGGTGTCAGCAGTTTGTGTTCTCTTTGCACCTGTGCATTGCCTCCTGGGGGGCGTCTCTGAGGGTCTGTTGGAGGAAGGCTCACAGTCCTCCTCACCTTGTACTTTTCCTCGGAGCATGTGCAGATTCTCTTAGCCAATTTCTTGAACAACAAGAGTGGTTCCCACTGGTTTACCACCTCTATCTTATCTAAAAGCACCAGTCTATTAATTTCTACTGCCCATACATGGCTATCTATCCACTACAAAGACTAAACTTGCTAGAACCCATCTGCTTTCCAAGAACATGTCTCTTATTTTTGCTGAACATTGTAGTTCTTGGTAATTTTCCACAGAAAACTGCTTTGTTTTGATGAACACAGTAGCAGTAGCCCTTGGTAAGCTTTCACAGAACAGTCAGGGCAAGCAGGATTATTAAGCAATATTCAGAAATCATTATAAGTTGCTATAAGTTGCTATAAGTAAATAAGGTGCAAAGCAGGTGATCATTTCCTTGTATCAGTACACTTCTCCCCTGCCCGTGGTTTGAGAATGAGTCAGCTGTATCAGAAAGCAGGGTTGTCCCTAGGAGCCTTGCCTTAATCTTAGGTCTAGTAAGGGGCAGGAAGAAGAAGGGGCAGCCTGAAAGCTAAGGCAGTTAAAGGTGATGTGGAAAGGCTTCTGTCAGCGCCTTTGCCGTGGTGTCCCTCTGGATGTGCTTTAGGACCTCTAGTTCATTCTGCCCTGGTCCTGTTCCTCTCTGGCCACTCAGCCCCAGACGTTGCGGAAGGGACGCACGCTGTCAGCTTGACATCAAGTGAGTAGGGGCTGCGCTGTGAACGTGCAAACTGCTTTGTAAAATCACCCCCAGGTGATGTATTGGGCACCTCGCCTGTGACACTGAGCTCCTGAGAAGTGTTCCTCTTAGCCTGGTCTTCCTCGTGCAGACATTTGGACAGACTTCATGTGCACAGCGAATGAGCCTTTGCTGGGATGACTGTCCCCTGAGAACAGACTCTCAGTGGGCTGCGGCACCGTTCTGACAAGGGGTCTGCAGCACTGAAAACTTTCCCATAAGGTATCTGACAGCCCCTCAGGCACGGTAGAAAATCAAAATAAGGAAGACTAGTGCACGCTGTCAGATGTGGACAGAACTTTTTCGATTTCTCTGGATGTTAACCAGTGGTAAGATAGCGACAGAAATCTCTTACTTTTCTTCCTCACGGCCAAGGGAAGTGCCTTACCAGCACTGACACTGATGGCTCGTTGCGCACTGCTGGTTCATTACAGCACAGGATCAGCCTCTGAATCTCTTGGCTAAGGAACTTCTTAAAGCCAGTATTAGACCGTACTAGTGCCATACTGCTTGTAACTTACTAACAATTTTTTTTTGGTTTGGAAGCAACTTGGTCGTTATACTAAGTAGTTTAGCAGTGTAAATTCTGTAGTTTATCACAGTTTAGGAAGAACATGAAAGTATCAAAAAATATTTTCTTACACAGTCATCCGCTCCTTTATAGGCAGTTGAAGATGCGTCTGTACCAGTTGTCAAGTTTGAGTTTGATGGCTTTGAGGTAAGCGTTTTGCTTTTGTTCTTCATTTGGAACAGGAGAACTTCTCCAGGGAGCTGTGACCATGCTGTTTTTACAAGGTTATTGCTACCTTAGAGTGTATTTAGGAAACTGTAATTAAACAGCCTGGCCAGAGCCGATCCCAGGAGAAGACGCTGCAGTAAAATGGGAGCTTATAGGAAAATAAGCCCCCAGGGAGTTTGGCAGGTGGGGGGACATCAGAGACGCCCCTTTCTGCCCTGTGCTTAGAGCGGGGGAGCCTGCTGGAACGGCACTTATCTGCCAAGGACTGTGCAGAGTGGGAGCAGAGGCAGGGTCCTTGCTGACTCCTCCCAGCTCTGACCAGCTGGCTTTCGACAGAGGGATGGGTATGGGGTAGTTCACTGTGTGAATCATGTCAGCAGACTAAATGCTTTGTTGCAAATCAGAAGTGAAGTGGTCATGAGACAAGCAATCTGGAAAATGGCAAGTAAAAGTACTCATGTGACTCCTGCCTGGGTTTGTCAGCTGCAGGAATCCTTGTATCTTGACTGCCTCTTACATGGTGACTGGAGACCTGTGTGCTGTAGTACCTAAGCAAGTCACTGCTTGGTACCACTCTCATGAAGTCACTTGTTCCGTGACCTTCTTGTGGCCTTTGTCTGGTGCAGACGTTCACAGAATAACTTTCTTGCCTCAGACTGTGCTATGAACCAGATGCTTCAGGATCAAAAGGGCTTACTGCATAGAGAAAGTGCTCTCTCCTTTGCTGAAGTGTAGCTGAGGTGGTTGAACTTATGTCTGAATTCTATGATTAATTTTAAGTTCCCTTTTAATGGAAATTCTAAGTTTAGAGTAATCTTTTTCAACTTAAAATCCCCTTTCTTTCCCTAGCTTAGAAAGGGGGTTTTGTAAATGAAGGGTTTTGTAAATAAAAAAAAAGCAATTTTCTTGAGTTTTTTGGCAAATAAATCTCTTGGGAGATGTATCTGTAGTCACATAGTTCTAAATGCAAATGTTAACCACTCTTTCTAGACTTGACTAACTGTCCCCCACTGGTGTGCTGTTCACAAACAGTGCAGCATTCTAACTCACGGTTGGCACTTTTTTTCCTCTTAAGATTGATCTGGGGTTTGCAAGACCGTCTGTGCAAACTGTTTCTGATAATCTTGATCTCGGAGATGACTGGCAGCTGAGAAGCCTGGATAGGAGATGTATACTGAGCTTAAATGGTGAGCATATTTACACATCTTTAAGAAGAAAGTGTTACTGAAGTTGGTCTAGAAAGCACATGACACAACTCCAGTTTCTGTACAAGGTGTATAAACTTATCTCCTGTATACTTGAGATCTGAGGAGGTGGCGAGTGGGCTTAAATTTAGATGTTTCAAGGAGCTGTGTGTTTAGATAGAGCTGTATTTCATGTTTCTTGGATCAGGGTGTGTGTATTGTTCCAGCTTGCCACAGAGACTGCTTCAGGTGAATAGGGAGAGCACTTGATAGGGAAGACTGTGTGGTAGTTCATAAAAAATAATAAAGATATTTAAAATACCCAAAGCCTAACTTGCTCGCTGTTAAACAGTGACTGGTTTAATTGTTCCTGGCTGTCGAAAGAAACCTGGCTGTCAGAATCCTCTAGAAAGGCCTTATTAAAAATGGTTGGCGATAGTCTATAAACTGTGACAAAGCTGTTGAGGGCACCAGTTACCTGTAGGGATACGGAATGTTATGTGTAATCTATAAACATACTACAAAGCGAGTAATCCAAATTTGTTTTCATAGATTTGAATGATAAACTGTAAGCTATTGATCCAGCGTAGCATAAACCAGACCTGTACCTGTTACTAGGAACTTCTGTCCTTCAACTTTTCTCTTAGAGTTACCGATGAAATGCTACATCTAGTGCCAAGTGAGGAGAACTTCTGGCTCACGGTCCATGCAATTAAACTGTGGGCAAAACGTGAGTAAGGTGATTGTTCATAATCTTTAAGCTTTTCAGAGGCACCTCATGCTGAAGAAATAAGACCATTAGAAGTACTTCAGCCATGGAGAGCCATTTAAATGACAGTTTTCAAACAAAACCTGTTTTTTAGTTTAGATTCAAGGTCTGTCCATGGGGTAGAGTGGGTGTGTTTTTTAATGGGAGTAGAGTGAGGAGAGGAGGGGAGTGCCTGCAAGACAAGGTGCTTTATTGCTTATCAGGAACCTGACTACAGATGGTAAAAAAGCCAAGCTAAGTATAAAAGCTTGATCCATAAAGAATAAGAAAGTATTGTTTGTGCATGTGACTAGACCAGGTACTAGAAGAATGGCAGAAATTTTGTCTTAAGGGAGGTTGGAGTGAAGCAGTAGCTGTAGCAGTGTAGGCAAATTTCAGAGTAGCAGTATTTTGGGAAGTGGTGTGGTAATGATCCTTTGTCTCATCACTGTTAAGGACCAACAGTTTTGGCCTCATCGCACTGCAATAACAACTGACTTTGAGGCTGAAGTGTACTGAGTATTCTATAGATTGTGAAGTTGGTGCTGCAAATTTGAAGGAATATCCTTGGGTATTGAAAGACTGCAGGCTAACTGCAGTGTATCCGCTCTAGGACATGGCATTTACTCCAACCTGATGGGATTTCTTGGTGGGGTTTCCTGGGCAATGCTGGTAGCAAGAACATGTCCACTCTGTCCAAATGCTTTGGCTTCTGCTCTTGTGAACAAGGTCGTCTTTTTTTTTTTTTTTTTTTCCAAAATGGTAAGAGCTATTGTTTATTTTAATTTGCAGAAAGAAGTAGTAACATTTCTAGAGGTAGTTCTTCATATAAGATTATGTTGACAACATTCAGTCCTACCCTGAATTACATGGCAGAGTTTTAGATGGACAGTTACTGGCTTTTCTTGTGTAGGGAATGGCCAAATCCTGCACTGCTGACACAACCCAAAGACAGCTATCTTAATACACCAGTGTAGGACCCTAAGGTGTGTAAACATTGAATTCAGAAGCCTTTAAACTTTCTTCTAACCTAAACTGCTGCTAAGCACAATTGTTTTAACATCCGAGATGAACCCCTCAGATCAGTACCGTGTAATGGGGATCCTCGCCCCAGGCTCTCCACAGCAGAACTCTGCACACAAGGGATCTGCATCAATGCCAGCGGTAACGGGAGAGGAGTTCAAACATGGTGAAGTCCTTCCCGTGCTTGTTAACTGGTTAAAAAGTGTAATTCTTGCTATATGAAACCACATTATCTGAGTTGGTACCTAAGCACAATTCACAAGTAAAACGATCCTGCCAGCATAGCGCTTTTTGCCATCAAAATACTTGATCAGCAACAGTTCAGTGTTTCAAACAAGAGGACATCAGAGCAATTAAAAAGTGAAGAGGGAACACGTATCTTGAAAGGCAATGCCTGCAGAGGCAGTTAATTTGGAGGAAGAAGAGACTGGAAGAGATCTCCAGGCCCATCAAAAGGTGACTGAGCTCCATAGTGAGCAGTCAGGGGTTGGCGGTTGCTTCCTCCTTTCTTTATTTCCCTTGGAAGGCTCTTACAGAACCCAAATCTTCTGAGCATTAAACAGTTTTCTTCCAGTTTGCAGCTTAAAGTTACTCAGGGTCAGGCAGTACGCATTTTTTCAGGTGCCCACACCTTCAGTCTTAGTAACTGTTCTCCCTGTTATTTCCCTGTTCTGCATTTACAGCAGTCACCTCACTCTTCTCCCACTTGCTTTCCTAGCCCAAGCAAATCCCGCACTCCTGACGCCAGCACGCATGTCCATCTCCCATGTCCCAGCGATCCCCGCAGCTCTCCTCACCAGTTCTTCCAGGGACAGTTCATCTTTCGGTACGTGAAGGACCAGCAGGGCCACCACGTCAGACGAGCTGTGCTCTCGTCAATGGCATTAACTCTCCTCTGCAGTCCCTGAAAACACTGTGCCTGACACACGGCAGTGCAGCGCTGTCTTATGCCCCATCACGCTGCTGGCTCCCAGATACTCTCTTGTGCTTCCCTTGAGCTCCCTGTAGGTCTTCTTCCCCCTCCTCAGTTTTGGACAACCAAAGTACATCCAACTGATGACTCTCAAATTCTTCCCACTCTTCTAAATAACTTCGTGGGGGTCTCATCCTTCTGCCCTTCAGATCAGTAGCTTATCATAATAGGAGAAGGATAGCACTGTTTTTCCCCAGTAAGCAAATACTTCAACTGTTTGTTTAAATATAAAAATAAAGAGGAAGGAAAAAATAACGGCCAAGTGGAAAGTGAAAGTTTAATTTGGTGCTGAAACAGCTTGAATACTTCTGCTGCAGCTGTAGCAGGGGGCTGGCACTTAAATGTCTGATCAGGATAAAAGCAAAAATCCTTCCACTAAGGTTTCAAATTACAAAATAACTTCATTTAAGGGAAGACAAAATGTCTATATGTAAATATTGCCGTACGTTCCTAGTGCCTTCTCAGCACAATGCTTTTCTTACGGCACCAAGAGCTTACTGGTGTGAAAAGTTAAGAATTTAAGTGTTATTTTGAAGCAATTTACAGTTAAATCAGCAGTAGTGAGGAAACAGCCAAGAATTTGGCTTGCAGAATGGGAGATGATTCGTGACTTTCCCCACAGCTTTTGCTGTGAATGACGTTTACAGCTCTCTCACTGTGTGGCAGTGCCAGGCTTTGTCAGGGTCGGTCTGGTCAGGACCTCAGCAGGCTCCTTGTCCATCACTGCGATTCTTCAGTCAGCAAAGGCAGAAAGAAGGCTGGGCATCACTGCCGCCATTGGCCGAGCGAAGCCCCGCCCCCATCCGGCTCCTAGCAACCTGGGCAGCAGCACTGCTGCTATTGGCCGAGCGAAGGCCCGCCCCTTCCCAGTATCCTAGCAACCAGGGCAGCACTGCCGCCATTGGCCAAGCGAAGCCCCGCCCCCATTGTGTCCTAGTAATGCCTGGGATGCAACCAGCAGTGCCAGGGCAGCGGCGATCATTTGAGGAGGAGGAGGCGAGTAGTGAGGAGGAAGAGGAGGCGAGTAGTGAAGAGGTAGCGAGTAGTGAGGAGGAGGAGGAGGCAGTCAGTGAGGAGGAGGCGATCAGGGAGGAGGAGGAGACAGCGAGCAGCACCAGGACACGGCGACCAGTGCCACCAGCAGCTGCCAGGTGTGGCCAGAGCCAGAGCCAGACCCAACAGGCTCCTCGGCAGAGCTGTCCCTCGCTGCGCCCGGAGCACCGGCTCTTCGACCTGAGCTGCCCGCCGCCACGGTGAGTGGGGCCGGGGGGGGCTCCGGGGGGCCCGGGGATGGGCTTGGGGGGCTCTGGGCGGGGTGCTCAGGGGGGCTCCGGAGGGCCCAGGGCCGGTCTAGGTGGGCTCTGGGGGCCGGGAGGAGCTCAAGGGGGGCCTCCGGAGGGTCCAGGGCCAGTCTGGGCAGGCTCCGGGGAGAGGGGGGAGGTCCGGGGGCCGATCTGGTCGCTGTCACTCGCACGCGGTCCCAGGGGGTGGTGGCAGAGGGGACACAGGGGCTGCGGTGCAGTCGGGGTCACCCCTTGTGTGTGAACTGGGTGAACTGGGCGGCCGCACTCATTTCACAGCCCCCAGCCTTTCGATTCTGTAAGAATAACGACGCAGAATTGAGCACCGCAAACAGCTGGAAGCCCTGAAGGTGTTTCCCGGCGCTTGTCGCGGGCAGAGCGGTGGTTCTGGGTGCGGGGTTTGGCCGGGGGGAGCCGTCGGGCGCAGGTCGGCACCTTGAACCCGGCTCCTCTGCGCATCCCAGGCCCCTGCGCCGCAGTGACGGCGTGTGCTGGGAGTGGGGCTGCTGGCCTCAGGCCTTCCCCTTGTTGTCTGGCTTCAGAGCTGCAGGTTGTGAGTTTCAGAGCAGCCAAACAGTGAGGGTAGACAAAGGTTCAACAGTCAGGTGAGACAAAGAGTAAAGGAAGTAGTGTGAAGCTTTTGAAACAAAACCCAGGTGAATGTGAGCGGTGCGTCCATGGGGCAAGGTGAGCGGTGGTCTCACTGAGGTCAGATGGCCAGGGCTGAAGGGGTCCTACAGATTTTTCAGCAAAGATACGAGGTGATTTGGAGAGACTGTGGCCTCTCCCTCCCGTGGTTATCACCTGAGTAAAACAGTACGTGTGCTTAAGGGTTTGGTGGGGTTGGAAGAGACCAATTAATTATTGTTGGGCTCCAAAGCCCCATCAAAATGTTGCCTGCTGACTCGGGTCAGTTTTGTTCAGTAGTTGTGTCCCGGTATGGTTTCTGACAAGCACAGCAGTAGTAGCTGAGGTTAATAACTGTGGAAGCCAGAGCAGTTCCTCGAGGTGAAGTCCCTGAGGCGCAGCGCGGGGCAGCGGGTGGCCCAGCCGCGGGCAGCGGCTCCGCCTCGGAGCAGGAGGGTCAATGTACACGTGTCAGAGCCCTGGCTCCTCACACAGCACCAGCCTCCTTTTGCGGAGACGGGGGATTGTTTTCCTGGCTTTTCATCTTCTGAATAGATGGCCCTCGGAGAGAGAGGAACCCACTGGCCGTATTCGCTTGGTGTAAGCTTTGGAGGCACCGAACAAAATAAACGTTTTTGCTGAATAGTGTCATAAAGGCAGCAGTTACCTTCTGGATGCCTGTACTGGGACGTAGATGGCAAAATCCCATTCTCTGGGATGGACTTGCAGCATCTTTTGAGTCCTGGGCCCACATGGGCCTGTTAGGCCATTCCCAGCTGGGACTCACAAAGTCCTTACCATCAGAACATAATGAACATATCAGAACGTAATGTTTTGGTGTTTAGGTTTTATAATCTGTTTTCACTGCTTTTGGTTGGGTACAAGTGCTTTGTTCTAAGTTCTCATCACCTTTATTTCTTCCTCTACAACTCGAACCAAGCCAGTGAGTGGAACATCAGCCATGCCGTGCGTGCATTACAAGTTCTTCTCCCTGCTGCACTATGACACGGTCACCTTCAGCGGCCTCCACATCTCCCTCGGTGACCTGAAGCGCCAGATCATGAGCCGCCAGAAGCTGAAGGTGACCAACTGCGAGCTGCAGATATCCAATGCCCAGACCGGAGAAGGTGCGTGGGGCGGCGGGCACGGGGCCTCGGGCACTGCCCGGCTGGTGGCGGCCGCAGCCTGCGGGGGCCACACTCTGCTCTCTGTGGCTTGTCCCCACACGGTGTGAGTCAGCCTGGGGCCCGTCCCGCCGGCGTGCGGGGAACCAGGAGGGCAAGTGGCGCCAGCGATTCAGTGGGGTGGGAAGGGACAGTGCAATTCGGCCACCGTCGGTAGCTGTGGCTTGTGCGGGGACCTCACAGAGCCGTTCCGATCTGTTGTTAGACATGGATCTGGGCGTAGAAGACTACGTGGTCGATGTGCAATGTCTAGTGCTTGCAAAAGCCCAGTAGCCACTTACTGGCCATCACTGGCAGTAAAACAAGTTTTGTGCTAGAAGGGAGTAGGAATCAACAATGGTGTTGGCTCCAGCTTTGTTGAACATTTCTGTTGGAGCTCTGCTTGGACAAGCGTGAAAAGAAGCCCTGTTGAGCGTGATGTCACTGCTCAATCTGCAGATGTGGAGTCGTGGCGAGGCAGAGTGACACTGGTAGTTGCCAAGGCCCCGCAGCTACATGGGATGTTGCTGCCTGCGGCGAACAGGCTCCTGCTGGCAGATGCCAGTTTTGTCTGAGAGCTGTTAGACTAAGCTGGCAGCTGTTAAATTCAAAGCAAGCAAAGAGAAATTTCCGGGGACCAAAAAAGTTAACTTTTAAGTCTACATTGTTTAACTTCACCAGATTTCATCATTGACACAGATTTCATCACCAAAATGAACTCAATTAATTGACGTGAAGGAAAAATAAATGTATGAAAGCCAACAGGTCCCTTCACAGAACTACTTCAGCAGTGCACTCCGCTGTTTGTAAACCCTCTTCCACAAATTCTCTGCCTCAGTGACCCAGCTGGTGGGATACTTCAAGTCCCACATACAAATATGTGCCCTGATAAGTGTCCTGTGCAAATAAAGCCTTTACTTCACCAGGTTATTGTCACTCTTCAGTTTTCTGTTGATCCATTGAAATGTGTACTGATTGACTTTTAAGGGGAATTCATTTTTCTATCAGTCTGGTATTAGATGGCTGGAGGTCTCCTCCCTGTGCACTTCACAAGTACATTGAAAACAAACATCCCTCTCTCTGTCTATATATATCTGCATGCAAGGACAGTCTATTCAGAAGGCAGATGTCAATGCTTCTCTTCTAATGGTCAATGAATTGTCATAAAATACAAAAAGAGGACCCATTCCTCTTTTTGCATCATACACCTGTTGTGCATGTTCCAGCTGACCTCTGCAGGCTTGCAGAATTGGCAAATAAGTGCACTGGATGCTGTCCTCATATACACAGCCTCCCTCGAGGAGAGGTGCTGCTACCTGCAATCCTCTGCAGACCTACCACAACCCTCAGCTGGGCACAGGCGTAGCAAACTCCTGCCTTTTTGTGGAGCCACTGTTACTTATCCTGTGCCTCTGAAATCTCAGTCAGTGGTTTGTGATCTGGACCAGAAAGAACACTCTGTATGACTCCGTTCAGCAGGTGGAAACAGCTGCTTTGGGCTTCCAGAGCTGCAGCTGGCATCATCTCTCCGTTGCTTGTCAGCCTCAGTGCTGTTTGAGCTCCTCCGACATCAAAAAGTCCCATCTCAGGCCTTTCCTGACAGGTGGCTGTGTAATGGTGAGATTCCCCATTTGAGCAGAGCTCTAGGCGTTGGTTTCAGGGTATGACTTCTGTAAAAGCTTTGGGTTTTGTCATTAGTAGTACTTTCACAGCAACTTTGGCTTTCGGGCCATTGTTCTGATTCAACCTGCAAAGGTAAGGGCTTTTAATAGTTAAAACTGTAAGCAGATTACAGGGCATGGCTGCTGATGGTGCTTTAAAACATTTACTCATATCCAGCTTGCGTAAGTACAATACATAAACACTTCTCATGGAGATGTCTTTACATGTGAGACTCACTCATGGAGATATCTTTACATTTGAGGCTCACTCAGTCAAAGTGTCTCAGGTAGCTCCTCCTCTTCACAGACGAACACGGTGTGAGCCAAGGCAAAGCATGGAGACCTTCAGGCACACTCTGGTTTCAAAAGGCTTTTCAGAAGACTTGTCTTCGTAATTAATTTCATTTGAGTCTCTCTGCTCTGCAAAAAGTGAATTGAAAGAATTCACGTCCCTTTGGCTTTTTCAAACTAGATGATTAGCTTAAGAGAGGAGACACCACTTTAGTTGGAGCCAGTTCTGCCCTACGTGTGAAAGCAAGCTCAAAAACCCCTCAGGTTTCTGTGATCCAAATTCTAGCCCTGCCAGTTCCGTTTGCATTCGCATGTACAGCCCTGAGCAGCTGACAGTGTGGCTGTCGATGGATGAAGCCCCGAGAAGCAGAGAGCTGGCGGCTCTCTTCTGTGTTCTGTCAGTCCCCAGCACTCGCAGCACAGGGGAATCGTTTTTAGTGAACAGCTCGGAAAGCAGCGGCGCAGAGTTTGCATGCTTTAGCCGAGCGCCTGCTTTGTTGCAGGGCAAACTGGTCAGACTTTAGACTCTGGTTTATGCAGGTGAGACTTTGCTGTGGTTTGTTCCTCTCCAAAGATCTCTCGGGTTTGTAGCCTAACAGAAGCAAAAGCAACTTGAGCTAGGTCAGGAAAGAACCTCAGGCATGAGCAGACTCTCCTTTAGTGACCTCTGAGACCATTTTGCTGCTGGCATCCAAACTGTTTGAAAAGAATGGAAAAGGTTTTGCTGCTGGTGTTTGATTCTCAAACCTGAAGACTTCTTGAAAGGTTCTGTTAGTGTGTTGAGACGACAGGAGTGCCATGTCACATACAAAATTTTGCTTTTATGTCTGCAAAGGGGTTCTCTCAAGTGCTATGTAATTACATATTAATATACATTCTTACGAACTGACTAATGTTTTCTTCTGTATTGGTGTTGTTTTCAGGATACACAGATGATAACAGCCTGATTCCTAAGAACTCCTCCGTGATTGTTAGAAGAGTCCCTGTTAGAGGAGTCAAAACTACCAGCAAAACACGATTTATGTAAGTACCCATAAAGCACTGTAGTCTGTGAGGGGTTGCAGTGTGTTAACTTTTTGTATGGAGATTAGTTTACAGAGGCATTCGGAGTGTATCTTTCTTCTTTTTATTGCTTTTACAATAAAGAGAGATACGCATGTTCCCCTCTCAGAAGAGTCTGTCAGTGTTTGACTGTGTCTTGCATGTGGGGGAGGCGGGGTGGGATATGGCAGGTATTCTTATGCCTCAGATCTGGCTTTCTGGCATACTGGCTACAGAGGAGAGACCAAGGGTCGTTGTTTGAATGGTTGATTATTTAAGAGCACAAAGCTGTAGCACAGACTTCATCGTTTTGATGCTTACACAGCAGAGACAAAATATCTGAGGACTTCCTCTGGCACTGTTGTGTTCTAGAGCTGTAAGTCTGACAGTAATTGCTGACAAACTAGAAATGGGATTTTTTTTTTTTTTAGTTGCACTGAATGTGCCAAGAGAGAACAGTTTATGTATACAAATACATTTCCACATTCACTAGACTATCAGATCATAATGTTTTGATGTTCAGGTTTTATAATCTGTTTTCACTGCTTTTGGTTGGGTACAAGTGCTTTGTTCTAAGTTCTCATCACCTTTATTTCTTCCTCTAGAACTCGAACTGAGCCAGTGAGTGGAACACCAAAAGCGGTATGTAAAAACACAACCTCACACTTTTTTTCTACACATTGCACTTAATTCTAAACAACGTAGCCTCGTATTAATCTCCCAAACATTAACTTAATCTGTTCTGCAGCAAGACATAGTATATGTTGTAGAGACCATGTATTTGATTCACAGCACAGTGAAAACTGAGTAATGCCATCATTTGCACAGTTCTAATGTGAATATTGGTATTTGTGCCTAGTGATGCATTGTGTTTCGTATTGAATATGCTGGAATATTTCCTGAATGACTTTGTGTTGTACAGATAACGTAGGATTGTTTTTAGATCAGGTAGGTTCAAGGTTTGCACAATTCAATGGTGCTGTGTTCTACATCTGTCTGTCTAGAGCTAGTATGTTTGTATAGGCTGTCGTGTGCTCTTTGTTTCTTGCAATTAAAACTGTTTGGAGTGTATTTTTTGCCATTTTCACATTGTATCACTTAGCTTTTGTTTTTAAATACTTTCTCTGCCTAACAGTTTGGGAAGATGTTATCAAAACACACTGAGAAACCATTGTTGTTGCTCTTGGTACTGTTTCTTACTTTTGACTTGGCGGTTCAAACAAATCCCAAAATCAACGTATCCCATACATTTTGAGGACAGTTCTGTGCAGCTAAGATTCCTTTTCGTGTCCTGAAATACTTGGGTATTTGTTCCTAAAGCTGTATAACTGAAGTGCTATTGTTTGGCCTCCTCTGAGTACTTAAAGTCTCTAACAGATTGCTGTGAGTTTAAATGTTGTTGCTACCTGAAGTGGCCTTCCTAAGTTCTGCATTTGATCTTTCCGTTTTATCCGATGAAACGGTTTAGTTTCATAGTTTGTCTGCAAATGCAAATATCTAAAACCCAGCGCACCGAGTTTAGCTGCTTCTCATGAACCACGTAGGCCCTCTGAAGCTGTCATAGGTGTGGACTTTGTTTTGAACCAATACACTTACATTAGGTTGG
The DNA here is from genome assembly GCF_047716275.1 of Strix uralensis. NCBI lineage: Eukaryota > Metazoa > Chordata > Aves > Strigiformes > Strigidae > Strix > Strix uralensis. The sequence continues at coordinate 30,586,701 of NC_133980.1, read as the reverse complement.
ACATGTCTCTTTCCGTGACACTCGGAGGATGTAGTGCAGACTTTCAGGCTACAGTAGAGGTTAACTTTTGCTATGTTTTGATTCTACAACTTGAATGTGTGTTTCATTTTTTGTGAACAGATTGAGGACTCTTCTGCACCCACTCCTCTGGCCCAGCTCATTAAGGTATGTGTATATTCTTGTCAAAGACTTAAAAAAACCCACCACCAACAACAACAAAACCCACTTGCTTCATATTTTCAAATCTTGTACGGTGAGGTATAACTGGATAACTGTTGTAATGTGAGCAAAACTTAATTTTTAATAATTTACAGTATTGGTTTTAACTTTAAAATGTGTGTATATTTCCATAGTATCCTGTAAAGAGTAGTTCCCAGTTTGGGAGGATAGAAGGGGAGCCCCTCAACGTAATGTTGCACTATTGCTCATCTTCAAGACATAAAGAAGCAGCACTTCGGGAGTTGTTTACTGTTTCTCAGACCTTGTGTTAATTTTGTGTTGGAGACTGACACAATTTTCACAGAAGAATTTAACTGGCTGCAAGTTATGGACATTTCAGGGGGGGTTTGCAACAGCCAAAATAGAAGCGTTTGTGTAACACGGACAATTGCGTGGCTACGGTTGAGTTTCTAGTCACTGCAGTTATAGAGCCACTCTCTGAATGCTGCACAGTTTCATAACTTGTAGTCTATGGAGAGTGGACAACACACCCTAATTTGTTTGAACGCAGACTGTAAATTGTGTAAATGTGCCTAATTGTTTGCAGGAATATCCCAATGTGTTAGTGCAGTGTATTAGCAGAGGTGGCCTTCTGAAGCTGCTGTAATGCCATGGTTTGCTATGGAACTGCTTGCATTTTTTGCTCAACAATGTGTAACTTTGTCTGGGAAAGCACTAGTGGTTGCACTTTGTGAAAAGGCGTAGTGTGAGCCTGTCAAATTACTGGTCTTAGAGAATAGAGAAGGCAGGGCCATGCAGAGGGGCTAGTTCTTTCTTCTGAAAATAAAGGCTGGAGTTCAAGAAATCTCTTCCCACTCTCTTCTTCCCTCTCTCACTGCAGAATTAAATTGTGTACATTTGGGGGAAAATAGCCCAACAGTTACTTTGGAAGGTAGTCACCAGAAGAAAGTGGTCTCCATTAGCGCTGTCCCTGAACATGTCCTTGGTTCTGTAAACTCATGTGAAGTTTGACTCTAAAATGTGAAAAACTGTCCAAGTGCTGTACACATTTAAGCTTTTGAGAAAATGTACGTATTTCAGAAAAATGCAGGAACGTAATGTAAAGCAGCTCCAAACTGATATAGTCCAACCTCCTCGGTGCAGACGGGCTTGGCATGGAGGCAATGTGTTGAAAAGTTTTCTGCTTTATTATTACCTTGTAGGAAATTCCGTATTTGAATTATGGTCTGTGCCTAGTAATGGTTTGTGGGGGTTGGATGTGTCTTGTAAACAGTCTGGGTTTAAACAAATTGATCAAGTATCTGTAAAGTTTTCTGTAAATGGTAACGGAAGGGGTTTCATAGATGTTGATCTGGATTATGTTACTGTTGTGTCTATAAAACAGCCATTTAATAAACTGTTGAAACTAGTGGGTTGCTTTTACGAACGAATGCATATAAAATCAAAACCATGAGTGGTTGGTCTGAATGATGGGTGCTTGGAGGTCCGTATCCTTTACATCCCTCCCTTCGACCCTGCTGGTATCCGGACTAGTGTGTAATGAGAACATTTGAACAAATGCTACTTACAAAAAATCAGCTGGCTTCGATAATTTGAAGGTCTAGTTCTGCATAAGGTTTCTACTACAATTTGTGTGTTAGAAGGGCACAGCAAACAGGAAAAAACCTGCAGGTTGTGCTGACCGTAGTTAAATCACTTACCGTGAAGAAGCGAGTAGGCAGGGGACATGCAGTTTGGGCTGCCTACAGCACACCATGGTCCAATTTCTGCTGGAAAGAATCTTTTGTCTTGCTGAGGAATTATAAAAAGCTTGATTCCTCTGAATGCTTCTGTGTCTAAAGCTGAATTTCAGTGAGCAAAAGCAACTTCCCTGACTCCTAAGTTGTATGTCCTTTTAATGCTGCAAAATGTAAACACTGATACTTGCATGCATCTCTCTCAATTAAATGTACAGCGGAGATTTTCTCCTTCAAATACTCTGGAGGTCAAGAATACTTTTAAAAATACTGGATAATGTAATTTTTTCTACGCAGAGCTTCAGTCTGCTTGGAAGACATTTGGATTGGTTACACAAGTCCTTATGTAAGGTACAAACAGAGCCTCAGGTTTTGAGTGCCCAAGAATGCTCCTTCCAAGCAGGTTAACAGGCACAGAGACACCATGTGATGGCGTAAGGGCTCCCCAGAACATCTCTGGGACAACCCTGGCTCATAGAAGCAGCTGCTTTCGTGCAACCTCAGCTACTGCTTGGCTGCTTTTTGCAGGGTTGGGTGAGTCTTTGGCTGGGGGAGCTTAAATGTGTTTCTAATGTGCGTGTCCAATAATTACCTGTTAAACAGACCGGCAATCTGGCTGAAGCCAACGCTTCTGAGGAAGATAAAATACGAGCTATGATGATCCAGTCTTGCCGTCAGTACGATCCAATCAAGTAAGTGTTGGCAAAGTCCTACCTGTTCTTTGAAGACTGTGGAAACATTGTAGAGATGGTTGTTGGAACAAGAGAGACGCATACATACCATTTTCTTTTTTTCCCAAAAACCTTTCAGTTACGTGAAGAAACCCTTGGGTCCACCTCCACCATCCTATATTTGCTTTCGCTGCGGAAGACCCGGCCACTATAGAAAGAACTGCCCAACAAATGGGGTAAGATTGTGGGGGGCTTCTGGTGTCACTTGGTTTTTAATGGTTTTACCTTGGCAGTTACGCAGCAGTTACATGAATACCCCTATTAGGAATTGTTTCTCTTGGGCTGAAATACAGAGGTTCTATGGCAGTGGTGCAAAGCCCTTCAAAATTCCAGGGAAAGCTGGAATTTTCAATGGGAAATTTTCTTTCTTCGAGGTCATAGTCATTATATATGTCCATAGATCTTTCTCTACGAACTTTAATGTATATTTTTATATATTTCAATGTTACTGGAAATTTTTCTTGTCTTAACTCTTTTTAATGACAGTTTGCAGTTTTCAGTATCTTGTAGAAAAAGATGACGTTTCTCTTGACCCCATCTATTGAATATTTGCGTGTTATAATTACACAAGTCTCTGGTTGAGTATTCATGCCATTTAACGTTACTCACTGAACGTACGTGCATCAGCTCTGAATTCAACCTTCACCTGTAGGTGGTGAATATCAGTTTCCCCAGTGGCCGATCCAGAGCCCTGCATTAAGCTCTCCCTCTGAACTGCGCTTTGGAGGAGGAGGGGGTTTGTGCCTCTCCTCTGAGGGGATGGGGAGCTGAGGGATATTTCACCCTTAAGGACCCTGAAGTTGAGCCAAAGAATGTCGACTGAGTTCAGAACACTGCTCGAGCCTTTGGAGCATCCTGGCTATATTCATTTAGGAAAAAGAGTATTTCAGTCGAGCAACCCTTAGGCTAGGTAAAAGGAGAGGATTAAAGGCTTTTACTGCTCAAAATAGTGGTTGAAATGTCATTTTAAGTGTGGGTCTTAAGATGAGCTATGTCTGCATTGCTTTTCTTAACAGGACAGTAATTTTCAGTCTGTTCCCAGACTTAAAAAGAGCACAGGAATTCCCAGGAGTTTCATGGTGGAGGTGGAAGATCCCAATACAAAGGGTGCAATGCTGACAAAGACTGGAAGATATGCAATACCAATTATTAATGCGTGAGTATGGAATTAGTTGGTCTGACCAAAAAGTGAAGGAGAGAAGCCACGTGTCAGTGTCTGAGTGGCAATGCCACCAAGCTGGCCAGCATCTGTAATTACGGGGGAAGAAGCACTGTCATTGTATCTTAACCTTAAAACCTGTGATGATGTCTAATATTAAAATAGGACAGTGCTGCTGTTCACGCCCCTGAACGTTGGTTAAGCTTGTGGTATGCTAAGAATCCGTATTTCTGCAAAACATTTCAGTCGTGTTTACAGTGGAGTCATTCTTTTTGCAAGCTGCTTTTGCTTCTGTTTTATCTTGCTAAGGCTTCTTGCAGAATTTAACAAATAGCTGTTGGACTGAGATTCCCTCCCCCTCTGACATTTATCAGATCCCATGTGTGAAGCAGAGGGATGTTTTCCTGTTGCTGTAAACTAAGAAAATCCTGCTGTGTGCTGACAAGAGTGGCTGTTTTAAAATGCACTCAGTAGCAGCTCTGTTCTTCCGTCATGGATCTCCTTTTGCAGAAGCTCTAACATAGACTTCTTCTTGCATTTATAAAACATAATTACACAGAGACTGACTTTATTCTGAGCCTGCAATTTACATTTACCGTCTGGCAAAGGAGAGGTGGGATTTGTTTCACCTGCTTTCTAGCTGTCAGAAAATGATTTCTCTAGTCTGAGCTAATTTCTTAGTTGATCCAATGAATGGAAGAGTTCTGCAGAAGGAAAATTGTTCCCCCCTCCCTTTTCTTGTGCTCTGGCTATAGAAAAGTAGTTTAAACTAAATGCCTGTATTTTGAAGACTAATGTGGAGTGAGAATGCCACCTACTGTCTTCATTGGATAAAATCCAAAGCTTGGGAAAGTTCTCCTTTATCCATCTTTAACTTTTTTTCTTTTTCCTTCCCCATCCCCCCTCCAGGGAAGCTTATGCCAGAGGAAAGAAGGAAAAGCCTCCCTTTTTACCAAAGGAGCCATCCTCTTCCTCCTTTTCTTCATACGACCCTATTCCAGAGGAGCTCTTATGTTCCATTTGTAAAGGAATCATGGACGATGCAGTTATTATTCCCTGCTGTCGAAACAGTTACTGTGACGACTGTAAGTTTTACTCCCATGTTTGTTAATTCAAAACATCACACCTGATCTTCTGAAAGCAGAGAGATCATAAAATTCCTTTGTTACCAGCTCTGTTTAGTACTTCAGTATACCCTGAATAGGAAAGGACTCTTCTTGTAGAAATGAAAAAACAAAGGCAGAAGGCTTTTTTCCCTCTTTATGCATCTAGTTAAATCCTCTTTCCATGCGGAAGGATGAGTACAAGAAGAGTGCGTAATGCTGCAGCTGATTACAGTGTTAGTTATCAAATGCATTGAGTTTGTGCACAGTCCTTTCTCTCATACAAAACTATAGAGCCAACGCTGGTGACTTACTGTGGTCTGCAGCAAATGGCTCGTTGGGCATTTAATCCACATTCTTCTCCACGGGAGAGTTGGTTAAAACCATCAGAACTTGAACCTACTAATGGTTTTTGGAGATGTGTCTTATTCATGAACCTTGAGGTTGGTGACTTCTCACTGTGCTGGACAGTGGAGAACAGACTAGTCAGAACATCAAGACACGGCCTGCTCTACGTCTTCAAATGTTACAGTAGTGAAATATCAAAACTGGGCAGCTATTTCCTGCATACTAGAAATTTTTTACACTGCTGAGCATTTATAGCTTCATGCTCTCAATTCAGGACCATATTCACCCATTAACCATCTAAGGGCTTTTATAACTAATTAGAACCCCAACAATTTCCTTAGTTTAGCTAAAACCTATTTTGATGATTCTGATTATACCCAGGTATTAGAACAGCATTACTGGAACGTGAGGAACACACATGCCCAACATGTCATCAAGCAGGTGTTTCTCCCGATACTTTAGTTGCCAACAAGTGCCTACGCCAGGTAATGCAGTGACTTTTAGATAAACTGTTTGTAAGAAAAGTCTAGTCAGTCAGTCAGCTGAAAGGGAAGAAAATATTAATTTACATCTGCTTATCAAGGCTGAATGGAATAAGGCTAAATTTACTTTGTAAATACATGACCTGTTGTTACAGAAGCTGACAACTCTTGAGAGACAAGCTGGCAAATTCAGGTCACACTTGTGTTTAACAGGATTGCCTCAGTTTAAATTCAGTGTTAACACCGGAGTGCTTTACACACAGATAGTCTGAGTTACCAGTCGTTAACACCGGTGTTTAATGGGATGCGTTCATGCATCACAGAAGGGTTTGGCTTGGAAGGGACTTTAAAGCCCATCCAGTGCCACCCCCTGCCAGGGGTAGGGACACCTTCCACTAGCCCAGGTTGACCAAAGCCCCGTCCAACCTGGCCTTGAACCCTTCCAGGGAGGGTGCAGCCACAGCTTCTCTGGGCAACCTGTGCCAGGGCCTCACCACCCTCACAGGGAAGAATTTCTTCCTTACATCTAATCTGAATATATCCGTATGTTGGTTTATTTTAGGATGGAGAGTATATACGGGAATACACAAGTAATTTTACTCTGTGGAGGCTTTTGTTCATCGAGCTACTGAAGGTTCATGTTACCTCTTTGTAAATGTTTTCCTGCCTCTAGGCTGTGAACAACTTCAAAAATGGAACTGGGTATGCACAGATGATCCATAAGCAGAGGCAACAGCAGCAGCAGCAGCAGCCACCAGCACCTCCACCAGCACTCGTGGCTCTGACCACTCCTGCCGCGCTGGTGGCTGCCACGGAACGTCCTCAATCTTCCCCCCTGCCAATGCACGGTTTGTGGGAAGAGAAGGTAGGTTTTCTTCCACCATATGCAGTGATTCTCATATTTTAGTAGAGCTTATTTTCCAACTGTTTGCACTGATTCACCAGGGCTATCAGGTTCCTGGACTGAGACAGCCAGCATTGCTGAGTCTTCTAGGGTACCAAGGACGATCGATACCCACAACTGGTAAGTAACCGTAACTTACAAATTTCTCTTAAAAAATTATCTTCAGGTAAACTGAAAGGGATTTTTTTTTCTCTCCCCATGCCAAAAGGTCATCCAGTGAGAGCTGGCAAAATTCGCTCGGCCAGTGGCAGGCCAGACTGGGAAGTGTAAGTATGCTACAGAAATTCAATATATTGCTGCTTGTAACCTGTTAAACGAGGCCGTAACACATAACGGACACAACAGCTGATTTATAAGGGAATAAGTATGCACAGATCGTTGTGGAGAATACATGTGGTAATTAATTTTTAAATGGCTTAATTTGAATTGGCCTTCACAAAGGGGATCTGTGCTCTCAGGAAGATTATTTAAAATAAAACTGCAGTACATGATTGAAAAGAGGACTCTGAAGAATGAAGTCTTTCTGAGGAAATCATAATTACATATATAAATGAAACATAATTAAAGGATCAGATGGAAAGGCACCCTCTTGATTATTGGCTGAATAGGGCTGAAGAAGTTGATTTCCCAATAGAAATCAGCGTCCAATATTCTTTTTTTAACAACTTAGATAATACTGATTGAGCAAACTATTGGAAAAGGCAAGGCTGTTACTTTACTATTTAGTCACCTCAAGCAGCCAAGCTGCTTTCTCTCGGTTGGAGAGAGAGGAGTCTCTTTTGGTTTATTGCAGCGTCGTTAGTCCTTCCTTTTGGTATCTCTGTGTTATAGATAGATTGTAAGGGTGCATTGTGTGTATAAAATCTTAAAGATAAGTCAAAACAAAAACCAGGGTCCATCCCACAGATTGTCTAAAACCTCAAGTTCAGTATGCAAAACCTAACAATTCAGGGCCAAGAACGGGCCAAAGACGTCACCATGAGGCAACAACCTAGGAAGCGTGTGCGGAAGATGTTAAAAGAAGTTTGAGAGAAGATGAGTAAATGTCTGTGCAGTACTTTGAAGATCAGAACTGTGAAGTATTAAGCGTGTCAAGGTGTGGCAGAAGAGCGCTTGGCACGTGTCTCTTTTAGCACGGGCAGCCTCAGCCACAGTTGCCCAACTGACTATAAGAAGGGGAGAGTGAGGGATTTGTTGGGGGTGAGGATGTGGAAGGCAAGTATGAGGACCAAGAAATGAGCGTAGTCTCAAATGAACAAAAAGCAGGAGAAAAATGCTTAAGTTGAGAACAAGAAGTGCTTGCCACCACGCTCCTCCTCCATTCACTTTCCTCTTTAAAATCAGGGCAGAGTGTAACAAGCAGTGACTGGTGTTTTGGGGTTTCTTTAGAAGCTCAAATCGAGGACGCCCGCACAGTGAACGTACCCAGAGGACTCAGGCCCCAGCACTACCAGCATCAACACCGCTCTCTGTGCCTGTGCCTCCACCTCCCTTGTATCCTCCACCACCTCCCACACTTCCTCTTCCCCCGGAGGTACCACCACAACCATTTCTTCCTCAGTTTCCACCTGGGCAGCCTCCATCTGCTGGGTGCACTCTCCCTCCTCCAGGATGTCCCCCCGCTCCTGCAGACACGTCACCAGCTGGAGGACCAGCAGCAGTTCCAATGGCTCATTCAAATGCCATCCCAATGACACAAGCACCTCCTTTGGAGAATCATAGAAACACTGAGGTTGGGAAAAAACCTTTAAGATCATCGAGTCCAACCGTTAACCCAACACTGCCAAGTCCACCACTCAACCATGTCCCTCAGCAGCACATCTACCCGTGGATGGTGACTCAACCACCTCCTTGGGCAGCCTGTTCCAATGCTGACAACCCTTTCAGTAGAGAAATGTTCCCCAACAGCTGATCTAAACCTCCCCTGGTGCAATTGGAGGACGCTGCTTCTCCTCCTATTGCTTGTTACTTGGGAAAAGAGACCAACACCCACCTTGCTACAACGTCCTTTCAGGGAGCTGTAGGGGGTGATGAGGTCTCCCCGCAGCCTCCTTCTCTCCAGGCTAAACACCCCCAGTTCCCTCAGCCGCTCCTCACAGGACTTGCTCTCTAGACCCTTCACCACCTTCGTTGCCCTTCTCTGGACGCACTCCAGCCCCTCACTGTCTGTCTTGTAGTGAGGGGCCCAAAACTGAACACGGTATTTGAGGAGCGGCCTCACCAGAGCCGAGAACAGGGGGACCGTCGCTCCCCTGGTCCTGCTGCGATTTCTGACACAGCAGGGTGCCTTTGGCCTCCCTTGTCTAGGGAGGAGTTTGACAGAGAACAACGAGACTTAAAGAAGAGTGGGGGTTTGGCCCAATGAAGTTGGGCTGTTTTTCATGTTTGTGTTTCGATGGCCTGTCGGACGGCAGTTACACTCGAGTGCATCTGACATCAGCAAAACTGACAGAGTGTTTTCTCCAATAGACTTTCTGGGTGCAGATGGCAAACATGCAAAACTAAAACAAGACGAATGTCATCCTAAAACTTTCCCTAAGACTTGTAGGAATTCTAAACTGGTTTTGCTTAAATAGCATGTCCACCTTTGCATCTGCAAGCAGTATGCATTTTCTCATACTGGCCATGTTTTGTTTCTTGGTGTCTTTTTGTGATAAAGGTCAAGCTGTAATTGTAATAAAGGTCAAACTTATTTTAACAGGGAAAAGAAGAAGTCCAGACTCGATGAGTTTACAGATGGTTCAGGAACGGATGGAATCTAAAATACTCCAAAGGAGCAGAGCGCAGGCGTTCCTTTTCCAGGTAACTGCTTTACATGTCCTTAATGGAGGAGCAGGCTGGCTAGAGGAATCAGGAGGATCTCCACTGCCCTCTCCAGGTGGATGGGATGATTCCAGGGATTAGCAGGGAGAGGAGTTCTGTATGTAGGGCATTAGCTCAGCTATGGCAGAGATTATAGTTGACTGAAAGTTACAATTTGGCAGCAGTTGCTGAGGAGCAGGTGTCTCTTTCACTGAAGCTTCTCTGCAGTGACACCCTTCACCTCCTGACAGCTGTGAGGAGGCCAGAACCTGAAGAGGTCTAGTGCCTGGATTTTCTGTGTCTCCCTGTGCTGAGTGTAAGCGTTACCTCAAAGCACTTGGGAGGAGATATGGGAGAGAAATTGTCTTCACCTCCTCTTTTGTTTATCTCCTGTGGGTACACAGGGAGACGTTAACCTGGACTGCAAACTGGTGGCTTTCCTAGGAATTTCATTGGAGCAGATGGAGCAGAGGAGCCAGAAGTCATGCGGCCTCATTCCGGAAGGCGTGCGCCTTGCTGTCTGCCAGCACTGGTGGATTTGGGCCTCTGCCGAAACCCTGCTCGTGCTCCTTGATCTCTACTGGCTGCGCAGGCGGAGGAGCGCTGACTGTGACAGCGGCAGCCAGCGGGGAAGCTCCAGCGATGCTGAGGAGGAGGGAGAGGAGGATGACTGGGAGGGCAAAGCAGACCCCAATGACACCTTGGGTCAAGCCAACCCTCGAGTGGGGACCCCCGCTGCATCTGCCAAGCCCTTCCCAAGAAGTCCTTTCTGACAGGGCTGCGTCCAGCCTAGGGATGGGGCGGCGCCTACGAACACCTGAGCACCCCCAAGAACAACATCACCAACCGCCTGCTGCTGGTGCCCCTGAGACCACCCCTCGGGCATGTCTTCCACCAGAGCTGGGCACCGTGGGGGATCCGCCAGCGAGGCACTCCTGCATCCCCGGGGAGCACCTGCCGGACAACGTGCTGTGCTTCCTCCTCTGCCCCGTGACGAGCCGAACAGAAGCCAGGTCCCCGCTTCCCACGCAGCCTCTGCATCTTCGTATAGCCTCTGCATCTCAAAATCCAATAAATGGGCTTGTTTTAAGAAATCCTGTGTCCATGAGAATAGGGTATTCTCTGCCTGGCTTTCCTGAGCGCTTTGCAGCCTCTCCAGCCCAACAGCAAACCTGGGGCTCTGCGTGTGCTTGGCCCTGAACAAGCATTCTTGCCACATCCAGCAGAACAATCCAAACACTTGTCCTTTGCAGGCACACAGAAGGTGGTGGAAGGGAATTCTCTTGCTGGCTTTCCCGAGTGCCTTGCAGCCTGTCCAGCCCAACAGCAAATCTGGGTCTGTGCGCTTGCTTTGGCCCTGAACTGGTGTTACTGGCAGGGCTTTGGATTTTTCAATCGTGGCTTAATATTCCAGTGATTATATTTAAAGAAGTCAATTATATAATTCAACTCAAATAAGTGTGTGTTTTATTAAGAAACCCTATTTTTAAAATGTATTTCAGTTTTATAAAAACCCTGAATTACACATTTCTTATAGAAATACATCACTGGAAATCAGCTAGACAATAACCAATGTTTCTGGAATGTCAGTACACTCAAACTGATGGTCAGTCTGTAAAGAAAAAAATTCTTGAGGATTGTCCTGTGTTTGTTCTTCTGGGATACTACCCTTCTGGATCATTCTAGAGGCATTCCAAGAGATACCTGCACTGGGCCAAGGCAATGTAAGGAATAATCTGATTGCCTAATTACTCAATATGGTTGAATATCCTGTGTTCACAAAATTCCCTTGTTTCTCACTGCCTCCCAGCTTCAGCTTCAGTGACAGAGAAACAAAACCCACCTCTGCTCTGAGGGTTGAATTTCTACTTCATAATTGTTGTAGTATACAAATGATTTTGATTTATATTAAGAATTAAGTTTGGGACCGAGTTTATACACCTCTGACACATTGGCAGCTATCCAGCAAATACATCAAGTTGTGTTCACTCTTTTAGATGTCAGAGTAGACACTGAGGAGGAAACACATTTCTCAGATGTTTCTCTTTGACAAGGGGCAAGTGTTGGAAACACTTAAAGTTAAATCTTGATGCCCGGAACACAGTAGAGTTTTGGTTTTGAGTTCAGTGGAAAGAGAATGTGCCCCTGAAAGCAGTTAGTGGAGCAGCCAGGACAAGCAAATTTGTTTTGCTAACACAGTTCAGCAATGTTAGAAAACACTTTTCAAAAAGATTTAAACCTTCCTCTGGACAGGACCAATGAAGCTTCCTTCAGAGCCCATCAGCACCATTTGTTTACAATCAGCCAGAGGGACTGCTGTCTAGTGACAGGAGACACTGTCCAATCCTCGTGGAAATCAGCAGCACCTGCTGTGTGAGTGGGTAAGCAAAACCAACAAGGTGTCGTGAGAGCTCTTTTGCAGCAGCAGGTGTTTTATGTGAATCAAATCAGAGTAGGAATAGCTTTCCTTGATGAGTCTTCAGTGTCTGTCCTCATCTGTAACTCCACGGGGCTGAGTAAAGTCCTTTACCTCAGCAATACTGCTGCCTGTAAATTCAAGTAATAAGACTCTGGGAATATCTCTGTGTGACCGTTGGAAAGAAATTAATTGTTTAATATTAAGCACTTGTTTCCAAACTGCCCGAAACTATGCCGAGGATAAGCAAAGCATGTAACTGTCCTTCACCACTGTTGATTAAAGCTTAGATTATTTCAGCTGGTCAAAACAATTTGTCTTGCCATTGATATTCCCGTGGCAGAGAGCAGAGCTCGTGTGCAGAAAGCAATTCCAGCATCATCCAGAAGGTTCCGTGTTCAGCACTTGGTACTCTGTGCTGGGCTCCCTGCAAACCATCAGGAAAGAAAGGGAAATTCAGCACTCTTCCTTCTCCTTTACCAGACTGCAATATTTTATTAAATTACATTGTGTGTAATTAAATTACACTGTGTGTAATTATTGAGCAAGTATGTTCTTATGCCTGTGGGAAGTAGATATTTCTGTGCCACCTGCACACACGCTTCAGCAAGCTGCAGGTTTCTACGGAGATACCTGCCTTTTCTGCTAGCCTAGGAGTGGAGTATTTAGCACCGGCTCGAGCGAATAGTGCAAAGAGGCTGTAGGTGTGTAGTCACTTAGGGATGTGCAATACCTAGGGTAAGTATGATTTACAAGTTTCTGGGAATCTTTGACCTGCAGAACTGAAGGAGCCATAAACAAGTGAGTATACTGGGACGTGAAACACTTCTGGCAGTTCTTAAAGTCATCTTGTCTCCACTTCTCATTTTCTGTTGCTTAGATTTACCTTGGAGACATATAGTAGGAATAACAACTAATCATCTGGTTTTTCTTCTTAATTCTAATTGACATGAAAACACTCACCACAAATTTTTCAGCTTTTCCCACCATTACAGCTAACAAAAAGCATCGCAGGATTTTTCTATTTTTTTCTCACTAGCATTGCTGATGGAAAAAGAAAGTTTGCTCCCCAGCTAATTACTTAGAGGCTTGTCCAGAATTATCTCCAGACTGCTGGAAGCTGGGAAGTTATATTCACCCTTAGAGAAGAAGAATGCAGAGATTAAATGGGATGTGAAAGAGTTTCAGTGATTTTTAAAGAAGCGTATTTAACAAATCTTGGATTTGGGTTTGATAGTATGGCAATGCGTGTGCATTATACTGGGGGAGGTGAAAAGCTGCCTGTCTCTGATGGGATGGAGGTGCAGAGGTGTATATCAGCGAAAAGGGAGTGTGCATTGTAACAGACACAGTGGTGACCCACAGGATTGATTTCAGGGCACTGGTGTATGTGCTTGGAATTCTAAATTACATAACTGACTGACAAACCTGAAGTCAATAATCTGCTGAAAATTACTTTATTTATCACCTGTGCACCTGCTGAAAGCATGTGTTTCCAAAGGAAGATTATTGGGTTTGTTTTTTAAACACAGAGTACAGTCAGTTGTAATGAGCATGTGCACACCAAAGAGCTAATTTAATTAAGCTTCTGTAAGCATAATGCAGGATGAATTCAAGGACAGTCAGCATTACCTCTGGCTGATTTCAGATATGTTGCACAAGATTAAAAGGACTTGATGTTTTCAATAGCAAGATGTCTCAGGCCACAGTTTCAGCGCTGCTACTGCAAAAAGGTAGTATCTGTCTTCTCCTCTCTGCTTTCCAAGCTGGCCTTTCATCTTAGTCTTTTGCTTTCTGCCACTACAAGCATTTGTGCAGCTGTGTCATGGAAGGGATAAGGGAGTTAATCTAGATAAAAAATAATCTAGCATTGCCTAATTTCAGAAAGCCTTATTTTATTCATTTGTCTTTTTTAATGACAGCAAGACCTTAGAAAGGCATTGTCAAATGCAAGAATGTTCTTGCCCTAAGTTTAGACATGAATGGTGCCTCTTACACCAAAGGCACTGGATTTTGGCTCTTTCTGAAAGCAAAGCAGGTTCCTTGCTATGTTCTAGGGCATTTGCATGACATTGTATTGGGAAAACTATTGCTTAAATCATCAGTTGGCTTCCTATCCTAGTTTACTTCATATTATGTTGGTTCGTTAGCAGTTGGCTTTTTCTCCTACCAGAGTTTCTAAGAGATTCAACACATCAACACTGCAACTGCTCCAAGTTACACTTCCTAGTAGGCAGCTCGGTTTCCTTTGACACGGAGCGACCGCGCACCGCCGTCAGTCTGTGCTGGCGGGATTCCTTCCAGAAGGAACTGGCTGTGTCGGCGTGTGTGCGTGGCCCTGGTGCTGTATGTGGTGTGCACTTCACAGCAGCTGTGCTGTAGTTTATGCCTGAGATCTGAGAATCTCGTGAGATTTTCTATAGAGTTAGTTTGGGTTTAATTCATATCATAGTCTGAGCTCTTTCAGCTGCTTTATACTAATTTCACCCAGAAAACAAGGTAACACAACGTGAATCCACCCGATACTGCAGCGACAGGGACAGGTTTATAGTTGAAATCAGCGTTACAAAAAGACTTCCAGGCACATTTTGTACAGACTTCCTGGTCATGTCAGTGTGTACATGGATCAGACCTGCTGCCGTGCAGATCGCTGCTCCCACTCTCCATTTGTGCAGTGCTTTGGAAGCCGCTGCATTTTTTTGCTGTTAGAAAGTCGTGAGTGTCGTGGTTCACCCAATCGGTATTTCAGAAATGTGGAACAATGTCACTGAGCTCTGGGGGAATTGAGTGGATGTTTGAGCAGTCGCCTCCCCCAAAACTGCAGAACCTGCAGCAGGTGAATTGCTGTGGCAACAAAGGAAAAACATTCTGTCTGGTGTTATGTAAATCACTGGAGTCAGGAATAACCCTGACTGACTAAAGCCACAGCAAACACGGCCATTTACACCAACAGAGACAAGATTGATCCTCTAATCTTGCAGTCCATGTACTAAATTAAGATGAACCTTAAATGATGTAGCTAATGAGAAATATCACTTAAGTGTTTCTTTCAATTCTAAAAGAACAGTCAGTTGTATCTGCTTTATTGCTTGGTTTGCATCCTTTAACTTGCACTGTAAATTAAAAACTTTTTTAAAAATCTATTGAAATCCTTTTTTTTCCTCCTAGGATGCCGTCTGTTTGTCACTGTGTGCATTGTAAATAAGTTCTCTACCACATGTTTGGCTGTTGCTCCAAAACAGAAAGTACACGCTGTGTGTTTCAGTTAAAAGAAGCCCTGCAGCAACACGTGAGTCACAGGCAGAGGCCAAGCGTGTCGTTATTCTGTGGGAACAGCAGTTGAGTCACCAACAGCTAAGGACAGTGGGCAATGGAACATGAAGTGTGTCGTGTCAGCTCGCTGTCGGTGCAGTCTGGGCACACTTTGCCTTAGACAGTGCTGTGAAATTGCAGGGAAGTGGCTGATCTGTGGAGAAAGTAGAAGGTTGCCTAATGGCACGTAGCAATTTTAAGACCGATTTGATACTTTTGCCATAATAACCCAAAGACTTCAGAAAACAGCTTTGGTGTTTAATTCTTTCCTTGCTTTGAGACAAACAGAAGTTTTTTCTGGGCTTCCAGCGCATTTTACTTTGAAACAAAAGAAATTCAAATCCAAAAGAGACTTAGTCTGGAATACTTTTCTTTCTTATGAAGTCTATCCCTTATGCAAACAGCTCAGGCGAGAAGCATGTTCTATGAGAGTTGGGGCTTCAAAAATTACACTGGAGAAGTGGCAAATCTCCAAAACAATGTTTTGTACATGATCAGCCTCAAAAATACTGAGCTCAGGGTTCTGACTCTGTGCTGCAGCTGTTAAGCATCTTTCTGAACTCAGGCCTGCAGAGCCAGCATGCCTGGAGCAGGAGAAGGAAAGGTGCAGCACGGGCAGTTGCACAGAGAATGAAACTGGTGAGTTTGGAGAAAGAAGAGAGAGAAAGGTGGTCAACAAGTTGAAGGGGAAGAGTAGCAGAGTGCTTCTTTTGCAAGCTAAGAAGATGTGTTATTTGTGAACCGTGTGTATTATCTACAAATCTGGGAAAATATGGAAATTGAGGGGAAAAGTAGTGATATTATGTACTTTAACAGGTCACAAAAAGGTGGTTGAAAGTGCTGACAGAACATCTATTTTTAAAACCATGATTTTTAAAAATATTAATATTAGCATAGAGATTGGTGGAGCATGGAGCATGTTTATCTGCTTGCCACTTGTCTAAAGTAGCATACTCTAAAAAACAATAACATATTTCTCTCAAGTTTCTAACTGGTGTAAAAATGTATTTGAGCATGATTACAGTTTAAAACAGAAAACAAAACAACTGCAAGGTGCATTTTCTGTTCTGTTTAGGGGAAGCAGAAAGAAAAATAACCTCAGCCATGTTCCTTGCTGTTCTTCCACTGGAATATAGAATGCTATGGTGCAACAGTAGATAATTATGAAAGTGGCATTTGATAGTGCCACCTATTGCTAGAAAAGCAGAACTAAAATGAGTATCTTTTTATGTGCATGTCTAAATTCAGCAGAAAAATGAAGGGTACCTGTTCATCTTTTGATTATTGCAAGGTCATTTTAGCTATGGGGATATCAGTTTGACCTTGGTTTTATGGCTACATTTTTAAAAAATTGATTTATCGTACAGTAGCGTTGGAGATGGTGCAGTAGCCTCAGAGATCCAGAAAGCTGGCAACTATCGGCATGTGGTTGAATGCCAGTGGCTGTATTTTGGCTAAGCCTATTAAGCCTGATTATCCCTCCCCCCTCTCACTGATGACATTAAAGTTCATGTAATGCACTAGGAGACTGATCCTAACATCCTAAAACTGCTTCAGATTTAGCAAAACAGTGAAAATTAGTTTTCTGTAGTGTTTGAGCTTCATGTTAAATGTGAAGGCAATAAAATATTTTCAACATGCACCCAAAAATTCTATGAAAAGTAACTTGCTAATGACGAAAATCCTTTGAAGACAAAGACTTAATGATCTGGATGCATCTTAATACTTTGTCTCCTTTATCAGGTCTTTCAGTTAGCAAGCATGAAACCTGATTTCTCCACCTGCCCTTTGAAAGATGATATTTGTTTTGTTATACAAGTCTAACTAATGATAATGGTAAGAAAGATGAAAGATTTATAGGGGCAGCCTGAGATCAGTTTTAAGTTTTAATTGTGGTTCTCAGCATTACAGATCCTTCTTACTGCCTCAGTGCTGTTGTTCATCTCTACCAGAGAAACACCCTATCCTAAAAAAAAATGCACATTTTTGGCTTGTAATATATAAGGGAAAGAAAACATGTCTCCTCTGCGTTGTTTTCCTCACAAAGCATCTGGATGGCAAGGTAAGAGCAGGAAAAGATGGAACAGCTCGGGAGTAATTTGTTCTTCCTCGGGTCCAGGCAGGTACCTCTCAGGAGTTTACTGCTGCTTCACAAAGCTAACATTCTTTGGCTGAAGCTGTCCTCTGTCCTCAAAGACAGACAAGTCTCCT
Organism: Strix uralensis; assembly: GCF_047716275.1. NCBI lineage: Eukaryota > Metazoa > Chordata > Aves > Strigiformes > Strigidae > Strix > Strix uralensis. The sequence goes on along the minus strand of NC_133980.1, from coordinate 30,569,317 downwards.
GTTACCCCCGCTGAGCTCTGAAAAACTAGATTGCTGCAAAGCGCCAGGGAATCGGAGGAAGCAGCTCTCGAGTCTACAGGCATCTGTAGATTGAGAGAAGGTTCAGAAGGAGAAATAAAGGATGACCTACCCATCTGCTGACCAGAGAAATGATGTGGAGAAATCTGACCTCACCATCCTAGGTAAGTTCAGGGCTGAAATCTAATTTAGCCAAATGGAAAGTCTGGTTTTATTGACTTTTTAATTTATTTTTTTTCCCCTTCAAATGATATCTAACTTTCTTTTCTCCTAGTGCATCTTGGACCTGAATTTGAGGTCACTTGTGTTCTTTGTCCCTTTCTCCACTGATCCAGGATATACTTTCTCTTCCAAAACCTCTTTGAATGTTTGGGGGGTCTTTTCCCCTGTATATTTGGGTTTAGCCCCTCTGTCTTTGTCGTTCTGAATGCTGTGACAGCCAAAACCAGCCCAAACCCTTTAGCAACTACATTTTGCAGTATGGAGAAGAGGAAGGATGTAGCTGCCTAACGGTTTAGTTCCTGGATGGATTTTGTATGCTCTCTCTTCTTGAATCTCCATGCTGAATCTCTTCTGCAGTCTCTGTTCCATCACACTTAATCTTCTCTTTTGTGTTTGTAGCACTGGTCCACCTGTTTTGCTGTTCTCTTCTTCATTCACCTGCCTGTCATCTATCCACAGAATCAGAGCACCTGAGCAAAGCCAACGAAGTTTCGATTCTTGGCGCAAAGTTTAAATGCCCTTTATAATTTCCCCTAATGCAGATCCTGTTGATGTAAAAAGGAAAATCATTTTCAACAGTTAAATGATATATTGTTATAGGAGTCTGCCCTCTTCTAACGAAGTTTGATGTTTAGAAAAAGTTCCATACGAAATGTATGAGCAAAGGCACCTGGAATCGTGGCCAGCAGAGGGCACTTCAGCTTGAAAATGAGAATAGTGCTGAAAGCTCTAGCCCAAACACCTTTAAACTGGCTGTCTTTGTTTAAAAACGGAATAATTTTTTTTAAAATGTTAATGAGAATCATTTAGACAAGGGGTCTTTGCATTGTGATTGGTGTTTTGTTGGCACTGTCTTCTACAAACTATGTCTCTGCGGCCAAACACCCTTGTACCATGGAAGAATCTGGGAACGGAAGGAGAAAAAACACTCCCCATATAGTTTCAGGTGTGACTTTACTGAAGGAAATGATACCTTCTGTGTGGCCTTGTATCACCTAAAATTGAACGCAATAGCGTATGTTAAAGCCATCCTTTGAAAACTTTTTCCCCAAAGTGGGTGCTTCTGATTTCTTTTTACTAGTGGTTTGATTCATTCTTTTAATTAAAAAGCAGCTGGAATTGGAGAGCACTGCAACCAATTAATTGATTTTTGAGAATGGTGGTGTAAATGACAACAACAAACAGTAACTGATTTCCCCTTTCAATCCAGTGCTGATATTGTTATCTTGCAATACAATACTAACATGTTATTGTATCTGCCATTACTGCATTTAACAGTAGCTGACACATTTTATTAGGATAAGAAGGGCCTCCTGCACTTCCATTTGCCCTGGTGTAAATCAGAAGCCCTGAGTTGAAAAGATTTATTCTTCTGTAAGAACTTACTGGTGTAAATTAGGAAAGTCAAGCCTGACATGTGGTGATGTAGCAAACTATATTACAGGATACTTAGATTCTGTCTCCCACTGAACAGCAGGATTCCGTTTTATCCTTGCTGTCGAATGCAGAATCACTTTTCCATTCATGAATTGAGGCTGAGCAGAGCGCTCTCAGTAGTGGCTGCTCCTCTGTTACTCCACACACAGAAGATATTAGGACAGCTGTTCACCCTTGTAAGGCAAACAACAAACAAACCACAAAACTTTCCTGTAAACAAATTGGTCTGTGATTAGTGGAATTAATGAAGCTTCACTGCCTGTAGATTTCTGTCCTTCATCCCTGATCCCCTCAGCAACCCTCCCACCAAAATGTAGGGTGTTTGGGACACTTTGTAGAACAGAGTGTCTGCTATCTGTAATGGAAGAAAACAAATCTACTAAAATCATGAAGGGACAAAAAGCAGCCATGAACTCTGTGGAGGTTTTTTAATCTGCTCTTTGCTGAAGGCGATTAGCATCGCATAATGCCTGTTTTTTGTTCTGTGTCTCTAAGCCATATCATCTTGTGGGTCTAAATGAATAAGGTAATACAGAGTTTGTTGCACTGGCAATATTCTGGGATTGGGTTAATAGTCTGGGAAAGGTGAAAATATAACTTGGTTTGACCACAGTGTCAGGATTCTGAGGACCACAACAAGAAGAATACCGTGATTCACAGCTCTTTACATTAAATGGTCAAAATCCCAGTGTGCTTTGATCAGATCTGAAGAGAACGAGCCCTACAGCAGCGATCACCTTCCCTTCCCCTGCCCGGGCAGTTTGGAGGAAATGCTTCCCCTCCCAAGGCCACTCCTGCCTGTGAAAGGAGAGGGAACAATTCCCATGGCAGGCACCTGGCTATTTATCACTGTGTCAGAAATCAAGCTGTTTCAAGACGTTTAGATGTTGTTTCCTGTTGTCATCTCTAGTGATAAAGTATCGTATATTGTTATCACTCTTTGCACTTTTGACGAGCTCTGTCTTACTATCCTTTACAAGTCATGTCTACTGATGACTTCTCTTTTGCTAGCATGTTTATAGCGATGTTCAGTGTCTGCACTACTCATAGCTAAGCCTAGCTAAGAAAAGGCCCTAGTTTTGCATAATCTCAGCCCTGGAATCTTTCAGATCAGTGAGGTGAAACCTAATTTGTGACCCTGAGTAGGTGGACTGGACTTTGCATCCTGGCTTTAAGTTGTGAGGAACGCAGGGCTTGGGAAGTTGTGTCGTTCTAAGCTTGGTTTTTGTGTGTACAGACTTCTGGGACACGGCTGGGCAGGAGAGGTTCCAGAGCACCCATGCACCTATTACCATAAGGGTCCTGCTTGTGTCACGGTAAGGGTAGTGTCACAGCTGTGATCTGGGGGAGTTTGACAAATAACAGTCCCAGCTGACACTTCTCCTGTATAGTGCTCTTTATGATTACTCTGCCTTGTATTTCTTGTCTCTTCCAGTGATATCTTCTTTCAGTATATCCAGTATATCTTCTTTCAACATCTCAGGATTCTGACCTGGCTGAGAAGGAATGTCATACATCTGTTAGGTCCAGATGAGTTCTTGAGTATTAGTCTTTCAGGGCTGTATTTTGCCAGATGAATAGCTGGGTCCTCTACTGACCTTGCATGCTGTCTTACAGGTTCTTTTCTTTGTTTTGCTAGCAATTAAAAATACTGATTTGATCCATTTAAATTTTATTCAAGCGATGTCCTTCCAACTCTGTCCTTACCCCACTGCCCATTTCCCCCAGCAAGAACTCAAAAGCTGATTGGAGCAGTACCTAGATAAAAATTGCAGGATGTCTTGATGGAAAAGGAGCACAACCTGTTATGTGGCTCCCCTCCCCCATACAGTCAGTAACTGCCTTTGTATTGGTAATTCGGCCTGCAGGGTTCTGTGGTACTTCTCTGGGCTACAGTGTCTAAACAGACCTGCTGGCAAAGCTGTTCACCTTCCTCTGCGGATCACTGGATGATTCCCTCCTCTCAGGAACGACAGCTAGGCACTCATTATTGTTGTCATCTGGGTTGTGGTCTGTCTCCTGCATCCTGTCAGAGTGCATAATGCTTTCTGCTCAGCATCAGCGAGAGAACACATACCCTCAGGACCAGCCTCCTGCTGTTCTCCATCAGTACAGTGTCAGACATGGGCTTCCTTGCTGGCATTCATGGTAGAAATCATGGCAGCTATGACGAGGTGTGTCCACCTGAAGAAGGTGTCTGGGCTCCCACTGCAGTCTAGGGAAGTTCATCTGGTTCAGGGGTGTGGTTTGGGGCATGATAGATCTTGCCTAATAAAAGCCTTTCCTGTAGGATGTGTCAAGCCAGCCTTGAATGCACGGATCGCACGGACTGTGCCGGAGGACTGAGGCATATGGATGTGGTGTTACAGCCGTATTGTAGACAGAACCTGTGTGTAGGTGAATTCTTAGTGTTCTATGTGTGAGTGGACACTGCTCAGGAGAGTCCTGTGCCTTGTCTTTGTTTGCTGTGTTCCACCCAGACTAGGAAATGAAGAGGCCCAGTCTGCAGAACAGTTAATCCAGCTTCTCCCAAAGAGGTAGGGAGCGGCTGCCTGGGCAGGGCTCACGGGCCAGCGTCTGGAGTGTGAACTACTTCAGCTGTGGCTTCTGTGGGAACAGGGGGATCATCTGGACTCATCCTCCTGTGCCAGCATACAGGCTGGCTGGCTATCAAAACTTTGAGCTGTTACTGCATGCTGCTTCAAGGCAAAGCTTGCCAGGAGAGCTAAGCCACTCTTGGGCCTGCAGGGAAGGGTCCTGCCCAGATGCTTTAATGGTACCTACTGGAGAAAACAAACACCAAATCACTTGTTTTATAAAGCTTTGAGCTTGCATCCTTCCTGCCCTTTTGTTAGCAGGCAGCCCAGTGACTGTCCAGTGCCAGTCCAGCTGCCAGCCCTCCCCATTGCTTCCACAGCCCAGGCACTGCTGCCTCTCTGTCCACACCATCGTCTCTGCTGCAGAGTTTCATTGGGCCCCCTTCCCCGTTCTGTTACAGAGCAGCGTGATCCAGCAGACTTCTGAACACGGGGGATTTCTCCTTTCAGGTCCACGAGAGCTGAACCCGGTGGACTCTCACACCCCGGAGGCTTCTCCTGTCCCAGTCTGATGGATGTGGCTGCTGCTGTTCCCACGTTCTGCTGCGTCCAAAGAGCGCGTAAACAAACACACACACAGAGTTACACAATTAATGTGAACGGCAAAACAGATTGACACAGGCAGAGCGATGCCTTTACCAGCGCCCATGTACTCGTACCCACCGCTTACATAAACATGAGCACAGGCCAGTCCTTTTCTGCCTTTCCAGATGATCAGGATTGGGTGTTTACTAGCGAAACATAAACACACCTTCACTCCCTCGATTCATAAGCACAGCACGTGCAGAGATTCCTCAACTAACGGTATGGAAATTAAGTCCATGTAATATCCATGGCTGGATGTCAAGCTCCTTACCCAGTCATCGGGGCAAACCGTGGGTCTTTCCAGATCTGTGTCTCCTGTGTCACAAGAGAGTCCAGTTTCAAGTTCACTGGTGCATTGTGCACACGCACACACACACACACGCACACACACACACACGCACACACACACGCACACACACACAAGGGTCCCACCAGTAGCCGGCGTAAGACACTTTGCGTTTCCAACTGCTGTCCCCAAGACCTTTCGCCCCCCTCTTCCACCACACCCTCACCCTCCCCTCTGACCAGCCCTTCGGAGTGACTCTTTCCCTTTGTGCCCGACCTGGCTGCCTGCAGCCTCATTTTGCAGGTGCCGGGCATGGAATCCTTGCCTTGCACAGGAGACTGAATTGGACTGCAGCATGGTGAAAACCAGCAACTTTATTTCAACAACTGGAATGCTCAACTGGAGCATTTGTGTGTGTGGGCAGGACAGAGCAGCCTTTGACACTGAGGCTGCCTTTGGATCAGCAGGCAGTGCCCCAGCAGATGGTCGCGGTGCGCTGCAGCTTGAGCTGGGTCCTGCTCATGCTGCTGCTGGAGCCTTTTTCCCCCACAGGACCTGCAGGAGCTCCTGCAGCAGCTTAAAGAATTCCGTCAGCTTCTGGCGTGGAAATGGACAGGCCGTAGAGCTGCCCGCTTGCGTTATTGGCCTCGGCTTCTGAAAGGGTGTTGATGTGAAGACTGGCTGTGGCGTTGGAGGAGCCGTTGCTGCTGGGTGCAGCCCCATCTGTACCAGGATCCAGTCATAAAAGTGCTGAGTGGAGGTGTAGACTCCAGGCTGTTTTGCTCTTGCGCAGCCTTTCCCCCAGCTGGTCACCCCAACAAGCCAGAAGTGGTCAGCATTCTTATCTTTGCAGACAAGAGGACCACCGCTGTCACCCTGCAGCAGAGGAGAGAGGGAGGGTTCAGGTGGTGTCAGGTGGCCACTGGCAGCACTAGGGCTGGCTCCTTCTCTCTGCCAGCACCTGCCAGGGCTGCATCTGCTGCACAGAGAGGCTCTGCTCAGTGCTGAGGCCTGCAGCACCTTGTCAGGGAGAGGGTAGTAAGCCTGTGGGGTAGGGCTCTCTCTCATCTCCGCACAGCGATGCTGGCTGTGTGCAAGAGGGATGTTTTGGGATGGGGATCTGGACCTCGGGGCTGCCAGGAGCGCTGGATGGGCTTTCTGGGCAGAGTCCCGGGACAAGTGGGACCCTGGGCAAGGGCCTGCAGCTGGGGAAGGGGAGGTGAGCCCCGCCAGCGGTGGGGACCCAGCGGTGGGAGGGCGACTGGCCAGGCAAAGGCCGTGCCGGGGTGTGTCTGGGCGGCTGTGCCGGGGCTGCCTGTGCCGCTGGGCGCTGCCTTGTCGCAGGCTCCTACCTGGCAGGTGTCGATGCCGCCCTGCGGGTAGCCAGCACACAGGTTGTGGGGGTGGACGGCCCCTGCGTACCACCGGCTGCTGTTGCAGAGGCGGACGTTGATGAGGTGAACCTTGGCCTCCTGCAGGACATCCGTTGATCCTGCGGCTGTGAGCACAGAAAGGAATTAACACCCAGCAGCTCATTGCCAGGTCTCCTGCCCTGTCTGGGTGAGCCCTTCCCTGGGGCTTGGCTTTGCACCGGCGTTGCCCTTCTGTCTGGCCATGGGCCCTGGGCCAGGCCCATCTCTCTATGGGCACACGACCCCGCAGCCGCACTCTGGCTCTCAGCCCTGCTGTCAGGAAGCCAAGCCCACCTCCCCCGTGTGCCGAGCTCGCACTCGGGAAACGAGCACTTTTGGGAACTCACCTCTCGCCGTCGTGGACCCCCAGCCACTAACGTAGCAGGTCGTCAGCTTGGACACTCGCAGGGAGGCGTCGGGCACGCAGGCGAGCTGTACGTAGTAGCTGCACTGGACAGGCTGGTCCAACTCCAGCAGCGCAATATCGTTCTCCTCCGAGATACTACTGTAGTGTTCGTGAACCAGAAGCCGTTTAATGTTGCGCACTTGGGCCTCCGGGCCCAGATGAGTCAACTGGGTGGCCCCGATCACCACGCGCCACATGCTGATGTGCCTGGAAGGCAGATGGGGAGAGGGCTCAGAGGGAGAGGAGCCACATGCTGCAGCAGCCCAGCAGTTCCCTGCCCCATGCTTCACACGGGGGAGAGGAAAGCACACTACGGAAGCTGCGACTGCCCCTGCATGCCTTGGGCTCATGGCGTGTCGAGCTGGAGGCTGTAGGAAGCCGTGGCAGGAGCCCAGCCCTCTCCTGAGCAGCCTCTCAGCGGGGCTCTGCAGTGCCCAGGCACTGGGTGTACCGCAAGAAAAGGGGATGGGAGTGGCACGTGGTGCTGCGCACGAGGCACCCGCGAGTGCTGGGGGGATATCCCCGTTCCTGGCCCTCCTTACCTGGCCTTGATGAAGCAGTGGGCTGCTGTGAGGACCCACTGCGGGCTGATGAGGGACCCTCCGCATATGTGCCCCGTGCCTGCTGCGTAGGGATCCTGGATGCTCACGATCCAGGGCCAGGCCCCTGGCTGGGCGTCTGTGCCCCCCACGACGCGCGAGGTGCCGGAGTGAGCAGCCATGGGCCGCAGCCCGCAGGTCCTGTAACCAGAAACTCATCACCGTCCTGCTCTATGGCTCGCTGCTGTCCCGGCTGAAGGTCAGCCGTCTGCCCTCCCCACGAGGCGCTGCATGGACAGTGAGGCCACGGAGCCCCGTGGGGTGGGTGGGCGGCCGCCCCCGTTTCTGCTTTAGCCCCGCAGGTGAGTTGTGCCAGCAGCCCGGGTGCTGCGAGGAGGCGAGGCTCCCGCATGGGGCTGAGGAAGCCGTGGTGTGGCCACGGGGGACAAGCAGGCACCCTCCAGGGAACCCCATCAGGTTGCCAAGCTCCCACCCAGAGCCTCGGCCACTTACCCACAGCTGTCCCAGGCGCCGTGCGCAGGCCAGCACAGGGCCAGCAGGATGAGGAGCGGGAGCAAACGCATCGCTGCCAGCGGCATGTGCCAGCTGCCAGAACCGAGGGCTTGTCACCACCAGTGCAGCAGCTGACAGAGTGCCCACAGGGCTCGCGGTGCCGGTGGTGCCCTTGGCAACGGGGCTGATGTCACAGTGTCGCTGGTTCCGGGGGCTGGGCACGGTGGTCTCTAGGGGCGGGGGGGGAAAACATGGGGGTTTCCAAGCAGGAGGGGAGGCAGAAGCTGGGATCGGACACCCCCGACAGACCCCGCTGAATGCTCGGCTTGCGGGACGGGGTGTGCAGGCCCTGTGGCAGGCAGCAGCGTCGGCCCCCAGCACCGCCTGCCAATGGCGAGCAGGAAAAAACCCAGTGTGGCACCACAGCCTCTTCGGGGAGTTCACTGCCCCCTGCTCTCTGCAGCCCTTTGCCACCAGGTCCTTCCCAACAAACATACACCAGAGAACGTGACTACTACAGGCAGTACGCACTTTTGGGTGTTGCAGAGCCGATCTGGTTACAGCCGCGGCAGGCAAGCAGTGATGTGCGAGTGCAATAAACCGAGCAGACCCAAGCAGTGTCAACTTTCCGGCACAGATGCAGCACTGTCCACACTGGCCATGTCAGCCCCAGCAACCCCCTCTGGCAGGCTTCCTGTCCTTGCTGTCTGTGCGCTCTATTGCTGTTCTGGGCCAGCATTGACAAGGGCGGTTGTGGCACCTGGTACACGTGGCCGAGGACAGGCAACTGCAAGCCCTAAACAGAGAAGGCTGCTCCTGCTCTCAGCCCCACATGCCATTCTCCATGGCTTTGGTCAATCCTGGATCGGCCTCAGCTCGTCAGTCTGCCTTCTGCAGCTGTATGGCGGAGCCATGCTCACATGCGGCCGTGCAGGGCAGTCACGGGAGAGAAGCAGGAGCCAGCCACCTGCGTTGCCTTTGCCGAGCAGGGCTGGGTCCCTGGAGGCCGTGGCTTGAAGAGTGGCAGCCTCAAAGCTCACGAAAGCTGTGGGAGCTCCCTGCTGGCATCCTGGCTTGTGTGGATAGACATAAGGCACACAGCTGAGTGCCCAGCCTGGTCCCTAGGATGCCAGGGCAGGCTCCGTCTGAAAGTGGAACAGCTGCTCTCAGGGCCCTTGAGGTGTAGCACGGCTTCAGAGGCACCAGGGCTGGGCCCCAAACTGGACTCAAGGCCGCTTCGGTTTCTGAAAGTTGGCCTGAAGGTGGTGCCCCAGATCTGCTCAGAGCAGGCAGAAGACGGCCTGAGAGAAGGCATCTTGTCTTCCGTGGATACTCTGCTCTTCCAGCACCAGATTTGGCAGGTGGCTAAGGGGGAATGATGTGGGAGATGGCCGCAGTTCACAGATAATTGAAGGAAGAGATGGGGTCATTTTAGGGAGAGGAATCTGGCAGGGACAGCAGTACCCAGGAAACAGCATGAGGAATGCCATGGAAGTCCAAGGTGACCTCACTAACAGCACCTGAAACACCAAATGTGTTCACAGATGGAGCAAACCTGGGAGCAAGGGGGAAAAACAACCAGGGGTGGGTCCCTTGTGTGAGAGGAGATAAGGGCGGAGAAAGGGAGGAGTTGGGGAAGATGAGGGGGATGTATAAGCACAGAAAATGGAGAGAAGGGGGGATCAAGGAGCTACTCACACGTGAGTTCCAAATCCTTTTCTGCGTGGCCCCACTCTGTACCCGGGGGGGGTGGTTCCAGAGGCCTGGCTGCTAGCGATGGCAGAAGGGAACACAGGTCAGAGGGACCCGTCAGTTGGAAACACCCCGTGTCTAGGGCCAGCTACGGGTGGCAGTGCTGCGTGCGTGTGCCATTCCCTGCTGAACTTGAAGCTGGCCTAGCTCCCGAGCAAGAGGAGAGAGAGACCCTTTCAGTCCTGTGGATGGCGTGTGCTTGCAGCCCCCCTGACTGATCAGCCCCAGCACCCCTGACAGACCTTACAAGAGGACCAGGCCTGCCAACCGCCGGCCACATTTCCACCTCCCGGAGTCATGGAGGACCTGGATGTGCTCAAGCATGCACACCCTGAGCTGCTTCCCACCTAGACGTGTCCGTTCTGCACTGGCTGCACAAGGTCCTGCCTCTGAAGCTGCCAGGACCGTCCATCCCAACCCCCTCTTGCTGCGCTCCTGGCCCCTGGCACGTGATGGTGCTGCAGCTCCCAGCTCTGTTCCCACCCAGGGCTGCACCACACACCTCCAGCTGAGCTGGCATCTCTGGGCACTGGGGCACACCCTTTGCTTCTTCTGGACCATGGTTTGAAGGGAGCTGTTCTGGCTCTGGAGATGATGCTGTGTCACGGTCCCACCCTGACCAAGTCCGGGTTTCTGTCAAGAGGCCTCAGCTTGGACACCCAGCACCGAGCCCAGGCTGCACTGAGCTGCCCTCCAAGCAGGGCTGGTCATCTCCCCAGCCCACAGCTGGCTGCCCCAGCGCCCCGTTAGCCAGAGGGGTCACTGGGACAGAGCTGCAGGGTAGCTCTAGGGCTGAGCTGGGTTAGCTGGGGGTGGGGGGGGTCTGGTGGGCTTGGGACAGGGTTCCAGTGTGGAGCAACTGAAGGGGATGGAGCGGCAAGAGGCTGGGAGCAGTGGCAGCAGGAGGCTGAGGAGTGCCGTCCATGGGAGTGTGTGTGTTGGTCTGCAGTCAGGGAGTGTGTGTGTGTGTGTGTGTGTGTGTGTGTGTTGGTGTGCAGTCAGGGTGTGCGTGTGTGTTTGTTGTCCCAAAACTGGGTTCTTTCACCTGGTGCGCAATCACCCCATCAACATGCTGATTGTTGCTTCCAGACAATTTTCGTTAGTATCGGCTCATGGGGCAGGGGCTGCATTAACCCCCCACCTCCCACTGCACAAATGACCGCTGGCAGAGGCGCTGTGAAACAAACACTGAAACTTTAATGAATAGCTTTCCTTGATGAGTCTTCAGTGTCTGTCCTCATCTGTAACTCCACGGGGCTGAGTAAAGTCCTTTACCTCAGCAATACTGCTGCCTGTAAATTCAAGTAATAAGACTCTGGGAATATCTCTGTGTGACCGTTGGAAAGAAATGAATTGTTTAATATTAAGCACTTGTTTCCAAACTGCCCGAAACTATGCCGAGGATAAGCAAAGCATATAACTGTCCTTCACCACTGTTGATTAAAGCTTAGATTATTTCAGCTGGTCAAAACAATTTGTCTTGCCATTGATATTCCCGTGGCAGAGACCAGAGCTCGTGTGCAGAAAGCAATTCCAGCATCATCCAGAAGGTTCCGTGTTCAGCACTTGGTACTCTGTGCTGGGCTCCCCCCAAACCATCAGGAAAGAAAGGGAAATTCAGCACTCTTCCTTCTCCTTTACCAGACTGCAATATTTTATTAAATTACATTGTGTGTAATTAAATTACACTGTGTGTAATTATTGAGCAAGTATGTTCTTATGCCTGTGGGAAGTAGATATTTCTGTGCCACCTGCACACACGCTTCAGCAAGCTGCAGGTTTCTACGGAGATACCTGCCTTTTCTGCTAGCCTAGGAGTGGAGTATTTAGCACCGGCTCGAGCGAATAGTGCAAAGAGGCTGTAGGTGTGTAGTCACTTAGGGATGTGCAATACCTAGGGTAAGTATGATTTACAAGTTTCTGGGAATCTTTGACCTGCAGAACTGAAGGAGCCATAAACAAGTGAGTATACTGGGACGTGAAACACTTCTGGCAGTTCTTAAAGTCATCTTGTCTCCACTTCTCATTTTCTGTTGCTTAGATTTACCTTGGAGACATATAGTAGGAATAATAACTAATCATCTGGTTTTTCTTCTTATTTCTAATTGACATGCAAACACTCACCACAAATTTTTCAGCTTTTCCCACCATTACAGCTAACAAAAAGCATCGCAGGATTTTTCTTTTTTTTTCTCACTAGCATTGCTGATGGAAAAAGAAAGTTTGCTCCCCAGCTAATTACTTAGAGGCTTGTCCAGAATTATCTCCAGACTGCTGGAAGCTGGGAAGTTATATTCACCCTTAGAGAAGAAGAATGCAGAGATTAAATGGGATGTGAAAGAGTTTCAGTGATTTTTAAAGAAGCGTATTTAACAAATCTTGGATTTGGGTTTGATAGTATGGCAATGCGTGTGCATTATACTGGGGGAGGTGAAAAGCTGCCTGTCTCTGATGGGATGGAGGTGCAGAGGTGTATATCAGCGAAAAGGGAGTGTGCATTGTAACAGACACAGTGGTGACCCACAGGATTGATTTCAGGGCACTGGTGTATGTGCTTGGAATTCTAAATTACATAACTGACTGACAAACCTGAAGTCAATAATCTGCTGAAAATTACTTTATTTATCACCTGTGCACCTGATGAAAGCATGTGTTTCCAAAGGAAGATTATTGGGTTTGTTTTTTAAACACAGAGTACAGTCAGTTGTAATGAGCATGTGCACACCAAACAGCTAATTTAATTAAGCTTCTGTAAGCATAATGCAGGATGAATTCAAGGACAGTCAGCATTACCTCTGGCTGATTTCAGATATGTTGCACAAGATTAAAAGGACTTGATGTTTTCAATAGCAAGATGTCTCAGGCCACAGTTTCAGCGCTGCTACTGCAAAAAGGTAGTATCTGTCTTCTCCTCTCTGCTTTCCAAGCTGGCCTTTCATCTTAGTCTTTTGCTTTCTGCCACTACAAGCATTTGTGCAGCTGTGTCATGGAAGGGATAAGGGAGTTAATCTAGATAAAAAATAATCTAGCATTGCCTAATTTCAGAAAGCTTTATCTTATTCATTTGTCTTTTTTAATGACAGCAAGACCTTAGAAAGGCATTGTCAAATGCAAGAATGTTCTTGCCCTAAGTTTAGACATGAATGGTGCCTCTTACACCAAAGGCACTGGATTTTGGCTCTTTCTGAAAGCAAAGCAGGTTCCTTGCTATGTTCTAGGGCATTTGCATGACATTGTATTGGGAAAACTATTGCTTAAATCATCAGTTGGCTTCCTATCCTAGTTTACTTCATATTATGTTGGTTCGTTAGCAGTTGGCTTTTTCTCCTACCAGAGTTTCTAAGAGATTCAACACATCAACACTGCAACTGCTCCAAGTTACACTTCCTAGTAGGCAGCTCGGTTTCCTTTGACACGGAGCGACCGCGCACCGCCGTCAGTCTGTGCTGGCGGGATTCCTTCCAGAAGGAACTGGCTGTGTCGGCGTGTGTGCGTGGCCCTGGTGCTGTATGTGGTGTGCACTTCACAGCAGCTGTGCTGTAGTTTATGCCTGAGATCTGAGAATCTCGTGAGATTTTCTATAGAGTTAGTCTGGGTTTAATTCATATCATAGTCTGAGCTCTTTCAGCTGCTTTATACTAATTTCACCCAGAAAACAAGGTAACATAACGTGAATCCACCCGATACTGCAGCGACAGGGACAGGTTTATAGTTGAAATCAGCATTACAAAAAGACTTCCAGGCACATTTTGTACAGACTTCCTGATCATGTCAGTGTGTACATGGATCAGACCTGCTGCCGTGCAGATCGCTGCTCCCACTCTCCATTTGTGCAGTGCTTTGGAAGCCGCTGCATTTTTTTGCTGTTAGAAAGTCGTGAGTGTCGTGGTTCACCCAATCGGTATTTCAGAAATGTGGAACAATGTCACTGAGCTCTGGGGGAATTGAGTGGATGTTTGAGCAGTCGCCTCCCCCAAAACTGCAGAACCTGTAGCAGGTGAATTGCTGTGGCAACAAAGGAAAAACATTCCGTCTGGTGTTATGTAAATCACTGGAGTCAGGAATAACCCTGACTGACTAAAGCCACAGCAAACACGGCCATTTACACCAACAGAGACAAGATTGATCCTCTAATCTTGCAGTCCATGGACTAAATTAAGATGAACCTTAAATGATGTAGCTAATGAGAAATATCACTTAAGTGTTTCTTTCAATTCTAAAAGAACAGTCAGTTGTATCTGCTTTATTGCTTGGTTTGCATCCTTTAACTTGCACTGTAAATTAAAAACTTTTTTAAAAATCTATTGAAATCCTTTTTTTTCCTCCTAGGATGCCGTCTGTTTGTCACTGTGTGCATTGTAAATAAGTTCTCTACCACATGTTTGGCTGTTGCTCCAAAACAGAAAGTACACGCTGTGTGTTTCAGTTAAAAGAAGCCCTGCAGCAACACGTGAGTCACAGGCAGAGGCCAAGCGTGTCGTTATTCTGTGGGAACAGCAGTTGAGTCACCAACAGCTAAGGACAGTGGGCAATGGAACATGAAGTGTGTCGTGTCAGCTCGCTGTCGGTGCAGTCTGGGCACACTTTGCCTTAGACAGTGCTGTGAAATTGCAGGGAAGTGGCTGATCTGTGGAGAAAGTAGAAGGTTGCCTAATGGCACGTAGCAATTTTAAGACCGATTTGATGCTTTTGCCATAATAACCCAAAGACTTCAGAAAACAGCTTTGGTGTTTAATTCTTTCCTTGCTTTGAGACAAACAGAAGTTTTTTCTGGGCTTCCAGCGCATTTTACTTTGAAACAAAAGAAATTCAAATCCCAAAGAGACTTAGTCTGGAATACTTTTCTTTCTTATGAAGTCTATACCTTATGCAAACAGCTCGGGTGAGAAGCATGTTCTATTAGAGTTGGGGCTTCAAAAATTACACTGGAGAAGTGGCAAATCTCCAGAACAATGTTTTGTACATGATCAGCCTCAAAAATACTGAGCTCAGGGTTCTGACTCTGTGCTGCAGCTGTTAAGCATCTTTCCGAACTCAGGCCTGCAGAGCCAGCATGCCTGGAGCAGGAGAAGGAAAGGTGCAGCACGGGCAGTTGCACAGAGAATGGAACTGGTGAGTTTGGAGAAAGAAGAGAGAGAAAGGTGGTCAACAAGTTGAAGGGGAAGAGTAGCAGAGTGCTTCTTTTGCAAGCTAAGAAGATGTGTTATTTGCGAACCGTGTGTATTATCTACAAATCTGGGAAAATATGGAAATTGAGGGGAAAAGTAGTGATATTATGTACTTTAACAGGTCACAAAAAGGTGGTTGAAAGTGCTGACAGAACATCTATTTTTAAAACCATGATTTTTAAAAATATTAATATTAGCATAGAGATTGGTGGAGCATGGAGCATGTTTATCTGCTTGCCACTTGTCTAAAGTAGCATACTCTAAAAAACAATAACATATTTCTCTCAAGTTTCTAACTGGTGTAAAAATGTATTTGAGCATGATTACAGTTTAAAACAGAAAACAAAACAACTGCAAGGTGCATTTGCTGTTCTGTTTAGGGGAAGCAGAAAGAAAAATAACCTCAGCCATGTTCCTTGCTGTTCTTCCACTGGAATATAGAATGCTATGGTGCAACAGTAGATAATTATGAAAGTGGCATTTGATAGTGCCACCTATTGCTAGAAAAGCAGAACTAAAATGAGTATCTTTTTATGTGCATGTCTAAATTCAGCAGAAAAATGAAGGGTACCTGTTCATCTTTTGATTATTGCAAGGTCATTTTAGCTATGGGGATATCAGTTTGACCTTGGTTCTATGGCTACATTTTTAAAAAGTTGATTTATCGTACAGTAGCGTTGGAGATGGTGCAGTAGCCTCAGAGATCCAGAAAGCTGGCAACTATCGGCATGTGGTTGAATGCCAGTGGCTGTATTTTGGCTAAGCCTATTAAGCCTGATTATCCCTCCCCCCTCTCACTGATGACATTAAAGTTCATGTAATGCACTAGGAGACTGATCCTAACATCCTAAAACTGCTTCAGATTTAGCGAAACAGTGAAAATTAGTTTTCTGTAGTGTTTGAGCTTCATGTTAAATGTGAAGGCAATAAAATATTTTCAACATGCACCCAAAAATTCTATGAAAAGTAACTTGCTAATGACGAAAATCCTTTGAAGACAAAGACTTAATGATCTGGATGCATCTTAATACTTTGTCTCCTTTATCAGGTCTTTCAGTTAGCAAGCATGAAACCTGATTTCTCCACCTGCCCTTTGAAAGATGATATTTGTTTTGTTATACAAGTCTAACTAATGATAATGGTAAGAAAAATGAAAGATTTATAGGGCAGCCTGAGATCAGTTTTAAGTTTTAATTGTGGTTCTCAGCATTACAGATCCTTCTTACTGCCTCAGTGCTGTTGTTCATCTCTACCAGAGAAACACCCTATCCTAAAAAAAATGCACATTTTTGGCTTGTAATATATAAGGGAAAGAAAACATGTCTCCTCTGCGTTGTTTTCCTCACGAAGCATCTGGATGGCAAGGTAAGAGCAGGAAAAGATGGAACAGCTCGGGAGTAATTTGTTCTTCCTCGGGTCCAGGCAGGTACCTCTCAGGAGTTTACTGCTGCTTCACAAAGCTAACATTCTTTGGCTGAAGCTGTCCTCTGTCCTCAAAGACAGACAAGTCTCCTGTTACCCCCGCTGAGCTCTGAAGAACTAGATTGCTGCAAAGCGCCAGGGAATCGGAGGAAGCAGCTCTCGAGTCTACAGGCATCTGTAGATTGAGAGAAGGTTCAGAAGGAGAAATAAAGGATGACCTACCCATCTGCTGACCAGAGAAATGATGTGGAGAAATCTGACCTCACCATCCTAGGTAAGTTCAGGGCTGAAATCTAATTTAGCCAAATGGAAAGTCTGGTTTTATTGACTTTTTAATTTATTTTTTTTCCCCTTCAAATGATATCTAACTTTCTTTTCTCCTAGTGCATCTTGGACCTGAATTTGAGGTCACTTGTGTTCTTTGTCCCTTTCTCCACTGATCCAGGATATACTTTCTCTTCCAAAACCTCTTTGAATGTTTGGGGGGTCTTTTCCCCTGTATATTTGGGTTTAGCCCCTCTGTCTTTGTCGTTCTGAATGCTGTGACAGCCAAAACCTGCACAAACCCTTTAGCAACTACATTTTGCAGTATGGAGAAGAGGAAGGATGTAGCTGCCTAACGGTTTAGTTCCTGGATGGATTTTGTATGCTCTCTCTTCTTGAATCTCCATGCTGAATCTCTTCTGCAGTCTCTGTTCCATCACACTTAATCTTCTCTTTTGTGTTTGTAGCACTGGTCCACCTGTTTTGCTGTTCTCTTCTTCATTCACCTGCCTGTCATCTATCCACAGAATCAGAGCACCTGAGCAAAGCCAACGAAGTTTCGATTCTTGGCGCAAAGTTTAAATGCCCTTTATAATTTCCCCTAATGCAGATCCTGTTGATGTAAAAAGGAAAATCATTTTCAACAGTTAAATGATATATTGTTATAGGAGTCTGCCCTCTTCTAACGAAGTTTGACGTTTAGAAAAAGTTCCATACGAAATGTATGAGCAAAGGCACCTGGAATTGTGGCCAGCAGAGGGCACTTCAGCTTGAAAATGAGAATAGTGCTGAAAGCTCTAGCCCAAACACCTTTAAACTGGCTGTCTTTGTTTAAAAACGGAATAATTTTTTTTAAAATGTTAATGAGAATCATTTAGACAAGGGGTCTTTGCATTGTGATTGGTGTTTTGTTGGCACTGTCTTCTACAAACTATGTCTCTGCGGCCAAACACCCTTGTACCATGGAAGAATCTGGGAACGGAAGGAGAAAAAACACTCCCCATATAGTTTCAGGTGTGACTTTACTGAAGGAAATGATACCTTCTGTGTGGCCTTGTATCACCTAAAATTGAACGCAATAGCGTATGTTAAAGCCATCCTTTGAAAACTTTTTCCCCAAAGTGGGTGCTTCTGATTTCTTTTTACTAGTGGTTTGATTCATTCTTTTAATTAAAAAGCAGCTGGAATTGGAGAGCACTGCAACCAATTAATTGATTTTTGAGAATGGTGGTGTAAATGACAACAACAAACAGTAACTGATTTCCCCTTTCAATCCAGTGCTGATATTGTTATCTTGCAATACAATACTAACATGTTATTGTATCTGCCATTACTGCATTTAACAGTAGCTGACACATTTTATTAGGATAAGAAGGGCCTCCTGCACTTCCATTTGCCCTGGTGTAAATCAGAAGCCCTGAGTTGAAAAGATTTATTCTTCTGTAAGAACTTACTGGTGTAAATTAGGAAAGTCAAGCCTGACATGTGGTGATGTAGCAAACTATATTACAGGATACTTAGATTCTGTCTCCCACTGAACAGCAGGATTCCGTTTTATCCTTGCTGTCGAATGCAGAATCACTTTTCCATTCATGAATTGAGGCTGAGCAGAGCGCTCTCAGTAGTGGCTGCTCCTCTGTTACTCCACACACAGAAGATATTAGGACACCTGTTCACCCTTGTAAGGCAAACAACAAACAAACCACAAAACTTTCCTGTAAACAAATTGGTCTGTGATTAGTGGAATTAATGAAGCTTCACTGCCTGTAGATTTCTGTCCTTCATCCCTGATCCCCTCAGCAACCCTCCCACCAAAATGTAGGGTGTTTGGGACACTTTGTAGAACAGAGTGTCTGCTATCTGTAATGGAAGAAAACAAATCTACTAAAATCATGAAGGGACAAAAAGCAGCCATGAACTCTGTGGAGGTTTTTTAATCTGCTCTTTGCTGAAGGCGATTAGCATCGCATAATGCCTGTTTTTTGTTCTGTGTCTCTAAGCCATATCATCTTGTGGGTCTAAATGAATAAGGTAATACGGAGTTTGTTGCACTGACAATATTCTGGGATTGGGTTAATAGTCTGGGAAGGGTGAAAATATAACTTGGTTTGACCACAGTGTCAGGATTCTGAGGACCACAACAAGAAGACTACCGTGATTCACAGCTCTTTACATTAAATGGTCAAAATCCCAGTGTGCTTTGATCAGATCTGAAGAGAACGAGCCCTACAGCAGCGATCACCTTCCCTTCCCCTGCCCGGGCAGTTTGGAGGAAATGCTTCCCCTCCCAAGGCCACTCCTGCCTGTGAAAGGAGAGGGAACAATTCCCATGGCAGGCACCTGGCTATTTATCACTGTGTCAGAAATCAAGCTGTTTCAAGACGTTTAGATGTTGTTTCCTGTTGTCATCTCTAGTGATAAAGTATCGTATATTGTTATCACTCTTTGCACTTTTGACGAGCTCTGTCTTCCTATCCTTTACAAGTCATGTCTACTGATGACTTCTCTTTTGCTAGTATGTTTATAGCGATGTTCAGTGTCTGCACTACTCATAGCTAAGCCTAGCTAAGAAAAGGCCCTAGTTTTGCATAATCTCAGCCCTGGAATCTTTCAGATCAGTGAGGTGAAACCTAATTTGTGACCCTGAGTAGGTGGACTGGACTTTGCATCCTGGCTTTAAGTTGTGAGGAACGCAGGGCTTGGGAAGTTGTGTCGTTCTAAGCTTGGTTTTTGTGTGTACAGACTTCTGGGACACGGCTGGGCAGGAGAGGTTCCAGAGCACCCATGCACCTATTACCATAAGGGTCCTGCTTGTGTCACGGTAAGGGTAGTGTCACAGCTGTGATCTGGGGGAGTTTGACAAATAACAGTCCCAGCTGACACTTCTCCTGTATAGTGCTCTTTATGATTACTCTGCCTTGTATTTCTTGTCTCTTCCAGTGATATCTTCTTTCAGTATATCCAGTATATCTTCTTTCAACATCTCAGGATTCTGACCTGGCTGAGAAGGAATGTCATACATCTGTTAGGTCCAGATGAGTTCTTGAGTATTAGTCTTTCAGGGCTGTATTTTGCCAGATGAATAGCTGGGTCCTCTACTGACCTTGCATGCTGTCTTACAGGTTCTTTTCTTTGTTTTGCTAGCAATTAAAAATACTGATTTGATCCATTTAAATTTTATTCAAGCGATGTCCTTCCAACTCTGTCCTTACCCCACTGCCCATTTCCCCCAGCAAGAACTCAAAAGCTGATTGGAGCAGTACCTAGATAAAAATTGCAGGATGTCTTGATGGAAAAGGAGCACAACCTGTTATGTGGCTCCCCTCCCCCATACAGTCAGTAACTGCCTTTGTATTGGTAATTCGGCCTGCAGGGTTCTGTGGTACTTCTCTGGGCTACAGTGTCTAAA
Organism: Strix uralensis; assembly: GCF_047716275.1. Classification (NCBI taxonomy): domain Eukaryota; kingdom Metazoa; phylum Chordata; class Aves; order Strigiformes; family Strigidae; genus Strix; species Strix uralensis. The sequence goes on along the minus strand of NC_133980.1, from coordinate 30,549,287 downwards.
CAGACCTGCTGGCAAAGCTGTTCACCTTCCTCTGCGGATCACTGGATGATTCCCTCCTCTCAGGAACGACAGCTAGGCACTCATTATTGTTGTCATCTGGGTTGTGGTCTGTCTCCTGCATCCTGTCAGAGTGCATAATGCTTTCTGCTCAGCATCAGCGAGAGAACACATACCCTCAGGACCAGCCTCCTGCTGTTCTCCATCAGTACAGTGTCAGACATGGGCTTCCTTGCTGGCATTCATGGTAGAAATCATGGCAGCTATGACGAGGTGTGTCCACCTGAAGAAGGTGTCTGGGCTCCCACTGCAGTCTAGGGAAGTTCATCTGGTTCAGGGGTGTGGTTTGGGGCATGATAGATCTTGCCTAATAAAAGCCTTTCCTGTAGGATGTGTCAAGCCAGCCTTGAATGCACGGATCGCACGGACTGTGCCGGAGGACTGAGGCATATGGATGTGGTGTTACAGCCGTATTGTAGACACAACCTCTGTGTAGGTGAATTCTTAGTGTTCTATGTGTGAGTGGACACTGCTCAGGAGAGTCCTGTGCCTTGTCTTTGTTTGCTGTGTTCCACCCAGACTAGGAAATGAAGAGGCCCAGTCTGCAGAACAGTTAATCCAGCTTCTCCCAAAGAGGTAGGGAGCGGCTGCCTGGGCAGGGCTCACGGGCCAGCGTCTCGAGTGTGAACTACTTCAGCTGTGGCTTCTGTGGGAACAGGGGGATCATCTGGACTCATCCTCCTGTGCCAGCATACAGGCTGGCTGGCTATCAAAACTTTGAGCTGTTACTGCATGCTGCTTCAAGGCAAAGCTTGCCAGGAGAGCTAAGCCACTCTTGGGCCTGCAGGGAAGGGTCCTGCCCAGATGCTTTAATGGTACCTACTGGAGAAAACAAACACCAAATCACTTGTTTTATAAAGCTTTGAGCTTGCATCCTTCCTGCCCTTTTGTTAGCAGGCAGCCCAGTGACTGTCCAGTGCCAGTCCAGCTGCCAGCCCTCCCCATTGCTTCCACAGCCCAGGCACTGCTGCCTCTCTGTCCACACCATCGTCTCTGCTGCAGAGTTTCATTGGGCCCCCTTCCCCGTTCTGTTACAGAGCAGCGTGATCCAGCAGACTTCTGAACACGGGGGATTTCTCCTTTCAGGTCCACGAGAGCTGAACCCGGTGGATTCTCACACCCCGGAGGCTTCTCCTGTCCCAGTCTGATGGATGTGGCTGCTGCTGTTCCCACGTTCTGCTGCGTCCAAAGAGCGCGTAAACAAACACACACACAGAGTTACACAATTAATGTGAACGGCAAAACAGATTGACACAGGCAGAGCGATGCCTTTACCAGCGCCCATGTACTCGTACCCACCGCTTACATAAACATGAGCACAGGCCAGTCCTTTTCTGCCTTTCCAGATGATCAGGATTGGATGTTTACTCGCGAAACATAAACACACCTTCACTCCCTCGATTCATAAGCACAGCACGTGCAGAGATTCCTCAACTAACGGTATGGAAATTAAGTCCATGTAATATCCATGGCTGGATGTCAAGCTCCTTACCCAGTCATCGGGGCAAACCGTGGGTCTTTCCAGATCTGTGTCTCCTGTGTCACAAGAGAGTCCAGTTTCAAGTTCACTGGTGCATTGTGCACACACACACACACACGCACACACACACAAGAGTCCCACCAGTAGCCGGTGTAAGACACTTCGCGTTTCCAACTGCTGTCCCCAAGACCTTTCGCCCCCCTCTTCCACCACACCCTCACCCTCCCCTCTGACCAGCCCTTCGGAGTGACTCTTTCCCTTTGTGCCCGACCTGGCTGCCTGCAGCCTCATTTTGCAGGTGCCGGGCATGGAATCCTTGCCTTGCACAGGAGACTGAATTGGACTGCAGCATGGTGAAAACCAGCAACTTTATTTCAACAACTGGAATGCTCAACTGGAGCGTTTGTGTGTGTGGGCAGGACCGAGCAGCCTTTGACACTGAGGCTGCCTTTGGATCAGCAGGCAGTGCCCCAGCAGATGGTCGCGGTGCACTGCAGCTTGAGCTGGGTCCTGCTCATGCTGCTGCTGGAGCCTCTTTCCCCCACAGGCCCTGCAGGAGCTCCTGCAGCAGCTTAAAGAATTCCGCCAGCTTCTGGCGTGGAAATGGACAGGCCGTAGAGCTGCCCGCTTGCGTTGTTGGCCTCGGCTTCTGAAAGGGTGTTGATGTGAAGACTGGCTGTGGCGTTGGAGGAGCCGTTGCTGCTGGGTGCAGCCCCATCTGTACCAGGATCCAGTCATAAAAGTGCTGAGTGGAGGTGTAGACTCCAGGCTGTTTTGCTCTTGCGCAGCCTTTCCCCCAGCTGGTCACCCCAACAAGCCAGAAGTGGTCAGCATTCTTATCTTTGCAGACGAGAGGACCACCGCTGTCACCCTGCAGCAGAGGAGAGAGGGAGGGTTCAGGTGGTGTCAGGTGGCCACTGGCAGCACTAGGGCTGGCTCCTTCTCTCTGCCAGCACCTGCCAGGGCTGCATCCGCTGCACAGAGAGGCTCTGCTCAGTGCTGAGGCCTGCAGCACCTTGTCAGGGAGAGGGTAGTAAGCCTGTGGGGTAGGGCTCTCTCTCATCTCCGCACAGCGATGCTGGCTGTGTGCAAGAGGGATGTTTTGGGATTGGGATCTGGACCTCGGGGCTGCCAGGAGCGCTGGATGGGCTTTCTGGGCAGAGTCCCGGGACAAGTGGGACCCTGGGCAAGGGCCTGCAGCTGGGGAAGGGGAGGTGAGCCCCGCCAGCGGTGGGGACCCAGCGGTGGGAGGGCGACTGGCCAGGCAAAGGCCGTGCCGGGGTGTGTCTGGGCGGCTGTGCCGGGGCTGCCTGTGCCGCTGGGCGCTGCCTTGTCGCAGGCTCCTACCTGGCAGGTGTCGATGCCGCCCTGCAGGTAGCCAGCACACAGGTTGTGGGGGTGGACGGCCCCTGCGTACCACCGGCTGCTGTTGCAGAGGCGGACGTTGATGAGGTGAACCTTGGCCTCCTGCAGGACATCCGTTGATCCTGCGGCTGTGAGCACAGAAAGGAATTAACACCCAGCAGCTCATTGCCAGGTCTCCTGCCCTGTCTGGGTGAGCCCTTCCCTGGGGCTTGGCTTTGCACCGGCGTTGCCCTTCTGTCTGGCCATGGGCCCTGGGCCAGGCCCATCTCTCTATGGGCACACGACCCCGCAGCCGCACTCTGGCTCTCAGCCCTGCTGTCAGGAAGCCAAGCCCACCTTCCCCGTGTGCCGAGCTCGCACTCGGGAAACGAGCACTTTTGGGAACTCACCTCTCGCCGTCGTGGACCCCCAGCCACTAACGTAGCAGGTCGTCAGCTTGGACACTCGCAGGGAGGCGTCGGGCACGCAGGCGAGCTGTACGTAGTAGCTGCACTGGACAGGCTGGTCCAACTCCAGCAGCGCAATATCGTTCTCCTCCGAGATACTACTGTAGTGTTCGTGAACCAGAAGCCGTTTAATGTTGCGCACTTGGGCCTCCGGGCCCAGATGAGTCAACTGGGTGGCCCCGATCACCACGCGCCACATGCTGATGTGCCTGGAAGGCAGATGGGGAGAGGGCTCAGAGGGAGAGGAGCCACATGCTGCAGCAGCCCAGCAGTTCCCTGCCCCATGCTTCACACGGGGGAGAGGAAAGCACACTACGGAAGCTGCGACTGCCCCTGCATGCCTTGGGCTCATGGCGTGTCGAGCTGGAGGCTGTAGGAAGCCGTGGCAGGAGCCCAGCCCTCTCCTGAGCAGCCTCTCAGCGGGGCTCTGCAGTGCCCAGGCACTGGGTGTACCGCAAGAAAAGGGGATGGGAGTGGCACGTGGTGCTGCGCACGAGGCACCCGCGAGTGCTGGGGGGATATCCCCGTTCCTGGCCCTCCTTACCTGGCCTTGATGAAGCAGTGGGCTGCTGTGAGGACCCACTGCGGGCTGATGAGGGACCCTCCGCATATGTGCCCCGTGCCTGCTGCGTAGGGATCCTGGATGCTCACGATCCAGGGCCAGGCCCCTGGCTGGGCGTCTGTGCCCCCCACGACGCGCGAGGTGCCGGAGTGAGCAGCCATGGGCCGCAGCCCGCAGGTCCTGTAACCAGAAACTCATCACCGTCCTGCTCTATGGCTCGCTGCTGTCCCGGCTGAAGGTCAGCCGTCTGCCCTCCCCACGAGGCGCTGCATGGACAGTGAGGCCACGGAGCCCCGTGGGGTGGGTGGGCGGCCGCCCCCGTTTCTGCTTTAGCCCCGCAGGTGAGTTGTGCCAGCAGCCCGGGTGCTGCGAGGAGGCGAGGCTCCCGCATGGGGCTGAGGAAGCCGTGGTGTGGCCACGGGGGACAAGCAGGCACCCTCCAGGGAACCCCATCAGGTTGCCCAAGCTCCCTCCCAGAGCCTCGGCCACTTACCCACAGCTGTCCCAGGCGCCGTGCGCAGGCCAGCACAGGGCCAGCAGGATGAGGAGCGGGAGCAAACGCATCGCTGCCAGCGGCATGTGCCAGCTGCCAGAACCGAGGGCTTGTCACCACCAGTGCAGCAGCTGACAGAGTGCCCACAGGGCTCGCGGTGCCGGTGGTGCCCTTGGCAACGGGGCTGATGTCACAGTGTCGCTGGTTTCGGGGGCTGGGCACGGTGGTCTCTAGGGACGGGGGGGGAAAACATGGGGGTTTCCAAGCAGGAGGGGAGGCAGAAGCTGGGATCGGACACCCCCGACAGACCCCGCTGAATGCTCGGCTTGCGGGACGGGGTGTGCAGGCCCTGTGGCAGGCAGCAGCGTCGGCCCCCAGCACCGCCTGCCAATGGCGAGCAGGAAAAAACCCAGTGTGGCACCACAGCCTCTTCGGGGAGTTCACTGCCCCCTGCTCTCTGCAGCCCTTTGCCACCAGGTCCTTCCCAACAAACGTACACCAGAGAACGTGACTACTACAGGCAGTACGCACTTTTGGGTGTTGCAGAGCCGATCTGGTTACAGCCGCGGCAGGCAAGCAGTGATGTGCGAGTGCAATAAACCGAGCAGACCCAAGCAGTGTCAACTTTCTGGCACAGATGCAGCACTGTCCACACTGGCCATGTCAGCCCCAGCAACCCCCTCTGGCAGGCTTCCTGTCCTTGCTGTCTGTGCGCTCTATTGCTGTTCTGGGCCAGCATTGACAAGGGCGGTTGTGGCACCTGGTACACATGGCTGACGACAGGCAACTGCAAGCCCTAAACAGAGAAGGCTGCTCCTGCTCTCAGCCCCACATGCCATTCTCCATGGCTTTGGTCAATCCTGGATCGGCCTCAGCTCGTCAGTCTGCCTTCTGCAGCTGTATGGCGGAGCCGTGCTCACATGCGGCCGTGCAGGGCAGTCACGGGAGAGAAGCAGGAGCCAGCCACCTGCGTTGCCTTTGCCGAGCAGGGCTGGGTCCCTGGAGGCCGTGGCTTGAAGAGTGGCAGCCTCAAAGCTCACGAAAGGTGTGGGAGCTCCCTGCTGGCATCCTGGCTTGTGTGGATAGACATAAGGCACACAGCTGAGTGCCCAGCCTGGTCCCTAGGATGCCAGGGCAGGCTCCGTCTGAAAGTGGAACAGCTGCTCTCAGGGCCCTTGAGGTGTAGCACGGCTTCAGAGGCACCAGGGCTGGGCCCCAAACTGGACTCAAGGCCGCTTCGGTTTCTGAAAGTTGGCCTGAAGGTGGTGCCCCAGATCTGCTCAGAGCAGGCAGAAGACGGCCTGAGAGAAGGCATCTTGTCTTCCGTGGATACTCTGCTCTTCCAGCACCAGATTTGGCAGGTGGCTAAGGGGGAATGATGTGGGAGATGGCCGCAGTTCACAGATAATTGAAGGAAGAGATGGGGTCATTTTAGGGAGAGGAATCTGGCAGGGACAGCAGTACCCAGGAAACAGCATGAGGAATGCCATGGAAGTCCAAGGTGACCTCACTAACAGCACCTGAAACACCAAATGTGTTCACAGATGGAGCAAACCTGGGAGCAAGGGGGAAAAACAACCAGGGGTGGGTCCCTTGTGTGAGAGGAGATAAGGGCGGAGAAAGGGAGGAGTTGGGGAAGATGAGGGGGATGTATAAGCACAGAAAATGGAGAGAAGGGGGGATCAAGGAGCTACTCACACGTGAGTTCCAAATCCTTTTCTGCGTGGCCCCACTCTGTACCCGGGGGGGGTGGTTCCAGAGGCCTGGCTGCTAGCGATGGCAGAAGGGAACACAGGTCAGAGGGACCCGTCAGTTGGAAACACCCCGTGTCTAGGGCCAGCTACGGGTGGCAGTGCTGCGTGCGTGTGCCATTCCCTGCTGAACTTGAAGCTGGCCTAGCTCCCGAGCAAGAGGAGAGAGAGACCCTTTCAGTCCTGTGGATGGCGTGTGCTTGCAGCCCCCCTGACTGATCAGCCCCAGCACCCCTGACAGACCTTACAAGAGGACCAGGCCTGCCAACCGCCGGCCACATTTCCACCTCCCGGAGTCATGAAGGACCTGGATGTGCTCAAGCATGCACACCCTGAGCTGCTTCCCACCTAGACGTGTCCGTTCTGCACTGGCTGCACAAGGTCCTGCCTCTGAAGCTGCCAGGACCGTCCATCCCAACCCCCTCTTGCTGCGCTCCTGGCCCCTGGCACGTGATGGTGCTGCAGCTCCCAGCTCTGTTCCCACCCAGGGCTGCACCACACATCTCCAGCTGAGCTGGCATCTCTGGGCACTGGGGCACGCCCTTTGCTTCTTCTGGACCATGGTTTGAAGGGAGCTGTTCTGGCTCTGGAGATGATGCTGTGTCACGGTCCCACCCTGACCAAGTCCGGGTTTCTGTCAAGAGGCCTCAGCTTGGACACCCAGCACCGAGCCCAGGCTGCACTGAGCTGCCCTCCAAGCAGGGCTGGTCATCTCCCCAGCCCACAGCTGGCTGCCCCAGCGCCCCGTTAGCCAGAGGGGTCACTGGGACAGAGCTGCAGGGTAGCTCTAGGGCTGAGCTGGGTTAGCTGGGGGTGGGGGGGGTCTGGTGGGCTTGGGACAGGGTTCCAGTGTGGAGCAACTGAAGGGGATGGAGCGGCAAGAGGCTGGGAGCAGTGGCAGCAGGAGGCTGAGGAGTGCCGTCCATGGGAGTGTGTGTGTTGGTCTGCAGTCAGGGAGTGTGTGTGTGTGTGTGTGTGTGTGTGTGTGTGTGTGTTGGTGTGCAGTCAGGGTGTGCGTGTGTGTTTGTTGTCCCAAAACTGGGTTCTTTCACCTGGTGCGCAATCACCCCATCAACATGCTGATTGTTGCTTCCAGACAATTTTCGTTAGTATCGGCTCATGGGGCAGGGGCTGCATTAACCCCCCACCTCCCACTGCACAAATGACCGCTGGCAGAGGCGCTGTGAAACAAACACTGAAACTTTAATGAATTAAGAAAGAGTTAGAGATACGGGAGAGGGCTGGGGCTGGAGCGGGCGGGTGCAGGCTGCGTGTGGCGCGGATCCGGCTCCACGCCTTCTCTGTCCGCCTGTCAGAAGCGGTCGGGGGGGGCGGGCGGCACTCTGTCCCGTGGCGTCCCTCAGGGTTCTGGCTCGCTTGGTGGGCACGTTGTTGCCATCGGGTGCTCTCCGCTTGCTGCTGCCCACCTGCTGCCTGCTGCTGCCCGTCACCACGCCGTCCCTGTCTGACTTTGCCTCCCGTGGGGTTTTTGAGTGTTTTCCCACCCGTCGCACCACCATCTTCCTCCTCTTGGGTGGGATGTTGTCCCGCAGGGAGGTCTCTTGTGCCTTGGCACTCCTGGCCGGCGCGGGGCGCTTGGCCCACTTGCCGCCCAGCCGGCCCGATCCGGGCACCCCCCGGCAGTTGACACCCAAGGGCAGCGGCAGGCGGGTCAGAACCACCCAGGGCTGCCTCCACAGCACCTTCTCCGTCAGCCGGGCTGTGCGGGGCAGGTGACGCTGGGAGGGACGCGAGGAGCTGGGCAGAGGGCTCTCCTCAGGACCCTTCAGCGGATTCTCCAGGGGCAGGCGGGTAAGAACCACCCAGGGCTGCTTCCACAGCGCCTCCTCCATCAGCTGGGCCGTGCGGGGTGGGTGACGCCGGGAGGGATGCGAGGGGCTGGGCAGGGGACTCAGCTGTGGGATCCCCTGTGCGCTCAGCAGGGGACTGTCTGGAAGAGCCTTTAGGGGACCCTTCCAGGGACTCTCCACAGGACTGTCCTCTGAGCTCTCCTCTGAGCTCTCCTCTGAGCTCTCCAGAGGAGTCTCCGCAGAGCTCTCCTCGGATGTCTCTGAGGGACTCAGTGGCAGCCAGGTGGGCAGTTCTGCCTCCATCCTGCCCTGCTGCCCTGTGGGGTCCTGCGAGGGGGAGGCCGGCACCCCCCAGAAGGGGTCGGTGTCCCCCAGCATTGCCGCTGCCAGGCGGTCCTTGGGCCAGTCGCCCTGCGCCCCGTACCCCAAGAAGTCGGGGGCTTCATTGGAGGGGGTGGTGCTGGCGAGGCTGTCGCAGACATCAGGGAAGATGAATTCACCTTCCATCAGCATCACCGCTGCCGCTTCCTCGATATTGCAGCTGCCCTCTGCCCTGTACTCCGAGAGGTGGGGGAGCTCGTTAAGGGAAGTGGTCAGGTTGTAGACATCAGGAACATTGGGGATGGTGTCCTCGCCATCCCCCAGCCCTGCTGCCACGGCTCGCTCCTTGGGGCAGCCACCCCCCGCCACGTACCTGCAGAGGTCAGGGAGCTCCTCGAGGACCTCAGCAGGCAAGATGGGGACATTGGTGGTCGAGATGGTGTCCCCACTGTCCCCTAAACACGCCACCACCGCTTGGTCCTGGGGGCAGTCACCGTCCACCACGTACACAGAGTGGTCGGGGAGCTCATCAAGGCACGCGGTGTTGGTGAGGCTGTTGGGGAAATCAGGGACGTCAGGGACAGTGTCCTCACTGTTCCCCACCACCACCACCACCCGCTTCCACTTACCTGGAGAGGTCGGGGAGCTCACTGAGGAGGGCCTTCAAGTCTGGGACATTGGGGACAGTGTCCTCGCTGTCCCCCAGCCTTGCCACCGCCGCCTGCTCCTTGGGGCTGCTGCCCTCCAACACGTAGGCAGAGAGGTAGGGGATCTGCTGGAAGAAGGCCGTCACGTTGGGGCTGTCGGGGACATCGGGGACGGTGTCCTTGCTGTCTGCGGTGTTGAGCCAGGCGAGGAAATGGCTGGCAGTGGTGTCCTCTGCCTGGTCAGGAGAGGCCTCCGCGAAGGCATCTGGCCCCTGCTCGAGCAGGTCCGTGGGCTTCAGCTGCACCAGCTGCCCTGGGGCCCCCATGGGCCCTGGCCCCCCCTGCCAGACGCTGGCCTGGGGCAGCTGGTAGGTGATGGGGGGCAGCTGGGCAGGCTCAGAGGCCGCCGGCAGCTCCAGGACGGAGCGCAGCATGTCTGCAGTGACCATGGGCAGTGCGGCTGCAGCACTGACGCTCTGACACCCTGTCGTCGGGTGGTTTGTATCTGCCCCATTATGACATCAGCCCTAACGACACCCCGTAACCTGGGGCCGGCTGTGAGCCGCTCCGCAGGCAATGGGCTCCTGGACACTCCGGCCCCTCGCTCCATGGCTGCCCTCAGCCTTTGCTTACCCACAGCCCAGATGTCACTGGGCCCTGTACCTACACCCTGTTGATGGCTGCTCTGAGCAAAAACAGCCTTGTGACTCCCCTGCAACTTTTCAGTGTTATCTGGCCTGGTGTAAAGCTCCCCAGATGTAGGCACCAACTTCCCTGGTACCAGCTCACGCAGGAGGAAGCTGAGGCACAGGCTGGCTAACGCCAGTGATGAAGCCACAACTACTCTGTCCCTGCCGTATCTGCTGCCAGTTTGGAGGGGTGGAAGGTGTCGCCCGGGGCCGAGGAGAGGAGAGCGGGGGGACAGGGAGCCCCGTGCTGACTCCTCACTGGCTTCACTCCTGGCCAGCTGCTTTTCCTCTGTGCCGGGACGGAGAGCACAGCGGGGGCTGGAGGGCGTTGGTCCCCCAGGAGCTGCACGGGATCCCGGGGTGTTGCTGAATGATGACCAGCGCCTGCTGCGGGTTGGCAGTGGGAGCCGCTGCGCTGATTCCCCGCGGCGAGCCTGTGCTGGGGTCGGTGTGACACACGCGGGTCGTGTTTGGGAAGAGCTGGCGCTGGGGACACAGGAGAGCTGCCTTTGGGAGAGCCTTTTTCTGTTTCTGGGCTGCAACACTGGTGTTTTATTGTCTCTGCAGATGTCCTCGATAACAGTTGTGTTATCACTGAGGATGGAGAAGGCGGCAGGTGCTGGTTTGTGAGGCACCGCTGCTTGGCGCTGTGTTGTTCGTCCCTGTCACCCGTCATCAGGAGGTTGTACCGGCTCCTGTGAACCAGTACAAATTACACGTTTGTTTTGTTGTTTGGGCTACTGGCTTGATGGTCTCTCCAACCTGCTGTCGTCATGGAAAAGAAAAAATACGTTACTACAGTGTATTAAAACCCAGAAAAAAACCCTTCTCATCTTTTGATAATACTTTTTTCCTGGTTCTCTTTGGGGGGCTTGTGTTTTGCATAATGGCACTGATTTATTTAGATATATATTTATATATTAATGTATTTATACATTCACGTATTCACATGTTATTGTTCCAGATTATGTCCTTTAACAAACATCGGCAATTTTCTCACTGGGAATTCTCCAGATAAATTTTCCCAGTGAACCCTCCAGCCATTCGTATACAGACCCGTGTTCAAGCTTTAATAAGTTTCTATTTATTCTGCTTAAAAACAAACATCTCCAGGCAGAAGAGACTGACGGGCACATGAAAGACCACTTTGATCTCCTTCCCCAGCCAGCACAGCTCTATGAACTGGAGCGTGCTGAACACATGTTGTGGGAAGCCTGGGAAAGGTACTTTCCAAAATGCTGCTGTCTGTGAGAACACTCCTTGTGAATGACTTGGTGAGAGGAGGATGGTGATAAATATCATCAGTCTCTGTCGCTGGTGCTGGGAGCAATCGATAGCTGCGCTCGGTGGAAGCTGGTTGCCGATGTGGCTACAAGCCGTGGTAGGTGGGGCACTCACAAGGCAAACCAAGCAGAACACGTCTGCCTGTTAAGCTGGTATGAAATGCGTATCCTGTCAGTCTTGTGAAGTCACACAGATCTGTCTGCTCTTTGGAAAGCGAGTCACTGATCAGAGACAGGGGCCAGGACCTGCAGGGGTCCAGATCCAGTACTGGAGCAAGTGGAAACCACAAACCATTCAGAAATTTTAAGAGCATGTTGTGATCATCACTATGCACACACTGACTTATACTGACTTTTTTTTTTGGTACTTGGAAATAAAATACAATCTTTTAAAAGGAAAAAAAAGTCTCTTACTGAAAGCTGTTAACTTTTCCATCTTGAAAATATTCTCCTCCTTTTTTTCTTCTTAGTCACAATTTCTCCTTCCTCGGGCTTGTCTTAGCCACTCTCTCCCTCCCACTTTCTTTCTCTCTTGGTGACTGACAGGTTTCAGGAATGAGCTTCCGAGGAGTCTGAAAGAAAAAAATCTCTTCCAGATTGGCTATTTTTCGATTAACTCCTAGAAATATATCTTGCAGGCAGTTCAGAAGACTGGCCATAAAATACACACTCCTTCCCCTCTGGGTTCCCCTTTCAGCTGCAGTTCCAGGCAGTGATAATCAGCAGCTGTCAGTGAACCTCAGTCAGCATCACGTTCGTGAGGGTCCATGCTCGGGACTGATTTCTGCAGCACAAGTTCACCCCTGCCAAAAGCAGATGTTCTTAACAAACACACCCCTTTCTTCCATTCTGCCATCACTTATTTTTTGTGTGTGTGTTGTTTTTTGGTGGATTTTTTTTTTTCCTTAAGAGCATGTCAGTTTCCTTCTTGCTTCAAACCCTCTCTTAAAGTGACCTGAGTAACCCACCCTCTGCTTTCACAGCCAGTGGTGGGATTCCAGCGTCTTTTCTCTCGGCATCATCCCCACAGCAGCTCTGTTTGTCTCCCGCAACATGTTCCTTTCGAAGAGCTCAACTCAGTCTGCAGCAACAGCCTTAAAATATACCTCCTTATCTTCCCTTATCCATTCCCCACCCCTTCCTTCCCTCCATCCGATCAGCAGAATAACTCCAATATTAAAGATAAGCCTGTTTCTTTTAACTCATCATTTCTGTCCAAGTTAGATAAAGATTATAGGCTTTCTATTCCTATTTCTAAGCTTTACCTTTAAACTACTATTTCAGCACCTTTTTACATGTTCTGGGGATCCAGTTTCTCTTATGTTTCCTGTTCTTCTCTCCTAAAGTCCAGTATAAGATCAAACATTCAAAGGTACCAAATAGCTCCCAATTCTTCCAGATTTACGTCACAGTAATAGAGATCTGGACTCAAAGCCCCAGGGTGATGTTTGTGCCACTGATGATGTTGTTCTACACATAGTGTCCCTGATAAAGAACACATCTCTGATTTACACAATGGCCTCTCACCTCAGAGTTAGCTTTTTCTTCCGCAGACCCGTAAAACGCACATCAGGATAAAATAAGGGTTAAGGCTGACATCAAAGCGAGCTGCACCGCAGCAGCTTCAGACCCGGCAGTTTCTGATTGTTCCACTTTTGCAGGAGATCAGTGGCCGAGCGAGAGGCAGGACCCTCTGACGTCACTGCAGCCCAGGCAGGGGCTCAGGAGTCGCGGAGCAGCACACACCAGAGGCAACTCAAGACACAGCCACAGTTTTTGGTGTATTTTGAAACTAAACTCAACAGAGCAGAAAACACTCAGCTTGATACACCTCAGACCAAATACTTCTTCATCGTTCTTCATGTATACCCTGTGCAGAACTGATCCCAGCACAGCACTTCACCTTTAGAAGAACTTGCCTAATGATCACAGCAAGGAACAAGGAGCTGAGATCCCTGCCTTGTGGTCCTAGCTCTGCTTGAAATTATTCCACAAACACACACAAAAAATAAAAAAGATAACCAAAAGTTTGGAGAGCCTGCTGGCAGGGCACTCCACTGCCTGCCAGAGCGTGGTGTCACTTACGCCAGCTAGCACTCTGTTCTGTTTTACACGCCCTGGTTTATTTATTTGCTTAGTAAGAAGAATCTGTTTGTGCTTCAACACTTAAACTTGCTGCTTTGAGCAAAACTACCAGCTGGCCACTCTCCTGGGGGAACGAGACCACCACCTTCTGTGGGTGAGAGGGGCCAGTCTGTGTTTGCAGCTCACACCTGGGGTGTTGATCAGGACGGAGAGCTGGATGCTTCACCCCGCAGGAGCTTCCCTTTATGGTGGATCTTGAGCACAGGGACAGAACCCTTTTGGGTGAGTCCTCGACACAGGTGCTCAAAACTAACCATTAGTAATGAACAAACTGAACTGAAACATGGGCTGTTCTACTGTCACCAGCTTCACACTCCCAGCACTGTACAAAAGCTACAGTTTAAGCACCTGCTCTTTATCTGACATAAGCACATACCTTTATCTGATCCATCCCAACAGCCATTAGAGTATGTGAATGCTCTATAATTTCATTAGTCTGGGTTCCTTCACAGATGTTTAATTTGAAGTATTTGTGCTGTATCCTGATGATCTCAGAGTAAATCGTGCAGCATTGCACTGACTTTTTGGTGACGACCATCCAACAGGCCGGTAAAAAAAAAAAAAAAAAAAAAAAATCAGAAGGTAACAGGCTGTGGTTGCTGCTTTTTAAAGTTTTTCTATAGGCAGGATTTCAGGCACGTAACTTCTACCCATTTTAATGGCCTTACATAACAAAAACCCTTTTCACATTTTTCTGCTAATACTTAAAGCACTGTAATGTATTTGTGTCCCTGTTTGTCGATGCAGCAAATACCCCCTAACATATGTTTGGGGGTCTGAAGGACAAGAGGAAACAATTTCTCTTGTGGTGCTTTTTGTGGCTGCTGCCTCCAGCCGTCCTTCAAGCCTCTCTCTGCAGAGATGTCTCAGCTATTCACAGCGGAGCTGCTGAGTGGCCAGTTTGCAATCCAGTGTGCAGAAGAAACCCTCACTTGGTCCAGGTCTACCTCAACGTAAACTCCAGACTGTGAGTAGCTGCCACCTGGAGAGATGACACCACCCTAGTAGGGACCTCTGCCTGAGAAATCACTATTGATCAGAGATTAAGTCATCCCTGCTTAGCAGCCACAGTCCTCTGGGTCTCAGTTGTTATTTAAAGTTAACTTACTTGCTTATTAACATTGATTACAATGATCTTAAAGAAGGACAGGATGACCTTCAGCAGCAGAATCCACAATTCTTGCAGCTTTCACACTCTGCAGGAAACACTAGAAATTGTTCAGCCTGTTACCCGACAGCGGGTTGGTGCCCGGTGTGCAATAACCCCCCTGAACACGCTCAGCAGAGGTGCTGTGTTTAGTCAGGCCTGGGTGCTGGGTGGACTTTTTTACAAATCAAACACCCCAACAGCAGGTTTTTGTGTTTCTTTTATACACAAAAGGCAGAGGTTAGTGCTTTTCCTAACATGCCTATTAGATACTGATTGGTTAGTGATTAACATAAATTAGAATACAGCTTATATAATGCTGCTACTCCTACGCATGCTCAGGGGAAGGGTCTTAACCTGGGCAGGGGGCGTGGTTTTAGTATTATAATGAAGGCAGTTCACTTTCAGGACACTCAAAAGTTAGTTTCATTGCCAAGTTAATTAATCCATTAGCCATTTTGCCAGGTTGTCAAATAACTGATCCTCAGCACAATCCCAGACACTCTCTTTATGGTCCAGGGTGTTCTATGGATTTTCTAGGGTTTGGAGATCAAAGTCTATCCTTGATGAATTTTTTATGGCTAATCAGAGTCATCTTGACCATGATTCAAAGTCTCACTTGACCAAGCCCCAAAGCCTCGCATCTGTCCCCACATGTGTGGTAACTCTGGCTGCTGGCACAATTATTAACCACGACAGCTAACCCAGCCTCACTCATGTATATGGATATTTGTGTTATGTAATCAATGAATATGTATATCCACACTCCAGAAGTTTCTGGTAAAATGTGCTGTTGGGGTGCAAGCTTTGTGGAGAAATCCCCTTGCACCCCAGTGCCGGAGTAAACATACCTGCTGTATAACTCTCTCTGAGTTGTAGAGTCTGTTTCCGCGAATCAGATCAAACAGAAATTCTGGGGTAAAACTGGGGGATTTGTGGTCAAACATCGATCTGGGGACCAAGGGCCATTCTGGGGTGAAAAGGGGGGGTTTGGGATCAGGGGGACTCACCCCACAGCACCCAGGTGAGGGTGGCCCTGGTGATGGTGGAGGTGCCGTCCCCCACCCCCACGGCGTCCCAGCACTGGTACTGGAGTTAGTCGGGGCTGACACTCTTGGGGTACCCCTGGAGCAGCAGCACCCGTGGTGGTGGTGGGGGTACCCCTGGGACTCCCAGGAATCCCAAATCCCCCCTGCAACCCACCCAAACTGCATTTTCCACCCCCAGGTCCCTGGAAAACACCCTCAGCCCCCCCCCCCCACACCCCCCCACCTCCTTAGTGCCCCTCAGATCCTATTGGCCCCCCAGTTCTCCATTTTACCACCAAAGACCCCAAATATCTTCCCGGGACCCTACCAGCCCACCCCCAGAACTCCCCTAAGCCCCATTAGCGCCCCCAGGAGATCTCCAGGACCCCAAGATCCCCCACAAGATCCCCCCCAGGACTCCAGTAGCCCCCACTGGACCCTTCTTGCACCCCATTACTGTCCCACAGGACCCCCCCAATATCTCCCCCAGAAACCGCCCCCAGGAGCCCATTAGACACCCCCCCCCCGGACACTAATAACCTCCTCAACTCCCCCAGGACCCCAATAACACCCCCCAAGCACCAAGAACCTCCCCCAGACCCAAATACCCCCCTCAAGACACCCCCAGAACCCCAATATCTCCCCCAGAACCCCCTCCAGGATGTCCCCAATCCCCCACCTCGGACACCAATATCTCCCTCAAGACCCCCCCCGAAGGACCCCAATAACCCCCCCAAACCCCTCCAGGACCCCCAATCACCCACGACGCCATTACACTCCCTCTAGGACCCAAATAATCCCACCCCCAGCACCCCAATGACCCCCACAACTCCCACAGAACCCCAATAACACCCCCCCCAAGAATCCCCCCAGGTCCCCAATCCCCCCTCACGGCACAGGCAGGAGTGTGGGCAGGTGCTGGGGGGGGACAACGTGCTGGAGCCCCCCCGGGGATCCCCCTGGCCCCCACAGGGCCTACTTCCTGCCGACAGTCTGCCAGGGCTCTATGGTCTGCAGTGGGGCGGCCTAGGCAGGAGGTCCTCCAGCTCTCTGGGGTCTGCACTGAGGGATGTTCCAGGCAGAGGTTTGGTTCACCCAGCAAGTGGGAATTCCTCCTTTTAAACACTCGCTTTGTTCTGGATGGCTGAAGGAATTTTTCTCCTGCAAAGGTGGCACCAGAACCAGCCCCAGCCCCAGCCCCAGCACTAGTGGTGGTGTCCCCGGCCTAGCAGTGGGTGAGTGCAGGGGCTGGGGCCGATTTCCCTGGAGGGGGTGGTGGGATCGCCGGGGAAGGGAAAGCTTTGGTCTAAACACCCAAACTTTTTCATGGTTCTGATTTTTTTTTCCAAATAAGGTTTGTTGTCACAGTTGGGGCTGTTCAGACGTTCTGATGTGTGACTGTGCTTGTCCTTTTACCTTGAACTTGGTGGGTTTTGTTGTCTGTAAGGGTCTGTTGTGTCTGCGGGGTTTATCTGCCAGGTTACCCCAGGGAAAGTGAATTTTAGCCCTTTATTTTTACTACAAGTGTGAAAGCAGTGACGCATTTAATATTTTCTGCTCTGTGTGGTGATTTGGGTTGGGTGGTTCAATCTGATGAAACCCCTCAGAGTGGTGCTTCAGAGGGTGCCAGTCACCAGAGCCAAGAGGTGCTGATCACAAACCGGCATTAAGCCTGAGGGCGAGAGCTGGCCCAGGCGGGCTCTTGCCTTCTGGCTGTGGGACAGTTTTTCCCAGCTCGGAGGTGCTGGGAGACATGTGGGGGGGGTGAGCAGGGGGGTGTGCTGGAGCCCAGCCCCTTTGCAGAGCCCTGCTGCTCCTCTGGCTTTCTGGACAAAGTTCAGTTTCTGTGCTGAGCTTCTAATTTGCACCTTTCCCAAAAGACAAATCCTGTTTGTTTCAAGTTGGAACGACCTGCTCTGCTTTCAGAAAAGTATCTCTTGACATCTCCAGGCAGAGCAGAATGAAGAAGTAATTGAAAAGTAATTAAAGGACAAGTTTCTGTGTGCTGGGATCCTGGGAGTGCTTCTGGTTGGGAAATCCGGCAGCACCACTTGCTCTGAGGCTGCAAACAGCCGGCAGAGCTCCTGCCGTGGGTGGCACTGCTTCAGCCTCCCCCGTCAGCTGCTCCTTCACCTCCACCTCTCTGCTCTGCACCAGCTCTGCAGAAAATAGTCGCTTTTCACTGCCTGTGGCTGTGGATTGCTGTAAACGTGATGTAACCGGTTGCCACTGTGTTTCTTTTCAAGCTTGTCCCGCCCGATGTGCTGTCAGTCTGCAGATGGTCACCTCGTTCCTAGGTGAGTGTTGGGGCTTCTCCTGGGGTCTCCTGTGCATCTTCTTAAATGTTGACAAAATGCCTGTGTGGAAATAGAATTAATCATCAGAATAATTGATAAGGAAGAATTAATCAATATTTAAACAAAATAAGTCTCCTGTCCAGAACACTTGTGTAGTTCATCTTGCCTGTTTTTCCTTCCTGTCACCTTCAAGCTCCTGTTCAGTTCTGCTGTGCCCTGCATCTCTGCTCGTTCTCATCCCCATTTCATGTAGCCAGGCAGACCGACTTCCTCCTCCTCCTTTTCCCTGGTTTTGTCCCTGTGAAATCTGTTTTCTGTAACTGCCTGGTCTTTGTGGAAACACATTTAGAAACTGCTCTCGCAGGTTCCCCCCTTTCAGGAGGTGCCTGTGGCTGCAGGGATGCCGTGTGAAGCAGGTGGGACAGGGCTGGCGTCTGCTCCGGGTCGGGGTTTGCACCCCTCGGGTGCTGCGGAGAGGCAGGGTGCTGTGGGCTCGCGGCGGTCGCTCGGGTTGGGAGCAGAACGTGGTCTTTGGGGAAAACGTGAGTTTTCCTGAAGTGACTCCCTGTCCCAAAGGCTGGCTGGCGGCCTGCAGCCGGCGTGTGCCCTGTGCCGGGGAGCTGGCCGGGGGGCTGTCAGGGGAGCGGAGAGGTCTGACAGCACCTTCCTGGGGCGCTGGCTGGGACAGGCTGGGGAGGGCTTGAGCTTTGTGTGTGGTGGGCAGGGGAGGCCATGAAGCAGGTGGAGCTGGCTCGTCTGATCGACCTTTTGAGGCAATTCCTGTTGGGGATTGAGGTTTTAAGACAGTTAACTGAAATCTTGTTTTATAAGTTATTGCTGATCGATATGAAAAATGCAACACCTCAGAATGGCAGTACTCAGAGGGGGGCTGCATCTGGATCCAGGGGATGCTCCTCTGTCCTTAGAACTTAAGGAAGGAAGCTTGCAGGTGTCAGTAGTGTTGCTGCTGAGGGGATTGGGTTTTCCAGAGCTGGGGAGCAGATTCTTACCCTGTCTATCCTGCGTCTGCACTGTGAAAGCTTGTGCACAGTAATGCCTTGCTGTCTGTGCCTTCTGTTTCAGAGCTCTGCTGTCAGTTCTTGAATACCCTGCTCTGGTTACTGTTGTCATGGTCCTGTTTTCCTTCATCCTTCACTGACCTTGCTGAGCAGCAGGCATCTGAAGGTGGTGATGAAAATGTGATGGATCAGGAGAGGCAGCAGCACCACTGGCAGTGAGAGAGTTTGTCAGGTGTTCAGTGTCACAGGAGAAGCAGCTGAGAGGTTTCAGAATGGTGATCTGTTTGAAGAGGGGTCACACAGGGTCACCAGGACACCATGAAGTTTAATTTTGTGTTATAAAGGGATTTTCCACTCTAAACCTCAGGCAAGTAGCAGGTATTTCTTGGCATATTAAAAGCAGTTAGAATTTCCTCTGCTACTTCTGTCATTCCCAGGTGTTGAACTGGCAGCTGACAACCCCAGAGGTCTCACTTCTGTCTCACCATCTGCCACCTCACACCAGCTGTTCCTGTGTGGTTCGGCTGTGTGCATTGCTGAAGTGCCTGCACACATTCCTCTCTATCCCATTGTTTCCTACGGGAAAAATGGAATTGGGAACAGTCGCACTTGGGGGATTCCATCCTGGGCAGGCAATGGGATGTGCCTGAAACTGTAGTTTGAGTGTATGGGGAATTGCTGCAAAACCAGAGTGTAGGGTCGGGGAGTCAGAATGTTTCAGCAGCAATGAAGAGAGAAGTATGCAAAGGTTTCAGCTGCCAGCCTGCACACACTGGGTGTGCATGTACTCGAATGCACGGCTGCATTGCCCCAGGCTGCAGAGGTTATTGTGTAGAAAAGCCCTTGGTTAGTGGAATAACTCTCTGTTGGAATAAATCTGCATCTTGGCATCGGAATGGGATATTTACCCTGTGACACAGAGGTACCTCTCGGGCAAAGCCAAATACTAAGAGATTTTTTTTATGAATGTTCATTCTCATTCTGATTTCATGCAGCCTGGACTGTTTTGTTGAATCCTGACTGTTCTCCCCAGCTGTCCATCACCCACTCTCATGTTTTGATGGCTCGTGTCACAGACAGCCTGGTAAAAAGATCTTGGTTATTTCCTCTTTCCTTTTTTTCCCCTTTGAGAAGTCTCATGAACTTTTTGCAGCTGTCCTGACTCTCCTCCCCTGTCCTCACTGCAGCAGTGTGGCAGTTAGAGCTGCCCCCCCCGGGAGGAGGTGTGCTCTGCTGGCTGTTAAAGAGTTGGCAGCGCTGTGCTCTGTGCTCATCTCCAAAGCTTCTCTGTTCCCCTGGGCAGTGGATTTTAGTGTTCTGCCATTCCGAGTACAGTAACATCTGTACAGATACAAAACCTCTAGTTCATGGATTGGGTTCATGAAGCCCTGATTCTTTTAATCTCCTTCGGAAGCTCTATTGCCCCACATTTTCTCTCTCCCCTCTTCTCTGTCAAACTGTTTCACAGCTGGCCTTCTTCCCCAGGCCTTGCCTCGTCCCCTGGTCAGACTCGAGCTGTTCAGTTCCTGCAGGCCCAGCGGCTGTTGGAGAATCTGAGCTGGTCAGAGACAGCAGGGCCTGATCTCTAAAGGAAGCAGATTTTGTGGTCTGACTCTGATCTTGCTGAAGCTGCTTTTGTTACCCTTTCAGAAACCAACGGAGGGCTGAATCAGAGCTGGCCGTTTGCTGAAGGTACCAAAGAACACGGGGTTTGGAGGCCAATGCCTAATCCCATGGACAACCTTAATACAGTTTCTTTGGTAACTTGTCGGAGGTATTTTATTGTGGGTTTTGTGTAAGGTGCTATAAAGCAATCCCATGCAGCTGGAAGCCAGAGGCAAGACTATTTATTTCAGAGCTTTGAAGATCTCTGCTCCCGGGACAGCTGTCTCGCTGCTGCAGTGGTTGGGTTTTATTTTGCTTTGGAAAAACTGAACAAACATTTTTGTTCCATTTCCTTTTCCCTGAGGTGGGAGAATTCCTGGAAGTCTCCAAATCGAGTTAAGGGGTGTCTTCATCTTTTTTGCCTGGGCTGGGCTGAGTGCAGCTCCCAGAAGGCCGGGGTTTGGAAGGCTGGGAGCGCTGACCCGACCAGTCCGAGAGGATCCTGACAGCAGGGCTGGGCTGCAGATGTGGCTGCAGGTACTGCGGGGAGATGCTGGGTGTCTGGGTGGGCTGACCTGGCTGGTTTGGTTGTTTTGAGGGTGCTGTAGTCTCTGCACCAGCTGCTAATAAGGTGTTTTCTGTCAGCAGGGCTGGTGGCCCATCGGTCTGTGTTCTCAGAGATGAGCCCACAGGAGTCCCTCGCTGGGGCTTGGCTGCAGAGAGCTCTGTGGTATCTCGACAGTGTTTGACATTTCCCAGACAATGCTTAAACCTGCCAGTTGACGCTGTTTAACACTCTCCTCTGTAAGAGCCTTCCAGCGGGGATGCCTATCAACTCTGGCCTTCCCTTCAAAGAACTGTTACCAAAAGCTGCTGTATCTTTGTCACTTGCCAGATACCACCTTGTTGCTGTGGGCTTTTATGTGTTGCCTTTAATTAGGATGTGTGCTCGTCTGTCCAGGAGCTGGTGGGCAGCTCTCTGGTGACCAAATCCCAGAGAAAAGAAGGGACTTTACTGTATTACCTCTTGTACTTGAAGGAACAATCCTTTAGCCCAGGTGTCTTTGGACGTGTCTTTTGGGAGGGGGATACCAGGTCTCCAAATCCATCAGTTTGCCAGTTTATTCTTTGTCCTGTTTGTGTTTTGCTTCTGGCCCTTAATCTGCAGCGGCAGATTGGGGCTGCGTGATGCACAGAGGTTCAGGGCAGGGTCACCTGTTCCTCCAGGACAGGATCTGCTGATTCAGCTCAGTATTTTAAGCAAGATGGAGCCAAATAAATTTTCCTCTAGCAAGAGCTGGTAGCCAGGATGGATGAGGAGTTCATTCACAGTTAGTTAAACACTGAAGGAAATTAGATTTGTAGATTTAAAATTGCTTTCTTGACCAGTGTTTAGCATCTTCGGGTCTCAAGGGTTAAAATACCCCTGGCACCTTGGATCAATCTATGGGGATTTAAAAGTGCTCTAGATTAAGCAGGGAAATGAGTTAAACAGCACTTAGCTGATTCCCTGGGTGTGAATAATCCAGCCAACCCTGTGCTGAAGACATCTGGGGCTTGTCTGCTGTTCGCAGTGGAGGTTTCGGACCCTTTCTCAAAGATGTCACCGGTCTGTAAGTTACGGCTTTACTGACCAGAAGGTAGGAGGCACTTTGGGAGTGGCCCCTTGTGATGGAGACTGGAGACCTCTGCTCTTCTGTCCTGGACATCAGGCAGTGGCTTTCACACTGGTCCCATCTCTCAGCTCAGCTCTGCTTTCTGTCCTGAGGATACAGCTTTGATTTGCCAGGGCTGAGTGAACTGGGACATCCCCTACTGCAGATCTGCACGAGACATACCCCTCTAGCAAGGTACAGGACAGCCTTACAAATACAGAAAGCTAAACCTCCCACTAATTACTCAATGGGAATGCAGCAGGCAGAGCTTTTTGTCTAGATTGCATCCGTGCTGCTGTTAGCTTCAGGAACCCAGTGCTTCCAGCCCTGCATCTTCCTCCCCGTTCTCCCCCATGCCCTGGGCAGATCTCTGTTTCAGGGTTGGCCCTGCTGTTCCATGAGCTGTGCCCTCTAGGTGTGGTTATCCAGTGTTAGGACAGACTTTGGGTGCTGCGCTGTGTTGTTGCAGTGGTTGTGTCAGTCAGATGTGGACAAGTCCCAAGTGCAGATGTGTGGTGACAAGTGCCCGTTATTTGGCCCTGACTGCAGGAAGAACTGAACCCCTTCAGCCTTCTCAGTCTGGGTGGAGATGAGTGATGGAAAGCAGTTGCATACTTTCAAGGGATCAGTGAAAGGAGGATGCTTTGCTCGCTCCCTCAACTAAAATGCTCTGCTGGCAAGCAGCAGCTCTGGGTTTGCCTTGATTTTTGCAGTGACTGCTTGTTGTGTTTAATCTGCTGCGCTGTTATAAGCAGTCTCCCTGCGAGCGAGAAACTTGTGAGTGGCTGAGCTGAGATTTCCAGGTTCCTGATCAGAGGAAAGGCTGTCCCAGCCACATTGGAGTTGGGTTCCTGGTTGCATCCCGATAGAAAAGATTATTCATCCAGTGGGAAAAAAAACCCCAAACCAGAACTGCTGTTTTATCGAGTGTTTGACATACCTTAGCTGAGCAGATCTTGGCACTCAGTACGAGTTACAGCTCTGCTTTTCTGAGCCCATGAGCTGGGCTCACTTACAGCTGGCCTGACTCTCAGGAATGCTGCCTGCTTTCTGACTTTTCCTGCCCCGTGGGCCTTGGGGGCTTCAGGAACCCTTTTCCTCCTTTCCTTCCCATCAGCCCATTTACCACATGCTCTACTATCAGGTTGTTTGGGACTCTGGCCTCTCTTCAGTATTTTCTGGCTGAACCACTTTGGTTTGTCCAAGCAACTGTCTGTCTGGATGTCCATCTCTGACTTGCTCTGTCTGTACTCAGCTGACAGACCAGGAAGTGGAACAGGCATCGGTGCTTCCCAGTTAACCCCCTCCTACCACTGCAGGGAGCTCCGGGTGGTGTTGGGGGACCAGACCTTACCATTCCTATAACGTAGGTGACCCTGACTGAGACTGGGACGTGCCCTGTCTGTGTCACTGCTCCAACCATCACCTTTAGTTTTTCCAGGAAAGAGAAGCACAAAGAGATGTAGCACAAAAAAATGAATCTCTTCCTCCCAACTTTGTGACGAGAGCCAGTTCAGCCAGAATCACTGACATGCTGCCCTCTCCTCTTCTGGCTGGCACAGGTCTGGCAGCCTGTGTCTCCAAGGGCTTCTTACTGAAAAGGCCCCGGGGCAGCCGTTAGCACTTCAGAGTACCTTATCTGCTTGGAGCAGACACAAGTCTGCACCCATTTGCTGCAATCACCCGTATTTAAGGGCAAGTGTTACCTGTTCACCTTGTAGTAGCAGCAGGGCTGAATGAAGTACCCTTTCAAAAATTACTGTAGCTGTGGGGCTTCAGGGTGTGCTAGCCATGCTCGCTGCCCGTGGGCAGTGTTGCCACAGGGATGACCCTCGTACCGCCATCACCTGCCTCCCCACCCCAAGGAGCACAGAGCTGCCAGTCTGGATGGTGGTGAAGCTTTGTTGAACCCGTGTGCTGGATGCAACCAGCTTTTTCAGAGCAAGGTGCAAAGGCTTGTGGTGGGAGGATGTTGGATAACCCAGCCCATACTGTGTCTCCTGCTGCTAGTTAAAGAGCTAGCAGTTCCTTAAAACAGTGGCACTGAACTGTTCTTTTACCAGCAGAGCCCTGGTGGTTCTTCCACCTTAAGGCTCAGCTTGTTTGACATGTTGTAACCGGGGACTTCTTGGTGCTGGTGGACTGCAAGAGACCAGGAAGAAGAGGTAGGTATCTTGCTAGATGTGCAGGGCCAAAGGTAAAGGCTGCTAAAAAAGGCTGTTTTTATTCCGATGGGGTTGTTGGTCTGTTGCACATCTTCTGGCACTCGTGTGCAGAAGGCAGATGACCTCAGTGCCTTTCTGCTGTACGCTGCCTTTCGTCTGCGGTGTGAAGCAGCTGGCATTTTGGTCTCAGACAATAGTTCAGCAGATGGCTGCTTACAAACAAAAACCACCCAAACCAGGAGACTTTCTCTTCTTTTTCAGGAGCCAAATACTTTGAAGGCACGTGCTGAGGTTAACGTCCAGAACAAAGGCTGCAGGGTCACAACACACAGTATATCTTGGGGCCTGTGCTGTAGCTGAGGACAAACATCTGGTGACTTTAAGGGCAGGTAAAGGCTTATTGTGATCCAGAGAGGTGGGGAATCTCCATCCTGGGAGATGTTTCACACTGCTGGACACATCCCTGCACAATCTGTTTTAACTGTGAAATTGTCCATTTTGTGCAGAGGGGTTGGACCAGAGACATCCAAAGTCTCTTCCTCCTAAATTTTTCCATGTTTCTGTGCCTGATCCTGCTGATGACCCATGCAGTCTGCTTTATGAGGAGTGAAGGGAAGAGAAAAAGCATTAGAAAACATGAAGAAATGTATCAGTATTGCTGTCTGCTGCAAGCTGTGCCAGGGAGCAGACGCTAGCTGCCTTTCCTCTTCTAGATGAATTTATTTGACTGGAAAGAGAGCTGCTGTTGCTGTGAAGTGTCCAGATGAACCTGTACATAGACCTGGGGCAAGTGGGAGTGTCAAGGGGGGAATTTGGGAAGGCAGGGAGCCCATGCTGGCAGCAGCCCCTGCCCGGCCCAGGGACCAAGCAGGGCTCTGGGAGCGATGTGCTGGGGAGGAGCTCCTTGTACTGCTTCTTTCCTCAAGAGCAGCTGTTTCAGGCTTACCTGGATTATGACCGTAATGAGAGGGGTTCTTGTTGGGCGTACATCCCCAGGAGGGGTTGCACTTGATATCTGACCTTTGCTTTCATTTCATACCAGGTGTTTCTGGGCCTTGAAATTTTTCTGTGGGCTCAAGGGGACAGTTAAGTGAAGGAGGAGGAGTGTAGGGAGACAGGATGTGTGCAAGGGTTACAGAGTCACAGAATCATCTCGGTTGGAAAAGCCCTTGAAGCTCCTCCAGTCCAACCATGAACCTCACCCTGACCGTTGCCAACTCCACCAGATCCCTCAGCGCTGGGTCAGCCCGACTCTTCAACCCCTCCAGGGATGGGGACTCCCCCCCTGCCCTGGGCAGCCCATTCCAACGCCCAACAACCCCTTCTGCAAAGAAATCCTTCCTAAGAGCCAGTCTGACCCTGCCCTGGCGCAGCTTGAGGCCATTCGCTCTTGTCCTGGCGCTGGTTCCTTGGCTCAAGAGACTCATCCCCCCTCTCTGCACCCTCCTTTCAGGGAGTTGTAGAGGGCCATGAGGTCTCCCCTCAGCCTCCTCTTCTCCAGACTAGACCCCCCCAGTTCCCTCAGCCGCTCCCCATCAGACCTGTGCTCCAGACCCTGCACCAGCTTCGTTGCCCTTCTCTGGACACGCTCGAGTCATTCAATGTCCTTTTTGGAGTGAGGGGCCCAAAACTGAACCCACTCATCGAGGTGTGGCCTCACCAGTGCCAAGCACAGGGGTAAGATCCCTTCCCTGTCCCTGCTGGCCACGCTATTGCTGATACAAGCCTTCTTGGCCACCTGGGCACACTGCTGGCTCACTGCAATTGTGGCTGTTGCATGGTTGTATTAAGCCTGTGAAGGCAACTGCCCAGAGCAGGTAAAGCCACATTCCACTTTGCCTTTTTTCTTGATGCCTGCTCACATTGTAACTTCCTCCCCCAGCAGAGCTGGTGCCTTCAGGCTGCCCCAGCACCTCTTGGCACAGCCCGTGTGCTGCAGGGAGCTGCACCCGCTGGCCTGGCAGTGGCAAGGAGACCAGCTTGTCCCTTCAGTGCTTCACAAGGCATAAAGAAAGCAAGCTGCTCCTTTCCCAGCACTGCTTCTGAACACGCTGTTGTCCTGGTTTAGCTAGGATAGGCATAAGTTTCCCCGGCAGTGGGGGGGAAGCTCTAACCGCATTATTCAATACCATGCTGACATCACCTCCTGGCGCCGAAGCGCAGGAGCGCAGGAGAATCGGTGAAGGCGTGTTTTGTGCCATCGCTCTCCTTACTGCTGTATCGGTACATATCTTGCTCTGTTCATTGTTATTACTGTTATTGTTATTGTTGTTGCTTGTTGTGTTGCTGTTGCACTGTTGTATTAAACCTCTCCTTATCTCAGCCCCGGGGTTTTGTATTTCACTCCATTTGTGGGGGATGGGCAGCGGCCGCGTGGTCTCAGACCCCGGCAGGGACTAAACCACCACAGCTGTGGTGCTTTGTAGCTGCCGTGACTGTGCCTGGGGCTCCTGTGGGCTGAGGCTGAAATGCATGTCACGGGCTGGGTTTGTCCCTTCCCTGTGTCCCACTTACAGCTCTTGTTTTTTCTAATCTTCCTCTCCTTTACTTCAAATCACAGAACCAGATGTTGGTGTTTGCAAGTGCCCTGCAGGAGAGGTACTGGATCTGCTGGGCCTTTGGATGACCGATTTGCTGTGAAACCAGGAGCCAAGGAGACCTGTCCCACTGCAAATGGAGCTGCCAAGTGATGCCAGAAGCTGCAAATGCCAACCAAGCTGTGGTGGACCAGGTAAAGCACGTCAGGGTTTTTTCTTTTCTTGTCCTGGAGAAGTTGGAGGGAAGGACCACTTGTGGCATTTAGGGCAGCTAGAGCTCAACTTGGCCACAGCTGTTAAAGACAATAAAAAATGTTTCTATAAATTCATTAACAACAAAAGGAGGATTAGGGGAAATCTCCCTCCTTTACTGGATGCAGAGGGAAACATGGTAACTAAGGATGAGGAAAAGGCTGAGGTGCTCAACGCCTGCTTTGCCTCAGTCTTTAGCAGTGGGACTGGCTGTTCCCTGGACACCCAGCCTCATGAGCTGGGAGATGGGGAGGGGAAGCAGACTGAGGTCAGCACAGTTGAAGAGGAGGTGGTCAGAGACCTGCTACACCACTTGGATGCACACAAGTCTGTGGGACCGGATGAGTTACACCCAAGGGTGCTGAGGGAGTTGGCAGATGTGCTCGCCAAGCCGCTGTCCATGATTTACCTGAAGTCATGGCTAACTGGGGAGGTCCCACTGGGCTGGAGGGTGGCAAATGTGACACCCATCTACAAGAGAGGCAGAGAGGAGGATCCAGGAAACTATAGAGCTGTCAGTCTGACCTCGGTGCCAGGGAAGGTCATGGAGCAGGTCATCTCGAGTGCCATTACAAGTCATATAATGGACAACCAGGGGATCAGGCCTAATCAGCATGGGTTTATGAAAGGCAGGTCCTGCCTGACAAACCTGATCTCCTTCCATGACAAGATGACCCAACTGTTAGACGAGGGAAAAGCTGTGGATATTGTCTACCTGGACTTTCAAAAAGCGTTCGACACAGTTCCCCATAGAATTCTCATAGAAAAACTGGCTGCCCATGGCCTGGAGGAGCGAACGGTCTGCTGGGTCAAGCACTGGCTGGATGGACGCTCCCAGAGAGTGGTGGTCAGTGGAGCTCAATCCAGCTGGCGGCCGGTCACAAGTGGTGTTCCTCAGGGCTCGGTGTTGGGACCATTTCTGTTCAACATCTTTATTGATGATCTCAATAAGGACACAGAGTGTATCAGTAAGTTCGCAGATGACACCAAGTTAAGCGGGAGTGTCGATCTGCATGAGGACAGGGAGGCTCTACAGAGAGACTTGGATAGATTGGATCGGTGGCCAACGTCAATGGGATGAGCTTCAACAAGGACAAGTGCCAGGTCCTGCACTTGGGCCACAACAACCCCCTGCATGGCTACAGGCTCGGGGAGGTGTGGCTGGAGCTGTCTGGAAGAGAAGGGTCTGGGGGTTCTCATTGACAAGCAACTGAACGTGAGCCAGCAGTGGGCCCAGGTGGCCAAGAAAGCCAACGGCATCCTGGCTTGTATTAGAAATAGTGTGACCAGCAGAAGCAGGGAGGTGACAGTCCCCCTGTGCTCTGCACTGGTGAGGCCACACCTGGAGTGTTGTGTCCAGTTTTGGGCACCTCAATCCGAGAGAGATCTCGAGGTGCTGGAGCGAGTGCAGAGGAGGGCAATGAAGCTGGTGAAGGGCCTGGAGAATAAATCCTGTGAGGAGAGATTGAAGGAGCTGGGGCTGTTCAGTGTGAGGAGGAGAAGGCTGAGGGGAGACCTCATCACTCTCTACAGCTACCTGAAAGGACATTGTAGAGAGGTTGGTGCTGGTCTCTTCTCACAGGTGATTAGTGACAGAACAAGAGGGAACGGCTTGAAACTGCAACAGGGGAGGTTCAGACTGGACATGAGGAACAAATTTTTGACAGAAAAGTGGTCAGAGAGTGGAATAGGCTGCCTATTCCTGGAGGGGGTGGAGTCCCCATCCCTGGGTGTGTTTAAGGGTCGTTTGGATGAGCTGTTGGGGGATGTGGTGTAGGGGAGAACTTTGTAGAGTAGGGCTGATGGTTGGACTCGATGATCCCGAGGGTCTTTTTCAAACCTGAATGATTCTGTGATTCTGTGATAAGCCTGTTATTGCATCATGTCATCGCTATGGTGGATAGATCTTACACTAATGGCATCACATTAATAAAAAAGATGAACTTTGGTAGGGTCAATACTGATTTCAGCAGGTGGTGCCCAGCAACGTCCTGGAGATGGACATCTTCGGCCTGCAGACTGTGAGCAGGGACCGTGCCAGTTGCACCAGCTCCACTTGTAGCAGAGACTTCACGCCATCGTCCCGCTGAGTTCAAGGTCACCTGCTCCGCTGATGGAGCCAACTCCGCCTCATCCCTCCTGCCTTAAAAGACTGTCATGACAGATGGAAGCCGAAGTTATGGACTAAATGATCTCACTACACATTTTGGAGGGATGGCCCAGAGACGAAGGGAATGAGATCTGTGGAGATACATTTGAGACCAGGGAATGGGATGGGGATTCCTTAGAATGTATTGGGAACCTGAGCCTAACGTAAATGGTATGTAAATGGTAGAACGTAAGGGATGGAGCCTGTCCTGGTTTCAGCTGGGAGGAGTTAATTTTTCTTCTTAGTAGCTAGAACAGCGCTGTGTTTTGGATTCAGTGCGTGATTTGCTATGAGAAGAATGCTGATAATACAGGGATTGATGTAAGAGATCGAGGTCTCTCCAATTCCCAACGTCCTGTCCATGCGCAGGTGTACAGGAAGCTGGGAGGGGGCACAGCCAGAGCACCAAATTATCCAGTGGAATATCCCATATCCTGTAACGTCATGCTCAGGATGTCAAGGAGGGGCGGCTGGGAAGCAGGAGGTTCTCTCCTGCATCTGGGATTGCGATTGCGGGGTCTCGGTTTTTGGGGATCGCTGGCTGGGAGGGGCTGGGTATCAGGCGGCGGGTGGTGAGCAATCACAGGGTGCATTACCCGTTTGTCCTTTCTATCATTGTTATTGTTTTATTACAATTACTAAACTGTTTTTTATCTCAACCCATGAGTCTCCCTTTGTCCCTCCAATGGGTCCCCCAGTTCCCGGGCAGGGGGAGGGTGAGCGATTGGCTGCGTGGGGTTTGGCTGCCGGGCGAGTTCAAAGCACGACAAGGGGCTGAGCAAGCGCAGAGCCCCAGGTTTGCTCTTGGGCTGAACAGGCTGCCAAGGGCTGGTGAAGGCCAGGGACAACATTCCTTCCTAGGACCTTCTGTGTGGCCTGAGCTGATGGTGTGTTTGGATGGGTCTGGTACAGCAGCAATCAGGGTGGGCAACAGGACCCGGATCTGGGCAAGGGGAATGCCCTTCAGCTACTGTCGCAAGACCATCTACAGCAATCTCCATGTCACAACTCCAACCGTGACACTAAGCGGAACTTGTAAAGAAAAGTAGCTTTGCCACTGGTATGAACCTTCCCCGGGGAGACTGAGCTGGCTGCGGGGCCAGCGAGGCCCGAAGCACACGGCCATGGTGCTGGGCAGCCGGCCAAGGCCAGCCCGCAAGGAGGGAGGGCTGGGCAAGGGGCTGCCACGCCCCAGGGGAAGAAAACCCTCTGGGCCCAGCCCCTAACCCTGCCCCTCGAGAAAGGGAGAGGAGGAGGAAGCCGACAAATGAGCGTGGAGTCTCCCAGGGCAGAGATTAATGGCTCACTTCACTGCGCTGGTGGAGGGGGATCAGGGCCAGCATGAGGGGACGGCGCATGGCTGCTCCCGCGTCTGCGTCCGGGCCGGCTGTAAGGGTTTTGGGCCCGACGTTCCACGCGGGAGCGGTCCCTCATCCGCACAGGCCCACGGCGGCTGGAGCTGCTGCCACTCTCGGGTGCTGGAGAGGGGCAGGAGGACCCCGATGGCAGCTGGCTGGCGGTGCTGGGGCTGCTACTCGCTGGTACTGGGGAGCTGTGGGACGTCTCCAGCACTGCCTGGCCGGGGGTGCTGCTCTCAGCACCTGGTGCTGGTGCACAGCTCCTCTCCCGTCGGCTCCTGGGCCGGCTGTAGGGCGTCTGGGCCCGACGTTGCACCCGGGAATGGCGTTGCCTGTGGTCGGGCCCAGGTGAGCTGGAGCTGCTGCTGCCCTCACGCGCTGGGGAGTCGTCGGCCAGCCCAGTGCCAGAGCCAGCGAGCTCTGAGCTGTCACTGGAGTCTGTAAGGGGAAGCAGGAAGGTCACGGGTACAGAGCCGCTGTGGAGAGGCCAGAGCAGTGTTCCCAGCCCTCCTGGGGCAGAGAGGCTCTGCCAAGCCCAGCCTGGGCACCCGCTGCCAGGCCTTGCCTGGGCTCTGGCCCCAGTCCAGGGCCATGAAGGTGCTTTGCCTCTTACCGGTGCCCTGGCCAGCACAGCTCTCGCACTCCCAGCTGGTGCTGCTGGTCCCCAAGTTGGAGCAGCGCCGGTGGGTGCCCTCGGCAGCGCAGGAGCTGCACAGGAGCAGTTCCCAGGGCCTGGGGAAGCAAAAGGGTTCATGGCTGTGAGGACAAGGTGACCACAGCACAGGATTGTGCGGCACAGCTCCTGTTCTCAGTCCTTCCGCTTCGAGCTCTTGGCGATACAGAGATCCCGTGCAGAGCCCAGGGTGCTGCTCTGGCAACTTACCCCCGTTCCTCTGCCTGCTCCCTGCCTCCAGGACAAAGGCACTCGCGGGCGTCGCAGCGGCTGTGCCTCTGGATTAGTGCTTCATCTGGAGGCTCGTTGTCCTGTGATGGCAATCTGATGGAGAAAGGGAAATGGCTGAGTCCCTGCTGCCCCGGCATAAGGCCGATGCAGGGCAGCCCTGCTCCTCCCCCCTGCCCTGTTTACAGATCCTCCGTGAAGCTGAAGCCCAGGCTGATGGGACAGCGGAGGGCCAGGACTGCAGGGGCAGCCCCTGGCATGGCACAGGGCTTGCAGCCTCCTGTCCTGTGAGCCAGGCAGGACACCAACCTGAAGGGCATTCGGATGCCCATGGTGAGCATGTTCAAGATAAAGTCACGCCTGTCCCTGCAGAGGGGGCAGCTGAAGGAACTAATGCCAGCGTACCGAGCCTGGCCCTGCAGCACAAACAAAAGGAGCAGGAGTGAGGCCCTGGTTCTGCCCAGGTCCTGCCGTGCCCTGGGGGTGAGGGAACGGCTCCTACCTGGATGCAGCGCCGGTGGAACCAGGCGTGTTTGCAGGTGGGGCACACCATGGTGTGGTAGGACTTTCTGTCCTCCACAGACTCCAGGCAGATGAGGCAGTTGGTGTTGTTCTCTGGAGCTGCCTCCACCTCCTGCTCTGGGCGGTGCTCCCTGCAGAAGGACCTGGGGGAAGAGGGAAGGGATGGGTGAGGTGAGAAGCGCTGGGTCCTTCCCCAGTGGGGGCGAGGAGGGGAGAGGCCTAGGTACCTGTATGGAGAAAAGTACTGGGTGATGCATTCACCCTCCGCGGCACAGGGGAGATGGAAGCTGCGGTCGCAGCCCTCCTGGCAGCAGGTGATGGCGGCCCCGCTCTCACCGCAGACGAAGCATTGCTGGAAAGAGCAGAGCAGCCCCCGTCAGCAGCAGCCTCAGGGCCTCCCCAGCCAGCCCCACGCCTCCGGGCAGGGCGCAGGATGTGGCCGCTGCTGGGCCACAGCCCACAGATCTGCCCGGTGCACAAGGCTCCTGGGCTGGGGTCTCTGTGGAGCTGCTGGGAGCAAGGCTTTTGTCCCGGAGCTGCTTGGAGGGGCTGGGATTTCTTTCCTGGGCTCTGCGCTAAGCTCCCCCAAACCTCTCCTGACACAAATCTCCCTGACCTTGTCAGGTCCTCACCTTCTGCGCTGCCCGCACGACTGTGCGACGAACGTGCTCAAGGTCAAATCCCAGCACCCCTGATTCCTCGTCTTGCCAGTAAGAAAGCTCACTGGCAAAAAACTGCAGAAGAGAAGAGAAGAGAGGAGGAGCTGATGAGGAGAGCGTGGCTGGGAGTGCCTGTCGGCGAGCTGGAGGAGCCCCGGGGCACTCACCAGGCAGAACAGATGGGCACAGAGCTCTTCCTGATCGATTTTGTGCCCCCAGAGAACCAGGTCCACCGCTGCCCGGCCGCACAGCACGCACGCTGGAGGGGAGAGAGCAAATGCCGGTGGGAATGAGCACCTCTATGGGGCCGGGGGAAGCGTCCCTGAGGGATTGTCCCCCAGGGTCCTGCTCCGTCCCTGAGGGGCTGAGGGGAAGGGCTGGGGGCCGTGGTGAGGAAGGGGCTTCGCAGGCACTGCCTCCCCCTGCCACCGCGCTCGGCCCCACGCTGACCGACCCGACAGCCCCTCTGCTGTGCTGTGGGAGGGAAACTTTGCTCTCACCCTGCTCCATCGAGTCGGGGGCCTCCTCCTCTCTCCTCTCAGACATGGACATGTCCACACTGAGCGTTGGGAGCGTCCCTGTCCGAGCAGCACCGGGGTGTCTCTCCCAGATGCTCCTCGGCTGACTCTGAGGGAGAAGCAGGGCGCGGGTCAGCTCTCAGCACAGCCCCAGTGCCCCGAGGTGTGGGACCCCCCCTTCTCCCTCGGCAGCCCCCCGCAAGCCCCATCCCTCCCCTGCGCTCTCCTCACCTCCCAGGTCGCACTGACGCACGGCTGGAGCCCAGCGATCCTTTCCATAGGCTTGTCCCCGTGGGTCACAGCGGCCACAGTGACATCGGGACCCCCATATATGGGCAGGGACACCCCTGGCAGGTTACCGTGGCCACGGTGACATCGCCACCCCCACATAGAGGCAGGGACACCCCTGGCAGGTTACCATGGCCACGGTGACATCGCCACCCCCACATACAGGCAGGGACGCCCTCAGCCTCCTGCCACCCCGTCTGAGGTTGGTGCCACCCACGTCCCGGTGGAATTCCCAGTGGAGTCCCGGTGGAAAGGGCCCTTTTCTGTGGCAATAAACTGCCTTTTGGAGTCAGCGTGAGCCGAGCCTTGGGGGGTAGGAAAGCCCCTGAACGAGCACTCGCGCCAGACCCAGCTGGGGACTGTCACCCGTGTCACCCCAAGGGTCCTGGGGTCCCCAGCACGGTGGCAGCAATGGTGCCCGAGTCCCCACACTGTCCCCACATCCCCACACTGTCCCCATGTCCCTGTGCCCCCCACTGTCCCCACATCCCCACACTGTCCCCATGGACCCCATGCCCCCCCATGTCCCACCATGGTCCCCATGTCCCCACACCCCACATGGTCCCATGTCCCATGCCCCAAACTGTCCCCATGTCCCCCCACATTCCCTTGTCCCACACTGTCCCATGTCACCCCATGGTCCCCACACCCCTGATGGTGCCTGTGCCCCCCCGTGTCCCCATGCCCCACACTGTCCCCGTGCCACACGCTGTCCCCCTGCCCCACAGGTGACAACCTTCAGCCCCAGCCCAGTGCCCACAGGCCACCTCCCCTGGCACCACCACTGTCCCCAGTGTCCAGCCTGTGGTCAAACTGGTGTCAGCGGCACCCACGGTCCCCAGTGCCACTGTCACCGGCAGCGTCTAGAAGTACATCGTGGTATCCCTGTCCCCCACCAGTGACACTGTTCTGCTGATTAAGGATACCGATTAAACTCGGACACCAGAGCGGAAAGAGTAGGCGTATTTTACTGGGGATAACCAAATAATGTAACAGCGTAATACAGAAAACATGCAGTAAGAAGAAGCAGAACAGTGCACTTAAAGCAACAAACAGGAAAATACAGAGTGATGCATCAAATCATTACTGCACGAGAGAGAGAGAATAGTGATTAAGAGAAATACATCACCACTTGCATATATCATCATCATCATCCAGCCCCGCAGGCGCTGGGCAGCCCCGGGTGCAGCGAGGATTTGTTGAGCCTGTCCCGGCGAGCGGGAAATCCTACGCGGGGCGTCCACCCGTAGCTGAGGCACCCAAAGTCGCTGTGAGCGGGTCCAGCCCTAGGGACCAAAAATCAGCCACCCAGAATAGCTGGCACCTTTGTTTTGAGCAGAAACATCTGGTTTCATCCTCCTGTTGGATTCCACCCAAAGCCTGGCCAGGGCTCAGGGGAGAACCAAGGGAGTTTCTAACAAGGCACTTGGGTTCTCAGCCTGAACAAGGCTGAACAAGGGAAGTTGGGTACATTCTC
Organism: Strix uralensis; assembly: GCF_047716275.1. Taxonomy (NCBI): domain Eukaryota; kingdom Metazoa; phylum Chordata; class Aves; order Strigiformes; family Strigidae; genus Strix; species Strix uralensis. The sequence goes on along the minus strand of NC_133980.1, from coordinate 30,514,660 downwards.
TCCTCACTACTGATTATATTTTGTCTTTCACTAGTGAGTTTACATATCTTACATATCTTTACATATCTGACCTGCTCCATGACCTTCCCTGGCACCGAGGTCAGACTGACAGCTCTATAGTTTCCTGGATCCTCCTCTCTGCCTCTCTTGTAGATGGGTGTCACATTTGCCACCCTCCAGCCCAGTGGGACCTCCCCAGTCAGCCATGACTTCAGGTAAATCATGGACAGCGGCTTGGCGAGCACATCTGCCAACTCCCTCAGCACCCTTGGGTGTAACTCATCCGGTCCCACAGACTTGTGTGCATCCAAGTGGTGTAGCAGGTCTCTGACCACCTCCTCTTCAACTGTGCTGACCTCAGTCTGCTTCCCCTCCCCATCTCCCAGCTCATGAGGCTGGGTGTCCAGGGAACAGCCAGTCCCACTGCTAAAGACTGAGGCAAAGCAGGCGTTGAGCACCTCAGCCTTTTCCTCATCCTTAGTTACCATGTTTCCCTCTGCATCCAGTAAAGGAGGGAGATTTCCCCTAATCCTCCTTTTGTTGTTAATGAATTTATAGAAACATTTTTTATTATCTTTAACAGCTGTGGCCAAGTTGAGCTCTAGCTGTGCTCTGGCTCTCCTAATGCTCTCCCTGCATAACTTCACTACATCTTTATAGTCTTCATGAGAGACGTGGCCCCTCTTCCACAGGTCATAGATTCTCCTTTTGTTCTTGAGATCCAGCCAAAGGTCCCTGTTTAGCCAGGCCGGTCTCCTTCCCCACCTGCTTGTTTTCTGGCACACGGGAACAGCCCGCTCCTGTGCCTTTAAGACTTTGCTCTTGAAGTATGTCCAGCCTTCCTGGACTCCCATATCCTGCAGGGCAGCCTCCCAAGGGATTTTGTCAATCAGTCCTTTGAACGGGTCAAAGTCTGCCCTCCGGAAGTCTAAGGTGGCAGTTTTACTAACCCCTCTCTTTGTTTCTCCAAGGATCGAAAACTCAATCATCTCAGGATCACTGCACCCCAGACGGCCTCTGACCTTTACCTCCCCCACAAGCTCTTCCCTGTTCACAAGCAGCAGGTCCAGGAGGGCACCTCCCCTGGTCGGCTCACTCACCAGCTGTGTGAGGAAGTTATCCTGGATTGTTCCCTCTGCTGTGCTGTGATCCCAGCAGATACCCGGGAGGTTAAAGTCCCCCACAAGAACAACAGCAAGTGACCGCAAGATTTCTCCCAGATGTTTATAGAAAGCTTCATCCCCCTCACTGCTTTGGTTGGGGGGTCTATAGCAGACTGCCACAGCAAGATCTGCTTTATTGGCCCTTAACCTAATCCAAACACTCTCAACCCCGTTATCACTGTACTTGGTTTCTGAGCTGTCACAGCATTCTCTTACATACAGGGCCACTCCACCACCTCTCCTTCCCTGTCTGTCCCTCCTGAAGAGCTTGCAGCCATCGATGGCAGCACTGCAGTCGTGTGAGGCATCCCACCACGTGTCTGTTATAGCTGCTATGTCATAGTTCTCGTGCTGCATCATGGCCTCAAGCTCCCCCTGGTTGTTGCTCATACTGGTGCATTGGTATAGATGCACTTGAGATGAGCTCATGAATCCAACAGCTTTTTGTGAGCGTGGGCCCCATTCCCTACCAGACCCTTCTCAGGTGCTTTCGGCAGAGACCTCCTCCCCTCCAGCTGTCAATGGGGCTGCTGGCCCCGCCCCCTCCCCTCCAGCTGCCAATGGGCTCCTTTCCCGCCCCTCCCCTCAGCCCGATCCCAGCGGCGGAGGCGGTGGCAGCAGCTGCGGAGGTTCCCGCGGGGGCCGGGGCCGGCGCTGGCGGGGGAGGGGGGGGCTCGGCCGGCAGCGGCGGCGGGGCCGGGGGAGCGGCGGGGCCGGGAGGACCCCGGCGGGGCGGGCGTGGCGTGCCCCGGGGCGGGCGGGGGGAGCGGAGCGGGCGGAGCGGAGCAGCTCTCTCGGTGCCGGCGGCGGTGGCGAACCGGCCGCCTTTGCCGGGCAGAAGCTGCGTCCCGGCTCCGCGCCGAGAACCGCCCCCCCCTGCCGCCCCCACAGCCCCGGCCCCGGGAGGGGCGAGCGGCGAAACTGCCCCCCGCGCCCGGCGCCCTCCGAGGGAGCGAAGCGCCGCTCCGTCCTGCCCCCCCCCAGCCCCCGCCGCCTCCGGCCCCCCCGTGGGGACCCCCGGGAGGACGGAGCCTCGCCCGGCCCCTGCGAGGGAGCAGCCGCTCTGGGTGAGTACAGCGGGACCCTGGAACGGCGGGAGGTTTGGGGGGAAAAGGGAAAAAAAAACAGAAAAGCGGCTTCACCCCCCCCTCGGGCTGTCCGGCGGCTCTTGGTGCTGAATTCCCGGGGGAAGCTGAAATGGGGGGGGGGGGGGAGCAGCGGTTTGGGGCTGGAAAGGCAACGTCCGTCAGCACTGTCCTGGTGGAGGAGCGACCCAGCCTCATCTGGCCGTTTTAATTACATTTTGCCTCTCTCCCTGTAAATCCCTGAGCCCGGGAGGTATCTCCAGCAGGTACCTTTAATTACAAACTGCTCCAAATGGATTCTGGAATGAGACTGGGATTGCTGGGAAAGGCCTGAAGGAAACTGCTCTGCTGCCAGATGGCCTTGGCTGGGCACTGGGAGCAGCTTCCCATCCCTACTGCGGCACGGGGTGAGATATTGGTGTGGGGGAAGGAGCCATTTTATGGTTGAATCCCATCGCTGATGGCAGACAGAGCCCAAGGGAAAAACTGCCTGGGCTGCTTCTCCTGCCAGAGCTTAGGGCAGAGTTTCCTCCCGTGAGCGCCTCAGCCCAGGCAGCTCTGACCCATCCTCCTCCTGATGGGATTCACTCCGAATTTTCAATCTGGGGGTGATAATGCCATTTTCCAACAGAAATGGGATTCCAGCTAAACAAGCGTTTAAACCGTCGCAGTCTCTACCAATCCCTCGTTATTAATCAGTGGCTTTTTTCCCCGTTCCCCTCGGTTTCCCGGCCAGCTCGCCTTTCGGCGTGGCGGGGCCGTTCTGCCTGTCCTGTGCCTTCCTCGCAGTCGGAGCTGGGGGAGCCCCTGTCCTTCCCCAACCTCCTGCTCATGGCTCCGCTCCTACAAACGAGACTGTCCCAAGGCCCCTCCTCCCCGAGGCTGTGCACATCCCCCAGGCTGACTGTCGGCATTTCTGTAGCTGATGGGTGCCAGAGGTTCTTCCCAACAGGGTTTGTGTCTCCCTTGGGTGCAGCAGGTTCATCCCAGCCTGCAGGGAGTCCTGGCGGGATGTTGATCGTTATCAGCACCGCTGCCGTTCACCTCGGGGCTGTAACTACTTCTGTATCAAATGCCATTTGTGAGGCATTTTAGGATCTTTCAAGAATTACTTTGGGGGGTCCAGAGTCTAGGAAAAGGCAATAAGCTGAGCGATGGTGCGTGGGTGAAATAACCGGTGAGAAATACTCATTCCTTGCTGTTCTGAAGTTGTTATTGCTGTTGTTTTCTGGTGTGGCTGTGCTCGGGAGTGAGGCGCTATATAAATACCGGTAAATGTACAGAACTTTCACGGGGTGTAATGTGTGGTTGTTGGGCTTTTTTCACCCCGAGTCATTCGAGTGGTAAAATTAATGAGCTCTGTAATTAGAGCAGAGGACTGTCAGTTAGGATCCCTCCCGGTTTAGGCTCTGGTGTAGCTGGGAGCGAGCTTGCTGTGCGTACACAGCTTGCTGTGAAGGCTCCGCTTTTGGCCCCCCAGGCTCTGACCCAGAGTTTGAGAACTTGGAAGCAGCCGTTGACATCGACCAAAGTCAGAGTTTCCCAGGACCTTTGAAAATTTCCTCTCTGTAGGGCTCTCTTTTTATGGATTTGCATATCCAGCATTACTGACTGCTCGGGAAAATGTAGCCCCAATCTCTTTTCCATCTTCTCGTTACCTGTTAAATCAGGAGAATCGTAGCTCTCACAGAGATTTGAAAAGAGCGTTGATGACATTTAATGACAATACTACAGAGGAGGAAAGAATTTGTTTCAAAAGCTTTAGAAAAACAGCAGTGACAATATGCTGAAATACAAACCATCTCACGTATTAAAAAGGAAAATGAATAGTTTAGGGTTATTTTTTCTGTAAAGCGATCCACGGCTTACATTGGGGATCCCATTTAGAGCTTCTTCCCTTCCTCAGCTGATACCAGGATTTGGCTCCTGTAACAATGACTGGTGTGACTCCTTCTATTTTATATCTGACTAAGCTCTGTTGGTTGTCACGTTCTGCCATTTCACCCCAAATCAATACTACTTATAACTCTTTTTTTTCCCTCATCAATAACCCTACAGAGAATGACTCTGTTTATTACATTCTGACTTTCTCAAAAGTGGATCTAGCAGAAAATTTGCAGTAGAAGTGAACTCAAATGAACAAACCTTTCAGCTGTCAATATATCTCCTTCCTCCCTGATGTATTTAACCCTGCTGATAGGAAATCTCTCATACTTCAGCTTGTGACCTTCATCTAATCATCTTTGGTCATCTTGCTTTTCGCTGTAGTTCCACAGTTTAGGAACAAAAAAGAAAAGAAAGAAAATAAGGAAGTAGGAGCAGGGTGGGAAGGCTCGTAAGAGGAGAAATGTGGATGGAGCTGATGACAAGTTATTTTGCAGTTTTAAGGCACTGTACAGAGTTCCCTGTCAAACCTGTAGTATGGAGATAATAGCTGTAAGAAGTTATTTTTACATACATTTCAAATTCCTGGAATCATATTAAAACTGTGTGTGCGTGTGTAGGGATTCTAAAAGGAGAGGGAGAAAAACAGTTCATCAAGCTTCTGGTTTTGAGATTTGTTCTGTGGCCTGAGAATTGTGCCCTTGTACCCGGAGGTGTCCTGGGCGCGTGTCTGCCTTCCTGTCCCAGGTCAGCGGGGTGAGCTCTGTCCTTCTGCAGTGTCTCTGCAGGGCCCCGTGGGGAGGCTCAGGGCTGCCACACGCAGCTCCGTGGGCTTGGACGGGGCCGTGGGCTGTCGCCTCGTCTGGCCTCCTGGCCTCAGGCAGGGTCAGGACATCTGCCAGCTGTGTCAGATTCTGTGGTAGTTTTATGTTGTCTGTGTCCAGTTATTTGTAGACTTTAACATCCAAAACAACCCAAAGTGTGTCAACCACGATTTAGCAAATTCTTTTTTTTCTAGAAGGCGCAGAAGGGCACTGGAGCTTCACTGAAGTGTGTAAGCATGCTTTTATTTTGGTAGGGCTGAACACAACCGGGAAGGCGGTGTTTTTGTGCAGACCGGGGCTTCCTGAAGGAAAAAAAATGGATCTTACGGCTTCTTTCTTCTCTCCGATCCTGGCCCTTTTGGTTTTGGCAGATCCAAGTGTATACAGCCTTCGAGCATTTGTGTTTTTGTGTCTCAGTGGCTGCCGCCTTCTCTTCCACCTGGCGGGGACCTGCTCCATTGCTCTGAGGAGTCTGTTGGATTCAGCAGCCGTGGTGGAAGGTGTTGCTGCCCGTGACTCGTCTCCCTTCTCTGGAGGTTGTCAGCACAGCAACAGCAGCCAGCAGCTGCTGCTCCTCAGCTCCCGCAGCGTGAAGCTGGCTGGCACACTCCAGCACGTCAGCGCTGTGAACCTGGGGGAGCTGAAGAAACGCTGCACAGTTGCTCTTGTTGCCCCTCTGGTCCTGGTGTTGATCTCCAGCAAAAGGGAGGAGCTGGAGGCTCAGTGCTGCTCCTCTGGCAGAGCCCGTGTGCCAGCCCTGAGCTGCAGGACTTGTCCTGGGGTGAGGTTCAGGCTGTGCTGACCCCGGCAGGAATTTCCCTCATCGGTTCAGTGGGGTCAGTGTTTTGAGCCTGATGTCTCCAGTGTTAGATGGGTATCTATGGCCAGGGTCACGGGCTGAGGGCCAGCTTTCACTGCAGACCCTAAAAAATCGGCACTTACTGGGGTTCCAGTGAAGGTGAGGCCAGATAGTCTGCTCTGAGAACACTGAGTCTGCCCATCTGGATATTTTGGCAGGTGTGCTAGTGGGGGGAGAGTGAATGTGCTGTGTTCTGACTGAAGACTTGTCATTAAGCCTACAGATATATTAGTTGTGTATGATTGTGTGGTGGTTTGACCTTGGCTAAATGCCAGGTACCCACCAAGTCACTCTATCACTTCCCCCCCCCCCTTCCCCTGTTTTCTCAACAGGGCAAAGAGGGGAAAGAATATAAGATAGGAAAAAAACCCAACCAAGCCTTGTGGGTAAAACAAAAGCAGTTCTAATATAAGCAAAGCGAAGCAAAGGTCCGTGCGTGGAAGCAAAAAAAAGAAAACAGATTTATTCTCTACTTCCCATTAACAGACAATGTCGGGCCTTCTCAGGAAGCAGGGCTCCAATACGTGTAGTGGTTGCCTCGGAGGACCAACGGTGACCCCCACCCCTTCCTCCTTTCTCCCAGCTTTATACTGAGCAGACGTCATATGGTCTGGAATATCCCTTTGGTCAGTTGGGGTCAGCTGTCCTGGTTGTGTCCCCTCCCAAGATCTTGCCCACCCTGTCCCACTGTGGGGGGGAAATGTCAGAAAGAGCCTTGGTGCTGTGTAAGCACCACTCAGCAGTAGCCACAGCACCAGTGTGCTATCAACACCCTGCCAGCTCCCAACATAACACAGCACCGTGAGGGCTGCTACAGGGGAAAACCAATTCCGGCTCAGCCAGACCCGGTACAGTCTCCACCCCTTATTCCATACCATTGACATCACGCCCAGGTCCCACATAACACTCATTTATCCATTCCGTAAGCTTTCTTCACTCCTCCAGATGTTCAGTGACTTGGCTCCCATCTGTCAAGACGGAAGTTCAGGACAGGAGCAGTATGTTTGACTGTTGGACTCCAGCACCGGCTAGGTTTGGGACATCATCGCATGGGTCTGGTTCACTCTTCGTCGTTCCTACTTCCTCCATCGCTTCCTGCAACAGATTGTCTTGGCTGTAAGGGAAAACAATTCAGACATCAGCAATTTTATCAGTTAGGAAGTAGGAATTCTGCTGGGGTGTCTGAAGAGCTGTTGGGAGGCCTGTGCTGAGAGGGGTCTGGATGGCAGGACTGCTGCATCTGATGTGCCTCCACGAGGAGCTGAGGCTTTACTCACCTGCAGGGGTTTGTCTCTGCAACAAGCGTCTCGAGTGTGCGTGTGAGAGAGAACGATGGGGTGTTCTTGTGTCGGTGATACTGGAGGCAGAGAGAGAGGAAGTGCTACTTGGATAGATTTTTTTGGAGCTCTACATCTCTAAGCAGGTTTTGTTCCCCTTCAGTAACTTCTTCCAGTGTTTGTGCCATTGACTGAGGCCATCAGAAGCTCCGTAATGGAAGAACCTAGGAAGAAATCTTCCGTAGCCTTGTCCGTTTTGCTTTGGTATTCTCTTTTTGTTGGTCTGCTTGATAACCTTGCTTTGATACATCCATAACTGCTTAAACCAGGAGATTGTGAGTAGACTTTGAGGAACTATTAAGCAATGAGTGTGACTAACCATTTTAGAGTGTGCAGGCAGTCATGGTTCCAGTGGAAGAAGTTCACGTGACTCACCAGAAATCACCGTTATGCTTCAGGTGTGAAATTGCAGGTGCTTCCTGGTGGCACCTGGTGTGCGCTGCACACACTAGAAGGCACTGCTGGCTCTGTCTGCTGTGTCTTGTTCCAGGAATGCAACGGCATCGTGTCTGCTGCAGCAGCTGCCTTCCTCCTCCCCGCTCTGCAGACTCGCAGGCTGCCACTTACAGGGACAGGGGGTAGAAGCATCAGTGGAGGAGAGAACCCCTGCCCTGAGGTAACCTGTTCTCAGGGGTTGTTTCAGTGCATTCCGTGGGGCAGGAGTGCTAGAAGGACAGGGTGAGGAGAAGGGCAGCCCCGTGGAGCCAAGGACGTTATCCATGGAACTGAGCCCAGAAAGAAGGGAGGGGTGGGGCGAGGGGTTTTTAAGGTGTGGTATCGTAACGCTTTTCACTGTCCCACTGTGTCTGTTAAGTGGTGGTGTTGTTAGTGTTTGAATTCAAGTGCTATTCTTGTTTCCTTCCCCTAACAAGTCTGTCTTTTGCCCGTGACTGTAATGGGTGAGCCAGCCCTCCCTGTCATTATCTCGATTCCTGAGCTTTTTGCTTCCTTTCTCCTTCCCAGCGCTGGGGGGGAAGGGGTGAGTGAGCGGCTGTGTGGTGCGCAGTTGCCCTCTGGGCTCAAACTGGGGCAAAATTTAAGGATGGTATCCACCTAAACAGGTCAGAAAGTGAAAATCCATCAGGAGCTATGGCGATTTGATGTAATGTTTTTGAATGTTTGGAAACGGCACGGGACATGGTGTTCGATTTGTCGAGCTTTGTAACATCGGTGCAACAGGGGGTTTGAATCAGTGCACGGACACCTCCTTGTTGCAGGGTGAGCGTATCGAGTCCCAGATGGTTTTGTCCTGCTCTCAAAGGTAAAGAAGGATTTTCCTGCTTCCATGGGAGCAGACAGATTTTTGAGAGCTCTTTGTAGTTCGTTTAGAACGAGTCTGGGAATTAATGTTGTGATTAAACATCTCCACCCAGAATCATGGGGGGTTCCTCATACAGTGGGTGAAGAGGTGGAGGGTCAGATCTACACCTGGGTCAGGGGCTGCATTAACCCCCCACCTCCCGCTGCAGGAATGAGCCGAGGCAGAGGCGCTGTGGAACAAACATGAAACCTTTAATAAATTATGGAAGAAAGAGAGATATGGGAAAGGGCTGGGGCGGGAGCGGGCAGGTGCAGGTCGTATGTTGCGGGGATTCGTGCTCCACACCTTCTCCATCACGCTGTCAATAGCGACTGCGGGGGTGTGGGGCCCTTTGTCCCCCGGCGTCCCTCATGTTCTTCCTCTTCTTGGGTGGGGGGGAGGTCTCCTGCGCCTTGGGGCTGCCGGCCAGCACAGGGCGCTTGGCCCGCTTGCCATGCGCCCGGCCCAATCCGGGCACCCCCCGGCAGTTGACACCGAAGGGCAGCGGCAGGCGGGTGAGAACCACCCGGGGCTGCCTCCGCAGCACCTCCTCTGTCAGCCGGGCTGTGCGGGGAGGGTGACGCTGCGGGGCAGCCAGGGGACTGGGCAGAGGGGTCTCCCGAGCACCCTTCAGGGGATTCTCCAGGGGCAGGCGGGTGAGAACCACCCGGGGCTGCCTCCGCAGCACCTCCTCCATCAGCCCGGCCGTGCGGGGTGGGTGACGCTGGGGGGCAGCCAGGGGACTGGGCAGAGGGTTCTCCAGAGGATGCTCCAGGGGACTCTCCACAGCAGGCTCCAGGGCACTCCCCATGGCAAGGACCGCTGCCACCTCTCCCTGCCGCCCCTCGGGGTCTGGCAAGGGGGATGTCGCCACCCCCGAGAAGGGGTTGCTGTGCCCCAGCCCCGCCACTGATGGTTGCTGCTTGGGGCAGCCACCCTCTGCCACGTACTCGAGGAGCTTCTGAAAGAGGGCGGTCGAGCAGGGGCTGTTGGGGACTTCAGGGACAGCGTCCTTGCCATCCACGGTGTCGAGCCAGGCGAGCGTGTCGGTAATGTCCACGGTGAAAGACAGCTCGTCCTCAAACAGCACGTTGTCCCCTGCCAGCTCAGGAAAGGCCTCGGCAAAGGCGTCTGACCCCAGCTCGGGCAGGTCCGGGGGCATGGCTGGGGCCTTGGGGATGGTCACCCCTGCTGAAAAAGCAATCAAAGTCAGCCCAGCCCCGGGGCCATGCAAGCTTTCCTGCACACAGGACACCTGCCCGCAGGCTCTGCCACCCCCAAATCTCACCTGTGCGCTTTGTCGTGGTTTTTCCTGGTGCTGTAGCCAGGTGAGGGCTGGCACTGCAGATGCTGTCCTCGGTGACCCCCATCGGCTGGAGGGGCACCAGCATCCCCACCATCACCTGCTGTCCCCAGCCGTGGGCAGGGGGACAGGGAGCAGCCAAGGAGCAGAACTGCACCCCAGGGGGGAGCTGCACCATGGGGTTGAGCCACATGCCGGGGTGGAGCTGCACCAGCTGCCCCGGGGCCCCCATGGGCCCTGGCCCCCCCTGCCAGACGCTGGCCTGGGGCAGCTGGTAGGTGATGGGGGGCAGCTGGGCAGGCTCAGAGGCCGCTGGCAGACCCGGGACAGAGCGCAGCATGTCTGCAGTGACTGGTGGCGGCACAGCTGCAGCACTGACGCTCTGACACCCTGTCGTCGGGTGGTTTGGATCTGCCCCATTATGACATCATAACCCCCGTAACCTGGGGCCGGCTGTGAGCCGCTCCGCAGGCAATGGGCTCCTGGACACTCCGGCCCCTCGCTCCATGGCTGCCCTCAGCCTTTGCTTACCCACAGCCCAGATGTCACTGGGCCCTGTACCTACACCCTGTTGATGGCTGCTCTGAGCAAAAAGAGCCTTGTGACTCCCCTGCAACTTTTCAGTGTTATCTGGCCTGGTGTAAAGCTCCCCAGATGTAGGCACCAACTGCCCTGGTACCAGCTCACGCAGGAGGAAGCTGAGGCACAGGCTGGCTAATGCCAGTGATGAAGCCACAACTACTCTGTCCCTGCCGTATCTGCTGCCAGTTTGGAGGGGTGGAAGGTGTCGCCCGGGGCCGAGGAGAGGAGAGCGGGGGGACAGGGAGCCCCGTGCTGACTCCTCACTGGCTTCACTCCTGGCCAGCTGCTTTTCCTCTGTGCCGGGACGGAGAGCACAGCGGGGGCTGGAGGGCGTTGGTCCCCCAGGAGCTGCACGGGATCCCGGGGTGTTGCTGAATGATGACCAGCGCCTGCTGCGGGTTGGCAGTGGGAGCCGCTGCGCTGATTCCCCGCGGCGAGCCTGTGCTGGGGTCGGTGTGACACACGCGGGTCGTGTTTGGGAAGAGCTGGCGCTGGGGACACAGGAGAGCTGCCTTTGGGAGAGCCTTTTTCTGTTTCTGGGCTGCAACACTGGCGTTTTATTGTCTCTGCTGATGTCCTCGATAACAGTTGTGTTATCACTGAGGATGGAGAAGGCGGCAGGTGCTGTTTTGTGAGGCACCGCTGCTCGACGCTGTGTTGTTCGTCCCTGTCACCCGTCATCAGGAGGTTGTACCGGCTCCTGTGAACCAGTACAAATTACACGTTTGTTTTGTTGTTTGGGCTACTGGCCTCATTGTCTCTCCAACCTGCTGTCATCATGGAAAAGAAAAAATACGTTACTACAGTGTATTAAAACCCAGAAAAAAACCCTTCTCATTTTTTGATAATACTTTTTTCCTGGTTCTCTTTGGGGGGCTTGTGTTTTGCGTAATGGCACTGATTTATTTAGATATATATTTATATATTAATGTATTTATACATTCACGTATTCACATGTTATTGTTCCAGATTATGTCCTTTAACAAACATCGGCAATTTTCTCACTGGGAATTCTCCAGATAAATTTTCCCAGTGAATCCTCCAGCCATTCGTATTCAGACCCGTGTTCAAGCTTTAATAAGTTTCTATTTATTCTGCTTAAAAACAAACATCTCCAGACAGAAGAGACTGACGGGCACACGAAAGACCACTTTGATCTCCTTCCCCAGCCAGCACAGCTCTATGAACTGGAGCGTGCTGAACTCATGTTGTGGGAAGCCTGGGAAAGGTACTTTCCAAAATGCTGCTGTCTGTGAGAACACTCCTTGTGAATGACTTGGTGAGAGGAGGATGGTGATAAATATCATCAGTCTCTGTCGCTGGTGCTGGGAGCAATCGATAGCTGCGCTCGGTGGAAGCTGGTTGCCGATGTGCCTACAAGCCGTGGTAGGTGGGGCACTCACAAGGCAAACCAAGCAGAACACGTCTGCCTGTTAAGCTGGTATGAAATGCGTATCCTGTCAGTCTTGTGAAGTCACACAGATCTGTCTGCTCTTTGGAAAGCGAGTCACTGATTAGAGACAGGGGCCAGGACCTGCAGGGGTCCAGATCCAGTACTGGAGCAAGTGGAAACCACAAACCATTCAGAAATTTTAAGAGCATGTTGTGATCATCACTATGCACACACTGACTTATACTGACTTTTTTTTTTGGTACTTGGAAATAAAATACAATCTTTTAAAAGGAAAAAAAAAAGTCTCTTACTGAAAGCTGTTAACTTTTCCATCTTGAAAATATTCTCCTCCTTTTTTTCTTCTTAGTCATCATTTCTCCTTCCTCGGGCTTGTCTTAGCCACTCTCTCCCTCCCACTTTCTTTCTCTCTTGGTGACTGACAGGTTTCAGGAATGAGCTTCCGAGGAGTCTGAAAGAAAAAAATCTCTTCCAGATTGGCTATTTTTCGATTAACTCCTAGAAATATATCTTGCAGGCAGTTCAGAAGACTGGCCATAAAATACACACTCCTTCCCCTCTGGGTTCCCCTTTCAGCTGCAGTTCCAGGCAGTGATAATCAGCAGCTGTCAGTGAACCTCAGTCAGCATCACGTTCGTGAGGGTCCATGCTCGGGACTGATTTCTGCAGCACAAGTTCACCCCTGCCAAAAGCAGATGTTCTTAACAAACACACCCCTTTCTTCCATTCTGCCATCACTTGGGGTTTTTGTGGGGTTTTTTTGTTGTTGTTGGTTTTTTTTTCCTTAAGAGCATGTCAGTTTCCTTCTTGGTTCAAACCCTCTCTTAAAGTGACCTGAGTAACCCACCCTCTGCTTTCACAGCCAGTGGTGGGACCCCAGCGTCTTTTCTCTCGGCATCATCCCCACAGCAGCTCTGTTTGTCTCCCGCAGCATGTTCCTTCTGAAGAGCCCAATTCAAGTCTGCAGCAACAGCCTTAAATTATACCTCTTTATCTTCTCTTACCCATTCCCCACCCCTTCCAGTGAAAATCACACGGAGCGAAGAGACCCCCTTTTGTATTCCAGCATCAGCTTTCTCCCCCTCTTTGTGACACAGGCAGGAGAGAAGGTAGCAAACTCAAAATACTAAATCAGCTGAGTCAAAAATTAACCTATTAGACGCGAAGGCCCATCTCTGCCGCTGCCTCCTGCACCGCAATCAGCAGCAACAAGCATCATGTGTCCAGGCATCTGGATCCAAAAAGCAATGTACGTGTAATTCCCGCCCCAGGGCACAGGAAAGCAGGCCCCTGCCTCAACAGAGACGGGTGAGAAAAGGAAGGGACACACATGCAGCTGTGCCCCAAGTGCTTCCTGGAGAGATGTCACAGACAGAAACATCCCCACTACCCCCAGGTCCAGCCCAGCCGAGAATCAAAGGAGACGTCAAGCACCTGCCCAACATAGAATAGGCCTGACACAACGGAGACTTATCAAAGCAAATTTATTGCCCATCCTAACCGTCTGACAGTTTAAATGAATAATTACAGATAATAAACTACAGTGCAAATTAAAGCGTGCCTTACAGAGATTGTAAACTGCTCAACAGACTTGGACTGGCAACGAGAGGAGGAAAGGAAAATTGAACTCTTAATACAAAACCTTTTAATTAATATCTTCCTCAGAGAGCAGAGCACAAAAGATTCGATATTCATGCTCATCCATCCCTGGGCGGTTACACAAGACGTTTCAGACATGTAACAAGCTCGGGTGGGGGGGGAACAGGGAACAGGGAAAACAGTGCATGACACACATTTCAATAGTTCTGAGTTAGTTCCTCTGCTTCATCTAATACTTGTGGTGACAACCACACAATTCTGTTATGTCAGCTGAAGAAGCCGCTTAATAACACAGACATAACTCAGTTTCAGTTTTTATTGCTGTAAAGAGAAGCAGACTTGACGGTTGTCAATAGGCAATATCTAAATGAAACAAATGAAACAGTATACAGCAACAGTTCCTATTCATTCCACATTTTTGATTTACAGAGTTTATGGTGGGTCTGTGGCAAAGCCAGGAATGGAACAAAGTTCTTCTTCAAAGAAAACAGAACTTCTTCAAAGTGCCAGTTTTCCACCTTGGTTACGGAAGAACCATCAGAAAGACTTCACAAAGTCTGTAGATGAGCCACCAGGTAACATTCCAGTGGACTAATTTGTTTGGGGAAAACTACAGAAGGCAAAGGAACTGGTCAGTGCTTGCAGGTGAAAAAGAAAAAAAAAAAAAAAAGAAAGGAATGGTGACTGTGTGTCCCTTACCTGCTGTGGAGGCCGGATCATCTTTTCGAGGATGGTGACTCTGGGTGTGGCACGTGTAAAGGGCTGCTGAGCACTGCCTGGCACACACTGTACGAATAGCTCCCTCCTGCATTTGCTCTGGATTGTGATGGGCACGATCCTTTCTCCAAGAATTTGCTGGCACTTTGTACTTAATGCTCCCTGCTGACAAAACAGCCGGATCAGTCACAGGTTGTGCAGACGTGACGCAGAGCTCAGACCCAGAGCACGCGACGTTTGCAGAATTTATTCTCTAGAGGTGTCTTTTGCTTTTCAGGGCCCTGGGCCTCTGTTTGCATTTCATCCTGAAGGAGGACTAGACCTCCACTACAAACGGGAGAGAAGCGTTTTGAACCCCATCTTGTATAATTGAGGCCAAATGATGTTACTGTTGGGAGACTCCGGCTGCTTTGGAACTCGCTTGCCAGCGGAGGGAGCGCAGCAGTGCCGCGGGGCTCTGTCCGCTGGGGATCAGAACTCGGCACGGTTACAAGTAGCACACGGCTCACAGTGCTGTATAGACCTGTGGGGGTGACGCTTCCAAGCAGTCTGCCTGTTGCCTTGCAAATTAAAAGAAAGGGTTTTAGCACAGAAATCTTTTCATGAACAAAATTGCAAGCACCGAGTTACGGAATTGTTCTAGAAGCGTGCGTCTTACTCGGTGTAAAGAGCCGTCAAACAGGCTTGGTTCAATACGCTCGGTCGCTGGTTTTGCATAACCTATTTAACCTGGTTAAAATGTTTTCACAGGAGGAGAGGAGTGAAGTCAAAGGTCCAAAGGCGGTGGAATACGTGACCAGTATATCTCCCATCATTAACACCGGTCTGACACCAGCGCCACCTCCGCCCCAGCAAAAAGGTGGAAACCCAGTGAGAGGTGGGGTAACCAGAGGGAGACAACTGCGTCCCATCACTGTACCCACTGACGCAGAGCAACCTTCAAGGAAGGTCAGTTAGCTCTGTCTACTTCTCTGTTTATGTACAGGTATATAATCTTCCTTGTTGGTGTATTTGCCTAATGCTGAAAGGTGTGTATACCTAGTTTGCATAAAGATTCACTGAATTTTTGAAAGAAATAAAATTCACAACTATTAAAATATGTAACTGCCACCCGTCTCTCTCTATACTAAAAGATTTGGTGTTTTTCATCAGCTGGGGGGAAAAAGGGTGCTTGACCAGAAAAACCATGGGAACTCTTACTTAAAGCCTTCTGGTTTAGTCAATCTGATCCTGTCTCTGACCACATCTGGTACCAGAACTTCAGAGGGGTATGTGAAATGCCTTGAGCGTGTGAAAACTTCCTCTGTTACACTGTATCTCCAGCCAGTTCTGACTCCTGTAAAGGAAATTGTAGGAACCCTGGATTGGGAGGCACGATGTGGGTCATGGTCCCTGCAATTTTGGGTGATTCGATGCAGTGGATTTTCAGTTTGAAATCTTTTCCTCCCCTTCTGCATGTTACAAAGCCCCTTCCAATTTAAGCAGCTCAAGGCCTGCCTTAAAAGACTGGAAGCCTCAAGTGTACGCCACACGTACATGCTCTGCGTGTGCAACTTCTGTTAGAGCTGGAAGCTGAATGCATTTTTTGTGTATTTCCTGCTGCAGAATTCTGGAGTCGTCTTCAGGCCCCCGGTACGCAGCAGCGCATGTGTCACCATGGCCTTTGTGGGAAAAAATCTCCGTTTATCTGGCAAGGATGCTGATGGCAGGAGTGAAATCAGAGTCTATCAGCAGCACTGTGGAGGAGAAAACCTTTGTGTCTACAAAGGCAGCCTATTGGAAGGAGGTGAGGATGAAGAGTCAAAGAGTTCATGTCAATTCTGGCAAGATGGTTTTTTTTTTTTGGCTAAAATGTTGGTGTGGTATCAAAATGGGATTTTTATACCATCTGCCTCCACACTAAATCTGGATCTACTGTTTCATGATTGAAAGTGAGGTTAGAATGACTTCTGCATTCTATTACAGTAGAAGGAGTTTAGAGAACTAATTTAACAAAATACTGTAGCCTAGGTTAATTTCGTATAGAGATGTGTGGTTACTATAGTAGTAGTAGTAGCAGCAAACTGTCCTTAAATAGGGGTTATCTGTTTGTGACTTGCTACAACACATCAGTGCATGTTGCTTATTACTGCAGAAGGAAAAGTACATGATGGGAGCCCAATTCCCATCTCTTTGACGTGAGTGCAATTCCATAGCACCAGTAACAGGCGAATTGTGTTCTGGGACCCTGGGAAGAGGCAGTGGCTGGGAGATTGTCACTTATGAGGAAGAGTGATTCCACCGATGACACCCCTCATTCCAGCTCACAGAACCCCTGTGTTGGCGTTTTCAGCGGGTGTGGGAAGATGGTGCAGAGCTCCCTGCGCTCCCGCCCGTCCCCGAGGCTGTGGGTGCAGGGCGGCGTGCCCGCAGATCAGCTCACGGGGCTGCTGCGGCTGGCTCCCCGCTGTGTCCTCTGTGCCTGCTCCTCTTGTCCCCAGCCCCGCTCACACGCCTGAGGGAGTGACCGGTGTAAAGGGGGTAGAACCCCGTCCCCCCGGCACGGAGCGGGGTGGCCGCCTCGGCGCCCTCACGGCCTGGATGCCAAGCAGTGCCCTTGCAGAGCAGCCTGAACCGGCTCCAGAAGCAGCATGTTTCAGGTGCCCGGTGTTCCCTGAGCCCAGCCGTGTCCGTGCAGGCCCAGAGCCGCTGGTGCTGAGCTGTGCTCATCTGGAGCCTCGGCTGCTCCCTGCGAGGTGTGTCCCACTGCGGGGGCTCTGACATGCTGCTGCCCTGCACCGGGTAGGCACGTGCCAGGAATCCTAAACCTCCTGTGCACGATGCCCACTCTTGTAAGGCAAGGGCGGAGTGAATTTTGTGGAGATGGGAGGCTCTGCTCTCTGTTCTGCTGTAGCTGTCAGTGGCCAAACTGAGTGGCTTGTCACAGGGGTGTGCAGCTTGGCACTCGGGGGTTGGAGAGAGACGAGGCTGTTGTGTGGGGAGGAGGTGGAGTACTACCAACTAATTAACGTAGCCGAGTCTAGAGCAGACTGCCACAGCAAGATCTGCTTTATTGGCCCTTAACCTAATCCAAACACTCTCAACCCCGTTATCACTGTACTTCATTTCTGAGCTGTCACAGCATTCTCTTACATACAGGGCCACTCCACCACCTCTCCTTCCCTGTCTGTCCCTCCTGAAGAGCTTGCAGCCATCGATGGCAGCACTGCAGTCGTGTGAGGCATCCCACCACGTGTCTGTTATAGCTGCTATGTCATAGTTCTCGTGCTGCATCATGGCCTCAAGCTCCCCCTGGTTGTTGCTCATACTGGTGCATTGGTATAGATGCACTTGAGATGAGCTCATGAATCCAACAGCTTTTTGTGAGCGTGGGCCCCATTCCCTACCAGACCCTTCTCAGGTGCTTTCGGCAGAGACCTCCTCCCCTCCAGCTGTCAATGGGGCTGCTGGCCCCGCCCCCTCCCCTCCAGCTGCCAATATGCTGAAATACAAACCATCTCACGTATTAAAAAGGAAAATGAATAGTTTAGGGTTATTTTTTCTGTAAAGTGATCCACGGCTTACATTGGGGATCCCATTTAGAGCTTCTTCCCTTCCTCAGCTGATACCAGGATTTGGCTCCTGTAACAATGACTGGTGTGACTCCTTCTATTTTATATCTGACTAAGCTCTATTGGTTGTCACGTTCTGCCATTTCACCCCAAATCAATACTGCTTATAACTCTTTTTTTTTCCCTCATCAATAACCCTACAGAGAATGACTCTGTTTATTACATTCTGACTTTCTCAAAAGTGGATCTAGCAGAAAATTTGCAGTAGAAGTGAACTCAAATGAACAAACCTTTCAGCTGTCAATATATCTCCTTCCTCCCTGATGTATTTAACCCTGCTGATAGGAAATCTCTCATACTTCAGCTTGTGACCTTCGTCTAATCATCTTTGATCATCTTGCTTTTCGCTGTAATTCTACAGTTTAGGAACAAAAAAGAAAAGAAAGAAAATAAGGAAGTAGGAGCAGGGTGGGAAGGCTCGTAAGAGGAGAAATGTGGATGGAGCTGATGACAAGTTATTTTGCAGTTTTAAGGCACTGTACAGAGTTCCCTGTCAAACCTGTAGTATGGAGATAATAGCTGTAAGAAGTTATTTTTACATACATTTCAAATTCCTGGAATCATATTAAAACTGTGTGTGCGTGTGTAGGGATTCTAAAAGGAGAGGGAGAAAAACAGTTCATCAAGCTTCTGGTTTTGAGATTTGTTCTGTGGCCTGAGAATTTTGCCCTTGTACCCAGAGGTGTCCTGGGCGCGTGTCTGCCTTCCTGTCCCAGGTCAGCGGGGTGAGCTCTGTCCTTCTGCAGTGTCTCTGCAGGGCCCCGTGGGGAGGCTCAGGGCTGCCACACGCAGCTCCGTGGGCTTGGACGGGGCCGTGGGCTGTCGCCTCATCTGGCCTCCTGGCCTCAGGCAGGGTCAGGACATCTGCCAGCTGTGTCAGATTCTGTGGTAGTTTTATGTTGTCTGCGTCCAGTTATTTGTAGACTTTAACATCCAAAACAACCCAAAGTGTGTCAACCATGATTTAGCAAATTCTTTTTTTTCTAGAAGGCGCAGAAGGGCACTGGAGCTTCACTGAAGTGTGTAAGCATGCTTTTATTTTGGTAGGGCTGAACACAACCGGGAAGGCGGTGTTTTTGTGCAGACCGGGGCTTCCTGAAGGAAAAAAAAATGGATCTTACGGCTTCTTTCTTCTCTCCGATCCTGGCCCTTTTGGTTTTGGCAGATCCAAGCGTATACAGCCTTCGAGCATTTGTGTTTTTGTGTCTCAGTGGCTGCCGCCTTCTCTTCCACCTGGCGGGGACCTGCTCTGTTGCTCTGAGGAGTCTGTTGGACTTGTCATTAAGCCTACAGATATATTAGTTGTGTATGATTGTGTGGTGGTTTGACCTTGGCTAAATGCCAGGTACCCACCAAGTCACTCTATCACTTCCCCCCCCCCCTTCCCCTGTTTTCTCAACAAGGCAAAGAGGGGAAAGAATATAAGATAGGAAAAAATCCCAACCAAGCCTTGTGGGTAAAACAAAAGCAGTTCTAATATAAGCAAAGCGAAGCAAAGGTCCGTGCGTGGAAGCAAAAAAAAAGAAAACAGATTTATTCTCTACTTCCCATTAACAGACAATGTCGGGCCTTCTCAGGAAGCAGGGCTCCAATACGTGTAGTGGTTGCCTCGGAGGACCAACGGTGACCCCCACCCCTTCCTCCTTTCTCCCAGCTTTATACTGAGCAGACGTCATATGGTCTGGAATATCCCTTTGGTCAGTTGGGGTCAGCTGTCCTGGTTGTGTCCCCTCCCAAGATCTTGCCCACCCCGTCCCACTGTGGGGGGGGAAAATGTCAGAAAGAGCCTTGGTGCTGTGTAAGCACCACTCAGCAGTAGCCACAGCACCAGTGTGCTATCAACACCCTGCCAGCTCCCAACATAAAACACAGCACCGTGAGGGCTGCTACAGGGGAAAACCAATTCCGGCTCAGCCAGACCCGGTACAGTCTCCACCCCTTATTCCATACCATTGACATCACGCCCAGGTCCCACATAACACTCATTTATCCATTCCGTAAGCTTTCTTCACTCCTCCAGATGTTCAGTGACTTGGCTCCCATCTGTCAAGATGGAAGTTCAGGACAGGAGCAGTATGTTTGACTGTTGGACTCCAGCACCGGCTAGGTTTGGGACATCATCGCATGGATCTGGTTCACTCTTCGTCGTTCCTACTTCCTCCATCACTTCCTGCAACAGATTGTCTTGGCTGTAAGGGAAAACAATTCAGACATCAGCAATTTTATCAGTTAGGAAGTAGGAATTCTGCTGGGGTGTCTGAAGAGCTGTTGGGAGGCCTGTGCTGAGAGGGGTCTGGATGGCAGGACTGCTGCATCTGATGTGCCTCCACGAGGAGCTGAGGCTTTACTCACCTGCAGGGGTTTGTCTCTGCAACAAGCGTCTCGAGTGTGCGTGTGAGAGAGAACGATGGGGTGTTCTTGTGTCGGTGATACTGGAGGCAGAGAGAGAGGAAGTGCTACTTGGATAGATTTTTTTGGAGCTCTACATCTCTAAGCAGGTTTTGTTCCCCTTCAGTAACTTCTTCCAGTGTTTGTGCCATTGACTGAGGCCATCAGAAGCTCCGTAATGGAAGAACCTAGGAAGAAATCTTCCGTAGCCTTGTCCGTTTTGCTTTGGTATTCTCTTTTTGTTGGTCTGCTTGATAACCTTGCTTTGATACATCCATAACTGCTTAAACCAGGAGATTGTGAGTAGACTTTGAGGAACTATTAAGCAATGAGTGTGACTAACCATTTTAGAGTGTGCAGGCAGTCATGGTTCCAGTGGAAGAAGTTCACGTGACTCACCAGAAATCACCGTTATGCTTCAGGTGTGAAATTGCAGGTGCTTCCTGGTGGCACCTGGTGTGCGCTGCACACACTAGAAGGCACTGCTGGCTCTGTCTGCTGTGTCTTGTTCCAGGAATGCAACGGCATCGTGTCTGCTGCAGCAGCTGCCTTCCTCCTCCCCGCTCTGCAGACTCGCAGGCTGCCACTTACAGGGACAGGGGGTAGAAGCATCAGTGGAGGAGAGAACCCCTGCCCTGAGGTAACCTGTTCTCAGGGGTTGTTTCAGTGCATTCCGTGGGGCAGGAGTGCTAGAAGGACAGGGTGAGGAGAAGGGCAGCCCCGTGGAGCCAAGGACGTTATCCATGGAACTGAGCCCAGAAAGAAGGGAGGGGTGGGGCGAGGGGTTTTTAAGGTGTGGTATCGTAACGCTTTTCACTGTCCCACTGTGTCTGTTAAGTGGTGGTGTTGTTAGTGTTTGAATTCAAGTGCTATTCTTGTTTCCTTCCCCTAACAAGTCTGTCTTTTGCCCGTGACTGTAATGGGTGAGCCAGCCCTCCCTGTCATTATCTCGATTCCTGAGCTTTTTGCTTCCTTTCTCCTTCCCAGCGCTGGGGGGGAAGGGGTGAGTGAGCGGCTGCGTGGTGCGCAGTTGCCCTCTGGGCTCAAACTGGGGCAAAATTTAAGGATGGTATCCACCTAAACAGGTCAGAAAGTGAAAATCCATCAGGAGCTATGGCGATTTGATGTAATGTTTTTGAATGTTTGGAAACGGCACGGGACATGGTGTTCGATTTGTCGAGCTTTGTAACATCGGTGCAACAGGGGGTTTGAATCAGTGCACGGACACCTCCTTGTTGCAGGGTGAGCGTATCGAGTCCCAGATGGTTTTGTCCTGCTCTCAAAGGTAAAGAAGGATTTTCCTGCTTCCATGGGAGCAGACAGATTTTTGAGAGCTCTTTGTAGTTTGTTTAGAACGAGTCTGGGAATTAATGTTGTGATTAAACATCTCCACCCAGAATCATGGGGGGTTCCTCATACAGTGGGTGAAGAGGTGGAGGGTCAGATCTACACCTGGGTCAGGGGCTGCATTAACCCCCCGCCTCCCGCTGCAGGAATGAGCCGAGGCAGAGGCGCTGTGGAACAAACATGAAACCTTTAATAAATTATGGAAGAAAGAGAGATATGGGAAAGGGCTGGGGCGGGAGCGGGCAGGTGCAGGTCGTATGTTGCGGGGATTCGTGCTCCACACCTTCTCCATCACGCTGTCAATAGCGACTGCGGGGGTGTGGGGCCCTTTGTCCCCCGGCGTCCCTCATGTTCTTCCTCTTCTTGGGTGGGGGGGAGGTCTCCTGCGCCTTGGGGCTGCCGGCCAGCACAGGGCGCTTGGCCCGCTTGCCGTGCGCCCGGCCCAATCCGGGCACCCCCCGGCAGTTGACACCGAAGGGCAGCGGCAGGCGGGTGAGAACCACCCGGGGCTGCCTCCGCAGCACCTCCTCCGTCAGCCGGACTGCGCGGGGAGGGTGACGCTGGAGGGCAGCCAGGGGACTGGGCAGAGGGGTCTCCCGAGCACCCTTCAGGGGATTCTCCAGGGGCAGGCGGGTGAGAACCACCCGGGGCTGCCTCCGCAGCACCTCCTCCGTCAGCCCGGCCGTGCTGGGTGGGTGACGCTGGGGGGCAGCCAGGGGACTGGGCAGAGGGTTCTCCCGAGGATGCTCCAGGGGACTCTCCACAGCAGGCTCCAGGGCACTCCCCATGGCAAGGACCGCTGCCACCTCTCCCTGCCGCCCCTCGGGGTCTGGCAAGGGGGATGTCGCCACCCCCGAGAAGGGGTTGCTGTGCCCCAGCCCCGCCACTGATGGTTGCTGCTTGGGGCAGCCACCCTCTGCCACGTACTCGAGGAGCTTCTGAAAGAGGGCGGTCGAGCAGGGGCTGTTGGGGACTTCAGGGACAGCGTCCTTGCCATCCACGGTGTCGAGCCAGGCGAGCGTGTCGGTAATGTCCACGGTGAAAGACAGCTCGTCCTCAAACAGCACGTTGTCCCCTGCCAGCTCAGGAAAGGCCTCGGCAAAGGCGTCTGACCCCAGCTCGGGCAGGTCCGGGGGCATGGCTGGGGCCTTGGGGATGGTCACCCCTGCTGAAAAAGCAATCAAAGTCAGCCCAGCCCCGGGGCCATGCAAGCTTTCCTGCACACAGGACACCTGCCCGCAGGCTCTGCCACCCCCAAATCTCACCTGTGCGCTTTGTCGTGGTTTTTCCTGGTGCTGTAGCCAGGTGAGGGCTGGCACTGCAGATGCTGTCCTCGGTGACCCCCATCGGCTGGAGGGGCACCAGCATCCCCACCATCACCTGCTGTCCCCAGCCGTGGGCAGGGGGACAGGGAGCAGCCAAGGAGCAGAACTGCACCCCAGGGGGGAGCTGCACCATGGGGTTGAGCCACATGCCGGGGTGGAGCTGCACCAGCTGCCCCGGGGCCCCCATGGGCCCTGGCCCCCCCTGCCAGACGCTGGCCTGGGGCAGCTGGTAGGTGATGGGGGGCAGCTGGGCAGGCTCAGAGGCCGCTGGCAGACCCGGGACAGAGCGCAGCATGTCTGCAGTGACTGGTGGCGGCACGGCTGCAGCACTGACGCTCTGACACCCTGTCGTCGGGTGGTTTGGATCTGCCCCATTATGACATCATAACCCCCGTAACCTGGGGCCGGCTGTGAGCCGCTCCGCAGGCAATGGGCTCCTGGACACTCCGGCCCCTCGCTCCATGGCTGCCCTCAGCCTTTGCTTACCCACAGCCCAGATGTCACTGGGCCCTGTACCTACACCCTGTTGATGGCTGCTCTGAGCAAAAAGAGCCTTGTGACTCCCCTGCAACTTTTCAGTGTTATCTGGCCTGGTGTAAAGCTCCCCAGATGTAGGCACCAACTGCCCTGGTACCAGCTCACGCAGGAGGAAGCTGAGGCACAGGCTGGCTAATGCCAGTGATGAAGCCACAACTACTCTGTCCCTGCCGTATCTGCTGCCAGTTTGGAGGGGTGGAAGGTGTCGCCCGGGGCCGAGGAGAGGAGAGCGGGGGGACAGGGAGCCCCGTGCTGACTCCTCACTGGCTTCACTCCTGGCCAGCTGCTTTTCCTCTGTGCCGGGACGGAGAGCACAGCGGGGGCTGGAGGGCGTTGGTCCCCCAGGAGCTGCACGGGATCCCGGGGTGTTGCTGAATGATGACCAGCGCCTGCTGCGGGTTGGCAGTGGGAGCCGCTGCGCTGATTCCCCGCGGCGAGCCTGTGCTGGGGTCGGTGTGACACACGCGGGTCGTGTTTGGGAAGAGCTGGCGCTGGGGACACAGGAGAGCTGCCTTTGGGAGAGCCTTTTTCTGTTTCTGGGCTGCAACACTGGCGTTTTATTGTCTCTGCTGATGTCCTCGATAACAGTTGTGTTATCACTGAGGATGGAGAAGGCGGCAGGTGCTGTTTTGTGAGGCACCGCTGCTCGACGCTGTGTTGTTCGTCCCTGTCACCCGTCATCAGGAGGTTGTACCGGCTCCTGTGAACCAGTACAAATTACACGTTTGTTTTGTTGTTTGGGCTACTGGCCTCATTGTCTCTCCAACCTGCTGTCATCATGGAAAAGAAAAAATACGTTACTACAGTGTATTAAAACCCAGAAAAAAACCCTTCTCATTTTTTGATAATACTTTTTTCCTGGTTCTCTTTGGGGGGCTTGTGTTTTGCGTAATGGCACTGATTTATTTAGATATATATTTATATATTAATGTATTTATACATTCACGTATTCACATGTTATTGTTCCAGATTATGTCCTTTAACAAACATCGGCAATTTTCTCACTGGGAATTCTCCAGATAAATTTTCCCAGTGAATCCTCCAGCCATTCGTATTCAGACCCGTGTTCAAGCTTTAATAAGTTCCTATTTATTCTGCTTAAAAACAAACATCTCCAGGCAGAAGAGACTGACGGGCACATGAAAGACCACTTTGATCTCCTTCCCCAGCCAGCACAGCTCTATGAACTGGAGCGTGCTGAACACATGTTGTGGGAAGCCTGGGAAAGGTACTTTCCAAAATGCTGCTGTCTGTGAGAACACTCCTTGTGAATGACTTGGTGAGAGGAGGATGGTGATAAATATCATCAGTCTCTGTCGCTGGTGCTGGGAGCAATCGATAGCTGCGCTCGGTGGAAGCTGGTTGCCGATGTGCCTACAAGCCGTGGTAGGTGGGGCACTCACAAGGCAAACCAAGCAGAACACGTCTGCCTGTTAAGCTGGTATGAAATGCGTATCCTGTCAGTCTTGTGAAGTCACACAGATCTGTCTGCTCTTTGGAAAGCGAGTCACTGATCAGAGACAGGGGCCAGGACCTGCAGGGGTCCAGATCCAGTACTGGAGCAAGTGGAAACCACAAACCATTCAGAAATTTTAAGAGCATGTTGTGATCATCACTATGCACACACTGACTTATACTGACTTTTTTTTTTGGTACTTGGAAATAAAATACAATCTTTTAAAAGGAAAAAAAAAAGTCTCTTACTGAAAGCTGTTAACTTTTCCATCTTGAAAATATTCTCCTCCTTTTTTTCTTCTTAGTCACAATTTCTCCTTCCTCGGGCTTGTCTTAGCCACTCTCTCCCTCCCACTTTCCTTCTCTCTTGGTGACTGACAGGTTTCAGGAATGAGCTTCCGAGGAGTCTGAAAGAAAAAAATCTCTTCCAGATTGGCTATTTTTCGATTAACTCCTAGAAATATATCTTGCAGGCCGTTCAGAAGACTGGCCATAAAATACACACTCCTTCCCCTCTGGGTTCCCCTTTCAGCTGCAGTTCCAGGCAGTGATAATCAGCAGCTGTCAGTGAACCTCAGTCAGCATCACGTTCGTGAGGGTCCATGCTCGGGACTGATTTCTGCAGCACAAGTTCACCCCTGCCAAAAGCAGATGTTCTTAACAAACACACCCCTTTCTTCCATTCTGCCATCACTTGGGGTTTTTGTGGGGTTTTTTTGTTGTTGTTGGTTTTTTTTTCCTTAAGAGCATGTCAGTTTCCTTCTTGCTTCAAACCCTCTCTTAAAGTGACCTGAGTAACCCACCCTCTGCTTTCACAGCCAGTGGTGGGATTCCAGCGTCTTTTCTCTCGGCATCATCCCCACAGCAGCTCTGTTTGTCTCGTGCAACATGTTCCTTTCGAAGAGCTCAACTCAGTCTGCAGCAACAGCCTTAAAATATACCTCCTTATCTTCCCTTATCCATTCCCCACCCCTTCCTTCCCTCCATCCGATCAGCAGAATAACTCCAATATTAAAGATAAGCCTGTTTCTTTTAACTCATCATTTCTGTCCAAGTTAGATAAAGATTATAGGCTTTCTATTCCTATTTCTAAGCTTTACCTTTAAACTACTATTTCAGCACCTTTTTACATGTTCTGGGGATCCAGTTTCTCTTATGTTTCCTGTTCTTCTCTCCTAAAGTCCAGTATAAGATCAAACATTCAAAGGTACCAAATAGCTCCCAATTCTTCCAGATTTACGTCACAGTAATAGAGATCTGGACTCAAAGCCCCAGGGTGATGTTTGTGCCACTGATGATGTTGTTCTACACATAGTGTCCCTGATAAAGAACACATCTCTGATTTACACAATGGCATCTCACCTCAGAGTTAGCTTTTTCTTCCGCAGACCCGTAAAACGCACATCAGGATAAAATAAGGGTTAAGGCTGACATCAAAGCGAGCTGCACCGCAGCAGCTTCAGACCCGGCAGTTTCTGATTGTTCCACTTTTGCAGGAGATCAGTGGCCGAGCGAGAGGCAGGACCCTCCGACGGCACTGCAGCCCAGGCAGGGGCTCAGGAGTCGCGGAGCAGCACACACCAGAGGCAACTCAAGACACAGCCACAGTTTTTGGTGTATTTTGAAACTAAACTCAACAGAGCAGAAAACACTCAGCTTGATACACCTCAGACCAAATACTTCTTCATCGTTCTTCGTGTATACCCTGTGCAGAACTGATCCCAGCACAGCACTTCACCTTTAGAAGAACTTGCCTAATGATCACAGCAAGGAACAAGGAGCTGAGATCCCTGCCTTGTGGTCCTAGCTCTGCTTGAAATTATTCCACAAACACACACAAAAAATAAAAAAGATAACCAAAAGTTTGGAGAGCCTGCTGGCAGGGCACTCCACTGCCTGCCAGAGCGTGGTGTCACTTACGCCAGCTAGCACTCTGTTCTGTTTTACACGCCCTGGTTTATTTATTTGCTTAGTAAGAAGAATCTGTTTGTGCTTCAACACCAGCTGGCCACTCTCCTGGGGGAACGAGACCACCACCTTCTGTGGGTGAGAGGGGCCAGTCTGTGTTTGCAGCTCACACCTGGGGTGTTGATCAGGACGGAGAGCTGGATGCTTCACCCCGCAGGAGCTTCCCTTTATGGTGGATCTTGAGCACAGGGACAGAACCCTTTTGGGTGAGTCCTCGACACAGGTGCTCAAAACTAACCATTAGTAATGAACAAACTGAACTGAAACATGGGCTGTTCTACTGTCACCAGCTTCACACTCCCAGCACTGTACAAAAGCTACAGTTTAAGCACCTGCTCTTTATCTGACATAAGCACATACCTTTATCTGATCCATCCCAACAGCCATTAGAGTATGTGAATGCTCTATAATTTCATTAGTCTGGGTTCCTTCACAGATGTTTAATTTGAAGTATTTGTGCTGTATCCTGATGATCTCAGAGTAAATCGTGCAGCATTGCACTGACTTTTTGGTGACGACCATCCAACAGGCCGGTTAAAAAAAAAAAAAAGAAAGAAAAATCAGAAGGTAACAGGCTGTGGTTGCTGCTTTTTAAAGTTTTTCTATAGGCAGGATTTCAGGCACGTAACTTCTACCCATTTTAATGGCCTTACATAACAAAAACCCTTTTCACATTTTTCTGCTAATACTTAAAGCACTGTAATGTATTTGTGTCCCTGTTTGTCGATGCAGCAAATACCCCCTAACATATGTTTGGGGGTCTGAAGGACAAGAGGAAACAATTTCTCTTGTGGTGCTTTTTGTGGCTGCTGCCTCCAGCCGTCCTTCAAGCCTCTCTCTGCAGAGATGTCTCAGCTATTCACAGCGGAGCTGCTGAGTGGCCAGTTTGCAATCCAGTGTGCAGAAGAAACCCTCACTTGGTACAGGTCTACCTCAACGTAAACTCCAGACTGTGAGTAGCTGCCACCTGGAGAGATGACACCACCCTAGTAGGGACCTCTGCCTGAGAAATCACTATTGATCAGAGATTAAGTCATCCCTGCTTAGCAGCCACAGTCCTCTGGGTCTCAGTTGTTATTTAAAGTTAACTTACTTGCTTATTAACATTGATTACAATGATCTTAAAGAAGGACAGGATGACCTTCAGCAGCAGAACCCACAATTCTTGCAGCTTTCACACTCTGCAGGAAACACTAGAAATTGTTCAGCCTGTTACCCGACAGCGGGTTGGTGCCCGGTGTGCAATAACCCCCCTGAACACGCTCAGCAGAGGTGCTGTGTTTAGTCAGGCCTGGGTGCTGGGTGGACTTTTTTACAAATCAAACACCCCAACAGCAGGTTTTTGTGTTTCTTTTATACACAAAAGGCAGAGGTTAGTGCTTTTCCTAACATGCCTATTAGATACTGATTGGTTAGTGATTAACATAAATTAGAATACAGCTTACATAATGCTGCTACTCCTACGCATGCTCAGGGGAAGGGTCTTAACCTGGGCAGGGGGCGTGGTTTTAGTATTATAATGAAGGCAGTTCACTTTCAGGACACTCAAAAGTTAGTTTCATTGCCAAGTTAATTAATCCATTAGCCATTTTGCCAGGTTGTCAAATAACTGATCCTCAGCACAATCCCAGACACTCTCTTTATGGTCCAGGGTGTTCTATGGATTTTCTAGGGTTTGGAGATCGAAGTCTATCCTTGATGAATTTTTTATGGCTAATCAGAGTCATCTTGACCATGATTCAAAGTCTCACTTGACCAAGCCCCAAAGCCTCGCAGCTGACCCACATGTGTGGTAACTCTGGCTGCTGGCACAATTATTAACCACGACAGCTAACCCAGCCTCACTCGTGTATATGGATATTTGTGTTATGTAATCAATGAATATGTATATCCACACTCCAGAAGTTTCTGGTAAAATGTGCTGTTGGGGTGCAAGCTTTGTGGAGAAATCCCCTTGCACCCCAGTGCCGGAGTAAACATACCTGCTGTATAACTCTCTCTGAGTTGTAGAGTCTGTTTCCGCGAATCAGATCAAACAGAAATTCTGGGGTAAAACTGGGGGATTTGTGGTCAAACATCGATCTGGGGACCAAGGGCCATTTTGGGGTGAAAAGGGGGGGTTTGGGATCAGGGGGACTCACCCCACAGCACCCAGGTGAGGGTGGCCCTGGTGATGGTGGAGGTGCCGTCCCCCACCCCCACGGCGTCCCAGCACTGGTACTGGAGTTAGTCGGGGCTGACACTCTCCGGGTACCCCTGGAGCAGCAGCACCTGGGGGGGGGGGAGGTACCCCTGGGACTCCCAGGAATCCCAAATCCCCCCTGCAACCCACCCAAACCTCATTTTCCACCCACAGGTCCCTGCAAAACACCCTCAGCCCCCCCACCCCCCCCCCCACCTCCTTAGTGCCCCTCAGATCCTATTGGCCCCCCAGTTCTCCATTTTACCACCAAAGACCCCAAATATCTCCCCGGTACCCTACCAGCCCACCCCCAGAACTCCCCTAAGCCCCATTAGCGCCCCCAGGAGATCTCCAGGACCCCAAGATCCCCCACAAGATCCCCCCCAGGACTCCAGTAGCCCCCACTGGACCCTTCTTGCACCCCATTACTGTCCCACAGGACCCCCCCAATATCTCCCCCAGAAACCGCCCCCAGGAGCCCATTAGACACCCGCCCCCAGACACTAATAACCCCCTCAACTCCCCCACGACCCCAATAACACCCCCCAAGCACCAAGAACCTCCCCCAGACCCAAATACCTCCCTCAAGACACCCCCAGGACCCCAATATCTCCCCCAGAACCCCCTCCAAGATGTCCCCAATCCCCCCACCTCGGACACCAATATCTCCCTCAAGACCCCCCCCGAAGGACCCCAATAACCCTCCCAAACCCCTCCAGGACCCCCAACCACCCACGACGCCATTACACTCCGTCTAGGACCCAAATAATCCCACCCCCAGCACCCCAATGACCCCCACAACTCCCACAGAACCCCAATAACACCCCCCCCAATAATCCCCCCAGGTCCCCAATCCCCCCTCACGGCACAGGCAGGAGTGTGGGCAGGTGCTGGGGGGGACAACGTGCTGGAGCCCCTCCGGGGGTCCCCCTGGCCCCCACAGGGCCTACTTCCTGCCGACAGTCTGCCAGGGCTCTATGGTCTGCAGTGGGGCGGCCTAGGCAGGAGGTCCTCCAGCTCTCTGGGGTCTGCACTGAGGGATGTTCCAGGCAGAGGTTTGGTTCACCCAGCAAGTGGGAATTCCTCCTTTTAAAACACTCGCTTTGTTCTGGATGGCTGAATGAATTTTTCTCCTGCAAAGGTGGCACCAGCCCCAGCCCCAGCCCCAGCACTAGAGGTGGTGTCCCCGGCCTAGCAGTGGGTGAGTGCAGGGGCTGGGGCCGATTTCCCTGGAGGGGGTGGTGGGATCGCCGGGGAAGGGGAAGCTTTGGTCTAAACACCCAAACTTTTTCATGGTTCTGATTTTTTTTTCCAAATAAGGTTTGTTGTCACAGTTGGGGCTGTTCAGACGTTCTGATGTGTGACTGTGCTTGTCCTTTTACCTTGAACTTGGTGGGTTTTTGCTGTCTGTAAGGGTCTGTTGTTTCTGCGGGGTTTATCTGCCAGGTTACCCCAGGGAAAGTGAATTTTAGCCCTTTATTTTTACTACAAGTGTAAAAGCAGTGATGCATTTAATATTTTCTGCTCTCTGTGGTGATTTGGGTTGGGTGGTTCAATCTGATGAAACCCCTCAGAGTGGTGCTTCAGAGGGAAGGGTACCTGTTCATGTTTTGATTCTTGCAAGGTCATTTTAGCTATGGGGATATCAGTTTGACCTTGGTTTTATGGCTACATTTTTAAAAAGTTGATTTATTGTACAGTAGCATTGGAGATGGTGCAGTAGCCTCAGAGATCCAGAAAGCTGGCAACTATCGGCATGTGGTTGAATGCCAGTGGCTGTATTTTGGCTAAGCCTATTAAGCCTGATTATCCCTCCCCCCTCTCACTGATGACATTAAAGTTCATGTAATGCACTAGAAGACTGATCCTAATATCCTAAAACTGTTTTAGATTTAGCAAAACAGTGAAAATTAGTTTTCTGTATGAAGTGCTAAGGCTTGGACAACAGGCCCAAGCCAGAGTTGACCTATAGATGAATCCTGTCTATTTTATAACTGATAACCATTGTGCTAGTAGGTATTGTACTAAGTTATAACAACCCACTTATGCTGGTGTAAAAAGTGCTAAAGTATTGAAATACTGCAGCCTGAACAACAGGCCCCAAGCTGAAGCTGCTAACTTAGCATGTAGTCATTAGTGAAATATGTAAACTCGCTAGTGAAAGACAAAATACAATCAGTAGAGAGGAGAGAATGTATCCGACTTTCCTTTCGCAGCCTTCTTCAAGGCTGAGAACCCAAGTATTTGGCCTTGTTAGAAACTCCCTTGGTCTCCCCCCCCGAGCCCTGGCCAAGCTTTGGGTGGAATCCAACAGGTGAATGAAACCAGAAACTTTCCGCTCAAAACAAAGGTGCCAGCTATTCTGGCTTGTCGATCTCTGGTATATAAGGCTGGACCCGCTCACAGCGACTTTGGGTGCCTCACCTATGGGTGGACGCACCGCGTAGGATTTCCCACTTGCCGGGACTGGCTCTCCAAATCCTCGCTGTAACTGGGGCTCCCCAGCATCTGCGGATCTGGATGATGATGATTATATATGCAAGGGGTGATGTATTTCTCTTAATTACTATTCTCTCTCTCTCTCGTGTAGTAATGATTTGATGCATTACTCTGTTTGTTGCTTTAAGTGCACTATTCTGCTTCTTCTTACTGCATGTTCTCTGTATTACGCTGTTACATTACCTGGTTATCACTAGTAAAGTACGCCTACTCTCTTCACTCTGGTGTCCGAGTTTAATTGGTATCCTTAATCAGCAAAACAGGGTTCGAGGCCACCAGCACCCCTGGGGACAGCCGGGGGGTGGGAGCTCCTCCATGACCTTCCCGACAGTGGGGACAGAGGACTGGATAGAGCGGTTTGGTCTGGCACCTTGCCAGCAGCCAGGCTGGCTGTTTGTGGGTTAACCCAGAATTTCCATCCAGCGCGGGTGGGGAGCCCGTCTGACCAGCCTGTCGGAGACCCCCTTCCGCACCCCGGGAACGTCCCCGTTCTAGATCTCGCTGCTCTCTGGCGGGGTCCGTTTGTGCCTGGGGACACACACAGACACACACTGCCAACTTCTGCCAGGCCGAACTCGATCAAGGCTTGGAAACAATTACCAGAGACAGTGGATGCTCAGACCGTGACAGTGCATATGTCTCATTTCCTGCCGTAATAAAACTTCCTCAGCATCTTGTTTCTTCTCCTCTTTCCTCCTCCCGGCTTACCCTCAGTGGCACTGACTCAGTCTGCAGAAAATAAATAAATAAATAAGAAATGGTAAAAAAACCACACATAGCACCCAACAGGGACTTCTTCAGAAACAAATGGCTCTACAGATAAAACAATGAGTTAAATTAGTTTCCGCTTAATTTTCCAGCTCTCTGTCCTCTGCTGTGACAGGTGTCGGCTGAAGATCTCTCTGTGCTCAGGAAGCTCTAGAGTGGGGTATCCCGGCAGGAGTGCTGGGGGACAGGAGCCAGGCAGACCTAAACCTACTACTTGTTCTGTTTACTCAATAAACATTAAGGAGCATAAAAGTTACTCTTCTGATGGCAAAAGCAGAGCGGGATGAAGGGGATGGAGATTTTTAGAACTGGTCTCCCATATGTCACAACTATGTAACATGAAAGACTTTATTCTAACCACATTTCACAGTTCCTTCATAGCCAGAAGGAATTCCATTACAGGAATTGTCATACCGCTAAACTGGCAAAAATGTATACAGGCCTTTTTATCCCTTTCTATCCTTTCACACTTGTTCCATTAAACCATTTTCCACTCTCCAGGCCACAATCTCTCTAAGCAGAAAAGTGCCACACACTTGTCATAAACTGGGTAGGATATGACAAAGTATCAAATACATCAGTATTCATAAAATCAGCAACTTTAAAGTGAAAAACAAAGAAAAAAGTGTGGTGGGGGAAAGATTCTTTTCTACCTTGACTGTTAGCTTCTTTAGCTGCCAGTATTTAACATTAACGGCTCTGGATTTCAAGGCCATGAGTGCAAGAGTTCTGCTATGTGTGGGTATCAGTGAGGGATTATCTGCCTTTCACCAGCTCAGATGCTCCACCTACACTTCTTCATGGATTTGATTTTATTTCAGTTTTTGAAATGTTTAAAAGGTTAGAATCTAACCTCCCAAGGTGTAACGGGCAAAAGAGCCCATTTTAAGTGAAATTAAATCACACTTCTCTGAATTTAAATGCAAAAAGTTACCTCCACTGGTTCATTCATCCACACGAACGTTAGCACCTCCGACTTCATAGACACCCATATTTTATTTCTGCAAACAGTATTTTACTAAACATAGTACAATGCTCTATGGAAGAGAAGAAGAATGCACCCAATCAGCGTTTTCCTCTTTGACTAGAAAATCTCTAACAGCAGTTAAGCCTGAACTTAAAATCAGTCATATCTGGACCCCCAATGAGCTGTGGGTAATGATATGCCACACACCTGGACTCGACTCTTGACAGCAACGATGCACTGAGGGAAATTCTAGGTTGTTTATGCAGAGGCTTAACTAGAGTCTTGGCAACGTCGTTTGGGACTTAAAAGGTACTTGCAGTACAGTACCACGGGCAGTAAAGAACACTGGTCTTGCAGTTTGGTTCCACTGCCACATCCTCAAACAAAGCGAGGCTGCTATGTTTGAGAAACATGGATGGAAATCTCACCTGCCATCCTGTAGTGTCGCTGTGGCACTTCTTCGCTTTTTGTCACTCTCCTCGGGCTTGGTAAATCTTTTGCAGAGTCTGAAGCAAAGGCCCGTAGCTTTTTCCTGTTTGCAACAGCGGACGTCTGGGTTTTCACAGGTTGGTGTGTTGTGGGGCACCACTTGCACCCTGGGCTCGCCTTCGCAAATGCATCCTTGTACTAGGAAAGAAGAGGAAAATTACCAGCCGTGGCAGTCACGGCATTATCCTATACCAGGGCAATAGAGTGCACTGCTTGTGAGAGGATTTAATACAGTAAATAATCCTTAGGTACCTCGGTTTTTAATGGTTTCATCACATGCTGAGAGTCTGACTGCCAACACAATCTAACAAGAATAAATATTAAGACGGGTAGAGCTGTACTTAAAAAAGTGGGGTTTCTCTTTCCTCTCTGGAGGGTTTATCACCCAGAGCAGGCTGACGTTCTGATCCTGCAAACTGCTCCCCAGTGCTTGTACGTTCACTGGGAAACAAAGACAGCTATTGGAATTCTTCTGCAGGCACAATCTTTGTTTACTTTCTAGTTTGGATGAAATGAAAACATATATTTAGCAATAAATGCAGCATGATGCTCCTTACCTTGCACTCATTTTTCTCTGATAGATCCGTATCATAGAACAGTTGAGCACGTTTTTTCTTGAACCAGGCACTGAAAACAAACCACTACCATATCACCTCATTTTCAATAACTTCCGATACATCACCCCGGTGTTCTTCCCAAATACACCGTGCTGCGTGGCTGCGTAAAATAAACTGGGACCATTTAACACTTCCTTTGGCCTGGAGCGCACAGCACACATCTCAGCTGTTTGCTGTATTCTTGGTGTGAGGCAGCAAAACAAACAAAGCCGGGCTACACATAGAGGGGTGGGGGAAGAGGTCGGGATCCTACACAGTTTGGGGAGCATGTTGGGAACCTGTTTTATTCTCAGAATGTTAATGGCAATACAAAGAGCACATTTCAGTATTTTAGATGTGTTGCTACGCAAGGTGGGGAATGGCCGAATCAGAGGAACATACCACACCTTCCAGCTGCAGATGTTTGCTTAACAACTGATGGGGCCTACAGTGCTGGCTGCTGTGGGAGGCTGCCCAGTAAGCACCAGTGCCGACCACAAGGAGGGGGAACCCAGCATCTTCCCAAGCACTCGGTAGCTCTCGATGGCAGTAAATGACCAGATGAGCTGTTTTACCCCGCAGTGCACAGCAGGGCAGCTGCAGGAAGTTTCTTCCGTGATTGCACGTGTTCCACCCACCCAACTGTCACCAGTCCCCCTTACAGCACGGAGAAACACCTCTGCTTCAGGCATGTGCCTGCACAGAAACACACGCAGAGGGAAAAAATCCCTCGGGTATCACGTACAGAAACACCACGGAAAACCTTGTCCTCTGACAGAGTCACTGCAGCTCCGTGAGCAGCGTGTCTTGTGGCAGGATCACCATCACATGGGCACCGCTTGCTTTCATTTCCATCTTAATCCATCGGGTGGCACTTGCTACCTCTAGACTGTATCGAGGATGGAAACGATTCATTTGACAGGAAGCACAGCACCGTGCCAACCCACTGTGTGACGTCCTGTGTTTCTAGAAATGGCAATAAATAGTAAAAATCTGCAGGTGTTGTCCGGAAAGCAGCTGTGTCACCCAGGGTGCAATAGGTCTATAATCACACACTCAGAAGAGACATCGCTTATTTATTTTAGGGCTGCACAAACCTCGGTGCTCAGTGGTCTCCACAAATCAAGCACACCAACGGGACTTTTCACGCTATATTTATGCACAAAACTTGCAGAGTTAGTAATTTTCCAAGTCCCTCCTCTCTACGATTGGTTAGTAATTTACATACAACTGCTGCTGACACGATACTCTACTACTACACGTGCTCAGGGGAAGGCTCTTCACCCGGGGAAAGAATCTGCTTGACCTATAGGTGTGAATTTTAGTATCATGATGGGGATAGTTCAGCTAAGGATACATGGACCTGGAGTCTGCTTGCCCCGTTGGCAATGTACCCTCTTCAAGGTCTACTGGCCTTCAGGTTCTGCCTGTTTGCTGCTCCCACACTCACCATGTGCTCTGCGGGCGGTGTTCTGACCTGCTGTTGCTCACGCTCACAACACGGTGTTCCGTAATGTTGCCTCAGTTATCCACAATCATTCTTCTAACCTCAGGCTCAGTTTACATTTTGCTAACTACCACTTCTTAATTCCCACCACCCTTCACCAGCTTTGTTGCTCTTCTTTGGACACCCTCCAGCACCTCGGTGTCTTTCCTGTAGCGAGGGACACAAAACAACACAGTATTCGAGGTGCAGCCTCAGCAGTGCTGAGTACAGGGGGATGATCACTTCCCTAGTCCTGCTGGGATTTCTGACACAAGCCAGGACGCTATTGCCTCCCTTATCTAGGGAGGAGTTAGCTCCTTATCTAAGGAGACTTAAAGAGGTGTAAGTATCTAGATTAACGAAGTTGTGTTGGTTTCCACGTTTGCATTTTGATAGCATATTGGACTGCAGTTACACTGCATCAGATAGAAGCAAAACTGACAGAGGGTTTTCTCCAATAGACTCTCTCGGTGCAGATGGTAAACATGCAAAACTAAAACAAGACAAATGTAATTCTAAAACTTTCCCTAAACCCTGTGGGAATTCTAAACTGGTTTGGCTTAGACAGGACGTCCACCTTTTGTATTTGCATGCAGTATGCATTTTGTCATCTTGGCCATGTTTTGTTTCTTGGTGTCTTTTTGTAATAAAGGTCAAACTTATTTTAACAGGGAAAAGAAAAAGTTCAAACCTGATGAGTTTACAAATGGTTCCGCTATGGAATTGATGGAATATAAAAAGATTCAAAAGCAGTGTAGGCATTTGTTTTGCAGGTAACTGCTTTATATGTCCACATTGTCTAGAAGAATCGGGAGGATCTCCACTCCACCTCTCTATCATTGGAGGGATTGGATGATTCAAGGGATTAGCAGTGACAGGAGTTTCAGACAGGACCTCAAATATGGCAGAGATTACAACTGACTGATAGTTAAAATTTGGCTGCAGCTGTTAAGGAGCTCTTTAGCTCTCAGTTGCTAAGGTGTCTATTACTAAAGCTTAAAGCTTCTCGGCAATGACGTTCTTCACCTCCTGACAGCCGTGGGGCGGGTAGAAACTGAAGAGGGGTAGCTGCTGGATTTTCTGCATCTCCCTATTCTGATTGTAACCGTTACCTCAAAGCACTTCAGAGGAGATTTGTGAGAGAAATTGTATTCATTTCCTCTTTTGTTTCTCTCATGTGGATACATGGAGAGATTTTAACCTGGACCGCAGACTGGTGGCTTTCACTAGTAATTTGTTGGCATTGTTAAATTTTTCTTAGGAATTAAAAGATCAGACTTGCTTGTGAGGAAATCTTAAACTGGCGAAGGATTTGGAGAGGAGGAACGATGCTAATGAACATGTGTGGAATAATGTGAAATGGTTCTTTAAAAAATAATAAAATAAAAACTTGTGAAGAAAAAACTCAGGGTAGCTGATATTTTCTGTCCCCAGAATTCACTTGGGCAGGAGTCTGAAGAGCTTTCTATTAGTAACGCTGTTGGTATCTTTTCTAGAGTAACAGCATTGAGCCATATTACTAGAGGTTGAGTTTAGAAGTTTTTAGATAAGACTTTTCTTGAAATGCGGTCACTATCCTTGGTTAGAGCTAGAGATATGGGCAAAGTTTTGCTAGGACATCTGTCTAGAAGTGGAGATTAAATGGTCCTGTACGTAAGGTTGCAGTACAAGTATTTTGCATCCTGTACAAACTGCCAAATAAGTAGTGACGTTAAATAGACTAAGCCGACATTGTAAAATTGAGCTTTACTGTCTTCAGGCTAAACCGTGTTTTCTTGATGTTTGACACTGAGCTGTAGCCATTAAGACTTGCTCTTCTTGCCTCTTACTGCAACAAAAATGCTTTGCACTGCATGTAGTTGCAGAGCAGTGAAAAATGTTCCCGTACCAGTAGAGGCCAGCATACACCACCTTAAATCAATCCCTAGCTGTGGTAGTTCATGTGATAGAAGTGAGTGGAAACAGAGGTTCCCTTCCTGTATGTTTTTGCACTAACAAAGCAGTAGCTGTTTTGTCATGTAAGCAGAAACTTTCACATGGTATCAAGTTCTCCAGTTTGCAGTAGCATTTTGTCAGCAGCTGAAAGAAGCTTTGACATAGGCCTATGGAGAGGGAAAAAAAATCAAACTGAATTTGGGAGGAAAAAAAGTTGGGAGAGTCACTGTTTTGAATTAACTTCATTTATTTTTATTGTGTTGTGGTTTTTTTAAGGTCCCAGTTTTCCCGTAGTCCTTCATCTTACTCTAGAAGTTTGTGTACCTACTCCAAGGCAAGATCAGGTTCTTCCCACACTCTCCTAGTCGCGGTCACCTCCATATCCGAGAAGAGGCAACAGGAAGAGGCATAACTACTGTTCTAGGTCAAGGTCACATGGTTATCACCGGTCAAGGTCACCCACGTACAGAAGATACCGTTCACCATATGCTTGGGGATGCAGGGAGGATTATTCTGCTGGGCAAAGCTACTGAAATCATAACAGAGCTGGAAATTACCTTGAAAAACCTTCTGGAAGAGGAAGCCATGGCATCAAAGATCCTGCAAAATCCAAAGAGAAGGAGCTGGAAAAGCCACTGGGAGATGACAAAGAAAATACACGTAAAAAACACCAGAGGAGAGGAAAAGGGGATGAGAATGAAGGATTTCCCCATCCTGAGTTGTTAGAAGGTGCGAGAAAAACCAAGAGAGCCGGTTAGAGCAGAAGACGTTAAAAGGGACTCTCTGTTCATGCTCCCCAGCAGAGATGACGCCACCCCTGTGAGAGGTGAGCCTGTGGAAGCAGATTTCTATTGCTGTCAAACCTGTGTCTGAAAAGGAGAAAAAAGAGAAGGATAAGCCAAAACCAAAAATTGAAGCAACAAAACGGAAAGTAGAAGTGGCTGTTCCTCCTAAGAAAGACAATACAGTAACACCAGCTAAACTTCCCAAGAGAAGGTGGACACCAATCCTCTTTAATATCTTTATTGATGATCTAGACGAGGGGATCGAATGCACTGTCAGTAAATTTGCAGATGACACCCAGTTGGGTGGGAGTGTTGATCTGCTCGAGGGTAGGGAGGCTCTGCAGAGAGACCTGGACAGGCTGGAGCGATGGGCTGAGGCCAACTGGAGGAGTTTTAATAAGGCCAAATGCCGGGTGCTGCACTTGGGCCACAACAACCCCCAGCAGCGCTACAGGCTTGGGGAGGAGTGGCTGGAGAGCTGCCAGTCAGAGAGGGACCTGGGGGTGTTGATTGACAGCCGGCTGAACAGGAGCCAGCAGTGTGCCCGGGTGGCCAAGAAGGCCAATGGCATCCTGGCTTGTATCAGCACTAGTGTGGCCAGCAGGGACAGGGAAGGGATCCTGCCCCTGTACTCGGCACTGGTGAGGCCGCACCTCAATGACTGGGTTCACTTTTGGGCCCCTCACTCCAAAAAGGCCATTGAATGACTCGAGCGTGTCCAGAGAAGGGCAACGGAGCTGGTGCAGGGTCTGGAGCACAGGTCTGATGGGGAGCGGCTGAGGGAACTGGGGGGGTTTAGTCTGGAGAAGAGGAGGCTGAGGGGAGACCTCATGGCCCTCTACAACTCCCTGGAAGGAGGGTGCAGAGAGGG
Organism: Strix uralensis; assembly: GCF_047716275.1. Taxonomy (NCBI): domain Eukaryota; kingdom Metazoa; phylum Chordata; class Aves; order Strigiformes; family Strigidae; genus Strix; species Strix uralensis. The sequence continues at coordinate 30,475,387 of NC_133980.1, read as the reverse complement.
GGGGATGAGCCTCTTGAACCAAGTAACAAGTGATAGGACAAGAGGGAATGGCCTCAAGTTGCACCAGGGAAGGTTTAGACTGGATATCAGGAAGCATTTCTTTACAGAACGGGTAGTCAGGCGATGGAATGGGCTGCCCAGGGAGGTGGTGGAGTCCCCATCCCTGGAGGTGTTTAAGAGTAAAGTTGACTTAGCGCTGAGAGATATGCTGTAGTTGGGAACTGTCAGTGTTAGGTCAATGGTTGGACTGGATGATCTTCTAGGTCTTTTCCAACCTAGACGATTCTGTGATTCTGTGATTCTGAAAAGGGGAAGCCTAACCAGGCAGAGCAAAGCTTCGAGTCACCAGTGCCTGGGGAACAGCTTCGCCAAGGAAGTAACGCCAAGCACCCTCTGACCTACACCCTGGTGGAAATCCCAGCTCTTCTGACCACAGGAGGCTGCTGTGGTACCGCTCATGGGGTCAGGCAGCACACGGAGCTGCAGCCAGGGCTGGGGACTAATGAGCAGAGAGACACTGGCTGACAAGGCAGCAGATGGTCAAGCCAGGCGTACAGAACGGCTGACTGGTGGAAAGTTCTGCTGATCCAGCCCTCTTCCAGCCTGGATGGGCTGCTGGCCCCACACAACAGGCTTTTCTCAGCAGGGAAAAAAAAAAAAAAAAAGGTCATTCTGCTAATTTTTTGCACTTTCTGTTCTTCCTCAAACATATGTGCTAAGGCTGTACAAACTGACGGGCATGTGGGAGAGCTCATGGAGCATCATCAGTGGGCAGGGAGCTCTACCAGCCACAGGAGACGGGGCTCCTTCACGCATCAGCTAGTGTTGAGGCTGGTGTATATGTCCATCAGGGGCACGGCTCAGGCACACTCACCCAGGCAGGACCTTACAGGGGCTGGCTGGGCTACACCCACTTCATGGGGACAGCAGGCAAGTACTCTTGAGGTTTCGAACAAAAGCCACTTGTCAACATTCAACCCAAAGAAAATCCATGACCAAAAAAACTAACCAGCCTAAAAGGCTTGCTGTCAGGCAGCAGACCCTGGATGTGATTTCCTATAGAAAGCTGAAAACGACTTAACAGCTTATTTGCTATTGCTATACAGTCAGCTAGAAGCGCAAAGCCAGTCCTTCTCTCCTGCTCACTTTTCTAGATTGGATGTGTGCTACTTTGCTCTCCCTTTTCTTAGCACTGCAGCAGTTGCCACAGGATTTAGCCACCTGCTAATCCCGGGCTCGTCCACTGTGCTCACTGAGGACAGCAGGGTTTTCCTCCTGAGAATACTCAGTGTGGCCAACGGCAGCTGCCTGGAAAAGCAGCAGACAAGACAATGAACGCACCAGACATAATGAGCCATAACTCCATTTCCTCTACATTTCTGGGCATATGCTCCCTCTGCTCTCACAAACTTCCTGATCAAACAGAGAACACTTCAACATCATCGTAAGAACACCAGGAAAACAGATTCATCTGTGCATTTCTGTATCTCTCAGGAGCAAGATGCTGCATTTTTAGATCATGATCTTTGCAACATTACAGCACGCGATCTCCAGGCATCTGAATGCTTCAAATGGAGCCAAAAGAACCCCTGAGCTAAGACCAAGAGGACTGCCACAGAGGCATCTGTTTCAAGCTGATGCTTTATTTCTAGTCCTAGAGGCCACAGACAAAAAAAACCAATGTAGACAATACCTTTCCCAAACAAAAGCACACTAGGCATTCCTCTCCTTGCCTTCTCAAAATGACAGCTCTAGTGAAGTGCTTAGTGTATGAGTATTCCTTCACAGCACAGAGCAGAAATAATGACTATGCCTGCTACTCAAATATTTTTGCATACGAGCAGATTTGTGACCCACTGCAGACTGCTGACCTTGGTGTGCTGTGATGTTTTGGCACATATACCGTTGAAAGAAGGAAAAAAAAAAAAGAGTCAGTCACAGCTCCAGCAAATGTCAGAGCAGGCCACCTGCACAGAGTCAGAGTAGCTGTATTTTTCAGCTGTTTTGTGACATTATTATTGCACATGCACACTCCCAGTTCAAAATGCTCAGGGTAGAATTTGCAAAGTGTTATGGCTTGTTCAGTTCTGCTCCCACTAAAACAAAAAAAATTAATTTCAGTGGGAGCAGAATTTGGACAATTTGGAAAGCTTGGGGAAAAAAAAAATGCCTCTCATTTAAGAAAGTTCAAATTTTCCCTTATTACACATGTAGATTTGAAACAGCTTTCACATTACAGGGTTCTTCGGGGTTTTCATAGGACGAGAACTGGCCAAAGCGAGGACTGGACATGACAAGCACAGTGGAAGGAGTCAGTGGGCACTGACCCACTGATTTTCTGCGTAGGAGTAGGAAGACATCCTGACAATCCTGGCTGCTTGTGTTAGGTAACAGATCAGGCCTCTTGTTAAAGGTTAAAGACATTTGACACAAAAACAATCTGCCACCTTTTAGTCCAAAACATATTAAGGCATACAGCCCTAATTATGGGGGAGGAAACACCCCAAAACCAACAAACAAAAACATTTCTCCATTTTTATTCACCTAACATCCTGGGGAAGTTACAGTGTTCAGCACTGCGCCCTGTTTTCCAAATTTTAAATGTCATTTAGTAGGCACTGATCTGTAGACAGCAAAAGTTAAGTACTTACCTGAGAAATGAGAATGCCCAGGAAGATCCTACACATGCTCATTCAGAAAAAGCAGGGAGTGATTTTAAAGAGTGTTTACGAAACAAACCCCTAGTGATTATTATCTGTTGTTTGGAAGCATCCAGAAGCCCCCACCACTAGTAGGCACCATTTGTGCTGGACATCTCTTCTAATTACCTTACAGACTGGGACAACCCCAAGTAAGAGCAAAGCAGCAGAAACAACTCCACACGACACAGTAACGCAGAGCACAGCAGAGCAAAGTTAAGCTCTCCTACATCCCAACACAGTCACATCCATAAGACTATACAGACCCTTCACGGTTCATGCTCATCACATTGCCAGAACAAGATGTTGCTTGTGTTGAATTTTGATGGTGTGCAAAAACATGATAATTCAAAAAAGCCAGAACCATTCCCACCAAGCTCTATCATTTTGCACAATATGTCGTTTTCATTTCCTGCAATACTTGCAGACACCTACTTTTCAGACCTGTATGCTTAACACCTTTGGAAGTCTGTATTCTCTAACTCGCTTTAGACTCGTCACAGTTCACAGTTCTCATGCCAACAGCATGACAAGGCTGGATGGCCTGTCAGTATGCCACAAATTAAACTGAGGATCCAGCTTAATGAATGCTTGGCTCAGCTGGAACAGTTTCCCTACTAAACTAGTAAGCTTGCTTTTATGCAATTTGGTTCAGGTCATTTCAAATCCACTACTCGCATCCTAATTTTAAGTATCTGTTGTGGCTTGAGCCCAGAGGGCAACTGAGCACCACTCACCCATTCACTCGCTCCTTCCCCCTCAGTGGTTGGAAGGAGAAAAATAAAGCAAAAGGTTCAGAGATCGAGATAAGGACAGAGAGGGATGACTCACCCATTATGGTCACAAGCAAAAGACAGACTCCTTAGGGGAAGAAAAAGAACATCAGTTGAATTTAAACACCACCACCACCACTTAATTTACCAATCAAACAGAGTAGGACAGTGAGAAATACAAGCACATCTTAAAAACACCTTCCCCCCCACCCCCTCTTCTTCCCAGGCTCAGCTTTGCTCTCGATTTCTCTCCCTCCTCCCTGCCAGCGACACAGTGGGGCAGGGGATGGGGGTTGCGGTCAGTTCATCACCCCTTGTTTCTGCTGCTCCTTCCTCCTCATGGGGAGGACTCCTCACACTTTCCCCTGCTCCAGCATGGGTCCCTTTCCATGGCAGACAGTCCTCCATGAACTTCCTCCTATGTGAGTCCTTCCCAGGGGCTGCAGCTCTTCACACACAGCTCCAGCGTGGGTCCCTCGTACATGTTCCAATCCTCCCAGCACCAAACTGCTCCAGCGTGGGCTGCCCTCAGAGTCTCAGCCTTCCTCAGCTGCAGCCCCCTGCTTCAGCATGGGGTCCTCCACGGGCTGCAGGTGGCATCTGCTCCCCCAGTGACCTCCATGGGTGCAGGGCACAGCCTGCCCTCTCCCCACGGGCTGCAGGGGGGTCTCTGCCCCTCCTTTCTTCCACTGACCTTGGTGTTCGCAGAGGTATTTCCCTCACAACTCCTCCTCCACTGCAGGTTCCCCTTCTTAAATACATTATCACGGAGGTGCAGCTACCGTCACTGATTGGCTCGGCCTTGGCCAGAGGCAGGTCTGACTTGGAGCCGGGGGGGCTTCAAGAAGCTTCTCACAGGGGACACCACTGTAGTCCCTCGCCCGCTACCAAACCCCACCACACACAAACCCAGCATGGTTGTCATGGCAACAAAGTTGGTACCCAGATGATGAACCCATCGCCATGGCAATGGGGCTGTTTCCAAGGTTGGTACTACAGCAATGGTCTTGGTACCTCGGTGATGGAGCCATTACCATGTCACAGGGGCTGCTGCCAGGGTCATTGCCATGCCAATGGCGTTGGTACCCAGGTGATGGAGCCATCAGCATCTGTGGTGTTGCAGCTGCCCCAGGGCCACTCTGAAACATCAGGATAAGCCCCATTGTGCTGTTATCTTGGATACATGTGCAGTGACTTGGGCGTCAGGCATTCCCTGGCCACACCTGAACCACCTGCTGCCTGAATGTTCCATCAGGATAAGCCATGCAAGTTGGGAACACTCCCATGGTGCTGTTATCATGCAGTAGCCTGGAGATGGGGTGACCGGGCATCCCCTGGCCACACGGGAACAATCTGCTGCCTGAATTGTCTACCAGAATGACTCAGCACGAGTTGTGGCCAGAATGGAGAATACTGACCAAAGCCAATCATCTCGTCATCCTACAAATAGCAATCCAAAAGTGAGACCTTTTGAGCTCTCCGGGACCGCAGCAGGCTGTGTGACCCAGCATCTCCCCCTGAGCTGGGATGCCTCTCAGAGTTGGTTTTGCGAGGATTGAAAGATTGTCCCTTGGTGATTTCATGAGGACTCAAAGGCCTGATTTCGTGAGGTTCACCAACTGTCCGGCACACAAAAGTGAGTATTTCATGAAACTCACAAACAGGGAAATTTTAATCATATGTTAAATTTTCTTTGCCTGTGTGAGTGTAATTTGATTCAGAATTGTTTGTTTGCCCATCTGTACATGTGAGTTGATTTAAAATCCCTCTGTGCCTGCAATCCTGCTGTAAGTTTTGGGTGACCCTTGCCATTCTCAAATCTTTAACTAGGTCACAATTTTGATTGTAACAAATGTCACGCTGTTAAATTGGCTGATGATTAAGTGCTGTTAATAATTATACAACCTAATCTTGTGATCTATCTCAAAATATTAATAAATCCTAAGTTGCTGCTAAACCAAAGTAGTAGAACAAGATCTTATTCACAACAGGGTGTGTGCATCACCTCCACGAGACAAGGAGGCCACTTGTGCTGCAGAGGGCCGACAGCACTGACAAGGCTTGGCTGTCAGTGGCCTTTGGAGACTTGAGCTGTAATAGTCAGAGCTTGGGAGATGTTGGGTAGCTTCCAGGAGGCCTAGAGATAACATTGTTAACCTTTTTTGTGTCTTTCCTTCACGGCAATGATGGGTTGATTTCTGCAAAAGCAACTTTGTGGGCCTGTGTTGATTGAGAGCAATAAGAGCTGAGTTGGGGGACCTAGGGGGAGTTAAAAGGCTGAGGGGATCTCTATAGGGTTGGGGGGTTCTATAGGACCAGGTGTTTCTATGGGGAACTGGGAGGCTCCATAGGAGCAGGGTGTCTATGGGCCTTGGGGGTTCTATAGGGTCAAGGGTTTGTATGGGCCCGGAGGGGGAATCCTAGTGGGGGGGGGGGGTGTCCCTGTGGGGCCACAGGGGATTTATAGGGTTGCGAGGTCCCTGTGGGACCTGGGATGGGGGTCCTATAGGGCTGAGGAGGCTCTGTAGGTCCAGGGTGTCTCTATAGGTCCAGGGTGTCTCTATAGGGCTGGGGGGAGGTCTATGGAGCCATGGGGGGTCTAGGTGTCAGGGGTTCTCTATGGAATCTGGTGGGGCTATATGGGGCTGGAGGGAGTCCCCATGGGAGCAGGGGGGCTCTACAGGGCAATAACTCTGTAGGGCAGGGTGTCTCTGTTGGCCTACTCTGTTGGCCTCTGTTGGTGAGTATTAAGTGGTAGAGCAAGCACAGAGCCCCAGTGTTGGTGGGACTGTGAAAAGGTAGCTATGGGAAGGAGAGGGCCAGCAACAGCTTTCAGTCCTGGCTCTTTCCCTGTAGGAGGGTGCTGGGGCAGGTGGTCCAGCTGTCCAGGTGCAAGGGACGGCTGCTGGTGTTGGGCTGGGCTCCCAAAGCTGCGGAGAGGTGCCTGCAGAGAGAGGAGGCTGCTGAGAACCCGCTGTGTCTGTGGTGCCAGGTGGGTGTGAGGGTGTGGGGCAGTGCTGGGCACCCTGTGGGGTTTGGGCACCCATCTGCACATGGAAGCTGGGGGCATGAAGAGCTTCATGCAGAAAATGGGGTGCCCTGCACCCCGCAGCTGGGGCTCTGCTCACCTCCCCATGGCTCGCTTCGTCTCGGCCCTCACCATCCTGACCTGCCTGCTCTGCATGTGCTGGGAAGGAGACCTGACCCCAGCAGACTGGGGGGACAAAAGCTGGGCACGGCCCTGCAGGGCCAGGAGACCCTCCTGTTCTCCTGGCTCCTGGTGCTGCCAGAGACCAGCACCCGTCTCCCCTGCCCGTCCCTGCCCAGACAAGGGGCAGCCTTGGCTCTCTGTTCTGTGAGATGCTCTACATCATCTCTTCAGAACACTTATCCAAAGAGATACGTACCCCTGCACAGACAAAACCCCCGCCTGTGCTAAGAACATGCATGCTGGCAGTGTTTGGGTTCCGACAGGACAGACTGTCTCTCTTTCTCCAAAACAAGGCTGATAGCTGGAAAGATTCATCATCATGGTCTGAGTTGCCAGGACACCTTGGCTGAGGTAAGCACTTGGAGTTCATGGCATCACCTAATGGGGTGTTTTCTGCTGGTAGGTTTGCTGGCAGGGAGCTGTCACTATTGCACTTCTCACTTCTTATGGCAATCTCATGCCCCATTTTTGCTCCTGACCTTGTTCTGCCTATGTCTGTCGCTGGGTCTGCTCTTGTTGAGGCAGGATCACTTTTAAGTAATACCTGCAACAGTAAGAATATGTTTCAGAAGTGTCTGTGCATTGAGAGGGCAATTAAAACACCTTACAGCAGAACTCTCAGTAGAGTTTGACCAATAACAAACTCACCACTCCAGCATACTCTAGCTCTACATTGTTCATGGCTAATAGAAGCCTTCTAATACAGAAGTTTGGCAAAGAAAACCCAACCAACAACTCACCATTTTCTCCTCCTCCACAGACAGGTAACTACAGCACACAACACCACCCCAAGCAGCACAAAGCTCAGGACAGCCAAGACTCCTTCTATGCAGTACTTCTGGTCATCTTTAGGATCTGCAGCATTTGCACTTCTCTTACCATCCACACCTGGAGGAACAATTCTGTATTTTAGTGTGTCCTGCGTACTACTGGTAATCTCACAGGAGGTCTGACATGGCCAGGAAATGTTCTTTCTCACTTTGTTAGCATCTCTGAACCAGTGAACGTGCTGGGGCCGCAACTTTTCCATGGTTTTCCAAAGGAAACTCCCAAAGCCATTGCAAATCAATGCACTCTAGAGCCTTTCTTCCTCCTCTCATCTTTGCTTACACTGTGGGATAGCCGTAATCCAGTTTTCCCAGTGTCATGGGTTTGCTCCCCCTTCTTGGTCACCTTTTGCATTTGCACACAATTTCTTTTGCGCTCACCCACCTTCACTCTCCGAGGCTTGCTAGTGCTACTGCACAGAGGCTCTTTCTGACCTTTTGGGACAAATTGTCCCACTGAACTGAACTCATGAGGCCAGATGGAGAGTGCGTGGGGGAGCACAGCTGTTTGACCAATCGCCCCTTTGAGGGGGACAAAAACCACCCCTGCGTCAGGGAGCAGCACCCCCAGCTCTCCCTCCCCAGCCCAGCACTCACACCCCAAGGGAATGGAGTCAGGCCCTCTCAGCAGACACCTGAACCTTGCTCTCCACCTTTGCCTTTTCTCCAGCATGGGCACTGCTCACATTCCTCCAGTTTTCAGGGCTTGTCTCCCACTTACGGACACGTGCAAAAGTGCTCAGTACCTGGATTCCTTTGAAAAAATTCATATATACCAGCATGGCAAGCTTCCCCGGGGTTGGACAGCACTGCCAAGAATCAGAGAAAGGTAAAGCCTCAGCATGGCTCAGGCACAGAGGATGCAGAAGAATGGCACAGGTTCCCTCTAAGCCTGTGCCTGATCTGCAAGTCAGTGCATCTCTTTGGCCATCAGGTCACAGGAGGGATCCCCCTCTGTTGTGCCTGGGGCCTCTAGGGACCCACGGCAAGCTCTGGGATGCAGGTGCTGTGGGAGGTACATTCCATTAAGAGTCACATTTCCCATCATCTGCTGAGTGTGGTTCAGATGGTCTTGTTCCCTGAAATTCCTGTGAACAGAGTGTGGTGGGAGATGAGCATCTCTCTGCATCCACAGAGGGTTACCAGCATCCCGCTGGCACACTGATGGCAATAACCTCCACATCCCAGAGGTGACAGTCATCCTCAGAGAGCCGTTCCTGCCTTCTTTGAGAACACTTGCTCTGATAGGATGTGCAGTAGCAGGCACCAGGGGAAGAGCCTGCAGAGCCCCATGGATTTTGATGTATGACACTGGATGCCCGAGGGACAGCAATTACCTGGCACACCTGTTTGAATTGCCCCTCTTTTGTCATCAGACACTGGCACTGCATGACTGCTTGCTTTGTGAAACGCCTCCTTCTCCACAGTCTCATGGTCCATCTCTACAGAAAGAAAGTTGGTCACTTTGATTAGAAATAACCATTGCTCATCAGGAACACGGTGTCCTCAAGAGGCAATACAAAATACATTAATAATGCTTAGAAACAAAGCCTGGACATTTGGGGGTGCACCTAGTCACTAATCCAAACAATGCATCATGCATGGAGAAATATTTAAGAGCTAGACACTTTCCAGTTTACCAGTAGACAGCAAAACCTCACCTGCTGAGAGACTAGGAGATTGCATGTGATCTTCTCCACATTCCACTTAGCGCATTTTTGGCAAACTGCAAGATGATGGTAAATTACTTCCTTCGGAGAGGACAGGAAAACACTGTAGCCAGTTCAGCTGGGGAAGGAGCCCTTCTGAGAAGCACGTCCCATCATGCCCACTCCATCACACAGCAAGGGTAACAGACACACAATGAACCCCCCGGCTCCTGCAACCACATTCTGAGCACTTTCTCAGGTGACAGTGAAGACCCCACAGTCCCCCAAAACAAGAGGAAAACCACAGCCAAGTTATCTAAAACACAACTAGAAATAACTAGACCACCCAGGACTGAATTAACAGCCCTGCATTTTAGCTGCCTTCAAGCCTGGCCTCAGGCTGGGTGTCCAGGTTTCACCTCTCTGACACCAAGGTGTCACCAAGAGTCCTTGTCCTGGATGTTGTTCTGACCTGGGCTGGTTGTGCCCTGGGGCTCCTCTGATCCTGGCCCAGGCATGCCTGCAGCCCCGGTAAACTCTGCCTATCTCAGCGACCCCAAGCAGCCTGCACATCCTCTTCACCACCCAAGGGCGCTCCCCACTCCGGCAACTGGCAGCAAGGCGTGAGCACAGCCTGTTCCTGCCAGCTGGATATCAGCGTCTGCCCAGTAATGGTATAACTGGGGCAGCAGCTGTCACTGGGACCCAGCTTGAACCACGACTGGTAGCAGGGACTCTGTGGCTTGTCACAGGCATGAAATCAGTGCAGTGAGACTCTGATCAATCCCCTTCTGCTGTGCATAGGCTGTGGCTTGCCCATACATGTATCCAAAACCACAACTTCCCAAGTTAGGAGTGCTCTATACCCACCATGTGCTGCTCTCTCCAATTCCTTCAGGATTTCCTTTAGGACTTCTGATTACCTCCAGGAAGATTTCCCTATTTCAGCTTTATACTTTGCTCTTTGAGGACATTAACAGTATTAAGTTAAATTTCACATGAATAAAATACTGAAAATGAGTGCTTAGTCTGTGAAGTCAGCCAAGACTGACTACCGACCCCTGGGATGAAGAAGAGCTGCAGCACAGGATCCAGCTGAGAAGCTGCAAAAGCCCTCCCTGTGGCCACATCTTCAAACACCCATGAGACATTTCCATCATACGCTGTGATACACATTGCCATAACTGAAAGGCAGAACATATAAGGGGTTCACGTAATGCCATGGCACACACATGCAAGTCAGTATTCTCACACCTGTAAAAGACACCTGTCTGACACTGGGGCTTTGGTCTGGCAGCTCTCAAAGGAAATAAAAAGCCATAACGTACCCACGCGCTCTCCCTGCGGGTCAGCACTGGAATCCAGTCGGGAAGCTGGGTAACCACTGACTACAGCCACATCTGTAAGCAGAACAGAGCAGCTCCTGTGCAGTGTAACAGCATCCTTCAGAACTGAACAGCAGCGAATGCAATTCCACAGCACGGCACTCGTCTCTCCCTTCCACTCAGGACCATCCTGCAGACATGCAACATGGGCTGGGTATCAGCTGGTGGATGGTGAGTGATCGCACTGTGCATTACCTGTTTGTACTTTCTATTATTGTATAGTTTTATTTTATCTCAACCTATGAGTCTCTCTTTATCCTCCAGTTTCCCCCCTTCCCCAGGCAGGGGAGGGTGAGTGAATGGCTGCGTGATATTTGGCTGCCAGCTGGATTTAAACCAGGACACCAGTATCCTCTCAAGCCATCCTGCTCCAACGCTGCTCAAGTGTAATTTCTGCCTCTCCTTGTTGCTGTAGCTACATGTAACAGCACAAGGAGACGTAGTGAGAGAGAGGGTAGAAACTGCAGCACTTCCACAGCCTGGAGCCAAACCTACCTGCTGGCACTCCTGGCTGAAGGAGGCAGGTAAACGCCAGAGCAAGTCTGACGTGGAGCACACACAAGGCAGGGGCGGATTGAAAGAGGTGTTGCTGCCAGTATATTCACTGGAGCACGTCAGGCAACAAAGGACTTTTCCAAGGATGTTGAAAGAATATAGGATTACATGAATATGCAATATAAACATTTTGTTACTGTATTTACCCAGATTAACCAATAACATCTAAAGTGTTACTTCATAAATTGTGTTTGTTTACACTTGCATACTGAACAGGAGCCAGCAGTGTGCCCAGGTGGCCAAGAAGGCCAATGGCATCCTGGCTTGTATCAGCACTAGCGTGGCCAGCAGGGACAGGGAAGGGATCTCACCCCTGTGCTCGGCACTGGTGAGGCCGCACCTCGATGAGTGGGTTCAGTTTTGGGCCCCTCACTCCAAAAAGGCCATTGAATGACTCGAGCGTGTCCAGAGAAGGGCAACGGAGCTGGTGCAGGGTCTGGAGCACAGGTCTGATGGGGAGCGGCTGAGGGAACTGGGAGGGTTTAGTCTGGAGAAGAGGAGGCTGAGGGGAGACCTCATGGCCCTCTACAACTCCCTGAAAGGAGGGTGCAGAGAGGGGGGATGAGTCTCTTGACCCAAGGAACAAGCAATAGGACAAGAGGGAATGGCCTCAAGTTGCTCCAGGGAAGGTTTAGACTAGATGTCAGGAAGTATTTCTTTACAGAACAGGTTATTAGGCAGTGGAATGGATTGTCCAGGGAGGTGGAGTCCCCATCCCTGGAGGTGTTTAAGAGTAGGGTCGACATAGCGCTGAGGGATATGGTGCAGATGGGAACTGGCAGTGTTAGGTTAATGGTTGAACTAGATGATCTTCAAGGTCCTTTCCAACCTAGTTGATTCTGTGATTCTGTGAACTAGCAGGAGAGGCTTGCAGCATTGCTGTAAGCACTGAAGGAGAATATTGAGTTTCCTGTATTATTGGGACAGAAGTCAGCATTGCTTCCCTCCCTCTTCCCCTCCGCAGAGTTTCTATAAATCTGAGGTCTCTGCACTGCTAACATTGAACAAAATGGTGGTATTAGAAGGAGCAGGTTTGTGTTCTAACTTGAGGAGAAAAACCTTTTCGTCATCAGACCACTCTCCAAAGCAGAGCGAGGCAGCTGAAGAGAAGTGGAAAATGGAGTATTTTAGATGTATCGGCAACTTGTAGTAGGCTATCTGGTTAGGTATTTTGGAGTCTTATCCAGCATAGCCTAGCCATGAGAGACGGTTCACTGTGCCCATAAAAAGCATAACTGTGAGTCTTACACCCTTGAACTTGAACACACATTTTGCTTCCTGGACGCAGCTACTTTGTGTCACTTGTCACCAAAAGGGTTCTGGGCATGAACGTGATTTGGGAAGTGTAACTAAATGTTCATTGTAAATGTAATTATGTGTTTTGTGATGCGGTAATTTTAAATCTCACTTCTAGTGGACACTCGTGCCAACGTACTCTTTCCAAAGCCTTTCTGTTATGACATATGCTCTCAGTGTGAAACTTTGGACATGGAGATGGTAGGAACTGAAATAACTGTGATGTAATGCGGGAGTCCAAGAACAGTCAAGGAAGTAGCAAATGGACTCTTGGGAAAACATCTTTCTTCCTTGCATTCTCCTCTGCTAAGGGAGAAGGATAGAGAAACAGAAAGAAAACAGACGGCAATAGCAGAAGTTCTCCCCAGGATGTCGGTTCTCTGTGCACTTTTGTGAACAGAGGCCTCTTTAATCTTAGGCACAGATTAGCTCAGCAGTGCAGTCTTTGTCCCGTGTGAAAGGCAGCATTGGCCCTGTCCTCAGCTGCTCTCCAGCATGGTGGGAGCTGCTAATGAATAGCATGTCTGGACCTTACTGAGGATACCTGCATCCTAAATTCATCAGCAAACAAAACAGTAGCTCAGTCCAAACTAGTAAATAAAAGCAGTGAACAGGTGAGACCCTGTGAAAGATAATATGATCTGGAATGGCTGTTGTGATTGTTAGTAACATGGAACCTATCAAGCCTAGTGACTTGGGTTTGTGATATAAAGGTCTGAACTTTTTGGAAGCTCAAATATCAGTGGTTTTCTTACGGAGTAGAATCCAAGAAGAGCATCAGATCCGTTCAACAGCAATTGAACAGTTTTAAGTGAGTAAGGTCACTCTGAAGTTTTCAGAATAAAATAGGACGGAGAATGTTGGTGTGTGGGAGAGGCTCAGCTAACCTTGGTGGTGCAAAGAACACAAAGGATTACCTTGGCCATATTTTGAGAATATTAATTTCAGGTTCCCCAAAAGCATCATGTTTTGACAAGGCAATCCCAAGGCAGAAGAATGAAAAGTCAGTAGCATGAGAATTGAAATGGATTAGTATTTAGTCTTGGTTTTTCTCCTGCTCCACCTCATTGGTGAGGGCAGAGTTGGCCTTTTGGATGGCACATAGGAGCCTAACTTTGCATTTGAAGTCCAAGCAAATTTTGCCCAGTTAGCAATTAAGTTAAACCTGGGGATGCTATTAGAAACTGTTGTACCAGAAAATGTTCCAAATGTGTTATACTATTTTCTGACTCAGTAAAACTTACAGTGCTAACTGGATGATATTCCTATTAGCTCTAAGAAATTGCATTTTGTTTGTACTTTCTGACCATTGGCGCTGGGGGGTAGGGGTTAGTCCTGAAGGTAGAATGGACATTCTAGTTTATTTAAGCACCAAATGTGGGAATTTGGGAGTCCCTGGATGACAATGATTCACCCCTAGGAGGAGATATCATCCACAGGATGTGCCGTTCCAGTCTGCCACACTGCTCCAGACAACCTTGAAGATGTGATTAGTACGGTAAGATTTGCTGATTCTGATGATAAGCTTTGATGATCAAGTCCTACTAGTTGCATTCATTCTCTTCTGACCTTCTCCGTCAATCTTTGGGATGTTGATGTTGAATTTAAAGTTTTATTTGTAGCAAAACATAGCCTGTATATGGAAAATGCAAAGTTTTTTTTTCTCTGTCAGCTGTAATTTTCTCTCCTTTTTTTACTTTCTCTTTCCTTCCTGTTCCTTTTTGTTGCTTTTCTTTTCTTGCTGGCACATAAAACTCCTCTAGTGACTTGATGACAGAATGCCATCTTATTAGGGCAACCAAACACCCCTGTCAGGACACTACTGACTGACAATGCTGTAAGTCAGCCAACTTTTCAAGCTCAAGAAAGATGTTTTCAAAATCAATTTGAAATTGGTTTCCAAAAATGAGGCAGAGTATTAGCAGAAATGTAGTAGTAGGTACAATTTGATATCTCAGATCTGCAGCTCAGCTGAGATTCAGTGGCTGCGGTAATGGACTTACAAGCGGAGAGGAGATTTGTGATGGTTTATTGGTTGAAGAAGAGGAATGAAATAAAGGAAAACTTGGCAAGAGCATCAGGAAATACTCTGATGTGAAGTCTAAAATGGGTGTAGTTAGAAGCATTATTTTCACTGTCCTGCAGAAAATGAAAAAGTGTCCCCCAACAGGCATTCAGCCACACTTTACTCTTCACTGGGAAGTTTTATCAGGAGGCATTGTGCCACCTGATATCAGTACATTTGTGGGGTTTTTGCAGTTTCCATCCCTTACTGCATCTGTGCATTCTCAGCATGAGGAGTTTAATTCAAGTTGGGCACAACCCTTCAGTCAGTGTATTTCCAGTACATTTTAAAGTGTTGCACAGATTATTAACAAGGACAATTGCAAGCTTGCTTAAAAAAAAAGCTTCTGCCCAATTTGCCTTGCACTAGCAAGAAGTGCATCTGTGCTGCACCCCTCACCCTACCTGGCACCTGTGTTTCTTTTGTGGTTATGCCAAGAGTGCCTTCAGACCAGCATCCTTTTATAAATTTGTAATTTTCCCTTTTCCTCACTTTAGCAGCTGTGTAATCTGGTAATACTACTCTTGTTGGAATACCAATTAAACATGATACGTTTTCTATTAGAGCACAGACATAAAAGGGGTCATGTAGCAGCTGAGACTATAGCTAACTCCTGGAAACAGCACTTGATAGCCCCTAGGAAGGGAGAGCTTTCCTCACCTGGGAGCTACCCAGGGCAGCAGAGCCACGCCGCTCGGCCTGCGGGAGGAAAGCGGGGTGGGCAGGACGTAGGGCCAAGCAGTCATGCTTTTAGCAAAGCTTCTCCCTGCCAAGGCCAGAACCCAGGATGGGTGGAATACACATGTCTTGGTCTTTCTTTCGGGCCTTTAGTCCCATCCTCTTGCAGTGACAGAAAGTATGTTACCTCCGTGCAGGTCGTGGTCCGCCCAGCAGAGAATGGCTTGGAGCCTGAGCTGGGCAAGGGGAGGCTGGAACAGAAGCACTGGAAGGCTGCATTACTGGAGAAGGAAGACAAGGAACACCTCATTTTCCTTCCACAGACTGCTACTGTTTCTACTCTCAAACAAAGAAAAAGGATCACAGAAAACTGGTCTTTTTGGAGCAGCATAGCTCCATGTCCCTTTTGTTTTCTCCATTCTGTTCATTTAACACCTGAGGACATGCTGATGGTGACTTGCTGTCTCCATTCTCTCAAGAAGTTCTTTCTCTCAGGAAACTACTCCCTTCCTTACCGAGGCAGGGGTAAATGCAGAAATTCCAAATAGGATTATGAACCCTGGCTATATAGAAGAACAGTAAGGAAGAGATGAACAAAGGTATAGGAGAAGTCTGAAGGAAAAAACTCATTTCTTCCTGGTTTCACTGTGGTGAGCTCATCTATCTCACGGCGTTCAGCGTCTCTGATATTTCGTGAAACTGTTGTAAATGCAGTGTTTGTTTTGCTTGGCTCTCACAAGGTCCAGCTGCCACACAACAGATGCACTATTTTCCTCAGAAGAGCTCTCCCAACCTGTTGTGAAATTTCACTATTCTGGTGAATAGACTCTTCTCTGAGTATTTTAGGTTCCATTTGTAACCAGAGAAGTCAAATCAATACTGTGCTAGGCAAACGTGCTGTGGAGGCAATCTTTCCTAATGCTGAGCATGAACATAGCGACAGCTTGTGGTGTTACGATCTTTCCAACCACACTCCACTAACAACATTGAGTTTTCTGTCTCGTTATTGCCAGGCTGTCACACCACCCCACCCACCCTGTGAGGATGTGTTACTGTATACTGACAGCATCTTACCTCCCTCAATAATTGTGATAACATTTCTTACAGAAATGGTTTTGAAGTAAGCTATTCCTGTTTTACCAATAGGAAAACTAAGAAGAGAGAGATGTTAAATTACTTGCTCAAGGCAGAAATGTAACTGAGTTGCTGAATTCTAATGCCTTGCTGTTGGTTCTGTACTCAGAATCACAAGTATGCTCCTCTTTTTTAATTATATTAATTTATTGATTGTTTCAATGACAGCGGGAATATTTTTGGACATACGTTTTTCTATAAGTACGTTCATCTGAAGAAAAGCACTTAAAAATCTTTGTCAATATTATGTTTTTTATAGTATTTACATCTTTCGTAATATGTCCAAAACCAAAACACTAACATTCACAGCATTGATATATTCGATTTGTATTTCCTTAAGATTCACGATGTATTAAAATATCCAAAATCTGTACAGCTTTCCTAAGAATCCAAACAAAGCTCCAGTCTGTCTGGCATCCCATAATTGAACATTGAAATTGGACATTTAAAATTAGGTGATATCTTTTTACCTTAATCTGGATGTTTCTCAGATCATTCCTGTAGCGTAGGTAATATCCCCGAGGTGGGTGTGTGAAGCTATATAATAATTTGGCATCAGATTCACAGAAACACACTCGGGCAAGTGTTGTCAGCAGTGGCAGTTCTTGAGGCAGCAGGAATTATGGCCATAAGATGCAGCTGAGAAACAATCTTGAGTCTGTCAGAAACAGTGTGGCATTTAAAGGGGCTGATGTCTTCTGAACATTATTTGAAAGCTGACATCCTGTGTTCTTTAAAAACTGAACCCTGACTACAAAATACATGCAATTTCACATGGTCTTACAAACCTGTAAAGAAGTCTTTCACAATAGGCCTTCTCCAGCACAGCAAAGTGATACCTTGGTGTGAGACTTGCAGCTCGATCAAGTACTAATCTGGAGTCACATTTCTTGGTATCTCTTTCTCCCTACAAAATGCAAAACGAGTTATTTTTAAAACCAGGGCAGGGCGTGGCCGCCCCTCCATGTAATAGGAAAGGTGGGACAAACAGCCAACACCCCAAGGGGGATGAAATCCCTGGGTAAAGGCTGAGCTGTGAGCACGGGCCTCCCGCTCGCAGGTGGAGGGTGACCATGGTGTGGTGGCCCACTGCCACCGCAGCCACTTCCATCCCTGCACATGGTCACGGTGGCAGCAGCAGCTGCAGCGGGGCCCCCGAGGTCCCCGGCACCGGAGACCGTCCACTGAGCGTGGGGAGCGCAGCCCCTTCACGCCCCACCACCGTGTCTGGAGCCCGTCCTGGCAGTGGGACAGCGATGGGTGCAGCCAGCTCTGACACCCGCCGAGACCAGCAGAGACCCACCATGGCTGCGGAGGGTCGGGGAGGAAGAGCCAGGCTCAGGGGACCACGTGTGCCACCTCCCCTGGCTCCGCTTCTGACGGGGTGGCCGAGCCCCCCGGGGTCCCTCTGAAATAAAAACACGGGGGTGCTGAGAGGGGCCAGGCCTGGCTGCTTCCGTGCTGGTGTGCTCGTTGCTGCAGAATGGGGGAGTGGGAGGGGTACAGCCCTGGACACTGGGGGAGAGGGAAGGATACGGCCGTGGAACTCGGGGAGAGGGTGGGGTACGGCTCAGGGACTGGTGGAGAGGGAGGAATGTCAGTGTTGGAACTGGAGGAGAGGGGCCATTGCTGGATTCTCCCGTGCTGCTCTGCTCATCGCTGTGGGGATGTGCCCCTGGGAGGGGAAGGGAAAGGGGATGGGGAAAGGGAAAGGGAGAGTCCCCTGGGAATCTTCCAAACAGACCCCTGAAGCGGCCCGTGTCTGCTCTCCTGAAGGCCAGGGCGAGGAAAGAGGCTGAGATGGAGGTTTGGGGAGACCTCACTCCTCCTCCCCTCCCCTCCCCTCCCCTCCCCTCCCCTCCCCTCTCCTCTCCTCTCCTCTCCTCTCCTCTCCTCTCCTCTCCTCTCCTCTCCTCTCCTCTCCTCTCCTCTCCTCTCCTCTCCTCTCCTCTCCTCTCCTCTCCCAGCTGCCTGCTGAAGGGCAGCTGCCTGCGCTGCCCATGGGAGAAGCAGCCCCAGCCACGATGTTCCTTGTATTTAGGGAGTCTCTTCTTCAGGGAAACCCAGAGCCCTTCCCGCTCCGGGGTGTCCCCAAGAGCTGCGCAGTGGCAAGTGGCAGCCTGCCCCGAAGGGTGCCAGGCCCTCGCTGCCGCCCCACTCCATCCCCTCCCACGGACCGGGTGGCCGGGGAGCTCCCGGCGTTGGGGCTGAGCTGCTGCCCACACCTGCCTGCCGCCTCGCCAGACTTGGCTTCCCAGTGAACAGACACAAACATCGGTGTCAAGAGTTTTGGGGGCCGCATCTGCCCCAGCGAGGGGAGACCGCAGCCTCTCAGTGCCTTCTGGGCCCCGGGGATGGATGCAAAGATGAAAATCTCACAGAGATTTAGATTGGGAAACTCTGGCAAGCTGGAGGTGGCTCTTTGGTACTTCCCAAAGGTTCCCTCTGAGCAGCATCCTCTCGCCAGAGGCCCCGGGCCACACCAGGCATCCAGGTGGCCCTTTCTGTCCTTCCCCAGCAGGATGTTTGCTAGTGGTTTTCTGGTACCTAGAGTAAGATCCAACCCTCGCAGGGCTTTCAGCAAAATCCCCCCTTGGCCCAGTAGCTGGCAAAGCTCCAGCCCTCGCCCACCATGCTGACAACAACACACGCGCAGGCTGGTGTGCGGCTGGTGCCGTGGCTTGCAACATCTGTCTGCTTAACCTGAGACGTGTGGCACCTCCGGCGCCAGGCCGTGTTCCCGTGTTTTATACCACATGCCCATCAATATTGCAGGGCGCCGCGCTGCTGCCAGCACAGCATAACCTGCCCTGGTGCTGTGGCTGTATTGCAGGGTGGTGTCGACTCGAGCCCCCCCAGCCCCGGGGCCAGGGAGGGATTAAGAGGCTGAATCTGTAACGGATCCTCACCAGGCGATCGGTGTTTAAAGGCTTTGATCTGCTGCTTCTTGATTCTATTCCAGCCCTTTGATGGAATTTCTCACGTGTAACCGAGCCCCACTAATCCATCCTGGCCATATATAATGGATGGTGGTGGAGTGAAGGAACACAAACGTGGCTGAATATCGTAACAGATGTCCGGGCAGCGGTGCGGCGGGTCCCTCTGCTGAAGATTCCCCGCTGTTGGTACCTGCCCTCTGTGCCAGTGCAAAACCCTCCCGCTGTCCCCAAAGCCGGGCCTGGCTGTGTGCGGGGACAGGTGCCGTGACCAACTTCAGTCATTCTCCTCCAGCCCAAGGAGCGGGGCGAGGCTTGGAGCAAAGCCACTGAGCCGCTATTTCCAGGACCTGCACCGGTGCCACCCACTGAGCCCCGGCGCTGCCACTCGATGCCCCCGTCAAATATTAATGCGATGCTCACTGTGTTCCTTGCCCTCCCCAGCGCTGTAGCCCTGGCCCCTGCCCGCCCCAGGGCTGCCTGACCTCTCCAGTCTCCCCTCCCGCTCCGTAGGGCGTATTGCTCCCTGCGTGGGGACTTTGGGGGTGCAGCTGCACCCATCCTTGGGTGTTGTCCGCACAGTGCAGGGCAGGACCCAACCCCCTGCACTCGGTGGGGAGCTCCCGGGTGCCTCCTGTCCCCGGCGGTCGGCTCAGCCCCCTGCAGCAGGTAAGGCCCCGCCGGGGCTGCGGCTGCGGGCACCCCCATCCCTGGGGTGAAGCCAGCCTGTCACCTCCCAGGGAACGGTGCGGGTGGGCCAGGGGCACGGGGCGCCCACAGAAGGGCTGGTGGCGATGGGGACGGCCCCAGGCTCAGTCCTCGGCTGCGGGGCATCGCGGTGTTCCCCAGGAGGGAGAGGGGGCCGTGGGGGCTCTGTAGCTCCGTCCTGTCTTCTGAAGGAAACGCCCGCCCGTGGGCCTGCAAAGGTCGGGGTGATGTGCCGGGCATCCTCGCGCGTCACCCCTCACCCGGTCACGCGTGGGGGGTGTTGGGGGCCCATCTCCCCTTGCCTGCCCTCCTCCAGGAGGAGGCCTGCGCCTCTCGCCCCGGCAGCCACCCGGCCCGGCGGGGGATGAAGCCCGGCAGGGCGGTGCCGGCGGAGCCGAAGCTCCGCAAGCCCTCGCAGCGGGCCAGGATCCCGGCGTCCTTCTTCGCCTACCCGGTAGGTCGCTGGCTCCGCCCGCGGCCCCCGGCTCGCCCCCTCGGCTGCCGCCCCGTCCCGAGCCTCCCGTGACTCTGCCCGCGCAGGATGGGGCGGCCGAGCCGGCGGACCCCCCCGGGCCGGACCCCGCGGAGGCGGACGCGGACTCCCTGGTGCCCACGCACGACGAGTGGGGCCGCCCCATCCCCGAGTGGAAGCGGCAGGTGATGGTGCGGCGGCTGCGGGCCCGGCTGGCGGACGAGGAGGCGGCGGGCGGCCAGGTACGGAGTGTCCCGGGGACGGGGGGCGAGGGGGGGGGGACACCCAGCCACCGACACACGCACGCTGCCGGCCCGTGGGGACGCTGACGGCCCCTCTCCGCAGGACGCGGGCTCCTGGCGTTTCTCGCCCTCCCGCCAGGCCGTGCTGGGCCCCTTCGGGGAGCTGCTGACCGAGGCGGACCTGCAGCAGCTGGAGCGGGCGGTGGAGAGCCTGCGGCTGCGGCGGCGGGGCGAGGCGTACCAGGGCGAGCTGCGGCGCCTGGCGCGGGAGCTGCGCGCCCTCCTGCCCGCCCCGCTGCTCAGCATCAGCGTGCGCAGCCCCCCGCCCGCCCCCGGGCAGCCGCTGCCCCTCTGGTGCGGCCGCCTGGCCGGTGCCGTCAGCAGCCTGGCCGCGCTGCTGGCCCACGCCGAGGGGGCGCGGGTGGCCTCCCCCGCCGCCGTCCCCGCCGTCCTCGCCGCCGCCGGGCAGCCCCGGGAGCCGGGGGGCAGCCTGGCGCAGCGGGAGATCCGGCAGTGCGGGGTCTGCGTCCGCAGCCTCCGCGGAGCCTTCGAGCCCGCGTGGGGGGCGGCGGAGAGGAAGGCGGCCGCGGGGAGCGGGGCGGAGGCCGCCAGCGACTCGGGCATCAGCTGCGAGGAGGCGTTTTCCGACGGCGGCGGCGGCGGCGGCGGCGGCTCCCTGGGGCCAGGGCCGGAGTGGGGCAGCCTGAGGAAGGAGCGGATCGTGATGCTCTTCCTGAGCCACTGGAGACGGTCCGCCTACGGGCCCCCCCCGCCGGCCGCCGGGGACCCCCGGGAGGCAGCGAGGACCGGGGGCGGGGGGGCGGCCCGCCTGGCGCGGCAGAGAGCGGCCATCCAGCGGCTTCTGAGCGGCTGGCGGGACGCTGCCTCCCGCCGCCCCCCGCCGCCGCCGCCCGCCGCCGGCCGCGCCCCGCTCTCCCCGGAGCAGTTCGTGGCGGGTGCCGGGGGGGGCCCGGCCGACTACGAGAACCTGTCGCTGGAGCTCTTCATGCTGGGCTATTTCCGCATCCTGGAGCAGGAGCTGCCCCCCGAGGAGCGCCGTGGCCGCCATCTCCTCTGCTTCGAGGTCTTCGAGCAGCTGGGCCGGCACGGCTGGCGGGCGGTGCGCGCCTTCCACCGCGCCGTCACCGACGAGATCGCCGCCGGCCGCCGGGGCTGGCAAGACAGCTTCGACGATATCAAGGCGAGGTATTTCGGCTCACCCCGAAGCTTGGCCCGGCGGCCAGGGGAGGCCGAGGGAGAGGGGGAGGATATTTGCCGCTACATCGACCGCAGCTTCGCCTTCTGGAAGGAGAAGGAAGCCGAGATCTTCAGCCTGGAGGAGTGATGCCCGCTGGCGGGGAGGGCGGAGGGCTGCGTGAAGCCGCGGGCTGCAATAAACGCCTTTTCAGTTCTGTCCGAGCTGAGCGAGGCTTCCCGGGGTGATGGAAAAAGCTTTAGGGTGGAGGGGGACCGCCCTGACACCCCGACCACCCCCCACCACCCCCCAGGATCTGTGTCTTGGCCCCTGGCTCCCCGCAGTGGAGCGGCTGCCACCGTTTATTTGTGGCTGCCAAAGAGTGAGATAACGTCCTATATTTACCCTCGGCATCAGCAGCCACAGCCAGGGGGAGGAGGGACATCGTGGGGACCTCCGGCAACCGATGGGTGGGGGGGGAGAGGGGGGATGGAGGGGGGAGCCTTTTCCCCCAGGCTTGCGCTGCCTGTCTGGCCACAGAGGGATGCTTTCCAAAAAGCTGCAAAGCCGCGGGGCGACGGGGATGGGCAGCAGCAAGCAGCTGTGCCCGTACGGTGCCTTTAACAGCAGGGAGCGGTGTCCCGGTGCTGCCTAAAAATAGTGTATCCCCCCGCCCCGTCCCGGCTGGATCCCGTGTCACGCCGAGCGTCCCTCCTCAGTGCCGGGACTGTGGCCACTTCCCTCGCAGCAGGCCGGCTGGAGGGCTTCGCAGGCCAGGTGAGAGTGGGAGGGAGTGACCTGGAGCAGGGCTCGACCCAGCCCCAAAACCACCCCTGAAAAATCGGTGACAGCCCCAGCAGGGTAGCTCAGAGCATGGGGAGGAGAAATCTCAGCCATCCATGGAAGTAGGCGGGGGGGGGGGGGGGGGGGGGCTCCAGGGAGTGCTTCTGCCCCTGCTGGTGCCTGTAAATTGGGTGCTGGGAAGGCACAGTTGTGCCGGGGAGGGGGGAGAGGGAGATGTCATCACCTTTTCCTGACAGGGACACCCTCACCACGCTCCACTCGGGCTCTGCCCACCGGCAAGGCCCCGCAGCCATCCCCAGCGCCATGGTGAGGAATGTGGATGACTTCGACTTCTGCCTGCCTTCGCATGCCCAGGGCGTGCTGGAGGGGCTGCAGCGGCTGCGTGCCAACCCCAAACTGGCAGATGTGACGCTGGTGGCAGGAGGGCGGGAGTTCCCCTGCCACCGCGGCGTCCTGGCCCTCTGCAGCCACTACTTCCACGCCATGTTCTCCGGCGACTTTGCTGAGAGCATTGCCGCGCGGGTGGAGCTGAAGGAGGTGGACCCCGGCGCGCTGGAGATGCTGCTTGACTTCGCCTACACTGGGAAGGTTACCATCAACCAGGGCAACGTGGAGGAGCTGATGCGGACCGCCAGCCAGCTCCACTTCCCCACTATCCAGAAGGTCTGCAGCCGCTACCTCCGGCAGCAGATGGATGCCACCAACTGTCTAGGTATCTGTGAGTTTGGTGAGAGCCACGGCTGCCCTGAGGTCTCCTCCAAGGCCTGGTCTTTCTTGCAGGAGAACTTTGAAGCCGTCTCTCAGCAGGAGGAGTTCCTCCAGCTCTCCAAGGAGAGGTTGGCTACCTACCTCTCCAACGACCAGCTGCAGGTGCAGGAGGAGCAGAGCCTGGCTGAGGCCGTGCTGCGCTGGGTACGCCATGACCCTGGGCCCCGAGCCCAGTTCCTGCCTGAGCTGCTGGAGCTGGCTCACCTCGTCTCACTGCCCGACCAGTACCTGCAGAACCTGCTTGCCACTGAGCCCCTTGTCCGTGACTCAGATGCCAGCAAGGCCCTCGTCACCCAATCCCGCGCCATGGTGGGTACCCTCTGCCCCAAAACCCACCCCCTGAGCCACGGGGGGAGGCTCAGATGGGAGCCTGATGATCCTGCCCTGGCCTCTCGGTCAGGGGCAGAGCGATGCCGGTGCCCGGAAGAACCCCCCGACCCCAGCGCAGAAGCTGGAGGAGGTGCTGGTGGTGGTCGGTGGCCGCGTGCTAGAGGAGGGTGAGGATGAGGACAGGGGGCTGGAGATGCCGGCCACCCCCAGGAACTTTGCCTTCTACAACCCCAAAAGCAGTAAGTGCCCACGGCAGGGATGGGACAAGCTCATACTCCCCCCCGCATGTTATATCTCACCCTCCGTCTACCACAAAGCCACCTCTTGCCAAATGATCTGGTGTCAGGAGGGACACTGCGGGGGGGGAGGAGGGGGAGGGAAGAGTGAAGCAGGACTGGCTGGGGGTCATTGTTTGGCTCCACTGGGTTTCAGGGCGATGGATGGCTCTGCCTGACTTCCCTGATTACAACAAATGGGGCTTTTCCCTGGTGTCTCTGAACAATGATGTGTACGTCACAGGTAGGTGCCGGGGCTGCTGGTGCGGGGTGGGGGTCCCCAGGGATGGGGGATGGGGGACAAAGATGTGGGCATGGGGTGCTGGCCTGGGGCCAGGGGCTACCCTCCCTCTCCTTGCTCCCTTCCCGGTGGATCCAGCCACTGGCCAGGGATGCCCAGGCACGGCTGCACTCGGAGGGAGTGGCCCGCCTGACCTGCCCCTCGCCAGGTGGCTCCCGGGGGTCCCAGAATGACACGTGGTCGACGACCCAGGCCTGGCGCTTCTGCCCCAGGGACGGCACCTGGAGGCCCATCGCTTCCATGCTGAGAGCCCGGACAAACCACACCAGCGCCGTCCTCAATGGTGAGATCTACGTCATTGGGGGTAAGGCCGCAAAGACCCCACGGGTGCTTCTGGGGTGGGGGTCTGTGGGTGCCCCGGCGCAGGAGGGTGGCTGCAGTGTCCCACCGCCCTGCAGGGACGACGGTGGACGCGGTGGAGGTGGAGCGCTACGACCCCTACAACAAGAGCTGGTGCGCCATCAGCCCAGCCCTCAAATATGTCAGCAATTTTGCGGCCGCCAGCTGCTTGGGCAAGCTCTACCTGGTGGGCTCCTGTGCCGTCAAGTACAACGCACTCACCCTGCAGTGCTACAACCCTGTCCAAGGTGAGAGCTGGCCCCGCCGCTGCGCCTCACCAGCGCCTTCCTGGGGAGCAGGACTGAGGGGGCCCCCCGGGCATCCTGTGCCGCCAGGCATGGTCCTGCGGGGTGCGACTGGGTGCTGACAGGGTCCAGCAATGGCTGGGGCACGGGGCCAGGGGCCAGCCAGGAGCGTGGCTGCTGGTGGCACAGACCCGAGTCACAGAACTCCAGCACAGCCCAGACCGGAGCTTCCGCGGAGCGGGATCCCCAGAGCAGAGGGGTGGGGGAGGCTGCCTGCCTTATGGAGAAACTAAACCCCGGTGACAACACCACCTCCTCGGGCAGCCTCTGTGCAGCCCACAGTGGTCTCCCTCATCCCACACCACCACTACAAACAATATCCCCCTCACTTTTTTTATGCAAGAGGCTCATCTGGGATGGGGACCACAGGTGCCGCGCTGCCTAGCCACTCTGTCTCCTCCCTTCCCAGCTCCCCCTTAAATAGCTGCAGGCTCAGCAATGCTTTTTTCAGCCACTGGCAGCTGCATCAAGAGCCAAGGGTGGGATGTGCTGCTGACGGCTGCTCCTTGCAGATTTGTGGAGTGTGATCACATCCCCCTTCATCCCCAAGTACCTCTCGGCCCCGCGCTGTGCCACCCTGCGTGGGCTCATCTACCTCATTGGGGACAACACCAAGAAGGTCCACGTGTACAACCCAGAGGCCAACATCTGGCAGAAGGTAGCAGGATGTGGGGCCAGGCGCAATCACCCTCCTGGGGAGGTGGGGCAGCTGTTACCTCCCCGCCAGCACCCCACAACCATACCCCCGCACCCGCTCCCTCAGGGTGCCAGCACCTCCTCTCCCTCCTGCCCGCTCATCCCTTGGCTCTGTTAACCCCTGCGGTGCTGAAGATGCCCCAATCCTGTGTTCACGCTGCAGAAGCCCACAGGACTCCCTTTTTCCAGCACCACCCTCCTACAGGGTTTGCAGGGCTCCTGCCTGTGCAGTTGGGCAAAATCCTGCCTGTCCCCTCTGCCCCCCAGACCCCCCCACTCTCCGCAGTACCCCCAACCTTGTTCCCATAGGACCATAACACAGGGATGCTGCTAAAAGTGAGACATGGCCCCAGAGGCCCCCAAACCTCGCGGAGAGGACAGGGGGGTGGGGACACACACACACACACACACATGCCTAGTGGGTCGATGTCCTGTGCGGTGGGGTCCCCAGGGGATCCCTGTGCATCCCGTCCTGCCCCTCATGCAGGTGCAGCTCCTGCACACACTCCACGAGAATGGTGGGATGGTGCCACTGGGCGACCGGCTCTTCGTCACCGGCGGCCACTGGAAGGGCATCGATGGGGACTATCAGGTGGAGATGGAGGTGTATGACTGCACCAAGGACCTCTGGACACGGGAGGGCTCCCTGCCCTGCCTCTGGCTCTTCCACAGCTCCTCCTCCATCTTCATGGACACCTCCAAGTGGACAGAGGCCTTCCAGGGTGACCATGGGCGGTAGGAGAGCCCACGGTGTCACCCGTCACCCTGTGCAGCTGCTCTCCCCCTCTCGCCTCTCTCCCCGCTGCCGGTTCAGCTCTGTGGCGGGGGACATGGAAACCCCCCTGCCAGGCTGGCTGGGGTGTTGGGAGCGTGTTCCCCTCCCGCCACCACAGGGAAAAGGCTTTTCCTTATAAACATGCTTTGGCTAATGCTCTCTTTTAGTTTGGTGGGGTTATTCTAAGAACTGCCTTTTCCCCCCTCCAAAACCCCAAAGCTTTTGGGGTATTTCAAGGCCTCTGACAGTGTGGCCCAGTCCCATCAGAGACTGGCATTGCTGCCTGGTGACCATGGTCCCTTTCCCCATCACATTGACACCCAGCATGGGGAAACACGAGGGGGACCGGGGAAATCTTTTTTTCTCAATAGCCAAAGCTCCCCAGCACCTCGCTGGCCCACAGTGAAGTGTCAGACCCATTGCAGCGCCCCATGGAGCAGAATGAGAGGAGATAAACCAGCCTTTGGATGCCTTGGGCAGCATGGTGGCCTGCAGTGGGTTGCTTCATCCTGGTTTCTCTCCCGGGATGCACAGTTGGGAGGTGACCCAAGGGCTGTGGCGAAGCAGCCAGCACCTCAGTGGCTCCTGGTGCCAGCACAGAGCCGGGCAGTGCCTCCTGCCCCATGCCCATCTCTGCTGGTACCCGCTGGCAGAGGATGCCCCGGGATGGGGCGAGCACAAGGCGATGCTCCCCTGATGCCCAGTCCCACCACTGGGCCACTGGGACGTCGTAGTTCTGCCAGCGCTGTTTGATGGTTAATCCGTTCGGTGTTTGGTTCTTTATTTCAAGCACTAAACACGCCCTCCGAGACGCGCTGTGGGTCGCGGGGGGCCCCGGCCGGGCGGCGGCGGGGCGGGCCCGGCGGCTCCCTCGCACAGCCCGAGGCGGGGCCGGGGCCGCCCTGCGGGTGGCGGCGGCGGCGGGATGCGGCTGCCGGGGCTCTGCCTGGCGCTGCTCTGCGCCTCCGCCGCCGGGCCCGGCGCCCCGGGAGCAGCCGCGGGGAGGGAGGCGGGACGCGGGGGGCCGGGGACCAGCGGCGTGGACCCCCGCCAGGCGTGGATGCTCCTGGCAGGGAGCCCCGGGCGGGCGAGCGGCAGCCGGGCCCGGGGCAGGACGGGCACGGTGCGGGATGGGACGGGGGCTGGCACGGCCCCGGTACCGGCCAGTCCGGGAAAATCACCCCAGGCTGCCTTGCAAGCCGGTGTGCCGGGCGCTGCCCCTGCCCCCGCCCTCCTGGAAGAGCTGCTGAGGGAGCTGCAGCTCCTGCTGAGAGGTACTCACCGGCCGGGGGTGCTGCAGGATGCGCGGGGTGGGGGGACCCCGGGGCAGGGGCAGGGGGCAGGGAGGGACGGGGCACTGCGGGGCTGGGCGGCACAGCCGAGCGCTCTCTCATCTCGGAAAAGCCGAGGTTCCTTCCTAAAGCCTGATGGGGTTTTCTGGTCAGGCATGGCGAAGGGGCAGGTGAAGATGCGCAGGAAGGCCTGGGAAGGGCGTGAAGAGGAGGAAGAGGAGGAGGAAAGCCGTGCAGGCACCCCACAGGCTGGGGCCCCCCATCGCGTGGAAGCAGCCTTCCACTGCCGGACGCGTGAAAACATCTCTGTCGAGCAGAGAGCGCGGCAGGAGCTGCGGTTCTACTACATCGTGAGTGCCCAGGCTGCCGCCCCCACCTGCCCACGGCAGCTCCCTGCCCCCGGGGCACCCACCCTCACCCCAGCCTTTCCCTGTCCCCAGCCGGAGAGGGAGGGGACGTTCCACCGTGGCTCGGGGCTGAACCTGACCAGCGGGCAGTACACGGCCCCCGTCGCGGGGTACTACACCTTCACCGCCACGCTGCGCATCGGTGAGCCCTCGGCCCCCCCACGGCCCCGCCGGGGAGCGCCAGGCCAGCTCTCACCTCCCCCTCTGTCCCAGTGCGCAGGGAGCAGCAGAGGAAGGGGCAGCCGGGCAGGGGGAACCGTCTGCGGGCGCTGATCTGTGTGCAGTCCCGCTGCCAGCACAACAGGTAGGGCAGGGCAAACCCGGCAGGGAGGGAGGAGGCCAGCAGCGCCGGGGGGAGGGAGGGACGTGCTCCCCCCAGCACCACCCTCCCTCTTCTGCAGCAATTTGGAGACCGTGTCCCGGCTGGAGAATGGCAGTGAGCTTTTCACCATCTCTGTCACCGGAATCCTTTACCTAGAGGTTAGTGGTGCCAGCTCTGCTCGGGACTGTGCCGTGCAGGAAGGTGCCTTCTGTGGCCCCAGCTCCAGGGCTGGGCCTCGAGTCTGTATCTCACAGGACACTCAGAGCTGATGGCTACCGGGCTACGACAACACACAGCACGGCTGGGCCGCCCTCGTGCCCTCTTTCCCAGAAGGAAGGGGAGCAGCAGCTCTCCCGCTCTCTCCTTTGCCCTGCTGGGCTGTGCCCCAGCCCCATTCAGCCCTCTCTCCCTCCAGGCTGGGCAGTACGCTTCTGTTTTTGTGGACAACGCTGCAGGCTCTCCCCTCACTGTTCAAAGCAACTCAGATTTCAGCGCCATTCTGCTGGGGGTGTGAAGCGGCACTGGGCGCTGCACAGGGAGCTGGACCTGTGCCAGAGCTGGACCCTTCCCTCTGCCAGCCACCCTCACACCTCCCCGCCTCAGCACCAAGCCCAGGGAAGATCTTTTGCTGCTGCAGGAGCTGCAGGCTGGACTGGTACTGCGTGTGCTGCAGAACCATCTGAAGCTGGACAAAAGATCGGCAATAATAATAATTAAAAAAAAGCAGCCTGACAAGGAACTAAAGGAGTTGACTTTTATCTAAAGGCTAGGGCTGGAAGTTTATCTTGGAAAACGCTGCTGACAACGGTGGCAGCCAGCTGCTTTCTCTGCAGGGCTCAGCTCCCACCGTGCCAGGCGCCAGTGCCTGGGATGAAGCCCCATGCCTCCATTTTCGCTCTCAGCAGATTTCCCTGCCCAACTTCGCAGCACCCAAACCAGATTATTTCTCTTGCTTCAGCTTCCCTGCAATGTATCAGCAGTGAAAGTTTGCTGGCAGAAGCCAACATCCTTCACAGCTAATCTTCAAAGCAGAGCAATGTCCTGATAATGCCACACATTCGATTAGAGCAGATTCCTGTCCCGTGGCTTTCCACGCCAGGCGTTCCCTGCCTGTGGCACAGGGCCCAGGCCGTGGGCAGCACAGATACGCTCCTCGCTTTGGCTCCGACAGCTGTCTGAGCCGAGGATGGGCGCAGGGCTACGTGCCTGAGCGAGGGCTGCCGGAGAGGTACCCGGGCAGGCTGGGTGTGGGGCGAGGGAGCCGCACGTTTTAGTTCTTAGTAGCACGTAGCACTGGGCAAGCTGTGTCAGCAAGGCCACGAGATAGCCCGAACGGCACCCAGCCCCACCTTCCCCCAGGGAGCCCTGCACGTAGGCAGGGGGAGGCAGCCTCCTCACCCTGGGCCTCACCAGGCCCAGCCTGGCCTCCGCAGGCTGCATCTCCTCAAGGAGCCTGGTGAAGCAGCTGTTGCTGCAGCTCTTCAAGGGTGGGGGGGTTTAGATCTGGGGAAGGGGGTGGGGTAAGGCTCTGGCTGGGCAGTTTTAATGCTGACTTCTTCCCCAAGGCAAAGAGAACTTGTCTCTGAAAGGAAAGCCGTGCTGTTCCCCCAGCTGAAGGGGTGGGCAGCCACATCCTGGCAGAGACGAGGCCTCCGCAGCTCCAGCCCAGCTGAGGAGCTTGGCCCAGGCAGCACCTCCCAGCCACCACATGGGACTGTGTGCCAAGGCCATGTCCCTCAGATCAGCCACCCTCCCTTCCTACCCGTCTGAGAAGATACAGAAAGACTCACTGTTGGAGAACAGGGCTTGCCAAGCCCGTAAGCTGTCCTCTGCAAGCAAGACATAAAGAGCCCAGCACACCTGTTTCCGTTTTGTGTTCAAGTCGGAGCTACTGTGGGGCTAATTTAGGTGTTGGGAGGGGGCTAGCAGCTCGGTCAGCCCCAGGGGAGGGGAGCTGCACGCACAGCACTTCTGCATGGGCCACCCTGGGGTGGTGGTCCCGGAGGTCCCCACAGCAGCAGGATGCTGCTGAGGAGCGAGGCAAGGAGAGTTTATTGTCAGGAAACCTCTTGCAGACCCCACCCTACCAGGAAATAAAAGTGAACAGTTTTTTGACTGGAGTTGTACCTGCCTTTCTGACTGGTTGGCTACTCACAGGCACGGTGAAACCTGCTCCACAGCACTTCCTTTTCCCCTCTGCTGTGAAAAATGGTCAATATGGTCCATTTTATGGAAACGGTTATTAACTGTACTGTAAGACTGTGTATTATGTTCCTAGCTGGCGTTCTTTCAGTGCTCTTTCTAAAGGGAAGGAAAGAAGAGTTGCAAGAGGAGGGAGGGGGAGAGAAGACAGTTGGAGAAGGACAAGATGATACTTCTCTCACCAGGGTTTGTGCCCAGAGACGGGCGCTAGCTCAGCTCTCGCAGCGCAGCACACCGCTCTCCCCAGGGCAAACGCTGTGAAAAGCGGGAAGGTGAGAAGGGAGGGCGAGTTGCTCTTCTGAGATCTGCCATCAGCGTTTCTTTTGCCACAGACTGAAGAAAGTCCACGCTACTCTGTCTTGGCTCTCCAAATTTGGCTTTCAAGAGCAGAGGCAGCAGAGCATGTGGCTAACACGGGCAATTCCCTCCCAGCTCATCCTGCAGTGCACCCTGCATCAGTGTGCAGGAATGGCTGGGAGCAGAACAAGCTGGCAGAGGCAAGTGCTACCCAAAATACAGAGGCCCACTTCCTTCCTCAGTGCTCTGCAGGGGATGCGGAGAGTTGGTGTGAACTAGGCAGAGTCAGCCTAAGCGTTAGCATCAGCCCATGAACTTTAACTGACTTCTGCCATAGCAGAAATAGACCAAAGACAGTGAAGCCACCTGTCCCAAATAACAGGATAGTGTTTGTGTGCTCAAGAAAACACACAGCCCAGGATCCGGGACCATCTCCCAAAGCTCCAGGGAACACAGGGAACAGAAGAGAACCTGGGAAGCCTCACAACCCTGTGCAGGACTATGCACAAAACAGCAGGCACCACCACACCAACCCACCCAACCTCTCCCTGGGACTGCACCGTTTCTCAGGCAGAGCACGGAGGCTGTGCAAGAAACCACCGGGTCATCTCCCTCACTGCTCCGTCTCACCACGGGACTGGAAAGTTGCGTAATCTGGAATTCAAGTGCTTTGGTAGCCCAATCTGTTTAGCTTTCACGCTGTCATTTGGTCTTAAGCCAGTTTTTCTCTGGAAAACATCACACCATCTCTCTGCAGCAACAGCTGGTAGAGGAATGGAGATGGGATGAGATACCAGACACTTAATAGCAACAAGTACCCAAAACCCGAGATGCCCGCTCCTCAGATAGCACACAGGCAAGCACAGAGCCTGCCCTTATCTCAGCTGACTGGCGGGTACATTCACTGAAAACACTTTCCCAATAAACATCAGGAGCAAACTCCAGCCACTTTTGCCATATCAACAACCAGGATAGAGCCCCAATGTTTTCTGCAAGCAGAGGGAAGGCGCGCTGCTGCTCTGCAAGCAGTGTTTGTATCACTCAGCTGCGTGCAACCTCACAACTCGGCTTCCGAACCAAAAGCTTTCCTTCCCAGCACTGAGAGGGCAGCCCACAGCGCACCCCGAGCCTGTGGCCTGGGGTACTGCACAGCCCGTCCAGTACAGCCCCACTGGGGGTGCCCACTGAGCCCTAAGAGCTCAGAACCCTCCCAGGGCCTCATACAAAGCTCAAAGAAACGAACAGCAGAACTGCACCGTTTGGAACAGCTGGCAGAGTTCGTGCCCACAGATGCCTGCTCTTGCTAGCACCTCTGCCAAATGGATTTATTTGGTTTGCCAAGACATTCACGGGGCGTTGACAGGACAAGAGATTTCCACATAGGCTGATCCACTGTGGCAGCCACTTAGAAAACACTGCTAGCCAAGTGACCTAAAACTATTAGAAAAAAAACCAACTTTATTTACACTGAAGAGCATCAGCAGGACCCTCCTTCCCCCGGCCACACATGCACGCACACAGACTCCTCCCTTCCCTTCCATCTGCCGCAAGCTGGGGATCCTGCTGCCGCACCTCATCTCTCAGTGCTCTATCCGGACCACCATGACCGTGACGTTGTCCGCCGACCCTCGCTGTACTGCCTTGTTGGCCAGTCTGTTACACGCAGCTTCGTATCTAGCATCTGCTTCTAGCTTCCCTTCTCTCATCTGGATGTTCTTATCCTGTTGGGATGAGGAAAGACGAGATGCTGATTGCTCCCCAGCAAAGCACGTAGGTGCAAGCACATGGTAATCTCCAAGGATGAGGAAGCAAAACAAATAAGGACAACCTCAGGGAGGATACCCTGGCTGAAATGCATTTCTGCAAGTCAGAGTCATTTCACTTTGTGCCCCTGCGCTGACAAACCCAGCCCCCACGCTGCTTTCTCCTCACCTCCAGGCAGGACACAACGAAGTTCACAGCTTCTTCTGGTGTAAAGACTTTAAAGAGGCCATCACACGCTATCAGAATGAACCTGGAAATCAAGCAGAGACAGGTTACAAGGCTGAATCTTTGGCTCCCCAGCTACAGCAAAATCCCTCCAAGCTATTTTAGGAACACCCATGCTCCAATCCAAAGGGAAGATGCCTTAAAGCTCATCTGAAGCTTTAGACTGGCTCTTAGGAAGGATTTCTTTGCAGAAGGGGTTGTTGGGCGTTGGAATGGGCTGCCCAGGGCAGGGGGGGAGTCCCCATCCCTGGAGGGGTTGAAGAGTCGGGTTGACCCAGCGCTGAGGGATCTGGTGGAGTTGGGAACGGTCAGGGTGAGGTTCATGGTTGGACTGGAGGAGCTTCAAGGGCTTTTCCAACCGAGCTGATTCTGTGAAAATCCCTCCAGAACCTACCATTCATGGAGCTGAGGCAATTCAAAGTACAGGCCAAAGAGCCAGGCAATCAATGCAACACCCAGCTCAGGACATGCTGGCAGTCCTACTGACTCTGCACTGCTAGGCAAGACCATATACCATGCCCTGCTGGAAAGGTCCATTATTTCTCTAGGAACTGCCTCTTTCCTTTGAGTCCTTTTCATTCACATATTTTCCCTGTGAAGTAGCTAATGCAAGGAAATAGAGAAACACAGCCAACTCAATACTTTATGTGCATCCCTTTAAATACTTTACACTTCCACGCTCCTGAGGTATGCAATAACTTAATTTAAATAGAAATATTCAAAAGGAAAGTGAGCAGCTTAACCCTGCAATCGGAATACTCTGCCACAAGGTACTGCCACAGGCTGCAGAAGGTTGAGGCGATACAAAGCCCAAGGCAAGGAGAGCTGCCTCCTAGCTCCCCACCAGAGGATGGGGGGGAACAGCCTGCTGTGCACTCCCTGCCTGCACAGGAGATTGTGTTAACCAGAAGCCCTAACCAGAGTCACTGGACAAGGAAAACTAAAACCATCCCATAGAGGTGGCCAGCCTGCCAAAGCAGCATGTCTCTGAAGACATCGCTTCAGAGCCTGATGCTCAGAATATCTTTAGAAATATGTTAGTGGATCACTTGATATGGAACTCTAATCCCAGAAAAAGCAGCAGTACTGGGTTACATTCTCACCTCAAAGAGCCTGCAAGGCTATACTGACATGAAAGCTCACAGCAATTTGTCATTGCCAATCATATGCTAGAAAAGTATCACAAATCTTCAAACATCAGAACCGAATGCAATGATATTTGCGGGTACCATGGCTAGAAACAACTCTTGGACAGGAGGAGGATCCAAGAATTCAAGCCTTAACCAACTACTTGAAGACTGGTGTGTGAACTTACCCAGAGCATAAAAGAAGTCTAAGGCTCACGTATGTGTTATCACTGCTGCAAGGCCAGTTTCTCCAACAGGAGCCTTCACAGTATTTTGGCAGAGTGAGGCAGCAGCATTATCTCACCATACCGATAACGAACAGGAGCAGAGAGACATCAGCTGTAAAAGCATCCTCTAATTCTGGGTGATCAGTCTGAAGTGCCTTGGCCCTAGCAGCAGGACATATGCAGTCGTGCAGCTCGTGCTACTTCTGCTGAGCAGAGCTAGGATGCAGCCACCCCCCTCGTGCGCGGGCACGTTTTACCTGTCGTTGTGCGTGAGTTGGCAGCGTTTGATATCTGGCACAGAGATAACACCACAGCGTTTGTACTGGCCATCCCCGATGGAGCGGGAAACCTCCAGCACTCCCAGGACTCTTCCATCCCTGCACAAGGGAAGAAAATATTAAGAGCCCTCCCCACACACGCATACCTCACTGCACTGCCTGACAGGGACACTCTTCACGGTGCATTCAGCTGCCTCGTACAAATCCTTACCCACTTCCCCAGCAAGCTCAAATCTTCCTTTGAAGTGTCCTTCCCTTTCTGCATGTTTGTGTGAAGCTTCAGAAAACAAGAGAATTCAAGGCTATTTTCTGTCTCCCTGCCCTAACTCAAGTCCTGCTTAGCCCAGCAAGCCAGGGAAGTAAGAGTTATATGCTGAGCTGAACTCCTGGAGGTGGAGGGTTGAATTCACAGATTAATTTTTGGCAAAGTACCAAGCAAACTACATTTCAATAGAAGCACAGAGTGGCAGCAGGCAAGACCAGGTCTGAGCCAGCAGACCCTCCTGTGCTCTGCCTATCAGGACACCAACCCCTACAGACTGGCTCAGCTGGGGGCAGTTCCGAGGAGTGAGAACCATGGCAGTTTCTCCTGATCACTTGGTCTTTAATAACAACCGATCGCAGCAACCAGTTCTGTGAAACCTGAGTTAGAATCCTCGTTAGGAAGCACTTCCATTTGCTAAACTTTTGTAATTAACTGAGTGCTGCCCCAACAGAAGCAGCTTCCCACACTCCACCTTTCCAACAGTCAAGCATCTTCTCCCCCAAAAGACTCCTCTGTGCACTCTGGAAAGACAAAAGCTCATTCATCTTGTAGCCCAACCAGCCCCACTCGAGATAAAAGCAAGAAGTGATGCACGTCACAGAGAAGAGATCTGATGCTCACACACTTTGTGACTTATCTCTTGGGTCCAAAATACTGAACTACAAGCAGTGGGAGAGGCTCGCAGGCAGCCGGGGAGATGTCTCCCCAGTTCTGAAAAGAGCTAACAGACACTGGCCCATCTCTTTCCTGTGTGCAAAGATAGATCAGTGCTAAGCATACGAAGCAGCATGTGCTCTCCAGAGATAAGGGGAACAAGGCCCTCCAGACATGGCAGCGTGACAGAACTGAGCCTACCCCTCCCCACTCCAGGGGGCATTCTGCCTCCGCAGGCACTACAATACTTCACCTGCACCGAGTCCTCTCTTGTGAGGATGCCATTAAATCAAGAAACAGCCTTCAAAGGGAGAGAACCTAGCCAGGAAAA
The DNA here is from genome assembly GCF_047716275.1 of Strix uralensis. Classification (NCBI taxonomy): domain Eukaryota; kingdom Metazoa; phylum Chordata; class Aves; order Strigiformes; family Strigidae; genus Strix; species Strix uralensis. Next base: position 30,439,578 of record NC_133980.1, on the reverse strand, counting down.
TCAGACACAGCTGCTGTGTTTAGCACCAGCTGCCCAAGCAGCCATGCACACCTACATGCACAGGAACATTAAGATAATCCTGCTCTGGCTTCAAAAACCTCCCTCCTACTGCAGACCCCATCAGCTAACCCCCAGGGGAGCAACACCAACTGACATCGAGGGCTTCTCGTGCCCTCTCAAACCATCTCCCCTCTTACAGGACAGGGAGAAGTGATGCTGCAAGCAAGGAAGTGAGTTCTGTTCAATGCCACAGTGTGCAGCAAGTGATAACTTCTTAAACAATCAAGTCCAGCTCTGCAGGTCAAGCTTAAGCATGTCCAGGCTTTCATGCGGGTTCCTGTCTTTGCAGCACAGCACCCTGCTGCCACTGTAAGCCCCTGGGAAACCAGCCCCCATCAACCAACTCAAGCCACTGAATCCTTCAGACACCTCAGGCACCACTGTGCCACCCACAGGCAGCAACAGATTCTCTCCAGGCTCTCACTAGCATAAGCACTGGGCTCAGGAAACTCCAGAAACTCAGTGCTCAGGCCCAAAGCTGGGCCAGGGTTTAGATTTGCTCACTCACACCCTTTAGGCACTTACCTGACATTTCCCCCAGCTTTCTGTATCCGCATTCGTTCCTCATATTGGGTGGGGTTGTGCTCCTTACTGAGGCTTAAGGCTGTGTGTTTCTCACTCTCTTCATTATAACGACACAGAATCGCCTGTGCTGACAGAAGACCCTCGTGAGTAAACAAGAACAAAACTGCACCCGGAACTTCTTGAGAGAGCGCTGCAAGTTGCAGTGAATGGGGCTACATCTTGCTGGCGACTGGTCACCAGCAGCGTGCCTCAGGGCCCAGTCCTGGGGCCAGTGCTGTTCAGTGTTTTTATCAGTGATCTGGGTGCAGGAGTTGAATGCTCCGTCAGCAGTTTTGCTCACGATACCAACTGGGAGGTGCTGTTGACTCTCTGGAGGGACAAGAGGCCTTGCAGAGGGATCTAGACAGGCCGGAGCATCGGGCAATCAATGGTGTGAAATTTAACACGTCCACATGCTGGATTCTGCGCCTGGGACAGAGTGACACTGGGCACAAGGATAAAACGGGAGAGGAGCTGGAGAGCAGCCCTGCAGAGGGGGTCTGGGGGTGCTGGTCAGCAGGAGCCAGCAGCGTGCCCTGGCCCCCAGAGCACAAACCGCCTCCCAGGGTGCGTCCGGCACAGCACGGCCACCGGCCAGGAGAGGGGATGGTCCCGCTCGGGTCAGCGCCGGTGCGGCCTCTCCTCGAGCGCTGGGGGCAGCGCTGGGCCCCACCGTTTCAGGAGGATGTGAAGGTCCTTGGATGCACCCAGAGGAGGGCAACCGAGCTGGTGAAGGGCTGGAAGGCCTGTCCTCTGCGGAGTGGCTGAGGACTCTGGGTCTGCCTAGTCTGGGGAAAAGGAGGCTGAGGGGTGACCTCATGGCTCTGCAGCTTCCTGAGGAGGGGACGTGGAGAGGGAGGTGCTGAGCTCTTCCTCCCTGGCATCCAGGGACAGGATGTGTAGGAATGGCTCAAAGCTGCGCCAGGGGAGGTTCAGACTGGGCATTAGGAAGCATTTCTTTACTGAGAGGGTGGTCAAACACTGCAACAGGCTTCCTAGAGAGGTGGTCAGTGCCCCAGGCCTGTCAGTGTTTAAGAGGCATTTGAACTCCGCCCTTAGTAATATGCTTTAGTTTTTGGTCTGCCCTGAAGCAGTCAGGCAGTTGGACTAGATGATCGTTGATAGGTCCCTTTCAACAGAAATATTCTGTTCTGCTCCAGATACTGTGAGATATTTAGCACCACCAAGAGAGAACTATCACACACAGTTGTTTTACACCATGGGAGACACCACAGAAGTACGCTGCACCCACCCAAAACAAGATGCTTTGTAGGAACAATGGGGAGCTCATGGCAACTGGGACATCCCACACAAACACCTTGCCCTTCAGGGCAAACAAAGCTCTTGGAGGAATTGAGACACCAGCAGTGGGCTTCTCCATTCTGCTTACCCGGCTGTCCCCAAGGTTGGCTATGTAGAGAATATTGTCGACAGCTAGGACACAAGTAGCTGTGGAGCCATCCTTCCACGCTGGCTTCCTGAAGGAAATAAAAGTGAGATTACTAAGGGGGGAAAACAATGTTTAAGAAATTAGTCAGAGTGCTCCCAGGGACTCAGGGAAGTGTCATGTGCCAACACACAGCAGTCAACTGGCACAAACCCCCAGCAGCTGCCTGCAAGCAGCCAGGGAAACTGTTGGTAGTAAATAGCAAGCTGGAGAAGGACAGAGGAGCTGCACCGCCTTCTAAATGCACGGCCAGTGCCCAACTGGTACAAATACTGCCAGTCACGCTCCCCACACCAACCCTTCCTCACACTCAGCTTCCAGGAAAGCTCAGATGTGTCTGGAACAGGCTCAGCCCCAGTGACTGTGCGGAAGCTATAGCATCATGAGCAAACAAGCACCCCAAACCGCTCCTCAGGAAGCTCGCTCTTCGCAGCGAAAGGAAGGCGTAGCCAGGACTGCAGCAGCTGCCTTCCTCTTGCTTTCATTTTCTGTCCTTTTTTCACAGTACCCCTGCCCACCCGCCTCAGTGCCCACCACCCCACCTCAGCAGCAACACCACTTGTTCAGTCACTCTCCTGATATTTCACTTGCTGTAGTTAAGCTTGTATCTCGAGAGCTCTAGGTAAAACGAGAAGCCTTTCTTAGATTACAGCTGCCAGACTAATCCTCCCCACAACGAAGCCTGGCTACAATACCACTCTACTGAAAGTAGCTCCGAGACTGATTTTCAGACATATTTCACCCAGCTTTTCCTAACTTTGAAGGTGCAGCTGAATGAAGATCACTCATGTTGTCATCAATACAGCTATCGCTAGCAATCCTTTGTAGCACCTTTGTCATAAGCCATGTTTCTGACCACATGGAGACTGGCTTGGGAATGACACTGCTGTGACAGACTGAAGGGAGCTGCTTCTTTTTGCCTGGTCAAACTTGTTGATCTGATTCGGCTTAAGAGACTGATCCAGTCTGCAGTTTACTTAAAATTGAAAGTTTGCAGGGAATCTCAGAATCAGATGCATCAAGTCTCTCCATCTGTGTTAGAGGTGTCACGATGAAATCAAAGACCACCCCAAACAAATGTGTAAAGGACTGGTAACAAAATAACTGTATTTTAAATGCAATCTACATCTTCTCTAGTCCATACAGTTGGTGTGTCAGTTCAGCAGAGACTGAGAGAAGGTATGGGTGCTTACACTCAAAGCCCAGCTGGGAGGCAGGCTGGCATTTATCCCACAGAAAGCAGCTGCTGTGCTTTTCAGCTTTGTTTTAAAAGAATGTTAGAAACCAGCTTAAGATGAGGGACATTCTTCATCAACATCTGTTTTCAAAAGAGGTGAAGAAAGCAAGATTTAAACTTCCATTGGGAGAGCTAAGTCTTTCAACACCAGGCATTAAAAAAGACCTCTAAGATGTGCCCCCGCCTGGCAAGCACACACTCACCAGGAGGAACGCAGCTCTAAAGCAAGCTGTGCACAGCAGCCTGCAGAGTGCTGTGCTACAGACACATCCTGCCACACTCTGCTGCTGTCAACACAGACCCCATCCCAGGCAGGGTGGGTAAGTCACTTCAGCAACATGGTCAGTCTTTAAAAAGAAGGCAAACAAGATGTCCTGGTAAGGACAGAGGTGCATTCTTGATCATGTTTTGGTTCCTTCCTTTACCACAAACATATATTTTAGTCGAAGAGGTCCTAGAGACAGCTTACTGCAGAGTAAGACCAGAACATGCTGTGCTCCAGCAGGCGCTCAGCTGGCAGTTACAGCCTGGCACACCAAAGCTGCGTGGGGTTTCGCCAAAGCATAGGCACAACTCAAGGTTTCTTCTGCCCTGCTCAGAACTAAGGCCTGTGAGATGCAAGCTAAGAAATACAAATCCATGGGAAACGTTTACACTTACTGGCTAGATGCCTGCTTTAGAAACTCTTCATCTGTGTGTTTGAAGGTGTCCAAAAGGCATCTCTTCACAGTTTTCTCCACACTGACCACCTCACCTGTCAGACAGGGAAAAGAGCAACTAATCTCCAGCTAAAAAAAAAAAAGTATCTGACCTATCCCAATCCCTCCCTTCACTCATCCAACATTCAATCAAGCAGCGCATCTCTCAGACCCTTTGCAGAGCAGCTAGGGCACATCCTGGGCTCACGCTACCAAAAATCTGCCTGGCAGCATGCGTGGAGAATTTATGACATACCCCTCTCCCCTACAGCCATATTTTCATGCTTGAAGCGGCACTGCCAAAACTGGCAACTCACACTTGCTTAGCAGTTCACAACTGGCTACTTGTACCCTTTTGCCAAAAAGGCATCCAGCCCTCTTCCCTGGGAGACAGTGCAGTCTCGCAAGCCCACTGGGAATAGCGGATGGGAACCGTAGAACTATGCCCAAACAAATCAGTTTCCCTATCCACTGCCATAATGTCAAGGCAGAAAAGGTGATGGTTGTCTTACAGCCCTTATTCCACTCCTCTCACCTTTAGGAAATTTCTTAATCAGGTTTTGGTGCAGATTCTGTGCTGCAAATTTTGAGGCTCGGACTCCCCCGTGGCCATCAAAAACAGCGAAGTACGAGACACGTGTGCTGTGAGGGAACAAAGAGTAGCAGAAAGGGGCTAAGAAAGGCCATTACCCAGAGGGTGGGATTGAGTGCATTCATCTCCATAACACCCTGCCCTTTGTCAGCCAGACTGAGTAAATACTGCACGCCAAGCCACAAAGGCAGCAAGTGTCTGAGCTCACACATTCAAGCATTTACATGGTTTATGTGTGCAGCAGTGAGCTGAGAACTTCCTTGTAATTTTCCACTCCTCAAGAAAATGAAGGGCAGAAAAGAGTTTATAGACCACAACTTGGCATAAAAACAGCTAAACTTTTCACCTCAAGGGCACTGCAACTCCCCAGCACTACACAGACATCAGTCCAACCAATCCAACAGTTCTTTCCATGCCTAAACTTCTTGGAACCATGCTACACACAAGAAAAACTCAGACCCCTCAGCACACAAAGCTCTCAGGACAATATTAGTTCAGAAGCTAAATCCAGTATCAGGATGATGCTCAAGAGCCTTTAAATACACGCACTCCCCCTACACACACTTATATGTGTTACTTTGCTAGGAGATTTAAACTTTTCAAATGAGAGAGTTCTGACATCTGTTTTCTCTTCGAGCATTCTCCGTTGCCACAGTTAAGAGTTTTACACACTGTAAAATCCCCAAGGCAAAGACCAGTTACTTATAATTAAACTGAGGGTCTCTAAACATCCATGTACATTTGGGTAACAGAGTCTCAATATCCAGAGTTATTGGGCAATCACAATCCTTGTGAGGTCAGTGACTGAACCCCCCGAGCATCACTCAAAGGGAGATATTTGTATATCATAGTCCTGTGATTTGCCCAGGAACTCAGCCAATGATTCAACCCAGGTCTCCCAATAACAAGCCCAAACCACACACCACAACGCAGGCGTAGTCAAGAGCATCAGCTGCTCAAAGAAAAAAGGATCATATCACAGGCTTAGCTGAAGCACGCTGGAGCTCCTTCACCCCTGGATGGCTGCCATTCACAGCTTTATTCTGGCAGTTGGGGATCACTTACATTTGGGAAGGCAGAGGCTGGCATTCCTCGGTGATATCGTTTAAGATGACATGTGCATCCTGCATGTCTTCTCTTTCACCTTTCCTCTCCGCCACGTAACCCTTCAATCCAAGAATGCCCACTGACCCTAAAGGGGAACAAAGCAGACACATGCACACAAATCAAACTCCTCCATCTCCTCAGCTCAGGCTAAAAACCAGTAAATCAGCAACCACTTTTCAGCTTTTTGAACCCTATCCTGGCACTGCATCAAAAGATGGCCCTCATCCTGCAATGAAACACCTGGCAGCTTGTGCTGAACAGGATAGATTTATTTTGTAATATGGGTTTTTAAGTGCCCCCAAGGTCAGCAGCTATAAAAGCCATTTCGCCCCCACTCTGGCAGGCAGCTGTAGCCAAGCAGGACTGCTGGGCAGCAGACAGGGCTCCTACCAAACAGGGGCAGAGGGGCAGGGGAAGCACGTGGCATTGAACCTGCAAATTAAACAAAGCACAGCCTTAAAGAGGGTGCTCCGGACAGGACATCAGGGTCTGCCGTTTCCAGAACACATCCTTGCCTTTGTATCCCTGAACACGTTCCCAAAGCTGCAACATAACGCACAGGCACCTGCGCTAAAGTCCTGTATGTAACAGCAAATCCCTTTCTCGCTGGCTTTCTTAGCTGCCACCCAGTGGAGAGATCTGTGGATGTGGCACAAGAAACTGGTGCAGCTCTAGCTTTCTAGAGGTTTCTCAGCCAATCCTCCTCTTGGCAGCACAGGAACTTATCCTGCAAATGCCGAGGTGCTTGCTGCTCAGCTTCTGCCACCTCAGCAGGGCTGATAAGTAGGCCCAGGTGAAGGAGGCAGAGAGTGCCAGGGAGCTTGAGGGGCTTCCACAGGCCACCATAGCAGTTTGTTCCCTACGAAAGGCTGAAAATGCAAGTGGACTGAAGAACCAAAGCTCAGCTTTGGTCTGGACTTACTCAGCCCAATGTCAAAAGTACAAATTGAGTACATTTGTTTTCAAGTTGTCTGAAAACCTTTACAAACTTTCTTTTCCACAAGTTCTTCCCTGCCATTCTTCTCTTCCTCCTCCAAGGACTTTCTCTTCTCCCCTTTCCCGTGGCTCCCTGCTGAGACCTGCTCAGTAGCACTGAAGGCTGAAAGAAAACAAAAATGCAGACAGCTGAAGCCCTTCAGCTCTCTTTTACTTGCATAAATTCAGAGCAAGTCCTTTTAAACCAAAGTACCCTCCAGGAGCGCAGGCTTGCACACTCACACAGTATTAAGTGGCCAGAGTTATTACTGAACAAGACATACTAACTGACCACAAACATGCACAACACAGCTTCACTCAGCATTTACAACCCGTGGCACACATCGCTGTGTAACTCAGCGAGCGCCAACTTGGTCACTTTACGTTGTGTGACCCTACCTCAGGCACTACGGTTGTGTTTGGCTAGCAGTTTACTGACTCTCTGCACCAACCCAGAGTTTGTTTCTTAGCTATCGGCCTTTTTTGCAGTTAACTGGTCAGGAAGTTAACGTTTCAGGTTGGAACACTTCTGAGTTTTTTTATTACTATTATTTGTGTCTATAAATGCAGAGAAGTACATTTTATTACTCTGAATTTGTTAGGGGTTTCAGAGGACAGATTAAAAATTAAAATTAGCAAGCAAAATATGATTCCCATGACATCAGAACCCTAGCTTTTCCCTTCTGGAGATTTATTCCTGTACAGTATAGTGAATTACCTCACCTCCTCCCAGGTGCTAGCAAACACTTGGCTGCACGCAGAAAGCCTTGCCAGACCAACAGTCTGGTTTTGAAGACATTTACAGCTAGGAACAAGAAGGCAGCCTGTGCCCACAGCAGAAAAGCAACAGAAGCCAGGGCAGTGGCAGCACCAGGCCACCACTGCCCTCGCTCTTTGTGAGCACACCTGTACTTTCACTCCCAACGCAGGGAGCTGTCAGGCACAGGTGACATGGGTCCCCAAAAGACATCTGAGGGATATACTTCTGGGAACAGACCTAAAGTCAGAACCTCAATTTAAACAATTGGGGTACAAACAGGTCGCCACGACCAGTGTCAGCCAACTCAGGCACCAGGTTAACTTGCTGCGGGTCCAACACAACAGGCTACATCAACAGGCTTTCCTGAGAAGGGCAGGTCAGCAGAGGCTTGGTGAGCTGACCCGGCTCCTTACCTGTGTCACTGCTGCTGGCTGGCGGAAGATCATCAAAGAGCAAAGAGCCTCCTTTTGCTGGAGCACAAGAAAAATGCAATAAGAACTAAACACTTTCATCTCTTGGAGGGAATAATGCCCCTTCCCGAGGTGCAAAAATTATGAAATGCCAGTTTACCAAAGCGAGCCAATTTTCAACTTCTGTTACTGGATGGTGGGGGCAAACTCAGGCCTTACATATGTTCCAGAGAATACTTATATGGAATTGATTATGGGTGGAACACCTGTAACATTCTGGTTATCCAAAAAAAACCACAAGAGGAAAGCAGTTGCTCTGCACACCAGTGGTGATAACACAACTGTCTTTATCCTGCCTAACAAAGAAAAGGGTTTACACAAGTTCCATCTCGAGAGATGCTGATGCAGAAAACACAGGAAGCCAAACTAATGGCAGGAATGGAACAACCATACCTGAATCAGCACTGCTGGCTGGTGGGAGATCGTCAAAGAGCAGAGGTCCTTTCTGGGCTTCCTTCCCTGTAAGACACCAGGGCAGAGTCAGGACCCGTTACAGGCACTCAGGGGTTGGTTTCTGGAAGGACTACCCCCCAGGTGAGCACAGGTCGGGTAACCGAGGAGAGCCTTGGCTACCTTTTTTCCATCTTTAATTTAGGCAGCTCCTGCCTGTGGATAATGTGAACTTTTATCTTGAAAACAGCTTTTTAAAATTTTTTTTTTTGTTGTTAGCAATCGACTCATCTTGCAATAACATTCTTCAGCATCCAGATCAAGATGTTATAGGATGGGAGGGGCGCAGAAAGCACCAAATTATTTCAGGTAACACCATTACAGCTCTCCACAGACCCACGACCTGCAGCAGCACAGACGGGAGAGGCTCCAGCATAGCCTAAACCGCATGGGGAACACTCTGCACCTGAACGAGTCCCAGGGAAAAAAGAAACCATAAGAAAAACCCCAAACCCTGTAATTTCTCCAGCAATTTTTAAGCCACCACCTCACACACCGCCCTCCCGTCCCCCCCACCCCTCAGGCGCTGGGAGCCCTCAGCTGCTACCGCCGCCCCGGCGCGCTCCCTACAGCGGCGGGCCAGCAGGGCGCGGAGCCGGGGCTGCCCCGGAGCGGCTCGCTGCTCACGGCCGCGCTCAAGCAGGCCCCGCGGGGCCTCGCGGCCTGTCAGGCCGTGCTTGGGTGAGGCCCCGCCCCGGAGCCGCGCCAGGGCAGCGCGCAGGAGGACAGCGGCTATGCAGACGCCCAAGGGGTCACGGCCCCCTCACCCGCCGCCGAGGAGCCGGGCTCCGGGAGGTCCCCGAACAGATCCATCCCGCCGCCGCGCCGGCAGCGCCGCCGCCGAGCCCCGCTTCCTCCTGCCCGGGCGCCGCCCCGCCCTCCGGGGCTGCCAATCTCCCCGGAAGGCCAATCAGCGGCCGCAGACGGGCCGGAAGTAGCTGTGTGGCCCGTCGGTGGCGGGGCGGGAGCGGAAGCGGAAGGCAGCTGCGAGGCGCCTGTCAATCTCCCTGGCGGAAGGCGGGGCGCCCCGTCAAGCACCCCCGCCCGGCGGCAGCGCGGCGCCTTCTCCGCCAATCGGAAGGCGGGGCCGCCCTGCCAATCAGCGCGTTGCCTCGCGCCCTGCGCCGCCGGGCCGACCAATCCCGCGGCGGGGGGGGCGGGCCACAGCACCGCCCGCCTGTGCTCCCCAAGCGCTGTGGGGGCGTGCTGGGGGCTGGCGGGGCCTCGGCAGGGCCGACCCGGCGGGGCCCTCCGCGGCACAGCCCCGGGGGGCTCAGAGAGCGAATTTGTGACTGAACTGGGATGCAGGAAGGTTTTGCTTGTGTTTGTTGCCCAGTGACTCCTCAGCTGTGTTCCCTCGGCCTCTTTGTCTAGACAAAAGTAAAACACTCCCCATATAAGTCCCTGGCAGCGGCCTCCGGTGGGCACTTGGGCAAACTGAGATCGGGGGAACGCGGACAAAAGGACCAGAGATACCACCCAGGGAGGGTGATCTTGCCGATTTAGGAAGGAGGAACCTGGACTTTACTTCACAGGCAGGCTCTGGAAAGAGGGTCACTAGCGAACACTGTGAAGAAGACTGCTTACTTCTTCCCTCAACCACCGAAGCCCCTCACCCTATTTCCACTATGCATGCCTGCACTATTGTACTGGGTCTGGCCACACAACTATGTAACCACCACAACTATGTAAATGAATTCCAGGAACTCATTATCATGAGACAGCCCTTCCCAGGAAATCTAATGAATATGTATGATTTGTGTGTGTGTAACTGATGTCCCTTGCTGGTTCTTGGGAGCCCTTATGGTGGAGAATCCCCAGGGCGACCCCAGCGCTGCAGGTAAAGAATTCCTGCTGAATGGTTGTATTGGATTCTGCCTGTTGAGTGAATTTCTTTGTTTCACTCCTCGCCCGCAGCTCCAGGCCACTGTGCTGCCGGCCTGGAGGCGCCCAACCTGCCCACCCGCCCCAGGAAGGAGAGCTCGGTGGCGTGGGGGTGTTTGCGTTAAATACCACATTTATTTCAGAACCAAACAAGCCTCACGTGCGCGCGGACGGCCGGGACCCGAGGCACCAAACCCCAGGCACAGGGCAGGGAGGGCCTGGGGGTGCTGCCACGCAGGCAGGAACCAGAGGGCATGAAGGGCGGCCTCCCTCCTCTGCAGGCCCCCAGCCTGCCTGCTGGTGCTCGCCTGCCCTCCACACTACCGTGCCCCTGTGAAATTTCCCTTCTGACGGAGCTTACGGTCGTGCATAAGTATCGGGTTTGCGTTCCTCATCCCGGGGGAGGCTGTGGTGGTAGAGGGGACAGGCGGACAGGGGCCTGACCAGGGGGGGAACACATGGTGCTGGCGAGAGTGGAGCCAGTAAGTCGGCAAGGGTAGCCCACGAGCCGGGGACATCCCGCAGGGATGCTGCAGGCGTCCAGTGAGCAGCCCTGAGTGCGGCGGCCCCCAGCCAAGCCGTCTGCTCTGCAGGTTTGCTGGCCTCAGGCACGCTTCGGCTCCGGCTGGAGGATGCCCATCCCACGGCCACCCCTCACCTGCAGCACAGGCATCACTGCCCAGCCGTGGCTGGTGAACCCATGTCTGGTCCCTGGCAGACACGGGTCCTGTCTCTGCCAGAAGCTGCCCTGGAAGAGCCCCCCCTCTCCCCTGAGGCACCCAGCGTTTCCACCCCTAGCCCCTTACATTGAAATTTGGGATGGTACTAAGTCCTTGCCCAGGGCACGGGAGCTGGGATGCCACAGCCCAGGCCTCTGCTTCACCCCAGCCACAGCTCTGCCCATCCGTGCCCCCGGGCAGGCACCTCTTCCTTCATAAACGGCATGAGTTGGCCTCCAGGTCTCTAAAATGCATCACAGCAGGAAAAATAACCCAGTTTGATGGTGAAGCTTGCCCTGGATGGGCAAGCTGCCACCTGCCCAGGGAGCAGAGCCGGGAGGAGGAACCCTGCCACAGCTTCAGGCTGAAGCGACGGGGTGAGATGCCCAAGGAGCTGTAGCAAGGCGGGGCAGAACTGTCAGAGGCTCAGGAAGGATCCTAGAAACCCTTCTGTGACCTGCAATCCAAGCTCAACAGCACCTGACGTACAGCAAGGGGAACCCTGTAAGCCTCTGCCCACCTGCCATGTCCCTACCTGTCTGTGCCCCCCACGACATGAGCGTAACGAGAAGACGGCACCACATCCGACACACACACACACACCCACACACACACACCACAGACAGCGCGGGGAGGTGCGGCAGAGCCAAGGCGCAGCCGTGCTGTGCGAGGGAAGGTCAGCCATGAAGGCGTGACAGCGAAGCTGGGGGAGTGCCCGGGAGATGCACGGAGGAAGATGCTCGCCTTCCTGCCCGGAGCTGTGCCAGTTGCCGCCGGCCACTCGGGAAGCCCTGAACAAAAGCATCCCCCCATGGGTGAGAGACGGAAGAAGGAGAGGGAGAGCTGCTGCTGGGGGAGGTGGGAAGCAGTGATGGCTGGAGAAGGTCTTTTTGGTGAAACCACCTCTGCCATGGGAAGCCCCCTGGATTAACGTGCCAATGGAGGCAGGGTGGGAAGGAGGTGGGTGCCTGCTTCTGCAGCAAGGGATGAGAAGTGAGAAAACACCAGCTACAACAGTAAAAAGAAGTCCCATCTCCACCCTGACATCCCCACGCCAGCCTCTCCCTTGCCACTCCAACCTGCTTCAAGCCTGTCACCCTGCTGGGATGAGAAGGGATGTGACAGCCCTTTTGGGAAAGGGCAATGAGGATCCTGCGGATTGGGGTGGTCATTCCTAGCCCTGGCTGCTGGGGAACTCTCCCATCTGGCTTTGGAAGCAGCCACCTGAACCTCCACACTTCCCGCAGGGATGCGACCCTTGACATTCTGCCCTAAGATGGGGGGAAATCCGTTTGTACAATTCCTCAGGGCTCCCAGGACGGGATAGTAGAGCTGGCCCACACGCTTTTGGGGGGGAAGGGACAGCCCCGCACGAGGTGACAGGCAGAGCCGTCCCCAGAGCCCTCCTTTTCCCTCCAGCAGGACCAAGCTCTGAAGAGAGGTGACCCATCCGTGTGGATGTGGGTGCCCTGGCCAGCCAAGACGGTGGGCTCCCCTCTCCCAGAGGTAGATGAAGCAGGTAGGAATTGCCTCCTTTGGGAAGACACGGTGGGCTGTCCAGCCACCACTCAGGGGAGAAGTAGTTTAAGCTGCAGGGGGAGCAAAGCAGAGGGTTGGGGAAGGGTGGGGAGCAAGGGTGAGAGCTCCGCTGCTGCTGGGTACATGCCAAGGATGTCCCGGGGAAGGCAGCTCCGGGACCCCAGCCCACCACCAAGGCTCTCCCCTGCCTGGGGGAGGCATTGTCTGAGGGCCAGGACCCAACTTATGGGATTTTTGTGACGTAAATAGAAATAAATACTTTATAAATATCATCTTAAACTACCAACACCTGATCTTACCCTGCCGTCTTTTGCAGAAACATCAATAAACTAGGAAATCCCCATACCTAAACTACCACTTTCCCTTCACGTGGAGGCAATTCCTCCTGCTATCCCACCTCCGAGCTTTACCGCACTCCCACCTCTGTAGATCAAAGACCAGCTTTTAGCCAAAACCGCCCTCCTCGCTCCCTCCCCTCTGACAGGGACCTTTCTGGAGCGTTACAGATGGTGTGACATGAAGGTCACCCATTGGGGGACAGGCAGAAGATGGCACACACACAAGAAATCCTGCCCAGGCAGGTCCAGGCTTTTGCAGCTACGAACGGAAGTGAGTTTCCCCCGTGAAGGTGTGAATCGAGACAGATCCCTCCATGGAGCAAACAGCTGGGGCAGCAGATGGTGTGAGATCAGACGTTAACATGGGAATCTTGAGACAGAATCAGCTATCTTGATCCTGTTGGCAGATGAATGAGGCGGAGGGTGTTTTACAGGTTAGATTCTCATCTGGGCTGTTCTCCTTCTGGACAGCTTGGATCTGATTTGGAGAACAAGGGAAAAAAGGTGTCAGAGATGTGTCCAAGGAGAGGTGTGGTCCCCCAGGTTCAGAATCCAGCCAGAGCTGGAGGGACACGGGATTAATGTCTCTAGCCAGAGCACACGAATTTCTGTGCATTTACTCCTATTCCCCTAGTCCTGCCACTTGAGATGGCCTCAAGAACTTTGTGAGATTCTCTCAAGAACAGCGAAGGGTTAGTGTCCTGCCGGCAGGCATAGATTTTGTTTTGAACTCAGCACACCACCACCTCTGTACCAGCCAGGATCTGACCCTAGATTGAAGCATTTAAGTGGGAAGGAGCTGAAATCAAGATAAATGTGGTCCGAGTTTTGCTGGCAGAGAGCCCGTCCAGGCACAGCTCTGCACGGGAGGTGCTGCCCATGCCTGGCTGGGGGGCTGCAGCAGGGAGGGCACTGGGAGCAGGGCAGGGAGTATGCTCGGCTGCCTGCAGACCCCCCACCGACAGCTTCCCTGCACCCCCTCTTCCCCCAGCTGTCCCCAATACCTTATGGACCCAGCCAGGAGGGGGTTGAAGGCGTAGAGCCAGTCGTGCATGTCCTTGTCACTGCTTGCCTGCAGCAGGATGCCCCGGTGCTCCGTGCACACCGCAAACGTGTTTGGGGTCTGCTGGGGGAGAGACAGGGCTGAGTCCCTCACCCAAGGTGGTGCACAGAATGGGACTGGCTCCTGGCACCCTACCTTAAGCATGGCCTGCTGGTCCTCGCTGTACTCCACCTGGGCCTTGGAGAGGTTGAGAATGGCCCTCTCGACCGCGTCCTTGTCCGAGTTGTAGATGTAGACGTACGGGCGCCGGACCACCACAAAGCGTTTCACCCACCCATTGGTGTGGGGCTCCAGGAAGTGCAAGTAGCCCTTTTTGGAGACGATGGGGCTGCAGAAGGGACCGAGGTCAGGGCGGGACACAGATCACGAGGAGGTGGCAATGGTAGGGCGTGGTCCCCCCAGCCCCAAGGCCCTCCCCTCGATGCCTGCCCCAGCCATTCCAACCTGACACGGATCTCCTGGATGTCAGGCACCAGCAAACGCTGGGGCTCCTTCTCCTCCTCAGGCCGGCAGGCTGGGGACTTCTTCTGCTCTCCTACCACAGGCTCCAGTTCAGGGCTTTCCGCCCTGGAGGAGACCTGGGGGGGTCTGGGGAGGGAGGAGAAACCGGCATGTAGGAAGAGTTGACAGCTGGGGAACACCCATCGACCAGGACTATGTCCCAGTGGTACAGCTGCCCTGCTTGGGGGATGCTGGGGTGTCACCCGAACCTCCCGGCCACCTTCTTACCTGACCTCCATGGCATTGTAGCGTCCTTCCACCAGCGACGGGCAGGTTGAGGAGGGGGTGAGAGTGGTGACCCCAAGAGCTGGCATGGAGGGATCTCTCATCAGGGTCACAGACATTTCAGACAGCTGTGGAGGAGTGGAGGTGTGGACTGAAGTTTCTGCCCAAAGCCAGGCACAGGCAAAGGACCAGGCGCCTGCTCATACAGGGAGAGGCCAGACCTCTGGCCAGCAGGGTTCTCTCCTGGCACAGTCCCAAGAACCACCAGCTCCAGGAACACCAGGGCGAGCGGAAGGAGCAGGGACCACTTGCACCATGGCGCGCATCCGGCCCCCACCCAGCCAGCCCCCACCCAGCCAGCCCCCACTGGCCCCGCATCCCGCCCGGCCCCCGCCAGCCCGGCAGAGCCCAGGGCAGCAGCGGTACCTTGCTCTCACTGGCGCTAATGCAGACATGGCTGTGGCTGTACTCCCTGTTGAAGGTGTGCGTGAGCAGGCGCAAGCACTGTGGAGAGAGGAGGACGCTGGGGCGGGAGGCACCTTCCTCCACCCTCCTCCTCCTGCTCCCCTTGGGCTTTGTCCTGCCACAACCCCCCGCCACCCCGTGGGAGCCCCTTCCCATCTTCATCCCCACGAGCTGGGGATACTGCAGGATGGTACCTTCACGGCCAGCTCCTTCTGCCTCTCGCTGGGGGTTTCAGGGGGAGAGGTGTGGCCCTCAGGGGCCCCGTCGACAGAGAGCGGGGAGGAGACGCAGGAGGTGCTTCGGGACTCGGAGTCCTCACTGGAGCAGGGGGACAGGGTCTCCAGGCCCAGGCGCTGGGTCATCTCCAGCTTCTCGCGCAGGAGTAGGTAGTGCCTTGTCTTCTCCACCTGGGCACAGGCAGCCAGGCTCAGGGGTGGCCCCTTCCCCCAGGAATCCTTTCGGGGACCTCACTTCCCAGGCCCCATTAACCCCGTCTGCTCATCAGCTTTGGGTCTGCAGTGATGCCCAGGAGAGCACCGGCAGCACAGCCCCACTCCTGCCTCCTCCCGCACCCAGGAGGGCTGAGACCCCCGGGGTGGGGAATCCCACCGACCCCGGCAGGACAAGGGGCCACGCTGCAAATTGCACAGCCTCGGCCTGTTTCTAGCCCAGACTCTTACTTCTTGCAGGAGACTGAGTTTCTCCAGCTCCCACTGATGGTCAAGGATGAGGCTGTCGCTGCGGGGCCGCCAGCCAGCCAGGTTCTCCTCTCCCCGCACGTAGGCTACGGAGGTGTCCAGCACGCGCCGGCGCCGTCTCTGCATGCCTGCGGGGACAGATGCGTGGCTGGGGGGGACAGATGCACAGCCCCGACCCCAGACACCATGCCGTGCCTCCCAGCCTCACGGTGAACACCCAGGCAGAGGCGCGGCACCCACCTGGGCTGCCAGCATCAGCCACGCGGCAGAGGCTGAGCTCATAGACTCCTGTCACGCGGTTGCTGTGAGCAAAGGGAGACAAGGTATTATCAGCTCTGCCCCATCCCCACACCCCCACTGATGCCCCAGGAGGGCTCCAGTCCCCGCATGATGGCTCTGCTCCCCCAGAAAGGCAGGAGCATCCCAGTACCTCTCGGAAGCTCGCAGGCTGCCGCTGCCGAAAAGGTTGCGGATGGAGCGGGAGGCAGGAAGCTTGGCGTCCCGGGAGTAGAAAACCATGCAGAAGTCTTTGGTGATGACGGCGGGCTGAGTGCAGTTCTCCATCTGCAGCAGGGCAGGGGGGGAGGCGTCAAGGGGGGCTGTGGCTTGGCAGCCCAGTGGATCTCTCCCACCCCCGGTGCCCAGCAGTTCCCACTCCTGGGGTCCCACAGGGTCCCCAAGCACGAGGTTGAATCCTGCACCCCATTAGCATCAGCGCCAGCTAAGGAGGGCTTCACACCCCCCAACAGTGGGGGAAATACCAGACTTTGTTGGCATTATAATGGCCCCAACTAAGCTCCTTGCCTCAATGTAGGCAGAAAGGGTGATGTAGATTTTCTCCCGGTATGGGGTGACACGGTTGAGCAGCAGCGAGTTGTGCATGGAGCTATCCCACGCTGTCTCAAACTGGTAGAAAGTCCTGCCGAAAAAAAATAGCGGAACCGGTAAAACAACCCCCCCAGACCCCCAGGCAAGCGAGCAAGGAGATGCCATTGTCCCCCCCTGCAGCGCTGCAGCAGGCCTGCCAAGGACACACAGACATGCACACGCGGCAGGGACAGATGGGGACAGCCACTCCATAGGACGCAGGCTCAACACAAAGGGGGACAAGGCGTGGTGGGAAGGGGACATGGCACCCTCAAAACGGCCGACAGACTGGGGTTTTGGAGAGGAGGGACCGTGAGAGGAGTTGGGGCTCAGCTGGGGTGCAGGCAAGGCAGGGCAGGCTGGGAAAGCAAAGGAGGGCAAAAGAGGGTGCATGCCCCACCCCCCGTGCTCAGAGTGGGGGGCTGCCCCCCCCAGCACACCCAGGCCAGGTCCCCACCATCCAGCCCAGGGCACACAGCACCTCCCAGCCCCCGTCAGGAGCGGCTGTCACTGTTCAGGTGACAACAGCCAGAAGGGAAAGGAAGGAGGATGCTCAGCACTGGGGGTTGCTGCCCGCCTGCCCCTGGGAGAGCAGCCCCCCGCCAGCTAGGTCCTCTTCCCCAGGCCTGCCCCTGTCTGCCAGCCCTGAGCCCCAGCGGGACCTGGGGACCAGGATTTGGTGGCTGGCCCCTGTCGAGCTGTCTCCCCTGGCTCCTGCTCTGCCCTGATTGCCAGCCCCATTCCCACCAGGTTTCCTCACTCCCCTCGCTGTGTTTTCCAGGGCTCCCATGCTGGGAGAAGGAGTGGGGGACACCCAGCCCCACTCACCCAGTGCCTATGGGGTGCTGTAAGGATGGCGCAGCTGCCCGGAGCAAGAGTGGCCTTCGGGTCAAGCAACTGAGGCAGGGGGAAGCGGGAGGCAGCTCCGGTTTGAGAGCATGGAGGATCCCCTTTCACCCCCTGCCCTGCTCCTGGGCTCCCTCCTGGGCCAGCCTTGGGGTTATGGGACACCCACTCCCCAAAGCCACCCAGAGCTGCCGCAGCCCCAGATCCTGCCTGAGCATCCTCAGGCAGTCGTGGCTGAGCGATGTCTCAACAAGGACACTTCAGAACGTCCCCGAAGCAGCATCCAGGTAGCTGAGGGGCTCCTTTAACAAGAGCCGGGGCAGTCGGAAGGAGCGGGGAGAGGCTCTCGGCTGTGATTGCCCCCGCATTGGAAGAAGAGGGAGAGCGACGCTTTCAGAAGGTGTATAAAACACATTAAAAAAACCCACATGAGACAGAGCCAAGTCAAAGGATCACTTTGCAGACACGGGTCACTTGAGAAGAGACTGCTCCCCAGGGAGGAGAAGAGGAGCCTCAGGGTAGTGGGGGAAGAGCAAAAAGCAAAGGGAGGAGGCAAAGGAGAAAGAGAGAAAAGCAGGAGGGACCAGACCGAGCAGGTGCACGCGAAATACCTAGTGTCATTTCCAAACGAAATGCTATAAGTGGAAGGCGACCCAAGGACAAACACACACACGTACACACACAGAAAAACGAAAGGTCAGAAAGCATCGTTCATACGGGGGTGGCGCAGGAGTCGGGCCATGAGAAAGGGGGCCCCTCCCGAGGGGACTCGTCCCATATAAGCACCTCTGGCTAGAGGAACTCCTGCCTAGCTGGACCCCGAATTAGAGCCCAGAAGGAGCTTGGCAAGGGCAGCAGAGGTTTACCTGCTTGGGTGAACACCCTCTGCCTCCCACCTTTCTCACAGTCCAGCAGCTGGGAAGTGAGCACGTTTGCTCTGCATCCCCTGAACTCTGCCCTCACTGCCATCCCAGGGCAAGGAGCTCCTGCCCAGCGCAGCCCCCCAGGGAAGGTGCCTGTCGGGAGCAGGGACCAGCTCTCCCACCACCACCTACACAGTGGGAGATAATTTCTTGGCCCATCCCCAGGTCCACAGGGAGAGCATCACTATGCCGAGAGCCCATGGGCAATGCCAGCGCGAGTCCATGTCTCCTGCAGCAGAGGGCTGGATCCACACCAGATCCGTCCACCTGCACCCCGGGTGCCACTGGAGGGACAGCTCTGCTCTCGGGCACCTCTGAGCAGAGCTGGCTGTAGAGAGGGCAACCTCCTGGGCACACAGCTGCAGAGCCCACTGGGAGACTCAGGGGACCCCATCCTCTGTCTCCCAGATCACAGAATCATTCAGGTTGGAAAAGACCCTTGGGATCATCGAGTCCAACCCTCAGCCCTACTCTACAAAGTTCTCCCCTACCCCACATCCCCCCACTGCTCATCCAAACGGCCCTTAAACACCCCCAGGGATGGTGACTCCACCCCCTCCCTGGGCAGCCTATTCCACTCTCTGACCACTCTTTCTGGGAAACATTTTTTCCTCATGTCCAGTCTGAACCTCCCCTGTTGCAGTTTAAAGCCGTTCCCTCTTGTTCATCAGAGATGCATCCCCCTCTTCTGCCACGGGCCATGGTGGTGGGATTCCCCCTCCTCCAGGGCCTTTGTGACGCGCTGGTCTAGGGGCTGGTGAGAGCACCCGGGTTGGGCGGCTCTCACCCACGCGTGGCATGCCAGGCTCACCCTGTGGTCCCTGCTGAACATCCCCCATCTCCAAACAGCTGCTCCCCCCCTTACACAGGGGTATTCACAGTCTGTGCCCCGTACGGGTACGCACATCCACCATCACACCTGTGTACAGACGCACACAGCCCGTATGCCGCACCTACGCCCGCGGGTCGATCGTGTTATCATCGCCAGGTGCCTGGGTGAGGGCTGGAGGCACCCCAAAGCCCCCGCCGCAGTCCGCACCAGCCCTGCGGCTACTCCAAGTGGCACTGGGGGCTGAGCTGGGGCTGGGGCAGGAGGCGATGAGGGGGCGGCACGCTTGGCCCCAGATGCCAGAGAGATGGGAGAGCAGCGAAGTCAAAAAGCAAGAAGAAAACCCAAATCAGGCGATGGGGACGCAGGCGTGCGAGGGGGAGCGGCAGCCAGCGAGAGCGCGGCCCAAACAAACAGCGAAAGGGGCCGAGTGAGCGAGAGGTGCCAGGGTGGGAGGGAGGAGGGGTGGGTTGTGTGGAGGGATGGGGGGCTGGTTGTCCAAGTGCTGCCTCCAGTGGAAGTGAGCCCACCGAGGCAAGGGGGGAGAAAGAAAGAAGAGAGAGAGGAAGGGGGGTGGAAAAAAAACCAATGGAAACAAATAATACCTAGGCATATCCGAATCAAGAAACTGCCTGCGAAAACACAAAACAATCACATGGTTAGTGTGGGCTTGGATGGGCAGCAGCAGCGGAGAGAAGCGAGGGGGGACCCTTGGCGCTGCCCCCTGCACCTCCTCCCTGGGCACTCAACGCAGGGATGGATGGGTGCCAGGGAGGGAGCTGTACCGCTCCCCCGGTCTCCTCCTGAGCAGCTCCGGGGGACTGGGGAGGCTGGGGAGGGGAGCCAGGGCTGCTCTGGGCGATGGAGGCTGTGTGGCGTAAGGCAGCGAAGCAGGGAGTACAAGCAGCTGGGGAGGAGGATGTAGTGGGCCCTAGCACTGCCCACTGCCCTCCCTCTGCCCGTCCTTGCAGGCTGCTGGAGCCGGAGCATGCAGGATGAAGCGGGGAGGGGGTTGCAGCGAGGGCTTCTTGGCATCCCACGGGAAGCCAGCTGCCCCCTCCTCCCCCTGCCCAGCCCTGGGCATGCTTGACAGGATGGACACAGGACGGATACGGTGTGCACGCCAGCCCACGGCCCCAGATCGGGGCTGGCCCTGAGGCACAGACCCTCTGAGCGTGCAGGTGAGGCAGGCTCTTGCAAAAGCCAAGCCCCTCACCTCCCTGCTTCTCTCCAGACCCCAAGCCTCCCCCCAGCCCGAGCTATGTCCTATTGACCTGCAGGACCTGTGGGGGGGAAGGCAGAAGCAGGAGGCACATCCCCCCTGCCAGGCTCCACTAGAGATGCTGAAGATCTGATCTGGCTGCACCCGGGACCATCCAGCCATATCAGGAGCCGACATACAACAGCACAGCCCCAGGAGCCACCCAGCTCCCAGCAGCCCAGCAAAAAGCACTACAGCTCTGCCAGGCCAAGCACTCCTTGCCCAACTGTCCCTGCCTGGCCTTGCTCTGTTGTCCCCATGGCTGTGCCAAAATCTCCTGGTCCGACACTCGCACGAACACCCGACCCTGTGATTCAGCTCTGCCGCCCGGGTACTGCGTGCCTGTCGCTCCATTGTGCCCTGGGAGTGCTGCAGGCCAGCATCTCCCATCCAGACCCCCGTCATCCCCACCAAAAACACCCTGCCTTGGGTGACCCCGAAGAAAACGAGGGGAAAAGCGGTCCCCACTCCCCATCAGGATGCTCCTACACCAGCAAGTGCCACGCGCACAGCCCAGGACCGGTGCGACTGCTCCTGGCGCTGCCAACGACTGTCCCCGTCTTGTCACGGCTGCCCACACACACACATTCTGGCCAGAGACTCTCTTCCAGCCCCCCAGGTTCTGACAGCAGCCCCAGTGCAGAGGAGAGCTCTGCCCACCGCACTCACCGCTCCCCACCACCACCGCAGGACCCAGCCACGGAGATCTCGGAGATAAAAAACCTCCAGCCCCACTGCTCCCGCACCCCTGCCAAACCCCCAGCAGGGACACAGCCCCCTGCGACAGGCATGAAGGGGCAGGCATCCCCAAAGTCCCCTGGCGGTGATGGGGGATGGCTTTCCTGCATCACCCCTGCACAGACGGGGACCAGCTATGGGAATCAAGTGGCCTTTCCAGCAAGTTTGCTGGGACAGAGGACAAAGAGCCCTTTGGTGGCAGGTCCCCTCCAGCCACAGGGTCAGTACATCCTGTGCTGTCGGTCACAGCCAGCACTGAAGAGCAGGACGCCCACCCAAATTCCCTGTAGTGCCAAAGCCAGGTGCAGAAAGGCCTCAGGGAGGAGGAGGAGGAAGGGGGCTGGCAGCCCTGAACCCCAAGACCCTCTGCAGCTCCAGAAAAGCCCCCCCCACCCAAAGCAGCAACAGGTCTGAGAGCCCCCCCACGGGAGAGAGGGGCACCCCACACCCTGCTCCCAGCCCTCACCACAGCGAGGGAAGAGCAAGAGAAGAAGCGGCACGCACCGGTCGTCTTGGGAGGGGTGGATGTACCCAGAGGAAAGGATGTTCAGGGACAGGATGTTGGGGTCAATGAGAGACTCGTCTGCTTCTGGGGTGTTCCGAATCCGACCTGCAAGCACAGCACAGGGATGCCGCTCAGGCGAAAGGCAGTGGCCCTGTGAGGGTCCCCACAAGGGGCAGGGATGGCCCAACCTGCCTGCAGCCCCCAGCAGCACCCCTGTCACAGGCAGCGGCCGCCTGGCACTTGGCCACTCAGGTCTGGAGGTCCTGGTCCAGCTCCCAGAGGCGGTGGCCAGGACCAAGGCACCCTGCCCACACAGCGTCCCAGTGTCACCCGCCACTTTGCTATTGCAGGGTAGGAGGGAAGACGAGGCACAAAGCCCCGCGTGGGAACGTGGGTGAGAAACAGCCTGAGAGGAGGATGCTCAGGAGCTCGACAAGCTGGGGGTGGTTCACAGCCCACCCAGCCTGGCTCAGCTTACCCACAACCAGCTCCCGCACTTCCTTCCAGCGGATGAGGCTGCCTGTTTCGTGCACCAAGGTGACAGTGATTCTCCTCTGGATGCCCTGAGACCCACGAGGCCAAAAAGAAGAGACAGTGGTTAACACAGCTCCCGGCAGGAGCCAGAGCCAGGACGGCATCTCAGGGAGGGAGTACCTGGTGGAGGAGGAAGGTCCCATGGCACGGCATGCCTCCGCGGTGGTCCACAACGGCAGGGATGTAGCTGGAAGAGAGGATTGTGGCGTGACACAGAGCCCCGTCAGCCTGCCCAGAAGTGCCGAGCACTGGGAAAATCACCACGCTGCCTCCCTTTCCTTCCTGCTCCCCTTTCCAGCAGGACTTACTCGCCGTTGGCCTCCAGCTCACAGATCTCGAAGAAGACCATCAGGTCATACTTGCACTGGCATGGGCCGGCGCTGGGCCGAGTCATGGTGCTCAGCTTCGTCGCAGGCACTGCAGAGGGTGGGAAAGACAGCTGAAAGGGCGAGCTCACCGCTGGCGTTTGGAGTGAGGTACGTGCAGCAGGCAGGGTAAGGGCAGAGCAGGCAGGAAGTGCAGGGAGACACATGGAGTGCAGAGGGGGACAGCCTCATCCCGGGGTCCTCCCTGACCACCAGCATGCCTTCTCCCATGCCCATCGCGGAGCAGCGAGGGTGTCAGGATGCAGCCAGCCTCACCCACCCCCGAGCTGCACAGCCTGATCCCACAGCCCCGGCAAGGACACATCCTAAACCATGCAGCGCTGCTCCAGGAATCACTCGGGGACAGCCAGAGGGAGGGTCCCCCGGTGCCAGCGTGGGGATCACACAGCAAACCACGGTGGTCAGCCAAACCACAGCAACTCAGGTCTTGGTGGCCAGAGCACAGTGGGGACCCTGTAGCCTGTGGCATGGTGGGGCTGGGAGGCAATCTGAGCCATCAAGGGTGGGTAGGCTCCTCCCTGCCACTCCACAGGAGGTAAGAATGGGGCTTCGCATCAGCCGGGTGCTGCGGGAATGGGTGCCAAGGGCTTCTGGGTGCTCTGGCCCACCATACATTTTGTGGTGCCCCTGGGGTCCTAATTGGTCCCCCTGGGAAAGGGGACCTTGCACTCATCATGGGGACCATGGGCAGGCAGAGAGGCAGGAGGCCAGGTCCTACCTGGTTTGGAGAGCGGCATCACACGGGGGAAGTGGCGCCGGGATGGCCTCAGTGGACTGCAGAGAGAACCGGTTCAGTTAAAGCATTCACAGGGACCCTCAAACCCCACCTCCACCCCGGGGCCACCCCCTCCCGCCACCTGCCCCCCCTTTCGCTGGGTCCCCACCAGGGAGCCAGCTGCACCCACCTCAGGACGTCCTTGCAGAGGGGCGGGAAGGGGTGCTGCTGGTAGTGCCCAAAGACTTCAAATACAATCGGTTGGCTCTTGATGTATTCAATGAAGGACTTGGTCACCTCCACAGCGATCTGGAAGAGAAAGAGCTGTTGATGGCACAGTTTAGCTGGGAAAGGGCTGCAGCCAGCAACAACACCAGGGAGGTGGGAGGGTGCAAGCCTGTCTGATCCCCTGCACCCCTCACCCATCCCCTTCCACGTGGCCTGGGGAATGCTCTCCCCACCAAGACCACTGCCATGAAATCCCAGCCTTTTTGGGCAGAGTAGCAGCTTCTGGTCTTTCTCCCACACATCCACCTTGTCTAAGGTTGGCTTAGCTGGGTGGCTGTGATGGGCTGGGAAAGCCAGGAGGAAGCTGCTCCCCAGGGGAGAAGATCCGGCCAATGGTCCTGCGGAGACCCTGGCAGCTGTGGGGGTGATGGGTGTGGGCAGGGAAGGGGTACACACGTTTTGGACGTGATAGAAGCCCAGTGGTGGCCCCCGTCCTGTGTTCTTCAAGGGCTCTGTCGAAAAGGCCTCGTCGTGGCGATGGATGAAGCTGTGGAGGGAAAGGAGGTGGCTCAGGGGCTGCAGAATGGGGACACGATGGCGCAGGGAGGGGAGAGAGGGCAGGGGCCAGGAGAAGAGCCTGCTCCCCCCAGGGCTGCTGCCCGCACCCTGGACTGTCGCAGGACCCCCCTGAAGCCAATGAGAACCTCTCCCTGCCTTCTGCCAGTGACCAAACAAGGTACCAGACAAGCACATGGGCTCATCCTGCAGCCATCCTGCATCCCCATCCATGAAGGGCTCCGAGCTGGTGGGGGTGGGGCTCCCCAACGTTCACCACCAGCTCCGAGGTGATGGCCAGAGCAGGGCGGGAGATGTGAGGCTGGGGGGGCACAAGGGGCTCACTTGAACTGGCAGAAGATGTCTGCGTATTCTGCAGAGATGCTGGAGGCTTGCAGGACTGTCACACGGAAAGTGAAGATGCTGCCCAGCTTCAGGTGGTCCAGAGCCGTCTCCAGCGGCCCATCTGGCGTGGGTTTCTCCGGGCTGTCCAGGAGAAGGTCCTCTGGGGTCACTACGGGGAGGGGAGGGTCCTCAGCAAGGCATGAGGGTCACCCCCCCCTTGGTGTCTGCCAGCAGCCCCGCACTGGGACAGCAGGCTTTTAATGCTTGGGCAGGCACAGGAAGCTGGGTGCCAAGGCAGGGGGTTGCTCCCCAACTGCTTCTCAGCACCCCCTCACCTGCGCAGGTGTTGTTGTTGACTTCGTCAGCGGAGGGACCCATGTCGCTGACCTGCCCCTGGCCTTCGACGATGCGCAGCTCCTCCTGGGAGGTCCCCGAGCGAGACATCCCCACAGCTGGGCACGACTCTGACTGGAACTGCACCAGGAGCGGGGCTCAGGGATGCTGGTGGTCCCCGAGGTGGTCCGCCAGCGCCCTGAGCACCGGGGCACCTCCAGCTCTCCCCTCCCATCCCACTGCAGCCCACCCTGGGACACGGGCAAGAGTGGGGTGCATCGGTGGGTGCCAGAGGGCTGCCTCGTGGACTGGGAACATGATCCCTTCAGCGTGATGCCTGCACCTCTGGGAGTCCGGAGGTCCCCAGGGGGAAGCACTGCTGTGGCAGGCAGGGGTCTGCAGTCCCCAGGCACCCACCAAGAGCCAGCCGCCACCATACCTTCTCAAAGTGCTGGTCATCGAAGGATATCTTGGCTGTCCCCGACTGCCGCACACCGGAGCCATAGTCGGGAGCTTCCTCATCCGCTGGAGGAGGGATGGGGGTGAGCTGGCGTGGGGGGCACAGGGGATGCCAGGGGCACATTTTGGGGAGGGGAGTCCCCCTCCTACCTGAGATGGCCTGAACGGCCACGCGCAGGAAGCCTTTAACCTCGCCCTTCTCGCTGACGATGGCCACGCGGTGGACCAGGGGCACGGGGTAGAGGAGGTTGCTCAGGTAGACGAAGGCCCTGCCAGAGGAGGGGGACACACACAACACGGGGGGGAGTGGTCACTGCTCCCACCCGCGGGTCCCCAGGCGCGGGTGGCGCGGCCGGCGGCGGCCGGGATCCCAGGTCACCGCTCACGGCACGACCGCAGCGCTGCAAAGCAAAACTAAAGAGAAGGCAGCCAGGGCCAGCCGAGAGGGGCGGGGAGCGGGCAGCGGGCGGGCAGCGTGCCGCAGGCAGGCGGGCAGGCAGCACGCCACGGCAGCACTACGAAGCAGATGGGGCTCGCATACCTCTCCGGCTGTCACCTCCGTGGCGGGCGGGGAGGGGAGGGGGGCTGCGCTGGTGCCACCGTGAAGCTGGGAGAGAAGAGGAGCTTCTCTGCGGTGGAGAGCCAGAGGACTAGGGCAGGAGGTGCTGCAACACGACTCAGGGGCAGCTGTGGAGTCACCGTGGGGGGGACAGGGGCAAGGCAGGGGGGGAAGGGAGGGTGACAAGGGAGGTAGAGACCGGTGGGAGCAAAGGAGGGGAGAGGAGAAGGTCCTGACCGGAGGCCAGAAGCCTCCAGAGATGAACCTGCCGGGGTGGTCCTGGCCCTGGCTCTGCCCGCGGTGCTGCGGGACCGCTGGTGGCTGCAGATGGCCTTTGCCCAGCTGGGAGGGAGGCTGCACAGCGTGGCTGGCAGCATCGGCGGCCTCTCCCCCTGCCCCATCCCTTCACACACATGGCTTCAGGGTCACAGACCGCCCGCAAACGCATCAGAGAGCCGGCTTCTCCCTGTGGGCAAGAAAGGAGCTGTCTGCTCCCAGCACGGCAGGTCTGAGCCTCCCCGCTGTCCTCCGTGGCGTCCAAGTCGCCGACACTCCTTCAACACGATGGCCACACCACGTCTCTGCCAGCACCTCCCACCAGGCCGCAGCTCCCCATTTCACAAGCATTTTGCCTCCTCTTGCTGCCTTCCTCAGCCTTGCCACCAGCCGGCTCGCTGTTCGACAGTCCTGGCACTCTGGCGATGGTGGCCTGCTGTGCCCTCAGCGGTGACAAGTCACCTCCACAGCCTTGGCACTGAGCTCCCTGCCAAGCGGGGCAAACTGCCCTTGCCGGCAGGGCAGCACCACTCCCAGCAAGAGAGGATGCGGGGTGCCTGGCACCCCTCCCCGGGGGGCCCACTGGAGTCTTGACATGCACCGTCTTCGAGTGTGGCGGGGCAGGATGGTGCTGGGGCTGGCCAGGACACTTCTGCTTTGGGAGGCGCCCATGGGGGTTGCATCTCCAGGAGGCTGGCAGTGCTGCTCATGATGTCCCAAACTCGCAGGCGTCTTTGCAGACATCCAACGGCACCCGAAAGTGCCCAGGGGGCTCTTGCAGGAGGCCCCAGCCGCACACTTGCAGCCCAAGCCCCAAAGTCTGGAGGTTCCCCCTCCTCTGCTGACTTCCATTGACCTTCAAGAGCTGCTTGAGGCTTTTTCCACCCAAGGCATCTCCAAGGACTCAAGTCGTGGAAGCAAAGGTGATGCCCCATCACTGTCTCTGTCTCACCCCATCTCTTCTTGGAGGCCACCAGCAACAAGTGGCTGGACTGTGTCAGGGCTTCCCAGAGGGACCACGTGCCCGGGGCAGAGCCCTGCGACCACAGGGAGGTCTCAAAAGCGTGGGGATCTGGGTGCACCCACCCGCCCGAACCTGCAGGGCAGCTGCTATTGAAGCCAAAGGGGTGGAGAGGGGAGGAAAGAGGAAGAGGGCGGGGGGGGGGGCAGGCGGGGAGGAGGGGGACAAGTGTGTCACTAGAGGAAGGAGGGCAGGGACACTAACCACAAGATTGGTGAGGTGCAAAGATGGCATGCTCAGACCAAAGAAAAGCCTTTCCAAAGGAAGACAGAAGTGAAATAACCCCAATTTTCGCTAAAGCTTTGGAGAGATAGAGCCAGCAGCTAAAAAAAAAACAACCCAAAAAACTAAAAAAATAAAACAAAAACCAAAAAACCTAAAAGAAAAAAAAAAAGGAAAAAAAAAAAAAATCAAAGACAAGGATCCAATCATAAACCAATCCAAGCACACTTCACAAGAAATGTGGCTGGCGGAGCTGCTGCGCGGGGAGCCAAACCCAGGGCAGACTCAAAAGAAGTCAGAAGGTGCCAAGCTCCAGTGAACGTGCCCCCAGCACAGAGCGGGGTGGCTGCCGCAGGGCCTTGTTTGGTTTTTTGAGGTGCCCCTGAGAGTTTTGGGGGGTTTTTTGATGTTTTTTGTTTTGTTTTTTTTTAAATAAGGAAAAAAGGAAAAAAAGGAAAAAAAAAAAGGGGGAAGAACCCAGCTCTTTCGGTCTGAGGCTGCAGGACTCTTACCCCACCTCCGCCCTCTCTGCCTGCGCTGGTCCCCCGCCTTCCCACCTCGCTGTCTGCACTCTGCCTGGCAAGGATAAGCCTGGCTTTAGCACACAGAGGAAGAGGAGCTCCAGCTCCAGCCGTGGGGGCAGCCCCAGCGGGGAGAGGGTCACCAGCATGAGTCCCTCTGGCTGCTGCTTGGGGCAGAGGCTCCGGGACCAGCTCCGGGCACACATGCCCTTGGGAACAGCGCGGAGCTGGAAGCGCTGCGTCCCGTTTTGGGGATGGGCAGATTGCAACCGGGTTTGGCGGCACAGCCGGTTTTGCAGCGGCTGGTGGGTTTCTCCAGGCCAAGACTGATGGAGCCCAGGGGGGTGTCCTGGCCAACAGGTAGGAGAAATCAAAGCTCTTGTCCTCGGCTGGAGCCGAGGAGGAGTTGGAGCCTGCACCCAGGTCCCTGCGACCTCCCTGAACATCTTCTGTGCCAAGCCGGCAGGGTTGGCCCCAAAAGCCAAGCACTGAGCACAGGTGGCGAGGGAAAACGCCGCTTTTCACAGAGCCCTCCTCTCCCTCCTGCGCCTGGCTCTCCCCTCACTCCTCTCGGCTTTGTCCCCCCCAAACACCGGGGGACATCCAAGCCTCCATGCTCGGGGGAGCTCACGCTGACTGATGCAGCTGGGATGGTCAAGCCAGGGGTGCACGTGGCTTTGAAGTGCCTGTGTGTCCCCAGCCAGCGGCACCACGGGGGGGTCACCCCAAGCCAGGTGGGAGTGGCCCTCCCTGGGACAGAGATGCCCAGGATCGAGACCCCCGTGCAGCTCCCCTGGCTCCTTCAGTGCCAGAGACATGGCAGAGCTCCCCTTCTCAGGGGCCGCCCCAAAGAGGGACCTGCCTGAAGGGTCTCTTGTGGAGCTGGCGCTGCCGGCCTTCCCCTGCTCTCCCCTACCACAGCTGTGCTCATCACAGCCCTACCTCGGTGGGCACCTCGCTGCCCCACTGGGCGCCCCGGGCTCGGCCGCAATCCCAGCCGGCCGGCTACCCCCTGCACCTCTGGGACGCCCTGGAGGTGGGAGTCGTGTCCGAAAGCAGTTCCCTCATGCGAAAGAGCTAGTTCCTTCCCGGCATGCTCTCCTAAAACCTCACCAACCTTCCTACTAAACTGAACAGGGGGGAGCGGTCGTAAAACGGATCCCGGCCATCACACAGCGGGCACTCCGGAAAGATGTCTTCCTCCAGGTCCTCCGCCTCCTCCTCCTCCTCCTCCTCCTCCTCCTCCTCCTGCCCCTGGTGCTGCTCGTCAGCAGGCTCGGTGATGTCGGAGTCGGGGTTCGAGAAGGTAGGGGAGGGGGTGAGATCAGCCATGCGCTCGCTCATGCATGTGTTGAAAAGAGGAGAGCTGTTGCAGCCAGAGATATCTGAACTAAGGTTAGTACAACAAGATAGAAGACAGGTTAACACCAGCTGTTCCAAACAGAGAGCAAGAATAGGAATTTTGCTTTTTTTGGGGGTCTTTTTTTTTTTTTTCTCCGTTGGGTTTTGGGGTGGGGTTTTTTCTGCTTAAACCAAGGGATGTTAGGAAATAAAGACTTGCCCATCTGGTGCATCTCTAAAGGAAGCCACCAATGGCCAGCGGCTATAAAGGGCGGAGAAAAGAGCAACCCAAGGAACCGGTGCAAATGGTGGGAATTCCCCTCGCTGGCTTTGCAGGCAACACGGGGACAGAGCGGTGGCATGAGGCTCGCCGCCACCCCCGCCACCGAAGGGAATCTCTCCGCGTGCTGTGGCACGGGGAGGGATGCCTCCGTGGCAGGCGCGGTTGGTTGGGCCATGCAGCTCAGCCCCCTGCCCACCGGGGCAGACCCCTTCTCCAGGGTGGCCCATCCTCGTTGCCAGCACCGCATCCTTCCAACTGGCGTGCAGGAAGCACACGGAGACGCACGGCACATACTGTACAGACGGATGCTCGGACACCAACGCGTGCACATGGACGCGTGCCGGCCGGGGCAGAGGTCGCGACGGCACGGGCTCTCAGCATGCTGGGCAGCTGTGGCCCCCCGCCTCCCACCGGTGGCAAGCCAGGAGCCCGTGCCTCACAGCTCAGTGTCACGGCAGGCAGCGGGAGCGTGGCCAGCGGCTCGCAGGTCCCTCGGGGTCCCAGCAGCCAATGTGGAGGAGAACCATCACAGGCAAGATGGGCCCGACCAGCACTGGGGCGGGAACGTGTCCTCCCACAGCGCGGCCCCGGGGAGACGAACGCCCTGCGCGTGGCAGAGCGGGCGGTGCTTTCTCCTGCAGGGCTGCCTGCAGGTCCCAGCCATGCTTAGAAGGAGCCGAAGCGCTCACCTGCCGACCAGCCTGAACCAGGGGAAGCGGTCGTAGAAAGGATCTCCACCAGTCACCACGTTGTCGCAGTCCTCGATGACGCTAGAAGGCACTTCGGCTGCACGGTCATACATTTCACGCATCAGGTCCAGGCGTTGCCTGCAGGCAGAGGGGAACGCAGCAGGCAGTGGTGAGAAACGGGGCCGAGGCTGGCTGGGCCCGCCCTGGCGCGGGCATTGTTCACCCACCTCAGCTTCTCCAGGGTCCAGTAATGTGTCGCTCCATTCTTCTGGTCCTGCACCTCTACAGCCACGATGGTCCGGGGGAACGGCCGCTTCTCCCGGTCTTTGGCGGCATCGGGAGGCAGCAAGTCAGGAGGGAGAGGTGAGTACAGTGTGTCCGTGAGGAGCACAAACTGGAACTGGACCTGGAGAGGGGCAGAGTGGGATGGTGAGCCGCCCAGGAGGACAGCAGGCTCCATGGGGTGCCCTCGGCAACCCCCTCCTTGGCACTTTCCTGGCTGCCCACGCTTCTGGCCTCTGCTGTGAGTACCGCAGCAAGACAGAGAGGAGCCCCAGGCACCCACCTTCTTCTTCAGCTCCACACTGATGGCGTTGGCTTCCTTGAGAAAGATGGCATTTCCCCAGAGCAGGTCACGGAGGGAGGTGAACTGGTACCATTTCCACTTCCTAAAGGCCCAGAGGGCCAGCTCGAACTCCCGCTCCGTCCACTGCACTGTGGGGACACAGAGAGACAGTCACCCCTCTGCCAGGAGGGAGGACATGGGTGCAGAGGTGCCCAGGGGACCCACGGTCCACTCTTCTTGCTCCCACAGAGAACATCAAAACCCTGTGGTGGCACCCAGCCCTCACCTTCATCCTCAGGTTCTTCTTCTTCTTCATTTGCCTCAGGGTAATACCTCGAGTCCATCTGCTTCTGCAAAGCCTCCAATTTGCTCTCATAGTCCTGGGGGAAGCAGGGAGAGGGATGATGCAGCCCACAGGGTATGACCTTCCTCCATGCTGCCACACAGCACTTCTCCCCTGCCGCAGTAACCCAGCCTCCTCCCTCCTTTTGATCCATGTTTATGGGGACAACCCCAAGAACAAGAGGTTTGCCCTTGTTTTTAGGACACAGAGACACCCCATGCAAACATCTGCCAGGACTCCGCCAGGCCTGGGCACCCTGAGAAGGAGTCAGATCCTGGCCACCTACCAGCCTCTGCTGCTCGAGAAGGTAATTTGCCTCCTCCCGCTCCCTCCGGTATTGGTCCTCCAGTTCCTGGAGCCTGCGAGGAATGGGGAAGGAGAGGATGACCAACCCAGAGGTGGATACCCATCTCCCCATGGCCCCAGGCCCTGTGCCCTCACCGCTGCTCCATCTCCTGTTTCATGTCAATGCCCTGCTTCTCCAGCAGCTCTCTTTGGGCGAAAGCCCAGTCCACGGGCTCGGCAGGGGTCTCGGCGCACGGCGTCCGCTCCCGCTCCTGCCGAGCCTGCTCGGGGTGGTTGAAGCGGAAAACGTGGCTCTTCCCCATGATGATGCGGTTTCCTACAGGAATGCACGTGGGGCGGGGGGAAAGGGTGTGGGTTTGGTGTGGGACAATCTGCAGGGCCCCAGAGGGATGGAGGGAGGCAGGTTAGAGCAGCACTGGCGTGCCGGCTCTGGGGACCCACCTGAGCGCAGGATGCTGGGCTCTGTCACCTTTTTGCCATTCACGTAGGTGTCAGCACCTTCGCAGGGCTCCAGGGTCACTATTACTGCAGGGTCAGCGGGAGGGGGAGAGAGGGAGCGAAGGTAAGGTGCAGGCACAGGGATAAATCCTGCAGCTCCCACTCCACTGCTCTTGCAGCCTTGAAAAGGGAGAGCTGCCCCAGCCGGCACCCCAGGCACGGAGTGGGGGGACACCAGGGCACCCACCAGCAGCACTCACACCCTTGGGCAACCAATGGGCCTCAGCCAGCCTCATGTTAATCAGAGCAGTCCCAAGGACTAAATGCAGCTGGAGACTGGACATGAGAGATCAGAGCCTCCAGCACACATCTCCAGCCTCCCCAGGCTCGTCTCCCAAAGCCCTTTCAACCCCAGGCTCCTGCTGGTTTTTGGGTTGAGCTCTGCTCTGTGTCTTGGGTGGGGGAATTGTCTACGGTCTGATCTTCCGTCCTGCCCTGATCTCCCTGGCTTGCCTCTCCATGGCAGCTCCCATGTGCCTTGCACGAGATTCCCTCCCAGCTAGGTGAGGGCTGTAGCTCGCTCTGGAAGCGCGGAGAAGGCACAGCCACACAGGAGAGCCCCGCTAGCCTGAGGAGGGCAGGACCCCGGCTGGGGGCAGATGATGGGGACGTGCAGAGGGACTGGGGTCCCCGGGGAGGTGGAGACCCTCCAGACAAGGAATACCTTCACCACTGGTTTTGGTGTCGCTGCGGAAAAGGCAGTGCTCTTCCTTAATGAAGTGCCCGCTGAGAACGATGTCCTGCCTCTTCTCTGCATCTTCCCGGCCAACCCTGCCAGGGAAAAAACCCAGCTCAATACTTCCTCAAAGCAGCCATTCCCTGAGCCTCCCCCCAGAACCAGGGGACCAACATCCCTAACAAGATTGCCAGGCAAATACATTTTTCCCACACAGCTATGGCACTTTGGGGATGCCCCAGAAATGGTGCCCAGCCCGGGGACAGCTGTTACCCCGCTGCCCCCCCGGGCGAGTCAGGCACTGAGATACAGGCTAGGCTCCCACCGCTCCGCAGCACCTGGCCCTCACCTTGTTATCCCATCCTTGATGTAGTAGAGAAGACACTCGGACATGAGCGGGTCCTCGTTCAGGTTGACCAAGTGGGGTGTCTGGGAGAGATGAACAACAAGTCACCCCAGCGCGCCCAGTCTAGCCAGGCACTAAGGGATGTTCCCGAGGGAGGTGGGAACTCAGCAGCACCTCAAGCTGCCCCCGCCCTGTGGACGGGCTCTCCTGCCCTCTGTAGCTCCAGGACAACATACCCAGGGAGATACTTTTCAAGGGGACTGCAGAGACCTGAGCGGCTGGGATGAGGATGACCTGCCTCTGCAGGCCTCCTTGCTTTCCTCCTCAAAGGGCTGGGCACCCTTCCCCTGGCTGCCAGAATTCATATTGCAAACAGGCCCAACACAGAGCCAAACACTGCCCATGGGGAGTCCCTGATACAGCTTAGTGCCTCCTAGGGCAGGACCCTGCTCACCTGCGCTGCCTGTCCATGGGCCCTTGCCTCACCGTAGCCCCCAGCTCCACTGCGGACAGCGTGGCTGAGGCAGAGCCACGTCCCATGCAGTGGCTGGTTTAGTATGAGTGGAACTAGAAGTGCCTGTTTTCCTCTACTGACGGTACAAGGACAGATGAACACCCAAAAGAGAAGGTCCCACACCAGAGGTTCAACCAAAAGTAATGGAGACCTGAAGCTGTATCTCCAGGTTGAATTTTGCTCTCTGGTCTCCTTCCTAACAGTTTCCTCCTATCATTTTCTTCCCCTGGGTCACAAACCACTTTGTTCTCGATGAGAGGGAAGTTTCTCCCCCAGCCACACGCCTCTACAGATGCAGCTTTCTTATCTTGCTCCATCGCAAGCTGCCGTGACTGGATCTTCGGGCAATATGCAAAGTCGCGGGAGTATCAGTAGGTGAAGTTCTGAGTTTCCCAGAAATAAGAATAGAGACCATAACAAACGTCTTATCAGCCCACTGACACGCAGCATGCAGAGGTTTCCCCCTTACAACAGTGCTATGACACCTGGCTGATAGGGGAGACTCACTCCAAATAGTGCAGGAGAGCTGGAGGTCAAGGGAAACAGGTTCTTCTCCATGGTGGCTGGCAGGAATAAGCTGGCCATAGTATTTAACCTCAAGTCCCTCTAAGCAGACATGTAGCCCCAGGATCTGAGACTTCAGCTTGCAGTTTTTCTCCAGATTTGCGAGGCTGGCTAGTAAAAGGCAGATGCTCTACCTTTCACTGAGCTCCCTGGAGATGTAACCACCCCAGCGATGGCATTCAGCAGGACGACAGAGTCCTGCCCCTGCTTTGCCCTTAATGAAATAGGGTTTTGCACACTAGCGATGCTAACTTTCCTCGCCAGCCACTGGAGAAGTCAGAGGAAATTCCACCCATCAGATAGCTGAAGAGTAAGGAGGCACCAAGACCACCACAGCAATGCCCCACCTCCAAGACCAACCTGCTTTGGGGAATAAACCCCCACGCTTTCTACACAGAGGTCTGGGGTCCTAACAAGCAGTGGCTGAGACAAGAATGAGAAACAAAGGTGACGGTGTAGAAATTTGTCCTAAGAGCTGCACCAAGTCACACAAGGTGAAGGTCCCAAAGCCTTCATCATCGATTGTCACCACACACACATCTACTAAGACGTTTGGCCAAGCCAACCAGCATCAGCTGCGGGGCAGCTGTCAGAGCATCCCTCGGTGTGCGGGCGAGCCGAGCCAGCACACCCTGGTCCTGCCAGCAGGCGCCTGCACCCCGCAACCCGTGCTGCCCTGCGGGGGGCTGGGGCTGTCAACTGGACATCACTGCGGCAACGGTTATACAGACGAGCGAGGGGCAGCGAGGTGCTGTAACTGCTGCTCGGCAGGGTTCGCTGGCACACAAACTCTTTGGGGCATGGCCAGTGTTTGCTCAGAAAATACTTTCCAGGATGCTATAAGCGATAAAGAGTATGCAATATTTCTGCACCCCCATTTCTCAGCGAGGGCTTGCTGGTTTCAGGGGCAGCAATTCCAAACACCCCAAAGCATGGATTTTTATAAGCTGACACTGAAGTCCAACACAGCAGTTGTCAGCAAAGCCTGACCTGCATAGGACAGCATCCAGGCAATGGGGGCTGGACATTTAGCCATGTGTTTCTACCAATGTTCGTACCCAGCAGGGTCAACACTGGGATTTTCCCTGTGGGTTTCAGAGCCAAGAAAAGGCTAGTGAAATATTTGGGGCTGGCTGGCAGTGACAGAACAGGTCGGAAGGGAGCTGCAGGGGTACAGACCAGCCCTCGTTTGCCAGGAAGAAGAGAATAGGATGATCCTACCTTTTTAGGAGAGAAAACACCCAAGGTGCCTCCATCCTCCCTCATGGCCACTCCCATTTCAGCCAGCAACGCTTCCCTGAGAAGCAAGAGAAAGAAGAGCCTGTCAAAGCCCTACAAGCCTCTGGAGCTGGCACTAGACAAGCCCAGGAGGGGACCCAAGCCCATGGGTTTGCCCCACAGATCAGAGCTGTAGGACTTGCTTCAGCTCTCTCTGTGCCTGAGGAGGGTTTCTCAGAGCAGACCATGTCCATGAAGGATAACATGGTGGGCACTGGGGTCCCTGGGGACAGCCAGGGTATGGCTGGATGGTCAAATTGCCCAGCTGCCCCCAGGAGCTGAACTGTTGTAGGCAAAGTGCAGAGAAAGGGAGATGCCTGGGGAACCCCACGTCTCATCCCATCTCATCCCATCCCATCCCATCCCACCCCACCCCACCCACCTCTCCATTCGGATTGCTTCTGTCCTCCGCAGCTTCTCCTCCCACGTCTCGTTCAGCTCTGCAATGATCTTCTCCGTTTCCTGGCAAGCGTGGGGTTAGCAGGGGGAGTTAGCACGTCCTACAGGCAGCAGATCTGCCCACTCTGCCAGGCTCTGCCCAGCATGGTGCAGCAGGACACTGGTCCCAGTTTCAAGCTGGTTTAAATGAGCCGTAGCAGCATTTCACCCAAATCTTTCCATCATCCCTGTCTTCAAAGAGCAGGGCACAAAGACCAGCCTCTCCATCCCCTTGCTGCCAGCCCACTCCTGCACCATCCCGAGCCAGGAGCGCCTGTCCCGCAGGGCAAAGACAGCATCACCCCGCAGAGAGGACAGCAGCACCAGATGGACCCTGCCACACCAAACCCTCCCCTGGTCGTCAGTCCAGAACACTGGGAGCTCTGGGTCTGTCCACTCTGCAAGAGCTTGCCCGAGCATCGTGTCCTATGAGCATCACCCACGGGTTTCCAGAAAATACCAAATCTCCTCCACAAGCCTCAGTGCAAGAGCACTGAGCTAAGCCCTCTGTCCTGCCAGGCACTGGCCTCTCACCTTGAGCCTTTCAATCGCCTCTTCGCTGCCCGGAGCAAACATGATGCGCTCATGGAGGCTGGCGACGGAGGCAGCGCGGCTGGACAAGGCCGACAGGGAGGAAGAGGGGCTGATCCCAGCGATGGCGTTGGTCACTGTGGAGAGATTGTCATGGCGGTGACTCAGCTCTGCCCCTCTAGCATCATTATTGTTCTCAAAGTCGGACACATCTATGGGCAGGGAAGGAGGGGTGGGCCAGGGAAAGACACACGGACAGGAAGAGAGAGAGAGAGAGAAAGATAGAGACAAGAAAAGCTGTTGGGAAAAAAAAAAAAAGAGCGGCCGAATGCATCGAGAAGAAAGCCAGGAATTACAAGGAGAAGGCACAGGCGCAGGCAGCAGCAGGGCAAGGGCACACACATCTCTCCCCCAGCCCAGGCAGCCCGCCAGGAGCACGGGGCTGTTTTCATAATCAGCTGTGGGAACAGCTCTGGAGCCTTCCCGGGCTCCCAGGGATGCATTTTTGCCACACCAGATCCTGCAGCCATCAGGTCTGGGAGCAACCGTCCTCCCCAAGAGTGTGCCACTGCCTCTGTCATCCTCCCCCCACCGACACAGCCCAGGTGCTTTTCCCTGCCCGACTGCCCCAGATTAGCTGGATCTGGAGGCAGAGAATGAGAAGGGAAGGGGAGGTGAGGTGGTGGCCCTCTGCCCTGCAAAGGGGCCGGGGGGCTGGAGCAGGAGGAGCCGTGGGATCCCCTCACTGGCAGAGCCTGAGCCCCTGGCCCGCTGGAGCGGCACCTTGGCTGGGCAGTCAGAGAGAGAGCAAAGTGAGGGCAGGGTCGCAACACACCCATTGCAGGCAGCGGCGTTCGCCTGCCAGCGCCTCGAGCATCACCTGCCACCGGACCCCGCGGCAAAGGGAGCCAGGTATTGGAGATGCTCCTCCAGCCCCAAGAAGTCACAGGGGCTCAGCGCGCTGTGGCAGAGACGGGCAGGGCACAAGCTAGCGTCTGCAGCGGTAGTCCCCTATCTCCATCAGCCCGCATCTGGGGGAGCCGAGCCAGGAGGGGACGGGCCAGGCCCCCATCTCCTCAGCGGGCTTGCCACAGCCTGGCTGCACTGCCCGGCCCAGCGAGGGATGGGCCGATAGAGCTTACCCACGGCAAAAACCTCCTGGCCGTCACCACACACCCCTGCATCAGGAGAGCCCCGTGCCAGCCCACCCAAGTACCGTGCTGGGCTCCAGTCCCAACGACCCCCAGCGCCAGCAGAAGCAGCAGCAGCAGCAGCAGCAGCGACAGGAAACATCGTGACAGCATGGGGGAAGGAGTCCCTGTGGGGATCTGGCCCTTGGCACGGCGGCGGAGGAGGACGTGGGTCCCTCCAAGCGCTATCCCGAGCCCAGGTGCTAACCGCGACTCTGCCACCATCCCCTTGGCCACCTCCCTGGGGATGGCCAGCCTGTGGGCAAGCGCCTCTCCACCAGCCGGGGCTGGCTACGGGAGCCCTTCCCCATGCTGCACGGGTGCCCCTGGGCACAGCCTACGCCTCCCAAAAGCCATGAAGCAACAGAGAGTACCAGTGATGGGGAATACACACATTTGGATCCTCCCGCAGCAGGATGGGCTAAGAGAGAGAGAGAGGGCAGGAAGCGGGGGTAAGACAGTGAGAACAGAACAAGAGTGGGTTCATCTCAGTAGGATATCCGACAGCACACAGAGGAAAGCCCACAGGCAGGCGCAGCCCTGGGAATATCTTCCTGGCACCTCTGCTGGGCATAGGATGCTGAAGACAGGAGGTGGAGGGGGAGAAGGGGAGGTCTGCCGGGCATAAAGCAGCTCCTCCTGCTTACGGGAGTGGGCCAGGGGTTGTGAATGCACGCGCAGGGGTTCACCGGAGGCATCCGGACCACGCTCGGGCAGCGTGGTGCTGCCACGTGGTCGGCAGACCAGGACACAGGGCAGCCATGGGGACACCGGCCCCGCAGGCAAGGGGACTCAGCCCGCCTCTGCCTGGAGCCACTGCCAGCGCACACCGGGCGGTACCTACTGTCAATGATGTCCCCGAGGCCCTGGGCGTAGAGAAGGTCGCGCAGGCGTGCCACCTCATCCTTCAGCTCCCGGATGAGCTTGTTGTTGGGGTCCTCGTTGATGACAGCGTTGCAGCGGATCTGCTTGGCACGGTCGGCATACCTAGGGAAGGGCAGAGCCCTGAGCAGCGGCAGCAAACCACAGCTGCTGGGCAAGCAGGAGTGCCACCAAGCCCCTGCAGCAGACAGTCCTTTGGAGGATCCCAGTGCCAGGACAATCCTTTGGCCTCATCTGAGGTTGCAGGGTCCCCCCACAGCACGCCCCCAGCCAGGGTTGCCACAGAGGTGAGCAGAGCACATGGCAGTGCCTGGGTTTCAGGGACTTCTCCCTCCTTGCCTGCCACGGGGAGACACACTTCCTCCTACCTGAGGGTGCTGAGGGTCTCATCGTAGTTGATGTCAGCAGGACTGAGAGCAGCAACCATGGCCGTCCTGGAGTTGCCCCCTGCTCGGAGAGAGACACCCACATCAGGGAGATGCTGGTTCCCACGCCAGCCGTCACCCTCCGCTTGGCAGCCGTGCCCACCGCCGAGCCTGCACTTCCCACCCGTGTCACGCGTGTCCTCACCCAGGTTCTCCCGCAGCAGCCAGGTCAGCACCGAGTCCCGGTAGGGGATGAAATCTGTCTTCTTCTTCTTTTTGTTCTGGAGGATGGAGAGCAGAAGGAAGGGCTGTCAGGCAGCCTGCTCTCTTCAAAGGAAAGGTGACAGCTGGTCCTCAGCTACTGGGACTCAGAGGATGGCTTTGCTCCGCCACCGTGACCTCGGGCAGCTCTGCTCATCTGCACAGGTCCTGCCTGTGAAATGCCATGCCTGGGCCGGGCCAGGTGTTTAAAGCCAGGTACCAAGAGCCACAGGGTGAGGAGGGTGATCAGGATGCTGAGGGCTCTGCCAGCCCCCGGGAGAAGCATGTGTGGGTCCAGGCAGAGCCTAGACCCAAACCACCCTGCCACCCAGTCCCACCTGACTGTGCTAAAAACCAACCCTCTCTTCCCCAGCCCGGTCAGGGCACCTACCTTGTTTGGCCCCGAATCCTGCAAAAAAAGCAGAAAGAATGTTTAAGTGAGCTGCTCCCCTCCACAGCATCCACTACAGCTCCCCATCGCCCAGGCAGAGAGCAGCAGGTACATGTCCCCATGGAGACAGCAGCTTCACCAGCCCAGCTCATCCCAGCTGCAGGGACAGCTCGGGATGTATCTGCTCATCCTTCAGAGCCAGAATGCTCCAGCCCTCGGAGCTGAGCCCATTTCCCCGCGGTGCTGCCACTAGTCTGTACCCCAGCCACCTACCATTTCAGCCAAGGCAGAGATGACTTTCCCCAGCGTGGTCAAGGACTTGTTGATGTTTGCTCCTTCCTGGTGGAGAGAGGAAAAGCCCAGATGCTCAGGCCCGATTTCACATCAGCACTAAAGCCCAGTGCACCAGGAGGATGGGGAAGTCCCGGTATGGGCTGGTCTTACTGGGTAACCAGCACCTCCCAAATGGGACTCACGGACCTCGGTGGAACTGGCACTGGGCAGCTTTCAAACAAAACCCCGTCAAAGATTTTGGGCAAGGAACCAGGCAAGGAAAGGAGATGTCACAGCTGGGAATTAGAGGCCAGGACGGGGCATCCCTGCTGGTAGAAGGGGACCTCGTGCCAGCTCTCACCTTTAGTCTTGTGCCCTTCGCACCAGTGGAGTCAGCTCGTTCGCTCCCTGCCAGGTCCACCAAGCTGATTTTGCTGACCTGCAGGCAGAGACGAGACTGTCAGCCCCAGCAGACACAGGAAACCAGGCCCCGGCACAGAGCCGAGGGGGGAGCAAAGACCTCTTGCAAGGTGACACTGCTTGTCGGGATGTGGCCAGGATCCAGGCAGGGCCGGAGGCTACCAGCTGCCTAATATCCTATCCAGGGGCCAGTCCCTCGAGGGACCATGAGCCCAAAGTGTGCCTGGGACTTATCTCCATCCTGTTTCAACCCTCCCTCAGGCCACACCACCTCGTCCCAAGTGCTGCTGACAGCACACGAAGCCCTTCCCAGGTCCATGCGGGTTCCCCCGCGTCCTCCAGGCTCTGCTCGCACCTTCTCAGTGGTGATGTCCGTCTCAGCGTCATGCCGCTTCTGCGTGAAGATGATGTTGAACACAGCGTGGGAGCGGCTGCTGGTCTCGTTCATGTTGGTGGCAGCCACTGTGCTGCAGGGAGAGGAGGACAGGAAGGTGTGACACTCTGCAGGGGACTCTGGAGCTGCTGGCAATGGGCCAGGGCTCATTTCAGGACAGGGTACATGATGGAAAGGCAAGTCTGGAGGACAGGAGAGGACTGTGGGAGGAGATGTGTAAAAGTCCAGGCTTTCTCCTGCTGGCGCCACGGCGTTTTGAGAGCAGGAAGAAAGTAAGTGAAAATAAGTGGGGGGGCACCCAACGCTCAGACTGAAGGGAACTGCCACCTTCAGGGCAGTCAGACTGGCAAAGCAAGGAGGGTAAACAGGACCTTCTGGAGATGTCTGCAAGCTCTCCCAATCCTGGCCATCTCCTGCTTCCCCAACTCACCGGGCCTTGTTCCCAGAGTCCATGAGGTCCTGGATGTCATTGTAGGAGGTCACGGCCAGCTTGGAAAGATCCTCAACGTACGGGCCCATAAGGGGGTGCTCCCTCACCCGCAGGTTCCCCTTGTTCTTGGGGTTCAGGAGGTCCCTCACACGCTCGCAGTATATCTCCATGTAGCTCACCTAGAGCAGAGGGCATGGGCAGGGCTAGCAGCCAGCAGGGTGTGGATGCTCAGTGCATAGGCAGAATCAGGCCCTGCCCACCCGCCCACCCCACACTGAGGGACGGGAGCCCCCAAAGAGAGATCTGCACACCAGCACGGCTGAGAGAGCTGGGTGGGGGGCTGGAGCCAGACTAGGCAGGCAATAGGGTGCCTACCTCCACGGAGTAGGACATGTTGTCATTCGTCGTGTCGTTGATGCGGGAGAAGAGGTCCTCACACAGCTGTGGAGAGAAGAGCCAGGCTGCTCAGCCCCTCCACCAGAAGGATGATCCCACCCGGGGTGCCCAGGCCACAGGGATTTCTACCTTCTCACCCCAAAAATGATTGCTCCTGCATGCTGGGATGGCTCCTGGGGAGCTGGCAGAACCCCCCCTGCTGATATGGGGGGCTCAGCATCCCCAGAGACCCCCCAGCACCCTGCTCGGCCAGCACACGGCAGTTCTTGGCAAGCACAGTGCTTGGACTACTGCTGCTCACAAACACTGGCCTCATGTGGCCAGATCACAATTCACCCAGTCTCCAAGGAATCTGGCATGACCCTCCTCGTCGCCCTGCTCTCTGGCAGAGCTGTGCCAGCTCGCTGCCGTGGCAGGGCTGTGCTAGACCTTGGCAAAGCCTAGCCCTGCTCCTGCCCTGCTCCCCTCGTCGCTTTTCCTTTGGGCTTCCCACTGGGACCAGGGGAACAGGCAGCTTTTCACCAGGAGGTACCTGTGGGATGATGCCTTGCTGGTCCTTCTCCTGCTTCCCCATCATGGTGTAGGATTTTCCAGCCCCCGTCTGCCCATAGGCGAAGATGCAGACGTTGTAGCCTTCGAAGGCGTGTTGCAACATCTCCTCGCCAATGTCGCGGTACACTTGCTTCTGAGATGCATAGTTGATGTCTGCAGGCTGCAGAAAGGAGGAGGACAAGGAGAAATTTGGCAAGAAGGTCCTTCTGCCTCTCCCCAGCCCAGCCCAGTGCTCCAGGTGGGCTCAGGCCTCCCACCACTTACCGTGGTGTGGGACCAGTAGGAATAGTCAAAGCTGAAGCTTTTTGGTGTCTCTTTGGGCTGCTTTGGGTTCAGGATAGCTGGGGGAAAACAGATAGGAACATGGGGTCACCTGGCCACCCACGGTACCCCTGCCACCTGCATCCCACTCCTGAGGGGAGAAAGGGTGATGAGGTTCAGTCCAAAACCTCAGTCCAGGACCCTCCAGCTCCACAGATGCTGAAGCCCCCAGGCCCCAGCACAGAAGGTGGGTGCCACAGGCAGCAGAGCCTGCGCCAGCCCAGGGAGCAGGGCAGAGCCTTGCCCAAACATCCTGCTGGGCACAGTGTGGGGGAAACGGCTGCTTCCCGCAGGCTCCTTCCTACGTCAGCACCTGTCTGTAGGAGACAGGCACCAGCACAGGCAGGTCACAGTCTTCCTTCACCCCACAGCTGGGGGGACCGTGCCCAAAGCCACACGCCTCGGCGCTGGGGGGGTGGGAGCAGCCACGGCCCCATCGGGCTCCCCCAGGCCTCCTCCAGCTCCTGCCACTCCTCCCCTGCGCTTTCTTTTGGGTACTCAGCCCCAGCAGGGTGATTAATGCCTCGTGTCACACCGCCAGTGGAAACAAGAGCCTGCTTTTTCCCATCCCCTGGTGAAAAGGACGTTGCCATGGAAATTGGAGACTGCATCACTTTTTCTCGCTCGCTGCTTTTTTTTTCCCCCTGTAGAGCATTTACGACGATTTTTTTTTCTGAAACAACAGATGCGTCAGAAGAAACCCAAACCAGCAGGGTAACCACG
Source organism: Strix uralensis (assembly GCF_047716275.1). NCBI lineage: Eukaryota > Metazoa > Chordata > Aves > Strigiformes > Strigidae > Strix > Strix uralensis. The sequence goes on along the minus strand of NC_133980.1, from coordinate 30,396,693 downwards.
AGATTCAGCCATCAGCCATGTTAGGCGACATTGAAATGACCTTGTGGGCTGGCGCAGCGCAGCTCCCGTGCCCACAGCCCCCAGCTGCTCCCCACCACCACCGGGGATGAAGAAACTGTACAGCACCGAGCTCTCTCCATCACAGCCCCAACCTGCCCTGCCCTGGGGCTGGTGCTCAGACAGGGCTCGCGCCAGCTCAGGATTCAAGCCGGGACCTTCCCAAGCAGCCGCAGGCATGGTGCAGCCCGAGCCCTGTGAAGTCAGAGGTGCCCCAGTGTGTGGTGTTATGGATATGGATGCTTTCTGCTCCAAATTCCTCCCTCGTTGCCACAAGGGATTCTCCCCCAGGAGGGATCTGCCACTTCTGGCCTGAGCCCCGTCCATCCCTGCCTGCAAAGGCAGCAAAGCGGGCAGGTGGAGGGTGGGAAGTGGGGTCTGGATCCAGCTCCAACTGTGAAACTGCAGCGTGGTGCTGCCTGGATGCAGGAGCCCAGCTCCAGCACCAAGGAGGGACTGGGCACTGGCTCCCTGCCTGCCTGCCCACTGGCGGCAGCGTGACTCAGATGCTCTGGATGCCTCCTGCATCCTGAGCAGACTAATTACCAGAGCCAGAGCTGCTCTCTCAGAAGAAAAGGCTGAGAAGTGACATCTCCGTAGCAACTGCCCATCCCACACTTGCAAATGGGGACTTGGAGGTCCCCACTGAGATCCAGACCAAAACAGCACCAGGCCTTTCTGGGCAGCGCAGGCAGCCACGGGGGCTGCCCACCCCTGCCGGTGCTTGGTTGGTGTGTTAAGGGTGTGTGAGTGGCTGTTGTAAAGAAAAGTGGGTGCAGAGGCCATGCAAGAAGTAGGGATGAGCGTCTCCAATGGCTCTTGGGGTTCATCTGGCAGCTCTGCCATGCCACCCAGCCCCCCCGGCGCTCAGCTCGGGTCTGTCTCTGCCCTGCAGAGGTGACCCTAGCCAGAGCAAATGGGAGCACCCCAAAAAAACTAGTCCAACGGAGGCAAAAGCAGGAGCAGGCAGGATGGGGCTGCACAAGACGGCTGTTCTGCATCCCAGTGCCAGCCCATGCTGGGCACGGGGTGGAGGAGCAGCCAGGGATGGCACCGAGCAGCTCCAAGCATCCCAGCTGCAGCTCCCAGCTGGCCCAGCAGGCCGGAGACCAGGACACGGGGCAGAAGGGAGCACACCACGAGCAGCAGATCTCCCATCCCCGAGCCAAAACGCTCTCCCCATGCCCCTTTCATTCCCATGTATTTGCCCCCACATGGCTGGATGCCACCGGTGGGTTTTTTCCTCTCCTGTGACCAAGCTTCCCAGGGCTTTTGCAAAGCTGCTGCAAAAAATTCATGCTCTGGCCAAAAGGGATTAAAAAATGGGGGTGGGGTAGGGGAAGACACAGTCATACAGACAGGGGGAAGAGGAAAACGTCCGGAGACGACCCTCATCTTCACCCTGAAGGGCCAGTGGCATGGCAGAGTGTAGCAAGTGGCCAAGCACCAAGCAGCAGGAGAGGACCCCCAGGAGAGAAAATAATCACCATATTTTAAAGCCCATGGAGGCATGGCTCCAGCCAGAGAATATTAATGGCCTTGCAGGATGAAAGCCAGGGTCCCTTCCTCGTCCTGGCGGGAGCTGCCAGGAGAGGGGCTGGGGGTGTTGCTGCCCGGGCAGAGGGGTGGGTGCCACGGGAACAAAGCAGCAGTGCTGGCGAGCAGGTGGGTGGCCACAGCTCAGCCAGCCAAGAGGGAAGCAGCTGTAACTTTAGGGGGAAGAGGATGGCAGAGAAGGGCTGACCCCTTCCCGGCCCCCAGTCCCCACTGCCCTCCATGGGGCTTAATGAACTAGGCAGAACAACAACCTCCCCTGCCCCGGCACACGGAGGTGTCTCTGCAAATAATCCTGGCAAGGAAGAAACTCACTCTCACCCCCCAAACACATTTATTTTTGGCTTCTCTGTGGGAAGTCAGGGGACTGAGACAGTCCTGCTCTGCAGGGGAGCAGGCAGCACTACTGGCCTCCTCCTGCCTCCCCTGGCTACCAGGAGAAGCGGGCACCAGAGCCCTGCCAGCGCCTGTCCCTCGCCCCCCCCAGCCAAGGGGATTAGCTGACAGTTTGTCCATTCATGGAGAAAAACCTCCCCGTCAGCAACGGGCTGGCTGGGACGCTGCCCCCGCCCTGCCCACAGCCCTGCTCCCCCTCCCCAGTGCAGGCAGGGGGATGAGGAGCCTGGGGGGCTGCAGACAGCAGGGCTGGGTCTGGCAGAACGGGCATGGGCAGATCGCTCTGAGCAAACACAGCCACGGCGGAGGTGGGGGATGCCCGATGCTTCAAACTGGGCCTGGGGTATGGCAGGTCCCCCCAACCCGTCAGGGCCAGCAGGGACATCTCCCCTGCCTGCGCCCAGGCCCAGGCACTCGTGCAGCTCCTGCTGTGCCAGCGAGGCTTCCTCGCCGTGAGGGGAGCAGCTCTGCACCCCAGGCAGACAGAGCATCCCCGCACAGCCAGGCAGGGGGAGCTCCCCTGGAACGCCAGAGACTGGCAGACACAGCCCCACGGACCCACTATTCCTGCTCCCCAGGCCTAGGGTGAGCGGGGGACCTGGCGGGGTCACAGAGCCGCCGTGCACCCTTTGGTGCCCTCCTCACCCTCCCACGGGTGGCATCGGTGCTTCACCCACTGCCACCGGTGACACAGGAAGCCCCAGGCAGGCAGGCAGGGAGGGAGTCATTTGAGATGCTGTCCCATCTGGAGGCTTTCAGAGCCAAAGAGGAGGGATTCGGCCGCCTTTCCCACCCCATACTTCCAGCAGCCATTATTTAAAGAGGGGTGAATGCCAGATGGGCTCCTGACGGGACAGTTGGCCCCAAGCCCCCACGCTACATCCCCCTTGTCTGAGCACATTGTTCCCTTGTCAAACCCCACCCCTGCCCCTCCACCCTGCTGGTGTTGCAGCCCCAAGCCCTGTGGAAGCAGGGAGGGTCCTGGCACACCATGGTGCGTGGTACCCAGCCAGGCTGTGCTGTCAGCTGACGCTCTTGGTCGGTGCACAGCTTCTATACTTTGGCAGGCAACCACAAGCCAGGCACCCTCGACCCCACATCCACGCACCAGCGTTTCCAGGTTCTTCTGATTCCTCCTCCCCCACTGCCTGTGGCGGATGCTGCCCCATTATCACCAAAACCCAAGAGCTTGGTGCCACGTAGATCCCACCACTGCTGTTTCAACAACAGGACTGCATTTCCCTGTGGGAAGGTGACATCTCCCCCCAGATTCCCCCCTCCAAACACACCGGGTGCTGCAGGCAGCCACACCAAAGATCCCAGCAGCCCGCTAGTCGCTGCTGCGGCCGGACCACATGCCCTCCCCCCCAGGCAGCACCCAAAGCCTTCCCAAACCCCTCTGCCCCCGACACTAGCACTCACTGGTGGTGCTTCCCGACATCTGGATAATGCATTTAGATTCCCGGCTCATCTCCCGGGAGTTGAAGGGCCGGACACGCACCGCCACCTTCACAGATGCTCCCGCCATCGCGCCGGCCGGAGGTGGGTCCTGCTAGCGGGGAGCAGCGGCTGTCCTGCAACAACAGAAGAAAAGGGAGTTAGGAATGCTCTCATCCCAATCCCCATCTCGTTGCCATGCTGGAAAAATGAGCAGAAAGCCCGTGCAACAGGCTGTTCCTCCCAGGAACACCTCTGCCCGAAAGACGACATTTTGGTCCATCCCTCCAACTGCTCACGTTTTGCCTCTACTGCCTCCCCCTTGTATCTCAGGTCAGGAACCCCTGCTCAGTCCCGGGGGACATACCTGCCTTTACCCCAGGGCAGCCCTCAGCGCCTCCACCACCCTGCAGCATCACTCAGCGGGCACCCACAGCAGGGGACAGGACCATGTAGGCGCTGTCAGCATTGGCGTGACCCTCGAGGAGCAGTTTTTCCATCCCGGGGTGCCCATGGCACTGAGCAGGTAGCCCCTCACCTGCCAGCAAGCCCACAACCCCCTGCCCATCACCCAAGCCTCCTGCCTCCACTACAGCCCTAGCAGAGCAGGGACTGGGCAGCAGGACTGGGTGGAGAGGGGGAGGAAAACGATGGCATTCGCGTGGAGAAAGGAGGCGGCTGTCGAACACAACCCCTGGCATTTGCCTCTCATTCAGCTCCCAGCAAAAGCAGATGCGCGGTGTCAGCAGGAACAGCACCAGCCAGCAAGCCAGTGGTGATCCCACTCAGCTGAAGCTCCCAGCTCACGATCATTTTACCACTCCTTTTGCTAATAAATTATTAATCACAAACCTCACAAGATGAAACAAACCTCTCTAACATCTCCCAGAGCAGCAGCTCATCCAGGACTGGTGTCCGGGCTCTCTGCAGCCAGTCCCACCTTCCCTGAGTCCCAGTTAAGCCTCACTAGCATTGGTCAGAAAAGGATGCTGGGGTCCTTCCCTTGACCACTGGGTCCTTCGGGATAAGCCCTGACCAAATCCATTCCTGCTTTCTAATGTCCACCCCCTCTCCTGCCTGTCCCCTGCTCCCTGGCTCCCCATGCTGAACTTGCCAGTGGAGGAGGAACCCAGCACCCCACAGCATGGGCAGGCACCGGCTCCTCTGGCAACTCTGCCTGCAGGACTCCTGCAAGGGTGTTTGCAAAAGCCCTGGGGTTTTCTGAGCCTGGTCTTTGCCAGCGGGATGCTCCCTCTGGGATGAAGGAGATCAGGAGTGAGCAACGGCACAGCTCTGGTTATGTGGACCAGGACCCAAAGGAAGTGGAGTGGTAAGGATGGGTCCTCAACACAAGATGGGTTTTCCCATGGTGGAAGTGAAAAATACAGCTGAATTTGTAGAAAAGGAGGGGGGGGGAAAAAAAAAAAAAAAAAAAAGAGGAAAAAATAAATCCACAGAATGGAAAGTGTCCCAAGAGAAGGGGATGGCTTTAAAACTAACTGAGGTTTGACAGCTTTCATTTCCAGAGGGGGCGGGAAGAAAACCAACATATGCTCTGCCCAAAGGCAGGTATATTCATGGTGCAGTGGAAAAATTTGCAGCCAGAAAGTATTATAAGCTCAGGGCTGTCTTTCAAAAATGCTTTGCCTGTTTTAAAAGTGAGTCTGCATCCCTGACAGCAGAAGGAGGACAAATCTCCCATTGGAGTTCCCAAACCTTCCCCTCACTGCCCCACTGGGATGGCTCTGGAGCTCAGCCAGCAATCACACCCTTAAATACCACCAGCTCCAGAGTTCAAGCATTTGGTCTCAGGCTTTCTTGAGCACGGATTATTTTAAGTGGGCGTTTAACAACACCGTTGAGTCTCTGAGCCAGCGAGCAGGCTGCCGCATGCCGAAGGGCCTCTGCCTTCCCCATGCTGCTGCTTTCTCAGATGGGGGACAAAGCAAAAATTAGACAGGACTCCTTGCCAAAGGGGGATGAAAAAGTTGGTTTTCCCAGGAAACAATGCACTATATTCCTGGGTGGAGCGGCAGCATCCTCACGAGGCCGTCGGCTCGAGCTGCTCCACCCTGTGGCACCGCTGGTGCTCAGGGACAATGGATCCGTTGCTGGGCTAAACCCCACGCAGCACCCAACAACTAACTGCCTGCGTCAAATGCTTCCTTCTCCTCCTTCCACGGCCAGGACAGCTCTCTTCCCCACCTGCTTTGCAGTCTCTCCAGCTCCCAGAGCTATGAAGAGGTGGGTCAGGTCCCCAGGCTCTCGCCCTGCAGCACAGCCCTCGGCAAGAACCGCGGGCAGCAGAGCGTGGGCCCACCCATCAGCGACCCCACCAGCCCTGGGACCGACCGCTGCCCACCACGGGCAGCTTCAGCCTCTGCCCTCGTTCCCTCTCGCTCCCACACTGTTCCCATCACAGCCCCCTTCAGCCCTATCACTTCCTGCAAAGCAGCTCCCATTTCTTCTTTGTCCCACTTTTTCAGGTGCCTTGTCTTGCTGCGTGCCCTCCGTCGGCGGCTGCTCGCCCCACACCAGTACCTCTCCAGCCTGCCCTTGCTGGCCCTGAGAAGCCCCCTCCCCGCCAGCAGGACCTTCCCTGCCCTGCCATCCTGATGCCCACATCCCAGCATATTCCCAGCAAGCCATCTGGCTCACCTAGGGGCTCCTCTCCCTGCTGGTATTCCAGGCTGCAGAGCTGCAAGCTCGGCTCCATTTTCTGTCTCCATCCATTTTCTTCATCTTCCTCGGTCGGCAACGCACCACTTCCCTCCTGCTCCTCTGCAGCATTCTAGTCCCATCTCTGCCACAGTGGTGCAAGGACCGCAGGCTGGGGAGCGCCAGCAGCCCTCTGCCCACCTCCCTCCCGAGCCTCCTCTCCTTACCCCAACTCTTAATTTTCCTGGCTCAGCTACGGGGAGGAATCCAGCCTGCAGCCCACGTAACGTGGCAGCACCACCAGCATCTCTGGCCACAGGCGCTCGGCATCCCCCAGAGAGAGGGGACACGCTGCAACGGGCAGGCTGTGGACAGGCAGGGCAGGGACAGGCAGCCTCCCCCAGGGCAGGCGGGCAGCTTGAGCCCAGCCAGCTTGCTCTGCCTGGGGACAGTCAGCCACCGTCTGCTTAATCTGCCATCGAGAGAAATTCAATAAGCTGCTATCAGCCTTTCGCTGGGAGCGGGCCAGCCCCGCCGCCACACTCCCTGCTCCCTCCCTGCCTCCTCACACACAAGGAAGACAGCGGAGGAGGACAGCAGAGTCCCTGGGGCCATGGTGCCAGGGGGCACATCCAGACCTGTCCCCCAACTCTGCAGCGCATCTCTTACCCCCCCCCCCCATCCCACATAGCCTGCTGCACTCTGCCCATCCCTATTGGCACACCTGCCAGCCCTCGGTGATGAATGAAAGGCCTAGAGAGTGATGATTAACTGCATCAGCTAAGATTAATTGGGCAGAGATTAGCTAACGAGAGCTCTTAAATCCGAGGGCTACCGACTGGCAGCCCTCCTGCTGCGGCTGAGAGGTGACCAGCGGGATGGGGAGCATTGTCCCCAAGTGCCACCCACAGCAAACTCTTCCCCTAAGGATGCTGCCAGGACATGCCATGCTGCCTGTCCCCTGGGTGCTGCAGGACACGGGGGTTTGAGTGATGCTAATGCGGTCGGCACCGCCAGGATGCCCCATTTCCTGCGCCCAGCATGGGGCAGGGGCTGCAGGCAGCTCTGGCAGATGAAGAGCTGCCTGCACCGAGGGAAATCCAAAGCAAGTTTCTCCTTTTGTCTGCGCTGCATCCCCACATCACCTCGGCAGCGCGGGCAGCCGCCCTGCCTGGCTGCACCTCCCAAGCCATGGTGCTCCCAGCCACCCACAGGCTTTGTTTTAACACACCTTTCCCCTGCACCCCTCCTTGGGGCTCCCCAGCTCCGTCTGGGACCGCAGGACGCTGCCCTCCCTCTGGGGACAACGGGGACAGTGGGGGACCCAGGGGGCAGCTGGTCCAGATGACGTGGCACCATCGGCGCCTGCAAACCGAGCCCTGCGGCTGCTCCCCGCTCACCTCCCGCCCCGCGCAGCGTGCGGGGCCGTGACAGTGCAGTTTTCCCTGGAGCAGCACCCACGGGTGGGGAAGCAGCTCAGAGGACAGCCCAGGGCAGGGGCAGGTGCCTCCCCATTCCCAGCTGAAATCCAGCGTCCCCGCTGCCATCGTGGGCACCCTGCCCCGTGCCTCACCTCCCGCCCACCCCAATGGGGGACACGGCTTCAGGGCAGCGTTTGCAGCTTCCCCGAGAACTTCAACGCAGATTAAATTTGCAGGTAGCAAATTTAAGGTTGTGGATGAGGAGTTTTGCTCATCCCTAGCCAGCTCCCTATCCGTGCTGCAAAGGCGAGTCACCTCACACTCCGTCACCCGCTCTCTCCGTCCTCTCTTCTGCACGCTAAAACCCACAGCAGGGAAAAGCTGCATGGAAGAGGCAGCGAGATCTGGCGGGTTACCAGCAGGGCTGGGCACGGAGAGGGGTGGGCAGCTGGGGGTCAGGGGATAACGCCAGGTTCTGACACCCCCCGGGGTTTGGGGCTGCAGCTCTGGTCACATGCAGGGAGGCGGCGGGGTGGCAGCAGCATCTGTGCCAGCACCAGCTGCCACCTCCCAGACAAAATGGAGGTCAGCATCAGCGTGTAGGGATGGCAGAGCCCACAACAGCCCCGCCTGTACCCCAGCAGGGGGCTGCTGTCCTCCCTGCCCCCCATGCCACCAAGGCTACCTGCCAAGGGGCTCTGGGCACTGGGAATGAGAGCCCTGAGGTGGCAGGGGAGATGCTCGGCTGCTTCCTTGTCCTCCCCAAGCCTTGCAGCTGAGGCGTGGGATCTAAACAGGCAGGAGACCCCAGCACACGGGGGTCTGCAGGGTCCAGGGGGGGAACGCTGCCCCATGAGGGAGGAGGAGGAGGAGGAACACAATGGGTCCGGTGCAGGGCTGCTCCCTGGGAGCCAGGGTGGCCAAACGTGGGGCTTTGCACCAGCCCCTCTGTCCGGGGACCACCCCCTCCTCCAGCCAGAAGCCATCGGTGCTGGCCTGCAGTGACATGGCGGCCCTTGCCCAGCTGCCCTCGAGCGCAAGGTCAGCAGCAGCAGCTCGTCCTTGTGGGGCAAGCAAGAGGCTCGGCTTTTGCAGTGCCTTCGCCAGCCACCCCCCCCCGGGGTGAAAGCCCCAGCTGGGGCGCCCACTGCTCCCTCCAGCGCCATCGCTGACTCTGAGGGATGATGATGATGATGGCGCAAGATGGCTCAGCTTCATCGCCAGGGCCACCTGCCCCGGAGGGGAGAACGGGGGCGGCTCTGGGGTGAAAAGGGGTCCGTGTGCCCCCTCCCCCGGGCTGTGGGGACGGCATCCTCCCCCTCCCCAGGCCGGGGCCGCAGAGGCGTCGCCCGGTCCCTGGGAAAGCGCCCCCCCCCCTTCCCACCTCGGCGGGATCCTTCTGGAAGCCGGGGCGGCACCCGCCGGCTGCCGCGCTGGGGACCCGCGGGCAGCCAGCCCCCCCCCCGCCTCCCTCCCCCGCGCCTCGGGGGGGCCCCGCAAAATGGCCGCCGGCCGCAGCCCCCCGCTCCGCCGGGCCCCCCGGGAGGCGCGTCCCGCTCCCCGCCACGCCTCGCCCCCGCCGGGGCCGAGAGGGGCGGCACCGCCATCTCGGGGGCAGCCCCGGGCCCCCCCCGCCTCGGCCAGCACCCCGGCAGCGCGGCGGGGCTGCGCCGTCCCGCGCGGTGCCGCCCGCCCCTACCTGTGCCGGTGTCCGTGCCCGTCCCCGGTTCGGCGGGGCGCAGCGCTCAGCCGTGGGCGGGGGGCGCCGGCATGAGGCCGAGCGGTGCGGTGCGGTGCCGGTGCCGGTGCGGATGGCGGCGGCCCCGCCCCTGCGGTCCCCGCCCGCCCCGCACCGCCCCGCGCGCTGGTTGGCCGCCGCCGCCCGGGAGAAGCGGGGAGGGGGGCGGGAGGGGCGGGGGGGACCGGGAGAGCGCGAGCCGGGGATGGAACGGTGACGTCAGCGCATCCCCCCCACCCCCGGGCCGCGCTGCGGAACCGCCGCAAGGGCGCGGGGAGGGGCGCCCGCCCCCCCTCCCCCCGTTCCCCATCACCCGGCAACCGTCGCCTTGGCAACCGCCACCCCCATCCGCGGCTCCCCCCGGCGCGGTACCCCGGCGCGTTGGCCCGGGCAGAGCTGTCCCCTCCCAGGCCTCCCGCCGGCCCCGGTCCGCAGCCACCGCCGGCCCCGGCTGCCGGCATCCAGCGCCGGTGCGCAGCTCCTCCGCCCCCCCGGCCCGGTGCGCCCCCGGGGTGCCATGGCCGGCTCCTTGTCCGGCTGCACTGGGCAATTTAGACCCCGCGCAGAAAGAAGGTGACGCTTTTGCTGCCAGCTGTTTGCAGGAGCGTCCTCCCTCACCCCCCCCCACCAGCCACAAGGCCACACAGCCCCTCCCTGCCCAGCCTTTCCCCGCGTCTCCCCGCAGGACAGGCAGCAGAGAGATCTTCATCCACCCACCCATGGCAGCGGCAGGGGGTCTCCAGCCGGTGTTTTAGGGACCGAGCGCTTCAGCGATGCTGCGAGCGTCCGGCAGCAACCCCAGCGGCAGGGAGTGCCCTCAGGCGGAGGAGCACATGGCTGGGGCACAAGATGAGGGGCTGGATCGGGACCTCTGAGGACATCAGGACTTCTGGTCCTCGCTTCGGTAGGTGATGACCAGGCAGCAGTGCCCAGGCTAACTGTGGTTTCCATCAGCCACGCCGGCTCCCGGCTCCTCTCGGAGATGAGCACCCAGCTGCCTCTCACTGGGCACCGTGGCAGCCCCACGCACCTGCCCCAAACACCTTCCGCACCAGCTGCCAGTGACACCTCTGCCAGGGGGGCACTTTGCACCCCATAACCGTCATCCCCAGCCCAAAGTTTTGCCCACTGAGTGGCTCCTCTAGCCAGGGACCTGTCCCTGGACCCGCCAGGAGCTGGCAGCGGGCAGCTTGTTTGCACTTCAGAGTATGGATGGCAGAGAACATACCGGGGGATCAGCACGGTAAAGGGACCGTGGGCACACACGGCAGGTGACAGGCACAGCCTATCGAACAGGTACGCGTGGCCTGTGGCATCGCGACAGGCTGTGAGGCCCACGAGGCAGGCTGAGCCCGCACAGCACAGCTCTCTGCGGCAGGGACTGCGGCCACGTCCCACCCCACAGCTCTGCCCTTGCGCAGCCCACCCTGACGGCCAGCCTGCTCCAGGTGCCCGTCCCTTGGCCTGGCATCCTCCTGCGAGGCAGGTCCTTGGCCACAGAGCTTTGTGCTGCAGGAGGACTCATGACCGTGGAGGCTGCGCCAGGCTAGTGCCAGCACAACCATCCCATGGCACAGGTCCTGCGTGCCCAGGAGCAGGGATCCCACCTGCGGGGATGGTGTTGGCAACCATCAACCACAGCGTCCATGGGGATGGGGCCTGCGTGGGTGCTTGCCAGTCGCAGAGGCTGCTGTGCTTGAGGAGCAACCCCTCCAGCACCGGCAAGGGGGGACCCCCCAAAACGATGGGGCTGAGACAGCAGGGATGGCGCTGGTGGCACATTAACCAGAGAAGGAGGTGGCCAAGGGCAGAGTCCAGGCTGGTGGGGGGAGCACCGAGCCCCAGGGTCAGGGTCCACGGAGACACCGGACACTGCTGGCACACGATGCGCTGTGCTGCGGTGCTGGGTGCTGCACGGGCAGCCTCCGCTGCTCCTCTCCTCCGGGCTCGGCTCCTGGGGACGGCAAGGCGTGCCATGACCACCAGCCTGCTCCGAGTGCCCCCACCCCAGGGGCTGCTCCAGCCCCTGGCTGTGCCAGAGAGACTGCTGCTCGGGCCAGGGCCCAGCAACGTGCCCCCCCGCATCCTGGCTGCAGGTGGTCGGCAGCTCCTGGGCCACATGCACCCCGAGGTGCTGCAGGTGAGCTGCCCCAGCCCAGACTCCTCCGCTCTGCTCCCCTCCTCTCCCTCGACCCCCACGAGGGGCTGGAACAGCTCTGCTGGGGCGAGGGGGACAACAGCGGTGCCAGCCGGTCCTCTGCCGCTGCAGGTGATGGACGAGATCAAGGTGGGCATCCAGTACGCCTTCCAGACACAGAACCAGCTGACCCTGGCCATCAGCGGCACCGGCCACTGCGCCATGGAGGCTGCCCTCCTCAACCTCCTGGAGCACGGTGACACTGTGCTGGTGGCCGTCAACGGCATCTGGGGACAACGTGCCGTCGACATCGCCAGGAGGTTGGGTATGCTGGGGACAGCCAGATGGCACTGGTGGGGCTCAGGAGATGGGGCTTGTGGGTGGGATGCCAGAATGTGACCCCTGGCTTGCTGTCCCCATCCTGGCGGCAGTGGCCAGTGACATGACTTCTGCAGCCAGAGAGCGCTCCGGGTTTTTTGCAGGGTGATGTCCCTCACTTATGGTGGTTTAAGGCTTTTTCACCAGACAAACCCAGGGGAGGCCAGACCCTGGCGGATGGCCGCGCTCCTGGTTCATGCATGACCGATTACCCCGCGGAGCAGGTGGCTGCCCAGCGGGAGGATGCCCAAATTTCACTCTCCCTCTGCCCAAATCCCTCCCAGGAGCCGATGTTCATGAGCTGCTGAAGCCCCCAGGCGAGTACTTCGCTCCTTGGGACATCGAGGAGGTGAGTGCCGGTCACGGTGCAGGGTGGCAGGAGCAAGCAGGCCCTGGGGACAGTCACCTTCCCCTCTGTTTCATGCAGGGCCTGGCACGGCACAAGCCCTCGGTGCTCTTCATCACCCACGGCGAGTCCTCCACGGGGGTGCTGCAGCCGCTGGAGGGGCTGGGTGAGCTGTGCCACAGGTCGGTGCACAGTGGGCACCCATGAGGGCTGGTGGCACCCCGAGGTCGCTGTCAGGGATTGGGGCATGGGGATTTACATGCCCCGGGCCCTCTGGCTCTGTTGTGCTGGAAGCAGCTGGTGCCAGTGAGACATGCGGCCTTGGGGGGACTGGGATGCTGGGACTGGAGGAAGAGGGGTGGCAAGAAGAGGTGGCAGGAGGAGGTGGCAGGGACACCAGGCTGAGCTCTGTCCTCCCACAGGCACGGCTGCTTGCTGCTCGTGGATGCAGTGGCATCGCTTGGGGGAGCCCCCATTTTCATGGACCAGCAGGGTAAGAGCCACAGTGCCATCATGGACACCCGGGGGACAAGGGGGCTCATGCCTGGGCCAGGGAGGGAGGGCAGTGGGATCAGCCCCACCGCCCATGTTTTGGGCTAGCAGCGCTAGAAACTGGTCCAGGTGCAGCCAGAGAGTCTGTTGCCCTCGGGGGACTGTCAGCAGCCCCAGGGTGTCCCCCAGAGCTGGCCAAGCACAAGCAGGACCTGCAGCATGTGCCACCCTGTGCTTCTCACCTGCCACTCACAGCCGGGCTGGGGGGTCTCAGCGTGTCTCTGCTGGAGCCCCCGGTCCCTAAGGAGCTACCTTCCCTCTTGGGCAGAGATCGACGTCCTATACTCAGGGTCTCAGAAAGTCCTCAACGCCCCCCCTGGCAGCGCCCCCATCTCGTTCAGCGAGCGAGCCAGGTAAGGGCAGCCCTGTCCCACTGCGGGGAAAGGCAATGGGGCTGGGGAGAGGCTGTCATCCCCCCCACTTTGCCAGCCACCCACTCGGGCCCTGCTCTGGAGAGCACACCCAGCAGCAGATCTGTGGGGTCAGAGCCCAGCCCAACCCTGGGCAGCGATGGGTGCTAGAGCCAACCTCTGCGCTCGCTTTGGGGGGACCCTCCCACAGGACTGACCCTACCCCAGAGCTGGTGGGGTCAAGGTCCACCTCCTACCCAGCACTCTGCTTCACCAGAGAGAAGATGCTGAGGAGGAAGACAAAGCCCCCGTCCTTCTACCTGGACATGGGCTGGCTGGCAAACTACTGGGGCTGCGACGGGGAGCCACGAAGGTGAGGGTAGGCTGTCCTTGGACTGATGGCCGCAGTTGTCCCCCCGCCTCGGGGGCTGCCTGGCCTGCAGGGCTCGGGTCCTGTCTGCCCATCACCCTGTCTGCTGGTCACAAAGCAGCCCTTGGGGGTTCGCATCCCCTCGGCGCTGGGTGAAGAGGAGGGAGGATGCTGTGCCCCCGCTCCCCCTCGCCATGAGCTGGAGTACTGCTCTGCCGCAGGCCGGGCCAAACCCGCCTGGGTGCCCCTTGGGTTTTGCAGGTACCACCACACGGCACCGATCAACAGCTTCTTCAGCCTGCGGGAGGGCTTGGCCGTGCTGTCAGAGCTGGTGAGCGGCACCGGGCAGGCAGCGGGGCACCGGCAGTGCTGGCTGGGCTTGGGGGAGAGGTGGGTGCCAGGAGGTCCCCGTCAGCATCAGGGACCTTCTCCTTCCTCTCTGCCCACAGGGTCTGGAGAGCTCCTGGGAACGCCACCGGGCCAACTGCACCCTGCTGTGCCAGGGGCTGCGCGACCTGGGGCTTGAGCTCTTTGTGAAGGAGGAGGTGGGTGCAGGGCGAGCCCGCTGCCATGGTGTGGGTGCGTGGTGAGGACACGGCTCTGCACAGCTGGAGACGTGCCTGGGCAGCTTTTGATGTTGGAGAAAGAGCTCCCACCCGCCCCAGTGATGTTCTCTCCTGCCAGACCACCAGGCCCACCAGCGGCCAGGGCCAGGAGCTGCAGACTTAACTGGGTTTCTCTCTTCCTCAGAAGGTGAGACTTCCCACCATTACCACTGTCAGGGTGCCTGAGGGCTACAACTGGAAGGAGATCACAGCCTTTCTGATGGACAACCACGCCATTGAGATCGCCGGGGGCCTGGGCCCCTCAGCGGGCAAGGTGGGCAGCGTCCTCCTCTCCCGCTGCCTGTGGCCAGGCACCCACGCCCGCTGCGGTGGCATCCATCGATAGCACACCCCAGCATCAGCTGCTGCTCCCCAGCTGCAAACGGCAAACACACGGCTGGATGCATCCCATCGCCCACAGCGATGCATAGCGGCTCCTAACCACACACAATTGCCGCGTGTAATTGAATAACTGCACACATCATTAGTGGGGTGACACGGCTTTAGAGGAAACGCGTTGTTAAATAGGAGCGAGCAGGGAGCTGCGCACACACACGCAAACCCGGCTGCGCACGCGGCTGCTCCTCGTGTGCCCCCTGCTCCGCACGGGAGCCTGCGCTCTGCCACCGGCCACCCCGGTGCTGGGGCACGGCCGCAAAGGTGGGGGCTGCGGGAGACACTCGCCCTTCTCCTCCTCCCAGGTCCTGCGAATCGGCCTCATGGGCTGCAACTCCACCAGCGGCAATGTGGAGCGCGTGCTGCGTGCCCTGCGAGACGCCCTCAGTCACCTCCGCCGCAGCAGGCTGTGAGCACCCCGGCGAAAGGGGGGGTCCGGACGAGGCGGCACAGTGCTGCCCCCCCTGCCCGGCTGGCAGGCAGCTGGCTGGCAGAGGGGCTCCACCGCCGCCTCAGGATGCTGGCAGGGAACACCGCAACACCCAGCGACACAACGGGAAAGAGAAGTGGAAGAGCAGGGGACATGGAGGTGAGGGCTACAGCTCAGCAGACGCAAGACATGGCTCAAAACCCTTTCTCCCGGTCCTCACGCAGCATCACTCCTCACCCTGATGGCCTGGCCTCCCAGCTGCTCCCTTCCCCCCAGCCCCAGGGTATGGCAGCCCCACTGCAAACCGACAGGAAAGCTGGCTGCAGGACCCGGCCACAGATCCCTTCCACTACCATCACCCTCGGCATCCCTGCGCCAGAGCCCAGCAGCACAGGATGCCGTCCATCCCCCCCAGATTAAGTACCCTGGGACGAAATTCCTGCCCCGGTGCCCGGCTCTACTAGGGAGCTCAAGGCCATGCATCCCCACCCAGCTGCAGCAGACATGCGCTCGCTCCTCGGTACCATCTTTCCTCAATAAAGCGACATGGCAGCGTACTGCTCCCCAGCCCCGTAGCTCGCCTTGCACACCTCCCAGTTTCCAGACACCCAGATGGGGCGGCAGCAGGGTCCCGCTCAGCTCTGCAGGGGGATTTCTTGCCGGATCTTGGAGAGGAGCTGGGACATTGCTGAGTGGCGTGCACCGTCCTGGATCCGGTACACCTGGAACTAAGTGGAGGCAGGTGGGGAGTGAGGGGAGAGGGCTCCCCACTCTCCACGGTGGGGTTGGGCAGCGTGTGCCTGTGGCTGCCAGGGGCTGGAGGGGCAAATTCCAGCATATCCCAAGCTGCCCAGGCCAGGCGGTTTCTGGTGCTGCCGTGCTCTGCCTCACGAGACCAGCGGAGGGTCTGGCGTTACCTGGCTGAGCAGGATGTCAAAGTAGGCTGTGTCCCAGTAGGACCTGTCCTTGGTGGGGACATGCAGGAGGGCTCGGGTGCTGGGATCTGCCTGCCAGCTGTCAGTGCGCGCGGGGGGGCCAAAACGGAAGCAGAGGAAGCGCCGGGGGTCCCGAGCGAAACTCTCCACCTTATGGTAGAGGGAGGCGAGGTCTGGGGCCTCTCCTTGGAAGAGGTTCTCCTCCGGGTGCAGGAAGTGGGGCAGGCGCTGGGTGGCCAGGCAGCGGAGGAGGATCACCAAGAGCCTGTAGACAGAGCCCTCCAGGTCCTGCCAGTCCTCTGGGGAGGGGAAGAGCTCTGTGCTCCACAGCAGCACCATCTGCAGAGAGGGAGAGAAGGACGCAGGATCGGGCACTCCCCACAAAGGCCGTGCCTTCACACCCTGACCAACGCAGACATCACGTCCGCGGCAGCCTATGGCGGTGCAGAGACTTGGAGCTGCTGCTTTGGGTGCAGCCCGTGCCCCACCACCCCTTCGGTTTGAACCTTTGCTTCACTCCCCAAAGACCCCCTGTCTCAGCGCCGAGGCAGCTCCCCAGCTCTGCAGCAGCTCCGAAAAAACACACTCAAGCTTTCTGCAAGCACTAAGCAATAGAAAAAACCCTGACTGTGGTTTGGATCAGCCGCTGGCAGGGCAGGTGAACCCTCAGCAGCTGCCACACCAGCTTCTTCAGCACTGCGCTGGCAAACGGCCCGGCACCGACACCTTTTGGCAACACAGCGTAACGGGCAATGCATATGGTGGGCTGGAGCAAAAAGACTCTTTTTTGAAGGACAGATGCATACATTTTTTTAAAAAAAAATCCAAAACATCAGAGAATGCAACATAAAGCTAAACCCACAGGGTCTGGGTTACTTGGAGCTGGAGCTGCTCTCTCAGCAGAAGACAACTTTGCCTCCTTCTCCACCGCCAGCCCGGAGAGCCGCCACAAGGCAGGGCACACCTGGACTGCGCCACCAGCCGCTGTCCCCAGCACGGCCCCGTTCCCAACCAGCGTCACTAGCTGGTCTGGGTCCAGAGCGTCAAAACCAGGTTGGGTGGGGAGAGGAGGGTTTTGTCGGAGGAAACGCCACCCTCAGCCCTGTGTGGGCACCTCCCAGCATGCCGGGGCACAGGACGGCTGGCGGTGTGGCAGGCACAGCAATGCCATCCTCAGCATGGGACCTGCAGACGCAAGCAGCCTGTGCCAGGGGATGCCTGGCACGTTGGCACAGAGCCCCAGCTCTTAATGCTCAGGGTGTTTCAGGCTGGAGGTTGCTCATTCAATCCAGTAAGTGCCTGCCATTTGCCAGGAAGAAGGATCAAACCCCTCCAACCATGGCCAGTGGCGTACATCCTTTCCAGACACAGCCACGGGCTGGTACATCCCAAAGCACTTCTTGGGATGTATAGCTTGGGTTTGTTGCTTGAGACCTTCTTCGAGCAGCGATTTGGGTAGGGCACTGTGCAGGGGAGCAGCCTTGGCTCTGCCTGCCCAGAGAGCTGCAGTCCCGCCAGCAGAACCTCCCTACCTTCAGGTGATTGAAGGTGAGACTGCCTTTCCCACCCTCCTCTTGCCAGTCCTGGCTGCGTAGCTGATCGAGCAGGCGAAGGCTGTCCAGACGGGGTCCCTTCAGCGTGTCCACTGCCCGGAGCAGCTTCAGGACTGGGAGGTGAGTAGAGGATCTGACGAGAGAAAGTGGTGTCTGGGGAGAGGGAGGATGGAGAGTCCTCCGGCCATCCACATGGCCCTAGGCATGCAGCATCCTGGATCCCTCCCTCTGCACCCACCTCTGGAGAAGAGGAACCCAGGATATTTGCAGTGTTATGGGGATGCTGCTGAGCAACTCCTGCCTTCCCAGGAGGGACAAGAGGGGAGGAGAAGCGGGACTGTGTTCCCCTACATGCAACAGGGAGGGCTGCAAGCTGCCCCAGAGGAGAGGCTGGACTGGACCCAAGGGAGGGGCTGAGCCTCCAGCTGAACCACACTGTGCCCTAAATAAGCCTAGGCTGGTCCAGCCAGGGGCTTGGCCCCTCCTTGGGGCCAGGTAGCCGTGCTGGAAGGCAGGATGTGTGTCACCCTGGCCCCGCTCCCTCCCACAGCCCGCCCTGGGAGGCACCTCATCGCCCTGCTGCTGCCAGATGCCCAGGCTCACTCCCAAAGCCTGAGAAGGGATCTGAGAGCTGCCACCCTCCACGTGGCCTGGATTCAGGTCCTGCAAACAGTCTGGGGGCAACTCCTTCAGTTGCAACCCCGCCTCTTTCCTTGAGCTGCCTGAAATTTGGCTGAGGTTTTTCCCCCAACACAGAGCAGAGAGTTTGGGCATCACGAGGGGGTGACTTCACCCCCCTGTTGACACGCCCCTCCACTTTCCCATCCCCTTTCTGCCTACACCCAGCAGTGCTGCCAGCCAGGGGGGATCCCCGGAACAGGGTCACCCCGTTATGCACGTGGCCAAGCCACTCACCTCCAGCAATGGGGAGAGGCAGGGACGAAGTGGGCCTCTTCTGTGGCCTTCCAGAGGCTGCCTTCAGGGAATACCCCGTTGCTCTGCCGCCCCTTGAGCCAGAGCGGCTCCTGTTGCCTCCTCACCACAGGGATGATGTCAAAGCGGATGGTCTTCCAACCGCCACGGATCAGCAGGGAGAGCTCCATGGCATCTTCCCGCAGATTTTCAGCACTGAGGTCACCTAGATGCAGAGGGTTTGGCTGTGGTTAGGAGGTTACCACAGCCGGTCCCACAGGCTGAACTGGGTACACGCCGCAATGTGCCCATGGGCACGTCCCACCCTGCTCGACTCATCCCTTTCCAATGCTGCCTTTTGGCTGTGCTTCCCTGGTGAAAGCCATTCTCCAAACCCCACTGGGGTGTTTTTTGGGAAGAAACATCGCTCCAGTGAGGCTCAGGGCCAGGCCAGCGGGTGTGTGCACAGCAGGAAGCCCTGAGTGGCTGAACAGGACCATGCTGCTGAGTGGCTGAACAGTGCCAAGAAAAACAACATGGTCCAAAAAAAATGGATCAGGAAAGGTCTCAGGTTGTGGGGGTAGAGGAAGACAAAGGGCTCTGGCTTGGCTGTGGAGGAAGGAGGGAATGGTGGGCTTGCTGGGGCTGTGTTAAGAGACTTTCAGACCTGCTGGTCCTCTCACATCACCTTTCCATCAGGGCTGAAATTTACTTCAAGAAGCATCTTTGGAGACAGAAATGCATAAAGAAGCTGTTGGGATCCCTACGGGCACTCCCAGGGTCCCTTCCCCATGTCCTTCCCAGGGACGCTGCTCCCACCTGGGGCCTGTGTGTGTGCCCCAAGGTCCTGGTCCAGCCCTGACGTGCTTGGAGTTTGCCCTCCCAAACAGCCTCCACTGGGAAGCAGGGGGCACTCGGAGGCCAGGCGAGATGGGAGGAACGTGGTTAGGGTGAGCCAAGCATGCCAAGTCCCTGAGCAAACCCTCCCTGGGGACTAACGGCAGGGGTGGGTGAACGCTGCGTTGAGCTGCTACCCGTCAAGGAGGGTGCCATCAGCCCAGGGTGAAGTTGCCCAGGGATTACTTGGCCCTGTGGGATGGCAGGGAGGGGTTTGCATCTCCCCTTCCTTAGCTGAGGGCAAAGCCTGTCCCAAGCGCACGGCAGGGCACTGGCTCGGTCACGCAGGCTTCGGGCGGGTCATGCTCCTGGAGACTGATGCCCCAGCCCGTGTGCGCAGGGACCACCACCAAGCTGGGCTCCCCAGCTGTGCTGGAGGCAGCTCCTGGCCGGGGAAGCGCCGCGCGGGCGTACGCACCTGGCTGAAGCAGGAAGCGGCGTTGACAGCACACAATGGCCGAAACGAGAAGCTCCTTCAGGTGCTGGAGGACTTTACCTGGAACCAGGCACCTCGCACCACCTCCCCGCTCCATGACACCCACGGTGCTCGTCCAGTCCTCCAGGGCAGTCTCTGGAGAGGGCACTTCCAGATAGCAGGTGCCCAGCCCCGGACGGTGGCCGTCTGCGGTGTCCCCGGGCCGGCATGCCAGCACCCGCAGGGCATTGCCGTCAATCCGCAGGGGGACCTCCATGGTGACAGCATCCTCGGAGGCGCAGAGAGCAAACTCGAAGGCTTCCAAGTTCCTGGCGTAGTCCACAAGGAAGCGGGGCTCCCTGGCATGGACACCCTCCAGCAGGGTCAGCAGGATGTCCTCGGCCTGCTGGAAATGCTCCAGCCGCTGCCTCTCACGGGACACAATCGCCCCAAGGTAGCTCTGCCAGTGGGAAGCTCTGGCTGCCATGGCAGCTCTGCCACTGTCCTGAGCCTGCTTCAAGCAGGAAGAAAAATATGTGGGCAGGGAGGGCAGGGCTGGGAGCCAGTGCGGGGTGGGTGGAGGGAAGCCACAGCCGGGTGTTGACAAGCACCATTGCTGGGTGAGTGCCAGGAAGAGCTGCCCGGAGCACCATGCCCCCCCAGGGCAGACCCAGGGCGGGGGTCACACGGTGGCCCCCCTGGCAGTCCAGCAGGGTCACAAGGGATGCTCAGCCGGCGGCGGGTCATGCCAGGACGACGCCGTGGTGTCCCACACCTCTCCCAGCACCCGGGCTACGTGCCGGCAGCACCCCCTCACAGCCAGTGCCAGGTGAAGGCAACCCAGCGCCCTCTCGCCCTGGCCCAGCTCGGCTCAGCAGGCCCAGCCGCCTGGGGCTGCAGGGCAGGTCTGCGCTGAACTGGTGTCGTGAGGGCGGGCGCTGGGAGCGGGCTCACACTGGAGCCAGGCTGTGCTGCGGTGGCTGTGGGAGGGCTGCGGGACCCCACACCCGGGACCCCACACCCTGCAGGCGCCCGGCGCAGCCCTGCGGGTCCAGCCCATGGCTCGATCTGACCCAGACCCAGGCTCAGGCCCAGGCCCGGGCTGAGGCCCAAGCCCGGGCTCAAGCCCAGACCCAGGCTCAGGCTCAGGTTCAGACCCAAGCTCAGGCCCAGGCTCAGGCCCAGGCCCGGGCTCAGGCCCAGGCCCAGACTCAGGTCCAGGCCCGCCCATCGCAATCCGCTCCCGGCGCCCCTCGGCCGAGCAGAGCCCCCGCTGCTGGCCCTGCTCCATGGCCCCGCCCACCCCAGGTAGGCCCCGCCCCCATATAGGCCCCGCCCCGCCGTTCCCCCCGCAACACCGCCCCCTCCCCAGCGCGGCCGCTGCGGTTGCCATGGCGACGGCGCGGCCCGGCGGCGCGGTTGCCCGGTGAGGGCGCTGGGCCGCGGGGGAGCATCGCCACGGGGGGACCGGCAAACCGGCGCTTTCGGCCCCAAAACCGCCGGGCAGCGAAGGGCAGTGGCGCCGGAGGTGGCGGTGCTCAGCCTGGCTGCCGCCAGGAGGAGCAGATGCTGCCGCGACAAGGGCTGTGCTTTGCGTCCCGGCTCAGATCTGAGGGAGGCCTCGGTCACCTTCCACCTCCGGAGAGCTGCCTGGGACAGGCTTACCCCCGCGCTGCCCGGAGCTAGGACAGGGCAGAGACTGGCTGTCGTTTCGCACAGCCTTTCTGGCTGGACCCTCATACCTGCCCTCAGTCCTCCAGCATCTCCCACAGACCCTGGAGAGGGGGATGCATGGCATGCCCTCCCCGGGGCAGGTTCCCTGGCTTCACTGGCCCTGAGCCAGAGCTCTTAATAAATATAACCCGTGGATGGAAGGCAGGGCTCTCCACAGGACAGCATGGTTCAGTAATCCCAGGCTTCCATTCCTTGGTCAGAGCAGGAGAGGGAGGGGGAACCCCCTGTGGGAACTCTGTGGCAGCAGGAACCCGTGTGGGAAGAGGGTCACAGCTGAGCGTGGGGCCCCTGGAACCTTGTCTGGGGAGGGGAGAGAGAGACATGGGGCTCACGGCCGGTCCTCCCACTTCCTGTGGCTCAGGCTTTTTATGGCCCTTTTATATACCCCAGGTGAAGTTTCTGGATCTCCCTGGTGTTGTTTCCAGTTCGTCCTCGTGCCTCCTTCAGTCCCACGTGGCTAAGGACCCACTCTCCTCACAGGGCTCTGTCCCTCATGGCCATCTGTCCTTCCACCAGCTGAGCTCCAGGGAGCCCTGGCTGCCTTCCAAGAGGGAGCAGGGCCAGAGCTTCAACCCACAAAGCATCCTCGTGCACCTGCAGTACGAGCCACGGAGGTGAGCAGGAGCCCGCACCAGGCTCCTCACCGCCTGGAGGCTTGGGATGCCCAGGGCTGGAGAGGCCCAGCTGGATTTTAAACCCCTGACAGCAGGGAAGAAGCTCTGCACCTCCTTACCCGAGCCCCCCACTCCTGGTTTCACCCCACCTGAGCAGGGGGCACTCAGTCCCCCATGCTGACCACCATCCTGACCAGGGCTGAATGTGCAGCTTGGTCTTGCCCTCCTCCATCACTCGGGGAGGACAAGCTGGCTGGTGTCCTGGAGAGGAACTGAGAGCAGCAGGACTCCTGGGGGCTTCACCCTCCTCATCAGAGGGGTCTGGGCTCATCCCAGAGGACACTGAGCCCAAGACAGGCAGAAGAGACAGCCTCTCTAGGACCTGATGTGGGGAAAAGAGGGCAGAGAGATGCAGGCCACCGATTTTCCAGGGGTGGTGGAGCGCGGCTCACTGCTGGCAGGGCTGTTGAGTGCCCTAGAAGCATTGCTTTGTCACAACTAGAGTCCCTGCTGTGACAGCACCCAGGACAGTCCAGCGCCTGACAGGGGTGCTGGAGGAGGCCACAGGGAACTGAACAGTGAGCAGGAGCAGTACTATAGGAAGGTAAGGCTGGTCAGAGTAGGAAGATGAGGCAGTCCTCCCACGCAGCTTGGTTCTGGTGGGGGAGCTATGCCCTCCTCGGTAGGGTGCTGACTGACCCCACAGCGTGACCCTGGCATCCTGCTCTCATCGCTGCCAGAGTTCTGGCACTAGGAGGAGCAAGTGCGATGTGATCCCCCCAGTGCCTCACTGCCTTTGGCACCTGCACTTTGCCGATCTCTGGGTGCCACCGCTGAGAGGTGGGTGCTGCAAAATGTTGCCCTCTGCCCCTTCCCACAGGCTGGGGTCTTCCCCTTTCCCCATCCTCCTTCCTCTTTTCCCCTTCCCTCTTCTCCTCCCTCCTTACTCTTATCTCCTTCACCTTCTTCCTTCCTCTTTCCCCTTTCTCTTTCCCCCTTCTCTTTCTCCTTCCTTCTTCCCCTTCCTCTTCTTCCTCTTTCCCCTTTTCCCTTTTCCCTTTCTCCTTTCCCCTCTCCTCATTTCCTCCTTCTCTTTTTCCTTTCTCCTTCCCCTTTTCCCTTTCTCCTTCCCCCTCTCCCCTCTCCGTCCCCCTTCCCTTTCCCTTTTCTCCTTTCCCATTTTCTCATTTTCCCTTCCTCCTTCCTCTTTCCCCCTTCACCTTCCTTCTTCTCCCTTCCTCTTTCTCCTTTCCCATCCCCCTTTCCCCTTCTTCCTCTACTATTCATCTTTCCCCTTCTTTCTTCCCCTTCCGATTCCCCTTCCCCTTCCCTTTCCCCTTCCCCTTCCTCCTCCTCTCCTCTGCAGGCAAGAGGCCAGGAGCAGGCCCTGGAGGAGCAGCTACCCTGCTGCTGCCAGGCGCAGGCAGTGCAGGCAGCGTCCCTGCTGCAGTCACATGGGGAAAAGAAGAGCTGGCCAAGGAGCGGTGCTGGCTGGTGGCACAGCTGGCAACACAGCTGGCCAGCCAGCCGGGAGAGGTGGGAGCCACTGGAGGTGCTGCCAGATGCTGCCCAATGCCCCAGGCTGGAGGGCAGCTTGGCAGGGGGGTGTTGGGATGCAGAGGGGAGTCCCCCTTGAAGCAGGGGACCAGCCACCAAGGCCAAGCAGGCAGCTCGGTGTGGCAGGTCTGGCCCCTGCCTGCACTTTGCCTGCTGGCAGGAGGTTTCCCAGCACTGTGACCTGTGCATGGGGACCATGGGGCATAAGCCCCCCCCGCCATGCCCATTGGCATCCCTCCCTGCTGCCCAGGAGAGCCTGAGCCGGGCACCGCAGAAGGCCAAGGCCGATGCCACCCAGCAGGAGGGAGAGGAGCCAGCGTGGGGAGGGGATGGCGCAGGTCAGCGTGGTGGGGAGACAGCAGAAGTTCCATCCCGTGCAGAGGGAGCAGTGAAACACTGGAGGGCTGATCCCTGCCCGGGCCGTGCCGTGTGTGCCAGGCACGGCACAGGGCTGGGCATGCAGGGCAGCGCCAGGACAGGTGACCCAGCAGGAGGCTCAAACGTAGCACAGCTCCATTGGAGGTGACACATCGGGGAAAATTTCCTAGCAAGAAGGTCAGTTGGGCCGTGGAAGACATGGCTGGAGCACGGTGCTCAGCCTGGACGAGTCACTGGGAGGCTGGCGGGGAAAAGCCTGGCACTGGCAGAGGGGCCGGGCTGAATGAGCTAATCACTCATTTTCCATCTCGACATTTTATGGTTCTATGAATTTTTGCTCTGTCAGAAACAGGAGAGAGAAAACAACTCGAAAATAAGAGCAAGGGCAAGAAAGAGAGAGGAAAAAACCTGGGGGCGTGGGAGCACTAGAGATAGCAGGGGTGGGTGAGGGGCTGCAGCAAGCCCCCGGTGTCCCTCACCCAGCTCACCCCTCCGTAGGACGCCACGCGCAGCCTCGCTGCTGGGCCCTGGACCCTGCAAGATGCCATCGGCACCCAGCAGAAAGGCTTTGGGGGGTTGAGCTGGCGGATGGAGGAGCTGGCGGGGGACAGGGAGACCGGGATGCGGGAGGTAGGTGATGCTCTGCCCCAGCGCCCTGGCTCCACACCCGCCCCGGTGCCAGCACCCCTGCGCCCCACGAGCCTCCCGCCGGGGCCAGGAGTTTGCCCAGAGCAGCATGGCCCCTGGCAAAAAGGCTGGGATGGGGAGTGGGGACGCAGGCAGGGGAGTTAGAGAGGAAGGGAGAGTAATTTAACATGACAAGCTGTTTATTTTGGCAGAAAGGGTCTCTTTTCAACAGATTTCAAAGCCCAGCCCCAGGGCTGGGGGGGACCACACAGAGGAGCGGGAGAGCAGGGGTGTGAGGGGGGGTTTGATGAGGCACCTGGACCAAGAGAGATGGAGAGGAACCCCCCGCCTGCTTCTCCCCAGGGAACCACTGGGTTTTCACAGCCCCGGGTGTGCTCGCACACTCCAGTGGAGTCCCCCCTCCGCCCAGGGTGCCCCCACAGGCACCCGCGCGCTCCCGCACACACGTGCTCGCCTGCACGCACCCGCGCATGTTCGCACGCTCCCCCAGCCCCTGCTCCTTCCTCCGGGCCAGAGCTCAGCTGGAGTCTTGGCTTCCCCCAGCAACATTTCAAAAGAGGCTGTTTATTAAAAAAAAAAAAAATGCTAGGAAAGAAATAATTATTATAATCACATTAAGAGCTTTGGCTGTAAAAGCCCTGCAAGAGCATGGGGAAGGAGCTGAGGCTGCTAACGGCAGGGAGCACAGGGGGTAGTTTTCCTGCCTTGTGCTCTTTTTTTTTCCAGTCCCACTCCAACACACCCCCCCCCCCCCTTTCCTCCCCTTTATCCTGGGAAATGAAAACAATTTATTTAATGATGGATCGTCCCTTTCTCTGGTCACTGACCTTCTGGGTGAATTTTTGCTGAGCTCGGCGGAAAACACGAGGCTGAGTTGTGGATCCCATCTGTGGGTGGGGGAGGGGAGGGGGGGAGCTCACCCTCATCCTTCCCGAAAACCACAGCAACAGTCCTGGGGAGTGGGACAGGGCCAGCGGGGAGGGTTCATACAACAGTGGGGGGGCTTTTCCGCAGCCACTGTCCCTGCAGGCCCAGCCCAGGGGATTTGGGGAGCAGATGCAGGGGTTACAGTGCCCCCCAGAGCCCCCCACCCCTTCTTTTTCCAGAAGACCCGCAGGGGTTCCTGGCACCCACCGCTTCCTCCCTGACCTGGCCTGGGGTGCAAGGGCTGGTCTGAGGTGCAGTGCCTGAGTGGGCGCAGGGGACGGAGGAGTGGTGTCCATCCCACCGGCACCCATGTCCCTCCTTGATCCTGGTGGCGGGGTGGCAAAGGGGCTTTCTCATCTCAGGGTGGCTGCGGGAGATGGCTTTCGGACCTGGCCAGGCAAGGGGGCCAGGCATGAGGCTGGGGACAAGGCCAGGGGCACATGCGAGGCTGCACAGGACTCCCAGCCGCAACCAGTAACGGGCCAGTGCTTGGCCGGGCTCTGCTCCCCGGGGAGGGGAAAGCTGGGGGAGCGAGGGGAAGGGGTAGGATCCCACCAACCTTTCATTCAGGTGGGCTGTCAGCACCCAGCGCGCATGGTCCCAGGGTCCTGGGCGTGGGTGCAGCCCGACATCCCCCACCAATAGCGCTCAACCCCCAGCTGACCTGCGAAGCAGGGATGGAGCAATCCATTGTACAGCCCCCTCCTCTCTGGCCCTTCCTCTGCCATGGCCTGTTGCTCAAAGCATGGTTCTTGTAAAAACGCGTAAATATTTATACAAGAATAATTTAAAAAACATGGTCTGTCAAATAATCAAAGCAGCAGAACATGCGAGGAGCTTTCAGCCGGATTGGGAAATCCGGTGTTGCTTTCTGACGCCGCGCGGCAATGCTGGAGGTGCTCACGGCTGGCCCCGGCTCGTGGGGGCTCGTGGCAGGTTTGAGGTCTTCATTAACGTGATTTGGGGACCACAGTGGTGGGCAGCTTTCATTTGCATCAACTCAAGCTGCCTGCTGCCAGGAGCCCCAGCCACGGATGGGACTCCACCAGGCACCATTTTCACCCTCACATCCTAGTTTTGGCACTGTCCCCTGCCCTGGGATGGCACCAGGAGCCGGAGAAATCTTGGGTGAAGTGCTGCATCCCTGTCCTCCCCTGAGCTGCGTGGCAGGGCTGGGGACTGCTATGGGGAGTGGCGGGGTGGAAGCTGAGCTGGCAGGGTGGCCAGGGTACTCCCCGGCAGCATCCCCATCACTCCAGAGCTGGCAGCGCCCTCAGCATTTCAAAAGCTTGGGTTTGTGGTACCCACCTAAGTGGTCCCAATCTGCACCGGTGTCAACAGCCACAGCTCCTCTCCCGTGTCCCAGTGGCACCACTTCCTCCCAGCACCATCGCGAAGCCCTGAGCTGCTGCTCCCCAGGGAGGCAGGGGAACGGCCTTTAAATGACAGCACCTGGAGACCCCCAGCCCCGTTTCCTTCTGCTCGCCTGGGGCTCCCCTGGCTGGGCCAAGGTGGGGACACAACTGCCACCGAGTGATGACTCTGCTGCCGTAGCTCAGCCAACCCTCAGCCACCATGCCTCGGCCATGTGGCTCAGGGGGTCCCAGCGTGGCGGGGGGAGGTGAGGAGGTGGGAGAGGGGAAGGGGTCCCCCCTGTTCCCACAGCCCCGTAGAGCCGGAGGGCAGAGGCGAGCACCGCTGCAGGCCTGGGCAGCGCAGGGGCAGTGGGAGCCACGGATTACAGTAACCTCCATCCTCCTGGCTGTCCTCCAGCCCCTTCCCACCACCCGCATTTATGCGCATGATTCGCGTTCTTGCATTCTTTGAACCCGGGCCAGATAACGAGTTCAAACCCTTTCATTAAAACCTTGGCTTCCCCCCAAACACCCGTGCACCTCCCTGGGCTACCTGGTTGCCTTGCCCGCCCTGGGGAGGGGGCTCCCGGGGCCGGTTCCTCACAGCAGGAGGTGATGCTTGTGCCGCGCACGTGTTCGGCATCCGTGGGGAACGCTCTCTGCGCTCGGCCTAATTAGCTGGAAGGGAGGGGGAGAGCCAAATCCAAACCATGTGCTGACCTGCAGGCCCCTCCGCCCGAAAGCATCCGTGCTGAACGCTCTCTGGATCGTTAATAGCTCCCCGGGTCCTTTCTGCACGTGTCCCCCCTGAAACACGCGGGGCCTGACTGGGGGGGTGGGTAGGGCTTTGTGCTCTTTTCCAGTGGTTTTCCAGGGCTGCCTTTCATGGGAGGCAGTGGGCAACCCTGGGGCTGTGAGCGGCAGACGGGAGGAACCAGGGGGCAACTGCCCGTGGATCTGGGGCAACCCTGGTGCTGTGATGCTGGGCAGAGAGGCAGAGACAGGCCCGGGCTCGGCTGAAGGAGCTCTGTCTCCGTCCTTCACTCCCAGCCATCTCCCCGGGGCGCAGCTTTGCAGTGGGTGAGTTTGTCCCACAGTGCTCACTCGCCTCCTCAACCCGCTTGGCAGCTGCCTGCAGAGCCCCGGAGGAAGCACCGGGTCCGAACACCTCTGGGACCCATTGCTGAGGTGTTTTGTTGAGGAGCATTGTCGGTTGTGGGTGCCAGGAAGGGCAGCGGAAGCCTGAGATGAGCACCTGGGATGCCCCCGGGACATGCACGTTCCCCACCCCAGCATGACAGCCCCACCAAACCCACTCCCCGGGGTGGGCATGGGGGGTCCCAGCCCCGTTTTGGAGGCCACTGAGAAGCTGGACACTCTAAACGCAGTTGCGGGTAGAGGAAAGGGGCATTTTCTCCTGGAGAGGGAGTGAGCAGTGGTGGCCAGAGCTCAGCCAGATGGTGCTGAGCGAGGGCTCCTTCCCCCCGTGCTCCCCCCAGCCTCCCCAGCACGGAGCCCAGCTTCACACCGGCTCCAGCTCCTGGCCCAGAGGAAATGGCTGCCGGCCGTGGCCCACAGCTGTTTTCCCCACTCATTTTGCTGCTTTCAATTTAACGTCCTGGGTAGCTGGATTGGGACAATGCAGGGGGAGCATTGCGGTGCTTTCCCATGCGAAGCTGGCCTGGAAGAAAATCTTTCCCTCACGCTTGCGATGGTTGCTGGCAGGGCTGCTCCCTCCTGCCTGCCCTGCCCATCTCCAGAGGGAAAACCCGCTGACAGAAACCTGGGAATAGCCCCTGAGGGGATGCTTGTGGCGGTGGGGGCAGGTTGGTGCCACCATGTCCCCATGGTCCTCGCAGCAGGGCTGGGAGACGGGACCTTTGGGAGCACGTGGCATGACATGGGCGCAACCCCCACCGAGGGAGTGTAGGGCTCACCCTCCCGGGTGTGAGGTGGTGGATGGCGACAGCCAGAAGACATCCCCCCCCCCAGCTGCTCCTCAAAACAGATGGGTCTCAGCTGGCACCCCCAGAGCCGTGGATGGGCTGCGGGGAGAGGGTGGCGGTGCCCCCGCTGCGTCCCCCCCTGCGGCATCCCCTGGGCTGGGGAAGGGGCAAGCAGCCTAATGCCTTCCAGAAGATCAGCTGTAAATGGCCGGGGAGGGTAATTCATATCAAACTCATAAAGCCTTTATTAGTGTCTCGGGGGAGAAATCCGGATATGGCTGTTTATTTATTTTGGATTTCGCCTTTTTTTTTTTTTTTTTCCCTCTTTTCTTTTTAACATTTTCTTCCAGGAGATTTTTAAAGGGACAGAGACACCTTGCTGTGTTGGGCAGCGGGGCTCAGCAGGGGCTGAGTGTCCTGGAGTGTTGGTGCCGGCCGAGGTGCTCGTGCATCTTGAGGGGTCAGGCAGATCGCAGGGTATGGCTTCGGGGCTACTCTAAGGGGGGGCAGGTCTTGGCACTGCTGGGGACCAGGGGTGCCACGCTGCCCCCAGGGCGTTTCAGAGCCCCACAGCTTTGCCCTGGGAGCTGCATCCCTGCTGCCTGTGAGGTCACCTCTCCCCCCAGCCCCGCTCTCGGCCCTCCACACCGTGCCTCAGTTTCCCCACTCCACGGGGAGGGGGCGATCCCCCCCCCCAGCGCTGCCGTCTCTTGGGGCGTGTGGGCGAGGGCTTTGGGAGCACCCTCGCCCCGATGGCAGAGCTGGGCCTCCGCTGAGGCAGACTTTCCGCAGCAGTGGCCGTGGCTGGTCCTAACCCAGTCCCGCTGTTGTTTGCTCCTCCGCTTCGCTCTTTACATAATTTGTTCCTTGGCCTCTTCTCAAACGTACCTCGCAATCGTTACAGCAGAGGATATTTATTCAGCGGGGGTGTGGAATAACACGGAAAAAACCTCTGGAGCCGGGTACCGGATTCCTGCACCATCCCAGCGCCGGGAGCAGACAACAGCCCTCCCGAGTTTTGCAGGGACCTTGGATGGGGAATGCGGGACCCTGGATGCGGCTGGGTGGGGTTCTCTCCGGCATTCCCCCCCCCCCCCCCCCCCAGCTGTGCCCGTGCACCCCAGGACAGCCTGGGTGCAGCCATGGGGGCAGCAGGAGGGAATGGGGACACCCAGCCCCCTGGTCCAGCTGGATCCCTCCCGGCAGCACCTGCCCAGGGGTGGCACAGGCAGCACCCAGGGGTGGCACAGGCAGCACCCATCGTTAACCCCGCGTAGCTATCCAACACCCCACGAGTGGTTTTTAGCAGCGTGTACCAGGGGCAGCCCCACCAGTTTTCTGGGGAACTCAGGCTTTCTTGATAAATGATAAATGTAGGGTGGGTGTGGGTGTGGGTTTTTTTTTTCTCTCCGGTGGAGACAAAGAGGCCCTTGAGCCTAAAGCGTAACTTAAAACATGGCATTCCTGAAAAGAATTTCCTGATAATATTTTTAGCACCTGAAAAAAAAAAAAAAGGGGGGGGGGAAAGCAAAAAAAAGCAAATAACACCATTTTTTTCTCTTCCACTCTTTTTTTTTTCCTCTCCAGCCCTCTGCTTTAAAGGAGCAGGGGGGACCCGCCGCTGAATGGCAGCGGGGGGGGGGGGGGGGAATGGGGCGGTGGCTGGCCCTGGAGGGGGCTCTGCACCCACGCGTGTCGCTGGGTGGTGACTGCTTGTCCCTCGTGGGGGATGAGGAGGCGGCGAGGGGTCCCTCTGCGAGTGAGGGAGGATGAGGGGGTCCCTCTGCGGGGGAGGATGGGGGGTGGGGGGGGTCCCTCTGCGGGCGGGGGGGCGGCAGAGGGTTCCCTGCGGGGGGTGCCCCCCCCGCCGCCCCCCAGCCCCGCCCCGCCTGATTTGCATGCCCCGCCCTCCCGCAACCGCCCTCCCGGCGCGCCGGGCGCCCATTGGCTGGCGGCGCGGGGCATATGCAAATCCCCGCGGGGGGCGGGGCTGCTGCCGTGAAGGAGCCCGGCGCGGCGGCGGGGCGCGGGGCGGCCGCGGGTGCCTGGTTCCGGCTGCGGCCCTCGGCTCCCGGCCCTCGCCCCCCGGCCACCGCCTCCCGGTCCCGAGCCCTCAGCTCCGCGCAACTCGCCGCCTCCGAGCTCCCTGCCCGTCGGCGGGCGCCCTTCCCCCGCCGCGCCGCCATGCCGCGGTGGCCGGTGCCGGCGTGAGAGGCGAGCGGCGGGGTCCCGGCGGCCATGCGGGGCCTGGCGGGCTGGGCCGTGCTGGTGGCCCTGGGCGAGTGGCTGTGGGCGGGCGGCGTGGTGCCGCTGGCGGATTTCTACCCCTTCGGGCCCACGCAGGGCGACGCCGCCACGCGGAAGCAGGACGACGGCGGCTCCGAGCTGCGGCCCCTCTCCGTCCCCTTCCCCTTCTTCGGCGCGGGGCACACCGGCCTCTACGTGAGTACCGGGGGGCGGCGGGGATGGCCTCCCCGGGGCCTCCTGCTTCATTTTATTTCATTTTATTTCATTTTATTTCATTTTATTTCATTTTATTTCATTTTATTTCATTTTATTTCATTTTATTTCATTTTATTTCATTTTATTTCATTTTATTTCATTTTATTTTTAAACTACTATTCCACTTGGATGGATCCAGGTGCATCTGGGTTTCCACGGGGGCTGTCGGATGGTCCCCATTTAACTCTGAGCATGAGGGGAGTGCGGCGTGCCAAGGGTTGGGGGGAAAATCCAGTGGGGCCCTAGGCTCGGGAAGTGTGCTGGCCCCCCCCGACGCCTCGGGGGGTGCAGTGGGGGTCCTGGCCGTGCCTCGGGGGGTGCAGTGAAGGTCCTGGCCGTGCCTCGGGGGGTGCAGTGGGCGTCCTGGCCGTGCCATGCTGGGGATGCCAGCTGAAGCGCTCACCAGCAGTGGGGAGCCCTGGCCTTGGCCTTGGCTGGACCCAGAAATACCCACACTTCGTGGGATTGGCCCTTGCAGGGGTGTGCTGGGGGTTGGGGGGGTCCCAGCAGCAGGAAGCCGGGCATGGCTGGTGGGTGAGAGCTCAGAGCGGGCCTGCTGTGGCCCCTGGATAGTGGCCCTTGCCAGGGAGGAGGTGGTGGCACGGCTCTGGGTGCGATGCAGAATAAACACAGCTGCCCTTTGGGTTGTGCTGCAGCGGGCTTGGCTGGCCACTTTGGCACGTTCTGCTCCCTCTCCTCTCCTCCCCGAGCCTGCCAGGGTGGCTGGGCCACTGGGACCCCTGCTGATGTGCTTCCCTGCAGCCCCCGAGCCACTCGGAGGGCACCGTGGCCGGAGAGCTTGAGTCACACCTGGCCCATCGTGTCCCCCACAGCTGTGGCCGTCAGGCAGAGGAGTAGCCCTGAGTGCCCAGTTGTCCCTGGAGCCTTTTGGGCAGTGCTGGCTCCAAATGCCTGCCCTGCATCCTGGGGTGGGGTCTGTGCTCCCCGTGCCAGCTCCCTCCAGGCACAGTGAATCCTAACGGTGTCCTGGTCCCTTCTCTTCTCCCTGGTTTGCCCTGGGCTGACCAATGATCCGGACCTGGCTGGCAGAGGAGAGGACTGAGCGTCACCTCGCTGCCATCTCGGAGCTGGGCTCACGTCCCGTTGCACTGCCTTGGCTCAGTGCGGGAGGTCCTTCGTCCTTGCTGGTGGTTTTTTTTTTTCCCCCGATAAAAGAGCCAGCCTTGTCATCAGGTGT
The DNA here is from genome assembly GCF_047716275.1 of Strix uralensis. Lineage (NCBI taxonomy): Eukaryota > Metazoa > Chordata > Aves > Strigiformes > Strigidae > Strix > Strix uralensis. Next base: position 30,364,297 of record NC_133980.1, on the reverse strand, counting down.
GAGGAACCTGGCTTTGGGGCTTGAGCCACGGTGGGAGGATAGAAGAGGCTGGGAGAAGCCAGGTGACGTGATGGCCCTCCCATACGGGATCTGCAGCACAGCTCTGGGGTTTGGAGGGGCTGCAGGGGTCAGAGGGTGGTGCGTCCCCCTCCCCTGAACTAAGACCTTCCCAGCTCTGCAGGACCAGCATGCCTGCACCCAGCACAGGGGTCTGTGTGGCCGGGCTGCTCCTCCCCGGGGAGCTGCTGTCCCGGTGGGGCTGTCTCAGGGCTGGGCTCACCTGGAAACCTCCGTCCTCGAGGGCTGCCGCCAACCACCCCCTCCTCCTCTGCAAAAACCAGCAACAACAAAAAAAGCCCTTCTTGGCTCTGGCTCTCTCCCATCTTGCTTTAATCAGGGGAAGAATGTTCCTCCGCGGACACTGCGGGGTTACGGAGGCTTTGGGAAACAGGAATCCTCTTCCCCTTAGTCACAGCAAGGGCTGCCCCATGTTCACATGGAGGGGCTGGGGACCCTCCTCGGGGACTGAAGACCCTCCCTAGGGGCTGCAGAGGCCATCACAGCCTCCCCCCGCTGCCACCCCCAGCCTGGGGGCAGCTGGGGCACAGGCATGCTGGCTTCGGCATGGCTCCTGGCGGGATGCTGGTTCCCAGCTCCTTGTCGGCACATGAGCGTGACACTGCTGCCTGCCCCTGCCTGCTGGGTGCCAGGGCTGCTCTCTCAGCTTGAGAGCCTCTTGCCTGCACCGTGCCCCCCCTCTTCCCACCCTGCAGCCCAGGGACTTGCCTGGCTGGTGCTGCCGGAGTCAGGCGTTGCACGGTGGGAGCTCAGCTTGGGGGGGCTGTGTGCTCCTGCCTGTCCCCCTTGCAGGCAGGGAAACAAAGCAGCTGGGAGCTGCCTGCCTCACTGGGGTTGCTGCTGTGGCAGTGTGCTGGCAGGGTCTCCTCCCAGGAATTTGGGGGCTGAGGGCGAGAGCGTTTCCCTTTGATCCCTGTCCCCTCACTGCCTGCTCGGGCAGCAGTGCAAGCAGGGGTTTTCCTCCTCTTCCTCATTCCCACTGCATCCCCAAGCCAGGAGGCAGCGCTCCAGGCAGCAGCATCCACTGTCTCCAGCTTCCTTCCCTGGGCTGAGGGCCTCTGCCATGTATCTCTGAGCTGGGCATCCCAGGGCCCTGATTGCCCCAGTCAATTCACAGAATCATCTGGGTTGAAAAAGCCCTTGAAGCTCCTCCAGTCCAACCATGAACCTCACACTGACTGTTCTCAACTCCACCAGATCCCTCAGCGCTCTGTGAATTAGTGCTGGGGAAGGGCTCGGAGCTTGAGTATCTTGTCCAGGGTGTCTGGCATCTCCAGCTTTAACGAAAGCAGCTTGCAGAGGCCCAGCCAGCCCCGAGGGCTTTGCATGGGGTGGTGAGGCTTGGTCACCTGAGGAGCTGGGAGCTCACTCGGAGCACTGCGCATGCCAGCAGCAGGATTGCTGCCCTGCGAGGGTCCCCCCGCCCCGGGCTGGTGGCTTCCTGGCTCGGGCATGACAGCGATGCTCAGCCCTAGACCCCAGCCCTGTCAGCTGTAAGAGGGCAGGGAGGGAGCAAAACAGCCCCTCGTCCCCACCAAGAGCATCGGCACGAGCTGGCCAAGCGCACTGGGCACTGTTTGTTTAAAGCGCCGGGGCTGCCGCAGTTTTCTCAGCTGTTCCCCCTTCCCCTGGCCCGGCCGCTGTGGAGAACAGGGCTGGGTTTGTTCAGGCAGCTGCCTCCCTGCAGCCGCGCTCCAGCGAGCAAGCGGCCGGGGCGGGGGGCTGCGGGCGCCGGGGCACGTCTCTGTTTCCAAAGGCAGGAAGGGGAAGCGCTCCAATATTTGTGGAAAGCAGAGGGGTGGGGGGGAAAGAAAGGTGAAATGGAAAGCGCCTATAAAACGTGGATTCCTGCCAGCAGCAGGAGTCAACGGTGGCTGCCCGTTTCTTTCCCTCCCTCTCTCTAGGTGAACAACAACGGGATCATCTCATTCCTGAAGGAGGTCTCCCAGTTCACGCCGGTGGCCTTCCCCATCTCCAAGGACCGGCGCGTGGTGGCCGCTTTCTGGGCGGATGTGGATAACCGGCGGGCGGGTGATGTGTATTACCGGGAGAGCACTGAGCAGCCCATCCTGGAGAGAGCCAGCAGGGACATCGTGCAGTACTTCCCCGAGTTCCCGGGGTTTTCTGCGCAGTGGGTCTTCATTGCCACCTGGTACCGAGTGACCTTCTTCGGGGGCAGTTCGTTTTCTCCAGTGAGTAGCTGGGGCAGAGCAGCTGTTAGTTTAGGGGTAGGGTTTTTTTTAAAAGGAATCTCCCACTGGAGTTCTGGTGCCTTCCGTGGCGCTCCTGGCAGGTGCAGCACGGAGCCGTCGGCAGGGCTGAGCTGACCCCGGTGGCTCCGTTGCGATGCCTTGCCGTGACAGAGCAGTGACAAAACCAAAGCCTCCTCTCTGTGCCGCATGGAGGCTGCAAATTGCCAGCGTCCCCCTTCTCAGGCAGCAGCAGGGCAGCGTTCGCCTGCCTGCATTTGCCTGCAGCTGTGCTGAGGAGCCGGTTGCGGACAGGGTTTGGTGCCGTTCTTCCAGAGACCTGATAACCACAGTTCTCCCCACTTTTCCAATTCCTTTGGGAGGAGAAGCAAGCTGTTCTGCTGGCTGGGGGATCACAACACCTTAGGGTTAAAAATAATTAAACCCAACTGCCTTTTCTAGCAGAGGAGGACTGGGGCTCAAAGAAACACCCATTTGTTAAATGCTCTCTGCGTCATTTTATTTTCTGACTGTTTTTCGGCTGGCTCGCCTGCCCCGCTCCTGCCTGCTCACTGCTTTCTTCCCCTCCCTGCTGCAGGTGAACACTTTCCAGATCGTCCTCATCACGGACGGCAAGCTCTCCTTCACCATCTTCAACTATGAGTCCATCACCTGGACCACGGGTATGCACGCCAGCAGTGGGGGGGACTTTGCTGGGCTCGGCGGCATTGCAGCACAGGTAAGCAGCGAACGTGGCCCCCTGGGCGCCCAGGTAGTGCATCCGCCCTGCGAGCTCATGGCTCCTCGTTTGGGTTTTTTTGGAGGTGGAAAGCCTCCCCCTGCTTTTTTTCTCTCTTTTTTTTTTTTTTTTTTCTTCTTTAAAGTTCTTAAATATCCATGTGTACTCTGGCTCCCAAAGCTGAGACCATACAGGGGGCTTTGTTACCCTGAAACCACAGGTCTTTGCCTTGGCTGCTGCCTCTTAGTCCCTTTTCCTTCCTAACCTCAGCCTTTAAGAGCAGCTGCCGCAGCCAGCACAGTTTTTGCTCATATTTTTATTTCATCCTTGTGTGCGTTGTTGTGTTTAAGGGAAAAAAAAAAAAAGCCCACACCCGCAAAAACCCCAGTACCTGTTCGGATGTGTGAATTTACCGGCAGTTGATCCGTGCCTGGCTCCCTGCCTGCCAGCCTGCAGGATGCTGCAGGTGGAGAGGAAGTGGATGGGTTTTGAATCCCAGGGGAGGGACTGAGGGGGCAGGGCGACCGCTTCACCTTGTGCTGGCTGTCATCGCAGCGTGTGGACAGGGCTGAGCCCTGGCGGGTGGAAGGGGACAGCTGGTCCAAGAGGTGCCACTGGCGGTGCTGAGTGGCAGGAGAGACGAGCCCTTGTGCTCCCGCTGCCTTCCTTTCACGCTGGTGATGTCTCTTTACCCTCTGCCTTTGTCCTCCCAGGCAGGTTTTAACGCTGGTGATGGAAAGCGCTACTTCAACATCCCTGGATCCCGCACTGATGACATCGCTGACGTGGAGATGACGACAAATGTGGGTATCCCCGGGCGCTGGGTGTTCAGAATCGATGATGCCCAGGTGCAAGTGGGGGGCTGCAGCAATACAAGTAAGAGGACAGCAGTTAGGTTTATTTAACTCCCAACCCAACCCCACACTGTTCTCCAGCCCTGTCTTTCCCTGCCTCAACCCCCACCTCCACAGGGTGGAGGAGATGGCTCAAAGGACTTGGGGAGGGTGGGGAGGCAGCCGTGGTGGGGCTGTCCTCAGCACCTGCCATAGCTGGGGACCTGGGGACGGCACCCACGGGTGCTCTGGGGCTGGGAAGGGGCTGGGAGAGCAAATGGGGAGGGGAGGAAGACTTCAGAGACAAAAAGAGCCTGCGGGGAGCCGTGAGGGAGGCTGGGGAGGAGGTGAGGGTGCACAGGCGGGACCCTGCTGCCAGGCAGGGCAGGGCACGAGGGGCTGGCACCCTCGGGGGACGTGCACGTCCGTAAGTCCCAAGAGGCTGGAGTGAGCCGTGTGGAGGGCTGCCGAGTGTCAGCCTCACCCGCGGGGCTGGGGTGCCAGGGCTGGGCCACACGCCTCACCATGGGGGTCCTGACACATACCCCCCTGAGCCACTGGCCTTCTGTTCCTCATACCCACTTCCCCAGCCATGTTTTCCCACCCGTGATCTGTGTGTGTCTCGCGTTACCAGTGGGTTTGCTGTACACGGGCTCTCCCATCCCCTTTTCCCTCTGCCCCGAGTGATAAGCGAGGGCACTTCTATGTCCCCCTGGCCAGTGAGGCTGACCCCATGCAGCCTCTCCCCCTCACAGAGGAGGAATAAAACTGCCCCCCTGTCCTAGAGGAGCCCGCAAGGAGTGGACCCTGCCCTGCCACGAGGCAGGCAGCCTCCGTGGGCTCCCTGAGCACCCTGGGGAGCTGGGCGGGCGCAGGGACAGGCCCCGGAGCTGGTGTGGCTGGAAGGTGGCGGGTGAGCCCTGCTGGGGCGTAAGCTGACGGGGAGGCACCGCCTGTCCTTACAGCCTCCGTCTGCCTGATGCTGCGGCCCTGCCTGAATGGGGGGAAGTGTATTGAGGACTGCATCACAGGGAACCCCTCCTACACCTGCTCCTGCCTGGCCGGCTTTACTGGGAAGAGGTGCCATGTTGGTGAGTGCTGGCCCCGAGCTTCTGACACTCGGGGAGCAGGTCTTGCTCCTGGAGTCACCGCTGCATGCTAGCAGGCTGTCTGTCCCCGTGGCTGTCCCTGCCCTGAGCTCCTGTCCCCACCTGGGGCTCTGTTTCAGATGTGGATGAGTGTCTCTCCCACCCGTGTCAGAATGGAGCCACCTGCCTCAACGGTGCCGGCAGCTTCAGCTGCAGGTGCCTGCCAGGCTTCAGAGGTGCCAACTGTGAGACGGGTGAGTGTGGAGACACCGGGCTTGGGGGGCTCTTCAAGACTGGGGCTCCTGCAGCAGCTGCTGGGCTCCAGTGGTTTGTGACAGCCAGCTTGGATTTCAGCTCGCTGCAGGCAGAGGAAACTTTGCTCTGGCTGTGAGCCCTTCCTGCCACTGGCAGCCTGCTCCACTGAGGGCTCGGCTCGGCGCAGCCGCCAGCACCGCTCCCCGCCACCGCTCCCTTAGTGAGAAAAGCTGGCGGTTGGTGCTTAAACAGAAGTCTCAGGGGCCCTGCTTTCGCAGGTGATGCTCTGGTCCCGAGCCCTTTGAAGCCAGCAGGGACTCTCCCAGTCCCAGGCAGGGGCCGTGGTGGCCAGTTTCCCCACCGCTGGCCTCCGCCCACCGGTGGAAGTGCCGCCAAAGCATTTGGCTCCCAACAAGTCTCCGCACTGGTGGAGAAGGCGAGCAGGGAGTTGACTTTCGGGGAAGGGAGGGAGGGAGAAACGCCCAGCACGGCATGTTGGCATCCAAGAGGCACAGGGGGATGAAAGGGCTGAGCTGCCCAAGGAAGGGTTTTGGGAAGAGCTGTACCTGGGGACATGGCTGCCATCTCCTGCCGGAGGGTGTGTTGGTGGCTCCGAGCTGCCCAGCCCTGTGTGTGCAGAGGATGCCATGTGCTGGTCCTGAGCCTGAGTTGATACCCCCCTGCATTTTTGCTTTTTTTTTTTTTTTTGGGTGTCCACTGCAGAAGAGTCACCATGTGAGAGCAGGGTGTGCCAGAACGGCGGGAGGTGCCAGGTGGCGAACGGGACGGCAGCGTGCTTGTGCCAGCCGGGGTACGCGGGGGAGGACTGCCAGACAGGTGGGTGGCAGGAGCTGGCTCACAGGGGACACAGTGACACTTCACAACTCAACCTGCCTTCCTGCCCTGCTTCACCCCTGGAGGGGAGCACTCGGCGTTGCCAGTGGCACTGATTTTTTTTTTTTCTTTTTTTTTTTTTTTCCCTGGCCATCGCCTTCCCCCTCCGGAGCATCGTCCAGGATGGGAGGCAGTGGGTGAAGCGGCAGTGTCTGTGTGTGGCCTGACTGCCCCTCACGGCCTCCCCTTGCAGAGGTGAATGAGTGCGAGTCCAGCCCATGCCTGAACGGCGGGCACTGCGTTGACCTGGTCGATAACTACACCTGCGTGTGCCTGGAGCCCTTCGTTGGACAGCGCTGCGAGACAGGTGCCTGCTCCTGCCTGTGTCCCGGGAAGGCCCAGGCCAGGGAATGTGTCCCCCGTGCTCCCAGTGGCCATCATTGCCCCTCTCCTGGAGCCAGGCTCTGCTCATCACTCACTCACTTGCTTTTCCCCTGCCAAGACTTGTCTTCCTGCGAGGACCGGAGCTGCCGGAACCGGCAGACATGCAACTACATCCGCCCCGGCCGCTACATCTGCACCTGCTCCCCAGGTTATTACGGCAACAACTGCCAGTATGGTGAGTGGAGGTGCGCCTCGCCCAGTCTGGTACAGGAGCTGGTTGTGGGGGAGCTGGGCAGGAAGGGGCAAGTGGCTAAAAAGGGGCTGCATCAGCCATAGGCAGCCCCAAAAACTGGGGGGCAGGGTGTGCAGAGGGGTCACAGTGCTGCCAGGAGGGAGCTCCTTCCAGCGAGGCTGCTTGGCCGTGGTGGGGTCTCTGGGGTGAAGCCTGGCTCCCCCAGGACAGAGGGTGTTCCAGCCCCTGGCTGGGATGGCTCTGGCTCAGCCTCCCCCTTCCCCACAGGCGGGCCCCGCATGCCCGGTGCCTGCCTCTCCCACCCGTGCCAGAACGCAGGCAGCTGCCTGGAGACGGAGCAGGGCTACATCTGTGAATGCCAGGAGGGCTACACTGGGCAGGACTGTCGAGACAGTGAGTACTGGGGGGGGTCTGGTGGGGTGTGACATCTCTAGGGGAGCCGTTGTGCTCCGGAGAGGGCAGAACAGCAGCCCCGGAGAGCCTCTTCAGCGCTACTGGGCTGAACAGTGGATCTGTCCCACTGAAGGAGGCTGTGCCTGGGTGTCTTGGGTGGGGGGTGCTTGTGGCTGCCACCCACCTGAGCTCCTCCTGTAGGCAGCAGCCGGCAGGACTGCTTGGCTGTCCCAGCCCTGCAAGCAGGAGGGGTCCTGGGAAGCTCCCGTCTTCTCTCTTGCAGAGCTCTCCGAGGGCTGCGAGTGTCGCAACGGGGGCAGTTGTCTGGAGGGGAATGTCACCATCTGCCAATGCCCGCCTGGGTTTTTTGGTCTCCTCTGTGAATTCGGTAGGTGAGGGCTTCTCGCTCGCTGTGTCAGCCCCCACTCCGGGATGCTTGAGCCAGGCAGGCTGCGGGCAGGCAAGGAGACACTCTGCCTGTGCCTGGGCCTAGCATGGTACCAGGGGCACACGTTGAATTTGAGCCTGAAAATGTCATTCCCTGGTGAGGAAGCAACACTTCCGTCTCCATCGCTCCCCCTTGAGCTGTACCTCTCCCAGCCCCTGGCTCCAGCCCAGACCCCTGGGTGGGGAGGGAACTGCAGCCTTCACGTGCTTGCTGGGCATGCAGGCTGGCCGCTGCCATTCGCATGTTCTGCGTTGTGGGGTACAGAGGGTCCCTCCCATCTCATCAGACCCTGCAAAGTTAGGAGACCCCTGTTTCTGGCCAGGCAGCTGGCTGGGTGTCCTCCTGCTGCCAGCTGATGGAGGCCAGTGCTGGCCGTGTGTTTGCAGAAGTCACCACCACGCCGTGCAACGTGAACACGCAGTGCCCGGACGGCGGGTACTGCATGGAGTATGGCGGGAGCTACCTCTGCGTCTGCCACACTGACTATGGCACCAACCACAGTAAGTCTGGTCTGCAGGGGCGCAGGACTAACCCAGGGAGGGACATGAGATGGGGTTGGGGAGTGAGCAGCTCCCCACAGTCATCAGCTGGGGAGCAGTCCTCATGCCCCCGGTTGTACGTCCTCAGTGATGCCCTGTGTTTGGCTCTGCAGCAATGCCATCCCCCTGTGACTCGGAGCCCTGCATGAACGGGGGGTCCTGTGAGGTTCATGATGATTCGTACACCTGCGAGTGTCCTCGAGGCTTCCTTGGCAAGCACTGTGAGAAAGGTACCTGCACAGAGCAACCTGCCGGCCCTGGGACCTGGCAGGGGGTGGGAGAAGAGCTTGGACCCCTGTGGGAGATGAGTTGCTGCTCGCTGAGCTGCAGCTGGAAGCGGGTGCAGGTCATCCCATCCCATCCCGTGGGGTGGAGGGAGGATTTCATGCTTCCCTTCGCAGCCCCTGACAGTTGCAGCAGCGATCCAAGTTGTGTTTCCTGCACGGCACTATCAGTGTTGGAATTTTTTCACATGCCTGAGCTTCCGGCCTCAGGAGCAGCTGCCCGTCCCCTGGCATCGTGCGTCCACGGCCCCCCCAAGGCCCTGGCACGCGTCTGTGCGGGTGTTGTTTCACGGTGCTGCTGAGCCCAGGGCTGTGAGGCCCGGGTGTGCTCAGCTTGCCCGCAGTGAGGGGTTTGGTGGGGCCCTGGCGGGCAGCGGTGGCTCTTGGGGTGCCAGCAGCAGTGGGTGACCCTGCTCTTGCTGCTCTCTCTGCAGCCAAGCCACGGCTCTGCAGCACGGGGCCCTGTCGCAACGGGGGCACCTGCAGGGAGGCAGACGGCGAGTACCACTGCACCTGCCCCTACCGCTTCACCGGCAAGCACTGCGAGATCGGTACGGCCCCCCGGCCCCCACCCGGCGGGGAGAGCCCGCAGCTGCCCCGCTCGCTGCTCAGCTTCTGCCTGCGCTCTGCCCCCAGGTAAGCCGGACCCCTGTGCCTCGGGGCCCTGCCAGAACGGGGGCACCTGCTTCCACTACATCGGCAAGTACAAGTGTGACTGTCCCCCAGGCTACGCCGGCCGGCACTGCGAGATCGGTAGGTGCGAGCAGGGCACAAGCAGGGTGTTCCAGTGCTGGGGGCTGCCTGGGGAGGTGTTGGGGCTGCCGCTGAAGCCAACAGCCACAGCGGGGGTGAGCAAGCCTCGCCGCTTGCTTGGCGAAGCCCCTTCCCTGTAATTTGAAGTGCTTCAACTCTTCCCTGCACCCTGCTGGAGGGCAGGGCAGCGCTGCTGGAGGGAGAAAGGGGATGGCTCTGGTTTGTGGGTTCTGCCAGCTCTGCAGCTCTTTGCTCTGCTCTTCTAGTGCCCTCCCCGTGCTTCCTTAGCCCCTGTGAGAACGGCGCTACCTGTGAGGACCTCGGTGGGGACTACGCTTGCACCTGCCCTATGGGCTATGTAGGGAAGCACTGCCAGTCCGGTAAGGGCCTTGCGCTCCCCCTGCCAGCCCGGGGCTCGGGGTGCCTCTGCAGGCGCCGCTCAACCCCCCCGTCTCTCCCCAGAGGTTGACTGCGGTGTCCCCAGCGAGGTGAAGCATGCCCAGGCCTCTTTCAACTCCACCAAGGTGGGCTCGCTGGCTGAATACCAGTGTGAGCTGGGCTACACCCTCAGTCAGCACAACCACCCCCGTGTCTGCCGCTTGCCAGGCATCTGGAGCGACCCCCCGGAATGCGATGGTGAGGAGTGCCGGGGAGCAGCCGAGCCCTGGGGCGCCATCCCAGCGGGCTGTGGTCACAACCACGGCCTGGTGACCCCCTCCCCTGCCTGGTGCTCACGAGTCTTGCCTTCTTTCCTGTGCCCAAATGCCTGCAGAGATTGATGAGTGCCGGTCCCAGCCCTGCCTGAATGGTGGCCGGTGCAAGGACCACGTTGCAGAGTTCCTGTGCCTGTGTGAGCCGGGTTACACCGGCCACCACTGCGAATCAGGTAAGAGTCGGGTCTGCTCCAGGGCTGCCACAGGCAGCTATAGCAAACTCTTCCTCACCCTCCAACCCCCGGGGACCAACAGCAGGCATGAACCCCACAGCCAGGAGCTGGGCTGCCTGCATTCGTGTGTGCTGGCTTCAGTCTCCTGTCTGTGCACTCAGATCAACCCCTGGCCAGTGGAGGGATGGGCTGGCGGGGAGATACAGCTCCTGATCGGGTGGAGGAGCAGGCAGAGGCTGCGGGGGTGCGTGTGCTGCTTGTGTCCCCCTGCTAACAGATGCTGTGTGGGCACCCCTGTCACTGACGGGGCGATGGCTTCTCCTGACGTGTGTTAAGCCTGTGCAGAGAAGCCCCAGATCTCGAGATGTAGATGGGAAGTGCCTTGCATGGCTCCAAAGTTATTGGCCAAGAGGTGCAGGGGGAAAAGCAGCTTGCGGTAGCACATTTTTGGCTGCGCTGTGCTCCTGCTCCTGTGTGCATGTGTGGTCATGGTTGCGTGTGGGCACTGGTTGAAGGGGGTGACAGGCAGCACGGGGACTGATGGGACTGTGGCAGGCAGCTCTAGCCCGACTCCCTGGCAGAGGATGGTGGTGGGAAAAGATGGGATGTCTGCTGGGGCTTAGAGGAGGAGATGTGCTGCAGGTACTCCATGGGACCTCTTGGCACAGCCCTATGCTGCCAGCTGCCCCCAGGTGTCCCTGTGGGCATGTCCCCGTGGCCAGCTCCTGCCGCAGCCCCTGCGCAGGGGCAGTGGGTTCCTGATGGCCTCAGGAGCGGGGCCGTTCCTGGCTGGTAGGCTTAGGGGTAGCGAGCAAGGTGGGGAGGGTCTGTGCTCTGTGGGAGAAGCGCTGCCTCTCCGAGCCCCCCAGCCCCATCACTGTGCTGAGCCAGCACCTCTCCCACCACTCCCCAGATGTCGACGAGTGCCAGTCAGAGCCCTGCAAGAATGGTGGGACCTGCCGGGACCTCCCTGGGTCCTTCGCTTGCTACTGTCCCGAGGGTTTTGTGGGGACCCAGTGCGAGACAGGTAGGGACTTGGCCTTCCCGGGGCAGTGGGAGGCTGGACCGTGGGCACCAGGATGGGCACCAAGCCAGGTGGCTGGTTGCTGTCTTGGGCATCTTGACCCTGAGCCGTCGCCCCAGGCGCTCGTTGCCTGTTGCACCTCCTTGCCTGTGGTTTTGGGGGCAGAGCTGAAACTGCTCCAGTGAGGAGGGAGTAAGGAACAAGGTGTCTGCCAGCGATGGATCCCCTTTTGAAGGCATCCACCCCCTGCCAGGGGACGCAGCCACCGTGACGCTTGGGTGGGATTCTGGGGCCAGACTGGTTTTGCTGAGCCCTGGGCTGCGTGTCCATCCCGCTGCCCCCCTGGGGGGTCGTTGCTGTCGCTGTCGGGCGTGCCGGGGACCCCCACTCACTGCTGGCCTCCTCCCACCTCCAGAAGTGGATGCTTGTGAGTCGGGCCCTTGCCAAAATGGAGGGGAGTGCAAGAGCTACGGGGGCTCCTACCTTTGCATGTGCCCGGAGGGTTTCTTCGGCTACCACTGCGAGACAGGTGAGGTGGGCAGGGTGGCTCGGCACGGGGCAGCCGCTTGGCCAGCCGGCACCACTAACGCTGCCGGGCCCGGCGCCTCTCCCGCAGCCAGCGACCCGTGCTTCTCCAGCCCCTGCGGGAGCAGAGGCTACTGCCTGCCCAGCAACGGCACCCACAGCTGCACCTGCAAAGTCAGCTACACAGGCAAGAGCTGTGAAAAAGGTAAAGGCCCTCAGCAGCGGCACCAGGACGTGGCGCGGGGCTCGACGCCAGCCTGGCGATGGCCGCTGCCCGGGAGGGGCTCGACACCGGCCGGGACCAGCAGCTCTCCTTGAGGCGGGCAGGGCTGGGGCCTCGCCTCTGTGGGGGACAGCCCGGGCCCCACCGACGCGGCGGGCGGGTGCTGACGTGCCGAGCCATTGCCGCGGGCGCCGGGCTCGGCACGAGGACGCTGGGGACAGGTTTCCCTGGCCCCCTGCAGCCATGGCGATCCCTCGGATGCCCTTAGGAGGGGAGGCCAAGGCGTCTGGGGGAAGCCTCTCGCCACCCACGCCAGCCTCCCCGGGGCCCCTCGCCCCATCTCTCTGGCGCCCTAGGCTCGGCAAGCTCTTGGCCACTGGTGCTGCCAGGTCATGGTGGCTGGGAGCGCTCCCGGTGCGCTGGCTCCTGCCGGGCCAGCAGTGGCTGGTGCCCACAGGGCCCCTGCCAGGGACGCCGAGGGAGAGAGCAAGGGCCCTTCCTCCATCGCTGCCGCTCTGCCTCTTGCTGCTGGGGTCTGTTCTCTAAAGATTCATGGCGTTACCTCTCCCCTTTGCTTTTGCCCACACCCTGAAGAATTGCTGCCACCAACCTCATTAAAGGTGGAAAGGGTGGAGGACACTGGTGTGTTGATTTCTTGGCACCCACCTGAGGACGCAGCCGCCAGGCAACTCATTGACGGCTACGCCGTGACGTACGTATCCCTCGACGGCTCTTACCGCAGGACAGATTTTGTGGACCGAAGTCGTTCTGCCCACCAATTGCGGGCACTAGCCTCCGGCAGAGCCTACAATATTTCTGTCTTTTCAGTCAAACGCAACGTGAACAACAAGAATGATATCAGCAGGCCCATCATGCTCACCACGCGCACTAGTGAGTAGCGTCCCGGGGGGATGGCGGTCGGGAGCACGCGCGGCCCCGCAGGTGCCAGGGCTTGTGCTGTCTCCTCCCCGCCGCCGGCTCCAGCCGCAGCCCGGGCCTGTGCCGAACCCCGGTGGGTTTGGTGGTGCAGATCCTAAACCCCAACCTGGGGCCTTTGGAAAGCACTCGGCACAGAGAATTGCTGTTCTCTTTGCTGTGAGTAAAAGGGGACTGAACCCGCCGCAGCTCGCTGGGCCCCTGCCCCGTGGTAAGGGAGCCAGCGGTGGGACTTCTCCTGGATCCTGTTCATCGGGGCCAGGCTGCTCCTGCCACACCAGTTACTCCTTGTCACTGGGCCTGGGGTAGTGTGAGCCCCCAGTGCTGCTCGGCTGAGCTGGCAAAGCCCCCGCCCCAGCCAGGCGGCAGGGCCGGGTGATCTTTGCTGACAGCGAGTCCCGTGGATGAGTTGCCCTGCCATCCAACTGGGCTTGGTCTGGGGATGTGCCAAGAGGGCAGAGGTTGGCAGGGATCTCTGCTTCGCAGAGAGAAGTGATGCCTCTGTGGGGACGTGGGCAGGCGGAGCAGCTGAGGTCCTGCTTTCTTGGGCAGGCAGGTGTAGAAATCAAGTGCAAAGTGAGGATGGAGGGGATTAGACCTAGAAAAGCTGTTCTCTAACGAGAGGGGGATGGCCGCGGGAGAGCCTGCAGGTCACATCCCTTTCGGCAGGCTGAGACTGAGTGAAAGCCCAGGGGAAGAGAAGGCAGGCATGGTGCTGGGCACAGCAGGGGTCTGCACCCCTGGCCACTGCATCTCAGGAGATCTTGAGCCAGGGCCGGAGGATGGGGGTAGTGAGAACCAGGCTCAGGACAGTCGCCTTGGGGCACACAGCGGGCTTAGGGCAGGCCCAGGCACTGCAGCCCTGTTGGAGCTGGTGGGGGGCTGGGGCTGGAGGAGGACAGCCCCAGGGGTGCTGTGGGTGGCACGAGGCCTTGAGGCACGGCTGGCTGCCTGCCCATGGGTGGTGAGGATGGGAGAGCCTGAGTCCAGCAGGGCAGGTAGTGCTGAGCTGCTCCTGATGGTGAAGCTGATCCAGAGGGGCAAGCAGGACCCCCCTTGCGGGGGCACAGGGATGGGATGGGGCCGCCTGTGATGACGTGTGGCTGACCACAGCCCTCTCCGCTTGCTCCGGCCAGGACCGCGTCCGGTGGAAGGCTTTGAGATCACGAACGTGACAGCCAGCACCATCACGGTGCAATGGGCTCTCCACCGGCTCAAGCACTCCACTGTCAGTAGGGTGCGTGTCTCCATCCGCCAGCCGGGGGACCTGGCAGACCGCACCGTGGAGCTGAACAGCAGTGTGGCCAAGTACACCTTCCTGTGAGTGGGGTGGCAGGCGGGCGCCGGGCCAGCTGGCCCTGCCCCCAGGCTGCCTGGCTTACCCCTTCCCACCCTGCCTTCCTCCTCCACAGGGACCTGCAGCCAGGAGAGAGGTACGTTGTCCATGTCACGACGCTGAGCGGCTTGGGGACAGAAGACCACCCCTCCGAGAGTCTGGCTACAGCCCCCTTCCACGTGTGGACAAGTGAGTGTGGTCGCCTTTGCCACCACCCCCTGCCACTGCGGAGGCCCCGGGGGCTTGGCAGGCCCAGGGCAGCCGCAGCTCGTGGTCAGCAGGAAAGCTGCAGGGAGGGGAAGGTGCGAAAGCCGTCAGCCTGTCTGGCCAGCCCGGCGGGTGGGAGGCGTGCAGGCGGCCCTCAGGAAGGGCAGGCGAGGCAGCAGCACGTCTGTCCCTGCCAGATGTTGTTTGCTGCCCAAGAGCAGCATGAGCTCAGCCCCATGCAGAGCCCACACGGGCCTGATTCATCCCCTGCTGTACAGCGGCCAGAGGGCGAGGGCCAGACCTAGGTGCCAGGGTGCAGCGAGGCTCTGCCCACCTTGGCGGGGACACGGCGCTGCACGGCTGGAACTGGGCTGGGGGCTGGTCAGGGCACAGCCAGGCGAGCTGGGGCCCTGGCACGCTTATAAGGCGGCGTGTGAGCAAGTAGGGCGGCTGTCGCTCAAGGACACCAGCGCTGACCCCTTTTCTCCCCGCCTCCTGCCTGTCCCAGGGCCTCTCCCCCCACAAAACCTGACTGCCTCCCGCGTCACCGCCACCTCCGTGTCCATGGCGTGGGAGCAGCCGCCCGCCGGCGCCGTGGAGGGGTACATCATCAATGTCACCACCGCTCAGAGCGTGAAGAGCCGCTACGTGCCGAACGGGAAGCTCGTGTCCTACACGGTGCGGGACCTGCTCCCTGGGCAGCGGTACCGCCTGTCTGTGACGGCCGTGCAGAACACGGAGCAAGGCCAAGTGCACAGCGAGCCCATCCACCTCTACGTCACCACCCGTGAGTGCCTGGCTCAGCAGGGCTGGGGTGCTGCCAGTTTGCTGCAGTACAAGGGAAGCGATGGGCTAACGTGGAAGCGGGGCAGGGAGGGTAGGAAACCAGTTGACCAACAGAGTAATGAACCCGTGGGGACTTGCTCCCCCAGAACCAGGTGCCTGCAGCAGGCTATGGGAGCAGGATATGGGTCCCCTGCAAAGGGAGGTGGGGGTTGCAGGGTGCTGCCTCCATCAGCGGAGGCCAGATGCAGAGTTACAGCCCTGTGATGCTTCACGGGAACTGGCACTCGCAGCCCAGGTATGTGGAGAGTGTGCACATGGCCCCAGAGAGTGCTAAATGGCAGCTTGGGGATGAGGGGACTGGCTGGGAGTTGTGTTACTGTGCTGACTCGTGGCCTGCCTCCTGCTAAGCCCAACCCTTTGGTCTGCAGTGCAGAGGGATGGGACTCCAGAGAGACGGTGGAGCCAAGCTGGACACCCCCGGGTCCTGCGCAACAGGCTGCCCCCAGCCTTCCTGCCCGAACTCCGCTTGCTAGCAGATCACGACACAGCTGAGGAGCCCTCGCCAGCTCCCAGGTAGGCACTGCTCCGGCAGCAGCACCCCTGGCTTTTCTACCAGCCCTTGGCCCAAGGATTGGGCCCTCTTCCCAGCTCCTGTGTCTGGGTACACACAGGGTCGGACCATACTCCTGCTGGGGTACGCCTCTTGCCCACTCACTGGGGTCCCGAGCCAGGCAGGCCCTTGCCCTCCAAGCAGGTCCCCCACGCTGCTCGCAGCTGAGCCCGGGGCACTCGCACCAAGCCTGGTGCCACCACCGAGTGTTTTTATCTAGCTGCCTCCAGCCCTAGCACGTGGGGCAGCTGTGGCCCTGTACCCTCATGGCTTCCCTTGTCCCAGGTTCACCGAGCTGGTGGATGGCAGAGGGAGGATCAGCGCCAGGTTCGGCGCTGTGTTGGGCAAATCGATCACTGTGAAGACACGTAAGTGCTCTGCTGCTTTTCTGGTCCCCTCCTGTCACCCAGTGCCATCTCTTCTGCCTCCCCCCAGGACAGGGTGGCAGCTGGGCAGGCTGCTCTAGGGCTGCAGGAGCCATAGAGGAGGAGGGCAGAGTCCTCTCACTTCTCCCTGGGCAGACAAACTGCTTGCTAGACCCATGCCTAGGGAGAGGGGTGATGCGCAGCCAGTTGGAGAGCCCAGAGGGACCCTCACTGATGGGAGGCAATGCTGGCTGTGGCACAGGCTGGCCTTCTCCCCTGCCAGCAGCAGCAGGAAGGAGCCCAGGCAGTGAGCCTGCAGCCCTCCAGCACAGCCCCTGCCTGCCCAGCAGCCTGAGCCTCCACCACCAACCACAGCCTCACACTTGAGGAAGGTGCCTGGGCAAGAAGCCCCTTGCTAGCCAAGGACTAGCCTCCCATTTGCCATCCCTGGAACACCAGGGATACAAGTACCAGCCCAAGGTATTCCACCAGGCCCAGGAACCCCACATTGTGGGGCGGGGAAGGGGCCTGGCACACCTGACAGCAGCCCTGGGCTCACAGCATGTCTTGGCTCTGCCCCTGCCTCCCAGGGCTCTGTGTCCCACAGCCCTCCGGGAAGGGCAAGGTGGTCACCCTAATTCTAGGGGTGCCAGCTGGGAAGGGGTAAACCGTTGCCTCAGGCCTGAGCAGCCCCCTGATGCTGCAGGCAGGCTGGATCCCATCGGAGGGGCTGCCTTTGGGTCTGGCCCTAGCTGGAGGTGACATTTGACCCTCTTGTTGCCCAGAGCTGGAGGCTCCAGTGAAGCTGGAGAATGTGGAGGTGTCCAGCCAGGGCAGTCTGGCACTGCAGCTGCGCGAGGCAAAGAGCAAGAGTAAGTCTTGGGGGTGGGGGGGGACACACAGCAGCAGGGGCCCAGCCCCGGCCCCGCAGGCAGGCAGGATGCTTGGCACCAGCCTGTTCTTGTTGCTGCCCTGCCAGGAGGCACACCAGGAGCATGGTGTGGGCTGCTGCTGGCTGCCCTGTCCCCACTTACCTGCTCACAGCTCTCCCCAGGAGCACCCTGGCACGCCGGGGTGGGGTGCCACGGCCCCAGGGTCTGACGGTTGTACGTGTTTTACAGGCGAGGGGCAGAACTGCTCCGTGAACCCCTGCAAGAATGGAGGCACCTGTGCCAGGGATGCCGAGTCCTACCACTGTGACTGCCGCCCGGGATTCAAAGGCCGGCTCTGCGAGCTGGGTGAGTGCCATGCTGCTGCCGCAGGGCCGAGCTCCCTCCCGCAGCTGGACGGCGTCTGCCCAGCCACAGGCCCCCGGGGCGCAGGTCACCCAGCAGAACCCTGTCAGCATCCAGCTCCTCCCCGCTGAGGGGGCTCCCACCATGCCCGGGCTCTGCTAGAGAGGGCTGTGCTGTGCCGACAGCAGAGAGGAGCTGGGCTCTGCTCCTGCCAGTCTGGGCAGATCTGGGAGCCCAGGACTGCTCCGTGCTTCTGGCCCAGCCCTCTGTTTCTGGCACGTAGTTATCTAAGGGCTCTGCTTCTCATGGCGGGTCAGCTGCTGAGCCCAGCCCTCCCAGACAGCAGAAGGGAAGCTGGGGGGCCTCGCTGGCCCCTTGCCACGGGGCACAGGCAGGCAGGGCCAGAGATGGGCTTGTTGATAGCTCCCCTCTCCTGTTCCCCAAGCAGCCTGCAAGAAGGTGCCACACTCGTGCACGCGGCTGTACTCGGAAACCAAGTCATTCCCCGTGTGGGAAGGAGGCACCTGCCACTACCTGTGAGTACTGCCTGCGGGTTGTGCTCCCCACTTCCCCTTGTGCTCAGAGCCGGGGATGTCTCCCCGCAGCTCGGCTCTGGGGAAGGGAGAGCGAGCGCGAGGCTGTCTCGGACCCCGGCTGGCAGCTGCCCCCTCCCCAGCGCAGGCTGAGCGGCCTCGTGTGCCCTCGAGAGCCCCAGGGCTGCCCCGCCAGCTGCGTTTCAGGGCAGGGTGTTGCTAAAACAACAGCCCCGTAGCCGTGTTACCCACCTACATAGCAGTGAGGTTGGACTTGGTGTGCTGTGACCCTCAAGCAGCAGCGGCTCCCCTGCCCGCTGCTTGCCAGCCCAGCTCCTAGCTGCCTCTCCACTTGCAAGCAGAGGGCTGGGTCCAGCCCTGCTGCAGTGCCAGGGCATGGGGGCCTCTGCTCTGCCCTCTGCCCCCTCCCAGCCTTCCTGTGGTGGAGGGGCCCGGCTCTGTGGCATCAGCCCACAGGCACGGCAGGTTCAGCCCCATTCCTACCAAGGCAGCAGCTTGGAAGGAAATGCTGGAGCCCCCCCAGACTCTCCCATCACACTCATAAAAGCAGATCTGTCCCTGTTATTCCTTACAACTCGCCCCTCTGCTGTGTGTGTGCAGGTACAGGAGAGTCTACAAGGTACACCAGGACATCTGCTACAAGGAGAGCTGTGAGAGCACCGGTTCCGAGAAGACAACCAGCAGGTACAGCCAGCAGCAGCACGCCAAGCGCATTGGCCTTCCTGAGGCCCAGGACAGGAGGATGCAGCTGGCCCGCGTCACCGAGCGTGCGCAGGGGTGCCCAGGCAGGGGGTGGACTGGGAGAGGGGTGCAGGCACCCTGTGCAGAATGGAACACGAGGAGCTGCCCACCAAGGGTCAGGCGCCGGCTCCGCACACCCTCCCTGCGAGCGATGGCTGAGGGCTTGCGGGGCTGACGGTGCTCTTCTCCCTTCTCTTTCAGAAAAACAAGCAACAGTCACACACTGAAGAAGCCATAGAGTAAGTACTACCTGCCTGCGGCTGCCCGTGCCCCCGCACAGGGAAGTGGGGAGGAGAAGGGTGGAGGCGAGAGCGGCCCAGGCTCGTGCTGCCGTGTTGAGGGGGTGCGAGGGCTCTCCAGCTGCTGTGCTGGCCAGGCCTGGGCGTGTGGCTGAGGGCTCCTGGCTGTGGCGGAGGAGCAGAAGGCAATGCTCTGCTTCCCCACGGCTCCGCAGCCCCACGAACAAGAGATCCCTGCACGGAAAGGGCCTGGTTGCCGCCTGCCTGTGCGAGGCAAAGGCTGGAGCCCTGGAAGGCACAGGGGGTGGGAAGCACAGCCGTGGGGCTGTTGGGGTGCACCAGCTCATTCTCCTGTTCCTTCACAGGGTTCAAAGCAGTAGAAGCTTCATCTTTCCACATCTAAGAGCTTTTAAAACACCAGGAAGATCAGATCTGCTCACTGGGTTGAACACAGCGGGGGAACCTTCCTGCCTGGCATCAGCCTCTCCCTCTCCTCCAGGCCGTCACAGACGCGCAGCCGGATCGGCATGCCGAGCAGCTCCCCCTTCCCCGGGCCGGGCCAGCGCTGCCTTCGCGCTGGCTCGCCTGACTCCGGCCGCCTCTCTGCCCCCGAGGAGCTGCGCACCAGCCCACGCAGCGGCTGGCTGGTTGCCCCCCACGGGGCCCAGCCCTGCTCGCCCCACACCAGCGCTGGGCTCCCAGCTCCGCTCAGGCAGCGGCAGGGCTGCGTCCAGCTCCCTGCCGACAGCATCTGCACCAACCTGTTTTCATAATCCAAGGTTATAAATTACCTATAACCCCCAAATAAAACAGTTTAATGCAGACCAAAAAAGCCTTAGCTATCACCTGAACTGTGGCCCACAGCAATCTGGTTGGAGGAGGCCTTCCCGATGTAGAAAAGTTAGAAATGGTGAGCAGCTCCCCGGAGCAGCGAGGCGAGCGCCGGCAGTGGAGGTGCATCCCTGTCTCCTCCACTCTAGTGGAGGAAATTGAGGCAGCTTCTACTGCCTGCCTTTTTTTCTTTGCTTTGTAAACAATCCCTGGTTTTAACCAAATTTCCAGCTCAGAAAGCAACAGAGCACCTAGAAAGAACTTAAAAGTGATCTGTAGGGTGAAGTTTGTCAGCTGAGGTGTAACACCGTGCTTGTTCTGACGCTAACTGCCTCCAAGCCAGGGCAGGGCACAGCGTGGGCTTGGTGAGAAAGCGAGCCCCACATGTCACCCCCCAAGCTGCTCGCAGCCTTTGCGTTCCCCGTGGCACCAGCTGGCGCTGGGGTGCCAGTGCTGTGTTGTTTGCAGAGGTGAGGAACAGCGTGCAGTGGCTGCCCAACCAGCTGTGGCAGGGCAGGCAAGGAAAAAGCGTAGCTTAGAAATGTTCCTAGTTCGTGTGAGTTTGTATGACAACACTAGTTAAACATAGATTTGTGTATTAACGTACACAGTGTATATTATAAATTAATACATACCAGAGATATATCATAGTTATGGTATAGAGTGTTATTTCCCCAGCAGCGTGGGGGGCATCCTGGAGGGGCAGCCCTCCCCTCCTGCGAGCACTGCAGGGCACTTTGAGCCATGTGTCAAGCTGCAGCCTGGAAAATGCTCTTGGAGCAGAACAGGCCCAGGAATTTTGGTGTTCCTGGTGCCACCCTCTTCCTCCTGGGAGCAGGGAAAGAGTGCTCAGCCTGGAGTGGCAGCAGGGAGGATGTAAAGCCAGGACCAGCAGGCCCGTGTGATGCTCCCCTCCTGCACCGGCTCTGCTCCCCGGGGAGAACTGGAGTCGCACATGGACATGCCTCGTTTTCCTCCAAGGCCGCTTGATCCTGCTCCAGCCCCCCTGCCACACACCAGCAGAGGGGTCCTGCCTCCCCAGGGAGGGGGAAGAAGCCAGCCCTTGCCTGGAAGAGCAGGGCCAGGGTCGAGTCAGGACTATCCACGAGGGAGGGGAAGGGCTGGGGCTGTGGTCAGAAGGCGTTTGCACCCCTGCCCGGTGCTGGTCCGGAGGGAGGGGAGCACAGCCCCCCTGCAAGCCGGCACAGCACCCCCCTGCCTCCTGCCCCATGTAACGCAGCCAGGAGGTTTTAACCTAGCCTTGGAAATAAATTAGTTATTTCGGTTTGATTATTTTTTTTTAAATAAAAACACTTTATGGAAACTGGATATTTTTTAAAGTAGTTGCTCAATGAGGAGGAAGGAGGGTTACTGTTGTAAACCTAGGGGATTTATTGCTGCCCCTCCTTGGGGACCCCCACAGGTGGCAGGAGGGCAGGTCCTCGTGCCAGTGTGGGGTTGGGGCCCAGAGCACCCAGGAGAGCCGTGGGGCTGGGGAGGGCACCCACGGCGGGGAGCTTGGGCACCTTGGAGCCTCACCTCCTTGCTTCTAAGCTGTTTTACTTCCTTCGCTGTCCAAGTCTTCCTCTTCATATAGTGCATCCCTGTCCTCCTCCTCCTCTTCCTCCTCTTCCTCCTCTTCCTCCTCCTCCTCTCGAGCCAGCAGCTTCTTGAAGACCTCATACTCCTCTGCGGTGGCGCGGGCCAGGCTGGCCAGGAAGTCCTTCTCGGGGAGCCGAAGGATGTCCTTCAGCTTTGGGTTATCGGTTTTGGTCTGCCCTTTGTGCGGGGTCTGGTAGAAGCCCCGGCGCTCCAGGAAGATGTGCCGGTTCCTGAGCTCGGCGAAGGGCATCTGGAACAGCCGGGCCTTGGCCATCTCCTTCTGCCGGAGCCCCATCCTGAAGTAGGCGTACTGCGGGCGGGACGGCGGGTCACGGCCCGTCACCGCGGCCCGGGGAGCCCCCGGGGAGCCCCCCCCGCCGCGCTCACCTGGAAGTGGAGGTGGAGGCGGTGCGGCTCCTCCAGCAGCACGGCGGGGCTGGCCCCCAGCACCTCCCGCAGCTGCTCGGCCGTGAAGAGGCACCGCTCCCGCAGCAGCCGCACGGCCGCCGCCATCCTCCGCCGGGGCGCGGTGAGGAGCTGGGGGCAGCGGCCCAGGGCCCGCGCCAGCTGACCTGCGGGCACCGGGGTGAGCGCTGCGGGCGGGCCCGGCCCCCGCCGCCCGCCGCCCGCCGCCCGCCGCCCTACCTCCGTCCAGCCCCAGGCGCCGCAGCTCCTCGGCGCGCTCCCGCAGGCGCTCCGCCGGCATCCGCAGCAGCGCCGGGCTCCGCTCCAGCAGGCCCAGCGCGGCCTCGGCGCCGAGCCCCAGCAGCAGCAGCTGCGCCGCCGCCGCCTCCCGCCGCTGCGGGCCGAGCCGCGGCTGCACCGCCAGCAGCCGCCGGGCCTGCTCCTCGCTGAGGCCCAGGGCCCGCAGCGCCGCCGCCTCCCCGCAGCCGCGGCGGGGGCACGGCCCGGGCGCGCCGGGGGGGCCCCGGGGCCCCGGGGCCCGGCCCGCCCGCCCGCAGGCGCGCAGCAGCCAGCCCGCCATGGCCCGGCACCGCGCGGAGGAGGAGGAGCCGGAGGGAGCCCCCCCGCACCCCCGCCGCGCTCCTCCCCTGAGCCGCGCCCAGAGCCCGGCCTGGCTGGGCCGGGCCGCCTCCCCCACCGGCGGTGGGGCGCAGGCCGGGACCCCCCGAGCCGGCACGGCAGGGCCGCGGGGAGCTGCATCTGAGCGCAGACTGGAGAGAAGAGGTGACAGAGATCGGAAGAGCCAATGTTCGGTATTTTAGGTGGCTTTAGGGGACTCGGGCTGACCCAGCGCCGAGGGATCTGGTGGAGTTGGGAACGGCCAGGGTGAGGGTCACGGTTGGACTGGAGGAGCTTCGAGGGCTTTTCCCACCGAGATGATTCTGTGACACGATTATCCAGCTGCCGTCCTGCTGCTTCTCCCCAGAGCTGCTGCCAGCAGGAGGCAGGAGCCCTCCCCCCTTTCCCATCCCTTACTTCCAACAACTCTGACTCTGGCCGAGCTGCACCCTGGAAAGATCTTATTACCCATGTCTCAGGATTCATTATTGAATCTAGTTTTCCTTCCCAGTATCTTTGTCTCGCCAAAATCAAAGACTCTTTTTCTGGATATAGAGAGGACTCTGACAAAAAAAACCACAGTGGGCGACCTCCCCCCCCCCCCCCCCCAATTCTGTGTCTTTGTGCACCCAGACTCCAATCAACACCCCGAGGGCAGTCGGCCAAGATAAAGGTGTTTATTCATTCACTTTTCAGAGAGTGAATCTAAAAACAGCCAATAAAAATATATTCTGAGTCATGAACAATTTAAACAAGACATTAAAATCTTTGCCTCACATTATTATACAGGATGTGTTTTAAAGCTAATTCTAAATGCTTATTAGCAAGAAGCTCTTCTGGAGGAATCGTGCCCAGGCTGCCCTGCCTGCTGCTCATCCTTCTACAAGAGAGAAGTCGTAGCCACCTTTCTACAAGAGCGAAGCGCTTACAATCAATTCCCGTTGCTCCTTGGGTGAGGGAGCTATCGCTCCCCGGGGAGGGATGGGTGCTGCAGGGGGGGACTGCTGCCAGGACCCCGACCCCAGCGCTGGCCCCCTGCGGCCGCCTCCCGATCCCCGCAGCCCGGCGCGCTGCAGCACAGCTCGCCCTCCGTGCCAGAATCCAAGCACCTGGCTCCACCTGCGTGCTCACCAGAACCGTTTCTGAATCTGCTGCTTTCTAGGGAGAGACAAACAGCGAGGGGTGAGCCGTAGGTCCCGCCAGGCAACCCGCATATCATCAAACTGAGCACGTTTGGGTACCGGCAGGCGACCTTCTGAAGAACCTTGCTGACCACAGCTCGGCCTTCTCTTAGAAATCACTGCTGTGCGCGTGGCGGGCCCCGGCAGAGGAGGAGCCCTTCAGTGCGGGTCTCACCTGTCTCAGCAGAGCTGTATACCTCTTCCCAGGTATAATCACCCAGGTTCACAGGCTGCTTCAGCCAGCAATTCTCTACTAACGTTGCCAGAGTCATGCGCTGCTCTGGAACAGGATGCAACAGCCCGGTGATTAAATCCATGAGGCCTGGGGAGAGACAGCAGTCAGAGGAAGGGCTCAGGCTGTGTTTTAGGCATGCTGGGAATGCACGATATGGTTTATATTCAAAGAATGCAGATTTTAATTACAAAAATCCTCCCCGTTAATCCCTTGTGCAGTACGGTTCTTCCCCAGTCTTAGTCACATGTGCTCAGCTCTGGGAGCGAGCTGAGATTTCCAGGTTGTGAAAACAGAGACTTAAGTGCAGTTATGACACCAAGGAGGGCAGAAGTAGAAACAAATGCCGCAGAGGCAACCCTGACTCACTGTTTCCAAGCCCAGTCTTGCCCTGCAGTCATTCCGTGTTTGGTCTGTGATTAAAGGTGCACGCAGGGGTGAGGGAAAGCTTCCAGAATTCACCAGTCAACTGCAGCACCCCGAAGCCTTACAACCACAGCGCTCCCAAGGAACCCAGGGAACTTGTTGATGAAGATTTCTTTAGCCTGACATGCAATTAGTTTTCTATAGCACCAACAGAAAACAAGGCCAATGTATTTCTCCTGTGAGGCCAAGCCATACAATGCATTCAGAAAGTACAAATTAACACATTATCATCCATCCCCAAAGTGACATGGCATTGACTGGCAACAGTTCAAGTGAGATAAAACTTGCATTAGAGTTACATGAGTGCCATTACTGAAGTCATCTACCAGAGCAAACCTTCCCATCGGGCATTATTTGTTCTGGTTTTCTCAGGTATAAGCCTCACTTGGCAAGCTGATAGGTTGAGTCATCATAATAAATGGGAGAGCTGGAATTTGAAACTAATAAACATATGGCAGATAGCTGTATTCACTGTAGGCATGAAGAACCGCAGAACTTACCTGAAAAGGATTCCTCAGATAACTCTGCTTCAGCGAGCAGCTTTTAAAATCATTGCAGAGCACATTTGGAAGCATTTTTCCAGCCTTCCCCTTTATTTTCGGGGAATAAATACTGCTCATACTTTCCCATAAGATCTGCTCCTTTTGAAAGGCAAATGGGAAAAATTCACCTTTTGAGACAGGCCGAGGAGGATTCAGGACAGCTGCCATGGCCTCCTCCAGCTCACAGAAGGGATTCTCTCCCAGTACCAGGGTGTAAAGGGTGACACCAAGTGACCACATCTCCAGCTCAGGGCCGTGGTACCTATGCAGAAAGAAACTTCCTTAAACTCAGACTGCAAATACATAATTGCGCGTTAAAGAAACTAAAAAGAAAAAAGGCAGTTGATAGCCCTTATTTCCAATTTTTATTTAACATAGGAAATTTGTGAGAATTCTAGTAAGATTCTCACGTGTTTGAGAAGCCTATATTATCCTTCTCTGTGAAAGAAAAACAACAAAAGAACAGCCAACCAGTTTCAGTTGATGAGCGTGCAACTAGACTCCACATGCGTGAGCTGGTGACACGAGAACTCAGACCTCCTCCTTCTCCACCATAAGCAAAACTAACAAGTAAATATTTAAATGGAAGATTAGACACTTCACTGGAATCCCATTTGTCCTCTCCCACCCCTTTCAAAAAAAAAGTTATTTGGAAATCAATATTAATTATCTACATTCCATCTGAGAAAAAAAGGACAGTTTCTTCACACAGTGAGGGGCTGAATTCCCAAGGGCAGCACTGCTTCATCTTCCCTCTTGTTTCCAGCAGGGATTTCCTCTCCTTCTTGCATAGCTTTTCCCCCCCACCCCGTTAAGAGTTGTTGCCTGAAGGACCCATGAAAACAGCTGTGACATGAGAGCAAGATAACATACAACGAATGTTTACCACCCTGTCATGGTAAGGCTTCCCTCCAGGAGACTGCCAGCCTCCAGGTAAAGAGCACTCGAAGGAGGAGAGAATAAGGAAAAAAACAGCTAAGATTTGGGCAGCACATCCAAGATAGCAGCAAGACAAGCTGCAAGGGAAGAATCCTTGAGCCCAGAGGAGCACAAAAATCAATGGGGAGATGAACAGTGATCAAACTGCAAAAAATTCATACAGGGAGGCAAGTAAGAAAGAAGGAGACAGGTGAGATGGGGGGGGGGGAACTACAAAACCCAGACATGGTAAGGAGCAGATGCTCTACAGCAGAACTTGCTAATGCCACCTCTCTACAAGAGCAGCTTTTAGCAGAGACACATCACTGTGTTCATACGCAGGTATGAAGAGAAGGTTAGCAAACTGACGTACAGATTATGAAAGATTAAGGAAAAGACACGTTCAGGTCACAACACAACTCATCCAGACTCTTCTACCAGGCTGGAAATTAAAATCACGGGCTTGTTCTCGAACTCAGCTCTGCAGTAGGACAGACATTAATACAAGGCTTTGCAAAATATCTGACCAGAATAAGAAAGTCTGTCAACAGACTTAGTCAGAAACATCTCCGTATGTATTCAAGCCTTTACAAATAATTTCTGTCACCGCAGTGCCCTAAATCTCACTGCAGTTTTCCGTGGTTAGATGCTCCAGCAGAGCACCAATGGCAAAGCAGCTTGGCTTCTCCATTCCAGCCCTGCACACGCATTTTTTCGGTACGATGCACACAAAAAGTACTTTTCAGAGGGTGACATACGGTTTGCCATACAGCACTTCTGGTGAGCAGTATTCAATTGTTCCACAGAAGGTATAAAACAGTTTGCCGGGTTCCAGGTAGGCAGCTGAACCAAAGTCCACTAATTTAATTGTGAAATCTTCAGCAATGACAATGTTTTCATCCTTGATGTCTCTGTGAAGGATGTTTCTACAGCGGAGATACCCAACAGCTGATACGAGCTGAAAGAGAAGGAGAGAACTCGTGTTACTACACAGAAGTGCCCTTCTGGATAATCTGCATGGCAACACCAGAGTTCCGATAGCCACATTTTGGCTTGTTTTGACACTACATAAACAAGATATAGATCCTAATTTTGGTAACTGGAAATGAACTCAGGCATGCCTGTCAGCAGTGCTGCAGTGGGTGTTACAATGCTCTTGGGAAAGAGACTTAAAAAAGCCTTTGCTTGCTTTCCTCTCACAAACGTGCAGGAAGATGGCATGCTATAGTCACGATGTGCTGGTTTTTTTGGTTAGGAGCATCAGAGCTTACTGCTACAATCCTGCAGGTTACTCTATTTTTATCCCAGTTTCATTTGGAGGGTCCTTTGATTTCTCTAGAAGGATATTACTGCGTGCCTCCAATACTGCAGGATGACAAAGCATTTAAGAGTGAAGTTTGGTATAAATAATGTAGTCACTCTTAAATTCCATTCTTCTTTCTGCACGATTCATGCTGTAGAGCCATAATTAAGAACAGCATCAGAATTATATCACCTTGGAGACAATCATGATCCCTACCACAATACATTTGAGCAAGAAAAGCAGATGGCTGAGGAGAAAAGTTTCTATTTAATACAAAGCTCCCTCTGCAGAGAAATATTGTACAGGTCTGAAGTAACACAGCACTGCTACAAACTCAAGGTTGGCTTTGGAAAAGGGCTTATCTGCCAGAAGTCCAAAGGGACCATAAACTGCAAGTTTGTGAATGCACACTGCACAGCAGGCAGAGAAGGTGCATCACTTCGGCTACCATCTTCCATCAGCACCCCGTGCCAGGGGCATATGGACACAGCTGTGGGTTACCATGTGCTGCATAATTCCTGCATACCTTAGAGCAAGGAATTTACTCCAAAACATGTGAGGGGGAATTAGCTGGGGACTACTGTAGTGGTTAACTCAGTGAACAAAGGACAATTCAGCTCTCAGGCAAGCTCCTGATTCCTAGTAAACTACCTTGAGTTTTTTTGCATTATGCCATGTTAAAATCCAAGATAATTTATTGATTTTAAATTCCTTAAGAAGAAGAGGAGAGCCCTTTACCTCCATAACCAAACTAGACCAAGCATTGATCCAAGTGAAAGTGTGGCTTTTAGTGAGGCTTGGGGCAACTTCTGTGCACTTTCCTCCTCCCACAGAGGAAATGTAACTGCTACATGACCGGGCATCCTGGTGACAGGGGGGTGTGCTGCTACAATCACAGCCAAGAGGCCATGGCTCTACAGGAAATCCTCATATAAGGTCCTGTAAAGGTTTCTTTGTTACAGGTTTCTAAGTAGACCCCCAAAAGGTTTCTGCAGTTAGCCAGAAATCAGCCCTACAAATTAATGAGGAAAAGTTCTGCAGGTATTGAGCATAACTCCAATTCAGCATGCCTGCTGATTAGCCAGTAATTCTTTTGAGTGAAATAGGGTCCTGGTTCTTACATTAACCAAATCTTACCTGCATGTACCAACTGTACATTCCCAGCTCTCACCTGTCTGAATATATAGCTTGCTAATGGCTCATCCAAGTTGGGCTGATTATCAATGAATGTAAAGAGATCCAGACCAGATCCATGCTTCTCCATCACCAGCTGGAAGAAGTGTTCATTTTCAAATACATCCAGCACCTATAAATAGCAGACTTTTTTTAATCACACGCTTCATCCTCAAACTGCCTTTTTTTTTTTTTAAACAAACACTGCTTTCCTCTCAGAGATACATTATAGTATATTATAATCTTTGAAGTCTCATTTCACTGAGCACAAATGTTTCTTGAAAAGAGAGCATAATTAAAGCTGAGAGCAGAATTAAAAGCAAGAGGAATTCTTTCTGGGAGAAAAAAATCCAAACAAAGAGGAGGAAAGAAGATATGCATCCTATCATCTTGAAATAACATACAGGGTTTTTTTTTTCTGTTCAGAGTCACACCTTCAGTTCTATGTTTACATCAATTGTTTGGGGTAAAAGTGTCGAAGCAAGAGACAGTCTGCTGTAACATAAGCTCCAAAACAATGCAGGATAGGTAGGCTCCTTTGTTTCCTGAAAAAGTAGATTTAATACATGACCCTTCCTCACTCCTGAAGAGGAACACGAGACACCAAGTATTCAAAGGAACCATCTGATGCAGTTCAAACTGAATTCATGCTGAGTTCACTGTACCTTAATGATACTGGGGTGCTGCAGCTTCAACAGGACTGCAATTTCTTGAGTAACTCTCCCCAGATCAGGATCATCTACCCAGCAGTCCTCAAGCACCCTCTCCTTCCAGATGAACTTTACAACGACCTATACAGACAACAGCATTCAGCATCACCTGCAAAAGTATGGCTTTAAGTGTTTGGGAAGTTAATTTCCAGGGGAAACGTTAGTGAATCATATCACTAGAAGGACAGAAGTAAGCCTGCTTATAGTATCTTTAAACATATTTAAACTAATTTAGTCCTAGAAGCCAAATAATGCACGGAAATGGAATATATTTATTTTCTTTTTACTGATGCTCTGAATTCCAAAGGCTTTGACAGGCCAGCTCTGTTATCAACCCAGTTACAGCAGTGGTGACTTCTGGCATAGGGGTACAGTGGAGGGAAATGAGCACTCAACATCCACGCGGAGAAATACCAGAGCTTGCCTCTCAACACCCAGAATACTTCTGCTGATAAAGAGGAGGGTCCCATAACCTCTACATCTCTACTCCACATTCTTGAGTCATGGCACATTAAAGACTTTGAAGTTTGCCATTCTCTTTAGCAATGGAAGACTAAACCTTTAATCCTGTTAAGCTTATGAAAGAAGTATACTTCTTTCAACAGGTTTAATTAGCTACACGTTCAGTGTCATTCTGTGCCTGCTGTCTTAGGTAACATTATATACTACCTCAATGCAAACATTTTGCTGTCTTGTTTCCATGAGGTTAGTGATTTCAGATTTCCGTTTAAACAAAGGAAAACCCCAGACTCCAAAAAAAGCTGCTTTTAATAGTGTAGTGCTGACAGAATATGAATACTTTAACCTTTCAGTTTTCAACCTAAATAATTATTGCAATGAGACCTAAAAGAAATATTTAACCTCCTGGTGATCTTTCTTGCCCTTGGCGGTCCAGACAAAGCCAAAAGATCCTTTGCCAATAAGACTGAGAGTGTTGTAATTTTTTGCGTATTCTCCCTCACATGCCCCTAATCTTTCAAGCTCTTCAGCTCTTCGGGAATTCTCAAAAAGTGAAGTTGATCTGATGGCCTAGGTACAAATAAAAAATAGCAAGAAAAAAAACGAGTAAGCCACAGAGTCATGTTTATGAAATGAAGTAAATACTGAAAAGAAAGCACACATCTGCAAGGATAGCTAAAAGGACTGATCTTTGGTTTTGACAGCAAGAACTGTATGTTGATGTAACCGTCACTGTAGGAGACAAGTTAAGTCAACAGTCAGCTCTCAGCAGCTACAAACACTGCTTAATTCAGAGAAAGATAAAGAAAACAAAAGGATATGCACCTTAGGTGCTCGCACAAAATTCTCTGTGCAAGCAGGAAAATGAATTCATTGTGGTCTAACATCAAGTGATAATTTTTTTTGATGAATAAAGAGTAGGTTACTTTCAACGTTGTAATTTTTCCATGATGAATATAAAAGATATTAGCTTACCAGTGTTTACCAAACTTTCTGGTAAGAGAGCATTCTAGTTCTGTAGATTGGTCTCTTAGCAGACATGAAGAGCAAACAAGTTCAAGGCATACCCTCCTAAATTTTAACACCCCAGTAAAATCCCTAGTAAAGAAACATCGCATGCCTTCCTGCGAAGGCCCGCAACACTGCACGAGAAATTACAACAGAAGTTTTTCCTCTTGCTCTGAGGATAGGGCTTGGGGATGTCTCAGCAATTATTAGATTTCTCCACCAAAGACAGCGTCTAAAATGCCCGATAACAGGACACCTTTATGACATACACAGTATTCCATGCCGAGAGGAAACCCAACAAATCTCACAGGGGCACTTGTTTTGCATAGTGAAATCTGGAGTTATACATTAAATGATCAGAACTGCTTATATGTGCATGTACATGGAAGATGATTTTCTAAAAGGAAAACAAGAGCCACCTTATTACTCAGCTCTCAAAGGTCTCATGACAAATATTTCAAATAGCAAGTTTTGCCAATAGCCAAGTTTTTCACTCAAATCTACTCTGTCTTCCAGCTCACTGATGAAAGGTGAGGCAGTGGGGGGAAACTCCATGTCTAATCTGCAGTACAAACAGCATCTCCTCAGAGTCCCCTGTAGAACTGTCACCACTATACATGTTACACGTGTGATATCTAAATATGTATGTACCTCTCTGTTCAGGTCATCATGAAATCCAGCTACCCATTTCAACTGATCAAAGATAACTATTTTCCCATCAGTTTCACATCCCACCACTAACTAAAAAGCAGACCTGAGCAGTCCTGTGTTTGGGTTTTATGGCCTTGAGATGCACCTACTGTTCAGCTATGTGCTGTTGGCTCTCTGTACACCATCCCCCATGCAGCATCTTGAAAGGCAGCCAAAAACTGCAGTTTTCTTTTGCTGACACAGTCAATCAATTAAAGATTTCAGACTAGCATTTCCTTTTTTTAGTAATGTTGGGTCATTGGTGCCAGTGTGATTACATTGATTTAAAAATTAATTTCACCACATCGGTGCAAACCTCTATTGTAGATGGACTTAAACCAGCCTAAGAACAAATTTAAAATTAGGTGCTTGCATTGTTCAGACTGGAAAGGTAACTACACGAAGCCAAACACACACTACCAGAAATGTCACCAAATAGCAATTTGTCCTTTTTACAACAAAGAAATATTTCTTTTGACATAAAAATAGGGAAAAAAAGAAACAGCAATATCCACCCACCACCTCATGACATTATTTGAATTTGAAAAACTTTTCAACTTTAGCTTCAGCTTAAGTCAAATAAGGAGAGAAATGCTCAGTATTATACAACGGTAGAATTTCTTACTTCTCCAAGACTATGTGTAGAAAGATCTGTAATAGACTGGGCAGAGCTTGCTAGACTGGAGAGCAAAACCTGAGTCTTTGCTGCAGCTTCCTTCCGGCTCTGTAGAAGGTCTTTCACCACCCAGACACAGAAAAGTATGGCAGGGTCCTGCAGTTCTACACGTTTCACTTCAAAGAGTATACCTGTAGAGGAAGTTAAGATGGTAGAATGAAAACTTTAGTGTTGAATGAGATCACAGACATTTTAGGACAAAATTCTGAGCTCTTAAAGTGAATTCCTCCATTATTCATTTGGGGAACACCTACTCAGTAAGGAACCATCAGAGGGGCTGACAAATGCACAGCTACTCTAGAGATACTTGGCGGCTACCTCCATAGTTCCCACCACCTGGCAGAAACTTTTGTCCGATTGTGATTATTAATTTCACATTGTTATTCTAAATTACATAAAAATGGGGATTTTATACAACAAGCTCCTTCAACTGGATTCTGTGGCAAACGAAACACATTCCATTACACAATTTAAATACAAGTTTTACAATGGAGTTTATGTTTTCTGTTCAGAAGTAGTTATCAGGTTCAAACTTTTAATTGTGTTTTGAGAATATTTCTGACTATTCAGTCTGGATTAATTTTTTAATAACTTTGTATTTTATACCACCTGCTTTTCCAATACCCTCTGAGTAGACTTAAATACCATTTTTCTAGATGCTAGAGCTTCTTCCTTCCTCTCCACTGCGAGCTTCTAACCAGAATCATTTGCCTTCTGCAAAAATGTGGGTGAAAAAGAGATTCCTGATCAGAGTTTTGGGAAGGGGAGAAATAGGCTTAACTTACTTAATTGTGAACCATCTCTGTGACAGCAATTCCCAGTGTAGCTGCCTTCCAGAATCTCCAAGGTCAGAGGAGCTGCTGGGTTCAGCCTTCCTTCTCCTTTCACTGGGGTCGATGTTACCTGTATCTCCATGTTTTGCTGCCCATGCGACTGACAATCTTCTTCAGGACTACCTTTGCTTGTCAGTGGGTTTCTGATGACGCTGTCCCCCACAGTCTCTGCAATAGTTTCAGGCTTCTCAAGAAACGCTTGGGAAGATTCTTCAGAGTTTTCTAAATGCCTTCGGGAGGCCAGCCACCCAGAACCACCTTCTATGGCAACACCATTCAACAGCTGCTTTTCCTGCCCAGTTGAAAAGGCACTGGTTTTCTGGGTTAGCATATTGCCTACAGCCGAGTCCGCTGCATCACAGGAGGAGGCTCCTACAAGAGCTGTAGTAATACCTAAACAATTGTCCGAGTTCCCCTTCATGCCAATATTCAGACCCAGTACCTCAAGACCAGAGCAAATACAATTCAGCTCAGTGTCTGATTCTTTAACATCTTCAGAGGTTGCGGCAACTCCTGGTGCAGAAGCACTGTAACCCATTTTATTTCCTGAGCAAGTATCATGGGTAGCATTTCTTCCATTCGCAAAGAAGCACGAAGCATCATTCAGCAGGCAGTTTTCAACAACAGCGTGCTCAAGGCTGGAATGTTTTGCATCACACATCAAGTTTGGTTTTGACAACTGCCCTGTAACCATGTGGCTTTGAAAGTCTTGGCTGCAGTCTGGTGGTGTCCCAGACCACGGCTCATCTATCGTTGGTGTTCCAGGTGAGTTACAAGCAACGTTAGAAGGTGGCTTAATTGGGCCACAGGTTTCACTATCTAGCTTGTCTTCTAGCCTAGAACAAACACGCAACCAGGCTACATTTACTGAAGAAGCTTGTCCCCAGGCATCAGTGGAGTGCTGATGCTTCAGCATTTCATACGGTAACCTACAGATCTGCGGACAATTTACTTCCTTGAGGTCTTGCTGACGAACTTGTAATTGGTTAGGCAAGATATTAGTCTCACTGGCATTTTGAGTCTCAGATGGGCCAGATACTGCACTATCACGGCCTCTTACTGGAATCTTCACGTTCTGACCTAAATCCAACTGTTCCGAATCAGGTGACATGGGAGGGAGCATTGCAGAGACCATCTTTTGAGAATTATTTGATCTTGCAGTTTCCACTGTTCTACACTGTTCCACTGCTCTGATTCTGTCAAGCCAGGTTTCAGGGCAAGGCTCTCTATGGTGGGCTGACAGCCCACTGGTAGCAACGCTGTCTTCACTGCAAGGATTCAAAATTATTAGTGATATCATGATGACAAAAGCATGAGAAAACCATCATACTGTATACTACCCACTCTTCTGTTACTATGGTCACTATTTAAAACCTGCATCTATTGTTTTATTTTTAAGTTTAAAAGAAAAAGGCAGAAAGCTGCTGGCACAGGCATCCTAAAATCCTAACAAATACCATCTTGAGCAAAGAAGAGCAGGTACACTCGAATGGCACACTTTTCCTACGGATTACTTCCTTCTCTAGCTTAATTTCTAAATATATATCATAGATCATATACTGCAACAGAAAGCCAATACACGTGGCAGGATACTCCCAGTCCTGAGAAGAGAAGATCCCTTGTCTATCCAACAGAAGATGGATGCCCCCATCCATCAATTTAACCATGGTTCGTTGAAGCCCGTAGCACAAGGTATTTTACAAACATTTCTATTAGTAAAAATGCAGGGTAGAAAAACAATCCATGCAGCAGAGCACTTACAATCCAAGTATGATATGAGAGAAATCCAGGAGCGCACAAGGAAACAGTGAGACTACCAATCTCTAAAAAGCAGCAAGAACTGTGCTGTAATAGTCTGTATATTAAAAAGGACAGGAAATCTTTTCTGAGGGTTAGAATTGTTAATGTGTAAGGCTTAAAATTTGAAGTAAGATAAACCATGTGCATCACATAGGTACTTGTGCAGAATGTCTAAACTTGTAACAGGAAAAAGACCTGGAAAGGTACAATAAAGATGGCTGGATTCTAGTAACACAGTGCCCCATTTTAATGGGTGACCTGACAGTTACCCCAAGCACCAGAAGAAATAACATTTAGAATTAATTCCAGGTAACCTGGCTTCAAGTGCAAAACCAGCTGGTGGATATCACGGAAGGAGATAAACATCCACTATTTCTGATTTATCAAAGATAGAGCCTTCCCTAGCCTGGGTGAAGCGTTTGGTTCCCTTTAGAGATGGAATTCATGTAACTACAATTGTAGGTTGTACAGATCTAAACAAAAATCTAAGCAGGCAAAACTCAACCTGTCTTGCAAATAGCACTCAGATTCTACAAAGAGCAAAGTGCAGAAGGCTGTTATTACACCTTCCCACAGACATCACAGAGGTGAAAAAACAGAGTTTGCTGGTGATTGTCACCATGGCTCTTCATTTTTCAAAGTGAATATGCAGTCCGTGAAATGCCTACCTATTAGAGGGTGTGGATGCCACTTCAGGAGGTGAGGGAGTAGAAAAGAAACTGATCCCATTATTTTGTTTAGTCTCATCATGTATTAATTTGTCATCTTTTTGTCTTGGTTCCCATTTCTGCTCTTCATCTCTTGACGGAAAGCTTGCTAAAGATGCAGCCAAGAAGCTGCTGTCTGTACCAAACAAGAAACAAAACCATATCAACTTAACCTTTTATGTTTAGGCTTCAGAGACTTCAGTGATTAAAAACAATCTTGGAACTGCCTTGGTCTGTCTCATCCCTAAGGAAATGAGTATAAAAGACTTGATTAAGGCAAAGTGGTCCAAATATGAGCACTCCACTCTAATTTGGCCTGGGAAATTATCACATGCAGGAAGCTAAATGTTGCAGGGCTGCTAAAATCTGCTTTCCTATCAAAGCTCTTGAGCAGGTATTTGCCTCCTGGGTTAACTACTTGGATTGAAGTTCAGAGACCTAAAAAAAGGCCAGTGACCAGAGACTGGAATTAAAGTGATCGCACAAGTAGCAGCAGCAAAAAGAAGCCCAAAACACACATACACTGCTCATTCCAAACACTTAAAATGAGGTTTAGACTGCATTTATGAAACTCACTGAAATTGCAAGACAAAAAAAGTATAGAGCCTAAACGTGAGAAAGAATAAGACCTCCTTTTTTTCCCCAGTGACAACACATTGAGAGAAAAGCATGAATTTGAAAGATGAAGTCAACCAAGTGTTGTTGCTGTAGAAGGTAATGAGTGAACAGATATAGATTCGAATCCAGAACAATCCTTTCATTTAGTAAAGGCTGAGTGCCAACAATGCTTCCTCACTGAAGAACTGAATTACTCCTAGATTAGAGGCATCACTTCATCAAAGAATTACCTAAGAAATTGCACACTGTCTACTAACTCTTCTTTGTTCCAGCAGTGTGCGTTGGTTTCAGTGCAGATGTGCACTTCTAAGCAAAGACAAGAGAAAAAGAAAACCAGAAAAAAACCCAAAACAAAGGAGACAATACCAGCATAAAACATCTCTTGTGATACAGATGAAAGTATGTGCACTTGCTTGTGTCCTTGGTTTTGGGCAGAGCTAGATGGAAAGACAGATTTGGAGACATGAGGCTTCCTTGCTTCTGTTTATTTCTGTTGTGTTCAGAGAAATAAAATTCTGATCAATTCTTTTTAAATGCAGCAAGCTTTATCAGAGTATGCAATGCCTCCTAACTGAAACAACACAGCAACACTGAATATTAGCCAGCAATATGAGCCAATTCAGAAGAATATTAGAATTTTCCCTTAAAATATTAGTCCTAAGTATCTACAGCTCTGTTGCAATACTGTCACAAAAGCTGTATTTTACACGTCTTAAAATACTCAGAGATCCTAACAGGGGAGGGAGGGAAAGGGAAGTGCTCGTTAAGTACAAAGCATGCTCTATTACCAGTGTAATTTCTAACTGGTCTATTCAGTTTTATCTTCTTAGCAACAGAGAGAAGAACAACCTTAGTTATAGTGGAAATCCAATTTAAAAACTACACGGAAGTACATTGCTTTTACAAAGGAGGTTCCCATGTTCACAGGCAAATCTCTTGTCTCCATTCATTCTACCTTTGTTGCAGCAGCCAGAGCCAGTTGTATCTTCAAAGATGCACTCACTCTCTGTCCCTGTGGAGTCGTCAAGAGGAGGTAATGGCAAAGAACAGTCACTGCTTCTCTCCATGTTGTTATAGAAACCAGGGATCAGGAATGTAATGTTCTAAAACACAGAACAAAACCTTATAAAGCTAAGCTGACTGCCACAGGTTGGGGGCAACTGCTAACAATCCATGTTTGTGGACCTGTTCCTGATGAATAGCCAGGCAAAAGTGATCCACATGACTGATGGAGAATATATACCTGCAATCCATCCTAGCTCCTCAGCCCTGCAAGACTTAGCAATTACAGCAAGGGAATTTGTCTATCATACTACAGCTCACTCGCTGAACACATGGAACACAGAGGTTTGGCGACAGACAGAAACGAGTGTAAAAGATGCCTTTACAATTCCAATGGATAGGCTGCCAGACATAGCAGTCTTTTGGAAGGGATTTTAAACCTCCTACCTTACCTTTCCCAACAGCTCTTTCTCCTCATAGCCGAAGAGCATTAAAGCAAAACTATCCTTGATGCCACAGATGGTTCCATCTGACTGGACAGTAATAAGACCACTGATGGTGGAGAAAACCACAACTGTTGCAGAGTAACGATAGCCTGTGAAAGAGCCTTCTTTTTCTGTCTCCAGAACACCATATTTCTGCACTGTCGCTTGGTCCTCCTCCAGAAGGCTTACTTGCAGCTTTAAACTGAGAGGAAACATGTTACCCTCTCTGGACTGGCCTACAGCTTGCTGGATCCTGAGGTTCTAAATTAAAGCAAAAAAAAAAAAAACCAAAACAACCAAACAACTAACAAACCAGAAAACCTCTATCCAACCAAATGTTTTGGTTTTATTTCACATAAAATTACACAGGAATGTTCTCAGGAAAAAGGATCAGGACAAGAAAAACAAACCAATCCTGTGACTATCAAAATGCACAAAATCTGGTTTTCTAAGGATTTGGAAGCTAGTGTTGAACTCCTGTATGAATATCCTGATGATGAAGACCAGGAAAGTCCATGCTGCAACTTGTCAGCAAATGAAGCATTAATCAAGGTCTCTCTCAACTACCTCGCTGCCCATTTTCATGGCATTTGCAAGATCTGGGTATTCTTTAGACTTTCACTCCTCAGACAGACATGACTGAAACTGGCTAAAGAATTTGAATGAATTTTAGGGAGCTGACAGAGACAGCATGGTTTCTTAAAAAGCCAGGATTGGAGAAAAGTGTCTTTCACCAGGACAGATTCCACAGTGAGAGATCGGGGCTTGGTCTCGTTCCTAGTTAGGAAATATTCAGACAGCAGCTCCACAAATAAGAGGCATACCCTTTTTCAGGGGACTTACACTTCTCTCTGAAAAGGCTTTCTTCTGTTACATAAGGAGGGAAAGCAGGGTGCACCTACGTTCCAAATGGGAAGAATGTGGTTGGTGCTTATACTATACCTTCGGCATTTTTTTGCCTGGAGGAGGGATCTGCACAGAAGGAATCAGGTCCTTTACGTGGAGCCCAACTACTTCTTCCAATGTTGGGTAGCCATGGAGATGGGCAAAAAGGAGGTCACATGATGTAATCTCTCCCTTGGGAAGAAAATTTACAGGACTATTTTAATTTTAGCCACAGTCCACTCAATCCTTTAACAGTTCCTGCAAATATCTAAGCAAGTGGCAGGAAGTTTCATTCTGCAGTCTCTACGTGGATAGAACTACCTCAGTGAAAACAAACAGAGCACAGTGCAATACCTCTCCGACATGATCAGGCAGAGAGCCTGCCCCTTGCCGTAGGGGAGAAGCAGGGAGTCCAATGCTCCTCACAGAACGTTTCCTCAGCAAGCTGATCTCTTCACAAGGGCACCCCTGCCATGAATAACCAACCCCCTGCCAAACCATC
Source organism: Strix uralensis (assembly GCF_047716275.1). Taxonomy (NCBI): domain Eukaryota; kingdom Metazoa; phylum Chordata; class Aves; order Strigiformes; family Strigidae; genus Strix; species Strix uralensis. The sequence goes on along the minus strand of NC_133980.1, from coordinate 30,325,954 downwards.
ACCGTTCAAGTCTAAGACATCCCTGGAGGAGAGACAGTGTATTTGATGAGACTTGTCGAATACGTCCAGGTGAGCTGCATGGGTGAAATATGAACAGGTCCTGCGTGTGCAACCCCACTTTCAGGCAGTGCTAGGTACACACTTCATGTTCACAAACAGTAACATGCCTACTGGCTTTTAGACACGTTTCATTCGCCCACAAACTCTCACAAACTGCAGTCTCATTTGACCATTAGAAAAATACTCACATCAGGCCTGAAGGAAACCGAAGCTGAAAGTCTCTCCACTGGTTCCAGCACAACCACACAACGCTGGTTGTCCTCGTCTCTTATTCGCCTCAGCCAGACCGAGACAGGGATCTTCTCTTTGAGACGGCCTATAACATCCACCTTTCCAGAGGATTCAGAGATGTAGTCATTTATGAAGACTATGGTTACTTAGTAAGAATTTCAAACAATAAGATACTGAGCCATGATATTTCCCTGCCATTGTTAGAAAAACATTGTTTCTTGACTACTTACTAGTTTTTGATTGAACGAAAGACAGTTTTAAAATAGAGATTAAAAGGTCTGCACTGATCATACACAAAATGTTGTTGTTGCTTTTGTATCTTCTCTCCCTGCCTCAGGAAGGCTAAAGGCCGACCTAATACCTTGCATTCAGCGAGAAGTGCCTTTCAGAGATGCCTTCTTTAAGGGATGTCCCATGGCGCTAATGAATACTCCACATTAGTAAACACAGTTCTTACTTTCAGCTGCAAAAATAGCAGTTTAATTTCCTATGGTAAGAGATTCTTCTCAAATCTGATATCCTGCAGTGTTCAGATCAGCCTTTTATCATTTTTACATGACCTTGACAGAATGGGTTTATGAATCACACAGTGACTCCTATAAAGTACTTGGAATGGCTATAGCTTAGAATTAGTGCCTTTATCAGACATTTAATTCAATCTTGGATTTCACTGAATCAAACTTAGGTGTTTTTTTGTTCTCCTATATCCAACTGAGGATTCAGGAAGATCAAGCTCTGAGATGCTGACAATTTCAGTACAAAAATAACACACCAGGAAGAATATGAGCTCATTTTCCAAATATTTTCTAGTGACAGCTCACAACAGCAGCAAAAGAAAATAATTTTGAGACATTTCTCATGCAATTCTCTTATAAACAACCCCTCTATAGGCAAAATATCACTTCCAGTCTTTTGCCCCAACTAGGGTGTTTTGGCACAAACATTTCACAGTATTTGACTGACTTGTAACTTTATAATATGCACATAATATGCAATTTAAGATAATTTTTAAAATATTTTAAAACACCAGACAACCAGGAACTTTTCCATAATAGGTTTTTCCACATGAAGCAATTATATTGATTTTTTTTAAAAAAGAAAACTAATGTTCTTTAAGTTCTGATTTGGTCAAGTCATCATGACTATACACGTTGGCAGCTGCAAGGCTCTCACGGGTGCCTCCCAAACCATCTTTTCCCCTCTGAATTCCCACATCTGCAAACTTTTAAACCAAACAGTCCTACAAATTACATAATTGCCAAATGCCCACAAAGTTAAATATATCAGGAAATTACATCAAAAATGTCAAAAAAACCCCACCCCAAAACCCCAAACCAAGGCCTACAAAAACCACCGTATATGTCCTTGAACATTTCACGTACCACAGTTCCTGAAACCACAGATGAATGTTCATCAGTTTCTATACACTCCTCACCCACAGCATCCCACACCTCTTGGCTGGATTTGGATATCAAGCAGGACAGCTTTTGACCAATGAGTTCCTGACTACTGCACCCAAGCAGCTTGCAGGCTTTGTCATTAGCCACTAGGATCTAGAAAAGCGGAAAAAAAACCAACCCAAAACAAAGAATAAAAACTGTAAGTTTTGTTAATAGATCATCATCTCCTCAGATGTTTTAATGTCCTCCTTGTTTTAATGTCTTATAATATCCCTTTCTCTATGTGGAAGTGGAGTGGTTCTTTAAATTTCTGAATTCTTCAAAAGCAGTTCACTAAAGCTTCTTATTCTAGGACATTCCTTGCCCACGCATTTTCTTGGTTAAGAGGGTTTGAGACATTGCTTTCCTTTTAGGTTTCCTGCTTTCTTTCAACTGCCTACCCACTCCAGCCTCTTGCGTCGTTTAAATAATTACAGCCATGGGGGCAAAACCACAAAGCTGTATTTGCAAGCAAAGCCTGGGCAGACCACAAAATTTTATCCACACCTGAAGGCATACAGCAATCACACCGGTCACTGCCATACTTAAGCCTGTGTTAGAGACCAAGTCAGGATTAAATGCCTTTAAGATGGGTAAGCCTGAACTGTCAGTTCAAGCTAAAAATGGCACAGCCCTTTAAAGTTTTCAGTACTTCATTTTATATTAGTGCTTACTCTCAGGACAAAGCCAGAGAAATTCTCTCCCTCCCAATGCAAAAGGCTATTTACTGGGGCAAATAAAGACACCTCATGCCACCACAAACCCATTCCAGGTTTGGAACTTAACAGACAGGTGGCTTGAGGCACATTCTGCTTTTCTTCCCTCATGCCACTTCACAGCTGCATTCTTTTTTATTCCCTTTTTTGGTTTGAAAAAAGACTCAAGACATCCATGCTCCTGACACCATCTTGTATATTTTGCTAACTACAACCTGCACTAGCAATAAATGTGTTGTCAGTCTTTACAAGACTACTGAGCTTAAGCAGACAATAAAATGCCTTCATGATGCTCTGATTACCTGCAGATACACATAAGAGTAACAGGCATTTTAGCCTGTCTGATGTCATACAACCTATACTAGTTACAACCTGCTAAGTTTAGCAGTTACTAGTGCAAATACCTCTGTTGTGTTGACATCCACGGTGAAGATGGCTGTGTTTGGATTGCGTGAAGGAGTTGAGAGGTGCTGGCTGGATTCCTCCACAGCGAAGGCACGCAAAAAGAAGCGAGAAGCAGAACTTCCAATGGAAGTGGAGAGAGAGGCAGAATCCCACTGAGCACACAAGTTACCAGTCTTGCTGGTACAAATGTTATGAGCTGCCAGTGAAGACAAACAGTAAGAGCTCCATTTCTCCCCTGTGAGAAGATAAAGATCAGCTATGTAGCTGTAACAGTCTACTACAAGGAGTATGAGAGGAATGAATAAAAAAAATTAGTTGTCAGCTGAAGCACCTGCCAAGTAATCCCAAAATATATGCTTCTATATTTTTTAAGAAATTACAAGAAAATAAAATCAATGAAACTAAAGAAAACAGAAACAATTATAATAAACATCTCTTTTTGTATCACAGCCCCTGGAACAATTAAACTCAGTCCACAGGCTAGAAAAAAACTGCCAACATCCGTAAGATTCAACCAGACTAGTCAACTTTTATTTTTCACTTAAGAGAGTTTAAAAGGTTTTGAAATCTCTCAAGTTAAAATTGAAACTGTTACTAAATATAATTAGTGTTTTCAAGCCCTTATTAGGCAGAAGCCAGTTAATTAACTGTTCACAAGACACGACACTGAAATACCTATGTTGACACCAATGTTTTATGTTACACAATGCCAAGTGATTGTACTACAGTTTTCAAAAGGCCTGCCTGTAAAAAATGTTTCCCTGGGAAGCAGCATCAGCAGCCAAATGTCATCATTCCACTCCCAAAACAGTAAGCAGTTTTGAAGGTTTAGCAGTACTGGAAGAAGCATTATGAACAACTCATCACAAGGACATCTGCATTTATGCACCACACACAGTATGAATATGCTCACCGTGATAAAACGGTAAAGGCCTGTATCTGGATAAAAAGGCCTGTATCTGGATAAAAAGGCCTGTATCTGGATAAAAAGGCCTGTATCTGGATAAAAAGGCCTGTATCTGGATAAAAAGGCCTGTATCTGGATAAAAAGGCCTGTATCTGGATGCACTGTAAACTGCAAAGTTCTTCCCCTCCTAACGGAATCCAGTATAACATCATCCTACTCCTCATTTGGAAATTTTCTGTGTTTTAAGTAACAACACAAGATGGCAGGGTGGTCCAATGGCAGCCAATAAGGGTTGCCCAGGGACAAGTACAAGTGCAGAGCACCTATCCAGCAGCACAGCCTGCAGTAATCTGTGGCTCGGATGATTATTGTTATCACCTCTAGGTTCGGGGGAGGGAAGGAGGAAGGTCTGAAACCATCTAAAACACATCACCTTCACTGACGACACATGAACTCAATCTCAAAACGCTGTGCTCACCAGACAGAGATGCTCTAAGCCGGCAGAGTTCAGAGAGCTGACTTTTCCTGCTTTTGCTGGCGCAGGGGTAGGATCTACTTAGCTTATCAGAGTCATTCAAGTGAGCAAGGGCTAAGCCTACTGACGAAGGCAGAAGGCCGCCTTCAGAGGGGCTATAAGCCTTGGCTGCCATAATCACGCACTGGTTGCTACACCACACCTAGGGAGCCACCACCTGTAACAGAAACATAAGAAATCCACTCAGCCTTACAGTCAGGCGCTAACACTCAGGATGCCGGCAGGTAACAACGCCTTCTAACCCAAAGCACAGCCCTGTAAGCTAGTTACGCACATTCTCGCACACCCTGATCAACATGTGGTCTGTGTTGTTAATGCAAAGGTGACTCTATGGACCATTACCCTGCCCAGGCAGTATAGGATACCTGTGATGGGCACAGCACCTCCACCATAGTTCTGCAAGGGCTACCAAGCACCCAGCCGCCACTCTCTCCCCATTCCTGCTCGTTTTAAAAAGCAAAAGCTTTGGTAATTTGGGAAGTCATTCCCAGTGTTGAGTCAGCACAGCCCCCCTCCCACCCAGCGTGCCGCCCGGGGCTACAGTCCTACCCCGCCAGCAACGAGGATCCGGCCCGGTCCCGGTCCCGGTCCCGGTCCCAGCCCCGGCTCCGACCGGCCGGTCACTACCATCGCTCCTGAGGGCGGTCACCAGAGCCAGCGGGCGCGAGGAAGTGTGGGAGGGCTCAGCAGCCGCGTCGTCCAATAAGCGAAGGCAGTGGGAGAGCGGCACGGAGGGCAGCCAATGGGACACCGGCGCGGGAAGAGGCAAAATTGATATGGCGCCAGGGAGGCTGCGGCTCCCTCCGGTCTCTTCTGCCCCCGCCGCCGCTACACCTGCTGCCCTGCTGCGAGCCGCCCGACCCCCGGCAGCCCCGGCCGACCTGCCCCGGGCTCCACGCTCCGTGGGTGGAAGGCTGCAGGTGGAAGGTCCCTCCGCAGGGTGACAACCGCCCTCCGAAGAATCTGTAGGCGGAGCGGCGAGGCCGAAAGCAGTTCGTACGGCCTCAGGCCGCTGGGGAGGGAGCCGGGCCCCCGCCGCTGCAGCCGCGCCCAGCGTTACCGCCGCTTCCCGCCCCGCCGCAGGGAACTACAACTCCCAGGAGGCCGCGGGGCGCAGCCCGGCGCGCACGCGCGCTGGCGGCCGGTGGCCAGGGCCCGGCCCCGCCCCCTCGGCGCACCACCGGTGGAAGCGATTGGCTGCGGCGCGTCATGATCCGCGGGCTCTGATTGGCTGTGGCCACGGCCGAGGCGGTTTCCGGAAGGGGGTGGTGGGAGGAGAAGCAATATGGCGGCGGAGAGCGGTGAGGGACCGCAGGAGATGATGGAGGGTGAGAGCCCGCCGGGGTCCGGCACGGCTGCGGCCGCTGAGGGGGGCTGGGGCGGCCCGCTCCTTGGTGGGGCGGTTGCCAGCTGCGCGCAGTGGGGCTTGCGGGCCCTCCGCGGCCCGGCAGCCCCCGGGTGCCCACCCCGAGGGCGACTGCCCGTGGGGAACGGGGCCCTGGCTGGCAGCGAGCGGGGGCGGGCCGCCCGGGAGCGGGGAGGTGTGTTACCTGGGGCACGGCGTGATGGGGCCTCCGCGCGCGAGAGGTGGAAGAAGTGGGTTTGTAGAGATGACCGTGACGTAAAAAATAATAAGAAAGAAATCCCCTGGCATGGCGTTGCTTTTCCTCAGTCCCCCCACGAAACGAGAGCAAATACTGAGGGGGGGGCGAGGAGTGAGGAGCTTCAGGTCCCCAGGGCCAGGGTGGCCACCAGAGTTGTGGCTGGGTAAACGGTGAAGGGATCTCGCAGGTTGTGCTGGGGAGAGGGTTGCTTTTATCTGCAGAGATCTTTTAATATTTTTTTTTGATGCCTTCACTTCGTTGTGTCATTAGTACTATTGTACATGATACTGATTTTTTTCTAAAAGCTTTTAAAATGTAATAGTTCTAATTCCATTTCCGTAATCTTTGGAATTGCACTTCATTGATCTAAGAAATTTCCTTTTTCCTCCAGTCTTCTTCCCAGATTGTTGGTTTTAGGAAGATGTGATGGGAGGAAAAAGTGCATCCAAAATCAAAGTAGAAACAAGGGGTAAGAGGCCTTTTATTTAAGACTAAACCTTTCATTTAGTTAACTTAGGATTTCTACTAACTGCATAGTGGTGTATGTGAATCCTGGTTATTATATCTGCTTGCTACTTCTTCCCCCAACCCCACTGCTGAAAATAGCCTAATTCTGCTATTATGTATCTTGCACAGTTGATAAGCGGATTGAATCGGAGGAGTCGGGAGATGAAGAAGGGAAGAAGCAAGCAGTTCGCTTAGTAACAGACCTCAGTCAGCAGAGCCTGAGAGATGAGCAGAATGGCGAGAACTCCGCAGGTACCTTGCCAGCCTAAACGATCGCGTTAGGAAGTGTCACCTTACCAGTGTGTACGGTACAGTACGTGTATCAACCCTTCGTGTTTCTTGTGACTACGTGATGGTTGTATTGATGTTAGTGAACAGTGTGAATCTGCCTTAGAACGATCTCTTTTAAAAATAAATAAATGATAGTGTTTTCGTTGCTAAAATAAAGCTGCCTTCTTTTTATGGAACCACTGATATTAGACTTTTGGGAGTTTTTATTTATCCATCCACATTTCTCTCAGAAATCAATATGAAAACGCAAAACATATTTATTCATACTTTTTTTGTGGAAACATAGTAACTTTCTGTGGAAAGGTGCTGGAGATGTTCATTAGAAATAGACATAAGCAGCTTTTCATAATTCTGCTTTAGTGTATGTAGATTTTACCTAAAGAGCTGCCAAATTCCTTTGGAAGGCAAAGACGACTATTTCTAGATAGATTGAAGGAAGCTGTACGTTTTATTTTTTTAACTTAAAAATTCTAAGACGTACTGAAATTATATCGCTTTGAATCCTCTTGACTTTAAACTTTTGCTGCTGTTTTTATTAGAACATTGGGTAGAAATCCTGACTTTTTTAAGGCTGTGAGTGTTTGCTGGAAGGGTTTGCTTTTCAGTAGCTTGCATAGAATTTGTCAAAGCAGATCCATTTCTGAAGACCCTGTATGGCAGTATGATCTGGGCTTTTGGTGCTAGCTAACAACCTAAAAGGTAATAGCATCCTTTTATTAGAGGTGTTCATGGGATTATTATTGGTCTGGAAATGTAAGTGAAATAATACAGCAAATCTTCTGCAGCAAATTTTAATCCTTTTTGACTGCATTTACTGCAGATCCCTCCTAATCTTAACCTTGCCCATTAGAATTTGCAAAAGTATTTTCCAAACTAGTAAATTATTATGAGAATTCTAAATCTGATCTGCTAACTACATGAACTCTTATCTAGGTCTTAAATCATTGTTGATAGTGAAAAAAACCCTCTACATTAATTAAAAAATGCTGTGGTGATATCTGTAAAAGCGTAAGAGCACACCTTGCAACTTGTACACCCCAAGCACTGTGTCGTTAATAGCAGCCGTGCAGATCAGTCAGTCACAGTTTTCCTTTGCCTGCATGTAACATTGAGTGTTTGTTCAGCTGATGTAATTTAGCTGTGTGTTTGAGGTTATATTTTGTATGTTGTTCCCCCAGGAATTATAATATTAGAGAAAATACTTCAAGTGACGTACTTTTATTCCAGTGAAAGCAAGAAAAACACCTTCAGATTTGGTTGCTGAATTACATTGGATATGATTTAATGTAATGACTGTATTGTTACTTCTTCCAAACTGTTGGGATTCAGAAAACTTCTAGTGCAGAAACCAAGCAGAGGAATAATTTTGGAACATTTGAGTTAGTTTCCACAGCCAGCTTTGAGTTTCTCAGCTGAAAGGAAAATGAAGTTTTCCACATTTTTTTCAGAGAAGATCATAAATAGAAAGAGCTCAAGCAGCTGAAATTTCAAATTCATCATGTAGGTAATTCTCTGAGGAATAGCGCCTCTGTTTAGAAAGCTTATAACTTAGCTATTTATAATATTTTTCATGCATATGCAGTTAAAAAGTGTAGTTAGGCTCTTAGTTGCTTTAAATGCTTGTGGCACTGTGAACTTACATAACTCAGTAACTACTGTTCTGTACTGCGGAATTTGGGTTTCCTGAATGTCGTATTTTCTTCCTACATCTGCAGATCTGTGTAGCTTGCAGGCATGGGTTACACAAAAATTCACTTAAGTAACTTCACTGCCAGAGCAATGTTTTCCCCTTGAGAAATCTGCTGCATTAAAAAAACTGTGCACTAAAGCGCTGTTTCATACTTGCTGCATGCAAGTGAAATTGTGGTTCTGTTTGTAAAGTGACTGTAAAAGGCTCAGTTTAGGTGGTTTATGTCCACTTGGTTCATAAATAAAATGTTGGCTGACAATTGATAGGACTGTAAATTTGCTAGAACCATTTTTGTTTCCCTTCTTTGAGAGAAAATGTACTTCAACATTCTCATACCAGTAATGATTTATCGGTGTTACCAGTATCCACATCTCACTCAGACTGCTATATGGGGAGTGTTTTATAAGGAGTACATAAACTTTGAGAGTTGGCCTTATTACATAAATGCCAGTGCCTCTGTGTTCAGTTTTAAATTGTTTTTATTTCAGTGAATTTGATACACATATCCTGTGTGATTTGGTTTGGCACCTTCGGACTTGAGTGCTTATTTTCCACACTGGCTCTGCCAGGACTGGTCACTCAAAGCCATATGGCAAAAATATAAGGAGCTACCCTTTGACAGAGCCAAGAACAGAGTATTTAACACACTGCCAAAACCAAATGTGTATAAATGGTCTGTAATGGGTGCTGGGATGAAACACATGATTTTATAGAGAAGGCTGCCAGCCAAACAAGGTCGAAGAATTTTTTTTTTACTTGACTTTTATTTTTGCTGAAGAATTTTTTTTACTGAATACATGACTGGCTTTACTGCTGGACAACTTTAAAGTCTCAAAAGTAGAAGTTTCTTCACCATGAGCACCAACTTACTGCTAGTACAATTTAATACGAGGGGAGTAGTTTGGGTTTGTATGTGATCTCAAATAACTGTTGTTCCAAACTCGGGCTGTGTTCCTGTTAGGTGTAAATTCAGCTAGGGTGCTGGTTTGGCTCGGAGCACTTTGTGCTGGCAGCCTTTGCACCCTAGTAATAGGTCAAAGAGATGCAGCCATGGTAGGAGCAGGGTAGGGTATCCCACTCCCCTGCTGAAGTGCATAGCTTCTGATCTGGAAGAAAAATGAGAAAATTCAAGCGTTGTCCACTGCTAAAATGCTGACAGACACATAGTTTTGGTGGCATTTCTACGCTGCCATTCAATGTCATGAAACCTACCAGCTCATTTCGCATCCCCAAAATGTAATTTATGCTCCCTGCTCATTTATGCTATAAAGAATATTAAAAGATGATTGGACAGGGGATTGCTTTTTGGTCTTAACGTCTGTGAGTCAGTTCAGTTAATGCTCTTTCTGTTCGAATGCCCGGGTAAGAGCAGTAGCCCAAATACAGCAAGGTAAATGATGGTGTGTGGAGCTATCAAAACCTTGGAGTTTGATGGCAGTATTAAAAATGGTCATGCTTGTACTGTTCATCCTTACAATGCTATTTACGATGCCAAGCATCAGTAGGAAAAACACTCATTAAGTATTGGGGACATTTGACATCTACAAGGATGTTGTAACCATGCTGGGCTATAAAAATAGTCATTACTTCTGGATTGGTGGAATGAGCTTACATACAGTAATGCGGGCGTTAATGCAAAGCCTTTGGGCTCTGACTGTAAAGTTCCTTGGTTTTTTGGCAGTACATACAGAAGCTACGCATGAAGTGGGAAAGGGTTTGCATGTTGTATGACTGTTTTGCAAAGTTGAATTAGTCTTTCTTTGGAAATTGATGCAACCAGCACACAGTCTTCAACAAATTGGAATTGGTCATGAATTATTCAGCATGAATTTATCCAGTAAACTTCGCTCCCTCTTATGCTGTGATAGAAGCACAGCAAATGTTGGGCTGTCTTCCAGGGCTGTAAAGGCATTTCCCAAGAAAAATCTATGCAGTGTGATAAACAATGTTTTCTAGCATATTAGTGAGTTCAGTCAAACAAAAGAAGGGAGATCCATGCAAAAGTGTACACAACATTGACATAAATTGGCAGTGTTTATGAAAGACAAGCTGAAGGGTGGGATTGCTGAGATGCTTGGTCATTCCTGACGCTATCGCTAGACAGTTTAGATTCCTTCTTGGCAATGTTGTATTAGGTTGTCAGAGGAGCACAGGCACGTTGGATGGTGTAGAGATGATGACCCTAAGTGTAAAGAAAAGGAATCCTGCTCAGATCAGTCTTAAGACAGCATTATTCAGCAGCCACACAGGCAGGCCGTGGAAGGTACTGTTCTTTCTGTCTTTTGCATCTCGGCATGAAATTCTGTTAAGAAAGCTTTTTTTTTTTTCACACTACCTGTCACGATGAAAGCCAAATAGGTAAAGTCTAGTTATAATGCAGCAGAATATCTGAACTGTGCATCTCATGTGTGTGTTCTTCTGAGGAGCATTTGCTCCCTTTGTCTCTCCGGACGTTAGCAACTGTTATCTTGCCTTTAGCTATCAGGTAGCAGAACTTTATAATGTATTTGCTTCTCCTGCAGGAGAAGCAGAGACGCCAGTGGACATGGAGACAATTAGCCTGGACCCAGAAGCTGAGGTAAAGGCACATTTTTGTCCTTATGGGCTTTATACAGCAGGAGAAAAAGGGAGGCAAAGGCAAGTATTGAAACCTGGTTAAAAGATCTGATTCTTCTGGAGGTGCTGGCTACCATGATCTTCCCCAGAATCGATTCAGAGCCTTTAGACTAGAAGTAGAGGTGTTTATTCTTGATCAGTAGCTGAAACGTTTTGTTACTAATTTAGAATTTTAAATTAAGCATGGAGGCACTGAAAGTGAAGCTATGCTGCCAGCATTATTGACGGGCTATGACTTTTTGTGAGAATATCTTTAATGAACTGATCGCTGCTGTCAGACCCATGATTTGTAATTGGCACAGCTGCTTAACCAGCCTCGTGCCTTGGCATTGACAGCCTCATGAGCCTGTTAGCTGGAGAGTTTTTGAGCTTGGGTGGTGAAGTGCTTTGTTTCTCTTTGGCTGACCTGCAAAACTGGAACATCTGAATCTGGACAGCACAGATGTGAAGTGCATCAGCTGATTGCCAGTGCAGAGTTAATGTTCACAGAACCAGCAGATTATTTGAACTGTCAGTGGTTTCTGTTAATCTGAGTCCTGGAACTGGAAATAGCAAGGTGTGTTCCAGTTAAGCCCTAGAAAAGTGGGTAAGAGAATTTTATGCAACACTTTATTTGTTCTAGACAGCACAATTTCTGTAAATTCAGAATTTACTGCAAAAGATTTCTAATTTTGGCAAAACATGCTCAGCCTCAGAAAAGGGCTGTTGCCTTTTTGCAGATACTGTGTTTGCAGCTGACAAGCTTAGGCCACGTGCTTCACCTGTGGTGGTAAAATCATGTGCCAGGGTCAATTTTCACAAGCTCTTTGAAGGGAAGTTTTAATGAGCTACACATTTTGTAAGACTGTAATTTTCCTTAGAACCAAGTACAAGGTCAGTCTTTGAAGAGTGTTTTGAAACAACTGCTGAATGCCTTTATTTCTCTTTCAGGATGTTGACTTGAATCATTTCCGAATCGGGAAGATTGAAGGATTTGAGGTGCTCAAGAAAGTGAAGGTAACAGTCCTAAGGACTAGAGAATGCCTCTTGGAACTGGATATTTTGCATATCTAACCTATAAGAGGACAGATACAGGAGTCTCTTTGTCTGAGATCCTAATGAGTTCACTTCATGTTTAACTGAAGGAGGTAGCATTTACCCATTTGTCAAGTAGTAATAAAAATCCTGGGGTTTTACAAGTTGTTTTTGGAAGTGGATGAGAGTGCATCAGGGCTAATCCTAAGAGATCCATTCTGTACTTGCACAGCAGGCTTAACATAAAATAATGTAGGTTGGAAAGGACCTCTGGAGGTCTCTTGTAAACCCCCGCTCAAAGCAGGTCCAGTTAGAACGTGTTGCTTAATGCCTTCTCCAGTCAAGCTCTTGAGTATTTCCAAGAATTGGAGATTACATAGCCTTTCTGGGCTGCTATTACAGTGTCTGACCATCTTTGTGGTAAAAAAACTTACTTCTGTAGAGTTGGAATAAAACAAGAAAAGATTGTATTTTTAAAAAAGCACAAAAAGCAAACAAACAAAAAACCCAAACAAAAACCCAACAAAACTTAATGAGGAAAAACCCCCAACCTTATTATCTGTATGCCAAAAGGCATTACGTGCTGTCATTCATATCCATTTCCCTGTTTGTTTTTAAACTTTTCCCCAACTATTAGACTCTATGTCTCCGTCAGAATTTGATTAAGCGCATTGAGAACCTGGAGCAATTGCAGACCTTGCGGGAACTGGATCTCTATGACAATCAAATTCGGAAGATCGAGAACTTGGAGTCTCTGGTGGAACTTGAGTGAGTCCAGGGGAAAAAGCAGAATTAGGTTGAGGGTGGTTTGCCACTCACTGAGTTACTCATGCTGTACTTACTCCAGTATTTATCACCCAGGCCTTCCTCATGATTCATTCGCATGCTCTGTGAAGGATAATGTCCGTTCTCCGTTGATATTTCACCTACGCAGTAAACTGCTTTCGTTATCCTGAAGCTCATCAGGGACAGCCAGCTGGAAATGAAATGTGTGCTGTAGAAGGCAGCGAGAATGATAGGTGCAGGTGTGGAAGCGTTCAGGCACCCCTCGCTCCTGGCAGTGAGAGCTCAATATAACAGGGTTTTATTCCTGCAAAAAATGACAAGAGATTTCAGGTGAGATTAGGACTTTTTTTGGAGGGTGTTAGGGAAGGAGAAGTGCTCTTCCCGGTTTCTGGCACTTGTCTGCGATCACTCTGGAGATACGTTACCAAACTGTTCCCACTGGGGCAAGGAGGGCTGACCCACTTCCCACAGCCATAACTGCTTCATGCTTACGGGAGGCCTTGACATTTTCCTGTCAGGCAGATCTTGTAGGCACATCCCTTTCCCAAGGAATATGCAGTACTGGAGATGAGCTTCCTCCCACAGTGGCAGCTCCACGGCTGGGTGAAATGATGGCTGTCTTCTGCATGTGACGTGGTTTTTTTTTGTTTTTTTTTTTTTTTCCCCCGTAACACACTGTAGAAGTATTTTGAAAGATACGTTTGTTGTCATTTCTGATAAAAAGAAATGACACTTCTGACTCTAGCTTCCAGGCCTAGCAAAGTGCTTGATCTCTGCAGATACGAGATTCCCCACCAATTTACAAGTGCCTTTTCCAGAATCATCCGTGCCTGATGGACTGAAGAGACCTTTGTTTTGTTTTACCTCAGGATCCTGGACATCTCCTTTAACGTTCTGCGACACATTGAAGGACTAGATCGGCTTACCCAACTGAAAAAACTCTTCCTTGTCAACAACAAGATCAGCAAAATTGAGAATTTGAGCAACTTGCAGATGCTACAGATGTTGGAGTTGGGATCCAATCGAATTCGGGTAGGCTTGTTCTTCAAGATGTCAGTGGGAGAGTTTTGAGCTCTCCAGCTCTCTCTTCAGCTTGGAATTAGCCTTTTCTGAACGTGCACTTCATTGACTTTTACTTGCAATTTTGTTGTTCTTATTGTTCCAGTCATTTAATGTGTAATTGCTTATTGCTGCGCATGCTGGATCTTTTAATTCTGTATGCATGTAGTGCCTGGCTACTAAATTACTCAATTTATTAATTTCTCTCTTGAACTCATGCATCCCCTGTGTGTAGCCTTTTCCAGATGACGGTTTCCTCCTGCTAGAGAGTCATGCCTATCAAAACTAGCAATTACTGTTTTCTGTTACCTTCCTAGAGGCTGGCACTGGGTTGATAAAACCTGTTGAGTGCAAATTTAATTCTGGTTTGATTTGTGTGTGTAACTGATAACCTGCTCAGTTAGTCTCACTCAGGAAAAAGATTTTCTTGAGGCTTTGCTCTGAAATGCCTCAAAAACCCGGTACTGTTGATTACTTTTTTTTATTGTGCAGTTTGTGACTTCTTCAATTTAGGTGATTTAAAATCTGTGCCAGTGAAAGGGAAGCAGTTCTGAGTAGTCTCTCCTGTCCTTAAGGTATGCTTTTCTGCATTTTACGCAGTTTGCAAGAGAGCTGGTGAAACAGATGACACAAAAGACTTGCAACGTGCTAAGTAAACTATTAATTTTTTAGAAGCTTTTTCAATTATATGTGCTTTAGAAAACAGTTGTAACAGATGAGTGCATTGCAATCTGAAAACTAAGTTGGCGCTCCCCGTTTACAATCTCTGAAAAATTACTTGTTATGCTGAAAGAGCAAATGAGGAAAAAACCTGTTTGTCCTCTGTATTTCAAGCCTTGTGGAAGCATACTTCTCTTTCTAGAAAAGAAGGAAACTTCAGCTATTATGAACAGCCTTTTAAGGCAGAAATGTGTGCTGCTTTTATGAACTGGAAAAATATTATTTTGTTCCTAAAGCTAAACTAGACTGAATTCTTTTCCAACCAGAGGAATTTCTACTTTGGAAATTAGATTGCTTAGGGGAATAAATCTGGAGTGTGAGAACATCAGCCAGATCAGATGAGTGATTAGGAACCTTGGACTTTGCTAAATACACTGATCCTTGCGTTTCAAAAGCTGGGTTAAGCAAAACTGTGCTGTATTCCATATCTAACCATCATTACCTTCTGGAAAAAAAAAAAAATCCAGCTAGATTTCTGAATTGATACTTTAGATTGCCACCAATGTTGTCAAGCCTTTATATCTATCTATCTATCTATCTATCTATCTTTATATCTTTTAAACAATTAGGTCAGATTTATTTTATGTGTTTGCTCAATGTTGAGCCTGAGCATATTAACAACAAAACAACAAAACCCCCTAAAGTTATCACTGTATGGGTAACACAAGCTTCTTAAATTACTTTATTTTTAGCTTTTTTTCTGTTTATCTGTTAATTCTATTCTGGCTTCTTCAAACAGCACTGCTCTATACTTCTGATTGCTTTACTGGAGTAAGTAACTTGTGCCTAGGCTAGGCATGAAGAAATACATTTCACGTCATTTGGGGGCACCTAGAACCCTTCTAATAGTTTTCTGTTGGTGGGGTGGCCTGGCTCTGTGCTTTACAGGTGGGCATGTCCGTAACCCTTCAGGGTGAAGGCCTATGGACTGTCTGTCCAGGCAGCGTTCTTGGATCTGAGGTGCCTCATACACTCATCCCCGGGCATTGAATTTTCTGCAGTAATGCTGTTTTAGTCCTTTTGCTGCACGCTGACCCTTCAGAGTGCACTTACTCTGGAGCCCGTCATGACTTACTAAGCGCTCGTAGTTCTGATCCTTTTGTATGAATGGTGAGGAAGCAGAACTTTATGCTTGAGCTGATACATTTCATGCTTTTTTTCCAAAGCTGGACTGAGGCAAGCACTTCTTTATTTGATCCTTAGGTTTTTTCCCCCTCATGTCCATCTGTTCCATACTCTCACTTAAGTATGGCTTTAAGTAGCTTTTTTTTCCCTGTTTCTTCTCAGTATCCTCACAGTCACAAGTATTTCCTCCTCAGGGCTGGGGAAGCTACCAATGAGCAACAAATCTATCATTTTCTTGCAAGGTCAAAATAGGGGTAAGTCCACAGGGTAGAAGGAGGGTGAATCCAAATCTGAGCTGATAAACACCTTATGTTGAATCTGTTGGCAATAGTGGGATAGAGGTTGAAAAGCTTCTTTCCTTTCCAGAGTGTATCTATAAATTCATAGTGTGTGTGTGTGTGTTCATCTTCTTCTTCCTTTATACACACGCAGGTGAACATGCGCACACACACACACACACACATTGGTGCTAGGACTCAGGGGCCTGTCTCACCAGCACTGCTGGTCTCTGAAAGTCTGCCAGGCAAGAAGGATGTGGAAGAGCTGAGGTGACACAGGGTACTTGAGCACAGATGCACAGCTGTGTGTGTCTCTATATCCATGTTACTGTTCTTCTCTGAGCTGAAGTCTATTTTTAAAATTTTTTCTCTTGTAACAGCACCTTTTTTTGAATTAAGAGGCCTTCCCCTCCAAGAAAACATTGTGTTTTCTTTCCTTCTGTTTACAGGAGTCTTTTTCCCACCCTTTTTCCCTTTTTTTGCCCTTTTTTCTCTCTTCTGTTCACACTTTCTGGTGCTTGGTCCTTTGTAAATAAAGAATATGGTGGTTCTTGATGCCTCACAGAGATCCTTATTTTCTCTCACTGAAGGCTGAGCTCAGGACTTAAGCGAGTATAGTGTGTATGTTCTGCCAGTAGCATGTATATTTAAAACATGTACATCACTTAAATTGCTATGTGTATGTTCTGCCAGTAGTTAAATACATTAGCACATACACCCATAAGACAGTTAACCTTGCTTATGACAGAGAAACTGTTGTGCAGAGAAGCTAAACAGCTTGCCTCTGGTTTATGCAGTCACTGATGGTCAGGACTAAATTTGCAAATTGTATTTTCTCCTCCCAGATTCTCTTTCCATTCACTAGTGACAGATTTTTCTTGCTTCACGAATATCTCCCCCCCTGGATACACCTCATGGCCCAGGGAATGTCACTTCCAGTGCTCCCTGAGCCTTTTTGTTCTCTGTTCTTGCTGCCTGGACAGTGGAGGCAACAGCCGGGACAAAGCAATGTGACCCGTGTGGAAAAATAGGGGATAGTAGTGCCACAAGCCAGCTGTCCCACGGGCTGAGGAGACTGTCACTGCACAAAGCCCTGCACTTGCTCTGCTCTTGGGTCGCCAGGGAGGCCCTACCTTGAGCACACGTTGTGTGTGGAATTGGCAGGCTTGTGTTTCTCAGGAGCGCAGCTCCACGGGTCAAGGCAGGAAAATGCCAGCCACATGTACAGGTTGGAGTTTTGCGTTGCAGCAATAACACCGTCTGCTCTGGTCATTTTGCAGGCAATTGAAAATATCGACGCCTTGGCTAATCTTGACAGTCTGTTCCTTGGAAAGAATAAAATCACCAAGCTCCAGAATTTGGATGCGCTGACAAACTTGACTGTGCTCAGTATACAGGTATTGATTCTACTTTGTACTCTTATGTTTTGAACAGCCTCGGTTACATGAACCACCTCGTAATTTATAAGCTGTTCTGAATCAGCAGGTCCTCAGTGTTTGAGTCGCTCCTGTACTGGAAGAAAGTGTGATATTCTCTGTGCTTTCTTGTCTCATACTTTCATACTAAGTGAGATTGACAGATACTGATAAAATGATAAAACAAATGTTTGAGTTTTATGGAAGAGAGAACAGGAAATTAATTTTATCCCCCATTTCCTTCCTGAAATACTCTTTCCTAATATATTACAATAACATCAAATGAGTTATGCCAGGAAAGTCATTATAATGGCAGTGGCTCAGTGTCGCTGCCTTCTTCCTGCAGAGGGAAGAAATGTGAACAAGCCTGTGCTAAATGAAATCTGTCCTTAATGCGCTCATGGAAAGTTTCTTCCTTGTTAAAAGGTGGAGTAAAAGCTACTCAGCTGATTTCTTTCATTGAGTCTCCTTCTCATCCGTATGACAGTGCTAGTGCATTCTAATATCTTACAGCTGTTGGTAAGAAAGGCTTACTCACTGCATGTGGTAGTACCCTTATGCATCATTATTCTGTAGTTCTATAGGCTGTGCAGAATTATGTAGAGCAGAGTGTGCTGGGATTGAAGTGTTGTAACTTCCCTTTTGACCATTCCATTGAAGAGACCTACAAAATGGGTGCTATTAATGTGCAGACCTGTTGTTTCTAAAGACACCAAGTGGAAAACTTTCAGGCTACAACTTTTGATGGGAAGCTCAGTCTGATGATTCTAAACTTAGAGACTTTGGCTCCCATGAAACTTCCTTGTGCCTCAGTGGTACAGAGATCAGACTTGCTGAGCTCACAAGGTCAATGTGGACCCAAACAGACTGTTTCCCTTTCCCATCCGTACTTCAGAGAAATGCTTTGTTTAGAGTGGACTTAAACTGCTGTTACACTTTCAGAATAACCGTCTGACCAAGATTGAGGGGCTGCAGAGCTTGGTGAATTTGCGTGAGTTGTACCTCAGCCACAATGGCATCGAAGTCATCGAGGGACTGGAGAATAATGTGAGCAGGCTCTTGCTAACTGTGTGACAGATTGTTGCCCTGAGGTGCTCCTCTTAGTGGCTGTGCTTTTCTGGAAGTTTTTGTTCCTCAGCTTCCCCAGTTACATGCTGGGGGCCTGAGTCTCTTGAAAAGACCAGAAAGATTCAAGCACTTGTTACATTAAAATATCTTGCATGGGTGAAGCTCCTCCAGATCTTCTGGAGTAGAACTTTTTTTCATGACCTGGGAAGGGGAAGCACAAGCTGATACACAAATACAGCAGCCTGGCTGGTCTTCAGCAGTGGAAAGCCTGATGGCCACAGCTGGCTGTCTCTGCTCCAGCCTTTCAGACAGTAGTTTGTAGATAATCAAGAGTTCTTTTCAGTAGGACAACAACTGAAGCTGGGAGTGAGAGAGACAAGCTGTGGCGTGTGGCTTGCCTTCGTGTCAGTGTACGTTTCTGGATTTCTGGGGAGGATGGATTTCACAGAAGCCTGTAGCATTTTTGTTCTCACCCAACAGTAGATGGCATTGTCAGAGAGCAGAGACAATCTGGAACTTAGTTGGCTGTGTGCAAGGCAGAAAAAAACCTTTTTTTCTAAAACTGTTAGGTTTCCTGCTGCAGAAAGTTTGTTTGACTCTGCTGCTTGAGGGGGCACTTATGATCTGATTTTTAATGGATTCCTCCTCTTCATGTACTATGAGGAAAGCTCACTTTTTAGGAGCCCTTGGCTGGCAGTTGCCATCCGGGCAGTAATTGCTTTTATTTTTGTCACATGGCTTCTGGGAGGTCAGTATCCCAGCTTAAGTAAAAACAGTTTTCCTTGCTATATTTAGGCAGTGAGAGTTCTTGCACTGCATGTAAGCAGCTGGCAATAATGTGTCTTTGCTTCTGACGGTTTCCAGACTGAAAAAAGTGGGAGAGGGAAGATGAAAGGAAATCTGGTCTAATGCTTTTGTGTTTGCTTGTCTAGAACAAACTCACAATGCTGGACATTGCATCCAACAGAATCAAGAAGATTGAAAATATCAGTCACCTAACAGAGCTGCAGGAATTCTGGGTAAGAGCAGACTGGAGCTGTTCCCCGAAGTGTCTGTACAACGGCAAAGGAAACCCTGCTGATGGGGAGCAGTGGGAGGGTGGGGAACATGTGTGTCTTGGAGTAACCTCTTCTTGTTCTGGTGACCAACTTTAAGATCTTCACTGTCTGCATGGATAGAGTATGATGAGTTCCCTCTAAGGAAACAGATGAGCTTAAAATATTCTTTGCAGGGCTTTGCTTAGTGGTAACAAGCCTGTCTCTAGCTAGGAAATAGGCCCTCCCTTCACACTTGTGATGGTTATGAAACAGCCCTACTGTGCCCTATTTTTGCAGATCTCATCTTTCCTTAAGTGAGCATGACAGTGTAATGGGGGAAGCTGATACTGTCTCACCACTGCACCAGAGCACAGTACCTACTTAGAGCAGAGTCAATATGTTCACGTCCTTATAAATATGAAGAAAACAAACCCATCATGTGGTTTACTTCCGTTCTGATGAGGTAGATAACAACTGTTTAGGGTCATTTCTGTTTCTTTCTGGCACCCTAAATAGCAAAGCCCTTTGTCATTCATAAATCTGATCAGGAAATACGCAGAGACACCCCCTCCTGAAACATCAGTACCCTGCTGTATTTGGGAGCTGTGTACAAATCTGCTCAGGTCTGGGGGAAAAAGTAGCACATGTCCATGAGGTGGCATGTGCTTTAGCTCTTGGAGCATTTCTGCATGTCACGGCTGAGAAGAAGAGTTGTGCTGCTTAATGTCTGTCATTTTAAGTTCAGTTATTGAAACTCTTGGGCAGAGGCTGAGATAAAAGGAGTGAAAAGCAGCTGCAAATGAAACCAAGCTAGAGCCTAGAATTCAGACTACTTGGACTGTTTTCCCCATCTCGCAGTGTGGCTTAGCAGGTGGCCAGTGGTGTTACCTGGCCGTGCTGGTTCCGTAAGGAACTCTTTAAATGAGCTGAGAAGCCCGTTTAACATGACATCTTTTGGGCCGTAAAAATAAGGCAGTGCAGCGTGGCTGGCGTGGGACCTGTCGTGACCCTTTGCAATTTCCTCCAGTCTTCCTCTTTGCTGTTGCTCTGCTTACAGAAGGCAGCGTTGCACAGCTGTTTCCACTTGTTTCGCAGAAAGTAAAGGGAAGATCCTAACCTCACTGAACTTCCTTTGCAACAACACTAGTGCATTTAAAGAGTCCTTTGTCAAAGCAGAGCAGAGCTGAACCTGGAAAATGCCTTCCTGGCTTTTTTCTGCTTTAACACTGTTTTTAAAGCAAAGATTATGTACTTTTAGACAAAGAGCAGGGCAGAATTTTCTTTGTTGCATCTACTCGTTTATATTTTTCACTGACTGTAGAGTTGAAGCCACATAACAAAGTCCTTTAACACCTTAAGGAAGCAGAATTTTAAATCCTAGATACTGTGGGAATCTTCTACCAGCTTCCCAGTACCACCTCCCCGGTGGGGGCACTGAGACATCCGAAGGTCGAGTGACTTGGCCGCAGTAATGTTGCGATGAGCTGTAGCAGAATGAAGGAGCTAGGAGCTTTTCTTCAGATTCTTAGTCCAGGGTCTTAGCTACAAAACCATCTTCAGCTGGAACACTGGCAGTCCCAGCGGTGAAGCAGTTTTCTTTCACTGAACTAGCTGGAAAAAATAGAGCTGCTAATCCACCACACAGCAAACAGCGTGCACAAAGTTTCCCGTTTACCGTGGGTGCCCATGCGAGGAGGAACAGTTGCTGAGGGGGGGCAGAGCTGATCCATTGATTTATTTATTTTTTATATAAAGGTGGTATTGCTGTAGTGACTGCCTCTGTATCCAAAAGCAGAGGGTGGCTGCAGTGTCTGGGTTGGGCAGGCGTGGCCACCTCGCACACTTTGCTCCCTTGCCAGGCAGCTGAAGCGTTCATCCCCTCGCGTGGGAATTCCTCTGCAGTGCCCGCAGTGAGGCAGCTCTGGGGCTGGCAGGAGAACCTGACCCAGAGAGCTTGGTGCTTTCTCCAGAGTGCAAAGCAGATTTTGTGCCGAAGTGATGTAAAGGGGAGAGGAAAATGTCACTTTTCACATCGGTTTGGGACCTTTTTTTAATGTATCCTGGGAAGTCATGAAAGACAAATGTCACAGTGGAAGAAAATCCTCATGTAAAGATTTCCATCCCTTAACTGAGCAGTGTGTGGGCTGGGACACTACAGAGAGAGGGTCTCAGGGTCTCGCTGGCTCTTCACCAGCAGACTGGTCGGACTGGATGCGCTGTCCGGGGGGTGTGGAGCACTTGAGCAGCCACCCAGCACAGCGTGGTTGGAGATGGTGGGCGAGGCCTGGAGCGTGGGACGGGAAAGCACATCTGGGAGGTTCCAGCGGGAGAAGGACCGTGTAGGCGGGGTGGTCTTGTGTGTGCACGGGGACTGCGCAGCGCCACTGCCCCTGGGGACTCGGGATCCTCCTGAGCAGCGTCGCTGTGGCTTAACCTGGCCTAACCAGGTCCCGGCTAACCAGGCTTAGCTTGGAAACATCTGTGTGTGAGTGTGTCTGTCTGTGCTCTGCAGATGAACGATAATCTCGTGGAGAGCTGGAGTGACCTGGATGAGCTGAAAGGAGCGAAGAACTTGGAAACTGTATATCTGGAGCGAAACCCCTTGCAGAAGGATCCCCAGTACCGGCGCAAAATCATGCTGGCGCTCCCCACTGTCCGGCAGATTGATGCCACGTTTGTTCGATTCTGAACCTCCTGCTGCCCCCTCTCTCCTGCCCTTCTTGGAGAAATGTCCCAACTGGGTTTTTTATCCACTTACCACTCTCCAGGTCTTCAGTCCACTGACACTCACAGAGCAAACGGTCAATAAAAGCACTGAATACCAGATCTTGTGTACAATGCACTCATTGTTTTTGAAATGTTGTTGTTATTATTATTATTATTATTATTAAATCTTAACACAACAGGCTTCCTTGTGCTTGTGTCTGTTATTTCTGGGGGAGGTTTTGCCAGAAAGCCTTTGCAATAGGCTGAAGCCACGCGGAGCCACTTTCTGACTCTTGTTGGCTCTGTGACACACCTTCGTGTTAGTAACGTCCCTGCAAACGTGACTTCCAGATCCAGGCGGCCTGGAAAAATGGGAAAAGACAGTGACGGTGTTGCTGAGGGGAAGAACCTGATCGAGATGCCCATCCGGGTTATGGGATGTGAGTCGGTGCTAAATACCAGCTTGTAGAACTCGGGCGGGGGGGGCAGGTTGGCCTTTCCGTGGTGATTTTAAACAGAGGGTTGAGGACAAGCAGCTTGAGGCGTGAAAGCAGCGTGATGAGCGTGCCTGGGTGAGCTGCTGGCCTTCACAGAGCCCCTGGGGCCGGGCTTCCGTGTTTCAATGTAGTGCCTGGAGCTGGGAAAGGGGTTAAAAGGAGGGAGATACGGGGCTATGGATTCCCCTTGAGGAGCTGAGGGATCCAGTCCACACCTGGAGGTTCTTCTACTGGTGGTTGTGGCTTCAGCTGCCTCTGGATTTCCCAGGATTTGTCAGAGCAAAGTCCAGCAGAGGCTGAGGCGTGGTGCTCCTCCATCCCAGGCTGAAGCTGAGGCTGCTTCCAGAACCGGGGAACATCACTGCCTGAAGGGAAGCTGAAAGGCTCAACAGACGTTCTGGGTTTTTTTATTGAAAAGGAGCGGACTACTTCAGAGAGAGCCAGCAATTTAGCACAACTTCAAGCATGTCCTTCATCTTACAAACGCTGTCGAGGTCCCTTGGTAGAAACTCATTGTAAAGCCCCCCTGCCTGGAGTGCCACGTGCGTGGGCCGCAGTTCTGGCAGCGGGAATCTGGAGAGGAGTAAGTCAGAGCCCTCTGTAAGGAGCTCAAAAGGGCTTTGTGCTGATGTGGGAGGAGACGGCGAGATACCGCCACGTAGTGAAAGCTGCCGCTTGTTTGACTGCTGTACCTCTGTCTGTCCTCAGGTATTTGATCTCTGCTGAGTGACAGCTGTCATCTTCAAACTGTCCATGCCCACCGGAGCAGTCTATTTGTGATGGGAGTCCTTCAGCACTTGCAGATACAGCCTCTTGCAGTATTTAGGAATTAGTTAAGACTGTCCTGTGGCCGATGTATTTGGCATTGTCTTAGCATCATCATTTGCTTGTTATTAATACTAAATCAATGCAGCTGATATTAATATATTAAATATATTAAGGCTACTGGTCAGCAAGGTAAGGGTTTGGTGGCACTTTATTGCGGATGATGTTTGCACTCAGGAAACGTGATCATGTCCTGCTTCTACTAAATACGATGACACGGCATCGCCATCCCTCTGCACCCGTGTTCCATCTGGGCAGTTGAACTTCTTACCTCCAGTGCCTGGAAAACCTCCCTGGAAGCACTTGCCGTCCGCCCCTGGGTTTGTCTAACAGCCGTGCCGTCGGTCCGGGGGAACAGCCGCTGCCCAGGCCAGGTTAGTGCAGGATTTGCAGCAGCCATGGGGGAGATTTCCACGTGTGCCAGCCAGCTGGGTGAACCTGTGAGGTATCTGGGAGACATTTCCAACGTGGCCTATGGCGCTCACCGAGGAACAGAGCAGTGGAACGTGTATTTTAAATAGGAAAGCTGTTCAAGGGATGTGTAGGTTTGCCAGTTCTCTGGCAAAATTCAAATTCTGGCTGTTTTTTAAGGAAGCAGATCCCTCTGTTAGGGGTTGGACCAGAGCCAGTAGCCATGGGGTGTCCGTGTCAGCAGGAGATGTGCTGGTCACTGCACATCAGCCTCACCCCACCCATCAGAGCTGTGTTCCTCTGCTGCCCTCTCAAACAATAGAGAACTAGAACAAGAAAAAACAAAAATTTGGTTTTTTTGTTCAAAAATTTGCTGGTGGTGGTACTTTGATTCATTCTAATGGGACATGGATTTGAGTCTTTGGAAGAGTGGGGTGAATCCCTTCTTCTTCAGCAGGAGGCCAGTAGTATTCCGTAGAACAGTGTGGCCCTGGGGAAGCTTTTGGAGCCCACAGGCTTTTCAGGACACGTGCGTGTTTCCTCAGGGAGATTTTGCACTTGGCTCGCATCGCTCCAGCCCTCCTGGAGGGTCTGACCAGGTCTTTGAGCACAATTCAGTGCTGACTAGCAACCTTTGACCTTGAGTTGCAAAGGGTGTAAATGGAGCTAGAATTTGCCCCAAAGTGTGGAAGTTTAGATGGGGTTGGCTGAAGGTGCCCGGGAGGGGGCTGAGGTGCTGGAAGGGAACTGGGTGGAGGTTGGCACCTGCACCTCTGCTCAGCAGGTCTCTGCCCCAATTCCTAAGCACATTCCTGGTTTTCCAGGCCCTCAGCACATCCTCCCAGTGTGACTAACTTCATGTTCGCTGCGATCCCAGGTGCGTCTTGTGGGTCTCTTGCTGGTCACCTTGTGTGGGTCACCAGGTGCCTGGTGGGTTTTCACAGTGTTGGTCACAGGGCCACCTTCCCAGGAGGGACTTGGCCTTTTCTAGGAGCCCAGCTGGGGACATTTTGGGTGGTGCAACGTTCAGAAGCTCGGGCTCTTCATGGCACCTTTATATCTCTTCACAGTCTGAGCACATTTTTATCTCAACACTACCTGAGGAGCAAGAGGCCCAGCTTATTCTGATGACGTCCTTGCTTTGAGGAAGGGATTTCTAATGCTTTTAGCTGAAGTCAGCAGATGTCTTCCTCCTGCTCCACTGCTGCCCAGAAGCAGCTCTTGTACCAGAAGAGCTCTGCTGGTGGAGGTTGTCAATGTCCTTTGCAAAGGGGTGCTTTGCCCGCCTTGCTTTTGGCCAGAACATGGTGATTTGAGAAACTCGGGCTGTCTGGCATTTCCTCCTGTACACCACCTGTCCTGAAAGGAACGATGAAGCATTTCTGAGGAGCAGCCTGACGTCATTAGAAAGGCCAACTCCGTTTCCTCGCTGTTTAGCAACAAACTTGGAGCCACAATGCAAAAGACCGTGGCTGTGGGCATGTCATGTGATGGTGGCAACGAACCATGCCACCCCCCCCATGCAGATTTGGAGAAATGGGAACACATTTACTCCACTCTGCCACCGAGGGAGCTGGTTTCCCTGGCTGGCGTGCAGTCCTCACTGTTGGCAGTGCTGCTGGTGGCTTTTTTCCAGCCTCTCTGGAGTGCAGCCAGCAAGTCAACTAAAACACAAACATCTGACTCAAAGGAGCACAAAACTGAACCAGCAGCTTTGCCACTGACCAGTAACAGTCTTCATGATAACAGAATACATTAATGAAGGACACACGGAGGTTCCCAGGCTCCTTTTTTAGGTGGAGGATGCACTGGAAGAGAAGAACTGTTTCCTTTCGCTGCATGTGCAATGTCCTCCCTGCCTGGTTGCCGTTCATGCTGCTGCGACACCCTTCTGGTCCCCCCACCTCTGCAGAAGGCATTTTTCTGGCTCGTTATTCAACTCCCATGTGTCTGAGCCAGTGTCAGACATTGCATGAGTTTCCCATCTCCTACCTCGGCTTCTTGAGGTGTTTCCAGTTCCAAAACTGAGAGCTGGGGGAGCTCATTTTTTGCCACGTGTTTTGGACATGGGGTGCTTGGGCAGGGACTGGGCCTGGTCTGGGTTGGAGAGGGTGTCCCTGGCTTCCTCACCACCAGGTCACACGTGCTGGTGGCCATGCCTTCGAGCTGGGTTGCCCCGTGGGGAGGGTAGTGGAAAGTTCTTCCTCACCGTGACAGGGCCAACTATGGAGAAAAGACACAAGGGGGGGGGGGGAGGAATTTTCCCCACGGTGTCTTTGGCCGAGGTGGTGGAGGAGAGGGGCACTTGGAGGGGGTCTAGGTGGTATGTGAAGGGAGCTGCTCTTGGCTCGGTGGCCGTGGTGGAGGCCTGCAGGACTTGTGCTCCCCAGCCCTGCTGACTCCAGGCTTCTACACGGGATGGCTCTTGCCTGCCACAGTGGTGGGGGTGGTGCTGTTCATCGCCGGGCGTTTTCCTGATGTTCAGTGACCTCGCTGCCTGCCCCTTCCCCAGGGTCGTGCACCCTTCACACCTAGGATGGTGGGGAGGAGGGCGAGGGGTGCCTGCACCCCGATGTTCTGTCCCTGGCTGGTCCAGGGCTCGGACACAGCGCTCAGTGACAAACTGCTGGTGAATGGTCCAGCGGGGAGCGGTGGGAAAGGCCGAGCCCTGACAGGCTGCTGGACGCTCCTTCCTTGCCCGTAGGCAGGAGATCCGTGTGAGTGAAGAGCAGGACTGGATGTGTCTCCTCTGCAAGACCCGTCCCTACTGGCAGCTCTCCAAAAGCTGCAGCACGTTCATGGTGAGGTCCTGGCGGGCAGCTTGAGGCCAGGGTGTAGATCTCCATCCCAATGTTAGACCGTGCCACCCCGCTCTGCCTCCCCACATTGGCCCCTGCTGCCCCGGTGCTTCCTCTCCCACCCATCTTTCCACCCCTCCCCCTGTGGCAAAGGTTCCCAGGTGGCCCTGCCACCTTAGCTCCTGCCTGCCCCATGGCTCAGGGACACCGAGCACCTGGCACTTGCTCTCTCTCAGCCTGTCCCTCCCTGCTCTTCCTCCTCTTCTTCCTCCCAGTCCTGTGGTTTGACTTCCTCACCATCTTTGTGGCAGCCTGTCCCCTGGCACCCCTCTCTGCCCTGCTCAGCGACTGGGTGGAGACCCACCTGGATGACCACACCTTCATCTCCGAGTACCAGCAGCCCATGGCTGTGTGGGCACAGGGAGCTGGCATCTGGTTCTCCATCCTGGAGGCCATCACCAGCAAGAGGGCTGCAAGCAGAGCGGGGGAATTAGGGGGAAAAGCTCCTTTGGCTGCTTGCAAGGTGCTGAGCGACGAGGGGAAGTGTGGTGCCTGGGGTAGGCTCATCTTTGCAGCTTTGGAGGTGCAGCTCCAGCCATGGGTGGTGGGAAGCCATCACCCACCGGGGCTTGGTGTGACCCTGCGTGGGTTTAACTGAGGGGTGAGAGCAGGACCCAGCGCCGTCAGCAGGAAGCTGCTGTCTAAGGCCGAGCACCGTTCGTGTCTGGTTTGTCAGGCTGAGGGCAAGGCACGGCAGAAAGCCACCGCAGAGCACAGGGCGCAGAGGGGGTCCCGCTGGTGGGGCTGAGCATCCCCCGGCTGCAGGACCTGCTGCAGCACATTTCCCTGCTCCCAGGCCTTCCTCATCGCTTTCACCTCCCATTTCCCACCCCATTGTGCTACAAATACATCCACGACAGCAGCTTGTGTGGCTGCGTGAACTTCACCTTGGTGCATGTGCTGTGGGACTTTGTCCTGCAGAGCAACACCAGGTGCAGGTGGGACCCCCCTCCTGCCTCGTCTGGCCTCTTGCCTTGTTTCCTTAGACTTGCATTTGCTTTTCTCTGCAGCTGCCACAGCAACCGTTCTGTTTAGCACAGCAGCCTTTGGGCAGATCCCGGGTGTCCAGCCCTTTCCTGAGGTGCTCAGGGCCCTCGCTCATCCCAGGGCTGAGCATGTGCTGGATGTGCCCCTGTGTGGGGTAATGGGGGGGGTTGCTTGCCCGGTCTGACCCGGGGCTGGAGCAAAAGCTCCTGTCGTGGAGGGAGATGCTTTTGCAGTGGAGAAAGTTCCCCGGGGGCTGGGCTACCTGCTGCCACCTGGGTCCCGGCTGAGGCTGGCCCTGGGCTGGTTTTGCCACGTGCTGGGGCAGAGCCGTGATCAGAGCGAGCCCGCAGCAATGTGCAACGGTGACGCCCCTGCGAAGCAGAGACCGTCACAGCTGCGCTTTGCTCCCACAGATCCAGAGCGTTTAGCAGCCGGGATGGCAACTTGACCTTGACTTACTGCTGACCACACGTTTGGGCTTCCCCCTTGTGCTTGAGGTACCAGCTGCCAAGCCCTGCGGGGTGGCCCAGGGCACGGTGCCAGGCGGGGGGCGAGGACCTGCCGCTGTGGCCAACCTGGCATCCCCGCTCACTTCCAGCACGTGGTTTTATTGGACATGAGATCGCGTGTCTGGTACCCGACATTCCTGGGCCTGTGGAGGTCACGGTGAAGCGTGAACAGCACCTGGCCAAGGAGGCCCTGGCTGAGAACAAGGCGGGCTGTGGCAACTCTTCCGCCTCCTCCTTTAAAGTCTTTTTTGCTTTAAACTTGTGCAGAGGCACAGGCAAGCCAGAAGGCAGCCCTGTGAGGAGTTGCAGCAGCTCCTACTGGTGCGAATGCCGGCTGGTGCGAATGCCGGCTCCCTTTTACTGTGGTTTGGGTCCTTTTGGAGAGATGGGATGGGAAGCCTGTCACAGAGGGACCTGGGGGGGTTGATTGCCAGCCGGCTGAACAGGAGCCAGCAGTGTGCCCAGGTGGCCAAGAAGCCCAATGGCATCCTGGCTTGTATCAGCACTAGCGTGGCCAGCAGGGACAGGGAAGGGATCTTATCCCTGTACTCGGCACTGGTGAGGCCGCCCCTCGATGAGTGGGTTCAGTTTTGGGCCCCTCACCCCAAAAAGGCCATTGAATGACTCGAGCGTGTCCAGAGAAGGGCAACGGAGCTGGTGCAGGGTCTGGAGCACAGGTCTGATGGGGAGCGGCTGAGGGAACTGGGGGGGTTTAGTCTGGAGAAGAGGAGGCTGAGGGGAGACCTCATCGCCCTCTACAACTCCCTGAAAGGAGGGTGCAGAGAGGGGGATGAGTCTCTTGAGCCAAGGAACCAGCGCCAGGACAAGAGCGAATGGCCTCAAGCTGCGCCAGGGCAGGGTCAGACTGGCTCTTAGGAAGGATTTCTTTGCAGAAGGGGTTGTTGGGCGTTGGAATGGGCTGCCCAGGGCAGGGGGGGAGTCCCCATCCCTGGAGGGGTTGAAGAGTCGGGTTGACCCAGCACTGAGGGATCTGGTGGAGTTGGGAACGGTCAGGGTGAGGTTCATGGTGGGGCTGGAGGAGCTTCAAGGGCTTTTCCAACCGAGATGATTCTGAGATTCTGTGACAAGAAGCAAGGCCGGTGTCATGGATCTGGCTGCAGGCAGGGACTGGAAAACCGAGCAGTTCGCCAGCAGCTGAGCACCGCAGTGTGCCCCGAGGCCCACGGCACGGTGCTGGGACCGAAGGGCTGCTGGCCAGCTCCTTCTGAAGCCAGCCCAGAGCCGCGGGGCAGCAGGCATAGCCTTCCTGCCCGGCTGGCACGCGGGCATTTGGGGACAGCAGGGAGGGACGCAGCCAGCTCCGGGTGCTTGTCCAAGCTCGTCGGCGTTACTGCGAGGTAACTCCGGTGCTGCGTAAGCGCCCTGGCAGCGTGAATTGAAGGAGTTGGCCACGCCACGTCCCTGGGCCACGCTGAGCCACCCCAGGGCAGCACCTGCCCGCTGTAGCTGCGCGGCTGGTCAGGGCAACCACAGCTCCGCTGGCTGCTGGGGTGAACAAAGATCGGGCTGCAGCCTCCCACACCGCCTCTCGCTCAACGTAACCACGGCGGGTTTGCTCCTGCCAGCGGCAGCAGGCACAGGGGAAGGGCCGAGGTGCTGTGGGGAGGGGGAGAGCTACGGAGAGGGCGGGTGAGCTCACCAGGCAGGCCCTGACCCCCGGCACGCAGCCCCCCGGCCACGCTGGGCCCCAGCTGGTGGGTGCTGCGCAGCGGCGCCAGCCACGGAACGCGGGCGAGAGGCTGCACTTATGGAGGAGACAAGGAAGAGGGAGTGCGGGTGGTGCCTCCCCCTCCTCCCCTACACCCACAGCGGCCCCAGCAGCACCCCCCCAGGTGCCAGCAGGCCGCTGCCTCCCCAGCCTCTTGCTGGGTGAGTCCCGCCTTAGGCAGGGCCGTGCAGCAGCGCAGGCTCATGGGTGCAAGCTGGAGCTCCTCAAACCAGGCTAAACCCCGCCAAGCAAGGACAGCCTTGGACCTCAACCCACCAGTAGAAATAATATCCGTGACACTCCAAGCTGTTTCAGGTTTTATTTTAGAATTTATAAAATTCCAGTGTCATCCATACTCATGAGCCTTTTTACATGTTTGCATATAGTCTCCAAATTCCAAAGTTAAGGCCAAGGGATCATTGCTATGGAAACGTACAATATGGAAGACGTCAAAGAGAGGAAATGGACACATGCCACAGTCTGCTGCGGAAGGAGGGTGGGGGGGGACAGTACTAGGTACAATCACTTCATGACCTTCTTTAGAGTGGAGGGTGGGGCTATGGGGCACAAGCCCAGATGGTGGTGCCCTGAATGGAACTCAAGCCTAGCTGTGCAACTGGTGAGGGCACGAGGGGGCATAAAGAGGAAGAGGGGGGCGATAGGCTTGGTGACGTAGGACAGACCTAAGCTACAGGGGTAATAACCATTTTCTGACAGACACAGATGGGAGGGTGTCACCCTAGTTCTGTCTAACCCACCCTGTCTCCCGTTCCGGAGGCAAGGCCACCCTGTCCTTCAGGGGCAGAGAGGTGCCCTGCGACGGGCCGTGGTCAGCTCCAGTCATTTCTCAAACTTAAGGAGAGCACTGTGAGGTTTTGGTTCAACTTCTGCATAGCAGCCTCTTCCAAGAAGAGCTGGCGCTGGAAGGAGAAGCGTGGGCATGTCAGGCATGCCGGACAGAGGGAAAGGCAAGAACGCCGGGCTCAGCCTGCCAGAGCTTTGGGCCTTTGCTCCTTGAGCAGCACTAGAGAAGAGAGGCTAGGGACTCCTGCTTGTCCAAGAGCTGAAGCAGCTGGGATAGAGGAATGGCTCAGACTACAACCTCTGTAGGACTGAGGCAGGGGAAGGAGGGAACACAGGAACCCCACGCTCCCTGCCTCCCTCCACAAAGACGTGGTTTTCCTCTTACTGGCTGGAGGAGCTTGGACACAGCCCCCTTCGAGCAAGCTGTGGCAGGGCCTAGGCGCCAGCGGCCCGGAGTACAGAGCATGGATCACCCTCTACTGCCCATACGATGGAGGCCTTGGGGAGGGCTCAGCGCCCCACGCCATCAGCCCCCCAACACCGTCAGAGCAGAAGCCTAGCTCACAACCTCACAACCAAGGGCTGGGGCAAGGCTGCACCTACGGCCTCGAGGCCGAGCCCTGTTCTAGCTCAGCAAGCAGTCCTACGGTTCTCTCCGATTCACAGCCTGCCTCATCATCACCACACTCAGCTTCCCTCTGGAGGAGCTCCCACAGCCACTCGGAGACAAAAGGCTCCTCTTGCTTCTCCTCCACACTTCTGCTCTGGGTGCCAGGGCAAGAGCTGGAACAGCTGCTTACGCACCGACACCGAGAGGCCACCATCGTACTGACTTTTGAGGTAGAAAGAAGGCAATAGTAATAGGTGTCCCTACCGCTCATGCCTAGATGCTGCAGTGCTAGCAGAGGACTACAGCTTCTCAAGGCTGTGCTTCCCACCAGCTCCTCCTGGGCCGTGCCACCGCAGCAACCTTGGCCGACCCCAACCTGTCCCATGCGGTGGCGCTGGCTGGCCCTGCCTGCTCGCGCTGTGGGCTGTGGGCAAGGGTGAACGAGGGAACGTGGGAACTAGGAGCGGGGTCCGTCCTCACGCGCTGGAAGACTCGGGGCTGTGCTCGGTGTGGCGCAGGGATGCGCTCGCTGAACGCTGCACTCAGAGGTGTTACCTGACCAGGGCAGCCGTACGGTGTTCTGGTCCCTTCCATCTCTGCTGCCTCTACAGCCTACTGAAGGTTTTGTTCCTTTAACAAGCAAGTTTCTGACCTTTTAGATTATTTTAAGCTCTCCCCACAGTCAGCTATCAGCATTAAATGAATTTTTGGCAGTTAAAAGGAAAAAAAGTTGATTGCACTCTACAAAGGTAAGGTAAGGCCTGGGATAAACACAAAGGAAAGAGGGCAAACGTTTTGGCTTTAGAAAGTCAAGGAAATTTATTTCCTGAGGTCATGAGACAGGAAGTAGATTCCTAGCCACAGTAAAGGAGGTCTCCTAATGAAGGCGAGAATGCCTAGTAAGACATGCTCAAGAGAGCAGATTGCTCTGCTAGCGCTTGGGAAGCTGCAAATCTTAGCCACTTTGAGTCAATTATGAAGTTTCTAACAAAAACACACACACTTAGTGTTTGAATCTGAGTCTTGTTCCAAAGGAGGAAAGAATATCCATCAAGAGATGAGGGTGGGTCCTAGCCACGGTGATAGCTGAGGGGAGCAGGATGGGGTCTAGCACTCCAGACACCATTAGGAGACCTCTTGGGGCAATTGACTTGTGCTCCAGCCGCTGGGTCAGATTTCAGACAGGAAGTATTTGTGGCAGGTTAGTGTCAGGTCAGCAGGCTGGAGGAGTTTCTGCTTCCAGGTCATTATCGTTTGGGTCCCCAGGGAAGAGTCTTGGGGGCCACTTGAGCCCCAAAGCTGGGGAAGTCTTCAGAACTGCTCATATCAGGGGCCTAGAGCAAACAAAAAGGGAACACGTTAAGCTCTTGCCCTGCTGTGAACCTGCACGGTGCGTCCCTGAGCATTTCTGATGTTCCGTGAGCAGAGACAATGGGCGAGGGCTGAAAAAGATCATTATGTACTTAGGACTGCCCAGGGTGGACGGTCAAGCCGTCTAGAGATGACATTTCGGAGGATGCAGATAGGAGCAAATGGCAGTTGGATCAAGGGTGTGGGTCTGCCCCATCCCTGGCAGGACACTTTGTGGTAAGGATCTCCCATTCCCCAACAGCTCCACAGTGGGGTAGTCAGTGTGGGCATGATGGTTGGAAGGAAGAGAGCGCAGTGCTTTAGAAGCTGGAGAGGCAGAGTCCAGGCCTACTCTCAGCTTGCACAGGCCACAAAGAGCACGAGAGCCCTTCACTGCTTTCTCTGCCACCAAGGGAGGAGAATGCTCTGTTTCCCCAGCCCTGACAGGAGGGCCGGACCTCAGGGGAAGTCCTTGGCAGAGGGTGCCACACGCCCCGTGTCCCCAGGCCTGTAGCAGAAGCAGCACTCACCTTTTCATTGTTGACAGTGGCCCAGGGGGCATCTCTCACCACGAAGCCCTTGGATGGGGCCTTGGACTCTTCATGTGAAGAGGGCTTCATATACACCTGCATCGCCTCGTTGTCCACCACATCCGCAAGCTGCAGTGACATGGCCCAGTTGGGGGGGATTTCGATAGTTCCTCAAACTGGTGTTAACACACCTCCCCCCAACCCGTCCAAGGTCACCAGCCTGTTCTACAATGACCAAACACAGTGTTTCTGCACTAGTCTGAGTGCCAACGATCCCTAACTGATGCAAGCTACAGCAAGGCAAGCATGTACATCCCGGTGGTGGTCCAGCGTTCTCATTCACTGCCGTCCCCTGGGCAGAGGGACCAGCCCTTGCACTGCTTCGCAGAGCACAGCCTGGGCCCTGCGCCCAGCTGGTCTGAG
This sequence comes from Strix uralensis, assembly GCF_047716275.1. Classification (NCBI taxonomy): domain Eukaryota; kingdom Metazoa; phylum Chordata; class Aves; order Strigiformes; family Strigidae; genus Strix; species Strix uralensis. The sequence continues at coordinate 30,292,212 of NC_133980.1, read as the reverse complement.
GGGCAGTTGCAGATGAGGGCTGCCTGCTGCCTGCACAGGGCTCAAGTTCTCCGACGCAGTGGTAGAAAATACCACACAGAGATACTTCAGACATCCAGCTCTGCGGCAGAGGAAATCCTTGCTAAGCCCCTGCACAGATTTGCTGAACACTTACATATTCTTCCTCCAAGTTCAGGATGTGATCGATAGCTTCTTCCACATTCTCTGGGAGTCCTGTCACAGTCACACAGTTGGGGTCAGGAGCTCCACTCTGGGGAAAGCGAATATCCACCTGCAACACAGGATGGGGCTTACGTATGCACATCTGAAAAGCAACAGACTCCCCATCAATCGTCATTAGATTCACAGAAGAGCCCTGATCTGTTCACTGCTGCAAGTCTGTTTAGAATCAACATAGTTCAGACACTGGGGGGTGCACCAGAATATACCTGGCCCTGAAGCTGTCTGGTTCCCCTGGGAAGAACAGGCTCTGCAGTAACAACCCATCTTCCAGCAGCCCCTGCTGTTCTCACTGCCCAGAGGCCTGCTGCCTTCTGTGCAGCACCTGCAGCAGATGCAGAGCAGGGCTGCATTTCCAGACAGTGTCCTCACACTGCTGCAGGCATTTTCACCATCAAGCGATTAGCATGAAGCACAATAAGCTTTCTGTCTCCTCCACAGATAGAGTAATCCTGGCTGACAATCACTTTATGGAGCTGGCTTAGTGCACCCCATACACTGAGCTCTCTCACAGTTTGCCTTCCAGAGGGTGCAGGGAAGCCACACAAGACAGGACCAAAACCAAAGGTTGCTCATTTGAGAACCAAACAGCTTGTTTCGACAACTGAGCCCAGCCAACATCACAGAACCATAGAATGGTTTGGGCTGGAAGGGACCTTAAAGCTCATCCAGTCCCACCCCCCCTGCCACAGGTAGGGACACCTTCCACTAGCCCAGGTTGCCCAAAGCCCCGTCCAACCTGGCCTTGAACCCTTCCAGGGAGGGGGCAGCCACAGCTTCTCTGGGCAACCTCTGCCAGGGCTTCACCACCCTCACAGGGAAGATGCAAGTCTCCAAAGCCTCATCACTCTGGATTCACCTTCACTACTGCCCCTGTAACAAAGCATGCTGCTACTGCCACACACAGTCAGGGGCAAAGGTCCCTGCCCTTCCCGGAGTCAGCTGATTTTGTCAAATCTGGAGCCCTGAGAATGTGTTAAGATTCCCAAAATCAAGGGAATCAACAGTGGCCTAGAGAAACAAAGAAATACAGAGGATTTCCTTGAGTTAAGCTCAAGCTGAGGGGGTCTGGGCACAGTCTCTTCCCAGAACCCCCAGCCACAGGCCTGGCTGTCCACTTCCAGTTATCGCAACAGCTGACATAACCACCTCCTCCCTTGGATGACCATCAGGGACCCCGTCTGCAAGAAACCCACTAAAAGCGCTGCACAGAGGGCCAGAGCTCAGCGCCGTTTGCAGGGCTAACCCAAAGCACCAAGGAAGCATTTCCAGGTTCCTCTTCGGGCTGTGTTCCAGCAAGACAGGGAGAGCTCAGCCTCCTCCCTGCCTGGCTTCCAGAAGAAGTGACTCACAGCTGAGGTCGTGTGGGGACACTTCAACCGGTGTGTGGGTGTGGTGTCCAGATAGCCCAGCTGCCCAGGACAGCACCAGCTTTTCTTTTGCGCCTGTTCCAGCTGAAGGTGCTCAACAGGCACAAGACACAAAGACCATAAGATGTGAGCCTCACGCTCCTGAATTCAGCCCCTAGCACCAAGCTGCTACCAAGCTCTTAGCACAGGAGCAAGTGGCACCACTGGCCACCCAGGACCAGCCTAACCTGCGCTGCATCGCTCTACTGCTCACCTTAAACTCATCCATGATTTTGCGGATGGCTTTACCACGTGCACCAATGATGCGTGCGTGAACACGATGGTCCAGAGTCACATCCTCAGAGACCATCTGCTCCAGCTCACCAACAATCTTCATGATGGCATCCCGGGCAGCCTCAGCGTTCTTCTCATAGCCAGTGATGGTGATCTGGTCTTGGGCCTGGGGCACAGGGAAATGTGTGAGAAACAAGGCTCATAGTAGCTGAGCAAGCCTTCTCCCTGCTAATCCCTTTTACCCTCCACGTTACCCAAAGGCAGCGCTGTGCTTCCTATGCCCAGAGACAAGCAGCAGCCCTCCTTGCAGCCCCTCTGACCTCTCACCTGGCTTTCATCATCCTTGTCAGGGAACTGGATGTTGACCTCATGCTCTGTGCGTATCTGGGTGATCACTGCTCCCTTCCGCCCAATGATTTTAGGATGATACTTGGGATCGACAGTGACTGTCAGCTTGAAGCTTCGCAAGGCCTGGAACAGGAGAAGCAGAGTGAGATACAACAGCAGGGAACACACCATGGCTAGTCCAGTGATGTCCATCTAAGTCCCAGTGTTTCCTTCTGGCCTCTGAGATGCATGGAACAGATTCTACAGGGACATGCTGGAATGTACGTGGCTACAGAAGAGCACCCAAGACATCCACCTGCTGGGGCCTTGTGCTTTCACCAAGTTCAGCAGGAAACTACAAGTAGTGAACAACCATCCAACTCATTCCTCACCTATTTTTTCAGAGCTGTGGTAAGGATTCAATGAGAATAGGTACAGAGAGACTCCCAGCACAGTGAGGTTCCCACCTTGCAGTGTCTCAAAGATACACAAAGGTGTGATAGAGCCCTGGACAGTCCAAAGTGACCTAAAGCAGAATCCCAAAACTCTCCTGTCAGTTCATGTTAAACGAGTTACATTTGGGTACACTCTTAAGAGCAGTTCACACCCGCAGAGCACCTTAAAAGGCAAGGGGTTCCAGGAGTCTGTACAGCTTCTGAAAGGAACACCCAGAGGCTGAAGCCTTGTTTAGCTGGAAGAAGGACAGGCACAGGCCTTACCCGATCCTCTTGTTCAGCTTGCAGCTCCTTCACTCTTTCCAGCAGCCCGGCCTTGGCACGGTCCAGGTTGGTAGCCAGCCCAGTGATGGTGATGATATCCGACTGCAGCTCAGGAGCAGGGACCTGGATGTTCACCTGAGTAACAAGCAGCAATTACTGTTTTGTATCACTGCTCATTTTGTATCACTTGTGATGCCTATCACTGCAGGCTGGCATCTCGCTGACCTCCCCTGCCGCCAAGAGCAGCTCCCACCCAGCCAGCACCACAGCATGGGATCCGGTAGGGATCTCTGGAGCTCACCTGGCCCAACACTCCTGCTCAAGCAGGGCCACCTAGAGCCAGTTGTCTGGGACCGTGTCTATATGTTTTTTGAACCCTGTTTCTTCAGCTATTATCAGATTGCTTTGCTGTGGGGCTTCAGCCCCCCACAGTCCCTATGCTGGCCTAGAGAAGCCAGGAAACAAATACACACGTTCAATAGCGCTGTCTGCAGCCAAACTGCATCAGCCCCAAGAGTCCCTGTGGGCTTCGGGTGAATTCTCCCAAATGGGCAGGTACAGCAGAGCTGCTTCCCAAGGCCTAGGAGCAAAGCAGCTCACACTGGTGAGGAATCCCTGTGGGCACCAAACAAGCCATGTGACACTCACGGCATCAGCACTGATCATACAGCTTCAGCACGAAACCCACCAAGCCCTGAGCCAGGGACTAAATCACACAGGTCTCGTTTTCTTATTACAGAGCCTGTATTCCAGGGTCAAGCCACAACACTCCTACATACGTTGCAACTGATTGCCACCACCGCAAACATCGTCACCTACAGATTCTCCAGGACAGAGGAGATGCAGGAAGGGCAACAACTTACTTCAAACTCATCCATCATTTTGCGGATCCCACTTCCTTTCTGGCCAATGATGTAACGGTGAAGATCAAAGGGAACTTCCACCTCAATGGTGACAGGAACCAGAGCCTGCAGGGGAGGGAGCACAGTTTACCTGTTGAAAGACTTCTGTCTTTCAGCTTTCCATAGACTTGCCCAAAAGAATGTGTTGCTGAACTGAGGTACATTCCCTTGTAGTCAGGATACAAACTCTACAGGAAGAGAGATCAGCTGCAAACACCAAGATGACCTGTTGGGTGTTAAAGCATTTTTTCCAAACAAGCAATCTTAAACCCCGGCTCTGGGAACAGACTGTTTTCATATCCTTGGCTTCAATCTAGCAGAGACTTGGAAAACATCACTAAAGGAGCATGGCAAGGTCTGCGAAAGCTAGAATGATTCAGCCTCAATCAGACTCCTTCTCTTTCCAGCTGTGTTCCATAAAACAAGCATGTCATGCTTTTATGGCAAGGAACTTGGGGCTGCCTACGAGCTCTAGCAATTGCAAGGTCAGGCACTGATTCAAGCTGCCAGGCTGAACCACAGAGCAGAGGACTTCCCTTGAGTGGTACAGACCACCCCTACAGTTCACATCAGTGACCACCTCAACTGCAACCCTGACTGAGGAAGTAGCTTTTATTACCACCACTAGAGACTGCAGTGAGCTTCTTGCATCGGGGCATCGCTACATTACAGGGCTAGGGGGCTTAGAAAGCCACATACCTGCAGCGCCTCCTTTGCTGCCTCACACTTCTCCCTGCGGCCAGAGATGATGATGATATCGCACTTCTTTGGAGAGCTGGGATCTGCATCCTTCCCGTCCTTGCCTTCCCCACCTTCCTCACCATTCTCCTGCACAGCTGGTTCTGCAACAGGGGCTGGAAACATGGAAAGTCTCGTGTTAAATGCACAGAGCCCCCTCCTTGCTCATTATCTCCCCCTCTAGACCCTCAGGCTCAGCCTGGGCTTTGTCAAGAGAAGTCAGACACTACAGACTGCTGTGGAGGAGGTCACTCCTAGCACAGGGAGTTTGCCAGGGCTTAGCCTGGAAGGAGCAGAGCAAGAACATCCACCGAAGCAGCCTGCTCCACACCTCTCTGCAAAGCACTGATACTGCCTTTGCCTGCACAGAAGGCACCTGAAGTTGCACTACGGAAGCAGAGGCTGCACTCCTACATTAGCAGAGGCAACAAAGAAAGCTGGGAGTTTCTTCCCCAACAGGGAAGTTCACCAGCACAGCACTGGATGTTACAACAGGATGGCTGGTGCTAGGCCAGAGTATTCAACAGGCACCCGCTGTGCTGAATTCAGCACAGTCAGCACGAGAGCCCAGAGAGACCTTGGTTAAGCCTGCAGAGCCCTTTCTGCCAGGGTAGGTCCTTGTACTCCCTGCACTCTGTGGTGAGAACACATTCACAACACTCAGGTCTGCAGTTTTACCCAAGAGAGCAAGGTGGCCGCTAAGCCCAGGTTCAAGGACACTGCAGGGAACACCTGGGGTCAGTTCTCCATAGATTTTAAGTAGAACATCTCCACTGACATGGAGCGTAGGTTACACGATCACCCCAACCACCATGCGAACATCCATGGGTATACCTGGGTTCTCCTCCCTGTCAGGGAATTTGATCTGAACACCGTAGTCCCGGGTGATCTGCTGGATCCGGGATCCTTTGGGGCCCATAATGGAGCGGTGGAACTTTTGTGGGATGGTGCATTCGATTGTCACTTGAGCTTCCTGTGAGAAAGCAGAGTTGCTCTATTGCAATGCAGCCTCTTTCACACCAGAAAACAGGATGCTTGTGTATGGTGAAATCCATAGAGAGAGGAGTTAGAAAAGATAACAGCTGCTGACAGGGGAAGAACTGAAAGTTGCCTAGAATCCTTCCTCTCTCAGAGAAGTTAACAGAGGATTTCTTAACGAAGGGTGCCTCCACAACCCATGATGTTACAGGCTTCTGAGACCAAAGCTCAAGCTCTCTATTACCCTGAGGGGGAGGAAGCATTAGAAGAAAGGAAAAAGACAAAGAAGGAAAGAAGGGAAAAGAACAGATTTCACAGCTGGGTGCTTCCAAAAGCCAACACTAACAGCACAGGAAAGCCCAGAGAACAACCACTGCCCAAGGCCAGGCATGGAAAGGCACAAGAAGGTTCCAATCTTTTAATGTCTAGAAGTACACCAAGAAAGGGTCTCCTATTTCCACCCCTAAAACCCAAGAAGATGGTCAGAGGAGGCAATTCCTTCATACAGCATCGCCATTTTGGAGCCAGCTGCCATTCCCCAGGTGTCCTGGTTTAGCCAGGATAGGGTTAAGTTTCCCCAGCAGTGGGGGGGGGGGGGGGAAGCTCTAGCTGGGTTATTCAGATACCATGCCATGCCACGTCACATCCTGGCGCTGAAGCAGGACAAGAGGTTACCACGTGTACTGTGGAATTTGCTCTATTCTCACTGCTGTATTGGTAGATATTTTGCTCTATTCATTGTTATTACTGTTATTCTTATTGTTGCTGTTTGTTGCGCTGCAGTTGCACTGTTGTATTAAACCTTTCCTTATCCCAGCCCCGGGGCTTTGTATTTCAATCCCTTTGTGGGGGAGGGACAGCGGCCGCGTGGTCTCAGACCCCGGCAGGGGCTAAACCACCACACCAGGCCAGGATCTAAAGTCTGCAGACCCTGTATGTTGGACAGCAAAGCTTCAAAACCCAGAAGTACTGTGGGACTTGTTCACATAAAGCTTGGCTGTACAGCAGGTTCAAGGAAGGCACTGCTGAAGCAACAAAGTGTAGAGCAAACAGTTCTCCTGGGACATACCAGGTCCTCAATGATCTCCTGGATGCGTTTCTTGGCTGCCTCCACACAGTCCTTGGCTCCCTTGAGGGTGACTTTGTCACTCTGGGTGCCAGAACGCGGGAAGCTGACCATGACACCACCATACTCATCCGCAATCTCACGCAGAACTTGCCCTCTCCGGATGACAAAGTGGCGGTGGTGCTTGGGGTCAACCACCATGGAGTCTTCAACCACGTTATCCTGCCAACAGATGACAGCCAGTCAACCCTGCTGCTCCTGGTGATAAGCACAAGTTTGCTGCACTCAATTTACAACCAACAATCAGTTTACAACCTCACCCCAACAAGTGACAGCAAGGAGGATCTTTCTGAGCTCCCATGAAGGGCAGCATATGGCTTTAGGACAAGCAGGTCCTCCACACTGACTCGTTACACCTTGCTACAGTGATAGGCAAGGAAGTTGAAAAAGTAGCTAGCTCCTACCAGGTTCTTGATGAGGGCCTCCAACTCCTTCTGTGCCTCTTTGACAGCCTCCTCAGTTCCCATGATAGTAATCAGCTCCTGATCTTTGTCTTCGGATGTTGGGAAGATGATGCGGGCCCCAGTGTTGTCACGCACCTTACGGATGTTTCCACCACCCTTACCAATAAGGAATTTGTGGTACTCTGGCTTTGCACGGAGGTCCACGGTGTAACTCTTCGTTTGCTGAAAGGAGTCAGATATCCATGGAACATGTCAATATATAGAAAATACCCACCAGCATCAACATTAAGCACGTAGGGACGTTACCTGCACTCACATACACAGGGTTGCAAGAGCAAGGTAGATGCAGTGTGCTGTCAAAGTCAGAAAGGTATACAATGTCTTAAATTAAAAACACTACCTGAAAGATGTTCTCAGGGCTGAAAAGCTAACTCTACACTCAGGACAACTGGTGAAAATATGAGCAGAAAAGACTTCCCAGGGAGAAGGGTGTGACACTCACACAAGGCAGCATAACCATTTGCTAACTGACTGCTGCAAGCCAGGCAGCAGAGGCAACCAACCCATCAGGAGAACATGTTCACATGCTGATATTAGAAAGGGTTTTTTTCTTGCTATTAGAATGACCAGTCAGTCACAACTCAGAGCAAGGGGTCTTGTAACCCAAGGTTCTCAAACCTGGATATATGCAATGAAATGGAAGAACTGGAGCTGGAATTCAGAGATCAAGAAAAAAGGAAAGGAGATATCCAGAGTAAGCTGTTTCAGAGAAGTGTGGATACCCAACAGCATTCAAACCACAGGAGTAGGGACCCTTAACCCTTTGAGTACATCCCCAGCCTAGGGAGAGAAGCATTACAGCCAGTTCTTCTACCCATGGGGGAAGAACTCATTGTCACAAGGACAGAAGCACAGTTTTCTTTCAATCATCCAAACTGTATTCAAATCTCTCAGAAGAGGATTAGGCTGATGCCAGAGACTTCCTAGTAGGCAGAGGGGATCACTTCAACACCCCAAAAGAAACAGCTGGCCAAAACAATCTGCTCCTTCCCCTGTGAGACAAGGCTCACCTTCTCCTCTGCCAGGTGCAGCAGCTGTTTCTTGGCTTTCTCCACATCCTGGGCTGGGCCTCTGATGGTCACAGTGTCACTGCCAGAGCCCTCGGTGGGGAAGTGGATGTGGACTCCACCACACTCCTCCATGATGGAGCGGATGAAGCGGCCTTTGGTGCCAATGAGGGAATTGTGCAGTTTTGAAGGAATGGAGACCTCCACCTCTGTGATGTTGGCCTAAGAGAGGACAGTAACAGGCTGTTAGTCAAGCTGCAGAAATGTGTTTGGGCCCGTTCTGCTTATCCTCTGACTCCCACCTAGGCTAGAATCTTTACAGAGCTGCATGCAAGAAATGCCTGACTAGAGGGGCTTGAGACTGGCTACTCCTGCCACATGAGCAGCCATAAACTTAGGTTTAAGAGTCAAGAACAGACAGACACTCACATTTGTCTTCTTCCTGCCCTTCCCCACTACAAGCACTTCTTCTGTATTTATGCCTTCTAGCAACATTTCCAAGTCCCTCATCTGCAACAGGCCAGTTGTTTCACTTACCAGCTCCTTCTGGATGGCAAGAATTCTGTGGCGAGCAGCCTCACAGTTTGCTCTCTTGCCTGTGATAACAATTGTCTCCGAGTTGCTGTTCTCTGCTGGGAGATCAATTTTGGTGTTGCTTTCTTCACGGATCTGACACAAAGAAAAAAAAAAAAACAAAAAAACACCTCAGAGGTGTCCCATGTCACAGAAACCCCCTTGGAGGTATTTCACATCACCAATGAGAAGGAGAGAGCAGTGAGTGGGATTTAGCTGCAGACATTGACCATACTGAGCACTGGAGATAGGCAAGCTCTCTCACCTTCTTGATGTTGGCACCTCCTTTCCCTATGATGTTCTTGTGGAATTGTTTGAAGATGGGGACAGAAATAGAAAAGCTGTTTTCAACCTAATGGGGAAAGGAAGGGAGAACTGAAGATTACAGCGTTATGGCAAGCAAGGCCCCGTCCCAGGAACTTGATAAATAAGCTTTTGACAATAGGCTTAGACCCGAGGAAGTTCTCTGTATGAGAGACTTGCAAGAATAAGCAAAGTCAAGCACCTTCCCCTATAGCCCTTAAATAACATGTATTACCCCCCTGCCCTCATCCAGCCAGGACAGTGTCCACAGCTCTTTCAACTTGAGGTGTTTCAGCCCTAGACAAGCCCGTACAGCTCTGCTTTAGTCCAGGATTATCCAGGCATGTAGGAGAGAACAGCAGATAGAAGTCCCCCTTACCAGGTCTGCCACCATCTTTTGCATGTACTTGGTGCACTTCTCCACCTCATTTTTGGGACCTCTAAGTTGGACGATGTCACTCTTGTGCGCAGGGTCTGGGAAGTTGATGATAACCTGCAGGAGGTGGCCGTTTACAGTCAGCGCACGCAAACGCAACAATTGCCGTGTCAGACATGCAAAGGCGGGGGGAGGATCCTACACAACCCCTTTCCCATTCAGAAAAGGGTAACCATGTTAGCAGCCTCTGGCCAGAAAAACTATCTTCTCATACTTGTTAGATACAGAGCCACTAAAGTTATGACTTCAGCAACGATGTGTCTGCTACCCAAGTAGGAAACATCCCCTCTGGATTCCTCATCTCCTAGAAAGCCTCACCTCTGGGAATTTCTCCCGTATTTCCCGGATCCGCTCGCCCTTCTGTCCAATGATGGTCCGGTGGAATTTCTGCTCAATGATTAGGTCCTTGGTGCGTTCATTTTCCTGGTGAGAATAGAGTTTACATTGAGTGTTCATCAGGAGAACCACATCACAGAATCACAGAATCATCTAGGTTGGAAAAGACCTTGAAGCTCCTCCAGTCCAACCATCAACCCAACACTGACCGTTCCCAACTACACCAGATCCCTCAGCACTGGGTCAACCCGACTCTTCAACCCCTCCAGGGATGGGGACTCCACCACCTCCCTGGGCAGCCCATTCCAACGCCCAACAACCCCCTCTGTAAAGAAATACTTCCTAATATCCAGTCTAAACCTTCCCTGGTGCAACTTGAGGCCATTACCTCTTGTCCTATCACTCATTACTTGGTTGAAGAGACTCATCCCCAGTTCTCTGCAAACATACTTTTATTTACCAGTTTTCTGCCTAACAGTTTACTTCTCAGCCCTGTCCCTCTTTTCTCCTCTAGACAAAATTCACTCTAGGTTGAAAGAGAAGGGGTATCCAAGGGAATAGAGGAACACATCTGTGAAGAGGAACTTGCACTTGTCACGAGATCCAAGTGCTTGGTGGGCAACGGGCACACACTTGCACCGAAAGGTTACAAGGTAACATAAAAGCCCAAACCCTGCACCCTCCCAAGCATCACATCCTACTCACCATACGGGAAGCGAGTTCCAGCAGCTCTTTCTTGGCCTGTTGGACCCCCTGTGGGTCTCCTTCAATTCTGATCAGGTTGCTCTTCTCATTGTCCGGAGGAATGCGCACAGACACCTTGTAGAGGTCCTTGATCCTGTTAACTTCAAGGCAAGGACTGTGGTGACACACTCTGCTAGGCCAAGACTTGGAAGCAAGGCACCTTAATTATCACTGCTCGGAGGCTGTTTAAGAAGCAAACCAGCCTCTGAGAAGGGGCAAGTGATGTGGGGTTGAAACAGGGGAAAGTGCCTCTTCACCCTGAAGTTCAGTGAGAGCAGATCTGTGCCACACAAGAACCGGTACAAGTAAACGCTGCAGCATCTACAGAGCCAACTGTTTGCTTGCCAGAGCAAGGCATCCATTTCTTCACCAAACAGCACCACATTTAGATCAGAAGATGATCATTCATTTCTAATCCCAAATTATTTTCTGGGGAGAAACTCACCAAGCAGATTTCCACCACCCCCAATTGACGGCTAAAATGTAATTCACATCGAGCAACTTAAAAAAAAAAAAACAAGCGACAGACAATTCTCCAACCAAAAAAAAAATTCCCCCCAGGGCATGGCAAGGTAATCCCACCACTGTTCAACCTCCCAAGACACTTTCACACATTAAAGCCATCCTAAGGCCTCACTGCCCATTTATCTCCTTGTGCCATCACCACTCCAGAGGAGCAGAGGAAACGTAATGGAGACAGAACACCGGATAAGCTGCAGAGCCCCTGATATGATCTACTAAACACAGAGAGTTTGAGCACAGGAAGGATTAGAAAGGCACCCCACTTACTGTTAGCTCCATTCTTGCCAATGAGGTGTCGGTGGAATTTGTGGTCAACGTTGATTTCTGCATAATCCATCCGGTTGATCTATAAAGAATTGTATAGGGCTAGGCAGGGTAGGGCACCCCTTCTCCTGTCTTGTGCCCTAAGTGCCTTGTGCCTGCTGCTGGTACTGGCACTGACTCTTCAGTGGTCAGCTACAAGTGCTCCTCCTGCCTTTATGCAGAGCAGCAGCACTCGTCTGGTCTGAGCTCAGAGCACCATGCTTGTGAAACGTCTGAAGGGACCTCTTTAAAGGGACCTTAATGCCTCTTCAGCTATGACTGAAAGAGAATCCTTCCTTCTCCGCATCAAAAGATTTAAGACCTGCTGCTGATTTTTTAACAATGCTATACACAAGCTTCATAACCAAGGGTTTCATCCATCTGCAACACAACTTGTCTTCTGCAAGCTCTGTTAAGCATGTCAAGACATCATATGGATGCGATACACACCTCATCATCTCTGCTCTGTTGCTCCTTCTTCCCCCACTTCCTTCTTATGTACTGGAACTAGTAACACCAACTTACCAGATCCTTGACCATGACTTCAATCTGTTCCTGAGCCACATTCACATCTTCTGTAGGTCCTTCCAAAGTGATTTTATCCTCTCCTTCAGTGAATTCGATGTGAACCTTGAGACACAGGGCAATGAATCCAGTAAGAATTTTCCAAGATACAAGCCAGGTCAATGCCGTCAGTCAGGCCTACACCATCAATCCCTGCCACTAAGAGATGGTTTCCTTCCCACAAAGTACACACATCATTCCCATGGTTTCAGAAACAGGTAACTTGCAATTCTGGTCATATCACAGTGTCTAGAGCCCAAGGCTTTGGTGCTGTCCTGAAGTCTGCAAGGGCTCTGGAGAAGTTACTCACATAGTCTTTCTCTAGATATCACCTAACTCACCAGGGAGAAGCCTTGTTGAAGTCAGCATTTACAAGTATCCTACTACATCGATTCTCAAAATAGTACCACATAAAGCTTCCTTTGAAGAGCTCAACCCATGAGAATAACGTAGGATGTGTAGTGTTTGCAGCAGTAAAAGAGAGGCTCTCCTTAGTATTACGATTTGTGTCACTTCCTCCCTGGTTTTACCCACACTAGAATACATTGCTCTCTTCTACAAAGAGTGTTCTGGACTAAACCATATTCTACATCAGAGCGTGCTAAGCTAACCAGCTCATCCATACCTTTGGCATCTGCTGAGTTATTTTGGCCAGGTTTTGTCCTTTCTTTCCAATAATGAAACGATGAAGCCAAGAGGGGGCAGAGACCGAGGAGACGGTAAAACTGTTGGCCTGAGACACAGAAAAACAGAGCAGGTGTTTGATGGACAGACTGGAAGAGGCCTTCACAAAAATTCAGTTCCAATTCCCATGCTGCACCTTCAATATTGACTTCTGAGCTGCATCTCTAACAGCCCAACAGAAACCACCCCCCTGTACTTGTCAGTGCTCACAGATGCATCTTTATGTGACCTTCAAAGAAGGCCTAGTCCACCTCGTCAGTACCTTTGCATAGACTTCAGTCAATGCTTGCCCAAGCTTTTCGGGCTCGCCTCTCAGTATCACCGTCTCCGAGCTACTGTCAGTGGGTGGGATCTCGACAGAGACTCCAGTTTTCTCCAAGATCTCCTGCAGGGAATTCCCCTTGGGGCCGATGACATATTTGTGCTGGGACTTCTTCACCTCCACTGCAATGGTAGTAGTCTTCTTTTTCTGTAGGGGCAGAGGCACTTGGGCATCAATCACAAGGGGGCAGGGAAGGACAAGTGTGAAAGGAAGAGGCACAAGGCGCAGTGAAACTCTGCACCCAGAAAAGAGCAAAGCCAAGGTGAGCAGTTCTGCAGTACCCTAGCACCCTTTGGGCCCCTGCCTACAGAAAGCCTTGTGCACAAAAATGCACAGGTGAAGTACAAAAGTAGTATTCTGTGTCCAGCTCCCTGGGATGCTACACGGAAGAGACCACACACACACACACACCCCCGCCTCCCTTTGCACAACAGGCTCAGCGCCCAGCTGTCCCCCGGGCACTACTGTAATGCAACACCATTGGGCTACGAGGCTATAAGCTGATTAGCTCTGTTGAAATCCAGACTGGTACAAATACGGACCTAACCACGAGGAAAAGCAGCCCAACAACCCACAACAAGGATATTCACAGTGATCTTGGCTGTGGAAAATAAACTGGAGTGAAATTCACCCTTCAGCAACTTCTACTTATGTAGCAACTTTGATACTGTCAGCTGGCCACCACTGCAGACTTCACACTTCCTTCCTTCCTTCCTTAGTAGCACCTGTGTGAACAAGAGCCAGGGGAGCTCTTTGCGGTCTGCTAATTCCCATGACACAGAGAAATGAGAAATCTGTCACCTCCCTGGTAGTATCACCCCAAGTCCCACTCTGCTGAGTGAGGAAATGGTAAGATCCAGGGCCATGTACTGCAAGGGCTGCCGAGCCAGAGCTGACATGAGGAGGATGCAACAGAGGGGTGCACAAAAGTAGAACGAAGAAGAGAAGAGGAACTATGAGCAGGTGTGGGAAAGATGGGAAGCGTTATGGACCATCCATACCTTCTCCTCATAGATCTTCTTAACACGAGCCACAGCCTGGGCTAGCTGCTCCTTTTCTCCTGTGAAGACTATCTCTGTCTTGTTGACGCTGGGCGGAGGAATGTTGATGCGCGTCCCTGTGTCCTGCATGAGCTCGCTCACCAGCTTGTTGTAAGGGCCAGCAATGAAGGGGTGGTACACTTTCTCCACATCCAGCCTCTCCACGGCACGCTTATCCTGGAAGAGCCCAGAACAGACCTCGGTGACAACTGCCCTCCATATTACAGTCTCTGCCAGACACCACTAAGTTCCCAGTGCTGTCTTGCTTGACACTCTGGCCCAAGCACCCTTTTCAGCTTGCAGGCTTGTAGATCTCCATCCCTTTCAATCTACAAATACTGCTGTTGCTGTTACTGATTTATGGTATTATGGTAATCTCAGCTTTGTCTCAGCTGGCACCTAATACAGTTCACTTCAAATATGAAACGCACTTACATCTGACTTCAGAGATGGACAAAATGAAGAACTAGAAGTTGCAGAACCTGGCAGCCGTGCTCATACAGCCAGTGGCACAGTATACGTCTCGGTCAGACTAACATATTAGCCACTGATTGTGGTCATGGTGGCTACAAACATCTAATATACCATGGAGAAGCAAAATGGCTGTTCAGAGACATCACAGTACTGAAGTACCTGCTCAGCAGAGATAAGCAGGATCTCGTGTCGGGCCTTCTCAATCCCTTCTTTAGTGCCGGTGATCTTGATCTGGTTGCTGGGGTCATCCGGGCGGGGGATCTGGATTTTGGTTGCAGTTTTGAGCTCCAGGTCCTGCAGCTTCTCGCCGTTCTTTCCAATGACAAAACGGTGGTGCTCCTTGGGGATGGCAACTGTCGCTGAAGCCTGCAACACAAGAACCAAGCATCTGTGAGAACCCTTGCCTGCACTGGCAGATCCACAGGAACAGAGCCAGGGAAAGCAAGTTAGATGCTGCTTAGTGGTCCCACTGAGGAGCAAACACAATGCCTCCTTCCCAGCACATTCTGTCCCGAGGACATACTGTACCAGAACAGTTCATCTACGGTGCCTGTATACCAGAAGTCAAAAACCCACCTTTATCCCAAAACCCTTCTGTTTTCCCAGGAGTAGTACTCTGAATTAGCAAAGGCCTTTAGGCACAGATGAGGAGGTACCTATCCTCCAGTGTAAGACACTGCAGCAGTACCAGACAGATGATGGTTCATGGGTGGAGTTTATCTGAACTCTGACATCTGCTGCCAAGGCTACAGAGAACAAGACATACAGCCTGACTCCTAGGAAACAGAAATTCAACACCAGAAACCTATTCCAGCAGGCAGACAGCTAGGAGATGCTTACTGCTAAGTACAAAGGTGCCTTCAATGTAGCACATGCTGCTCCTGGGACTGCTTCTAGAAGGTCCCTCTTGAAAACGGGGTCCCCAGAGCTTCTCTCAATCTACCATTAAAGGGCTGGTTTGTAACAGGGATTCCTGACTTCTTCCCTTCTCACTAAGTTTCTACTGACCTGGTAGCTTATGATTGCTACCATGCTCTTGATGCCTGTGAATATGTAACTACTAACACTTAAAATTCAAGCTACAATGAAAAAAAAAAAAGTCAAAAAAAGATCACTTGGTGTGACTCTTCAACTCTATGTCCCTGTACTGAAGCCAGCCAAGCACAGGAGAATTTGGGACAACAGACACACCTTTCAGACCTGGGGCCAGGGCAGTAGGAGGGTATATTTGAGGACAGTGGGTCATGGATCTGTGGCAGTACGACCTGAACTATTTTTTTCAGATGCACATTATGCAGGGTTTGTCTCTTTCTCTTCCCTCTGGCAGGGTATGACACATGGGCTGAACAGCACTAAGCTGACATAGTATTAACCATTGCATTAACTACCTTTGACATTACACTTTAAAACACACTACAAGACCTGGCTGTGATATATCCCAACAAGAACTACCATCTTGATTATGAACTCAAGAATCTGAAGATAAGAAATCAAAACCTAGAGGACTGAAAGGAGAAGCAAGTGAAACAACGGGGCCACTGCTCCTTACCAGTGTGACTTGAGTTACATAATTAAGAACCCTGACCTGAAGCTTTCAGCTTTTGGCAGGACTTCCTCTTCTCTACTTCTTCTCCCATCCCTCCACGTTCTCCTCTGAAGGACTTCAGAGAAAGCACAGTCCTGTTCTCACATACTACTAGTTTTGTGTGAGGGGCCTGCACCCCCCCTGGCACCAGTACCTCCGCACAAAGTCACTGTTTGCAATTCAAGCGTTCAGAGATTGCAGACTCCACCCTTCATGCAACACCATGGCCTGTAATTAGCTTTGAACCCTATTTTAAGACTCATTTCCATTCCAAATTGCCAATTGTGTGCTTTGAAAATATATGGCAAAGCTGAATTAGTCATCTAATAACACCTCTTCGGCTTATAAGCACACACACCCAAGGGTCTCAAAGCATTTGAGAGTCTAAGGGAAGAGCAAGGATGAAGTAAGAAACAGTTAGATGCCCTCACCTGAGTCTGCAGACGAGCGACAATCTCCTTCCGAGCCTTCATGACTGCTTCCAGCTTGCCAGAGACCATGATTGAAAGGCCCTGGTCCTTTGCGAGAGACAGCTCCAGGTGAGCTCCTGTCTTCTGCATGATGTCAAGGCAGATCTTGGCCTGCTCGCCTTCTCCAAACTGATTCATGTCCTTGTATTTCCTCTCCTCCAGTGGCACATGAAACACCTGCTCAGACACAGGACAGATAAAAGAAGGGCACAACAAGCAGTCAGCATGCTTTTGATGGTCAGTGCCTCCCTCTCTCTTTGCCATACAGGACTTTACTAGCACACTAAGCTCCCAGGGTTGTGCAACCCATCAGCCTTTCCAGTGGAGACACCAGCTGGGACCAGGGAAAGGGCAAGAGGACTGCAGCAGGCAGCCTGTCCTACACTGGGTGTCTTCCTGAAGCACGTGCTATGAGGGGAATACTTTAATGGATCAGCACTCCTTGAATTCTGTAATCCTCCCTTCAGGCCTGCTCCAGCTATTTGTGGAATAGGGATGCAGAGCTTTTTCTGGACAGTTTTCCAACGCATCCCTCCCCGCCAGAGCAGTCCTAGTTCTCAGTTGCAGTCCTCCTCATGCCCCAGGGTAAAGTACAGCAAAGAGGCTGTCAATTTGGCACACTAAGGATTTCATACTCCAGGGAAAGCTTCACTTCACCTACTTTTTGGAGGCAGGAAAAGGAGGGAGATAAGACACCCACTCTCACCAACCTGAGTGATGACAGAAGCCTTTATTGGTCGGATTTTGCTCCAGGGCCCGGCAGGTTCCTGGGCAGCTTCCAGACATGGTGCTTTCTCAGGGAGCGGAGGGAAGGCTTCCTTGTAGGTTGGAGGATCATTCTCTTCTTCAGAGTTTAAAGCTGTAACTGGGGTGAAGCAAAGAGGGTAAATGTCATGCTCTCCCCGCAGAAATGCCCCTATTCGTAGGCAATGCAATTGTATTCAGGCACCACTAACAAGGGACAGCAAATGACTTGTGCACTACTATTAATCCTATTACAGTTATGCTTGTGGAGCAGCCAAGTCTGGAGCACAACTGACCTCAGTACAGCACAGACTGCAGTGGACACAATGAACAACCAGCCTTGTCTGAGCTGGCACTACAAATGCAGGAACGTGCAAGTGAACGGTGGCAGCAAACGGCACATTACTGCCAATTTTGTCAGGAGGGGCTTAATTAGGGGAGAACAGGCTGAGCAAAAAGAAGTGAAAGGAACAGAGCAAGGCTGCAGGTCAGAAGGGCATAAGACAAACATATGCCCAGGAGGAAGGCAGAGAGAAGCGCTATAGTTAGGGCAGAGTCCAGGGAAAGCCTGTACCTTATGTTCAACTCAGTTGTGCAATGGGCTGTGCCAAGTGGGCCAGCTCGCAGCTGGAGGGTGGGTGCCACATCCCATCAGTGAGTCAGTTAACACAGTTACACTGCCTTTCCCCATCACCTGGCTGAGCAAAGGAAGGAAAAAACAGCCCCGCACACCAATCCCATGAGGCGCTCTTGTAACCCAGTGCCCCGTCCCACGGCTGACGGCATCACTAGACAAGAGCTCTGTGAAGATCTGAGGCTTGCCTCCTCCTGGCCTGCACTGTGCAGCGTCGTCACTGTGCTACTGTTGGTGGAAAGCCAGTTTGGGCAGCCACCAACCTAGGAAGGGAGAATGCAACATCTGCACACTTGTGGGGAATGAAGACGCATGGAGTGAGCTGGGGTAACAGCGAGGAACCTTGTCTGTGCAGTCTGTATTTAGAGGCACATCATGGGAACTCAACTGTGTTTTCTCACCTTTCACCTGCTGCTGAGCCAGGCCACTGCGGTGTTCAGCGAAGCTCTCCTGGGTCAAAACTGCCACGGAGCTCATTGTCGACTTCCCACCCACACACAATCCGGGTATGCCACTGGAAGACAGGGGTGGCAGCACTATTACTAACACCATTCAAGATGCACAAAAGTCACTCCAGGAAGACAAAATATGTGTTACTGAGCATTTTTCCAGTCAACCTCTTGAAAAGCACCTACAGTGCCAGCTAGCTGCCCAGTTCTCTTGCTGAACCAGACAGGAACTCAGGGGGGATGCTTCGTCACTGCACAGTGCTCACCAAAACCAGAGCTCCTCATTAAGAAGGCAGAGGATGTGCAACCTAAGAAGGTCACTGGAAAGGGGGACACTAGAAGTTGTTAAAGCATACTCTAATTAATCTATCAATTATTAATGGTGTGCAATTTTTAAATGAGTATCCGAAGGTCTGGATAGACAGTCCAAGACCATTGTGTAACATCAGAGAGAAAACAAAAAGGGCCCAGAACGCTGCCTCTTCCTGAAAAAGTCTTATTTAGGTGCCTGAACGCCTGCTGACTTAGGGATACATTCTAAAAGCCACTCTGAAAAGCAAGTTCAGCAACAGCAAGATCTGTGGCTCTCCCAAAATAAGAACTTACCAGCTAAATGGTCAGTAGCCAGAGAGTCCGTCCTGTAAGCTGCCCGTTTGTCAGCCTGCCAGCTTTTGCTTTATAGAAAAAAAAAAAAAAAAATTACGTGACTGCTCCAAGACAACAGGAAAACATGACACCCCCGTTACTGTAACTTTCAAAAGAGCACCGCCTGTACTGTGTTTCAAACTTGCACCCTCTTCAAAATGTTCTCATACTGAGTCACATCTCACTATGCTGTACCTGTCATGTTTTACTAGAGCTACAGGCAACACCACTATCTACTTAAACCTCACAGCAGGAAGCCTGGAGTAGCTACTCTTTCATCACACTGGCTACAAGAGCAGCCATCCAGTATCAGGCAAAAATACAGTCAATTAATAACAGATGTGCAAGATAGACATGAAATTTCAGGGTTGCAAGCAAGAGCATCAACATCTAGTCAGAGGAGACTAACAACCTGAAAACCTGCCAACAACACTGCCGTCAGTCAGAAGTTAGGAATGTAGTTTAGTGGAGCTTGGGTGAATCAACATAGACATCCTCACAAACCAAGGCTGTTGGTCAGCCCAGCTCTTCATTTTTTATTGTAGTAAGAACATGCACCAGGCACTGAACTCTGCCTCCAGGCCTAAGCCTGCAAGTCAGAAGAACAAAACCCATGCTGGTTTGCATGGACTGCTTTAAATGTGCACACGAGATGAAACCAGGAGAAAAAATACACTGTTAGTGGGAGCTTTACATCTTCTGGATCTGCAGATTTACTGAAAAAGCATTTAGGAGTAAAAGTAAAAATGTAAAAGCCGGTACCATACACACTGTCAGACTGTTCCCCACACCCAGTAGTTATGGGTGCTCTTGTAGGGCTTGCACTCTCCTAAAATCCAGTGCCTTTGACTGCTCATGGGACAAGAGGCCTCTCTGCCACACAAACCCCACAGTGCTGCTCTGACCTCCTCCTGAACAGCGAACCCAAACACTGTTCAGTAAACTGACAGTTGCCATTTCTGACCTCCCGATGTGCCAGAAAAGCCTCCCAAAACCACAATATCACCGAGGTGGTGGCTCACGCCCTGTTTACGTTGTGACGCAGTGAGGGAACGCGACAGCAGCAGAAGGAAAGGAAGGAAGAACAAGGAGTGCAGTAATGCAACTGGGCCACGCAGGCCTGATCTGCGCCTCAGTGAAGGCTGGAGTGTTTTCCCCTACTTCAACACGCTGCTTACCAGGCACAAGGCAACACCACCTGTGCTGTCAAAGCAATAGAGCTAATGTTGCAATTAATCCTGTAATGATCTGCTGCTATGAGGCAGCAGCTACCAGGACAGCCAGCCAGCCATGCTGTCTGAAGCACAGCTGTTGCAGCAGGCAGAGGCTCTGCAAGGCATTTGCTGGTATATGTGAAAGGGTGGCTGGTAATCTGATCTCTGAGAAATACCTGAGTTCTCCTGCCATCCACGGTTACACCATGGTGTAACACGTGGTTACACGTCCACGGTACACGACTGTGCAAAAGCGTGTTAGCGGCACAGCACCTTTCACAGACTATTTTGGCAAGGCCTGCAGGCTCAGCTGTCGGCTCCTCCAGCCCACTGACTAGTAGCGAGGGTGCCACCACCTCACGGCAAGCTGCGAGCAGGAACGAGGGCAGGAGCGAGAAGCATCCTAGACATCACAAACAGCTGTCAAGGTCTAGCTAGAGCCCTGCTAACAGCATGGATGTGCTTGTAACTCTCACTTCTCAGCAAACTACCACCTGGCTCCTCTTGTACGTGCTCTGCTCCTTAGAGGAAGGAGGAGCCAGCAAACAGCACCCAAAATAGCGCCTGCCTGAGCGCCACAACCTCAGGGCACAGCTGCAGGTTTCAGTGTGTCCAACAGCTGCACAGCTCTTCCTTGCAGTCTCCACCTCAGAGAACAGCTAGACATTCAAAGAGAAATCTAAGGGCAGCATTTATCCGTATGAATTTCTGCTTCGTCACCCATACAGCAAACTAAGAACAAACTCTCTTCATCTCCAGTAACCCCAAACATCTAGTATATTGTAAGCCTCAGGGATTCATCTCTGGCCAAAATCGGAGGTGGCCATCAGAATGGTATTTTAAACGTAATGTCAAAACCAGCAGCTCAGGCATCGCACTTGGAGCCTCCGCCTCCTTGACTTCACACTTTAGGTTTTGAAACTAAGGTTACAGCTACGTCACGCTAGCGTGTGGCTGACTGGGTCAACAGGTTTTAAACTGCCTAGTTTATACACTGTCTGTAGCACTGGCTTTGTGCACCAAAAGAAGTTTCAGAAGTCTAGAGCACACTTAAAGAGAACAAAATCATCCTAAAAATAACCTCCGG
Source organism: Strix uralensis (assembly GCF_047716275.1). Lineage (NCBI taxonomy): Eukaryota > Metazoa > Chordata > Aves > Strigiformes > Strigidae > Strix > Strix uralensis. The sequence goes on along the minus strand of NC_133980.1, from coordinate 30,270,960 downwards.
CAAGGGCCAGACCTAACCACATGGGAAACATTTGTATGAAGAGAAACAAAAGCAAAGTCATGAGTTACACTGCCAATACAATCAGTAATTGTGGACAGAAGCGTCAGTTATGCCTTATTTAAAACTGTATTTAATAAAAATATTAGCATTTTGTTAATTGAGGTAACTAAACTCAGATGCAGCCAGGATTGCATACAGCAACGAGGCTGGGCTGGTTGTTGCAGCCAGTGCTCTCTGTCAGATGTCCCTGCAGGGCAGGGTGACCTCTTGGTAGGTGAGTGGCTATACATGAAAATCCATGTTTTCTGAAAACGGACCGGCTCTCCCGGATACCGAAGGCCCAGGCCGCTGGGTTTCTGCGGGATCATGCAGGCGGCCAGCTGCTGTGCCGCACGACGAGGCCTGAAGCGGTACATCTGCCTGAAGCGGTACATCTGCCAGGGCACCGCGCCTGGCGCCTCGGACACAGCCGGGCTTGCACTGAGGCCAGGACCCGCCGTCACGTCCTGCCCTCGGCCAAGAGCCGTGCTGTGCCCGCCCGGCCGCTCGCCAGCGCCCAGCCCCGGGAACGCACCCGCCCGCCTCTCCCCGGCCGGCCAGGCCCCGGCGCTGCTGCTCACCGGCACCGGGCTTCCACGGCCACGCACCGAGAGGGCAGCGGGGCCCCGGGGGGTGGCCTCCTGCCGGAGGCAGGCTGCGCCCGGAGCCCGCCCGGGCCTGTACCGCCACCGCTCCGCCTCCCCCCAGACACGGCACGGGCAGCGCCGCCGGGGCCAGGCGGAGAGGCGCCCCCTCCGCTTCCCCCCGCCGCGGGGCCCGGCCGAGGCGGGGCGGGGGAGCCGATGGGCCCAGCGGCCCAAGCCAGGCCAGGCCGGGGCGGGCGGCGCCGCCAGCGCCACCTCAGCACTGCCGGCACCGGGGGCGGGGCGGGGCGGCGCGGCGGGGCGGGGCGGCGCCCTTAAAGGGTCCGGCCGGGCCCCGCTGTCACTCGCGCCCCCCGCGCGGGGCAGAGCGGGAGGGCGGCGGGGGGGGCCGCGCGCCCCACCGGGAACGGGGCCGGGAGCACGGCGGGGAGGGGGGCAGCAGCAGCAGCCCCAGCTCGGCGTGGTCCTCCGGGGCTGCAGGCCGGGGGCGGCCGCGTCACGCAAGCGGGGGAAAGGTGCTCCGGCGGGCGGGCGGGGGAAGGGGCCGGTGACAACCCCCGAGCACGGCTCCGCGGCCGCCGAAAAGCTGCCGGTGGCGAGGCGGACTCGGGGCTGGGCGGGCACGGCCTGCCCCGAAGCCGGTGTTGGCACCTTCCCGACGCCCGCTCGCCCCCGCCGGTGGCCCGGGGAGAGGGGCCGGAGCGCTCGCCCCTCTAGTCACGACAGGAGCGGAGCCGCCCGGCCCCTGCGCCCCGGGAGGAGGCTGCCCGCTGCCGGCGCTCTGCGGGCCGAGCCGGCGCTGGACGAACGCCCGCCGCCGACCGTTTTGGCTCGTACCAGGCGCGAACCCTCCGACCACCGGGGACGACGTGGAGCCGCCCCGACCCACGCCGCTGTCCCTCTCCTCCCGGCGAGAGGGACCGCGCCGCGGGCCGTCCCCTCCCCACGCACCCGCGGGCCCAGGGTCCCCATCAGCCCGGCCTCGGGACGGCGCCGCACGCCGGCGCTACCCGGCAGCTGCTGCCGGCCGGCACAGCCATGCCGGCATGACCGCGGCCGCGCCGCCGGCTGCCCCGAGCGCCCCCCTCCCCGAGCGGCCCCCGCCGGACTTTGCCCGGCCCGGCCGGCGGGAAGTTGGCCCAGAGTTTCCCGGCGGCGCCGACACGTCGGTGCCCGGGAGGAAGAAGCGAGGCGCCGCCGGGCCAGGCCAGGCCGGGCCGGGCCGTTCCCCCCCCCCACCCCCGCCAGCCTCCACGTCGGCGCCGCGGCGGAGGGGCCGCCCCCCCGTCCCCCGTGACTCACTCCGGCCGGTGCCCGCTCGCCCGCCCTGCTGGAGACCCGGAGCGCTCCTGGGAGAGCGGCGCGGCGCCCGCCCCGGCGCCTATATAGGCCGGGCCGCTGCCAATCCCCGGCCCGCACGTCAGCGGGACATGCCCCTTCCCGGCGGGGCCGGCCCGCCACGCGTGCCCCGCGCCGCCGGGGGCGCCCCGCCGCCTGCCCGCCGCGGCGGAACGGAGCGGAGCAGCGGCCCGGCTGCCGCCCGCCCCGCCGGGCTTCACGGCGAGGGCGGAGAGCCGCGGCTGGCTTACACCGGCGCTGTGCACCGCCTGCCCCCCACCCCGGGCGGACACCCGCAGGAGAGCCCCCGGCCGCCCTCCCTTAACGGATTCACGTGCAGAAAGTGCCTCCCGCCCGCGGGCCGGCGGCTCCGGGGGAGGCGAGGGCGGGAGCTGCTGCACGGCGGGCTGGCCCCAGCGCCGGCCCGGGCCCCTCTGCGGTCCCGGGACTCAGCCCAGCTCCCCGGAGCTGAGAGTTACCCCCTTGGTTTGCCTGAGGGCGGTTTCACGCAGCGTTACGAGCTGGAGCGGCTCACGGGGGCTCTGATCAGGCTTAAAAACCACGGCTGGCCCTGGCGAGCAGCAAACACCCGGGGCTCCGGCCCTGTCCCACAAACGGAGGGGGACACCGAGGCTCCAGCCCCGGGCCCGTGGTTCCTCCTCCTGCGCAATCTGTGTCAAAGCAGCAGCTACTCGATGTTGAAGTATCAGACAGGAGAAGGGGCAAGGTAAGAGCAAGATTAAAAAAATAAACACCCCACCACCACCACCTCGAAAAGAGCCCCTCTCCTTATTCCGTTCTCTAATTTGGAGATGGGGAAGAGCAAAGGAGGGGAAAGGCAAGCCAGCAAGCACAATACCCCCCTTTCCTGCAGAGAGGATGTTTATTAAAAGTTTGTGCAATATAGATGTTTTTAATTATTAGCCCTGCACCCTCAGGGAACTGAGGAAAAAATAGGCCCATCAGTGTAAAAACACATGCAATTTGAACTGATTTTTGCATTAGCTCAGTCTCTGCCCATTTTCCTACACAGGATTGATTTTCCTCATCATTCATAACTCGCACTTAGTGACTGGTTTTCTCATTCACGCCTTGCTCTCTCCCAGAGCCTGGCAAACTAAACGCAAGAACCTGCTTTGTGGAGCTCTGACTGCAGAAATTTGAGGACTTTGGAATAACTGCTTTTGATTACATGCAGTAATTTTTAGAGATATTTATGTGCTGTATTTATGGAAACATGGATGGTTTAGCCTTAAGTAAAATTATGATTACTTATTATAATTAAACAAGAGTAGGAGATTTCTCCAGTTTTCCTCTTTTAATCCTATGGCTGGGAGGACATCATTAGAGCACTTGAACTTTTTGACACAAACAATTTATCACTGTAAATAAAAATACACTTGTGGGTGAAATTGGGAAGTATGTTAAAGGGAGGAGAACAGTCGTCAAGAGTTGACACCCTGCCCAGGCACCATGATGATCCACCTCTCCCCGCCCCATCCTCTCCTCAAACAGTCTGTCGGTCTCTACAAGGATGCAGGGATACTGCTCCAAGCACGGGGCTGCTGCACAGAAAGGCAGCAACCACTGCTGCCACGTCATATACACTCAAAGAACTGGCTCAGGCTCCTCTGACAAAAACCGTCTAGGCTGCGGATGCCAGCAGCACCCCGTAAGACACACGAGCAGGCTGGTGCCTACCAAGACAGAGGTGGCTCATGCAAAAGCAGAGCTTTGGGTACTTGGGCAAACCGCAGCACCTCTAGACTTTGGACACTTCGGCTTCCAAGCAGCAGCTGGGGGCAGAGGGGGGGGTGTAATTTGGGCTTTGGAGCGCAGCACTCTGAACCTAGCTCGAGGTGCGTGATGCCTTCCTGGTGCTTTTACTCCCTCATGTTTATCTCCCCAGAGCAAAGCAAGCAACCTCCTTTCAATGCTCTAACTTTGCTGCATGCAATTAACTCTGACATGGGTAAATACTGCAATCCCCTGTGCTGGGGAACCAGAGGAGCATCATAACCCCCAGGCTAGAGCATTTTACTGAAACACCAACATCCTTCTCCCTCAACGCCATCTCGTTATCTGGTTCAGCAGGGGCCCTCTGCAGGGACATGTCACCTTGTGCCTATGGGACAACCCTGTGCCCCTCTCCTGCTCTATCTGTGCCGTGTTGCTACAGCCACTGGGGTTGCTAGGATATTATGGATTTCTGGCTTTTATCACAGCTTCCTCTCCCAGGACTGTGTAAGAGGGAATCTTCCCTGTGTATTTCTGTAGCTCTTCCTTTATTTGCAGCTGCGAGTGGTGGTGGGGAAGCCTGCCAGGCCCAGAAATTACTGGAAGGCCTGGAGCATCTCACCACGTGTCACCCTCAAATAATGATTTCTGCTGAAGGAAACCTGTCAGGGGCTGTTCTCCTTAGAGGACGATCCTCCATGGAGGAAGAAGTGGGGGGAGAGCTCACCTTTCCTCCCACATTCAGTAAGTACAGAAGTGTCCTGCACATGGACAAAAGCACATTTAGAGGGTGCTAGGAGGCCTATTTCAACCTGCTGCTCCTCCTGCAAGCACAACACTGACCGTCTGTGTCCCACCCTGTCCCTCTTCTTCAATAAGGTGATGGGGTACAGCCAGAGTCCTGCAGGGGCTGGTTGCTGCCTGTTCTGTCTACTTGCCCACAAGTGCAATATCACATCAAAAAAACCCAACCCAATGGAGATGCTTCTCATGGAGATGTGTGTAAAATGGCTCCTCTATAAGCCAGGCATAGGAATTTTTAGTAGCTTGAGGGGAAAGGAGGCAGAAAGCACTCAACCCCCTGACAAAGACCGTCCTTCTAGCATCCCATATTTTGGCAGCATTACTACAGACCCGTGTTTCATGACATGCAAGAACAAGTGAAAAGGAAGCCTCCCAAAAAGAGCACCAATGTGTGACAGAAAGGGTGAAGGATTGGGCAATGTGTAGTTTCCATGGCTTATCAAACTGGCAGTTCAGATCTAAGGGAGGACACAGACATGGGACCAGCAAAAATATGAAACGCACACAGAGGGAAAACTAATGCTGAACAGACACGTGTTCACCAGCGTGAAAGCAAAGGTTGAGGAGTTAAGTAGCTTTTCATAATCACACCACCCCAGGACTCTTGGGGAAGGGAGAGGAAACTTTCAGCTCCTTAAACCAGTGGAGCAAAGACCACAAAAAGGTTGGTCTTTCCTGGCTCATTCACCATCAGCTGAGCTAGGATTTTACAAAGGATTTCTTCTAGCCTGTTCTTATTTTCTGTTGTTATAAGAGATCCCTATTTTTCCTGCCAGAAACTGCAAGCCTTATTTGGAAAGCAACCCAAGTATGCTCCAAAGAGTGTGTGCTGTGACTATTTCCTGTTAAATATAACTCCAGATTCCTAAAACTGTACAAATAAGCACCCTTTTTGTACTCTGGGTGTTTATCCCACACACTGAAGTCAGAGACCACCACACAAGTACTACCTCTGAAAGTATACATTTCAGCACATCGCTCAGGAGTGGCTTGAAGAGAAAAGGGGTGGGGGAATACTTTGTATCATGCTAGAAAAAGAAGTGGAAGAGGATTCAGGATGCAGGACACTTGTATGCCAAGGAGTACTGGGTTTCTCAGCCAAAGCAAGCAAGATATGCCTCTCGGCTTTACAGCTATCACTATGGCTTGCCATGGGATCCTCCAATAGGCTGTTTTTATTTCTACAGGAAAACCTCTATTAAATTGAAGTTAAGGGTCAAATTATATAGATCTTTCTGCTAAGAGAATAAAAAAAGTTTCATCATAAAAAGTGACTGAACATGAGTTCACATTGCCTATGTCTCAGTGACTTTGAGACCAGATTTTCTTTATTATTTTCTTTATTTGCCATGAGGAAGGAAACTTCCAGGGACATGCAAGTGAGGCACCGCTCTTCCTCATTCACACATCAATACTAGGAAGAAATGATTCTGTAGGCTAAATTCTGCTCCTCTGCTGTACTTGGTGCAACCCCACCATCTTCAGAGGCCCACTGTAAATACCCAAGTAGAGAACTGCTGATAGAAATAGAAAAGTCTACCCAAGCGTAGACACTAACCCCAACTCCAACCATTTAGTCACGTTGTGAAAAAGGAAGGGAGGTGGAAGTAAGATGAGTGACTGCGTGTGTTTGTCTCACATGGGACCTAGGTGGTAAAAACAAGGGGTCCCAGGGGAATGCAACATCATTTGCCTTTCTCCTGATAAACCTACATTGTTTACCAAGGGCAGTTCTCTTGCACAAGCAGAAGAGCCGACCAGACATTGAAGGAAGGTGACTAACCTCAGCAGGCCCCTCAGGCCAAAGTGGTTAGTTAGAAGACTTATTTATTTCCTGGGCACCCTGACAATAAAATTATGCAACCATCAGCTACCAAAAAATATGTACACTGCCCTTCCTAGACTATCACAGGGTGCTCTATAAAAAGGGGCAAGTGAAATAGGTAGGAAGAGCAGGAGCAACTTACTGGCATGGACAGACTCCTAGTGTGAACAAGTAGCTTCAAGCCCTCTGACTGCAGAGAGGGGAAAAGCTGCTAGTTAAGGGGTAGATATGCATGTTTTACATGGAGACACTATGAGAAAACTAGATTTAGAGGTTAATGCAGACAAATCAGTCAAGAGACTCAAGATCTGCTCTTAGTTTCACTGCTGATTTGGTGAATTGACCAGTGAAGTTCTCTCGGTTGCCCTGGCTGTGCACACGAAGTGATCTTGATTTACCCTGTGGACTCATTATTTCATTTCAGATTGTTCAGAACGCTGTGATCCTTGGATGTCAGGTGCTATGACAAAACAAATGCCATTTCAGAGATGAGGAAGAAAGTCAATTGACAGTTAAATAAAATCAATCCAAAAGCAAAGCAAAAGGAAGCCACAGAGGACAGGTCAGAGTCCATCCTTCCACTTCCACTAGGAGAGAAATCTGATTATTTAACACAAACTTGGCTTTCAGGAAGTTAGGATTTCAAATAACCAAGATAAAATGGAAGGAGATGAAAACAGAATACATTCAGACCAAGAATAACTGAAGTGAATTTCCCACCTGTATTTCAGAGACAGTTATAGGCAAATTCAGGAATTGAAAAGGTTGTCGAAATAGAAGCAAATTTCAGGTTCTTGGCCTTAGGGAGCCAATAAACACTTTGAAGAGGAATACATTTTAAACATGAGGGACAGTGAAATAAAGTATCTTTCTGTGTTGCTTTACTCTTTCACAGTAAAGCAAAACACTAACTTGACTCAAGAAGAAAAGAGACTCAGAAAACAAAAATTCCCAATATATTGTCTGGAAAGTGGCAGTAGCACAGAGCAGCAGAAGTGAAAGAGATCACAGAAATTCAGAACATCCAACAACAGGCTGGAAGTCTGAGTCTCTGGAGTCTCTAGTCCAACCTCCTGCTCGTCACGCCAGGGCGTTCAGGGCTTTCTTCAGTCAGATCTTTAAAACCTTCAAAGCTGCACAAACTTACTGGGCAACCTATTCCAATAGCTGACTACCCTAACAGTGAAAAAGGTTTCTTACTTGCAGTCAGAACCTTTAATTTCAATTTTGGCTCTTTATGCTGATCTGAACTTGCTTTTCAATTTAAGTTCCCGCCCCGCTGTGTGCTCATCACACACAGGTGCTTTCAGAACGGTGCTGCAGCACTGCTCTCTGTTCAACCTGCACTGCAGAAGAAAAAAAATCTTCCACAAATAATTAGCTGAGAGCTACTTCCCAAAGCCTGCTAATATCACAGTCACCCAAGAAGCGAGGATTGCGGAGATACTGCAGAACAAAGCACACACTATTTCCTTTCTGTTCCTCCGAAGGAAACTTTCGCTTCGCCCTCCTTTGGCTACTGGGTTCAAGCTCTTTTGTTTACCTTTTCAGTGTCTCTTGTTCCCTCTCCCTTGGCAACTGCAATATAAGATGAACACGTGGCAATTTTTTTTTTTTTTTTTAAGAGATGTTGCCAGAAGCTCTCATGCACTACACATCACGTAGTGTGGAAAGGCAAGGGACTTGCAAGCCCTAAACTTACCCCTTTTCACATTAACTGTCATATATTTAGAAAATTCAAAGCGGACCATGTCCCTTCGGTTGAACGTGTCCCCATGCTCCCTAAAACCCTCCTACAGGTACTCTTAGGCTGATGTTTTGCAGGGCAGAATTTAAGGACCTGCTTACAGCAGTTTTTAAAGATGACAACTACTTCTTTAGACAGAGACTCAATTAGGTGTATATATAGAGAGAAAATGAAAAAAAAAAATTAAGTGGCAAACTAAATGAGACATCCCCAACTGCATTTTTCAGGGGGGCAGGGGGACAATTTGCAACTTAAGCATGGAAACTGTAAACAGACATTTATTTTTGTCTGTTTTGGTGGGGTTTTTTTTGCTTTTTTTTTTTTTAAAAAAAATCTTGCTTAGCTACTTTGATTCTAGGTATTGTACAGAAAAACCTAAGCAAGGTTGTTCATGGCTCCTTGAAAGATTTTAAAGATTCCTCAGTTACTAATGTTTATTGGGTAACAAAGACTTAAGAGAATGCCAGAGCTCCATTTTTATAAACTTTTTGTGCTCTGGTATGTTTTCTCCCCTAAGTTCCAGTTCCCCAAGTCACATGGCTTCACAAGACTCCAATTTTATAAAGTTTTTTTTTCTTTATTTCTATCTTTCAGTTACAATAAGCAGTTTGAAAATACGGCCCAGAAAAGTTTGCATTATTGTGACAAACAAAAACCTCAAAAAGAATAAAATAATTAAACTTGCGGGGAGGCTAGTGCTTTGTTTGGAGAGGAAAGGAACAATTTAAAATTAAAAAAAAAATAAACTTCAGTTTGGCAACAATTCCTCTGAAAAGGCATTAAAGTAAATATCTGATTCCAACTGACACTTTTTAAAGGCAATGATAGGACCCTCACTATTTAAGCACAACCTTCCCTTTGTCCTATTCATAGCACACGCAACAGGGGCTCAACATATCCACAGACAAGCACTAATTCCTAATCTCTACTAGGCCAAGCAAAAGGCTCTTCATGTGTTAGACAGAATTACATCACGGTGATCTAAACTGACAGTGAAAAAACCAGACAGTCTTCTCTTCCAAATCTGCAAGGCCACTCTAAGCCTGCTATGAAAGAAGAGAGAGAGAGATAGCGAGAACTCAGAGTAAAACTATTTCCACTAATTGTTACAAATAATATTATTTTACACTTAAAACCTCTTTTCATAACTGAATTATTTCCAGTCCCACCCTGCTCATCTTTGGGCTGAACTAGAAGGGGACAAATTTTAGGTACAAATTTTTTGCTTTGATACCTCATGCTGTACAGTCCTCCACTCACACACTGTTATTATCTTTTGGATTAACAGAATGGTGCCCTGAGCAATACGAGTTTTCAAATAAAATAGAGAGATTAATGTTTCTTAAATTTCCAAGAATGTCCGAACTTCTCTAAATACTCACTGCTTTCTCTCATTTTTACCCCAAACTCTGCAGCAGTCAACAGAGCCATCAACTCAGTATTTTAATTTCATGAAACTATTTATAAGAGCAGGCACAGAATTTTAAGTTTCCTCAATGCTATTTAACCAGCTATACTTTTAAGCAACAGTCACATATCTCCAACTTGCTATTCTCCAGAGATTTCAAGGGTCCTTGTAAGACCTAAGTCCCAGCAGGCTATACCAACTGCTGAAGTATTCATTTTGAAAACAAAAACATATGCAATAACAGGCCAAGCATAACATATTCCCATCCGTGCTCTCACCCTGCCTGCTCCGTGAGTTGTTCTCAGCTTTCCTTTCAACTGTTCCAACACAGGTTTATGTTCAGCTTTATCACTTCAACAGAGATAACAGCAAACTTACTTTCTGCTGTGCAGTAGAAACAGTCAGGGCCTGGTCTGGAAAGAGCAGAGCCCTGCTCCCTGCTCTGGGAAGGGCAGGGGAGGTCAGACAGTCCATGCTGTCTCCAGTGCCCACCGGAGACACACAACACCCCCAATTTCTCACCCAAGGCTGCAGCTGGGGCACGCAGCAAGTCCATTTCACACACTCCTGCCCTCTCGCCCCACTGGGGCTTTCTCTGGCTTTGCCTCTGTCCCTGCCAGTGGGGGAATCTTCTCTGCATCAACTCTGACCCTTATGCTCTTCATTTTTCCTAATTTGACCCATGTATCCATCCCATGCCCAACGTCCATGTTCCTGCCACACGGCCTCGCCTAGGCTTTGTCACTCATCTTTGGCAAATACCCAGATTATTTTATGAAATATCCAGTTTAATACTCAGTGTCAGAAACGAAGGGATAGACAGAAACACAGTACCAGAAACAACAGGAAGAGAACCAGCAAGTGGTACTGCTGCAGGTGGTACCACCTGAATTGAGCAACAGCTGTCAAGGTGTTCAGCATTCCTCTAAAAAAAGGCCTTTGTTGATTTTCCAGACAACCCACTTTAAAACCTTTGAAATACCAGGCAACCAAAACTAGTGGGGGTGGGGGAAAAGGGACAGGGGAGCGATGCCCATGCTACGTGCCAATACCCTAAACCAAGCCTGACATTTGAATGATGAAAGATTATCCAACCCCTGATGAAAAATATGCCAGAGGTTAGGCTTTATGAAAGCTAGCCATAGCTGCCTCATGGTATTTACTGTGAAATATGATAGCAGTAACCTTCCTTCAAAGCCAGAGTCCTGATACGCACCTTATCACCTGCCCTGTGTATGGGTCAGCATTTTTATGGGCTTTGACAGACTCCAACAAGCAATTATCAGCTTAACAACAGAGGGAAAAGGCTGGGTCCTGCCACCTCTAAGCTAAATAGTAATAGTCAAAACATGACAGGGTCCAAGTCTTTCCTCCTTAAAATCCAGCAGTTGCTGGGATATTGGACTACTAAATACATACCTACAGCACACGAGTATCAATTGTCGTGATAGCAGCGCTTGCTTCCAGAAATTTTAATTTACAGCTATTTCTTGTGCAAGTACAAGGTATGATGTACTCACAAGTTATACGCATGGATGCTTTTACCAGAATCACCCCGATTTATGACACGTGTTTATATGCAAGTCATTTGTGGAATAGTTGTTGGTTTGGGTTTTTTTTTGCTTGCATGTTTGTTTTCTTTTCTTCCATTAATCCTAAATAAATCTATCAGTTCCATCCCCAAACTCTTCCCAAATGGTTCTCTCTCATCAGTGAAAAGTCTTTAGTAAAGACAACAAAACTTGCTGGAAAACTGTTCCAGACACTGTGCTGCTGAGTGTAAGAGAATCCGGTACTACTTCCATTTTGCGTCAACAAGTAAATCCATTTTACATTACAATTAAATTAAACAGCGTCATTTAAGGGAGGCGATTCTGGTAAATGAATATTACTGTGCTATTCAAGCCTCTCAAAGGCAAAACTTTTCCTGTGAATCATCATTTCTTGGTGTCTTACAGCTACTGAACCAACCCCTTCCCTTCTTCCAATGCTGTTTTTCCACTGAAGTTAAACTCATTATGATTTCCTCTAACAGAGCCTTTTGTGGTCCATCTTTTCTCTCAGGTTTCTCCCTGTTTTTTCTGCTCACTCCTTTGCAAGCGCCTCTTTTGTGACTCTGGCTGGACATAGCTCCTTGCTTCAACCTCTGCTCCTCACAAAAGAGTGACATGCTTCCGTCGCTGCCTCAGCAACACAGCCAGCTCCTGCCAAGGTCAGCCCTCCGCAGCCACAGGGCCGCTGGACCGAGACTGCCCTGCTCCACGCGTCTGTCTGCCCCTTCGGCTGCGCTCAGGAACCTGCTCCTGGCACCACGGACGCGTGCTGTGCCTGTCGGGGCCACAGGTTTCTTCCCAAGTCCAACCACTGCCAAAAGTGCAATTCAAGGGACTTCACTGAGGCGAGAGCATTGCTAGGACTATAAGCGTAATGACAAGTTTTTCTCTCCCTCCCCGCTCTAAATACCACTACCATTTTGCTTTATTTAGAGCAGTAAGCAGGAATCCAACTGTCTTTCTTATTCGCAAGCACGCACATAAATTCATGTCCCCTGTCTTCTTCGCAGAAGCTACCGATTTAGTCCTCCCAAAAACACAGAAACACACAGACACAAAACAAAGGTGCAGTACACCTAGACAAAAACTAAAGTTTTCTGAATCAGCTGGAGTCAAGGAATTAGCACCAAGAGGTATAAATGTACCCAAGTTATTTACATGCTAATATATCCAGAACTAATTTGCAAAATATTAGTAGATATCTTCAAGGCTTGAGAGATCTACCAGTTGCAGGACTCAACAAAATTGAAGTGTTGTGAGACACAAGTTTTGTTCAAAAAAAAGTATTTTTATCATACAGCAGCTGCTAGAAAGGACACTTGTATTTCTGTGAGACTGCTGGGAAAATACCAGAGCTTGTGTAGGTAAAACCACCAAAGAACACCTAAATGAAGGAAAAAAAAAACCCACTTCAGCTTTAACATGCATAAGTTTCTTATGAAACTAAACAAACCCAGAACACTCATCACAGCCTGTCTACTCCTTGTTAGAATTAAACACATAAATCCTCTAGCAACCCAAAGTCCTCTATACATGTAAAATATTCTAAATAAACAAGCTTTTCCCCCTTGCTTTGGCTAAAACTTTTCCTCCTTGTTTATTAATACATCTTTTTCCAACCTGACTCGCTGATTCTCTTCCACTGAAGTCACACCATGAGAGCTATGAGACAATATGAGTTCACAAAAGGAAGATGGGGAAAAAGGTCACTAGAATCATTAGGCATGCAGGACTTTTCCATTTAAGATGGTAATGTAAATCACAAGATTTTACTAGAAAATTTTCAGGAAAATAAACAGTCTTTCTTTTAAAGCTAAGGGACAGCTAAATATAAAGCCACATGCTGAATTCTCTCAGGTATAATTCCAAATCCAGAATAAGCCTGTAACCTGAAATGATTCTTCTAAAACTAGGAATTTCTAAAATGAAAAGAGCTCTTGAAACAAGCCCCAAACTCAGGATACTACTCTTGCCTTAATTACCAGGCTAGCACGATCACCTGGCATCTGGAGACCAGCTCTAGGTGTGTCCCAAGCTCTTCCACAATGCCTCCCCCAACAGGCCCTACTGACCAGGACCCTCCCTTCCACTCCAAATGCAGTCTCACAGCCCACCATAAATACCACAGCCTCCTGGTAACACAGACTCTGCTGGAACAGCTTCTAGACCAAAGCCCCAGAAAAACCAATAAGAAAAATAAAACACCACCAGCAAACCCCACCACGCAACACAATACAGCCTCACGCTCTCTTCTTTCAAGGTTAGGGTAATTACGATGAGGAACAGAGGCCTAATCCTGCAGCTCAGTTTTACCTTCCTATCTTTTCTTTATCTATTTTCGTATTTTAATATAAATAACACCTACTTAATTCTTGCGCAGACCCATGTTGCAAAAGTTTTACAGGCTCTGGGCCTCTTGGACAAGTTAGACTCGTTACATCCTGGATGAAGATGCCTTTCTCAGCCCACTTTAAAAACCCCTGTTGCAACTTCTTCAGCGGTGCATGTCTTTGTCAAGATTACAACAGCATTTCCATAAGGGTAACGCTACAGAGAGGAGGCCATTATTGTGCTTGATCCACAGGGCACTAAAAGGCTTCTACTTCTTGTGACGGTGTCTTGCCAGGCTACGCTTGGGTGCCTACTCCTGCTAGGGATGAGACCAACCGATCTGCAAATTGTCTCTTTCTGGCAGCAGGGAAAGCATGAAGGCAGTTTCCAGACCCTGTCTTCACTGCTTGCCAGTTTCAAAACACCCATGAGGACACTTGCCAGTCTTGCTATTTTGCTTTAAGGTTCATTTATAAGCTCTGCACAGTATAGGCCTGAGGATTTCCTTATGTAGAATTCTTGAATACAAAACAAAGTTAGAACCACTGTTGAATTACTTTTTTTTTTTCTTCTAAAGAGAAACAACATTTTCACATAAATCTGATATTCTACAGAAACCCACAACTCAAATTGTCAGATACCCTCCCAGTCATGGTGAATTAACGTTTTCAACCACACACCCACATTCAGTTTGAACAGTCTGTGCTGGTCTCAATGCCACTGCTGACTTCTCTAACCATCAGACTGGTAGTGACCTGGGGAATTACCTGAATTCTAACAGCAGCACAATCCTAAGTGCATTAGTACCAGCTTAAAATGCTTCTACATGCAAGGGGAAGAGTCTGTTTTGGGAAAGGCGGTATCAACTGAGATATTGTAACCGATACAACATCCCAATTTCCTTTGAAAAGGTGTAAACTGCACAGGCTGTCTTGTCTGGGATGGCTCTCCGCTCTGATAACAGCTATGAAATCCAAGGTTACAGATCTCTCTTCTAACAGACGATACTGTCTTCAGAAGCAGCTTAACACGAATTGGAAAAAAGACTAGCTACTTCACTAAGAACAACTGCCCTTATCCTACCAAAAATGAGTTACTAGTGTTACCATTATCGTTATGTTATGTAGCATAACATTGTGATCCAATTCCAGATCAAGGGGAAATCTCCTCCCTGATCATCCCAGTCTAGAGAAGTGAGACCAAGGAAAAAGCGGGGAACTTAATAACCTTTAATACACAAGTAGTAGCACCATATTTTTTTCCACCTTTTCAGGCAGAACTGGGGGAGTGGAGGGAAAGAAGAAATCAGCTTAACTTGCAACAAAGAGACAGGAGCATGTGTCACACTATCAGGAGTGAAACACTGAAACAATTTATATAGGACAAACACAGAGCAATCTGTCTCACCCATTTCTCAGAAACCACTTAGAAAACTGTCTTTTGAGAATGATCTAGGCTTACTATATCTTGCCACAGTGGCAAAGCTCAGAATAGATGGTTACACTGTCCCTTCCACCCTACCTTTACAGGCCTCCAGATATTGTTACCTCCACACCTAGTGAGAGTTTTTCCTGTGCCTGTTATTCTATCTGTGAAAAACTATACTACTGTGGACTTTTTTGGAAGGAAAAGGTTGGGGGATTTTTGTGGCTTGAGCATGTGGGTGGCCCTGCCTATGATTTGGGCCATGCTGCATGAAAATCCACAGGAAGACTGTTTTTTTTCCAACATCTTAAATCTGAACAGGCAGAGTTGGAGGTACAGAGCTTTAGCAGATACACAGCTACAAATTACGTCATTGCTTCCTTTCCTGTCTTGCCTCTGATGTATATTCCTGTACCAGAGGGAGGGATATCCAATCCACCTATGAAGCGATACCTGAAACACCACTTTCCAGGCTGGGTTGGGGTGGGGGGGGGGAGGAGGCAGGGAGCTGTTATACTATCTGTTAAATTGTTTTCTAACTGAAAACAATTGTGTAGCATTAGATAGCAACAGTAGGCAAAATGGAGACTAAATCATTGGGCAGCAGCTTCACCTGCTTTACTAAACAGAAAACATGCAGTAACGCAATACAGCACATATCAGTGTGCAGAATTTTCTCTGTCATTACACAAGTGTAGGAAAAGAAGTGCCTCCTTCAAACTCCTTGGGTCTAACTGCCTCTCATCTTCCCTTCCCAGCCACAGACTCGTGAATTTGCATTCAAATTCTAAACTAGACCTTCAAATCCAAGGACCTTGGCTTGTCTCATCAGTTATGAGTGAGCTGCTGTTGCTATTACTAACATTCCCAGCACGACCTGCTCTCTTGCTTGTCATCTTGGGGGAAGGAATTACTTTTGCCATCTGGGAATCCTCCCTACTATTTGGGGAAGGCCAGCGTGGGAAGCACTACTTAATGCGTCAAGCCACCTTAGCTAGAGCCAAGCTGGGCCCAGGGATCACCAACTCCCTACGCTGAATCCTCTTCAGTACTGCTTGACTGTTGGATCACCCTGTTCTATAAATAACCCGCAATAAAACCACACTACAGGACTAGAAAGCAGTTCAGTAAAGAGGCTGAACTTCCCCTCTCTCACACAGAGGCGGCTGGTTCTACCTGGAGAGTCACAGGGAGGCAGAAACCCTCCTCCAGAGCAGCCCATGACTGGGGCCTCAGTTCTCAGGCCCACCAGCGCTGCAACTCAGGAGCCCGGAGCAGACCGCGCCTCGGGACATAGGACGGATCTGCCACCCTGCCGAAAATGGGGCGGGGGAGGAGAGAGACGACCGCATCCGTGCTATCACGGCTGGAGGCGAGCGGGCCCTCCTCAGCGCCCCCGTCCCCTCAGGGGCGGCCCGCGAACACCCCCGGTTGACCCGCGGGGCGCAGGGCGGCCGCCGCGGGGAGAGGAAGCGGGGCATGACTCATGGTTTTTGTCCGCTCCTTGGCTGGCACCGGAGCGCTCTCCGGCGCAGCGCGGGGCGGCCGCGGGCGGTGGGAGCGGCGCAGGCCGGTGAAACGCGCCCCCCGTGCAGCCCCCGCACCCCGCCGCCGTGGGGGGGGCGGCGGCACGTGGCCCACCCCGCGCCAATCGGAAAGGCCGAGACCATAGAGCAGAGCCGGGCACTCGCTAGACATTCCGCCCGCCGAGCCCGTCTCTCTGCTGCCGCCATCTTGTTGGAGGCAGCGGAACCCGCCTGCCCGCAGAGCCGGGCCCGCGCCCTCCTCCCGCTTACCGGAGGCGCTCCCCACCTCCCGCCGCCCTACCACGCGGCTGGCGCCATAGGCCGCCGGGGCCGGCTTTACCTCTAGTAGGCCCGCAGCGAAGCCTATGCTGGGTACGAGGCCGAGGGGCCGGCCGCCATCTTGGTAAAGAAGAGGGATGTGCGTGACCTACCAACATACGGGTGGTCCCTCCCCCACGTCCCCTTGGCCGGCGGGTTGCTATGGGAACGGGGCGGGCGCATGCGCGGCGGCCCCTCCGCCCCGCCCACTGGTACCGCCCCAGGGGCGCGGCGGGGCCGGCGGGGCGGGGCGGGGCCGGCGGGGCGGGGCGGGGCGGGGCGCCTCGGCCCCTCCCCTTCCCCCCTCACGGTGCGCGCGCGCGGGAGCGGAGGTTGGGGTCGCTGGCGGCGTGAGGCGTGGGCCGGCAGCTGAGGTGAGGTGATGGGGGGTGCGCCCTTTCCCTTCCTCTTCCTTGGTGGGGTCCGGGGGCCCGTCTGCGCGGCTCCTCTCTGGACGGGCGGTAAAGGACAGCCCCTCTCTGGCGCTCCCGCGGGACGCGCTCGGCGGGCTGGGGCTGAGGGAAGGCGGTGGGGCGGCCGGGAGCGGTGCCGGGGAGCCGCTGGTGAGGAGGAAGCGGGCCGACGGTGGCGGCGGCTGTGGAGCGGCCTGGGGGCTGCTTGGGGGTGTCGGAGGGGTCGGGTAGCGCCCTGCCTGCCTCCGCCGAGCCCGGGGCCTTGGGGCCGCCTGAACGCCTGAAGTACCCGGCGATGGGAAGGCCTCGCAGATGCGGTTCCCTCTTTCCAGAGCGGGTGAAGTAGTCACTCCAGTGCCGTTTGCACTTGAGAAGAAGCTCTCCTAGAAAACTCCATCCGGGTTGTTGAAACCAGAGGGTAAGGAACATGATCGACCAGCTCCAGAGGAAAATCTGGACTGCTGTGAGACTGCATGCTCCTGCCTGTGTGGGAGCACTCAGCCGCTGCCCTGAAGGGAATGCTGTGGGAAAGATCTTCCGTGGAAGATTTCTGTGCTTGGTCCATATATTAAAGCGTAATGTAACTGCATCCATCTGCATAAACAGCTCTCCTTCGTTTCTTGGTAGCTGTGAGAAACTTTCCTCCGCTCTTATCTGCCCTCTGAGAAATAGTTGGGTGACAGACAAACCTCGTGAATTAGAAGAATGTTCCTCTGTGCTCTAGCAGGATCTAGTATTGTTTGGCATTGAAAATCTCTCATGGATGATGGTTAAGCAGGAACCAATGACATCACTCAGCAGGCAACAGTCTTGGAAGGAAGAGTTGCTATCGGAGCAGTCTTGCGTAATGATAAAAAGCCTCACAGATAACCTCTTCAGTAGTTGAATACTTCATAGGTCATTAGTGACCTTGTTGACTGAAATACAGACATTGCAGATGCTGGATTTTATTTTTTGCATGAAACTTCACTTGAGAAGCACGTTACCCAGTTTTTATTCCATGTGTGTAATCAAGACACCAGATTTTTGTCAGCAAGTTCAGCTTCATGTGAAGTGACACCAAACTGCTTCAATGGTTAGGACCTTTAATCTGTCCCTCCCATCAAAAAGCCTTCCTCAGAACTGACCTCTGCCTTATTGGGCTGGGGGGGAAGCAGCTTGGTAATTGTTAACAGTGAACTAATCACGGTGAGCTAAAAAGTTGCATCTTCATAAACGTAAAGGAAGTTGCACTTGTGTATTTATACACATATACAGTAACGTTGAGAAGCAAATGCCATAGCTGCGGGAAATCATCACCAACTTGAAAACAGCTTTGCCTTCTGCCTAGCACAAAAAAGGTTGGGGTCCTGTCCATCCGACGCTGGACAGGTTGCTTTGACTTCTAGATGGCTTTTTGATGAGAGGGACAGAATGGAGGGTGCTGTACATTGAAGCAATTTGGTGTCATTTCACATGAAGCTGAACTCACTGGCAAAAATCTGCTGGGAAGACAGAAAGAATCAGATGGTCATAATTTCAAATCTGTAAAGTGAGTGTGAGCTAGATGGGAGGTGACTATGGTATGTGGGCTTCGTGAGTGGGAACAGATACCTTTTTGGTTAGAGGGCGAGCCAGGGGAGGGACTAGAAAGGGGACTTGGAGCACTCATCACTTGAAGATACAGCACATGCTGACACTTTTATACTGCCATAGTAAATTATATGATCTCCTGAACTCATGCAAGTTAGCGTGATAGAAGTTCTCTTGTGTTGGTAGGTCTTTGTTTGTCAAGAGACTTTTTTTGCATAGAGGTGTTAGATGAGAGATTTAAAATTTTTTTTTTTTGCTGTCTGCTTTTTATCTCAAAGTAATGCATGTGAAAATCTGATCTTGGCAACAGAAGTTAAAATGACTGACTTTGCAAGCATCCGGACGAAAGAGAAGGAGAAAATGTTTCATTTTGAAGCTGTTGGCTCTTTACAGAACACTTGAGCATGAAAGGAAATGTTGAGGGGAAGGAGGCTTAAGAAGAAAAAATAATACACGAGTTGTTCTTTTTTAGCTTTGAAAAAACTGTTTCCTGTACATAGTAAGATGTCTAAGCAGCGTTTTGGTTTGGTTAGTTTCCGGAAAGGATGTGGACTTTTCAGACATCAAAATGGTTTGTCATACATCTGGTGCCTTCACACCCTGCATTCATGTTGCTTAAATGTACTGCCCTGTGATGTTAATAGGAACAATGGTTGCTGAAAATTCTGCCCTCATCAATACCGAAGAGTCCAATACTTGTACTCTGTGAAGCACTTGTCACTGTTTCAAACTCTGAACATTCAATCAACAATGATCCTTTTTTAATTTCATGTGCAACAGTGGATATTATATTGTTGGGGGTGGGGGGGGGTGGGGTGTTTGGTTTTTTCCTCGTATGATTTTTAATAAACTGATGAATGTTATTATTTTTCCAGATTTGTTCCTTACCTTCCATAAAAATGTCCAAGGTAAGAATGGCATTTCTGTCTTCCAGTGTAACAATGTGAAACAGATATTTTGTTTTTAAGTATTAATCTGCAAGGGTAACTTGCATTGTGTTTGATGGTGGTTTGTATGCTAAATTTATGGGTAATAAGTAAGAGAGAATTCATATTGAGAAGAAATAATATTGAAAGATTGAGTGATGTAAAACATATATTAGTTTCCTACGAGCACAAACCTCTGCAGTTAACTAATACTCTTGGAAGGATTTAATTTTGGTCATGGAGTTGCATACAAGCTCCTTGGTGCATTTTCATTGAAACTTCTGTTCTGCTACCGTGTTTTGAGCAGGAATCATTTAAGAAAAGGATGTTCTTAGGTCTAATTTCTTCATTTACTAATAGAGTCAACTGATCTTCAGTAAAATGCTTCATCAACAATGTGGTAACTTAAAATCTTACTGAAATGTTGGGATTCATCTAATTCTTGGTCCCCTGCATTTGGTATAATGGTTAGAACATCCATGTTAGCTTACTGGAGTGAAATAAATGCTAAAGGGTACTTGAATAATGTGATTGAAGAGGGAAACTAATAGTTCTAAAGATTTCTCTGCAGTGTTTATAGTAGTGGGCACTTGAAACACTATTGTGGAAATCCTTCCCATGATTTTCTCTTTAAAAGAGGTCTCTAAAGAGGATGTCCAGCAGATGGCTATCATTTCACTAGTGGTTCAGGGTTTTCATTTGGATGTACTAAAACCAGATTAGAAACAGTCACCTTTTTATTTAAGTCCATAAACATGGGACACAAGCGTTTTTATTTTAAATGTTTGTGAAGATACTGTTTAAAAAGTGTGTGATTAGTGAGTGCACTTCATACTTCAATAAATAAATGTTCGGGGGTTTGTTTCTTTTTTACTTAAGGTGATCTTGGCTGGATAGTTGAATAAATGAAACTTTTTTTTTTTTTAAACTCTAGGTGAATGCAGTTCTGTTCTTCATTGTGAAACTGTTGAGTAGTAGGAACACCTGTGTAGTTTTCTCTGTGCATGTCATGTAGCTTCAAACCATTTGAAATAACTGAAGAAAGCAGTTATACAAACAAGTATGTCTCAAGTGGTTGCTTATCATTGTCTTATTTAATTTTATTTTTAGCAACAGCCTGCTCAGTTTACCAATCCAGAAACCCCTGGCTATGTTGGATTTGCAAACCTTCCCAATCAGGTCCACCGGAAGTCTGTGAAAAAGGGGTTTGAATTTACTCTGATGGTGGTTGGTAAGGAAATGTTTTTGTAGTCTTTCTCAAAACTAGTACTAGCTCACAGGGAATTTGGAATTAAAATGAATGTTACTTCCACTATTGTAAGGCTTCAGCTTGCATCAGAAAGCTCTTCTGTACTGTAGCATTTAACTTTCTTTATTATTAACTTTATTAATTCATGCAGCAGTTGTTTTCCACACTACAAACCATGTTTGAATACATTAATAAGTTTGTGGGTGAAGTGAAGAAAGTCTCTTGTGCACTCCTGTGATGGTTACTTCCTTCTTGTCTGTCTTACAGGATTCAATCATTCTGTTTAAAATACAGTTTTAAGCTCTTTTTGCATTTGAATACAATCTTTGCTTGCATGTCTTGATTAAGAGAATAGTATTAAGGAGCCTATTCTACCAAATGTTCTTTATGCTTCTGTAGTTCAAAAGAATCCGAACTCTGGTCTTTCCACCCCTTCTAAATACTCTTGTAAGAGAAGAATGATAATTGGATTAGTTGGTTTTGATGTGAGTTGTTACTTTTCAAATTGATCTTGATTTTCTATTAGCAGTTATAATTTAAAGTTTAATTCTATTTGATATTTCATTGAAAATCTGTGTTGGTATCTGGAATGGAAAGAAAAATCTACTGTGTCTGCAGAAATACCTTGATCCTCTGAGAAGTCCGTGTTATTTTTGCAAATCAAGTAGGCTCCCATATCAAGCTTGAGCATCTTCCATATCTCTCCTGGTCATACTGCTTGGGAGCTCTAACTTCTGAGTTTTGGCATTTGAACTCTGTAATTCTCAATTTTAAAATAGGCCTTTGTAAAAAAGTACCCTAATAGAATGTTTATTACCTGGCGTCACAAGAAGTAAATCCCATTTGGGTGTTAGATTTGCCCAAGAGAGATCACAGTGGAAATGAGCAGGAGAGGTGAGGCAGTATGTGATAGAAGGTGTTTAAGTTCTTAATTGTTTTGAATTCCAGTAGTTACAGAAAGAGTCTATCCTCAAACCTTTCATTAGTTTTGCCAAATGACAGCCCTAGCATTGCTTTTATCCTGTTTCTGTCTTGTAGTTCAGTGTTGGACAGAGTTGACCCTTATTTTTGTCTTCCTAGAATTTTATCATAGTTGTTTACCGTATCTTTCCCCGGATTTGTTTAGGATAATATCATAATGGATATCCTATAAAATCTAAGGGTAAAGCCAAACTATAAGCAGATGTTTCACATTCTGGTATCTACTGTAAGTCTTCAGAATTTACTGTTTGGTGATCCTAAAAATCAAACAGTTCTGAGAAACAAAAGGTGTGCTTTCTCTGCTGCAGCTAAACTTAATTTCCAGATGTCTTTGAGATTAATTGCAAATAGTGCTATGTGAAACAGTTCTGGCAGAAAGCTATGTAAAATTGTATAGACTAAGTTGTTTCTAGCTTCTTGTAAAATAGTAGATAGGGGGGAAATGACATGGTGTCAGAGTAACAGAAAGGCAATTAACCTCACCCATGTCTCAGAGTAAAATTTAACTTTACAGTTGTCACCTGCCAGTATTCTAAGAGATAAATGAAACTACAGGAAGAGAACTTGGAGAAAAGTAATGTCATCGAAAATTTGGAGTGATATTTTAAGATACACTAGCAGAGGGAGGCAGTCTATGTAAGATAAAATAAACTGTGCTTTAAATTGTTGATTATCTCATCAGTTTGGAATGTGAATTCTTTCTCTTGAAATACGCATGGGGTTTAAGTATGTTTTCTTGTGGGCTATACCACAATGCCTGTATTGAACTATTATTCTGCATTAAGTTGCCATGCTTCTTAATTTCTGATCAGGAGAATGTTTCTTTAAAAGCTATCTGCACTGACAGTCCTAATCAATAATTATTCTTCTTTGCATTGTTTTTTTCTGCTATTGTTTATTGTGGTTTGTGAAAATATGAGCTAGAGTTTATAACAGTTTCTCTGCTTGACTGTGTTGCCTCCAAAGAAATCCTAACCACTTGTATTTATTAACAAATTTCACGCTCATTCTCATTATTAAGCTATGACTTCATCTAAGTAGTTATTTCACTTGAGAGTCACTGAACTCTGCTGTGGCCAGTAGTTAGAATAATTACTCTTTTCATTAATCCTTGATAGTGACTATGAAAACTGATTTGTTTTAATGTAATATTTACCCAGACTGAAAGTATGGAACGTGCCACTGGTTAAAATCATCCTTTTTTTGGTTTTGCTGGAGTGATGCCATGTGACTGTTGAGTTACTCGGGCTGCATGTCTCTCGCTGGTGAAGGCTGCACTGATAAAATCCAATCGTGAGAGGTGCATTCTATAAGGCATTAAAAACTGGCAGGTCCTAGTCAAGGCTTTATTTAAAAAATAATTCCATCTCTTTTTTGTTCAGATATTTCTGTCAGACTCCTATTGCAGAATAACCTGTGTTAGTCAGAGGGATCATGTGGCCCATCGTTTTTAACGTCTAATTTTTTTAATTAGTTCTATCAACACCTGAAATAAAATCAAAATTCAGTGAATTCAAGTACTGAGCACTTTGAGTTCCTGGTCTTTTTTTATGCTGTGAACATTTATTCCAATTAAGATCTTGATCTTCAGCTAATTAGTTGGCTTTTGAACTTTCCTCATGGCTCAGTCAGTAGCACTAGAACAAAACCATATTTATGGTACAGTTTGGTAATCCCCAGTTTCATCAGTGAAAAAATTGCCCTGTGTGTATGTTCAGTGGGTGTGTCATATTCCTCTTCCCTTTAGTTCTTGCCATATTAGCACAAAAAGCAGAAATAAATCACACTTAATGATGGCTGTCTGTGCAGAAGTTCAGCAATGCCTTTTTTGTTGTTCAAATTGATGATATAGCCTAGGCAGGATCTGGCTTCTCACTGTGTTTGATCTTTCACATTCTGGAGTGATAGCAGAAAAGTATGCCTTAAAAAATCAGGAGACACAAAATGGGAAATTTTAAGTCTAAATTGATCAGAACTCCACTTGACTAGCAGATTTAATTACAGATCATCAGTGGAAACTCTGCAAAAGTGTATTACAAAGCTGAGATGTAAAAATTGTTATTCAACCTTTTCGTGCAGACTTTTCTAACATAAAATTATAAGATGTAAATTTTTAAAGTAAAAGATTCACGTTATATGTGAAAGAAGTATAGTCAGATGATACTGTCTTAATACAGTTGAAATTATTCCTGTAAATATGTTGAACTTATATTGAATTACAGGTGAATCCGGATTGGGGAAGTCTACATTAATAAACAGCCTCTTCTTGACAGATCTCTACCCAGAAAGGATAATCCCAGGAGCTGCTGGTAAACACACCTTTGTTCTAGTTTCTCTGTTCTCATTGATTTTTGGAGTTGAATGCTTTTATCTTTGGATTTCAGTAACAGCAAGTAGTGACTTCTAGCTTTAATAATTTCTAATGTATATCCTTATACTTGAATGATTTGCTGGAATTGGTTCCCTCTGTACCCAGGATGTATATAGGCTCTCTGTTTAGTCCTTAGGTATATTCATATTGGCAACTAGAAAGTTGATCCCTTCTTTTGCTTAAAAAAATGTCATTGTGTCACAGTAAGATAAATAATCAACCAAAACAGTCAACAACTTTCTTTAATATTTAATCTGTTGCAATTCTAAACATATGCATTGTTTATGCCTGCTTGGATTTGCAACTTGATTCCTTTGATTTGATATTTAGTGAATGTGAACTTCACCTTCTTTATTTCATAGACTCACAAAATGGTTTGGGTTGGAAGGGACCTTAAAGCTCATCTAGTTCCAACCCCCCTGCCACATGCAGGGACACCTTCCACTAGCCCAGGTTGCCCAAGCCCCGTCCAACCTGGCCTTGAACCCTTCCAGGGAGGGGGCAGCCACAGCTTCTCTGGGCAACCTGTGCCAGGGCCTCACCACCCTCACAGGGAAGAATTTCTTCCTTATATCTAATAAAAATCTACCCTCTTTCATTTTAAAACTGTTACTCTTTGTCTTATACCTACACCCCCTGATAATGAGTCCCTCCCCACCCTCCTACCACTGTAGCCCCTTTAAGTACTGGGAGGCTGCTATAAGGTCTCCCCAGAGCCTTCTCTTCTCTAGCTGAACACCCCCAACTCCCTTAGCCTGTCCTCATAGGGGGGGTGCCTCAGCCCCTGATCATCTTCGTGGCCTCCTCTGGACCTGCTCGAGCAGGTCTGTGTCCTTCTGATGTTGGTATCCCCAGAGCTGGACACAGCACTGCAGGGGGCGGGTCTCATGAGAGCGGAGCAGAGGGGGAGGATCCCCCCCCTCGCCCTGCTGCCCACACTGCTCTGGATGCAGCCCAGCACACGGTTGGCTTTCTGGGCTGCAAGCACACATTGCTGGCTCACAGTCAGTTTTCCATCCACTAATACCCCCAAGTCTTCCTCCACAGGGCTGCTTTCAATCCAGGGTCTTCAGTCCCTTGTCCCTTTTTTATTGTTAACCCAGGCATACAATAATCCAGTGAAAGAGAATATTGTAAGAAGATAGAGGAAGATGCTGTTTTTTCCCTCTTAGCTACTTGTTGAATTACTTGCTTTATCATGTTAGCTGATGATTACTTATCACTTTCAACCTTAGGAAAAAATCCAATACTTAAATTCAGTATTGTTCTCCAAACTGCCTATTACCTACAGTTTTTTCTAACTCCTTTTTGCCTTGGTTTCTACATTATATTTAAGAACAGTATGAAATCTCATATATTCTTCTAACAAAATCTGAAGAACTTAAGTACTGAGTTGCTGTTAAATTATCAGGCTTTAGAAGGTAATCCATGGAATAATATTCGTATTGTTGCATCTGCCAATTAATCTTTTGAGTTTATCTCAAAATGACATAGTCTTATAAATTCTATTCTGAAAGATCAAGTTTACTGTCTTTTAGAGAAGATTGAACGCACTGTGCAGATTGAAGCCTCGACAGTTGAAATTGAAGAGAGGGGTGTGAAACTACGTCTGACGGTTGTAGATACACCAGGGTATGGGGATGCTATCAACTGTCGAGACTGGTATGTACACAGAGTATATATTGATCTATGTATGAAGACTGACATCCATTTCATATTTGTTCTGGGGGCGGTGGGGGAATAAGTAACTGAAGTGGGGCTATATTAGTAACAGTATGCAGTTCGAAGTAGGATGGCCCAAGTGGCAACCCTAGCTCTTTTAAACACTTCCATTTCAATTATACTGTTAAGTCATTGTCTTCCCATTTTTTTGGTGTGTTATGTAAAGTGCTGAATTTGAGGTCTGATTTTTGGAGAGATGGGCATGTTTTCTAGTTTTGAGGAAGCTTAATTTAAGTGTTATAAGTTCATTCAGCTACATGTAAAGAGGCATCAATAACTTCCACACAACTTGAAGTAAGTTTTGAGACAACAGATATTTTGATTATTTTTTTTTCTTAGTTAACTTTTTTAAGTTGGGAAGAGCTTTAAGTGAACAGTGACCTTGACTTTTTAGAGTCAGAAAACAATGGAACCACTGGGAGACAAGAAATTTGACAATACTCTGAGGAAGTAATTAATCTAATCTTTAATGCAAGTAAAAATCCACCTTTAGATCTTGTCTACATTTGAGTGTTCTCAGATTCTGTGCTTTGTTTTTAAGTGCATTTTCATCATCTTTTTTGTTGGGTTTTTTTTGAGAAATTTACATTATAATAAGTACTGAGAAATAATCTTGAGATCAGTGGCAGCCAGTTTTCAACGGTAATCCCTCTTCCCACATCTCTCAAGCCCCTGAACCTCAAGGCAGGGGACTGGGGAAATGGAAGTCCCTCCTGGTATAACTGAAGATCAGGTTCAAGACCACTTGAGAAACTTGAACATACATAAGTCCGTGGGACCCGATAAGATGCATCCCATCTCGTCTGGTTATCTATGGCAGATGTAGTTGCCTAGCCACTCTCCATCGTATTTCAGAAGTCATGGCAGTCAAAGGCCCCAGTGACTGGAGAAAGGGAAACATCACGCCCGTTTTTAAAAAGGGTAAAAAGGAGGACCCTAGGAACTACTGACCAGTCAGCCTCCCCTCCCTGTCTGGTAAGATCATGGAACCGATCCTCCTGGAAGTTATGATGAAACATATAGAAGACTGGGAAGTGATTAGATATTGCCAAATATGGCTTCACCAAGCACAAATCATGCCTGACTAATCTGGTGGCTGCCTATGATGGAGTGGATAAAGGAAGAGCTACTGATGTCATCTACCTGGACTTCTGTAAGGCCTTTCATATGGTCCCCCATAACATTCTTCTCCAGAAATTGAAGAGAGAGTGGGGTTTGATGGACGGACTGATAGATGGATAAGGAATTGGCTGGGTGGCCGTGTCCAAAGAGTTACAGTCAGTGGCTCAAAGTCCAAGTGGAAACCAGTAATGAGGGGTGTCCTTAAAGGGTCTGTAGTGGGACCAATACTATCTATTATCTTCATCAATGACATAGTGGGGTTGAGTGCCCTCCCAGCAAGTTTGCAGATGACACCAAGCTGGGTGGTACAGCTGATTCACTAGAA
Organism: Strix uralensis; assembly: GCF_047716275.1. Taxonomy (NCBI): domain Eukaryota; kingdom Metazoa; phylum Chordata; class Aves; order Strigiformes; family Strigidae; genus Strix; species Strix uralensis. Next base: position 30,243,623 of record NC_133980.1, on the reverse strand, counting down.
GGAAGGGATGTGCCATCCAGAGGGACCTGGATGGGCTGGAGGAGTGGGCCCGTGCGGACCTCATGAAGTTCAACAAGGCCAAGCACAAGGTCCTGCGCATGGGTTGGGGAAATCATACAGACTGGGAGATGAATGGGTTGAGAGCAGCCCTGCAGAGAAGAATGTGAGGATACTGGTGGATGAAAAATTGGACATGAGCTGGCAGTGTGCACTTGCATCCCCGAAAGCCAATTGTATCTTGGGTGCATCAAAAGGAGTGTGGCCAGCAGGTCGAGGGAGGTGATTCTCTTCCTCTACACTGCTCGTGTGAGACCTGCATCCAGCTCTGGGGCCCCAGCACAAGGCAGACATGGACCTGTCAGAGCGAGTCCAGAGAAAGGCCACAAAAATGATCCCAGGGCTGGAACCGCAGTGAAGAAAGGCTGAGAGGGTTGGAGTTGTTCAGCCTAGAGCAGAGAAGGTTCCAGGGAGACCTTACTAAGGCCCTTCTCTCCATCTTTCCTATAAACTCCTTATATGTATTGAGAGACTTATTACCGGGGCCTGTAATGACAGGGCAAGGGGCAGTGGTTTTAAACTGAAATAGGGCAGATTTAGGTTGGACATAAGAAGTTTTTTACAGTGATGGTGGTGAGAACAGGTTTCCCAGAGAAGTTGTGGACACCCCATTACTGGAAGTGCTCAAGGTCAGGTTGGATGGGGCTTTGAGCAAGCTGACCTACTGAAAGATGTCCCTGCCTATGGTAGGGGGGTTGAACTAGATGATCTTTAAAGGTCCCTTCCAACCAAAACCATTCTATGATTTTTAAATCAGTTTGGAACAAGAAGCTTAGATTATCTTGAGCATGTGTGATCAATACTAGTCAAAAGATAAATACTAACCCAAGAGAAATTTGCTGTAGAAGATGTGTGTTATCCATAGGTATATTTTATCTTTATATATATACAAAAATATGCATAGTAGTTTGTTATTCTAGAATTTGATTAAAATTTTAAGATATATGCTCTTCTACTCTTACAGTCTTACAGCATCCGTAAATTAATTTTTGTCCATCAGCAGGTTGGTTCATCAGCAGGATGTCTTGGTATTTTAATATTACCTTTGAAACATCACTAAAATTATCGAGCATTTGGGAATGAGCAGATTTCTTGAATCCATATTTGTTTTACAGTTTTAAGACCATAATCTCTTACATTGATGAGCAGTTTGAGCGATATCTGCATGATGAGAGTGGTTTGAACAGAAGGCATATCATAGATAACCGGGTTCATTGCTGCTTCTATTTCATTTCACCATTTGGTCATGGGTAGGTGTTTCTCTGTCACTTTATTTTTTAAATGATTTTACTTTGGGGAGTTGGTTTGTGCCTGTTGACTTAAACTTTCAGAGTCAGATTGTTGTTACTTAAGGAAGTACTAGAACAGCTGAAATTAATCGAAGGCGTTCTTTCTCTCTGTGTAAAGAGAGAGATCTGTATTGGTGTGAAAATAAATTGGTAATTTAGATTGCAAAAAGTTTTCAATTTATTTTCATATTTTAATCTTAGCCTTAAGCCTTTTGGTAATTTAGATTTAAAATTTTTCATATTTTAATTTTAGCCTTAAGCCTCTGGATGTTGAGTTTATGAAGGCCATACACAACAAAGTAAATATTGTACCAGTGATTGCAAAAGCTGATACGCTTTCTCTGAAAGAGCGAGAAAGACTAAAGAAAAGGGTAAGTATTTTTCTAGCTTGCCAAAAAATGTACTTTGGTTATAGCAGCATGGTTGCTGAAGAGATGGGCATTCTTTCAACCTTACTGTGTCCTAGCCAAGAAAAATATAGTCTCATGTACAATGTAACATCATTTAATATGTAGTTTGATATCTTGTAAATCCTTTTATTATGTATTTAACTGAGAAATTGTCCTTAAAATGTTGTCTGCAGAATGGCAGATTGGCTGCATTTACAATTACGAGTGAATTTTGAAACTTTGGAAAAATATTTACATGCACTTGCTAGTGGTAATTGCTCACTTACCTGTTTAATCACTCCCAAAGCACCGACATCTGTACCAGCATCTATAATGTGCATATATTTTTTTACCCAGTCAGAATTCTGATGATTGAAAAATAGGATTTTCAGAGATTTTTTTCTGGTTTTGGAGTTGTTTTACTTCCCCTATGTCACCCTTTTCTAATACATTCCAGTTCTTTCTTCCTTTGGCAAGACCCCTTAACACATTCAGTCTTGCAGGACTTGATGCTGTATTTGCTGAGGGTGGGGGCAGAATGCAACAAACCATCATGGGTTAATAATAACTATGAAATTTAGAAAGAAGTGTTAGAATTAACTTGCCAGAAGGCACACTTGATCCAGTCTTCGCTGTTATATTTAAAACTTTATGATTTTTTGTTATTCTGAAAATGCTTATAGTTATCCTACCCAGCTTGCAATAAAAATAGAGAAGTATACTTTAGTTTGAAATGGGTATTATGCTAGAATTCTGCATAAATAAAGGCTTATTTTTTTTTTTAAAGAGCAAAATTTGGGTTTATGGCAAATTGGATTCCAGCTGCAGATGCCATTCTTAGCAGTCATGGAGACAGAAAAAAGTATTTGTTGTGTCTGCAGTTCAGTTAGGTTTTTAAACACTCCCACCCCTACCCCCTAAATAGTAATTCAGAGGCAAGAGCAAGGTGTTTTAAGCTGTTCAAAGCAATTATGACTTCTGAGTCAATGCTTTATAATTTAAAAAAAGCAATTGCAGAGGTTTAAAAAAGCTCAATTTCTTCTGTGTAATCCACAAAGGACAGTGTTTGTTTGAACACTATTATTTGTCTCAAAGTCTGTGGCAAGTAGTTGTTGAATATCATGAAGAAATATGCTGTTTAAAAACAAATACTTGCCAAGTAATTTGAATCAGTAAGGCCCAAATTTCTCCAGAGACTCTGTATAACTGATTAAGTAATTTTACCTTAAGATTTAAAAGTGTTAACTTTACATATGTATTTTCTCAACTGCTTATCTTATAAATTTCAGATTCTGGATGAAATAGAAGAGCATGGCATCAAGATTTATCATCTGCCTGATGCTGAATCAGATGAGGATGAAGATTTTAAGGAGCAGACCAGACTCCTGAAGGTATGACTGGCTTCAAAGGTTGCCCAGGCTTCCCTATCTGGAAGATGGTGGTAACAATTACTTATTTTTTTAACACCTTCAAATGAAAAGCATTATGAACTCATTACCATAATGTGCAGTGCTAAGCAGAACAAGAGTTGTTCTTGGAGTTGTTTGTTCTGGTTCATTATTAGTAATTTTTGCATTTCTGGCTTTCAGGCCAGCATTCCATTTTGTGTAGTGGGATCCAATCAGCTCATTGAAGCCAAAGGTAAAAAAGTTAGAGGTCGACTCTACCCGTGGGGTGTAGTTGAAGTGGAGAATCCGGAACATAATGACTTCCTGAAGCTGAGGACCATGTTAATGTAAGTTAGAAAATTTCAATTAAATGGTAGATTAAAAAAAAAATCACCGGGAAGATACTCAAAACACTGTAATGGGGGTTTGGAGCAGTTGTGGAATCCTTGGAGATATTCAGAATTTGTCTGGAGAAGGCCGTGAGCAACCTTGACCCAGCTGGCCTAGGCGGGGATTGGACCACATAGGCCCTATAGGTTCTTTCCAATCTGAGTTACTTGGTGACTCTGTGAAAATAATCCAATTCTTTTGTTGAACACAGTGTTGTATTGCTATTCAGATCCCCCAAGAACATAAATGGGTTGCTTCACACCTTCTGCTTGTTTAAATATATCTATAGGTAGATATCTCTCTGCGGAGGACTAGACTTCAAAGGTCCACTGGCTGATTTTTTTTTTTTTTCAGGCTTTGCTACTCTGCTTCTCCTGCCCAGCAGTGCTTCATCAAACACCTCACCCAGGAGAACAGCTTATGTCAGGGCTGCCTCGGGGTTTGAGGTGGCCCCTCTGTGCATCTTTTCTTGCACCAATTTAACTTAAATTAGCTTTTAAATTAGCATGTTAAATGGGTGTACAGTGTGTATTGGTCAATGTCTTGGTCAATGTGATGTGACACAGGTGTATTTTATCTTTTAATTATTTTTCTTCCTCCAGCACCCATATGCAAGATCTTCAGGAGGTGACCCAGGATCTTCACTATGAGAACTTCCGCTCTGAGAGGCTCAAACGAGGTGGCAGGTTGTCATCTTATGGTTTCTTCCTCTTCTGAATTTATTTTTTGGTCTCTCTCTCTGTCTCTCTTACCATTTCATTGCTAGAGTTTGGTAGATCATGGACAGCACTGTAGCTCCAGTCAGCACCAAGTTCAGTCGACCAGCTTACACTGAGTGTAAGACAAAGTATTATGTAAATCTGAAGAGACAGTTGTGGCATTAAAAGGGTATAGTTAGATCTCTGCTTTGTTTTAAGGCTTGAACACAGTGGATTAGAATGTTTGAGGTAAATAAGTAGGGCAGATGTCTATGATAAATGTTGTCTTAAAAAATCTGCTAGTTAGGTCAGTGCTGTTATGTTAAAAAAGGGGATTTTTCAGAATTAACTACTGGTATATTTGGACTGTGTCTTTAAAAAGAGAAACTCAAGTCCTTCTGCAGTGCTTTATTAAGCATGGTATAAATAAATAATTTTATTGACATAGCAGTCACAGGCTAATGTCTTTCAACCCTGTTTTGAGCTATGGTAGGCAGGGCACAGCTTTCCTAGTAAGAGAGACAGGCAGTACACCTCAATTTTAACTAAAATAGCAGGATTTGTAAAGTTGAGTTTGTGAGTTCTTGTTGAAAACTGGGAGTTTCATGGTTTAGATTTTTCAGTTGCTTCTCTTATTTCAACCACTAGGGAGTTTAATAATTGCCCATTTCAGTGGGTTTGATATATTTTGCAAAGCTTTTTCCATCATGCTGTCGACATAGGTTTTGTCACATGCCTAGTCAGTTGTCAGGATAGAGAGTTTGTCTCTGCCTGTAGCATTGGCCTACAAGTCCAGTTTTGCTTTAGGCAAGATGACATGCTCTTCTCCCCTGACTTTTAAGTCCTGTCTTCTGAAGTTCAAGCTAAACAAAAATATTTTTTGCCAAGTTCTGGTGCCTGTTATCCAACAGTTACATACAGAGGTCTTAGAAGTAATGTAACTTAAGGTCATCCAGAGTCAAAACAGTGTTTACCAATTTCTAGAAGATTTAAAGTTGCCTCTGCCAAGGACCTGTGACAGTAAGTTGCTGTTAAGTTGACCTATCTTTCTTTGAAACTAAACCATATCTTGTATCTTGTCTAGTTAAGTGGCCCATCTATCTTTGTTTTCACATTTCTGAAGTGGTGCTGTACTTAAATTTACTGTAAGTGAGGGTAGTTTGTGTGTGAATTTATTTCAAACTTGCACCTACCTCTCCACCAGTGCCTGGCAATTAGTGCCTGTTGACTCTATTCACTAATGTTTGACAATCTATTTCTCCATTATCCTTTTAACAAGCGTCAGTTTGTTCGCTTTGCATTTTTGATGGCACTTGTGTGATTAGATCTGTTAGAAGATCTTTCCCACTGCAACGTAGGATAGGAGAAATCTATTACCAAAGTGGTCAGTAATCTTGAAAATATAGTACACTAAAATATTCTTCTGTTTGTTTTCTCAGTGTAAAACTGGGAAGTCCCAATTAAGCAAGAGTTTGCCGAGATACTGATTGAAAGCATTTACTGAATTTTAACAGGAGTAATCAATGTTTTACTGTACTTTAACATGTTATACAAAAGAAGTCTTGCAAAAAAAAAAAAAAGGGGACTGTACTAGAAAAATAAGCAAACTTCCAAAGTCTTAAGTGGAGCAGAAGATAAAGGATTCCTCCAGCTGGAAGGATTCCAGACATGTACAGCAGTTGTGTTACTTTTATGATTTTGCTTATGAGCCTTTTAGATGTTTGGTAGCAAACGTGGTTCATGAAGTTAGAGAGGGGGTAGAGATGCATCAAAGGAAGGTTTTGCCTGGAGGTAACCAGGTTTCCAGGAACAGAATTTCTTTAGAGCATTAGTTATTTTACATGTTGTTTCCATATTTTTGTTAACTGCTTGCCCAGCATTACCTTGAACTTAGATTTTGATTTAGTTGTATTGATTTATTGCACCAATGAAAAAGAAGAATTGAGTATGTCTTTGCGGTATTTCTGAATTGGCTGTGTCTGTGTGGTACTCAAATTGCAATCAGTTAAGATAATGTTACGCTCAGGTAAACTGCTATACTTGAATACTGTTCAGAAACAGTTTTTATTGATACCTACGTGTGAATACCTCTCATGTTTTAAAGTCATAGCTGGAACAGTTTTTGAAATTTATACTTGTTCTGGAGATAACTTTATGAAGGAGTAAGGGATAAATTGATGTATTTAAAATAATTTAAAAGCATAAAATACAGCTATGTGGGGAACATCTTTCAATGAATTTTGTTTGTATTATAAAACTGACGTGCTTTTGTGAACAAAGCATTCTGTAGAAGTTCAAAATCGGGAATGTGTGCACATTATTGAACAATATACATCTTATTTTAGGAAAATAGAAGATGAAGAAGTAAATAAAGACCAGATTCTGCTGGAAAAAGAAGCTGAAGTAAGATGACAGAGCTCTACTCTTGTGATGGGGGAATTTTTATTCTTGTATTGCTACTTTAGGTCAAATGATTTTTTATGACCTTGGTAATTTGTAAAGGAAAAGACAGAATTTGTTAATACAAAGTTATTCAAGGTTCAGCAACAAAACAGAATGTGAAGAGGTGTAGGGGAGCCTCAGGATACTGATTTATTGGAACGAGTGGAATCTGGTAGAATGCCTGATTCCATTGTACTGATCAGCAGGGGATGTAATGCACGTCGTGTGGGGAAGGAGAGCCATCCTCACATGAGTAAAGGTTCTAAAGTTAGCAACTGCAGATTGGGAAAAAGTCAGTTCAGCCCTGCAGCAAAGGGGGAAACAGTGGTAGGAATTGTCAGGAATGAAGAACAAAACAGAAATTCTCATTCTGCCACTATGATAAATCCATAATGCATAGCTCTAATGCTGTTTTCATTGTCCCCCTAACCCGACAAGGATATAGCCAGGACTAGAAAAAGGACAGTGAATAGCAAAAAGTGTGCAGAAAAGACTGAAGTGGAGATCTGAAGCAGGTCCTGCACAAGGGAAGATGAGGTTAATGTTCTTGTTGAGAAGTAGATGACAGAGGGGAAGGGTATAGTAAGGGGCTTACATAATCACAGATGGCAGGATGAATGGGAATCTACTATACAAGAAACAGGTCACACTTAATGAGATTAATAGGTGGCTGGTTTCAAATAAAAAAGATACTTTTAAGATAGTCTATAAATTGTGGAACTCATTAGCATGGAATTTTGTGCATAGCAGGAATGCAGATAAACTAAAAAATGCTGAGAGACTTGAAAGTTTTACTCTCTCCATGAATGTGCTCACTAAACACAAAGGTAGAATTTTTTGGATTAGCAAGTTCAGAATTGACAGATTGATTTCTAGAGTTTGAGAGCATATGTCAGGAAATACTGGAGGTGTGTACCTGGCTGTTAGGCTCTTCAGCATTTGCTAATAGCCAGTGTTGGGGAGAAGGCTGAGTTGGGTGGACTTTTTGGCCTGCCCTAGCACAAGCAGATGCTCAGTCTTTTCCTGGTGGTCTTAGTGGCTACCCAAGTCCCAAAAGATAACTGCAGTAAAAATGAAAAGAGTCTTTATTTTAAGGAATATGAAGAAAGAACAGTGTAAACATTTCACAGGTTTAACTTTTCGTTGTTAAGCTTAACAGTTTAGTTTGAGTTTAAAGTGTAGGTGCACAAAGACACCCAAAAATGTTTCATTAGTGAGGTTGACTTCCCACCTGTCAGAGTTAGGTACAATAAAAGAATTTAAGTATTGTGCATACAACATGGCTGAATTAATCTTAGTAGCTGAGTTACCTGATTGCCCTGTGTTTAAATGTTGCAGTACTCTAAAATTGAGCTTCAACCAGTTTTAATAATGCTTATGTCTCTTTGGATGGTTTGCCTGTAATAATACTTGCTTCCACCTAGTCATCAGTAGCAAGGGAGTTGGGAAGTATTCCTGACAATTTTTTTTAGTGACAGATATAGTTGTATTTTGGAGGGACATAAACAAGCTGCTTTTCTTCTGGTGATAAGCTTTAGTAACTATAAGTGTTTGTTCATCACTTCAGCATCATCATATTTATGCGTTGAATTTCAGAGGAAGCAGAGACTTCCATTTAGGGATGCTTAAAAATCTCATCCCAGATTACAATAATAAACCCTGCTTAGTTCAGTCAGTAAATTTCCAACCTCTTAAGGAATGAAGAAGAGCAGTAAGAGAAGATGCCATACCTTGAGACTGTTACCTATCAGATAAGGATAATGCAGATATGTATTCCCTCTTTAATATAAATAACAGTGTGGTGGCAGCAAAGAATCATATTCTGAGGTGAGATTAGGCTACAGGATTCTTCTGTGCTACTTTTCCAGCTTCGTCGCATGCAGGAGATGATTGCAAGAATGCAGGCGCAGATGCAGATGCAGATGCAAAGTGGAGAAGGAGATAGCAGTGCAGTTCACGGACACCATGTGTAAAGTCTTTGGTAAGATGTTCAAATAGCCACTTAAAGGGGTTTTCTTTTAACTACTCATTATTGTGGTTGGTATTAAGAAGTTTTGGAAAAGTGTTTTCCAGATAGGTTTGCATAGGTTTCAATCTTAATTTTAATTTTTGAGGTTTAACTGCAGTTTGTGGAGTGAAATGGTTTGGAGCCAAACTAAACATTAGTGTGGTTGTGTATGTGTGTATACATACATATATATATATATATATATTTTCAAATCTTCCATATGCTGGGAAGAATCATGGAAGGAGTCTTTGAAGTTGTGTAAACCCTGTTGTTTGTGTCTCAAACTCATGACGAAGTCATTGTTTCGTGGTAACTTTTAAAATGCGTGCAGTTCTTTTGGGTTTCTAACTGTAAGAAGATAACTAATACTAAATTCTATCTTTCTGTCTGGTTTTTAGATTACTTTATACCCTGATTTAAAGGAGACCTCCTGGAGTTGAATTACGGTGGTGTTACACCAGAAAAGATGCCTTTTGCTCAACACATGACTTGGAGTTTGCTTTAGAGTTTATCGTGGAAATGCATTGTGGTAACTCTTGTGATATGTATTTCATAACATGTAGTCAGTTGGTACTTTATGTATTATACACATTTTACTTTGTTTTCATTTAGTAATTCTTATATTAAGCTTATTTTCAATTTCCCATTGTATTAGGGATACAAAATAGACATTGAAACTTTTCTAGGTTGATATGCTGTTAGATAATATTTTTTTTATATGGCTTATTAGCTCCTTGCGTTTAACTTCATATTACATTTAGAAATAAACAGCTGTCAGTGATGTCTTGTTCAGTGGCATGTAATAGTCACCTCACTAAGAATCCCTGCAAGGTTAATTTTACATTTTTTTCGGTGTTTACAGGTGTGTGTGTGTGAGACCATCAGCTCTTTTTCTGTCTGCTCAGTGCAGATGATTTCCTTGGCCTCTGCAAGTATCAATTAATATTCAAGCACACCTTGTGTCTTAGCAAAAGAAATAAGAGGAAATGCCTCTTTAAGATGCAGACTGTATTTTATATGACAGGCATCATTTCCTTCAGATTTAACTTTGAGGGACCTATATTCTTTATGGTTTGCCTAAAATCTCTTACTCTATTGCAGATAATTTTTAAGAGTTTCTTGTAGGTCAGCACAAATCAGTCCTACTATTTTCTGGCATTAGTGTAGCCAAATAAACTTGAATAATGCTGATATTGTTAAATGAGGTAAACCCCAAAGAGTAGTTTTCTATGTATCGGTGTTTCCTATATCCAAATGCTTAAGAAATTCTATGATTCCTAATGAGTATTTTCATACTATTTTTAGGGCATTGCAAACTGTTAATTGTAGTATAAAATATATACTAGCACACTTCTCTTTTATTTTTAAGTGGTCTGTGCCTGACAAGATCAATGCAAATGCTATTTTAAGGTCTTGCTCCAAGAGGGAGTTAGCAGTATTACTTTGAAAGTGACTCTGATAAGTTACACTTTTTTTTTTTTATTTTAGGCCAAGGTCACTTTCCTTAACACTGATAGTAAAGGAGACTTTTTTAGCTTGGCTGGACTTCTACTGCATATCACATCTGGTATTGAATCTGCAGTGTGTAATAACAGCGACAGCAAACAGCTACATAGGTGGTAGCTGATAGGTTAAGGAGTTGGTTTTTCTACTACTTCTGCTAAAGCCAGCAATCAGATTTCCTAATCTGATCTGTTACAAAATGTTGTTATCTGAACAGCTAATAAATAGATAGAATAGCAACTTTTTTCTCTTCTTTGAGCTCAGGTGCAGCTGTGATTTTATAATTTTTTTTAGTGTTTCTTTGAAAAAATTAATAGGATTTCTACAGCTAGTGTGTAATTCCCGTGGTGCTTAGGTGGCTAGATTAAATATAAACCTGCTGAAATTTTTACCTGCCTGAAATTACTGTTTATGAATTGCTTTGTATTTGAATCTTTCTAAAAATATGATAGCCTTTGCTAGGGAGCTCTAGTTTTCTTCTCAAAAGCAATTACTCTCAAAGTTTTGCACAACTCATTTGACCTTTCCTAACCTTGACAAAAGTGAAAGTGAGAACCTTTTTGTATGTTGAGATGCACAGAGGTGTTAAGTCCCATTTTGTCAAATACTTACATATGAAACTTAGATGGAAAACCATGCACTTCTAAGTTCTTGCCTTGCTTTTTGGAAAGAACGTGTAGAAACAAAGTAATGTGGCAGTACTGTCAGAAAACACTCCGCAACACCTTATTTATTTCTAAATCTTTTGATATATTTTTGTGAATCGGTTGTCGTAAAGTTACCAAAAGAACTTACTATAAACTTAAGTCATCGAATACTTTGTGAAATCCTATGCTGTTCTTCAGTTGCCACAAATCTGGGGTTTTTTCTGGTAAAGCAGCATTTGTCCGCTTTTAAGTTATTTGACTGGTATGTCTCTGTTAAACGTTTTTAACACAGCACGCTTCAGATGCTGTCTGCTCTGCCACGGAGAGCAACTCTGGGACATCCGGGTTTCACCCATAAGCTCGGTAGGGTGTGGTAAGCTGCAATAGTACTATGACCCCTACTTGAAGAAAAACTGTGAAATCTAAAACGTATGCAGAGGGGAACTGGCTGTACGTGTAACTCTCTCTGTGTAAGTTGGTTTGATAGTTTTTTCCTGTATTTTCTAACATGGGAACAAAAGCAGATTGTCCATGCATTTAGTGCTGTTGGGTCACTACCTGTGGAATTATTTTAAGCAATGTCTTATTCTTTGAAATATCATGTATCTATTAAAATATTTGTTCAGGATAAAGTATTCTGTTTGATTCTTAGGCAAATAATTTTTGATTTACAAATTCTAGCAGGAGAAGTATTTTCATATGGGTTTTTTGTTGTTTTTTTTTAATAGGAAAAAACAAGTTTATGGCACTTGCCGTTCTATCTGAATTACTTAAGACAGCTAGTTGCTTCTTCTTCCAAGTCTTTGGGGCAATCATTCATAGTGTGCCTGATGCCTCTGAAGGTCTATTTCCCCTTCACTTTCCTTGTGATGGTCTTGTAATTAATGGTTTATGGTAAGACATGAAAAGACTACCTTTCTCAGATTCTGTTTCAGACAAACTCAGCGACTGGTAGAGAAAGACTTGGGTAGAAGAAAGACTTGGAGGCAAAAGGTAGCTGTTGTCTGGTGGCTTGCTGAACTGGCCACAATTCTCTTTCTGTTACAGCATTGTAATGGTTTTTATTTTAGGAGTCAAAATACTTTTGAATTTGCAGAGTTTTATAGTTAGTAGCAAAAATTACTTGCTTTTGGTAAAAAAATCTGTTATATTCTGTTTTATGTACTGCCATTAGCCAAAACTAATAAAAATGCTAAAATACACTCATTTTTTTAAAATGATTCTTCATTATAATCAACCCTGGCAATATTAATTTGTCTGTGGTGATATGTTTTAAATATAAAGGAGAAATGCAGATGTAGTTTGAAGAGAACACATTGATGAACCTGCAGAAAATACGGTCATTGAGTATTGTATGCTCGAGTGTATTGGTACAGTGCATTTCCCTGTGGGTGTTCCCAGAGCTGCCAAAGTCCTGCCTAATGGCATCTTGTTTTTCAGCAGCTCTCACCAAACTTGCATGTCCCTTAATTATTATGTTAGCCAAGAATTAAGCTACTTGTTGTTAGGTGGTGCTTTAAGTGTTAAGGGTCATTGTTTTCCCCAGTGAATCACACTTCATCTCCGGACAGACTGAAAGGATGTTTGATCTTTGTTCTAGATATTCCAAAATAATTTAGGGTTCATCTTCCTGTGAAATGACTTCAATGACCCCTATGGCTGTTACAGATTAAGAGTACCAGGCTGTGTCCTTGGTTTTGGATTCTTGAGCCAGCTGTTAATAGCAGAGGATTTTACAGCAGTACTTTACATTTGGAACGTGTCGTCCTTGAGTGTGCCCTGGTGTGGCCAGCTCGCTTTGGCTTGCTTTGCATTGCTGGGGGGCACACGTTGTGTGGTCAGACTACTCCACACAGGTAAAACATGTGCATGTTGTGACCCTTCATAGATGGGTTTAAAGTGTGTTCATGTTTCATTTATCTGAACTATTCCATGTGGAACCGGTACATTAAAGGAAGATTTGTCTTTAGGCTATAGTGAGCGAAGAGGTAAGGAAGCATCCTGAATGTGTCAGACCTACTTTTTGAAATAAGACTTTTTGTTTGTACTGATTGTATTTTTTTTTTCAGAATGGCATCCTTTCTGTCAGGTGTAGAAGATTACTTTCATGGAATTCAAATCCAATTCTGGAGAGGAGCGCTGGAAAAAAACTAAGAGTTGCACAATGAAATAATTACTGAAAAACTTCTTACTTCCAGATTTATTAGTTCTGTGCACATAAACAAAAAGAATGGTAATTGTGGATGGGGACTGAAATAGCATGTCAAAACTGACATGTAAAACACGACACAAAACTGGGTAAACATACTGTAAGCTTCCTATTCAGGAATGTGTGGGTTAGTGCCAGTGGTCTTCTCAAACCTTTTTATTATACATTCTTTTAGGAGAAAAAAAGAAAGATTGGGCTTGAAAATAAATAATAAAAAGATTATGGTACTTTATATAAATATTATTAAAATCATGATAAACCTAAATGAAAATGAAATTGAACATGTCTTTTGCACATTGTTTTGCCTTTGACTGCTAGAAGGAATGTTACACTAATGCATTTTTTTCCGCAACATGTTGATTTATGTGCTTACATGCTGGAACAAGTTTTATTTTACTTTAAATCTGCTTAATAAACCCAAGCTATCACGTTATTTTGGAGGAATTGCAGTGCATTGTTAGTATATGATTATGCAGATAAACTCATATGGTTTTTATATGCAGTAGACTAATACAGCTGAATATATTTGGATGCAGATTTTCTGTATAACTGTGTATGTGTATCTTTTTTAACCTTTTTTTCTGAATTCATTTCTCATCCAATTTATGCCTGCACTTCTATGAATATTTCTTTTCCAGTCCTTTTCACCCACTCATACCGTTCTTCAGCATACTTAGGGTTTATTTCCTTCTGATTGTGCTATTCAGTAGATTTTTCTATTCTGTCTTTAGACTCCTGCCCTTTCTTTACTTCTTCCATTTGGTATCCTGCAAATTTCCAGCATTTTTCTCATATTTCATCCATACCTTTGGGGTAACACTTGTCCTAGTTAGACAGTGGGTTGTCTACAGAAGTGTTCCCTTTTCTGAAGAGACTAGTTGGAGGTTACTCCCTGGCTACCTTGGCTCTTCTGCAAGGAAAGAGGAAGGAGATTATTTAGAGCCTCTTGTGTACCTGTTTTGGGTCATTCTGAATATTAGGATGGCTGGGCTGGAGATCAAATTTACACCACTTCCTCCCAGGCTTTCCATTTAGTTGGCACCTGTGGATGAATGAATCATACCTCTCTCTCTCTCTTCATAAACACTGATGACCTCGGAGTGACTGAGAAGAAAGCTGCTTTGTGCTGCTAGAAGGAAAGAATGGCATTTCATTAACAAACTCTACCAAAAAGGACTATATTCAGCCTTCCCCTTAACAATGCAGTGTTAGCTCACTATCCTGGGCAGCAGTATCAAAAGGTCTAGTGCAAAAAGGGATGGAGATTTTTATTGGTTTATCTTCTACAAGAGCTGGAAATGAGTAGGAGATCCTCACAAGATTCTGAAAGAAATGAAATTCTGATGTCAGTTGAGTCCTCTGTTGTTTGTATCTGAGTAGACAGTGTGAGTGCACAGAAGTGTCTTGTTTTCAGGTAACTACCCTGCACCACACAGAGTCCTGTTCATCAAGTGGTCGACCAGACAAACGTTGCATGGCTCTTCCTGAGAGTCTAGCATGGATGTGACTAGGCACACCTCGTGTGTCTGTGTCATGGACTAGTCCGTGGCATTCGTGCTGGTTTATCTTGCTTCTGTGCCCTGAAGGAGGATTTCCATCAGGATTTTGCTAGCTTGTTTCACAAGTGGTTTTAAAAAGGGTGAACAAAATATCTGCTAACTCCTGTTTCTTGATCCTCTTTGTAAAGAAAACCAAAAAGGGTCACTTTTTCTGCATTTTTCTGGACACTTGGTAGTAGATCCTGAAATGCTTTAAAGCTGCATGCTGTAGGGAAGTGTCTGAAATAGAGGGCAAACAAGGTTGTTGGTTACTGACAGTCTGAGGACTGTGCAAGAATATAATCTGCAAAGGCTTTGGGAAGAATTGAAACTGTTGCTCAGAAAGACGTTGTCCTGGAATTCAGTACAAATTACTCCACAAAATTATATGATCTTCCATATTTGCTGTTTTCCTGACGTGTATGGAGTAGTGCACAAAGAGCTTAACACCGGGCTCCTGCTGACAGATAGCGAGAGAGAGCCTGAGAGAAACCCTTAAAGGATTCCTGCAGTGGGAAAAAGGGTTTCATTTGGGTGATTAAAACACTTCATAATTCAACTTGCTGTAGAGTTTTCTCCCCAGGCACCAATTCGTGACTCTGGGCTGCAGCACCTCCTGTGCTTTCGGACAGCCTGGAAGGCCAAGGGCTGGGAATGCAGTCTGCTTTACCAGCCAGGCGGGTGTTTCCCCTCCGCTAGAGCAGCCGTTGCTATTGTAGCTGTGTCCTACTGGGCTGGCTTCTGTGTGGCACCCAGGCAGACTGTTCCAGACCACAGTACTCTAAAGAATCTCTTCATCATCCAAAAAATGGGAGGTGCTGTTACCTGCTCGTGTGTCCTTTTTTATATGAGGATTGGAGTGATGCTGAAATCAGCCTGTTGTCACGGTAACCAGGTGCAGTGAAGCCAGATTTGGTGTAATTCTGGGTCAAGTCCAGAAACTGGGAACGGAGGCAGTATGAGGAGGAAGAAGTTTGTCTAAGGAGTGGTTTGATGGCCAGCTCTATTGACAGTGCAGCCCAGACACGACAGGATTGCCTGGGTCTGGCTCATAGCCATGGAAGGGTGTGTCGAAGTTTCAGGTGTGTTGGGGAGTTTCTACAGCATTTAGTAAGGCAAGATCTTCTGATGTAGCTGTATGTTTGCAAGTTCAGTTTCGGTGCTTGAAATGCAGTAGACAAATGAAGCTCACTTCCACCCACAGGAATGAGAGCCTGTAAATCTAGCGAGACAGAGGAGGTGTCCAGCTATCTCAGACAGAGAACAACAAGCTTTTCAGAAACTACTTCTGGCTAAAGCAGAGGCGGCCCTGCAGACAGCCTATTCAGTTGTAAGAAACAGGTACCACGAAGCAAGAAGTGCAGTGCTTTGATTGCTGTGGGAAAGGCTGAGCTCCTTGATAGGAAAAGAATGAGGAGAGTTACTAACTCTGCCAAGCCTGGGGCTTGCTCCTGCTCACTTTGAAAGCCAGTATAAATGGTTTTGTAGGACTGATGCGGCTAATTGTTTATGCTCCACTCTCAGCCCTCCTTGGATCCTCAGCTTTGTGCATATCTTCTGTGGTGATGTAACCGGTGCTTGGCACATCAGATTTAAGGCATGGCTGCATTCCAAGAGGGGTCCACTTTGCCAGATACAAATTTCTGCTCAACCACAGAAGTCACGTAAAGAAAGGTATGGCAAAAGGTCAGAGATATTTGAGTTATAAGATGCCAGCCATTGGCAACTTTGCTGTGTTGAGGTATTGTGCTTAAAGTGCCTCAGGCTGGCTGTCCTCCTGTTTTTTATTGAGAAACAAATTGAGGTTGGTGGGGCAAAGAGAAGGAATCGCATCATTTTTATAAGCAGAAGCCAAAAATTCATGGGAAAGTTTCCCATGAAGGAAACAGAGGAGCTCCCAAGTTATGTGTATTCTGGAGAAAGTAAATAAACACACCCTGAGAGCTAATGCAAAACACTTATTAAAGCAGATACTGTGCTGCTTCAACAGCATATTTATTAAAAAAAGGGAAAGGCACTGACAGTAAAATGTTTTGTTCAGAACATGCCCACTCCTGTGCCTCATAATTTGCAATTCTCCCGTTGTTTTAATGTTTTTGATTCATTTCTACTTTTAAGAAGCTTTTCCATAAGGGAGAGCCTAAAACCTAGGTCAAGCTGTTCCTGTGGTGGTACTTGTTCCAAGTCCAGAGCCTTTTCCCCTGAAGAGAACATGCGGTTTGGCTCTCCAGTGGTATTCGGTGAACCAGTCAGCTTGCTTACTAGCACTTTCTTTGGGAAGTTTGTACCCAGAGCAAGAAAACTGGTTTTAATCTTTCTTTTGTGCCCAGCAAATAGTCTCAGGCTGCCTACTTTATCTACTTTGAAACACAGGAAAACAGCACTGCAGGAATGGCAGGACATGTCCAACAGCTGTACGCAGCCCCAGGCTGTGCTTGTTTCTGCCTTCCGGCGGCAGTGTGGACTTACGCACTCTCTTTCCTGGCACAAACAGCTGGAACAATTTGCTGGGTTTTGGGGGCAGAGTGGGGAATCTAACAGTTTTCTCCTTTGCCAGCAGTCTACCACATGGTTGCCTCATTTTTGAAAGTAACTTAAGGTAGCAGAGTTAGTGTTACTGAAAACCTCAGTTTTGTTTGATAGTAAAATAATTGCCATGCTTATCTGTGATTAGTTTTCGTAGATCCTTAATTTCTGTTTTTCTTCTGAAGTACCCTGTCTGTGAAATAGGACTAGGCCTTTTTAACCTTTACATTTAACATACTTTTTTTGAAACATTCTTATTAACTGAGCTTTTGTGTAGTTGTATCGACTAAAGTTTATTGGCGTGTGAAAAAGACATGATCTTTTTTTCTTGTTAGAATTTCAGATTTTGGTGGAGTGGTGGTTTCTGTCTGGTGGTGTCTTGTTTCCCCCCCCCAAACACTTATGGAAGTTTTTGATGTAGATCTTTGAAGTATCATACAAGTTGTGACTGGATTGAACCCTTGTGCAGCTCCTCTGAGGTAACAGATTTTATGGATAGGGAAATTAGATGAACCTCAATAAGCTTTAAAATAATAATAAAAAAAAAGATGGGGGGAACCTTTCTGACATTCCCAGTTGTATGGGGTTTTTTTTGGCCTTGCTGCTTCAGACACACTTGGTTAACCCCACCGTGCAGGTTTTGTTAAGTAAAAAAGAGAAATAAATTGCATAGCTGTGGAGAAGACTGTTTCACATCTGCTTAATGTTTAGGCTGTTACAGTCAAAGAACTAACATCTATTGAAAAATTTTAGGATTAAGTTTAGAGAAGATTTAGGGGAGGTCTAGGGATATTTATGCTCTTCTGCAATATGACGGATTTACCACATGGGGGCAATATGCGATTGGACTGTCTCTTCTTTTAGGGCTACCTATAGATTAAGAAAATAGGTGGCACAGGAGACAGTTTTTGCCTGGACTTTTGTTTCAGTGTTGTGGCTCAGCAGCCGTATTTCTTTGCAGCTTGCAGCTTATGTATGCTCTTGATTTTGTGCTGTTGAATCAGAACTGCTGCTGGCTATAGACTGAACCTTCTGGGTAGGAAGGACGTGTTTAGACAAGTACACTAATCAGACTGCAAGAAGTTGCAGAGCAAGTGCCTCTGTGTGTGTGTGTGCGTAGGTATGAATGTATGCTGTGCTTAATTTGTTTGTTGTAATTGCCACTTTCACCGTAAGAGCTAACTAAAAATACAGATACAATTGTGAAAGTCAAAGTAGGTGATTGCAAAAAAGGATTGCATCCGCTAATTTTTTGTTAGCAGAACAGCAGAATTTTCTCCTGTATGTAAGTGCCCATGCTTGTTCTAAAGAATTGGTTAATATTGCCGGTTTAACTCCAGGTCATACTCTGAGGCTAGTGGACTTTGTGCTTTATAAAGAGCAATGTAATTGCTAGGTAGTATGTGTGTAGAAGGGCTCCTGAAAAATACCCCAAAAGGGAGCGACTTGAAAGCCTGTGAGAAGTGCTATAGTGTGATTGGGGTGGGGGAGGCAGAAGTAGTTAAGATTGGAAGTGGAACCCCCCCACAAAGCTTACAAATTTCTGTAGCATGGAAATTGGTTTCTCTAGTTGGTTTAGCCAGATGCTGCTAATGATGAGTACTTTTGATGTTCTATCTCTGCCAGTAGAGCGAGGTGCATTCTGCCAGTTTTTGAAGTATCTTCATTCATTACTGCTGAAGAACAGTATTCCTCCTGTGCCTCCAGGTCAATGTTAACAGTAAGTGAACCTGGTGTAAGAGAGTAATTCCAGAAAGTAGTATGTACAGGTATGTCTGTGTTACTCATTCTTTGTGCTGATCATATCTCCAGTGACCCAGCAATTCCTGTTCACCTTGGCTTGAGTCTTTTGCCCTTTACTTATGACAGTCAGTCATATTGATCAAATTCCATAATTTCACTCTCTTTTGTGTTTTCCTGCCATCTGGGGTACAAGTTGTCTGTGAGTACAGAACAACACCTGGCTGTAATTGCTGAAATGGGCTTGGTTTTCCCATTTGAGAAGTGGTCTGATGCAATTCTGAGCTGTTAGGTAGAGAACTTGTTTATCACCAGTGAGACAGTTTGAGGAATGATTTGGCAATCCATGTAGGCTCTACTGAGATGTCTGAGTCAATGTGGAAGGCAATCCAGAGGATGGGTTGGTGAGACAGGGCAACTAGTCTGCTTCTGCTGCACAGACAAACATTGCAAACTGCAAAGTCCTTGACTGAGCCCTTCCGGGATGAAACACTTTCAGATCAGGAATATGACCGGGGTAGTCATTAATTGTCATGACAGTCAACCTAGGATGTGAAGGTATTTGTGGAAATGAGAATTTTTCCCTTGGTGGACCTCTGAGGTGCTCTACAGGTGGTACTGGGACACCAGGTCCTCAGAGGTGATGGGAAAAAAGTGATCATCCTGTGGAGAAAGCTATCAGCCCTTGCAGTTATCCTGATTGACACTAGGCTTAGGTTAACGATGTATACAGCAAATTGTTGAATATCTCCAGGTACTAATTGATGGGAGAATTGTAGTACTGCATGAGCTTGAACCAAAGTAGGACAATGGCAGTGAACTGTGGCATTCAAAGCTCTGTGAACTGCCCCCTGCCTCCAGGGATTCTAGTGCTTCAGTTGGCCTAATGCAGTGAAATCCATGCCAGTTCCTCTGCACATCTCCAGCCTTGGCATGCCTACGCGTGCCGTCATTATAGAGTCCCAGTATAACTTGCTAGAGAAGTGAACTGGTGATGTGCAGCCCAGCTAAAGTGGGGAAGCGTGGCGTACATGGCATAAAACACTGGCTTAAATAATTGTCACTATTTCTATTCTCAGCTATACCTATCTTCTGCTAGACAGAAGGGGAGGCATAATGTAAGCTTTTGGAATGGCTTGCCTTGTTATTATGAGATAGAAGACTCAAAGAAACAACTTCGTAGTATGCATTTGGAAAATATGTGCTACAAAATTAGCAATAGGTATAATTTTTCAGTCTGCAGAGTTTCTCTTTGCCATGATGAAGAATTTGAACAGAAAGAGGTTTTTCCAGCTGCTGTTTTTCCTGGTTGGATAAGAAATCTGCTTTGAAGGACTTCCTCCACCCTCACCCAGAGAGTGATTAAAGGAGGGGATGACATCGCACTGTAGTAAAAGGGTAATTCTAATTGTCCCACTCAGGCCAAGAGGAGAATATGATGTAGATTAACTGTAATATTAGTTGAGTGAATGAGTTACATCTCATTACCAGTTTTTATCTCACAAGGGTAAAATTGTATTTTGTCCTGACACTGCATCCTTCCAATAGCAACAGCTGACTTCGTGTGTAATGACATTATTCTTCTAGCTTTGTGCTTTAAACTTCCTCCTCCTGTAAAGGATTCAAACATAGTGCCTGGACGGTCAGAAAGTTTGCCTTCATGGGAGTTAAGGAAACTCAGAGGTCTTTGTGGATAGCTGCGAAAAAACTACTGCTGATTCCGTGTGTAGTGGGTTAGATAACACACACGGGACTGATCATAGCATCCATTCCCTCTTTTAGGTTTCAAATCCATTTACTAAGCACTATGTCTCAAACATGTTTCATGTGTTCTGGTTGCCGAGCATTTTTGTAAACAACGGAGTGTGTAGAACAGAGATTCAGCTTGATAAGGCACTTCCTATTTGTACCCTATTTGGTTGGGAGTAGGAATCGCAACCTCTGTTCATGGGCTATGTTCATGGGCAGGGAGGAGTGTGAAAGTGGGTGGTGACTTCTCTAGCAGGGAAAAGTCACCTGTTCTAGTGACTTGTATGTATGTTACAGTTTTATATATATATAGGGGGCGCCCAAGAAATCCAGAGAGGGGCTTTTTACAAAGGCATGTAGTGACAGGACAAGGGCTTTAAACTGAAAGAGGGCAGATTTAGATTAGATATCAGGAAGAAATTCTTCATGGTGAGGGTGGTGAGGCTCTGGCACAGGTTGCCCAGAGAAGCTGTGGCTGCCCCCTCCCTGGAAGGGTTCAAGGCCAGGTTGGACGGGGCTTTGGGCAACCTGGGCTAGTGGAAGGTGTCCCTGCCCGTGGCAGGGGGGCTGGAACTAGGTGACATCAAGGTCCCCTCCAACCCAAACCATTCTATGATTCTGTGAAAACCTGTTATAGAAAAGTTTTAGCATCTAGGCAGCAATAGCTGCCAGGTACCATCAGTGTGGATGGTATTGCCTGCCCTGAAGAATTGGGAATGCAGGTATGAAAAGGAGAGACTTCTTCAGGCTCAGGTTCACAGCAAGTAAACTATTCTCAGAGGGATACTTGTGCATCCTGCTAAACTCCTCATGCTATGACAGAAAATATTTTTTTTGCCTGTGGTGGGTAGAAAGGCTAGAAATGAGGTGCGTGTAGAAACAGAGGTACTGGGTCTATGGACACTTAAACATGCAGAACCTTCGGTGCCGTTTCGTTAGGGGATTGTTTCAGTGCAGTAAATTACATGTATTTTGTGTGAGCAATAAAAGTTAGCAATATACAGCAGGGTGTTGACACTTCTAAAGATTTTTCTATATCTGTAATTATTGCTTCCTCTCTTTCTTGTCATATGTTGCTTTTAAAGTGATCACGTCAGATTTGTTCTCCAACTTAGCAACAGCTGCTTTTTTGCACAAGAAAATTTTTGTGCTCTTTTTAGATGTTAAAGTCAGTGATTGAAATGAAGATTACTCTGAAGTGTCTGCACTTTAAAGGATGTGAAACTGTATTAGCACTTAAGCTGCAAATAAAACCAACTGCTCCATTTTCATTGCCTATGGAAGTGCAATGCAAATAGTAGGCAAAACAGGATACTGAAACACCCATTTCAGTAATGAAAACACTTCAGTTTATTGGAATCACAATTGTTTTTACAAATGGAGTTATCTAAAATGCTGTGTATAGTTTTGCAACTTGCCTAATTTTTCTGTATGCGTGAGATTCTTCAGCTCCATTTCACTTTTTAAGGTGAAGAAATAATGCGACATTTTTAAAACCTTGTGTCTTTTTTTTTCTTTTTAAGAGATGAGAATGTTGCTCGTCAGGAATTACTCATTAAATTTGTGAGTTGCTTCTTTCTGTGGGTGAGAGTGGCGAAGCTGCTTCAGGCTGAAAGGGCTGTTCTGCATGATTTATGTGTTTTGTTAACATAAAAGTCATATGCTATGCTAATATTTTGTTTTTCAAATTGTGAAAAGGTCAAGTTCTCAGAAACAAGGTGACTCTTTGCATTTCTTGTGCTATTGGCCATCGATCCTTTCCTAGAGAAATCCAAGTATTTCTCTCATTTCTGTTGGTTCTCTCTTGAAGAGCAGAGTAACAAGATGTGGTCCCTCCGGGAGGCCAGGGGGTTTGTCAAAGGCAGTCCTTTTCAGGAAGCGCTCTTTTCCCCGCTTCCCTGTTATCAGTTAGCCTCGACATCTGCTTTTGAGCAGACTCAGAATCTGGAGGGTGTGAAGGTCCATTCCAGGCAGAGCTCTCTTCATCCTGCACTGACTTTCCTACAGCCTTCGGTTCCTGTCTGTGTTACTGAGGGGCAGGCTCGCTCCTTGGGGAGCAAAGAGGAGGAGGATGTTCTGATGGTCTTCAGCCCCTTTGGCCGTCAGCCGTGCCTGATGTACATGGGTGCAGCAGCTGTGGCTTCTCTCCCACTCTGTAGTGCTGTGACTCTTTCTATCCCCATTTAAAATTTGTCTGTTCATGAAAAAGAATGTTAACTAAACAAAGACCTGCAATGTTAGGAAGTTTTCTTGCAGAAGGGGTTGTTGGGCGTTGGAATGGGCTGCCCAGGGCAGCGGGGGAGTCCCCATCCCTGGAGGGGTTGAAGAGTCGGGTTGACCCAGCGCTGAGGGATCTGGTGGAGTTGGGAACGGTCAGGGTGAGGTTCATGGTTGGACTGGAGGAGCTTCAAGGGCTTTTCCAACCGAGATGATTCTGTGATGTTCATTATTCACAGCAAAACATGTGAGGTTTGTTGCCTGTATCTTAGTGACTGGTTCATGGAATGGTGTCGCCCAGAGCAGCATTCAGCTCTGCGGTGGGGATTTGTCTGTGTCCGGCACCCCGAGAGCGCCCTGCCGGCTCGGGGGGGGTTCGCGCGGCTCTGTCCTTCGCTGGTTCTTTTTTTGGGGTGGGGGTGAGGATCCGCCTCCCTGGTGAGCCAACGGCCCTTCGGCTCTGGCAGGAAAGGATTTGGCGTAGAGTCTTTTACAGCTTCCAACTCCCAGCGCCCTCCTCATGCGGGAAAAATACACTTTGCGTTTTACTATTTTTTTTTTTTTAAATAATCCTTAGAGCTTGGCAGAAGGAATTCGTTTGCCGGGAAGAGAAGGCCGCGGCAGCCCCGCGTGACGGAGCGGGAGGAGCACGAGATGCTCCAAGGCGGGGAGCGGTCTCTCGGTGCTCCCCTGGGAATCCCACACCCCCGGCGCGGCTCCTCCGCCGGTGCCAGCGCTGCCCGGGGCACCCGCCTGGCGCGGAGCCCGGCCCTGCCCCGCTCCCGCCGCCCCGGGCTCCCCCTCACCGGGCCGGGGCCGCCGCCCCCTGCGCGCGGCCCCGCCCCCGACCGCGGCCGGCCAATGGCGGCGCGCGGCGGGCGGGGCGGGGCGGGGCCGGCGCGGGGCCCGTGCGCGCGGGCTGCGCGGAGCCGGGGCGGCGGCGACGGCGGCGGCGGGAGGGCGCCCGGCGCGGCCCGCGGCGCTGAGCTGAGGTGAGGCGCGGCGTTCCCCGCGGGCCGGGGGAAGCGGGCGGCGGGGCGGGAGCTGAGGGAGACCCCCTCCCCGGGCGGGCCCTGGGACGGGGCTGCCGGCGAGCGGCGCCCCAGGCCGGCGGCGCGGCGCGGCTCGGCCCGCCTGCGCGTCGGGAGCTTCCGCCGCCCGCGGCCGCCGTCGTGCGCCGCGGCTCCGGGCGGAGCTTTGGTGTGGGAGCCCGGCCCGGCCTGGCCGGTGCTGCAGGAGCGGTCGCGGTCCTCGCCTCTCCAGCGCTGAGGTTGCGGGGCTCTGGCTGGTGGGGGGGCTCGGGAGCGCCTTCCCTCAGCGTGCTGCCGGGGGCCGGGCCTGGGCGGCTTCGCCCCCGCTCGGACTGGGAGTGTTGGGCACCTGCGCCCCGGCCCATCCCCTCCCCATCCGCCTCCCTGCGAGGGACCCCCCTGGAGCTCGCCGGGGGTGCGAGGGAGTGGTGCTGCACCAGCCGGGAGAAGCGCTCCTGAAGCCCCGCTCCTCGGGCAGGGACCAGCTGAGGTCCGTGTCCACCCTCCCTGCGCCTCCGTCTCCGTGTGGTCTCCAGCACACGGTGCTGCCGGCCGCCGCCGAGAGCCCCCAGACCCCTGCCGTGCTTGTGGCGAGGGATGCGGGTTGTAACAGGAGCGGGAGGGGTCTCTCTGGTGTAGCGGGGGCACTCGTAGTCTTCCTCTCTCTTTGTTGCAGTTGTTGGATTCCTGATGCATCAGTTGGTGCCAGCTTGGTGTAGTGATGTTAACGGGTTGCTATTGCCTAGTGACAAAGGTAAAAGGGGAAGGTTTGCTTCTGGAGGACTGAAGGAGCCTGGTTTGAGAGCTCCTGCTCAGAGCGCTTCCTTGCTGCTGCCTGTCAGCCGCCACCTCACGCAGGTGGTGGGGATCCCTCCCCACGGAAGGCAGGGATCACCGCTCACGCTGGGGAGCTGGGACTGGCGTTACTCCAGACCAACCCTCTGCAGAGGCGAGGGATGATGGTGTGTTGTGGTGACTCTCTCACTGACCAAAAGATACCGTACTCAGAGGAGTTCTTTTGAAAGCCCTTGGTATCTTGCACCGGCATATCCTCGGGTATAAGCTGCCTCTCTAGATTTGCCGCTAGCTGAAATACTCGCTCTTGCTTCTGAACAATAGTTTTTTCCATGTAGAAGATAAAATTCATTGTCACTTTGAAGCTATTTCAGAAAGGCAACAAAAAGTACATAGCTACCTAAATTTTCTAAGTTTTGTTCCATCTGCTCCTCCACTTGGGGCTGATAGCAACGGTTGTTCTGTCACTGTGCTTCAGGGAGCTGATTTAGCTTTGATGCCTGGTTCGGTCCCAGTTTGTAGGAAATTACCAAGATAAGCACTCAATGCAAAGAAGTTTGGGGGGCTGAATGCAGGGAAGATTTTTTTTTTTTCTTAGAACCGCTGATATTGCAGCAACACTGCGTTTTAGTTTTGCGTTGGTGAGGAGTAAATGAGACCTCAGGGCTCGCCCTGGGGTGGGAGGCTCTCAGAGCTGTTGGATGCTTTCTCTGCTCTGCCTACAGAGCCTCTCCTTCTTCCTGGTTCTTGCAGCCTGTGTCAGGCTTCACTCTTTCATTTTCCTCTGCCTTTCATTTAGTTAGCCCCTTTAACTGAAACACTTCCTAAATCATGGCACAATGGTTTTTGTTAAGAAATGTCGTATGTAGTCAGCTTACACGATAGGTAACTCAGTTGGTAGATAGTGCTCGGCTTGGTTAACACTCCTCACACTTTTGATTTTTCAGGCAGTCGGAGCAGGCCAGGCTAGTTGGGGATTTTTAATAATTGTAACAGCATTAGTAGCGTGCACTGGGGGGAACTGGATGTGGTGTGGGGAGATGCTCGTAGCTGCCACACAGTGGGCAGGGCACTGCTTTTCTAGGGAAGCGTGCCTTGCTTCTGCACATTGTTTTCTGCCTAGGTGTTTTGTTAGACCTTAAAAAACTGAATATGTGCTGGCTGGGGACTAGTCTAGGGGTAAATATTTTTAGGAGTGTGTCATCAGCAAGGCGCGAGGCCAAGCCCCGTTGAGTTCACTTTTCCTGTTAACACCTGTGAGGAAGGACTTTGACATCTGCAGTTTCTGTTTGACGTGACTTTGGTCTCTCCTGGCTGGTAACCAAGGCCAGTAAAAGTACCCAGGAGCTCCTCGTTTAGTCTGGAGCTGGGTGACCTGCCTGCCTTGCCTGCAGGAGCCAGCTGGCTTCAGCTGGAGGGGAGGCTGCCGAAGCCTCTTCTGTGGGGCTGCTCTGAGCACTGCCTCCTCGGCTATCACCACTCATGTCTTTTTCCTTCTGAGTAGCCGCAGTGTCTGTCCCTTCCAGTAGCAGTTTATTCAGAATGAGATGAACATGTTCACGGAACGCTAATTTTAAGAGCGCTTGTCTAATAGATTGCCTCATGAGGAGTGTAACTGATTCTGGGCAACTTCAGTTGCTTGTAAACTTTTGAATGGCAGTAGCAAAATCTTACCATGCCGTTAAGTGATAAGGGACACAGTATCAAGGGGTTATAGATGGCACTGAGCTATGGTTGCTCTTCAGATTAGCAGTTAGAGGTGTAACCTGGGCAGATGTCTCTGCTGATTTTTGCTGTTGTGGTGGTTTTAAAGTTTGTGACCTAAAAGTTTTTCTCCTTGGCTGTGTGGCCACACAAACTGGGAAGTTCAGTGAAAGGATACACACAATACTTTCTGATACAAGATACTTTCTGCTAATTTGTCACCTAAAACCTGTAGATGGGGCACTGGGCAGTGTACGCACGCTTTTAAGGTTGAGATAATATTTCTTATGCTTTCTCATCACGAGTCTCATCAGCTGGGAGGCCGGAGGTGTCTCTGCGGTGGTCTCAAGCTGTGCTGCTCGGGGCAGGGCTCTGCAGCGCTCACAAGGGCTCTGAGAGATCTCTAAGCCAAACAAGCCTTGCGGTTGGCGTAATGAAGTAGGAGGCATCTGTCTCCTCTCCTGTGACAAGTTTATCTGTACAGGGGTTTGCAAGCATAAAAATAAAAGTCAGGAAGATGTTTGACCAATCTCAGTGTGTGCAAGGATTAAAACCTAACCCCTCCCACTAATTTTTAGCAACATGCAAGGCTGGCTCCATTTAAATCCACAGAGCAGGCTGCCTACCTACTCAAAGCGCAGAGAGACAAAGGAATGTTTTCATCATCTGCTTGTCTCCTTTTTAGACAAAACACGTTTATTACAAAACAATAATCTAACACTTCACTGAATTTTTTTGTAGTGTGGTGGCCATGCGAAGGCTGTCCCAGCGTCAGTATCCACATACTTTCAATTGTTCAGACATAGCGTGGTATTTGGGAAATGCGACCAAAAGCACCCAGGAGCCTATCTGTTTCCATGCGTGCGTTCCTGCAGAGCGCCTTGCACGTTGTTGCCAAATACTTCATGCCAGCAGTGACCGTGGGGCAGTGGCTTTGTTGGGCAAGGCGCATCCTGAGCGTGTGCCTTGCGTTCCCGTAGACCCTGCTGCAATCCCCCTGCGAACACTGCCGCTGCTCCCGTGCTGCGGGAGAGCCGGGGAGAGGCACGCGGGTTTCTTTCCCCGTGTCAGATTAAACATTTGCTCCTGAACAACTGCCACCAAACCATGAAAGTAAGGATCGTGATGTAGGAGAGTCAGCCTACTTGAACTAATGTAAATTTTTGTAATTCAGATTTTGGCCCGCTGACTTAATCTGGGTGTACAGCACAGGTTTGCTAATAAAGTGCAGAGCTGTTATCTGCAGCAGAAATCTGCGCTGTGAAGGTTCTGAGCGCCCAGCATTGGTTGGAGTAGTTACGGTTTTGCGTGAGTCATCATTCTGAGGGATGAAGAAAGTTAATTGTTGCTGTTATCTTGGGTGTGGTCTGACACTGTAGCAAAGTCAATGGGACAGCCCGGTACTGGTGAAAGGCAGAGTCCTGCCGGGCCCTCCACTGCCTGCTCCAGGTGGATTTTCTTGTGCTGTCAGCAGCGCTCATGCTGTGGTGACCTGGTTTAGGGAGCTAAATTGGCAGAAAAATTAACTGGAACTTAAAATGTCAGTGTGTAAGGAGGGTGGAGGGCACAGATTTGACCATCTTACTTCCTAACCACGTTTTGGAATAGTTATTTTTTTGGCCACTTATTTTTCTTCCCAGCGGCTGGATTTCTGACCAGAGTTTCATCAACTTTGTTACTGGTTTTGATAGCGGGATGAAGAGCATTAAATAAGGACTTTGTGCATGACTGTGCTTCGGTGGGTGGCATTTTCATACACAATATTGGTGAGAAACTATCTTTCAAGCTGTAATCCTCTATTTTCTTCCAGGCTTCTTTAGACTCTGCTCGCTGTTGAAAGATGGGAGAGATAGAAGGCACTTACAGAGTCCTGCAGACTCCTGGCTCTCGTCTGGGTGTCCAGAAAACCGTGGGAGTGAGTACCTTGGAGTCAGGACAGAACGTCTCTACTGCAATGGCACCATCGCCTGCCAAAACGCATGAGCGGGACCTACCGATCAAAATAAGGATGTTGGACAACACGGTGGAAGTACTTGACATTGAGGTAAGAGAGGTTTAAACCTGATTTCAAGTACACTTAGCCTCCAATAATGTAAAGCTCACAGGATGGGCTGCTGTACAGAGCTGGCATGTTTTGAGGCATTATCTGAATAAAGATTCCTGTAGGGATTTTACCTACTTATAAGTAGTTAAATCAGTAGCACATCTTGTTTTTTAAAATCTTTTAAGTATAGCAGATGTTTTTGTGTTTGCAACAGACTTTAAATACAAGCACGTACTGTAACAAGAAGCTTTAACTGTTATTTGCCTTGGGGGGACACCAACTATCTTCTGCCAAACTGTTCTTGCTTTTTGAGCCACATGCAGCTTTGTCGATTTGGTAGCTGGGAGAGCTTTTTTTAGTTGCTACTTTTTATTAATTATTTTAATGGTTCATATCTTCTTCAAGTAAACTTGCTCCTGTTTGAAAATTTTTGCTTGTTGCCACACTTTGGGAGGTAGCAATGGTTCTGAAAATTTGTATTTAAAAGTATGCTTGCTTAGCAATTGAGGAAGTCTGCCTTAAGAAATACAAACTGTGCTCAAATTGGGGTAGTTCTGGTTTTAAACAATCAAAAATTTTTGTTCATGTTCTTGTTTCATTCTCAGCATTAACCTGAGACTTTAATTTTCGCTTGCCTAAAGATCTGGTGTTAGAAAACAGCTCTGTTCTGGTGAAGATAATCAACCATCAGATATTCTACATTAGCATCTCAAACATGAAATATGTTGGGTTTTTAAATTTTTTTTTTTTTTGGTGAAGTGTGAGGCTGTGTCTGTGTCCTCCCACCCAAGGACACAGAGGGTATAGCAAACCCATCCACCCCTCATTTACTTCATAGAACACAAAAGCCTTTTTTTTCCTTTTTTTTTTTAATGTTAGAATATTTTTTTAAAAGATCTGCTGACTTTGGCTCCTTTGAAGTGTGATTTTTTTTTTTTAATTTTTTTTTTAAGCGGGTGTAGACATTGCTGCTTTTGTGTTTTGATTCAAAAAAGAAGAAAAAAAATAACCCACAAGCAACCCCCCCACGCTGTAATTCTGAAAATCGGTGCAAGCTGTTAAAATCAAGAAAGAATTTATAACTCCTAGTTCCTGCTTTATTACATGAAGTCAGTGACTAGAAACCTCCTGTACATTGCCATAGATGCTTTCCTTCTCTTCCTTGTCATATCTGTACCACCTCTGTCTGCTCTTCTCATGCAAATCTTCCACTTTCCTCAGTAACCTTACCCTTTTCATCTTATTTTATAACTCTATACCTTTATAGCTTCTGTGCTATAACTTCTCTGTAACTTTATAGCTTCTCTGCTGTTCTCTGACCTCTGAGCACCCTCCCTCAGTTCCCCTCACTTCTTGTCTGTGCTCAGTACGGTTCACTACTTTCGCAATACCTTGTTTTTTGAAACTGTCTTGACCTGGTTCTCCTTTGCCTGCTGGAACAGTCTTGACTGCATATCCTTCCAGTTATCTTCATTGCTCTCTGGCTTCCACTGCAGGTCCAGTTTACCTCCATCCTTAACCCATTGTCTTATCCTACAGCACTTTGTTGTTAGTCTTTGAATGCAAATTCAGCTGTGGCTCAGTTCTTTACGATGTGTCAACTTGGCTGTCAGCTCTAAATAAAATCAGCCTTTGCCTGGTGAAACTTGGTTTTGAAATTTGTGTCAACGTCAGGCTTCACATGTAAAAAACATGAATTCCTCACTCACACTTGTTTTGGTCACTGTGAGTCATACTCCAGTCTCACCTGTCTGACCAATAATGTAGTTTCTATTCACCTCCTGATTCCTTCATTTCCTTTAGCGAGCTGTCTCCTGCAGGTGTGCTGTACACTCTCTAGGATGATACTGTTCAAGTAAACAGCTAAAACTCATCCCATTCAGGACTACCTCACTTCACACCTTCTCCTTAGCTTTAGCCTCTCCAGTCTTGCTGCGTATGTGCCCGTTTTGTGTGTTGCAGTAAGAGTCAACCTGCTCAGTTGTTGTTCCTAGCAGCTGCTACTGCCTGACCATTTTTTGCATCCTTCTACTGGCTCCCTCTCTTTGTACCTTCAAATGTAGGTTGCTTATCTCTGCTTTCAGGGTCCTACCTGTAGTCTCCTGCAAGAAGGTACTTGGCTCTGTCCCTTAACTGGACCACAGTGCAGTACCCTTGTTGTTGTTGTTGCTGTTTTTACCCATCACAATGAGAGGCTTCCCATAATTAGGAACTATCTTACTTTTCATTTTTTACCTGGAAAGCTCTCTGTGGTTATGACATCCACAGAAACACCCCAATCTGGGCAACTAGCATGCTCAGGCTGTATTTAATATCACACTATTCTTCGTTAGGAGGTCAGCTGGAACTGAACAACTTAGAAGCTTTTGCCCGATGTGAGCGGTTAGAAGAAGGGGTCATCCTTTGTTCATCTGTAGAGCATCAAGCACAAAAAAGTCCAGAGTCAGCAAGTGTAGCATTAGAGTCCTACTAATACACTGCCTACATCGCCTTTCATTTTTGTCTAAATGAGGTAGCAAATGATAGCAGACAGGGATGAGGTACTAAATGTAACCCTCTGCCTCCTAATTTGTTCGGAGGGCTGGTGGGATAGCAGTAACTGCTGGCTGCTGTTTGTGATGGCAAACTGAAATTTTTCACTTGCGGTTTGAGGGCAAAAATTAAGAAAAGTCAGCCACATTTGCTGAATAGGTGGTGTGAGCTAGCACAGATTTTTTTTTTTTTTTGTAAAAAAGCAGTGAGAGAAATTCATGATTAAGCAGCTGTCCTAGAGGGATTGAGGCTCTGATTGTAGTGCTGCTTGCCCACTCCTCTTTGCTTTTGCAATAATTTTCACTGGGTGTGGAAACGAGAGGTGGTGTTGTCTTCATTACCTGCTTCATAGGGTGCTTGTTTATTGATTCAGGTCAGCAATAATTTTTCAGTGTGGTGGGACACCGAGGCCTTTCTCACAGGTGCCGTTGGCATTGCATTCTAATGGAGGCGTAGCTTATGGCAAAAGGTGGGAAGAAAATAATTTTCTCTTCTGCCTTTAAGAACTATGTCAAATAACTTTTTATTGAGAGAAGTGGTGTGTCAGTGGGAGAGACTGACTAGGCACAGTGGTCAGCTTCTGGAGAGGGGCCTTCTCTTTGCAGCGCAGTAGGGAAGCTGCTGCAGGAGCCCTGTGTACTGCCTTGCTTGTGAAGCTGTCTGAAATGAGCCACATCAGCAATTTTAACCGTACGGGATAAACAGGGTAGCCACAATAATGATTTAATCCATGAGGCTTTTCCTTGTTATCCCCTCCTTTCTCCAAGATGTGTTTAGAACACTTGCTTCTTCCCTGGCAGGTGTTTGTAGATAGTCTCGTTTGGTAGCTCTTCCCCATTACTTGGGTTTTTTAACTCGCCAAAGAGCAAGAAAAGGGACTGACAGTAGCATAACAGATGGGATGAGAACAAAACAGGAAAGGACAGCCTTTCCTTCGTGTTATTGTTGTATCTAGAACAGTGTGTTAAAAGTTCAATAAAGCTACATTCCACTGCCTTTTGTCTAAAATCCACTGTCTCTGTCCACTCTCACCATCTGTACTGCAAGGTTTTCTTTCGAACTATGAATTCTGTTAATAAGTAAGAGGGAGCTATTCTTTAAAGTACGCTGAGGTAGAGCTCTTCTCTGGGAAATCTGTTTTGGATGTTAGGGGATGGAGAAATGCTCAGATGTTTTCTAGAATTTAAAAACCTGAAAATTTAGTATTTATGGTTTCTCCTCTCCCTCCCAAAACAGAGAAGAGAATGAAACATGTCCATCCAGAGCTAGGCTCCAATATTAATTATTTTCATGAGTTGTGTGTTTTTTTCCCTTTTTATGGCCAGCTTGTTTAGTCAGTAAAAATCTTGCATGTGCCGTATCATGGGGTACCTGTCTTCTTCCCTCCAAGCTAAGTCTGCCCAAATTGATAGTTTTCCAGACTACTAGATGAATGATTGGAAAATTCAATTTAATTTGGACTGCGGGTACATTTCAAAGTAATTCCAGTATTACAGTAGAATTTCTGCCGGCTTTCCCGATTTTTCTTAAGAGATTAAGCTTGTAGGCCTTTGATCAACGTAAAAATGTGGCAGACTCTTAAGTAGAAGGGCCTGGACTGGGTTTAATTCACCAAAATGACCACTTGGTGTGATTATACTTGTCTGATGCTGGTTATGAAAGACAACAAAATGTGCTGCAACGAAGGACGACTTAGGCTATAGGAGTTTAGGGTGCAAGAAGTTGTGATTTATTCTTGCTGAAAGCTTTTGTGTTGATTTGTGGTAGAGTTGGAAGAGCAGTGTGTTACAGCAACAGACATACAGGCTGTCGAAGACAATACAGCATGTGTGCCTGGGTTAGAGGAAACAAGGGGTCTTTTTGCACGGCATAGTTGGAAGGAGAGCGGTACTGATGGTAGGTGAGAGTCTGGTGCTGTCTTAAAATCTCAGTAAGTGAAGTATCAGGTTCAGTCAACAAGAAAGCTGTCATGTCCTCCAGCTGCTTTCTCCGATGCAATACTTTACTGAGGGTCTGTAGACAGGCAGACTGTAAGGTCTGCCTCTGACCCAGTTTTGTCTTTGTGCTAGCCTGTAAGACATTTAATGGCATTGCTGCCCTAATGTGGTGTTTAATATTTGGTCTATATGTTGTTCCTTCTGTAGGAAATACACGTGCATTTCTTAGTGAATTACACTCTATACTATGAGCAAGTGCCCTGGAAAAAGTTTAGATTTTTATGCTTCAACTTTACCAAACTCTCTCTGGGGAGAACTTGGTACCTCTTCAACTGTGTGTACTACTTCTTCTCATTCTGCTTGAACGTAAAATAAAATTCGGGAGTGAGAAGTGTTTACATGTTATATTGTAGTTGAATTTGTCTCTGTTTTCACCTACTGGAGAATTAATTCTGTAGAACTGTAATAGCCATCATAAAATCATAGCACAGTTCTTAGCGCTCAGCGAAACCAGGTGGGTCTGCCTGCCTCAATGGGAAAACTTAAACTGGAATTTTTTCTTTCATGCGGTTCTTTGTCGGATTCTTTGAGTGCACAATTCTGTTCATTCTTTTTTAAATGTAATTAACTTGCTTCTCAATAAAACATGTTAATAGTAAGAGTTAGCTTTATGTCGGTATGAATTTCAACCAACTTGTGCTGGGATTTCGGTTTTGTCCTTCAGTCTTACCATGTTCAGAAGTTGTTCTGTGGGTCAGGCCCTTGCAAGTGTTCTCATGCCTTGGAGCGTGAAGCTGGGCCTGAGGAAAATGCTTTTTCATTTTGTTGGGATTTTTCCTATCTTCGGTATTTCTACCAGGCCCGTTGTTTCCTTGTGCATGACTCAGTTTCTTGAGGGTGGTTGTATCTTTTCTCATTTTCTTACCAAGTACGTGAAAGATGGAGCATGTTCCTTATCCCTGTGGCACTGTGCGATGTGTCCCTCTCCTCCTGACGCTGGTGAGGATCAGGGAGGGACATGCTTGACTCCACTGCTCTTTGTAAGAACAGGCTAGTCAAAGAAGATGACAGTTTTTCCCTCCTGTATTTTCTTATTAGGTATTGTCCTCTCACTGCTCATGTCTATTTTGGAGTTTACTGATGTACCCTGTGAAACTTGCTAATATATTAGTACAAAATTTAAGTGGCTTGTCTATACTAAGTTGAGAACAGCTACTTGATGATTACTCAGTCTGGTAGTGATACTGTCTTTGCTGGCCACCTATATGACTCTTCCTTGGTTTATTTAAATTTACAAATTGCATTATTAAAAGTGCAAAATTCCTTTCTATCCGTATGTTTAGAATAGAATAGAATAACTGTGTTTATTTATTCTGCTCTCTGTGCAGTTTGCCACATCTGTAATTGAAAAGGTGCCATGAGAACGGCACCTCCTCAGATGTCTGTTGTTTCCGACCAGCCATCGGGGCCCATGGCCGTGACTTGCTGCAGTTGGGGGCCCTGAAATCAGGAGCTGGGCTGGGACCGCGGGAGGCTTTTGGGGTGGTGGAAGAAGCAGTCGGACAGCTTGTACGTACCTTGTGCCTTCCCACGGTTTGGAAAGAGTGTTCTCAGCTCGTGCACACTGAAAAATGCTGCTTATCAGTAACTTCTAACGGTAGCGTTAGTACCCTGAAGAGCTTCGTTGGGGCTGAAGCAGAAATTATACAGCTTAAAATGCTGTTAGTGAGCAGTTTTAAGTAAGAAATATGCATCTGTTAAAAATAGAGAGTGTGCCGTGGGCGCTGAAGAACACTCACTCTGAAATTACCTTTCAGAGAGGCTGTCCCTGCTGCGTGCCGTGGCGAACCCTGAGCACATCGCCGGCGTGACGGCACTGCGGCTTCTCCAGCAGGACGGGGTGGCCTGCACCGGCCCTCCGGCAGAGCCAGGCTCTGGCACCAGCTGCCCTCCTGCTTCTTCCTTGTTTTCCCTTCGCCTGCTTAGACCTTCCTTTCATAAAGGCTTCTTTCCCCTCTGTGCTGTAAAAGTATTAACAGCTTAAATACGTGGGAAGTGGGAGGACAGGCTGCTTCTGAATCCTATTAAGAGCTATGCTGAAGGAATCGAGATGCTGTGTTAGTCAGCTCGGTGTTTTTCTTCCCTGGCCAGGAAGAAATAGTCAAAATTCCAGAAAGAATCATAGCCAGATGTTTGTCATTGCTTTGGTTTGACTCTCCTAAATATGGCAAATAAGCTGCCTTAGGACTTATTTTTGTCTGACCTCAGAAGAGAAAGTTAGTAATTCACTATTTAAAATTTGAAGCTATTATAGGGTTTAAAAAGAAAGTAATTGAAGCTTTGCAATTTGTGTACTGTTTGATTCTACTATATAATTTTTAGACCTGTTATTTTGTGTTTGGGGGGATTGATTTTTTTGATGCTATGTAGGAATGTGGTATTGGGTGGGGAAAGGTAAAGCCACAGCCATTTTACTGACAGACACTTGGTGTGTGTTTGGGGTTTTTTTAAGGGAAGATATAAACTTAAATTGTATTATAAAAACAATTTACTACTTTGCAGTTTTCTTGACATTAGGTGTCCCATTATGTGAAAAGAAAATTGGGTTACACTGCAGCAAAGGAGAAACAATCTGAATATTCCTGTACGAAAAGTCTATTCTATGCTCATATTGTAACTTAAACCACAGATACCGTTTAGTAAAATGGTGATCACAGTCTTTGACACATGAATGTAATGTTCATAACTTTGTATGGCTGTGATATTCCATAGCGAGTGCATAGATTAAAAATTTCTCTTGTATGGGTTCAGAAGAGTGAATTGAGGAACAGCGAGAGCCACATTAACTTAGTCTAACACCGAGTTGGTGTAAAGCTGAACTCTCTTCAAGCTCTCTTTAATTTATGGTAAACGTACTGAGAACTTTCTGCCTCTAATTGTTCTGTCTGTATGAGATCTGATAAAGTAATCCAATGTATAACATCATGATCTTGGCATACATGCAGTGGTACAATTCTTGTACTTAATTCCTTTCGGATGCCTTCTGAAGTAACTGATATACAACCTTCTAAAGAGAAAGCTGTTACCTGTTAGCTTCCTTACTAACTCCAGTAATGTGTCATCCTCACTAACAAAAGGGATACCGTTAGTTTCTTAAACACTTCTGCAGAATGCAGGTGTTCTTTTTTCATAATCTAGTGACAAAGGATAGTGAAAATCAGCTGAAATTAGACTTACACTATTCTATCAAAATAACTGTAAGACACGTTGTGTTCCACACAAAAAAAAAAAAGTTTTCTGGAAGCCTCGTCTGGGTGTGGGTGACATTCAAATTTGGGTCCACAGATGGATAATTCTCTAGAATATATAGAGCCTGAAGGAAATTAAAAAAAAAAAAAAACCCACCACCAAAAAAATCCCAAAACAACAACAAAAAAACCCCAAGAAACAACCCACAGTCAGCTAAAGATAACTACAGAAAAGCAGTGTGCTAAGAGGTAGTTCAGAGAAATTTTAGGTTAGTGCCTGCTGAAAAAAGGGACTTGATGTTGAGCAAGGATGGTGTCTCTTCGTACCCAGTGGTATCCAGAGGAGCACAGCCTTGTGAATGTGCGATTAAATAAACAGGGTTGCAAAAGCATACCTCTGTGTCATCTGTTCCACATTTCTGGCAAGGGCAACGTTGCCTGCTCGTGTAAGAGGGAGACCAGGTAAATTGAATATTAAAAAACTGCGCTGCGGTGACAATACCTAGTGTAAAAGATTTACTTTTCGAGACTGTGATGTTAGATATGGAGAGGGGAACACCTGTCTGTCTGACAGAGCAGTCATTCATTCATAAAATTAAGAATTTTAAAAGAAAACTAAAAAAAAAAGAGTATTGAGCTGCAAAGTAGTCTGTATCGTGAGTTCAGAGACACTCCTGGAAGTCTTTTAACAGCTTCTGCGTGTGCTGCTGCCCTGACCTGAGCTGTGTGGTCAAAATCCACAGGTACGAAACACGGAGGGGAAACAAAAATCAAGCTCTCTAAATTGGAGTATATTGCTCTTTAGTAATCTCTTTTCACTTGTAGTAGAACTTGTGATTTTTTTTTTGACACGGTTTTGCACACGTGCACGTGTGCAGGTGTGAAAACATCACTTAAAAAGTCGTTTCTTCCCAGACTCATGGCAGAAGAACAGGAGATGAAGTATTTTAACTATTAATGCCTCTTCACTGCTCAGGCAAGCCTCGAGGGCTGGTCTTTCCCCGAGTGATCAGAAGCAATGGGAGCTTAGTTGCAGGCCTGTTTTTCAGCACCGAGATCTGGGCTGACGTGCTGCCCGAGCTGCTGCTCTTCTCTGGCAGCCCTTGGCAGAGGGCTCGGGCACAGCACTTGCTGGAGCCTGAGCACAAAGCAGGAGTGGTAAAATACCCATATTAGTTTAAAAAAAAAGGAAAGAGAGCTTTGTCAAGGCTCTGTGTTAGAGCCATCTGACATGTCTTCAACTGAAATCATGAAGGAGGAGCATCACTGTGCCCCTCAGCCCTCTTCTCAGACATCTAGCCCAAAGCCAGCGATGTAGCAAGAGTCCTGCTTGGCAAGGGGGAATTTAACAAAGCTTCAGCCTTATCTAATCTGGCCTGTAGGTATTTATTAACCCATCGCCATGGTATCGAAGCTCTACTCAAAGTGCAGCGGGGAGTGATGTTAGGACAGCTGAGCACAATTTCAGTTTTGCACAAAATGAAAGATAGTTTTGGCCTTTCCTGTAAAAATACCTAATTCGGGTAAAGAATCTTTCATGGTTGTCTTATTTCCTTAATGTTTTAAACCTTTTCCTCCAGGCAGGCTTCCTCAAAACAGTGTGCCAACTTGGAGAACTGTAGCACCACATAGGGAAAGCCCAGATCAAATCTGGTTGATGTGAGCATGGATGATGGTTTTGAGGCAAAAGCATTATTAATGGAGGAAGACTAGCAATTTTAGTATTTTTTTTTTATTATTAACAAAGGGAAGCGAAGTAACATCTGTGTTTAAAATGACTTAAAAACAGAGTTTTGTTTATGTACATGTACAAATGTATGAAAAGATGCTGTGCAAGTTCCTAGAGTACCTACAGTCTAAATCCCTGAAGTGGCCAGGCGCGTTAGAGGGGGTGGGTGTAGGGAGGTGCAGTGGTTTGCACCAGCGTGTAGAATCTTGTAGCAAAGTTTGGGGCGGGAGGGGGTGGGAACTGGGATCCTCAGTCTCCTAACTTCTTAGCTTTATTATAGTGTTTTACAGCTTGCATGAACAAAATAGGTGCTTAGACAT
Source organism: Strix uralensis (assembly GCF_047716275.1). Classification (NCBI taxonomy): domain Eukaryota; kingdom Metazoa; phylum Chordata; class Aves; order Strigiformes; family Strigidae; genus Strix; species Strix uralensis. Next base: position 30,205,493 of record NC_133980.1, on the reverse strand, counting down.
TCTGTTATGAACCTTAATTTCTTGAAGTGCAAAAAAGGCTTTTTTTGAGAATGGCTAATAATGCCATACTGCCATTTTGACAACAGGTCATTTTTATAACTAGGGACTGTGTCTGTCCTTGGCTATTTCAGCCACCAAGTTGTTTAAAGGCTTGAAATAGTGCAGATAATTAATGTAACACGCTGATGAGGCTGAGCCTTTTCAAGTGTGTACTCGATGTTTGAGGAAGGCTGTCAGCGTGGCGTCGCACTGGCCCTCTGCAGATTATTTGAAATAGTTTGAAATTATTTGTAAAAAAAAAAAAGCCCCAGCGTCACCATTAGCTCAATTTTCTGGCATTTCCACTGCTGCGATCTTTGCCTCTGCGTGGGATCACCCACCCCAAAGCAGCTGCTTTCCGTGATACTGTCACTGCTGGTGTCTGAATGTTTAATTATTAGCAAACATCCACGCTGGTGCCAAATCATCAAGTACTAGCATCCTGTGAAATTCTTTCCAGTGATGTGGGCCAGAGTTTTAATTTGGGTGACTTACCTGTTCCCCAGGTAGTCTCGAGCAGTGTATGAAGCAGAGGTATTGGGGGGTGCATCTTTGTAATTTTTCTCCCCAGGTAATGAGAGCAACTGAGAATTTCTGCTCCATGCCCAATAATTTTTATGTGGATCATCTGTGTGCTGTTTGTATATAGTGCATGGGGACCATGTGTTGGTTGAATGCTTAACTGTGGTGCTGTTTTGTTTTTCTCTGAGCACAATGTGTTTTATTTCGAGTGCTCCAGGTATCTAAGCCGGAGAGCACTTTTGAGACTTGGGATCATTTTTTGTCTCTGCATGCTGTCTAGCTAAGTATACATTTCCCAATCTTGTTCACATAATTCCCTCCCTCTTGGGGATCTTTTCCCACGTCAACAAATTATTGTTTTCCTACTTTCAGGCATCCAGCAAGTCTAGCCACTCTGGAAAAGCATGTTTGCTGGGCAGAGCTGGTTCGTTTGGCAGTGAAGTGCTTTAACACTGCTTGAACCTTTAAATGATCACAGGTTGTAAAGCTAACCTTAATTAAATGAGCCAGAGGCTCACATTTCTAGAATAATTTGTCTGGCTGTGGATTCTGTTTAAAAGAAAAAAAAAAAATCAACCCAAAAAGCACAACAAAATTGACCAGTGCAATCTTAGGACAAAAAATCCTGCGGAGGGGAGTCCTAGAATTTTTTTTAAAACAAAAATTATGCCCAATACGCACTGTAATAATGTAACTTAAAATGGCTCAGAAATTTGTAATTGGTTTTGCAGCTTCTGTATTTGAGTAAATTGGTTTTCAATGCCTTATAGAAATACTGTGACACAATAATACATTTTCAAGGTGAAAATGTACACTATCTGAATTTGTGAAGAAGTTACAAAATAATTTTCAGGTTGGTGGTGTATTCCCAGTGTTCAGTTGGTGACCGTGAAATAAGAAGTGCCACACGGCTGTGGCTTGGGGTGGATTGGTGTTGGTGTTGCTCCAGTGGCAGTGCTTTCCCGTGTCCAGGGGCTGCCCTGCTGGCGCAGTGATGGTGCTGGCTGCGGGTGTGGGAAACAAGGTCTGGTCATGGGTTCGGCTTCCTTGGGGTGAGCTGGGAGGATCCGGGTTTCTCCCAGTTCCACGTAGAAAGGCTGCCCCTGCAAATGGGAGACCTCCAGCGCGCTGGCAGCTGGACTGTGCTCCCTTGGGTGGAAAAAAAAAGTTTAGAAAAAAAAATAATTCATACCAGTGACGAGAGTAGACAATTGGAAGAAGTTTCACAAACGTTATGTGCATGCTGGGTTGACTCCTGTAGCTCTTGACCCAATTCTGGAAGAAGTCGGGATTGTTGTCTTCACTAAGTGGTGGGTCGGGACTGTGGTGGTGTGAGGCAGCGGGGAAGACCCTGTACAAGAGAGTCAAATCCCCTGACGTCACAGGCAGTGCATTTGATGTGTTATAGGTTGTCAGATGCACTGCAAACCCTTTTTGGTGTTAGTAAAATAACCTGTAGTTGGAACCTGTCATAAAATCATAGAATGGTTTGGGTTGGAAGGGACCTTAAAGCTCATCCAGTTCCAGCCCCCCTGCCATGGGCAGGGACACCTTCCACTAGCCCAGGTTGCCCAAAGCCCCGTCCAACCTGGCCTTGAACCCTTCCAGGGAGGGGGCAGCCACAGCTTCTCTGGGCAACCTCTGCCAGGGCCTCACCACCCTCACAGTAAAGAACTTCTTCCTTATATTTAATCTAAATCTACCCTCTTTCAGTTTAAAGCCATTACCCCTTGTTCTAGCACTACACACTGTTGTAAAAAGTCCCTCTCTGGATTTTAGGTACTTTAGATCTCCCTGGAGCTAGAAGGTCTCCCTGGAGCCTTCTCCAGTCTGAACAACCCCAACTCTCTCAGCCTGTCTTTATAGGAGAGGTGCTTCAGCCCCCAGTCATCTTCGTGGCCCTCCTTTGGACTTGCGCCAACAGGTCCGTGTCCTTCTGATGTTGGTGCCCTTAGAGCTGGACCCAGCACTGTGGGGGGGGGGGGGGGTCTCATGAGAGCGGAGCAGAGGGGGAGAATCCCCCCCTCGCCCTGCTGCCCACACTGCTCTGGATGCAGCCCAGCACACGGGTGGCTTTCTGGGCTGCGAGCGCACATTGCCAGGTCACGTTGATCTTCTTGTCAGCCAACACCCCCAAGTCCTCTGCAGGTTTGCTTTCAATCCACTCCTCGCCCAGCCTGTATTTGTGCTTCAGATTGCCCTGACCCATGTACAGAACCTTGCACTGGGCCCTTCATGAGGTTTTCATGGGCCCACCTCTCCAGCCTGTCCAGGTCCCTCTGGATGGCACATCCCTTCCCTCCAGTGTGTTGACTGTACCACACAGCTTGGTGTTGTTGGCAAATTTGCTGAGGGTGCCTCGATCCTGCTGTCTGTGTCGCCCACAAAGATGGTCCCAACATCAACCCCTGAGCCTCGTCACTGCTCTCCACTTGGACATCGAGCCGTTGACCACAGCTCTTTGAGTGCGACCATTCAGCCAATTCCTTACCCACCGAGTGGTCCATCCATCAGATCCGTGTGTCTCCAATTTAGAGACAAGGATGTCGTGAGGGACAGTGTCAATGCTTTGCACAAGTCCAGGCAGATGACTTCAGTTGCTCTGCCCTTATCCACCAACAATGTAACCAAATTCATCAGGCACGATTTGCCCTTAGTCAAGCCGTGTTGGCTGTCATCTATCACCTCCTCATTTTCCATGTGCTGTAGCACAGTTTCCAGGAGGATCGTCTCCATGATCTTGCTGGGCACAGAGGTGAGACTAACTGGCCTGAAGTTCCTTTTTTCCCCTGTTAAAAATGTTTCCCCTTTCCAGTCAGTAGGAACTTCACCGGACTGCCACAGCTTCTCAAGTATGATGGATAGTGGCTTAGCCACTTCACCCGCCAGTTCCCTCATGATCCATGGATGCATCTCATCAGGTCCCATGGACTTGTGCACCTTCAGGTTCCTTAGATGGTATCGAACCTGATCTTCTCCTACAGTGGGCGGTTCTTCCTTCCCCCAGTCCCTGCCTTTGCCTTCTGTGACTTTGGCAGTGTGGCTGGAGCACGTGCCAGTGAAGACGAAGGTAAAAAAGACACTGAGTACCTCAGCCACCTTCACGTCCTCGGTAACCAGATCTCCTGTTTCCTTCTAGAGGGGGCCCACGTTTTCCCTTGTCTTCCTTGTATCCCTGACATACCTTATAGAAGCTTTTCTTGCTGCCTTTGACATCCCTGGCCAGATTTAATTCTGTTAGGGCTTTAGCTTTCCTAACCTGATCCCTGGCTGCTTGAACAGTTCTCGCTATTCCTGCCAGGAATTGCCAGTCCTGTTTTTGTTTATACGTGGCACTGATGATAGTTATTAATAGGGAGTTTTGAAGACATTTTTTATGTATTGCACTGCATTTGGACAGAGATCTAACAGATTACAAAAGGGCTGTGGATAAACAGAGCTATAAACTCACTGAAATGTTTGTATATTTCTGGTTAGGAAAGGAAATAACAAGTCTAGTGTCACTATTATGTTTAGTTACCGATTGTCATTTTTTTAATTTGCCAGAAGATGAGAAATCACTTTGTCATGAGGAAGACCTCTAAAGTGCACCAACAGAAGAAAAAAAAAAAAAAATCCGTGAATGGTGAAGGGGTCTTTATTTAAATCAGTTCAGTTTACTTTTCATGCCTGCACTTCTCTTTGGCCGCTCGCAGGGTGCTCCGTGTTGGCCGCTTGTCAGTGATGATGTCAAATATAAACTTCTTCCTCTCATGCAGTTACACTGTTTACTGGAGGATTAAGTCTCCCAACAGTTGCAGATTTCTGTAACACAAAATCCAAGGTCAGCTGGTGTTTGCTGAAGTTGGGGACCAGTGGCTTCTCCGGCTCTGGCTGCAAAAGAGTTTCCATTCTGTACTTCTGCTTTACAACTCTCCATTTTTTCCCAAAGTCTTGGCTTTTGGACTGATTTTTTTTTTTTTTCCCCCCCTCCAGCCTAACTGCTGCCAAAAGTGGATTTCATTTTTGGAAAGTCTGAGCAAGGGCAGTTTGTCCATTTTGGAATATGAGAATACTACTCATTATGAAAATACTGGGCTTTTTTTGGTTTTAAGTTAAAATACGTGGAAGCAGAAAGTTAAGATGTTCTGGAAGACACATTTGGGAGTTACTGAGGAAGAATTGGTTTTGATCATACTGAACTATGGTCTACTGAAAATCATAGGCTATACATTCCTAATTTGTTTTTCTGTCTTCCTAAGCTAAAACGTTACGGCAGAGGGAGGATCTGCCATGTAGGTAGTGATGTTTAAGAAAGTAAGAAATAACAGTTGGGATGATAAAAATAACTGTTGTTCCAACTTTTTTAAATTTACATTTTACTCCTCTGTCCTAAAAGTTGCTGATGTTGAATATGTTTACTTTTCTGACTGAGTAAAAAATACGGATGCTTCCTTCAGTCAAGAAACTTCAGCTTAAAATGTTCTTACTAATTTCTATTCCTGCCTGGTGCTGGCTTAGCACTGAGCGTGGTCTGAAGGCATCACTCCTGTGTGTGGGCAGGGAATGTCACGCAGGGCCGGTGCAGGGCCCTCTGTAGCATCACTGCCCGTCAGGATACCCTGCCAGCACAGCTCTGAGGGATCTTCTCAGGCTCCCTCTGAATATACAAATTGATTTGAAAAAACCTATTGTACTGAACAGTCTTCTAGTGATGACTTGTTAAAATTGTCTGTAGGACAGTTAGAGCTGGGTCACTAGGGAATGCTTTTGTTAGCTGCCTATTTAATTTTTTTTACCCTATGGGGTTTTTTTATTTCTTTTTTATGTGGAATAATTCAGTAATTCAGTAATATCAGTAGTCGTCTTGGCAGCATATAAAGAGTAATTGAGAAGTTTGGAATGGAAAGTATGCTGTGTTGTGAGTTTGTATTGAAAACGGGACCTTTCAGAAATGCATTCATGCAGCTTCTTGCCCTGACGTCAAAATTACAGTAATTACTTAAAAAATTTTACTTTGTGCTGCTTTTATGCAGATTAAACAATGACATGGAGCTATCCACTATATAACTTCCATTTTTGTCGACTTCAAAATGTTAAAGAAGCTTTTCGGAAAGGATGGTTATAAATGTAACAAACAATTTCAGGAACTAAATAGCTCTAACAAAAGTTTTCCCACAGCATTTGAGACATAATAATAAAAGATTGTGTTCTGTCTCAAGCTTTTGTAACCAATTTTATTTAAAAATAAAATGAAATTAAATTGATACTGTTGTTTTAAAGCGTGGCATTGTTATTGTTGCTTTACACTTTGAAGGAAGTACTATGAAATGATACTCCGCTTAGAATGAGGTTTCTCTTAACTTGTTATTGTAAATGACACCCAAAATTAGAGTTGATAGCCAATAGAACTAGCCAGGGACAGGACGCACTTTCCTTAATCAACACAGCACGCAGTTTGGCTGTAAAACTTGTCTAACTCTTACCAGACAGTTACCGCTGTCTGGTCACTTGTCTAACTGGGACTTTCACAGGTTAATCCAAGTTTATGAATTCTAACAAAAGGTGGTTGGAACCAGAATTACTGCTTGTTTCACAAAGGAGAAATCAGAGGCTTGGGGTCACAGGACATCTCCTGGTCAATGGCTTCTAGAAGTTAATGGATCTGGCCATGAAAAGGCAGCCTGGTGTGTCCCAGCCTCTGCAGATGGAAGTATACGGGGTCAGTCAGGGTATCGCTGCATCCCCACAAATACCACTGGCTAAAAAGCATTCCTTTCTCATATCTGTGGTGCCTGTGAAGAGCAGACATACAATAATAATAAATGCATGTGTATCTGTACCTTAAAAAGAAAAAAAGGGTCCTACTATATTTAAGCTTATTTTCTTCTGTTACTATTTTAAGATTTACTCACAAGTGCAAAGCAAGAAATGTATTTCATTTGAAAGTTAAAAATTTAATTTTCAGAGTGCATTTCTCCAGGAGCATGTGTGTCCTGTGGCAAGCAGTCTGTAACATGCCTGAGAAGCAAGCCTGTAGACAGAAGAGCAAGAATTTTATTTACTGAAGATGTGGCTTACTATCACCTGTATCATTCCTTATTTCATTGTCATCATTTAAAAACCAAAGCCCATACCCCCAGAGTCTTCTGCAAGCACAGATTTTGGCTAAAAAAAAAAAATCAACTGTGTTCTTACAAAGAAAATGCCATTTTATACATCACAAAACTTGTCCAGAAAAAGAGGAGAGTGTTCATTCTCACCATACTGTGTCATCTCCCAATGAGGCATTTCTGTATCCACTCAAGTGGTAAAGAACTGGGTCATTTCTCCTGACTTGCAGTTTTATTTGAGGGTTTCAGCATCAGTGGCCTGATCCAGCATGATACCAAGAAACTTCTTGAATGAATGGTGTTTGTGCCAGGTGATTTGCCTGACCTATGCTTCCCACCCATAGTTGCCCTTACAGATAACCGTGACTTGTGACAGCATGAATGAGAAGGATGAGGCGATCTTGTATTGTTCTCTGTGCTGTTTCTGTACTTTCCTCCTTGGTCAGAGTGTTGGATTCAGCCAGCCCCATTCACAGCAGTGCGATAACCAAAGCTATTTCAGATTTGCAGTACTGCAGAGCTGTCATATTTCTTGTCACTGAAATTTGTTTGGGTTTTTTTTGTTTTTAAAGTGGTACAGAGGTATTTTCTAAAAACATCATCAGTTAATCTTTGTCTCGTAAGAAGCAATTACTGTTGAATTTTTATGCATCTCGGTAACATGAAACCCCAACTTTCACCATCTTTTTGCTTTTTAAAACCCTCTTTATTTTAACCTCAAGTGGCCCATTCTTTCTGTTAGATATTTTCATTTGCACATTTTATTAAATTATTCTATTACTAATTTACTATAACACCTAATACTTTTAAGAGATACATCATTCTGAGTTTGAAGAGTCAAATACAGAACTGTGTGCCTGCTATGATGGGAAAGTCATAGTCTTCTGGCACTCTGGCTTTTCCAAATAAACAAGACCTTGGTGGCATGAATGCCCGAGGTGTGTTCTGCTGGATGACCTGGCTGGCCAGAGTGATGCCAGACCCTGTTGCCACAGTTACAGGATTATTCCTCCATGGTCCAAGGTAGAACATGGATGTCAGTTGCCATGGTACCTCCCACTGCATCCTGCTAGCTTTTGTGTGTTGCTGGAACAGGTACTGAGGGATGTGAAAGCCCTTTGGATTCTCTTCTGTGTAATCCAGATGGACTGATGTGTGGATTCACAAATGCTGTTTTTCTTGTGGTGGCTGCTACAGTCATGCAATAATAGATGCTGACGGCAAGCTTGTATGTTTTAATAAGCAGATCCAAGCGTAGTTGTGGGTGTGATGTGAAAGTTCCCCATTTTCTCCTGTGTTACTGTAGCAGCTTTGTGCTGATCTCTGTTCTGTGGCTTTGCACCTAACTTGACTGTGGAAAGGGCTAGTGAGTGGGTTTCTTAGGGAGGGATTCCCTGCAAGTGAAGGTGTGGTGTGAGAGGGGGTGTTTGGGTTCCCACTGGTTTCTTTGGCAGGGAGCTACAGCCTTCTTGTTTATCTGTTAATCTATCACCTCGGGTTTTCTTGAACACTTAGAAAACATTAGGGTTACGGTTTTTCGAAGATGTTCCTTTGTAGAAGACGAGTTCTAATTCTCTTAGCAAAGGCCTCGCATGTGCTCTGATGAGCAGCCTCCGGTCAGTCAGCGTGATCCCTGGCAGCGGCCAGCCCGGCCCCACGAAGTCCTGCTGGTGCAGCTCTTGCTTTCCTGCGGGGATGGCTGGCACTTCCTAGGGCAGGGGTAAATTCTGGTTGTCTCGGCTGTCTTGGACTCGCTTAGAGCGTCTGCATATGTTACTAGTGTGCAAGTTGTGTGTGGCCGTACGGTCCGTGGTGTTGGTACGAGTGAGGGGGTATGCATCTTAGACGTTTAGGCTGCATTTTAGATTGGCTCTTAGGAAGTATTTCTTTGCAGAAGGGGTTGTTGGGCGTTGGAATGGGCTGCCCAGGGCGGGGGGGGAGTCCCCATCCCTGGAGGGGTTGAAGAGTCGGGCTGACCCAGCGCTGAGGGATCTGGTGGAGTTGGGAACGGTCAGTGTGAGGTTCATGGTTGGGCTGGAGGAGCTTCAAGGTCTTTTCCAGCAGAGATGATTCTGTGATCTGAGCAGGGTTTTGGCAGTCCCTGCTTCAGTCCACTGCAGCTGGGGGAGAGTCACACAATCCAGCTACACAAACAAATGGTATTGGTTTACTGAAGGATCTGCAAATGGTCTGCAGCTGATGTAGTCTGGTCTCATAGCTGACCCTGCTTTGAGCAGGAGGTTGGATGCAGATGACCTCCAATGTCCCCTTCCATCTTGAGTTCCTCTGGTTCTGTAAAAGTTGTTTGTGTGGAGCTGTGCCTGTATATTGGATGTTTGCATGTTACCGTGACAAGAATAACATGAGAAATCTTTGAGATATTTTTCTACAGTTTCTAAAGATGCCATAATTTTTTTTCTAATTTGCTGTAAACTTATTCAGATTAATCTCACTGTATTTCTTTTTTTTTTATCTTAGTCAAAATATTATGGCCAGACATTATTGACAGAAGTTTACAAGCATCTGAATTTGATTGAATCAGACTACTTTGGCATTGAGTTCCAGAACATCCAGTCATATTGGGTATGTACAGTTCCCTGACGAATTTGGTATAAGAAAAAGGTTGGGTGAATGCAGTTGCTTGAATGTCAAAAGTTTCAAAGTCTGCTGGAGTCCTCTGTAGGATTATCTCTTTGATTCTTGTAAATCTGCTTTGCTCACCAGAACGACAGCTAATAGAGGGAAGAAATCAGATTGTACTTCTTGTTAAATCTCAAAAAACATATAAAGCAGTTAAATAGTTGCTGATGTTCCTGCTTTCAGGGATGTAAATAAAATCCGCCTTCCCTCTGAAAGGGGAAACATCAACTCAAAGTGTAGTCTGTGGAGCTCTTATAAAATCATATTACAAGGTGTAATTTTGCTAGTGTTCATATTTATCTTCAGTTAATTCAGTCTTCAGTTAATTTCCCTGAAGAGTCATTATGGACATCTCTAATAAATGTAAACCTCAGCAGATATAGAGACCTGCAAGCTTTTAAACTCATTGCTGTAGGTAAATACTGACCCTCTGTAAGGCTCCTAGTCACTGTGTCTTGCAAAGAGGACAGTGTGGCTTCTAAATTAGAAAAATGTTCCCAAAACTGTCTTCATTATTTTTTTCTATGACTTTTTCTAGTTTTAGGATGCACACAACAAATATGACTGAGAATGCTAGTGGCACTAATCATGCTGCTCTTGAGCCAAGGAAATACAATAAAGCTGGTTTAGTTTCCATTTCTTCCACAAACAACCCAAAGTGTTTCTGAATCTAGTAAGGTTCTTGAAATCCTTGGCTCTCTCTCAGACAGAGAAGTAACTAGTAAGATCCAAACATAATTGTCTTGTTACAATTTGGGGGAGGAAAAAAAAAAAACCAAAACACCTGACAAAAAGTTAAGCTTCCAGAATACTTTGCATTAGTTTTACGGATGCTGCTTTTACTAAAACAACAACAATCTTTCTTTAAAAATGTACCTGTCAAAAGAGAAAAATTTGTGGGAAATTAATATTAAGTTAAAATTGAGTAGGTAGAGAGATGGACAAAGTATGGAAGGGGAAAAAGTTGGACCTTGTCATGTTCTCCAGACCTCCTGTAATTCTGTAGCCTGGGTCCTGTCTACAGGCGTGTGTTTTGGCATGAGTTCTGTCTTCTTGCCAGTGGTGCTGTGCTTTTGCTGACTTGGCTCCTCTTCTGTGCAGATGAGCATTAACCATGGATCAGTGGTCTTTCTATTGATGCATGATAAGTGTCAATTCAAATAGATAAGTACACTTTTTTTAAAGCAAAGGAATTACTGCAGTGAGGAAGAAATGCATACTCATAAATTACTGCTTTATTTGAATTTACTGTTGATATTTTCATACTGTATTCAAATATGAATGTCAGTTTGTAAATTTTTTTTTCCTTAATTTCAGATTTGGCTGGAACCTATGAAACCTGTTATTAAACAAGTACGGAGTAAGTAGTTTTAAAAAAGGAAGTTTTCCTTAATTTGCATCTGCTTTATGTGGGTTGCTTTCACAATTACTACTTGATTTACTGGTTATGCTTCCCTGAAAATTGTACTTGGTGTAGGGGGGTGATAGTGGTTCCTGTTCGGGCATGCAAACTTGACGTTTTTAATATGTAGTATGGGGTGGGTGGAATGGAAACTTACTCAAGGTATGAGTCTTTCTCTTTGATGAGTATCTAGATAGATTGGGTCAGCTGGTGTTACATATAAGTGAAACATGACATTTGCTGTTTGTGAGCTTTCGTAAGTTGTGTTGGTTTATGGTGCAAAGGAAAAGGAATATTCTGGCTTATTGCCCCCATTGGGTGGGAGGAGGTAGCACCTGCAGTCATGAGATCCTGTCTGAGTGCTGATGCACCTTTCGGAAGGTCTGCAAAAAGCTGCACTCAGAGCTTGCTGCCACGCAGGGAGATTCAGCAGGATGGGTATTCCCGTCTTATTCTCAACAACTTTCTCAACGTGCTCAGGAGCAGCTTTGCTAAGAGAGAGAGGTAGGGACCTCCCAGCCAGTGGGTGGCTGCAGCTTCAGAGTGCTCTCTGCTTCGGTTGTGAAATTTGTTTCTGCTCTTTGGCCAGGAGGATATTGCAATAGTGATGCTATCTTTGCTTTATGCTACTCTAAAAAATAATGTGAGATGCACTATAAAGGCTACAAATAATTGAAGAACACAGGTCTTCTGCTGTTGAAAGATTAGATCAATTTTTTTTTTTCCTTTTCAATGGGGTTAAACTGTATGTTTGTTTTCTGTTTCTGATTGTAAAGGCTTTGTGGAAGAACAAGATCAGGAGGGTGTGGTGGATTCCTATTCCTTTCAAAATCTTAATTGAAAAATGTTGAAAATGAGTACTGGGAAGTAGTTTTTAGTTACTCTTCTGCCTAAAACTGATTGCCAGAAAACAAGAATCACCACTTCTAGGTAGATTTTTTTTTTTAACTTTAAGGCCATGGTTTTAACTTTTACTGACGTTGTTTAAGCAGAAGAACCAGACAGCTATAAAAGAAGGCTTCCTTAGGACGTTATATAATACTTTCACACTCGATTGCTGCCACTGCCTCCCCCCCCATTGTTGGAGTGCCATCTTTTTATATACTGCATGCAGTTAGGCTTGTCTTGTTTTTCCGGTGCTCCTGGCTGGGAGGAATTATGTCTTAGCCAAAAGATCCAGTGGACCACAGGTCTGCAGTGCTGCTTGGTTACTCCTTCTGTAGCATCTTTTATACCATATAAATTGGGGAAACTTGGCCTTAGACCATAGGCTGATGGCCGTGTGTTCCCTGAAGGTACATATGTTGTTCTAAAATGGTCTAAAACCATGGGGATGTGCTAAAATTTATGGCTGCCCTGCTGCTTAGGGGTCTACTGTCCATGTTACGTTGTGAGTGACACTGGAAGTTTTCTTTTAAAATTTTTTAAACCTTAATCTGTAGGAGACACCAGCCATGGTGTCTGGTATGTGTTCAAGTTCTGAAATCAATTTTCAAGTTGTGAAGTTTTGATAGCTTGGGTGAGAGCTCTTTTTTTTTTTTTTTTCTTTTTATGCTAGTTGAATCCCTTCCTGGTGTTCTGCTGTTTTTAAAACTGAAATGAGATATGACTGTAGAAAGTCTTGAAAGTGTTTACAATTACAACATTAATTGTATGTATAGTAATTTAAGCTGTTTTTTCATTGAATCTGGTAGCTGACATATGATTTACACAGGAGCATCTTCCTAAAAACTCCTTTGACAGTACTGCTGAATACAAAGCCTTAAGAGGAGAATTAATTTAACTACCTGATGGTGTGGACACGTCAGAAGTAAGGGATTAAGTAAGCTGCAATAACGGGAGGACATTTACATCTGACAATACAGCTGTGTAAGGCTAGCCACATCTGTCCTGGCTTCAGCTGTAACGCTCCCTGGCCGCGCTGGGGCTGCCCTTCCCTGGTGCCCCTCTCTCTGGGCTGCCTGGGTGCGGGCTGGCCTGGCAGCAGTGCCACAGAGGCACTCTGCTCCCTTCTGCGTGTGGCTGCTGGGTGTTTCCCAAGGGAAAGCAAAACTCTGTAAGAATGAGATCTGGTGAGTTTTCTCATACTGTTAAGAAATGCCTGAACTCGGCATGGATGGATGAGCTTTTCCTATATTCTCCTTTAAGAAGTTTCGTTGAGGTGGTTCTTTGGTTTTTTGGGGTTGCGTTTTTTGTTTGGTTGGTTTGATTTTTTTAGAATTTAATGATTTTGGAGTTAACCTTGTACCTTTTAGTCCAGCAGTAGGGGAATGTTAGATGTTATCATGGGCTTTAAGGTAATACAGCTCAAACCTCTTAGTTTAATGTTGATGGTGATTGCTGTGTGATGTGCTTTCTAAAACCAAAAGATCTAGATTATTAACATTCACTTCAAATTAGTCTTGGCTAATGGCTTATTCTGAGATACATAGAACTTTGTGTTGTATGATAAGGATTTAATTTTTGATTAATTTCAAATGAATCCAGTCAGTTTTACTACCAAACCACTCCAGAAGGCAAAGAGCTTAGATCCAAATTTTCGACTTCCCAACAGGCGTGCAGCATCAGCCTGGCATTTGGGTACCTTCTCTGAGGTGTTGCCAGTTTTCTATAGTGTTGTGTTCATGGTACCTGCATGGGTAATTTTTCCTGACTTTTTTGTTGTTGTTGTTCTTGGTTTTGCTCAGATTTGTCTTCTTAAATTCTGCATCTTGGTTAAGACTGGCCTGGTGTTTCTTTTCCTAATTAGAATGGGGCTTTTTTATAGAGAAAAGGCAAGATTAAGAAGAAGAAGAAAAAAAAAAAAAACCAGAAAGGAGTTGTGCTACAGAAGCAAATATGCAGTATTATGTTTTTAATTTTTAATATTTACTGTCACTTGATGTAAGTGGTGCACTGTGATGAGGATGCAGATTTTAGTTATTTTGTTCACCAGAACTTTGGTAATTATGAGACTGGAGTTTGGGACCTGCCCCTTTGACAGCTGTGATAGTTTGAGAGTTAGTTCTCTCAGCTGCTTGGCAGAAAGCAAAGTTTGTTATTTCCCTGTTAGCAAATGAGAGGGTGAGTGGAGGAACATTTGGTGTATGTGAATCAGGTATTCCAGACAGAGAAATTAGTGTACTTTGGATTGATGGGGTTAAATTTGATTTCATCAAGCTTTAGGAGATGTAGGTGCTTAAAATAAATTAAAGCAGGCTGGATTGTGCCTACCAACATGCTCAAACAAATTTGATTATTTTTTTAAATTTTATTTGGCCAAGCTTGCTTTGAAATGTCAGTGGCACGCAGAGTCCCGGCGTGGATGGGGCTGGAAGGCACCTCTGGAGGTCACACGTAAGCAGGGCTGGCTGAAGATCAGTCGGGTCATGAAACATGTGGATATCCTGCCTGTAGTGCCCAGGGGAGAGTCTAGCAAGAGGAGGGGTTGCGGTTTTTCCCTTCCTGGGTCTTTCTCTGCCTTTTAGAGGGGATCCATCTTTCCTTGGTTTGTCCTGCCTTCCCCCAGTTCCGCATGCTCGAGGCCTCGCTCCCCAGGGAAGGTGCACCCTGGGGACAGGTCTCGGTCTGTCGCAGCTGAGCGAAGGTGCTGTCAGGGGAGCTGCGGCGGGTGAGCGGGGCTTCGCTTCTCCGGGCGACACCTGCAAATGTGAGGTGATGCTCAGTAGGCTTCTGTAAGGAAAGGTTGGCTAGTGCTCTGACTGCCTGCAAAATACGCAGCCTTTCCTGCTTGAAGACAGGAAAAGCAGCAGCAGAACAGCGGTGCCCAGTTGTGGCGTGGTCAGCAATTCCTCCAAAACCATCATCGAGTCAGTTGGTTCAGTAGGCTGAGTCGTGACACTGAAACTGTTAATAGGGTCCAGTCACAATTGGGTGTTCTTGTTGTAAAATGTTACACAGAGCATTAGGGACTATTCCAAATAGTTACTTAGGATTCTGTTTAGATTTCAATGTTACTTTAGTTTTCACCCTGTTGTCAAGATTGGGAAGAACAGTGTTAAAAATGGGAAGAAATGGATATTAATGGGCATGCTGGGAGCAGGCTGCAAATGCACTTTTATCTCTGTGGGAAGCCAGCTGGGTCTGGCCAGGCTCATGAATTCAGTTCATTGACAACTCTAATGGTGGCAGTTGGTGTTGGAAGAGCCTGTGGGATGTGTCTCCATCCTCCTCCCCTTCTGGGAACCTCTCACTGGGTCATCTGCAATGCTTTCGTATGCAGCCAAGTAGTGCTTTGGGGTATTATAGCTTTTATGTTGCACAAAACTATTTTTACAGCATTGAGACGGCCGACTTGCCTTGGAAGTAGTATGGATAGTTCCTCTGAAAGCTATCTTCTGGATCTCCCTTGGCAGGGATGATCTATACCCTATAGGCCCACTATAATTAGCTGGCAAGCTGAAAGCTGGCCAGGCTTCTTGTGCGTTATAGTTCTCTGCATGCTGGAACACATAATATGTGTCATGTACTTATGAAGAACAAGAGTTGTTTTGTGAAATGACTAACTTTTCTTATAGGACCAAAGACTACAATGCTTCGTCTAGCTGTAAAGTTTTTCCCTCCAGACCCGGGTCAGTTGCAAGAGGAATATACTAGGTAAAGTATTTTTTGGAAAATTTGTTTTGCATTACCTACTGAAATAAGAGGAAGGCAAGAGTAGGAGGACGTTGCATCTGCTTCCAAACAAAACTTATGAGCAAAAGAGCACTTGTTGTTAGCGTCACGGTTTTAGCAGACACGTGTCGGCAGATGAATGTTATCAGAAAAAATATTTTTCAAAGGAGAAAACAGTGCAGGTTAGGGCTTGTCGATCATCAGGTTGTCAAAAGAGATAGGGCATAGAGGAAATACTAAAATTTATAAACAATACCTGTATAAAATAATCACTACATACTTTAATAAGTGATTTATCATTTAAACTTCAAAGCCCACACTTTAAATATTGTACAACGAGCAAACATGCTTTTCTGTTCATGTTTTTCACCAATGCTCATCATGGGTTGCCTTTGCCGAATGCTAATTGATCTTTGGTAAATTAAGCAGACCTGTCCTCTTGCTAATACCTGGGAACATGGTTTGAAGTCTGTGCCTCTAACAAGGACTTAACCCAGGATTTTAGTGTTTAAAGAGCTCATTTAGTGATTTTCCCAGTTTTACTACTTTTAATTGAAATTCCTTTTAGAGATCTGCAGAGGTTCCTTATTATCCCTCAGACTTATTTTAGAGCAAACCAGCATGACAGCTGCTGTGATGCGATTGTCTCTTGTAATGATAAATACTATCTAAATATTTTATTTTCTCCCCAATTTCTTATGTTAATTGCTGTTTCTTGTAGGAGTTTCGTTAGAAATACAACTTTATGGAGCAGGAACTGTATTTTTGTCTATTTATGGATTATGTATTGTGGAATTCTGGTCTGTGCTTAGTATCTAGGTATTTCATAATGCTGTTAACAATATGTATGCCTTATTGTGAGTCTGTTGAAGAAACCAAGATATCTCAGTCAGATACACAGAAAACAGCATACTTTATAGAAGTCTTTGCTCAAGAATGCGTTACATAGTATTTAATTCTTCTTTTAGAAAAAATTACTGCTCTCTTTCAGGGAGTAATTCATTAAAGAATGTTGATCAGTCTGTCAGTTCAAAGGTTGATGGTAATGAATCCTTGCCAATTTACTGGAGTCTGTATTGCACCTTCTTTCAAGTAAAGAGAAAAGCACAAAAGACTTGTCAGCATTAAATTCATAAAAATATATTAGAATTGTTTTAGGTTGCTAAGTCGGTCCTTATCAGCACGCTTTCAAGGCTGCCACGTTTTTCTTCTATCCTTGTATGTTTTGCAGGCAGCTTGTTACTTATGCAAAACTGTTAAACAGAAATCCATTCTGCTTTAACAGCTGATAGGGCAGTTATTTAGTTAAATGAGTATAGCAGTATGAGAAAAGGAAATTTAATTTCTTACTGTCTTTGTAGGCTGCTAACATTGTAGTCCTGGAAAATACAACTACTGAGTAAATTGAGTGCTAGCAGGAACACTCATTATCAGTGATGTTCTCTCATCTTTGTTCTCATAGATAAAGTTACTTGAAGTATTAAGTTTCTTTTCAGCTAAAAATTACAGCTGCTGCTACTTCACAAATGAAACTTGTTAAAAGCATGGTTTTCCTTCTGCTTCCTTGTCCCTGTGTGTGTGTTTATGCTGATAAATTGCCATGGATTGTTTGGTTTGATTTGACTGTCCTTGGTAGCAAGGCTCCTATATTATCTTGATTTTGGAGCGAGGAAGAATTAGGAGTTACTGGTTTTATAAAGTACTGCTCAGTCATTTTATCATTCTTTCATGTGTCGAGGTGGTACTTGTAACTCTGGTCCTTGTAACTCTCTCAGGTACCTGTTTGCATTGCAAATCAAGAGGGACTTGGCAGAGGAACGACTGACCTGCAGCGACAATACGGCCGCTCTTCTGGTCTCTCACCTCCTGCAATGTGAGTATCCCGACTGTGGTGATATCGGGTGATGTTGCTATTGCTAACCTGAGTTAAATAGCGTACAGAAGCTTTTGGTAACTAAAAGCATTTTCTGTCTCGCAGTATTTCCTTCTCGACACGCAGTAAACCCATTGATTTTGAACACTGGGATTATCATCAGGGCTAGCTGTGGTGAGGAATGGCTGGTACTTATCTACAAGATAGCTTTGTCTTTGTGGACACTGTACAAAACCAAACCCCTTGCGTGTTGTCTGTGTTCCCTGGCTATGCAAACCGGGTCACTAGATGAGGATGGAATCCTCATCTTCCAGACAGCTGCTCCCATCTGCCTCTGTGCTTCCTTGGCTTCGTTTCTCAATTTCCCTGTGGCTGGGGGCGGGGGGAGATAAACATCAAGAGACAGAGCTAAAATAAAACTAGAAATGTGCCAGAACAAGATCAACAGTATGGTTGTCAAGCAGCTTTCCTCCTTGCTGGATGTGCAAATGGAAACGGGAAGCGATTGATTTGGAAGCTCTCTGTGTTGCTGCTCGCTCAGTCTGTATGCGCCCAAAGACCTGAAAACACGCCCTTAAGATGAGCAAGTTGAAAACCTTAAATGGGTTCAGACACCAAATCAGCTCGAGCAGCAGCCAAATGATAGTGTTTACAAATCTGTAAGCTGAGCTGCAGAATGGGTTTGTGTGCCTCTGCTGCTTGGAACAAAAGCTGTTAAATGATACCTCTTCACGTTGTACACTGCTAAATAGTTATGAGTTATAGAATTGTGCATTGTAATATGACAATACAATTATAATCATATTAGTTATGGTGATTTAATTGGAAGAGCAAATCTATCTTGTGTGTGTGCCATCAGCAAGTGACACAATAATAGCTTTGCACCTATCCATCCATCCATCCAGTAATCTCTGCATGTGGCCTAAGTCAAAGATTGACTCTGCATCTCTTTGTTTAGTTGTGCTTGATGAACTTTGCTTCCATGTATTTCTCTAATTTTTGAATTTGCTTATATTTTTGGAATCCTTCCATGAAAATGAGCTTCACAGCTTAGTATTTGGGAGGTTTGTAGGATAACATGTATCTTTTTGTCTTTCTTTAAACTTTTACATTTTAATTTAATATTGCAACTTCATATTTTATTATCAGAAAAAGTAAATAACTTTTTAAAAATGTATTTGTCAGTTTGTAATTTTTCTATACATCTTCCATATGTTCTGCCTGCCTCATGCTTTTTTTTTTTCTCCAAGCCAAAGGCTTCTGGTCATTTCAAGTCTTACCAGACAGAAGCTGTTCTGCACTTTTGATTCATGCTTTTTTCTTCTCTAAATTTCTTCCTAATCCACAACATCATTTCTGAAAGACGTGGATATGTGAAGGGGGGACCAAATGTAGGTGGTGTGGGGGTTTATAGTCACATAACATTGCTTTCTCTTTTTGCTGTGTGTTTATTTTTGGACAATTCCTAAAATTTAATTTGACTTCTTCCCAAGTAGGCTTGTCCATAACTATTTTACATGTATTTAGAAAAATTAAATTGAAATATCCTGGTTTCGTATGAGGTATGTGTAAGGAAGAAGTGTTTAGACTGCTTTACGGGTCTTCTACAAGCCTCACATCTTTGACCATAAAGAAGTCTAAATTTTCCAAACAATGTTTAAATACTCCTATAATCCCTGGGAAGTCTGCTTGGGATAAATGTGAGTTTTCTGTAAAATGAAGCTGGATACAAAGCGTAATGCACAGATTTGAAGAGCTTCAAGGAAAATATGTTCTGGCTCTTGGGGTCTCTAATTTCTTACCAAGTATTTTCTGTCATTGTTCCTTTTCCATTGCTTTTTCTTATTCTAACGTTTTGTTTTCTGTAATAGCTGAAATAGGGGATTTTGATGAATCAGAGGATCGAGAACACCTTAAAACAAACCAGTATTTGCCAAACCAGGAAAGAATTGAAGGAAAGATTCTGGAGTTCCACAGGAAGCATGTGTAAGTTGAGGATTAATGTATACTCCTGGGGAGCAGGTAGCCTCACTGGGTGGAGGCCAAGCATGCTCTGCCATAGCATGATGTTAACATTGTGTAAGTCAAACACCATTTACATCTAACAAGAAAAGTCTAATGTAGCAATAGATACATAGTTAGGACAGAGTTGTTGGGCAGTAGTTTTTCTCAAGTAATTTTTCAGTGTACCTTTAATAACGTACCAAAGAAAGGTATCATGAGCTTGTAGTTTTAGGCAAAATCATTCTTCGGAATGTCCAGTCTACAAAGTTTAAGTTCAGCTTGCTGTCAAATGCATAGGTCTTGCTTTTGTCTAAGTAATTAGAAATCGATTGCATTGTACCAGTTCTGTACTCATTAAACATAAAGGAGATGGAGAAGGATGGAGGGAGTGGAGGAGAAATAACTTGCATCAGAATTTATACAATACGTTATCTCACAGCTGGCGTATTTTTGAAATAAGTAAGGTTTATTAGGGAAAAAGACACTATTTGCCACAAATATAAAATTAACTCCAATACACTGTCAGGAACTGCAGAAACAAATGCTTTATTATTTGAAATGCTCATTTCACCCATCATGTGCGTTCAGTGTACAGTAAGGTCGTGTGTTTTCTGCTCTAATCTGGCTAGTCTTAAAATGTGAAGATCTGTCCTGTGCGTGCAGTGTATGATAATAAGATTTGGAGCAGACAGTCAGCATGGTGCTTATGAAAGGGAAGTCAACCAACAGGGAGGCTCTGTTGTGACCAGAATACTGCTCCGAAGATCAGGGTTGGCATTTCCCATGATCTATATTTGCCATGGCTTTGTTCTTTTACGCTTTTAGGCACACAAGGTTAATAGCACTGAGAAATTTCCAACTATTACCTGCCATAATGGTCCTAACCTCACCTGGGCAGTTCCCAGAGTCAGCAGGTTAAATCAAGAGAAGGTGTTGGATAAAATGGTGATAAAGGTTTCATTTAACCTGATAGGTCTTTCTTTTCTGTACTTTTTGAGACCTTGTGTATTAGACTTTAGCAATTTGAAGTGCTTTTATTAGTGGTGAATATCCACATGCGTGGTTTATTGTGCATGGCTATGTGTTATAATCCAAATACTACATTAGGAATTTAAACTGTCCTTTTGCTCTGTGTGGGTAAACTCAGAAATCGTTGCTGACTGACTTTCAAGACAGAACAGGGAGATTTTTTTCAGGGCAGCATCTGTGTTTAAGGCTAAGACGCATTCTGTATTATTAGAAAATCAGTTCCTGAGAATTTCAGTACTTAACTATTTGCTTTTTATGATCACTTATTTTCAGTTGTACTGAAATTATCAGTACTGACGGAATTTCAGCTTTGTTGATTCTTAATGAAATTAGGTGTTTGTTACTTTTTTTTCTGCTTTTGAACCTCTGAGGTGCATGTAGAAGCAATGAAGGAACAAACTAAATGTTGTTTTGAAATAATTTTGAAGTAAATTACAATGTATGCTGCGATTCTTCACCTTGGGAGAAGGTAGCTGGGCGAGGGAAACCATTAATTGCACAGAAATATTTCATTATTTTTCTCATATCAAAAGAGAAGTGCCGAAACAATTAGGCAGTAACTTCAAAGCAAGTTAAACTAAAAGGAGGAACATCCTTTTCATACAGCTCGTAACAATATTGTGAAACTTAGTGCTGCAAGATGCTGTGGAGTCTAAAGGTACAAATGGTTTCATGAAAGGTTTTGATCACATCATACAGTATAGGCTGATGGCTTTCAAATTTGAGATGAAATATGTGTTTTTTGTAGTTCTGGGATAAGTGCATCCAGACTGTGCACAGAATACCCCTTTGTTAATCATGTGCCTGGATCCAATTGAGTTGCTTCTGTTTGTGATGAATTTTCTTGGTTTACTTTTCTTCATGTAAAGATGGTGACTGTCTTCTGAGTCAATCAGGGACTGGTAATGTTATCAATTAGGTTTGAGCTTTTTTTTCAAACAAGTTACTTCTAGTCATTCTTTATAGTAAGGAAAGTTTGTATTTTTGCCTGTCAGGAAGAAGCCAGAGGAAGATTAACAGGAAAAGATTCCTTGCTTCATAAGTGTAATTTTCATTAGTTCAATGAGAATTGCGTCTAATACACCATATTATTAAAATGATTGCAAATCTTATTTTAAAGCAGTGTTTTAGAAGTGTACATTCAAATGACAGTAAGATTAAAAGCTGAGGCATGTGGTTAGAAAAGGTTACAGTTGAATGTTAGCGATACCTGGGTACCTTGGATGCATGTTTTAAATCCCCCTGTGCCTTTGGAAAAATTTTTGTTAGAGATGTAATTTTGGAAGCACTGCAATCCTAAAAATAGCTATGACTTCCTTACACGTCTCTTCTCTCTTCCCTTGCCCAGGCAGTATTGGCCAACCTTTTCCATTTTTAGTAGGAGTTGTGAAGGTCCCATGTTTCCTCAGAGTTTAGACACATTTTTCCTCGTTTCTGTTCCAAAGAGCAAGTGGGAGCGTGGACCTTGGGTGTTCGTCTCCTTCCTGGCGATGTGCAGTGTGGTTAAACGGACAAAATACTTCTCTCGTAATTCTTGTCTGTCATATTTTTGTGGTTTATTTTCATTTTTTATTTCCGTCAGTTCAGCAGATTGATATTTTCTCCCACTGATGGTTGCTTTTGACAAAGGCTTTTCATATAAACAGTGTCCAGGAGAAGAAACCCCATTTCTGGCAGGATGGCTCATCTCCAGATCGCTACTCCATCATCTTCTTTCTGCTTCAGTTTTCCTTCTTTGCAGCCCTTGCTTTGCCTTGAACACACTTACTTATACACCAGTTTACAGGGGGTTTCTGTGTCGTATCAAGCTGGGAGCACTGGTTTGGCTTTCTTGGGCTGGAGCTGCAGCAGCTGCCTTCCCAGGGAGCGGGAGGACACGCGTGCCTTTGCAGAGGGTGCTCAGTCTCCTTGGGATGGCGCTATGGAGTGTCTCTTCACATTAGAAAGTTGTGGTTTGATTTTTTTTTTTTTAATTGCTTCACTGTAGCTGCTAGAAGTGGTAGAAAAAGAACATAAAGCTGAATAAAACAGAATCTGTGTATCCAATCCATTCTGTATCACAAGAAGAGACAATATGTTTGAGAATGTTGTGTTCAGAAAGATCGGAATTGAAAGCTTATTTTTTGTTAAATATCCTTTATTTTACTTTCACAAATACAGAAATATGTTTTTTATATTTAACTTTGCAAACATGGTAACAGTAAACAGGATGAGTTATATTTTTGGTATAGCACATTACTTAGTTGCTTCAGCAAGAGCCTGAATTAACTTTACTTATTTACATAGTTTATTTAAAAAAAAGTTTATATTTTGAAGATGGTGTATTGGTGGTGGTGCAGTTAAATCCTGGCAGCCCAGACACTCAGGATGCAATGTTTACTGCCTTCCTGCAAGTAGTGTGAGTAGAATACTTGCTGCGGGGTGCCTTAGTCCAGAATTAAACATAACATAATTTGTTTGTGTTCAGGTGGCTGTGGGGTTTTTTTTGTTTGTGTGTACATGCCTAAATCAGGAAAGAAATAGAAGATTTGATAGATTTATATTTACCTTCACTATTATCCTTCATGTCCTTTTACAAATTGTTAGCCTAGTCCATGATTCAAATTCTTTAAATTGTTTGTGAATTAGAAAAACTGTAACTTTAGGTTGCTACATAGGCTAAACAATTTCCACGCATGAAGTGTTTTGATGCTTTATCTTTAAAACTATCTATATAACACTGGTTTTAAATGCTCTGTGAATTTAAATGCTCACCTAACATTTAACAGCATTTATTTTGAATAAATTTATTTTGAATAAATCTCGATTGCCATGAGAATATTGTATCACATACCAGTATTTGTCTAGGTGGATGTATGTAAGGAACCTTTACACGGAAACCTATTGCATTGACAGCAGTTTTTGCTGGAAAATACTTGTAATAGACAGTCTGTTGTCCATTGACCTGGGGAAGATTAAGTAGATTTATCTGCTTAATGGATGAACAAAATTAGACCAGATTGTTTTCAGGCTGGTCTGTGCAGCTTAGTCTGCAGCAAACATCTGAGGGTAATTACTCAGAAACTGCTTCTCATTTGTAACTGTTTGTGGCGCTGCCCGGCATTGCTCCCGGCTTTCCCCACTCAAGGCTCTTCCTTCTTTGGTAGGTACAGACAAGTTGTGTGCATGAGAACACTCTTAAAATTATTATGGTTTTTTTGTGCTTTCTGAGATGTGCTGTGCTTTGGATCATATCTGATGGAACATAAAATAACAGTCAGTGGTTCTGCATTAGTTACACTGAACTGTTTATGAAGAATTTTTAGTACTACATAGCTCCAATTTTCTAGTTGCCATTTTATTCTAATTTTTGTTTCCCTTCCTTTCCAAACCCCCCTTCTCAACCTCTGGCAACCTTAGCATCCTCTTTAAAAAGACAAAGCACCACTTTCATTCTTAATGTCACTCTGTTCAGAAGAAATAGTGTGGGTGGGAGTTACACACAGTGCTCTCAGAGTGTAACTTAGGAAACTATGGCCAAAATTAAATATTTATGGTCTACCTTTTTTGTCTTGTAGTGTTTAATAAACACGAACCATGGTACTTCAGCTGTTTTGATGCAGTTAAGGAATCTGTGGAAGAAATGCTGGTAACACTTAAAGCCAGTATAAAAACACTTATGCCAGCATTACTCCTTTCAGTACAGGGAAGAGAAATCTGCTTTACCAGTTTAAGCTCTTAGACATAACTAGTACATGTGGTGGTAACACTGGTAGAAATGCAACTACAAGACTCCATGTAGTTTGGCAGGTTTTTTTCCATTTGAAACCAGATTTTTTTTCCTCTGTATTTGTTCTTTACGATCCCTTTATACATACACAGTCATATAATACTGATGGAACATGGACTGAACTTGTGAGGTTAGGAACTTCGCTGAATCCCAGCTTGCTTCAGCTGGCAAAATAAACTTTGGATTTCCTGTTGTAGTGTTTTAGATTATTTTTTCCCCTCCAGAATGAATAAGGCAATAGAATACTGTTGAAATCCTGTCATCAAATGTATGTGCGTTCAGACTGACTTTCTCAGTGCATTTTTGTGTATGCGTGTGTTTTAGTCTAAGGAGCATTTTCCTAAGAATCAAAGCAGCATTGTTTCTTCTAACAACTTCCATTTTTAAAATGTTAGCATACTAAATAAGTTTCATAATTGCACTCTGAATTGTAGAGACAGTTCCAACATACAGTTAATATGTATTGTCATCCCTGTTTCTGATAAATTCAGATGTAATAAACAGTCACTTTAATATGCTCGGTTTATATTTAAAAGTGCTCCATATGGAGCAAAAAGTTGTTTAATCTAAAACAGGACTATCAGTAGTAGAAGGAGGTGTTTTTAAGGAGCATGCCTAGAAAGGCAAGTCAGGGTAGCAGGAGAATTTATTTAGTGCCAGTGTTGTAGTTGGCATGACATAGTAGATGAAAATAGATCATACTACAAATAGTTTATCATCTGTTTTAATGAAAGGAAACACAGATTTATGGAAGGAAGGCCATTTATTGGAACACAGGATTTTTAAAATTTGTCTTTGTGTGTGCAGGAATCTAATCTGGCTTCAGCACTAGTTGGTTGCAAATAGAATAATACTCAATTTTTATCCCACATCTTCCTTGTACTGTTACTTTTATCCTAGTGAACTTGGACATTGCAGGAACAATTCAATCAGTGCACTAGCATAGCTGGCTCATGTGGCACTTGCTTGGAAGGAAAGTAATATTTATTATTTCTAATAATTTTCAGTAGGGATGTAGGGGTCACTTTATACAGCTGTGGCCGAAGCAGCCTCACCGATTCTAGTGCCCTGGCAGGTCCTGTGCTGCTTGTGTTTCTGTGGAGTTAGAACCGGAGAAGGGTTTCCTGCCTTAGCTAGTTCTCCTGGACAGTATTTGTGCCTAAAATTGGGTGGTGATGTTGTCTTGCAGTATATTTTTAGTTCAGAGACTACCTTAGGCGACAGGCTTGTGTTTATAATAAGGACTTTTTTACTTTGCAGCATAACTGGGGTATGTTCAGTGGCAAGAACTCATTCATTTCTGTGGCAGCATTTGCTTACTCTTGGAGTATCCTAAACCCCCTGTCAGGATGATGGAGACAGTTTTGACTTGTAGAGAAAACGTCTTGTCAATACAAGTACCAGTGCTTCACTAGATCATTTCAAGACTTGTGAAATTATATATTTTTGGGTTGAAATCATATATTTTTTGGGTGGTCCATATATTGGGGTCTTGGGTCTCTCATACCTTGGTGGCACGAGAGCTCTGCACTGCCTTCTGTGTCCTGGGCAAGAGGCATTTCAGGGACTGCACCTCTCCTGCTCCGTGGGCCTCTTTTCTCTGCAGTGACTCTGCTGACGAGCCCAGACACAGGGTCCATGGCCACCCCTCCTGTTCCTGAGAGCCAGCAGTATAATCCAGTAAACTCCCCCTCGTGGAGAAAAATGGGGGGAGGGAAAAAAAACCAAAGATACAGGACTATTCTGTCATGCAGGAAAACAAAATGTCAGTTGTTTGTTTTCAGTGAACTTGCGGAGAAGTAAATGAATCTGTGGCTGCTGTGTGCCGGTCTGTGATAGTCTCTACTGCTTGCCTGGACTTTGTGCACACTCAGAAAGGAGGTGCTCCATGTGGGTACAGCTTCCTCCTGTTCTCAAAAGTCATTTCAACAGCAGATGATGCTTCATTTTAAAAATCCATCTCTGGATTCCTTGGCAAGGAGGAAAACATACAGCCAAAGACTGGGGGAATGCATTGCACCTGATAGTACTAGCATAATAAATCTGATGTAGTCCCAAAACCCTACCTGAAATGGGTCATTCTGTTGCAATATTTGCTTTGTTTGTGTCATGCTGTCTGTGCAGCTCTTTCACCTCTCACTTTTTATCTAGTTAATATTAATGTGTGTACAAGCAAGCAGAAGGAGGAGATTGTGGATTGAACTCTGATTTGTTTGACTTTATGGTTTCTAAACTGAAAAAGCTCTGAACTAGTTAACATTTGTTTCGGTGCCTCTGTCTATGGGATGCGTCTTAGGTTGGTCATCTGCCATTGCATATTGCTCCTATGACAAAAATTTCAGTGTAATACTTAATTTGGAGTGAAACTGCCCAACTAGATGAGATAGAAAATTCTCACTTAGTGCCAGAGTTAAGACTTAAGTGCGTTTGCTATGTTGGCAAATCAGATTATTCTTAAAACTTTATTTTTCTTCCTCACTGTAGGGGTCAGACTCCTGCGGAATCAGACTTTCAAGTGCTTGAAATTGCTCGGAAACTGGAGATGTATGGCATCAGATTTCACCTTGCATCTGATCGCGAGGGCACCAAAATTAATCTAGCTGTTTCACACATGGGTGTGCTGGTGTTCCAGGTAAAGTGGGAAGGGCGAACTGAGTATGTGTGTCTGTCTTTCCATTAGCACGTCTTGAGAGCAAGTCTCTAATTTTAACTTCAGGTGTCTCTGATTTTAAAACTTAGCACATTTTTATGGTCAAGGGAGTGTCATTTTAGCCCCCAGCTTGCCCTTGTTGGTGCAGAGAGAGGAGCATCAAAATCCACAAAATCAACTGTGACGCCAAAATAGAAAGGTTTTTGTTGACTATTTGAAAATTACATATGTGTTCAGACATCAGTTCATTTGGTACAGTCCTGGAATTTTGGTTCAGTTTCACTTGTTTTAATGTTACAGTGTATTTTTGCTGGAAAAACGTTGCTGTTGGTGTATAGAAGTGCTGTTTCATTGAAGTGATTGGACCACTTAAAATTACTACTTTTGTTGTATTAAATAAGTGACTTGATGATCAGAGTTCTCTTTATGAATGTGATCATATTATTTTCCTCCCCCCAAAACACACAGGCAGTCAACCTACTGAAATATTTCCATTTGGGCACTCATTTTCCGTTCACTTTGTGTCTTACCCATTCTTTTGTTACTGGGGGCAGCTTCTCCTCAGAGACACAGGAGCCACTGCAGTCCTGCAATTCCTCTTGGTCCTCCTCAGTGGCCTCTCAGCCCCTGAGGTTTCCATCATTTCAGCTCATTTGGGTCTTTCTCATGAAGTACCATTTTTCATCTCCCTTTGGCTATAGAGGGTGACAGGAGAATTGCTGTGGTAGTGAGTGCTGATGGGGTCCTACCCCAAGGCTTTGGGAGCCACTGGTGTGGGGAGGGCTGATGTAGGCAGCAGGGTGAAGGCAGAGCCTGGTTTTAGACCAGTTTTAGCCAGATAAACAGGCTTGTGAGCAAGGGAGGTCAGCAGGATTCATTGTGTGTGTGACAAGTACTCCTCAGTATATATATACTGCCAAGTTACAAAAATAGGCTTGGAGGAGCGTGTCTAGAGTTGTGTCTAGAGGAAAATAAAGCACGTTAAATAAACTGAAACCCTGAACTTGCTCATACCATAAAGTATCCTGCATATTGGTGAGGTTGAAACCTTCCTTTCCCATCCAGTTCTCTAGGTTTTCATTCAGTTTTATAGTGTGTACACAGACACAGACAGAAATCACACACTTGTAGCAGCTATCCCTGTACTGGAAGATAAAATTGTTTACGGGAATATTGTCAGCAGAAATAAAAATCCAACAGAATGGGTTGGGGAGGTGGTGTGTGTGCACATGCATATATCTATATGCCTGCAACAGAATTTTGTTTGCTGCTCTTCTGAAGCTTCTGCCAACTTTTACCTGTTGTCATTTTAATACAGGGTAATACGAAAATCAATACCTTCAACTGGTCAAAGGTCCGTAAATTAAGCTTCAAGAGGAAAAGATTCCTAATTAAACTCCACCCAGAGGTCTGTGTAAGTTTTACTGTAATAGTAGGCTGGTCAGTGTTGAAAAAAATGTGTATACTTAATTTTATTATGAAAAATTCTAGAGTTTGTAATTTTATAAAACAACCTCATCAGGGTACGCTTGGCTTCCTCATTCAAGTAAAAATCTTTCCTTTCCCACCCCATGGCTGTCATGTTAGATTTTTAGGTTCCGTGTATCTGCCTCAGCTTATCCTTGGCGTAGGCATACACATGTGGAAATGTAAGATAGAAAAAAAATAAACCCCAGGTATTTAGTGCATCCTGCCTCAGTACTTTTACTCTGAAAAAGTTACATTTAATATTTCCCTTGGATATAAATGGAGGTTAACACACTCATGAACATAAGGCTCCTTAAAAGAACACTATAGTTAGTACACTGCTGATACAAACAGTGATTGCTTTATATGACTGTTTCCTCTAGGAACTTGTTGAATATGTGCTGCTGAAATGAACAATCTGGTAGATAGTCCCTTGATTCAGATGAGGATAACCCGGTACACCTCAGGAAAGAATAGATGGCTGAGATTATGTTGTTAGAGCTTAATTTTAAGGACTCTGTGATTACTTTTGCTACAGCCATATCTTTTCTGTATGTCTGTATAGCAGAAGTGTTATTTTTCATGCTTGGCTGATTTAAAGTCGATGATTTTGATTGCAGATGTCATCAGAGTTGTTGCTTCCACACTGGGTGACTGGATTATGTTCAACACAGAGTTGTATTAAAATGGGGGGAAAAAATCTTTGGGCATACTATAGCTACATGAATCAAGGAAAGCTGAAGCAGGACACACCGTCTGCATGTGTAGTAATGTGTCTCACAAAGACACCCTCAGAAATTTCATGTGGTAACTCTACTCTGACATATGCAGTATTTTCCAGTCTTGTCTAAATCTCAGGAAGTGAGACAAGCCTCAGAACTTCTGAGGAAGAAGTATTTTAAAATGGGTACTATTTCACTGAAATATTGTAATTTATCTCAAATTACAAACTTCGTGATCCATATTTCTTAAGGTGGATTATATCGAGCATGTTTCTAAAGTCAAGTGCATTTTAAACATTTTTACAGTTTCAAGGTAAAGAAATATTTTTGAAAGCTCTTCAGTGATTTTAAACTGCATTCAAAATCACTTCCATTGCTTTAAGATATATGAGAAGGGACTTAGCGAAATATTTCACCTCACTGGAGTTCAGCCTTTTTATTGGCATGTATTTGTACACTCCTTTTCTCCTCCATTACCATTTTATGTGCTACTTAGCTTTTGTGTTTTGTCCTCAGGGCCCATATCAAGATACATTGGAGTTTCTTTTGGGAAGTAGGGATGAGTGTAAGAACTTCTGGAAAATCTGTGTTGAATATCACACATTCTTTAGGCTCTTTGATCAGCCAAAGCCAAAGGCTAAAGCAGTGTTCTTCACCAGAGGGTCATCATTCAGATACAGGTAGGGAGAAACAACAGATTTATTAAAGCTGAATTCCTTGTGTCTTAGAAAACGAGATCAAAAGGAAAAAGTATTCTAAAGTAATTCCATCTATATTTCTCATCCACTGCATTTCATAATGTTTGTACTTTTGTGGGTTCACAGTGGACGAACTCAGAAGCAACTGGTGGATTATATTAAGGACAGTGGGATGAAGAAAACCCCATATGAAAGGTAAGTACAAATAACTTTGCAAGGTGAATGTAGTCGAGACTTTCACAGTGCCTCTATTTCCTAAATTTCAGTGTTTCTAAGTGATGCTTGGAGGCATGGTCATTTGCTGACTTCCCAGTTATTAAGGTCTACCTCAAATTTAAGGTAGATGAACTAGATTTAAAAAATGTAGAATATTGTGGTGATGTAAAGAAACCTAGAAAAGTTTCAGTACTGCATTTTAATATCCATGGACAATGTGTGACTTAGCCATCTAGAAGTTCAGTATGTTTTGAGGATTTACTAAAATTAGTGAGGACGTGTTTGTGTGTCACTGTAGCTATGTAAGTGGCCAGTGGCAGAGCACAGAATTGAACTTGGGATCTGCAAGTCTGAAACCGTGACCTTAAATACTCATTCGTTTATGAATGTATAAATAAATAAGTAAAGAACGTGCATTTTCATTATAAAGTTGTCATTTACTTTGATATGAAACCATCCTGTCTACATGTGGAAAACTCTCTGTAGTCTTTCATCTGAAAGATTATAGGAACTTAATAGGAATTTTAAGAAGCTTGCCTTCATCTATTATTAATAAATACTTTTAATGTCTTGGACTCCAGCTGAGCTCCCTTTCTGTATGAAGGATTGATTTTCTAGTAAAATATTGCCATAGAATGAACCTAACCACAAGTGTGATGCAGGATACCACTTTTCGGGGTGTAACATACAGAATTTTATGTGCCATAAATTATAGAGTTGAGCGAATTGCAAGTTGTTTGTAAAATTGTTACAGTTTAACTCATTCTGGTTTTGAAGCCATTCATTTGTAGATGTTTATACTGATGACAAAGGAAGAAGTTAAACCAAATGTGCTGTTTAGTCTAGTCTTCTCCCCCAAGTTGCTCCTTCAGTGGTATGAATGATCTGGATCTTGCTTTGTTCCATTTTCTGTACGTTTCTTACTCCTGCATTGTTTAATTTACAACTCTTGTTGAACTAGTTATTGACAAAACATGATAAAATACAGCTTGAGATGTTTCTGTTGGCTACCAGAATGGAAATAGCTGAATGGGGAAGGGAGAAGGCTGATTCACGTCTTGGATACTCACAGGATTCTCTTTGTTCCACAGGAGGCACAGCAAAGCCAGAGCATCCACTCGTGCTTCCAACACCGATGTGCCAAAACAGGTCAGTTCTGCAGCACGCTCACCACTGCAGTCAGGGAAGCTGACAGACAGCTTTCCGAGACCACGGGGAAGGAAAGGTGATCCCAGTCAACTGTTTGTCTGGAATTGCTTTCACTGTTCGATCGTTGTCCCTGATGCACAGTTTTTCTTCTTTTTGTGGGTGGTATCAGTTCTGGTTGTTGTAGCCAAGGCAGTGTAAAGTAATATTTTCCTTTTCAGAGTTCAGCTTAACTAAAAAGAAAATGTCGTACTTTCTAGTATGTTATCTCAGAGGATTAGTTTGTCTTCAGGTACTATCTAACTGCCTTCTGTGGAAGTCTTGAGTTCATTGCATAGATGCCTTCTACAATCAGTGGCAAGAAACAAGTGTTTCACTGATTGCACTTGCTTTACATGCGAGAGGTTAAGGAAGCATCAGAGGATTTCACTGTCATTGTTTTGTGTTACTTTCCCTTGTGGATGCTTTTTCAGCAGAGGCTATAAAATACACGGATTTAATTTTCCATCCAGTTATCAGAATTCAGGAAAAAAGATCTCGCCTCTTACTGGGGCTACTGGATCTGTTTTGTTTGCTGTAAAGTGAGCTCTTTTGAAGCACGTGTTCCTTCTGCATCAGGAACTGGATGTTGCATTTGGTTTTATGTATTATAAAAATCTTTTTATCTGTTGTGTTTCTACTTTTTTTTTCCTTTTAGAGTGTCCCATTCACTGAGGGCTTGAGAACCCCAGGGTCTCCTGCCTCAGCAGCTGCCCCC
This sequence comes from Strix uralensis, assembly GCF_047716275.1. Lineage (NCBI taxonomy): Eukaryota > Metazoa > Chordata > Aves > Strigiformes > Strigidae > Strix > Strix uralensis. The sequence continues at coordinate 30,173,853 of NC_133980.1, read as the reverse complement.
TTCCACTCAGTTCACTCATCAGCCATTCCTACTCCTGTCCTGCCCATCTTTGCAGAAACCAGCCCTTCCTCTTTGGACCCCCGAGCACCATACACAAGGATTCCAGAAAAAAACACTGCAGTGCCAGCAGAAGCAGCGGGGAGGAAACTGATGCAGCAGCCTGGATCTCCCGTGCTCCAAGGTGTTGGGTTTGGTAGTGTTGCAGGAAACTGTAACCCTGCTTGTCCTCTTGTTGAGAGTGGTTGCGGTTTAGATCTAGATTTAGAGAGGAGTAGTAAGGAGAGCAGGGTCGCTGTTTGTAAAAATGACAATGATGAGGATGACTTTACCACAGGTGGTTTTGTTGCTGAACAAGAGCAGCAGCACGGCAGTCGGGGTGCCCCTCTTTTCACATTGACAAATTCACAGTTACAGGTGTCAGAGGAATTTATTGATGATGACCCAGCAGAAATTTCCTTTTTTGCTGGGGGCTCTGAGGCGTTTTCATATGTGTACAGTGGTTTAGAGTTACAGGGCTCTGATTTCTCTAAGCACGTGTCAGAGTCGCCTGGCTTAACTACAGAAGCCCTTCAGCAAAACACAGCCTCTTCTCAGTCAAGCCCTGACAGGTACTCAACCGAAGCGGTGGATATGAATATGGAAGATGAGTTTGAATTTGAAGAAGGGAGCGATTTCAATGGCAATGAGAGACCATCAGATACCTCGGAGCTGTTTGAGGTGAAAGCCCAAGCAAGCAGAATGCAAAGCCTCTTGAGCCCGTCAGAAACGAGTTCGCTCATCAACAACCGCTCCGAGAGCAGCTCCCTCAATAATTTGCCGCTGAACGGTACCTCCTCCCTGCAGGCGTACAGCTCCGCGAACCATTCCGAGGCCAGTTCCATGGTGAACTTCCCTGCCTACTCGGTCCGCTCCGAGTCCAGCTCAGCCTTTCAGTTCACGGACATTATTGACCAGCTGGAACAGCTGAGCTATCCGCCTACCACCACGGAAGACTCCAGCAGCACAGACACGGACTCCTGGGACTCCGAAACTGCTGCGCCACTGGATGTAAACCTTTTCTTTAGTAACCCTTTTGCTCAAGCCACTGGTGATAACTTTGCTTTTGACTTTCAGAATAACTTAAAAAATCTCACGCAAGAAGACTGGACAGAGAAGGCACATGTCAATTGACTGGTTCTTGATTTTTGTGATGGATCCCTCTATCCTCTTCAGCCTTAGAAGTCAAAAGGGTGTGGCGTCAGTCACTTTAAGCAAGAAAACTCTAATCCAGTGGCTGGATTTTAAATGACATAACATAATTGATTTTTTTTTCAATGTACCTCTTCAGTTTCCCTCAAGGCATCCTAGCTTTGGTGCTGCATTATATGCATCACACTGCATCCAGAATGTGGCTCTGATGTCTGGAAAATACTGCATTTAGGAAAAAAGCACTGATTTCCGAGCAGTTAAGTGTCATCAGCTGGCTCATGCAGACATCACAAATTACAGTATATTGAAGGATTTCTTTGGTTATAAACATATCTGTAAGAGTCTGATATAATATGCCGTTCATCCAACACCTGAATGCAACAGTCACTTGTACACGTGCTTGTTAACAAGGGGCCACATCCAGTAAATTAGCTGTTTTCCTGCACTGCAGTGAGAGTCCTCGTTTTGGGTTTTTTTTTTTTTGTTTCCACAATCAGAAAAATGGACAATCTTCAAATCAACTATGAAGGAAAATTTTTAAAATATCAACCTATGCAACATGTCTGTGGTATACTTCGGAGAATAAATAACCTACGTGGTAGTTTAGGAGCAGGAATGTGAACACAACCAAATGAAACTAGCAGTCGCCAAAAATCCTTGTGAAGACAATCGTTGTGTTTCCTGACTTCAAAGTGCCTTCAGTCCAGCAGCAAACAAGTACCCTTCTGCTTTGCAGCAGTTTGGAGATATATGCATAGACTATAAAAGCACTTAATCCCCACTGCATCTTGTCTCACCTTCTTTTTCTTTATTTAATCACTCTGCATAAAAATGCCTACAAATTCATTCATAAAAGTGTTCTTTCTCTGTGGCAGAGAAGTGGTGGTAAACCTGGTGACAGCTTTAACTTTTTCTTTAAAATATGGGCTGTATTCAGAAAAATACCGTAATCTTTCTGAGGAATTGAGATGTGAAGAGTGCATCCTGTAGGTGACAGAGCTTCAGTGCTTTTTAAAGTTTTTTTTAGTCAGGTGACTTTGACCTGAGACTTGATCTGTAAGTTTGAAAGCGCAATTGAAAAGATAGTTACTGAACTGTTCACACCTAATTTAGCAACGTTTATTGAAGTGAAACAGTAAAAGTTGTGAAGTGTCCTTCCTGTCTACCAATCTGATGGATTGGGGAGGGGATGAAATTCTGAGCTTCAGCTTGCAGTAGCATTTTGTAGAGTATTTTGCTTTTGTACAAGCAAGAATGTGAAATACGTAACACCTGACGGAACGCATCATCTCCTTCAGCCATCTGGTTCTGGGGTTCCCTGTTGCCCAGTTTTCAGTCCTTTTGCAGAGAGTGTGCAGTACTAGTACAATCAATGCCTCCAAAATCAGCAGCTTACAGTTACAAGCATAACTTCATGCTTGATATTATTCCTATCAGTTTTCTTAAATGTGGTTTTGATATATCGCTAAAACACCTTCATTCTTTACTCAAACATTTTATAAAATACTATTATTTCTCAAAATTCTGATAACTAGAGGGAATTATAGAGGGATAATTCAAGGGAATTCCTCTCAACATATGGTAGAACACGAGGAGGTAAAACCTCCTTTAGTCACCTATTTCTTCTAGTTTAGTTTTCACCAAGGTATGATTATCCTTCACAGCACTTGCTTTTATGTTGTGGTTACTGTGAGTGGAATCACTGTTGTTCCACGAGAAACGTGTCACCTTTGCCAGTGGCACGGAAATCAAAGCACATTTAGAACAAAGTGTTAGTTTGGACCTACAGGAATGTACAGCAGTTTGATTGCTCTTTTTTTGTTTATAAGTGCTATGTATTTTTTGTGGGGTTTTGTTTCTTTTTTCCTTCTGTTGAGTGTGTGTTCTGGCTCTTTGTGTGACTTTATTCATACCTGTGGAGATGGTGATGTGGATGTGTAATGTGATAGCTCTAAATAGGCACTTGGAGGAGCTCTTTGTTGTGTCCAAAGCTGGTACCTCTAAGTATGTTTTTAGGTGGTTTGTCTGATTTTCTTCCCACAATGAACTACATTCTTAGAAAAGAAAAACAGAAAAAAGACAGAATTCTGTCTGCAAACTCTTACAGGTGGTGGAGGTGGGGACAAAAAAGTAGCTAAAGATTTAGAGAAAGGCTGTTAATTTCTTTGCTCTTTTAAAAAAACAATCAGGATTCAGCTATTTACATATAACCGTGTCTGCCTCCGTTTCATGTTCTGTGCCTCAATCACAAGCATTCTCTCTACATGTGCTTAATATGGGAATAAATCCAACTGAATTCTATAGGTTTTCAAAAGGTCTTAGGAAAAAACTGCCTGTATTTTCAGTAAACATGCTTGGCAATCCTGAGAGAAGGCTTGCCAGTGTGTTTTCTTGCACCGCAGTTAGTTTGTAAAGGCGTCTTCAATGTTTTTCTTCCTGTATTTTGCAACTATGCAGATCTTTTATTGGCAATTTTAAATCTCAGGGATTTAAAAAAAAAAAAAAAGGAGTCTTAATGTAATGCCCTTTTTGTTTTCTAAAGAAATGGAAGTGACTGGGATCTCGGTACTTTAGCTTAGAGCAAGATGTGTGGATCCAGAGGGTGAGGGTGGGGTTGGGGGGAGCTTTGACCTGGGTATGGAGCTGTTCAGATGAAGGTTTTAGTTACAGGTGTCAACAGGAACACTGATCCTTCACACCATCTGACTCCTCTCTATACCTAGAATTGGAGTGCTTGTGCAAAGATGGTGCTGGTCAGCACCTACAAGCCGATATCCCTTGCCAGGATGGCACACCGTGGTGTACTTGCAGGTTGTGTGAGAGTTCAGTGCTGCTGCCTGGACCCCTGACGCCTGCTCGTTATGTCTTTGCTGTTGCTAACTGATAGCATGTACCTGTCATGGTTTCTTTCTGGGCTTTTCTGATTTTCAAAGCTATATGACTTCTGAGGATATCGTTGCATGCTTAGCTCTGTTGGTTTGTTCATGGTTTCCCAGATAGGCACAAAAGAGAGAATAGTTAGTTCATAAATACATTTTTACTATAGCAAGAAAGTTCTGAGAAAAGGTTCTCCATCATTTCCTCCAGAGGGATAAGTTCAGATTCACTTTCCAGTAGAGATGGAGAGAAAACCAGCCTTGCCTTCAAGGGAACGGGACAGCTCGGTGCTTCGCAGTGAACTTGAGCACCAGTTGTGAGTTATTTTAGTGCGGTAGAACCATGCCAGGCATCCTGTTCTTCCCCAGCTGTCTCCTGAGGTGGCAGGAGGTGAGAGAAGGAAGGGCTTTCCATCCTTTGTCCGTGTTGTTTGTCTTTGGGTAGCGTAAGGGAACCGGTGAACTTCAGTGCAGTGTGGTTATGTCCTGAGTACCAGTGATGCTGCTAAGCTTTCAGTGTTACTCCTTGTGGTTTGTTTTGTTTTCTTTTTACAGTGTTGATACTACTAAAATTTAGTTCCCAGTACTGATTTCTGTTTTTTTCCTGAGCACACAAGTTTTCTTTTCAAGGAGGTGAGTAGTATGCTGGCAGGTGTGAAGTTGGTGCCAGCCACCTGACAGAGAGAGCTGGGACCCTTGCAGACCCTGAGCAGCGAAAGCTGCTGCGTGGGTTGCATGGTATGAAAAAAGGAGGAGATTGCATAGAGAAAATCAGATCTTTGTCAAGTATCCCAATGCACGCTTGGCTTGAGAAGAAGGCATTTGAGAAGCTGTGGTAGGAGCAGATGAAAGCCTAGGTGCAAACCTTCACTTGTCCATGGCAAGTGAGTGGTTGTCCTCTCCTCCCCCTGACACTGTTGCTTCTGCAGGTATGTTGTTTCAAATTTGCTCTCTGCCCCCACCTGTGGGAGGCTGAGGGGGGACTTACATAGGTACGTATATTTCTACTCAATGTACAAGTTTTAGTACCATACTTTTCCAGTATGGAGAAGCACTGGGGTTTCCAGGTTTGTTCTCCTGCTCCAAACTGTGTATCCACGAGCTGTTGCAGCAGCAGCTCAGCAAAGGGAACATGCCAGAGCCACTGCTCCTGCTCCTCAGTGAAACAGGGCTGTTCTCCATCCTTCCGCTTCTCTGTTTTCCTATGATAGCAAACATGCAGCCATAGAAAGTATGTCAATATTAGCAGCTTTTCAAAATGAGTTAAACCGGTGGGTTTAGCTCTCTTGTGGTACTCGACTTGCGCGTTGCAGTGCGACTAAAAGACACTAAGAAATGTGTGTCTGGAGTAGGTAATTTAATCTGCACCTGTATGTGTATACTCGCAGCCATTCTACGCTTAAACACATTTATTAAATGTAAAGCACCACATCAAAACATTTTTGATCTTTGTGTATGCAGTTACTAGAACTCTTTAATTTGCACAAAACATGGGTCATAGAATATTCTCTGACTCTCTCACCACCTAGTTCAACTTTGGTAAACCTTACTGCCCTGTGCTATCTATCGTGTGTAGACTTTGTAATTTAAAGTACTTATTATTCAAGTAATACATGCCCTATATTTCCCAGGACTTATCATATTTTCTCTTAGGATGGAATACAGCAATATATTGATCTACTCTCAATTTTCACTTTAATTTCCAGTGAATTTCAGAGTTGCTGGATAATATCACGTATTGATCTCCTTTTTCCTGTGTATATTTGAATTGTGGTCATAGGTGATTTTGTTGAAGGGATTTTTTTTTTTTTTTTGGTTGGTGGCTCGGTTTTGGCATGGTGCTGGGGTTTTTGGGGGTTTTGTGGTGGTAGTTTTTGTTTAGTTGCAAATCTTGATAAGGGTAAGATTTCATGGAGACACTAATAAAAGTCATTATGATTTTGTGCTTTTTGGTGCAAACCTGTCGGTAAGTCATTCCCATTATTGTCATTTTGTAAAACATTCTAAGCCATAATTGTCAGGTATTGATTGAACGAATGATACAATTTTCAGTGTAGTCTTTTAGCTGTCATAACCTCTAATTTTTAGTAGTTCTTACATCGCACTTGTCACAAAAGCTATGTGTATATGTATGGGTATACACATACACTCTCTGGGATGAATATGGGGAGACTTTACAGTTCCAAACATATCATAAAATCCACTTAATTTATTATCTGCTCATGGGCAATCATAGGATCAGTCCACCAGGTGGGCTGTAGATTTGCTGGTTTCAAATTTGGAGCGTGGTTCATTGAACCTGGTTTGTGGGGAAGGCGTCACTCTAAATTTTCCAAAGTCACGACATTCTGCTGTTGCTCAGAGGCACAAGGCTCGGATGGCAGCCGCGGGGGTGGCTTGGGACAGCCCCGCAGGTCGGTGAGAAACCCAAAACGCCCGTTTATCAATGTGTGCAGGGATACCCGTGCCTTGGTTAGAGTGACTGCCCAACAAATAGGTGCTACTCTTTTAGGAAAGGATTACATTAAGATAACAAAGAGGGGCTGGAATTTCTTAATTGATCTCTTGAACTTTATCTTTTATATGGTAAATGTTTTATTGAATTACATGTTGGGATTTTTAATACCTTTGTGTCTGTTCAGATTGCCGGTTATGAACCTACGGATTTGTACTAATTCATAATTTTAATTGTTTATGCAATAAAATAAGGAAAACTTTGATATAAATGACAACGTGGGCTTTTTAGCTTTATTTTTCATTACCCTTGTGTTTGAAATAGAATAAATATTTGTTCTCCTAGCCAAGGCATCTTAGAGTGTTATTACCAGATTTCTCCAGGCAGTTTTCCTCCTGTACCCCTTTGTTGAAAGTAGAGCACAGCTGGGGCAAATATTGGTGTGTGGTTTTCAAATTACTGTTTTGTGCAGACCTTTTGCTTGGGATACAAATGGGACTGAAAGTTCAGATTTCACTATAGGAATTATGTTTATTGTGGAGACATTTTCTCTTAAATTGGGTATGTCCTTCAAACTCTCTCCTGTATATTTGTTTTTATTGGAAGCCTGTCCTTTATTGCAAACATAGGATGGAGGCAATGGCATGTTTTCTAGGTTGAAAGTTCTCCTTCGGGAGTCTGACCGCTGTATGGGTAAATCCTCTTTTCCTGAATCGGGTAAACAAGTAGTACTTGCATAAGCAAACCAAGCAGGTTTCTGGGCTAGTTTGAATTGATGACTTTTTTTTAAAATCATTCTCCATATTATGTTTGTTGAGTTATAAAAAAATGAAAGCACCTGCTCCAAAAAACTTTACTTTTCAGCAAGGAGAAATTATTGGGGAGAACTGACTCTGACTCCCTTTCAAACATCAGGAGATTTTAGAACATAGCATGTTACATCATTTTATTACAGGGGTTAAATTTGATTAACTTTGCTTCGTTTTTGTTGCAAAGTTAAACCAATTTTAGATAGACTTAAGGAAAATATGTACCTGACATAAATCAGCGATTTAGGTTGAAACCCTGACCGTTCACTTCAGCGGTGCTGCAAACAAAGGTTTGTGCAAAGTCATAGTTTGAGCACAGAGAGATCAGCACTGTCAATGCAGCATAAAGAGGTTTCTGCTTAACACTGTGAGAGTATAAAAGTTTACAATCTGCCCTCTATAACAACAGATGCATATTCTTTTTTGCCTGCAAATAGTGTAGCCTTTACAAGGTGGGGGAAGGTGGCAAAAGAAGGGCGGTTGTTTCGGATCCTGGACGTAACTGTAAAACTGGGACCAACGTTAGGACTCTCCTACAGTATCGCGTGTAGGTGTAACTTCACAGGTACATACAGTTTCACTGGGGCACGTGCCAAGGGCAATAAACATGCTTTAACATTTAATGTGATCTGTACCCATTGCAGGATAAGAAAGAAAGAAATCTTTGGATTTAAAATCCCTTAGATAATTTTTTTGTGCTCTTAAATAATTATTTTTTTTTTTCAAGACTCCCTATCTCTCAACTATCCCTCATTATTTTAAAGGGAAGATTTGCAGGGGAAAAAATGTATTAGTTGTGATACTTTAAAATAAGGAAGATTTGGGATATTCCAGGACATCAGTTGTATTACGTTAGCTCGCAGAACGCTTTCACTCTAGAAATAATCATTTGGTCTATGCATGTGATGGGTTCAGCAGGGCATTGGGCAGGAGGGGGCTCTGAGTGGGCTTCCATCGTCTTCTGGTCAGCCACTGCAGTGCTTTAGGGCAAAAAGAATCTCATCTGTTTGAAGTAGTAGTAGTAGTAATAATAATAAAGTCACATCTTTAAAGGGAATCAACTGGTGAAAAACAAGGGGCACTCCCTTTTGATAAGGAGTCGAATTGCTAACATTTGAACCTCACATAAATTTAATTTATTTTTATAGTCCATCCAATAATGCTCTTTGTTATTGGGATACTATTTTTGTTGTCTGCCTTTGAATTATTTTAAGCGTCAAGCGTAAAGCTGATGGAACCCCTACTTGCATTCTGGTTTTGTCAAGCTTTGCACTCAAATCTGGCTTTGTGTGGAGAGATTGAATTTAGGTTGAAGAATGTAAATATCCTCTGAAAAATAACTGAGAAGTGATGCCAGAAACTTATTGTCTTATCATCGAGCTTATCTCAGTGTAAACCAAATGAAGTCTGCTTCTACTTAAAGCTAGTATATATGAATATAATGAATAATGAATAATATGAATATAATTAGCAAAGCCTGTATTGCAATAAACTGGCCTAGTCCCCTAGTGGGAACTTGTACCATTTAAAATTGTATTAATCTGGGAGGAAAGCCCACAGAGCTGTGAGCTTCTCTTTCTGAAACAACAGATAGCCGGTGATCTTGGTAATGGAAGGTATGACAGATCCTAGATTTGATATTTCAGATCTGAAAATCAAACTCTTGTCTTTTCCATTAGCATCACCATGGCTGCAGTGATATATTTTTTTTTTTTTAAGTCCAGATTCTACCTCAGACCTGGTCTACCTCCCTGTTCCTGCTGGAGCTGAATGTTTCCCACAGACCAGAATTTTTTCAAAAGAAACAGATTTTTGCTTTACACTTCTAAGTACGTAGTACCGACAAGAGGATAGCAGGAGAAAGGCAAAAGCTTTTTCTGAATGTCAGCTGACATGCTTCTCAAGGCACACAGAAAAATGACATGTTGGGGTTTAGCATGCCAGTTTTCCAGAGCCACTTTTAAATTAAAGCTGCAATTAAAACTCAGGCACACAATTTTAAGTCTTCCCCCCACCCTCCCATTTCATTTTGTGGTAGTTCAAAGGCATGAAATATTCTATCCCTTAACTATTTTATTAGTATGCTTCAATTTAACTTGTTTTATAACCACACAGACACAAAAAAAAAAGTCTTAGTATATATATGGACATCTTCTAGTAGTTCAGTAGAGCAGAGGCATCACACAACTGATTTCAGAAATTCAGAAGCTCCTGATGGTTCAAATGATAAAATTTAGTGTTACGGTTGAGAAAGTAATCCAACAGGTGTTCTTCTCTTACTCGTTTTTTTCTTTTTGCAGAGAATAGTTATAAATACCAGTTTCTTTTTACTCTCGAAGTTTGATCAGGAAGGTGGTTTCATCTCCCTAGCATGTTGTCTGCTGCTTTCTCTAATACGGGACCAAAACTGGTTTATGCTAATGTAGTAAATTACAAGTCAGACTTAAAATTCGGCTGCTGCGTGTGTTCTTCCTTGTGTTCTCTGGCATTGCTGATTGACGTCAGAGGGGTAGTTTTCCAAAATTTTCCTTCACTACCCACATATCTAAAATTTGCAAGGGGTAAAAAGTGTATTCCCTGTGAGATGCCTGGCAGGTTAGAGATGATGTCTGCTGTATTGCTATTAGTGAGGCAAATAAGAATGGATTTTTGGGCATTGTCACTAAATAGGTGTATAAAAAAAAAGAAAATTCGAGTACTCTTGAAGAAAATACAAGGTAAGGTCTTGGTTGCAGCAGCTAGCTTAAAGGTTGTTCTGTAATCCCATAATGAACTTCTTGACCAGTTTTGTGTAATATTCTAAATATATTTGAGTATGAACCTTTACATCTGTATATACTGAAGATCCTCTCACTAAAGAGTGGAGTGGACAAACTTTGTATTAAGTCATAGTTTTATATATTAGATAGAGGTTTTTGCATTTTTATACCTGGACAAAAGAGGCAGCATAATAAAAGAGTTTGACAGTGTTATCCAGTAGCTGTGAAAGATAAGGCTAGCATCCTCACTGAAGTCCATGGCTGTGTTCATGCAAACTACAGGGCTTTTGCAATGTTTTACTGTTAGACTTGATATTTTTTTTTCAATTATATGCATGCTGGTGTTTTTATGAAACTGTGGGTTTGTTCGCTTAAGGATACGTGATTATAACTATTAGTGTAATTAACTAAGAAGTATTAGTATTCTTAAAGATCTGTGAGTATGTGGATTACTACACCGAGCTGACACGTTTTCTGATGTTGCACTGAGTTAAATGCATTTGTGTGTGATGTGAAAGCAGAAATTTGTCGTGTACAGGATGCAGTCGTGTCTGTGAGGGACTGGTTTACATCACTGAATACTCATGTCATGGCCTGGAAACCCTGACTCCAGCTTACAGCGAGGCTTCCCGCCTTGCGATGTTTGTGTTATGACTTACGTGTAGAGAATGAATTTCCACTTCCTGCAGAATGTTGAAACATGGAAATGTCCCTCTTGGTGAAGAGTCCTTTTTCATAAACCTGGAGGATGCTGCTGCCTGCGGGGCAGGGAAGATCTCGCTGCACCGGGGTTGGATGTCTGAGGAAATCATTCACACGTTTTGACCCTCACACCAGTATTTCTACCTAATTAGGAGTTTTCTACATTGAACAGCTGTTGAAAGCGGCTGCTCTGACTGTTGCATGGATTCTTCCTTTGCCATCCTTCCCCTGGAGAGTAGAGAACTGCTGTACGTCTTACCTGCTTGACTGGGAGCTCCCCCCTTGCTGTTCTAGTGGAGAAATACTGTTGGATTACGAGAATGAAAATTTCAGTACACGCTTGTAAGGTCATCTGCCAAGATACGCCATCGTATTGAGTTTATATCAAACATTTAAACAAATGTTGGCAAAAAAGCTAACCTGGGCTGCTCCATGACATTTTATAGTCCTTTCTAGAAAAGACAAATTTTGGAAGTCCCATTAACTTTGAAGTCCCTTTGCAGAATTTGCTATTTGACAGCCTATTACAAGTTGCATCTGTAACAGCTCCTTCCTGAATTCTTTGATGCTTTCATCCTAGGGAGATGAGCAGCAGGCTGCAGGGTGTCCTGTAGCTATTGGCATGTAGGGGAAGGGCACTCCTGCCCCCGAAGATGCAAACGCCTCTTGCTTCTGTAGGTTAGTCCCCTCCCAGGCTTGGGGAGAGGGGAAGCCCTATGCTTCAGCATCTTCTGCTTGTTGATTCAGGCTTCTCGGGGAGCTGAACGTGCCTCTCATTTTCATAAATCACTCAGGCTTTAGGAAACAGGGCTCTTGCTGTCAGATACAAATGAGCGAGTGTTCACAATTAATTTAATGGCCAGCTTCTGTTGGAGGTGATAAAAACTAGAACAACTTCATTGAAATAGGCAGGCAGTGGGGTTTGTAGCAAGCTACATCCCTTTTGCTCCCCTTGTATCTAAACATTCAGTCTGTCCAGTTCAAGTTACAAATTCTGGAACGTGTCGCTACATCATGTTGAATTCCAAGAATTTAAAGAAGCTCCTCACCCCTGTAAGTTTGTAGCTGGTTTGGTTTTAAGCTGTTGTTTCAGCATCCCTGACATGTAAAAGCAAACTTTCCATAAACTCTGGTCCCTGTATAGGTGAAACAAATGCCAGACGTTCTTGCTTTCCTGGGCTAATATTGAAAGCAGAGGGAAGGAAGAAAATGCTCAGGCAGAATCAAAAATCTGCTCCAGAATGACTGTGCTTGACTAGTGTATTAATAGTTAACTGCGTAGCCTCGATGATCTGAATCTCTTCCAGGTGACCGAGTGCAGCACTGTTTAGCTTCCTGCATTTGTCAATGTGAAAATACGCCCGGGCTCGCTGCCATTGTCACGCTGCCGCCGCCTTGCCGGGATTGGGCTTCCTGAGCCCGAGAGCAGCAGCCACTCCTGCCATTAGCCATCAAAAAGCTCAGAACTCCTCCTCCTCCTCCAGCACGCGTGCCTTGTGTCTGTGTTGAGAGATACTGGCTATCCACAGGGGCTGATTGATTTCTTTTTTTTTTAAGCCTTTTGGGATGATTTTTCAGTAGTCTGGGAACTGATGAGTTGGCATTTTTTGCTTCTGTTTGCCTTCGGTCAGGTGATTTAGCCCTTGCTCTCTGCTTGTAACACACGACATATCATGACCGGGGAGGGTTGCAAGTGTGGCTCAGTGATTGAGCAGTGTGGTGAAAGCTGTAGAAACTCAAGTGCTTGGTACCTATTCAGTAGCCTGATCAGACAAAGCTTGTCTGTCTGTCATAGGGAAGATCAGAAAAAAAAAAAAAGGTGAGCTTAGGTAGGAATTTTGTGGGTGTAGTGTGAGTATCTGGAGCGTCTGTTGCCTTTGCTTGGTCCCAAAAAGCAGAGCTTCTTGAACAATCATTTTCACTGTGAACCCCTGAGGGGTGTCTCTGTGCTGTTTCTGAGGAGTCTGCAGAAGAGAGGAGAGCAGCTGCTGTTCATAGGCTTAAATTCACTGTAACGCTGCCTTATGTGTCAAATTAAATAATAATATGAAAAAACCAACCATTAGTAATCCAAAGCATGTTACTCCTGCTTCAGACAGGTTTTGCTGTGCGAGAGGGTTGTGTCCATCCAGTTAATAGTCGGTGCTGCAAAATTGTTCTTCTTTGAGATCAGTAAATTATTCTATTCATATACTTAGAAGAGCCAGGAATGAAATCTCTTGCATGCTCCCTTCTGTTTAGCAACACGTTTTCCCCTCCCATTGGTACAATTTTGGAGATTTCCTGATTTCTGAATGTATTTTTAACAAGCTTTACCTTCTGGAGTGGAATGATTTGTCCTAGCTTTTCCCTGGGGTGAAAAGTAATTCTTATTTTAAAAAAGAAAAATTAAAAGCTGTGTTCTTGTTACTGCAGTATGATCCTATGTTGCGAACTGTGCTGCTACTCAACAAAAGCAAACAGGATTTGAGCACTTTTTCCTAGACACTAAACAGTTTATCCTTTCCCTTAAATGCAGCTGTAAAGGTGTCTGTCCCTACTGTGCTGCCATGTGACGGCTGGGTTGCAGGGAACACTCGGTTTGCTTTGAGATACTCACTTAAACCTTTGGATGTATATGCCTTTTTTTCTTTTTTTTTTCTTTTGCTTTTTCTTAAATAATACGAGATTGCAATTATGGTTTACAGTAACAGTGGGTAGTAGTTTTAGATGCACTATCTTTGAAACCATTTCCTCTCCTTTTCCACTCCATCTTCTCGTTCTCTTCCCACCCAGGCCGCCCGGTGGACCATCCTCAGCTCTCTTCCCTCATGCTGAAGAGTCCCCTGGGCTTGAACCCAGCATTTCAGGTGAACTTGAATGCAGCCAGCCAGGGTTCATCTCCTCTTCTGAGTCCTGTCCTCAGCGATGCTGGCGGTGCCAGGATAGAAGAGGATGACGAAATGAAACGTAAGGTAAGATAATGACGCGACTGGGAATTCACGTCACGAGAAAAGCGATGGTTTCGCGTGAGGAGCTGTGCTTGCTGGTCCCCGAAAGTTGATTGCATTATGTTTTGTAGTAGAACAGATGTGTTTGGTGGTTAATGCTAACTCCAGTGCTGAAGGTTTGGTCGAGTCTGTGTATCTCGCTGTTGTGACAGGAGTCCATGCTGCCCTCTTGGCATAGGGGGGGTCTTGGCATCTGCTGCTGGGACCACCTCCCACTGTTTTAGCAGGAACAGCTGCTGAGGGCCCCAGCGTAGCAGGGAACTGTGCTCAAAATCTGCCATTTATAGCCCAGAAAGGAAACAAGAGTTCAGATTGGACATTAGGAAAAGGTTCTTCACTGAGAGGGTGGTCGGTCCCTGGAACAGGCTCCCCAGGGAAGTGGTCATGGCACTAAGCCTGTAAGAGTTCAAGGAGCGTCTGGACAACGCTCTTAGACATGTGGTTTAGTTTTAGGTAGTTCTGCAAGGAGCAGGGAGTTGGACTAGATGATCCTTACGGGTCCTTTCCAACTTGAGATATTCTAAAAGACATGGCTTCCTGAGATGAGCTGTTTGGGAGAAACAATATTTGATGTAAAACAGTAGCAGTGCACTTGGCACTTTTTGGGCTGTGTAACTATTATATTAGGATGTAAAAAACCCGTGTCTAGGTGCTGAGACTATTGAAAGGACACTCCAGAGCAGGTGAATTGTTCAAGGTGATTCTCGCCAGGACGGTACACTGCAAGGCTGGTGGGGGAGGTGGCTGTCAGTTCTGAAAATGAGTTGCGTTTGGCTCATTCAGCAATAAAAAACTGCCACATGGTGTCACTGAACCTGGCCTTGTCTTTGCTGAATGCTGTCATGTTTAACCCATGTCAGCTCACTGAACTGTGCTGTCTGTGCCAAGTGCTGTGTGTCATTAACAAAAATGCATTAGAAAATAATTTTGGTTACCAGAATAGAGAATAACACAGAGTTTACATTTGTTAGTATATAAGGTGTGTTCTTCCTAGGTTCCTTACTTCCCACACAGTCTTACCACCATCTCACTGGTCAATCTCACCGTTCATTGGTCGTCCAAGCAATTCTTCCTGGTAACAGGACATTTAGAGTGCTCCTGAGGTCTTCCTCTCGGGCTCTAGAGGACTTGAGCTCACCTTCAGCTTTCTCAGCAGCAGGCATCACAGTGAATCCTTTTACACCCAGTCAGTCACAGGCTTGTTCAGCAGAGCTGGCTGTGTCATTGGAGCTGTCCTCTCCATGGCTGACTCTTCTGTCTGGTGAGAGGTGGATAGTGCTCTGGCCTTGAGGAAGCTTGAGGCTTGCTTTCTGAAAAGAGGGGGGTAAAAATGCCCCTGACTTTTGTGGGTGCAACAAGTCTTAGAACAGGAACAACTTTGGGCCTTCAAGATGTGCTTGTGTCTAGGTATCCTTAGCCTAGGCTCCTTCCCTTTCTTTCCACCTGTAAGCAGTGGTTGCTTTAACTGGAACTCCCCAACATGATGTGGGGTTTGCCTCATCCCCCTGTAGAGCTCAGGATTCACCCTTGCTTTCTCGGGTAATCCTAATTATAAAATGTTCTTGTTCTGGAGGCCCCTTCACCTTCAGTCCTTGAGACATGAGCTTCAGCTCCTCACTCTGTGCTTCAGCACCGCCAAGGAAGGCCTCTCTGCCCCAGTGCATCAGCTATATCCATATCCTCTTGTGCACTCGAACGCTGCGGAGCCTTTCTGAAAGGTGAGGTAAGTGGTGGTAATCCACAAATTCTGACCTAGCTCTTCCAGAAACTTCTCCAGTGTCTTACGTACTCAGTGCAGCACGCCTCCTCTGCTCCGTCCAGCAGGGCTTATGTACTGCTTCATACTGACATCTGATCCTGTGCTTTGGTAAGGAGTGCCTCATGTGCCTCCACAGTTTTTCAAAATACAGAGATGGCCAGATGTCAGTGTGTGATTCAGATGTTCTTTTTTATCCGCGCTGCACCATGTTATCAGGCTTTCACGGTGGTTGCTATTAATAACAAGAATGTGCAGCCACGGAATCATTGAGGTTGGACGGGACGTCTTGAAATCTTCTAGTCCAGCCAGCTAGTCCTCTTTCTTAAGCAAAGACTCCAAACATTTAGATGCACTCAGGAAAAATATATGAGTGTGTACGTGTACATATGTTGACATGTGCATTCTTTGACTGCTTTTCAGATGTGGATAACAAATTCCCAGACTTTGCCTTTGTAGGGACATGGTATGTAGTATCTGACAAACTGAACACTGCATTTCTCCTGGTAAAATGGAGAAGTCCACCTAACAGCAGACTTCTGTGACCGTTTTTCTGCAAGCTGCTTTGCTCCCCTTGCCTTGCCTTGTCTGCTTGCAGAAGGAGAAAGAGTGCACCCAGGTTCGTTGACTCTTTGGTACTTGAGAAGGACCCAGGACCTTTCATTACAGTGCAAGGGAGGCTCTATCGTCCAAACTCAGTTCCTTATGGAGTCAGTGGCCACACTGTAATCTATAGTTTTCTGCACAGCCTCAAAGAAACCACCTTGTGTGCTCTTTGCTCCTGGTGTTCTGCTCGCCCCATCCAATGTTCTGGTTGTCTTACCTCTGTCAGGATCCTCAGACAAGGTGGTCACAGGCCTATCCTGTTTGCTGTCTTCACCATGTCTTTGGGTACTTGTTGGTGCCAGCGGGTGCAAGCTTGCTCACTCTTGTTTCAGTTGATGATCCAGAGATCTCTGCACTGTATGTGCTGACTCTCAGCTGCTCAGGGAACATTCAGAAATCTCACCACGAGCAAAGGTGCCACACTGGATTTAGTGCTTCCACAGGTCCCTTCTCCTGTAATCGCTCCTGAATGCTAACGGACCTTTCTGAGATCTGCTGTGCAGCTCCGTGGGGCCAAGTGCTGCAACATGAGAGGTGCAAGCAGCTCTTGGCAGGACAGTCCTGCAGGCACTCTTCTCCTGGAGACCCCAAACCACCAAGTCTGACGGTGCAATGCTGTTGAGAACCACCCACAGTGTGGTTGTGGTATGAATAAGCGCTGGTTTGTGTCCACCCACCTACCCCCAGCTTTCAGCCTCCCTTATCTGATTTAGGCTTTTCAAGGTACAGTTTATAGCTTTGACACACCACTCTACCATTAGTTTTCAATAGTGTTTTTTTTAATTCCTTCCTCTCATTTATCCTTATAGCAGGCATAGTATAGCCTGCAAATAACGAGCAGTGACTGCATTATCTGTTCTAAATGCTGAAGCCCAATCCTTTGTGCCTCATTCTGCAAAGTCTGATATTTCAGCAGCGTGCATTGTCATTCAGGCTGAAACCCATTTATAAAAGTGAGAATCCTGGAAAGCTCTTTTATTGTAATCGGTCTTAAGCTTGGTCAGCTTCTGAGTCTTACAAGGCTTCGATGTCCATTCAAAGACAGTATTTTAAGAGAAACAAACCTGGGCAGAAACCACTGTTAAATTGGTTAAATTTCACAGCAGTTTTACAGCTTTATTGTACAAGAAAAAATGTAATCTTACAATATCTCTATTAACAGAGCGCTGATTTTAAGGGTGCTGATGCTGCTGTATAATTCCACCTGGTTAATCAGGGCATTTGTATGTAAACTCTTCAGCAAACTCTTCAACTCCTGCAGTGTGTGCTTTCCACTCCATGCTGCTGTGATGCTGCTGTCGCTGTACTGAAACCTTGAGAAAGCTGAGTTTTCTTGTTACGTTGTTCTTCTAAAGTCACTGTGGTTGTCTTTCATCTTGCTGACAGATTTCTCCCTGCTCCTTTCCTGCTGGAGATTGGTTGTAGCAACCTACTTTAAAAGGGTGTAGAAGCTGGACTTTTTTGGTGTGATTTTTTTTTTTTTTTTTTTTTTTGGTGAGTTTACCCCAGCCAGTGTTATTTTTAACACTGCTGAAGTCTGGTCATTGAAGTGAAAAGTTAAGCATTTTTGTGTGCATGGAATTACTATTTATTTATTTCTGGACTTGCTAGTTTTGTGACATTGTGATCTAGGTGCAAGGCAGACAGGAAGGTCTTTCTTAGTCTCATAGTCCTTTATCTTTGGCCTTTATAGGTTCAAAGTAGAGCTTTTCACTTGACGTGAGCTGCATCTAGTGAGTGTTTGAAGGCTTCCAGGTGGGACTGTGTGTACATAATACAGAGAAATACTAGTTTTTCCAAGTGGGGGTATTTGCCTTGATGCCTGCTGTGGTTGTAGGAACATTTTCTTTGGACTTTGGAAGCAGACTGCCTCCTCGGAGAGTTCTTGTGTTTATTTTTTTCAGGTGTGAATTGATTTTCTTTCCTCTCGCAGTGCTTGACCAGTAATGAAGGTGTTTGGCAGAGCCCCTGTTGCGCTGTGACAGCTGTACTGCTTTTTGGTGCTTCTGGTACAGGATCTGCCTAGCAGCTGCTGCCAGGACTCAGCGCAGGGGATTCAGTTAGAACTGGTGCAAGACCAAGAGAAAGAAAATTGAGGGCACTAAATTTCAGCAGGGAGCACTTTGGGAAGCAGCAGGAACTTCAGAGAGTAAACATAAGATTATGATGCAGTGGGGAGGGAGAAGGGAAGAGAAGATGCTTGGGAAATGAAAGGCAGCTTCTGTGCCTCAAGCTAGAACGCAGCCAGCTGTTGAATAAAGTGAAAACCTGCAAAGTGCTCAAAGGGGATGAAAAAGATAATTCATGCAGGCTATGAAAAGTATGAGGTGGTGGACACGGTGTGGTTTTGCATGCCTTCATGCTCTGTAAGTTTTCAAGGAAGAAACAATTCAGAAAAATATTCTTGAGGCTGTGGAAAAAGCACTTGAGTGAGGATCAAAGCACAAGGTGTGAACTGGGGACCGGCGGGGTCCTTTCCAGAGTTCTCAAGAATATACTAGATGATATACATTGCTTGAGGGTAACTCTTCAAGTAGCTGTTTAAGTGGGTATGAGATGGTGGCAGGTCCAGGTGAGCTGGGAGGCTGCTGGGGAGTCTCCTGAGCAGAGAGAGGTGATGCTGAGGGGAGGGATGAAGCCAGTGGATGCGCATGTGTTCAGTGATGCTGTGCAGAGCTCGCAGCAGGGTCATCTCTGCCATGGCTACAGAGATGCGGCTCCCTGTGATCTCCTGTTGCAGCCTGTGTTTGATTCCATAACCCAGCTTTGATTTGCCTTGGAAAGCTCTATTTTTTCCATAGAAATTAGTCCCTTAAGGGCATTGTGCACTATAGTGTCTTGTGCAGAGCCCAGGAGGCAGCATACGCACAGCTGTGTCGCACAAAAAACCGTACCTGGCAGCAGTAATTCTCATATCATGTAAGAGACTGATGAAGTTATAGTCAAACTAGTGTGTGTTGTTCCACTGGTTTATAAACAAGGTGTTTCAGGACAGGGAAGTGCTGCAGGAGGAAGCTGGGAAGTGAGATAAGAGCTGTGTCACCTCTGTCTCCAGGGAAGTCAGAAAAATGATGTTGTATCCTTTGGGAAGAGGCTGTTTCAGAAAGATGCCCACTGAAGTTCAGCAGCATTTTGAGGGTTTATGAGGCTACAGTCAGGTAAATAGCCCAAGTAAAAATAAAAAAATACTTGAAGCCAAGATTAGGTGGGACCTTCCTCTGACACCATGTACCTGAGACGGGTACATTAAAGTTAAGATGGTGGCTGTGGAGAGAAGTATGTGGAAGTATATCCTCTGGTTCCTCTAGGGAGAGGTCTGATGCGTGGGACGACAGTAACTAGCATAAGATAACTTAAAAAGAGACCAGATTTCTCAAAATTTAATTGTTTGGGGATGCACACCTCCAGGGATTCTGTGTGGATGGACTCAACAGATACGTTACCGAGCAACCAGGAGAACATCTCCTCCGTTAGCGATATTGAGATGAAGGTTTAGTAGCACTGAGTAGCTGTGCTGACAGTGCTGGAGGGCATCTCGAAGCATCTCTCAAAAGAGAATTTTTTTATTAACTTGGTATGTACAAGGAAAAGGGAGAGATAATTTCCAAAGCTGTGTTACCCTCAGAAGGGACAGGGATGGAGGCCGAATTTTGACGTAACTCAAATGGGTTTGCTGTCATTTGTTCTCACCAAGGGAGGATTTGGCACAAAACTGCAGCACAGCATAGTGAGCTAAAGAGACAAAGCAGGCTCTTAGCTTGAAATGTGATTAGTTCCTTAATATTACTTATGTGATTTTTAATTATGTTTTCAGGCTAACTCTGATTTTGGTTTGTTGCAGCTGCAGAACATCCCTTTTCACCATTTCATTCCTTTGTGCTTCCATGTCTATTCTGTCTTCTCTTAAATAGCAGCCCTGGAGCAACCACACAGCCAACAACTGATGTAGTTTGATTTCTGTGTTTTCTTAACTAATTAATATGATCTTCAAAAGATTTGAGTAAAAGCTGCGAGGGGAAATAGAGTAGTTTTGAAAAAAGACTGTATTGCAAATCTGCTGTACTTCATTTGATTAGAGAAGTGTTTAAAACCTAGGAAACTAGGAATAACTGTTTCCATATTTTTGTAAAGTGTTACCTTGATTTTGAAATGGAAGTTCATATAAGTGACATTTCTTAATAATCTTGAAATATGAATAGTATTTTATAGTAAAGTCAGTATTTGAGAATATGGTACTGGATACAGAGATACCCTAGTAGTAATCAACTGCTTCATTTGCACACAGCAAGGGTCACTCTATGTAAGGTCTGAGCTCATGCTCAAACATGCTTAGTAATAAATAGAGCATTTATATTTCAATACTTATTGATTACTGTGTATCCTTTCAGCGCTGTCCAACTGACAAGGCATACTTCATAGCAAAGGAGATTCTTGCTACAGAACGGACGTATCTGAAGGACCTGGAAGTTATTACAGTCGTAAGTGTTGTCACACTTTTCTTTTTCTTAACAGATTTATAACTGTTAATTGGGAAAAACTTGGGATTTCTTCCAGGTAACAGAAGAAGAAAGTCCTATGATAAAGCATAATCCATGAACCATGTAGCTATTACCTTCCTTGTTCCATAGGTCCTCATGTGGGAGAGCAGATATCTTCTCTGGACTTCTGTCGGTAGCTCCAATAGCTACATCCCATACCATTTTGATTTGTAATATTCACATCCCTGCCAGAAAACGGGGAACCAAAAGTGATAAAAAGTGCAGTATGTGACACGCAGCAAGATGTCTCCAGCTCCTGAACAACTTGCACAGGGCTCCAAGTGTTGTGAAAGAGCAGTTGTGTCTGCGCTGAAGTGAAAGCAGTGGTGTAACGTCAGCTGGGGCAGCCACTCGGTAATTGACTGTAATTCAGAGCTGTTACCAACCATCTCATCATTGCATTAAGGAACATGCTTGTGCCCAGAACCAAGAAGCCATCTCATATTTGTAACCTTTGGCAAGGAGAAAAATGACATCTTTTCATTTTTTCCCAGATGATGTCTTCCCTAAACATTCTCCTTTCGTCCTGCTGTTTCCCTGTGCACACACATTTTCCTTCCCCATCACTGCAGGAGCAGAAATTTTTATGCTACCGATTAATTTCCTGAATAGAAAAATTTAACATGATTTGTGATTTTTCCGGCAGTGGTTTCGCAGCGCAGTCATCAAGGAGAACGCTATGCCAGAGGGCCTGATGACATTACTCTTCTCTAATATAGACCCACTTTATGAGTTTCATCGAGGCTTTCTGAAAGAGATTGAGCAAAGGCTATCGCTCTGGTAAGCGTCCGGCGTGCAGCGGATGGGCAGTGAGCGGGGCCAGCTTCTCCTGGGTCCTCATGTCAAAACTATACTTCATCTGTATTTGAACCAGTATTTCTGCATAAATAGAATCAAGGAGAAAGTCTTTTAATAAATTATAGTTTTTTAAAAAAATACTAAATACATTTTGCAAAGCCCATTTTTCAAGCACTGCTTTGTACATAATATCCTGTATCAGTGGTACACCAGACCAAGGTTTTCATAATCATGGAATCATTTAGCTTGGAAAAGACCCTTAAGGTCATTGAGTCCAACTGCTAATATAACCTGGTGTTGCTCTCTCTAGCCTTAGAAAAGAGAAGGAACACAAGGTCAAAAAGATGTGTGTGTTTTTCAACACCTTCCAGTTAATGTATCTCCAGGTGAAAATCTAGGAAACGCTATTTTGTAATTAAGATTAGAGTTCAGTTCTTGCAGCACACTTTATTTCAAAGAGTATGTTTTTAGTGTTTTAACCTTTGTATTACTTTCCTCTGACCTGAGATGTAATATATTAGAATATAATTACCACTCAAAAGGTGGTGGTGAATGTAAACAAAGCATGAACAAAAATAAATTCATAAATTCAGGTGGGATCATGTTACGACCTTTATTCAGAAGTCTGAGAGGTTAAACTCCCAAATAGACTTTCACACAAATTCATTTCTCAGTTTTCTAAGCATGGCTTTATGTTTGTTATTTTATGCAGTTTCCATATTTACTATACCAAGTTTTCAACCCGAACAGTGAAATGGGAATGTCAAGTGGCTAAAAATGGATAGAGGAGGCATTAATGTTAGTGCTGCTTCCCTTAAATTTACTGCAGCAGTCCTCAAAATACACAGATACCCAGGAAGCCTTTCTTAGAGATTATGTCTCGAAGTACAGGGGAAGGTGGAGGGAGGAAACTGAAATTTCTTGGTCTCCCATGCACTGTGCCTTCTTACTTCATCTTCTTATGTGTGTTTCAGGGAAGGGAAAACCAATGCTCACATGAAAGGAGATTATCAGCGCATTGGAGATGTCATGCTCAGGAATATGCGTACCCTAAAGGTAGATAAACCATTAAAATAATGAAATCTCAGGATTGCTGAGTCATTTTTTTCCTTCTGTCAAGGATGAGAGTTCAAGTTTTAGTATTTCCATTAAACTGGAAGGGACTTGCAAACAATTACTGTTGATAAAAAAATTAAAAAAAAAAAAAAATTTACAGCAAGGCTTTATACCACTGTTGCTTATTTAACCACCTACATTTACCTTGAGAAAAGATTGTTTATTGGTTGTTCAGCAGAAGACAAATTATCTCATTAGCTTCACCATTATTTGCACAGCTCAAACTCTCCCCTGTGCCCACACTGTTTCATAAGGTTGTTTAATTCCAAAATATAAATATTTTTTAACTGCGGAGTAGTTTCTTCTCAAATGAAGTTACCTTTATTTGGAGTAGATTGCCTTCATGGGCAGTTACACTTGTGCTGTAGCAGTGGGGTAATTATTCCATTAAAACGAGTGGTTTGAGTGGGAGCACAGAAGTGCTCTCTGCGTTTGATACTCCGAGCAGGCACAGGCGTAGTGCTGCACAGACAGCTGTTCTGACCCCGACAGGGAGCTGCCTGCCAGTTTCATAGATAAATCTAGGTGAGACAACCCTCTCAGCTCACTTATGTCTGTCCTAAAAAAGTCAGTAATCAAAAAGAATTGTCTTAGAATGGCAAAGTATTAACCAGCTGCTCTCATTAGAGGCACGTGGAGGCATGACTGCGCTAAATAGTGAACAGAGGACAACCAAGCAAATATTTTCATTTTTAATACTACTTTTTGCTTATATATCATGATCAGAGACAAAAGTAGAGCAGGGAATGGATGTGTTTTCTTATTCACTGTGAAATCCATTAAAGACTTTTCCTTCGATCCAATTTTTTGTACACTTCAACAGGAGTTCACCAGTTACCTGCAGAAGCACGACGAGGTCCTGACAGAACTGGAGAAAGCAACTAAGCGCCTAAAGAAGCTGGAAATGGTTTATAAGGACTTTGAGCTGCAGAAGGTTTGCTACCTGCCCCTCAACACATTTCTGCTCAAACCAATCCAGAGGCTGATGCACTACAAGCTGATCCTGGGGAGGCTTTGCAAGCACTACACGGCAGAGCACCGGGACTTCGCAGACTGCCGCAGTGAGTGAGCCCTCGGCTGCACACGTGCAGGGCAGAAGCCCGTTCCCATGTACATACACAAGTTTGCCCCCACCCCGGGGGAGTCAGGCATTACATCTGCAAATCCAATGTAAACACTACTGCTCCATTCAGGACCTCTCTGACTCTGACACGCAGCTCTGAAATCCACAGGAACGTTGATTTAGATTGCTGAGAACACTACTGCTTAGTGAATACTGTAATAGAAATATCCTGGGGAAAAATCAGAATATACTAAGTAGAACAGCAGAAAACTGGCAGGAGGCAGCTTAATGAAAAAAAATGCTTACATTTTTAAATTAATTTTGTTTTTCTTTAAGTTTTTCATTACCAACTCTCCTACCACGCTCTGGTGCAGGGCTCCGAAGCTTTCTGCAATAGATAGAAAATTGCCTCGACTGCTAGCTTGGAAAATGCAAAAGATAACTTAGATGTAGACTGTTCTCTTTGCATGGGATGAGTGCTTCTTCTGGCATTCCAGAAAGTGTCTTTCTCATGGTAATCTTGATGGATCTTAATCTTTCAACCCAAGCTGGAAAAGTAGTCCTTTTCTTGTCTCCTTTTTTTAGCAGGGGAAAAAAAATAGTTTTTTTAGGAACTCTTTGTTGTTTATAAGTAAAAATGTGACAAAAAATAAGTTCTTTGTATTGTCAAAAGCTTGCATAGTAAATTCCATTCATTTATAAAGTATTTTTTGGCAGAAATAGTTGGCTTTAATTTTTTAATTTACTTTGACTGCAAATACTTTTTATATGTGTGAAATCTGAGATATGCAATAATCTCCAGTATAGGAAGCACTGTGAAGCTGCTTGCTACTAGTACCCATTTTGCCCCTAGGTGGCTACAGAACATGCTTTAAGAAGTTGGCAGTTGGACTAGATGGTCATTGTAGGTCCCTTCCAACTGAACTATTCTGTCCTATTCTAAACCTGGCTATAAATGTCAGACTCAGTTTCCCAGGGATAAAATTAGTGGCCTAGGTTTGTCTGCTCTGTTCTGACCCCTCGGTGCCATTTTCCTTACAGATGCACTGAAGGAGGTCACAGAAATGACGTCTCGGCTGCAGCACAGTCTCATCCGCCTGGAGAATTTCCAGAAGCTGACAGAGCTGCAGCATGACTTGATTGGTATAGATAATCTCACGGCACCCGGTAGGGTAAGTACCTTTGCTTAGTTTTTAGAACCTTTGTTGTTTTTATTGTCAAGGAGGTGCCTTTCAACTGTGTATTTGCCATCACTGCCTCTCAGTTTCATGGAATGACTGTAAAGGCTTTGTACAGTTGTCTTCATAGTCGGTCCCATGGAGGTCTTGGCGATGTCCTCAAAAATCCTTCTGCTCAGACTCTGGCTACAGTTTGGTGTTTCCAGTACAGCAGATACTGGGTACACTGGGATACAGTGCTCTGTGTTTGAGTGGGAAGCTCTGTGTCACATACTCAATAGGAAACCCACTGCCAGGTCTGCTCGTGCCTGTCTGATGCAACCTCTGTGGACTGCGACCGCACGGAGAACGTAGTGATGGCGAGAGCCACGTCACTGGGCAGAACTGCTATCGGTTTTTCTAGGAGTTTGTTTAGTTCCTGCTTGGTTTTTTGTTTCTTTGTTTTTGATAGATGTACTGAGCATAAGTACAGAAGCATCGCGTATGCTTTTGGGATGCTATGGCAATCGCTGCGGTGGGATGTAAGTGTAATACTGCAGGTGTCTAGCAGGAACTCTGCTCCTTTTCCTTCTCTTGCTTCATTGATTTGAATGCTGGCTGCAGCAAGGAGCTGATCCGTGTTGCAAAACAGAAGGAAGGGTGTCATCTGGTGTTTAACAAATCTGCTAGCAGTCGTGGCTGGGCACCAATCAACATCTGTGTACTCTGGGATGAAAAAAAAACCCAAACATTAAAATTCTCTGTGTTTGGGAAAGATCAAGCTTTGCCTAAATTTCTGTTTTCCACTGCAGGAGTTTATCCGGGAAGGTTGCTTGTACAAGCTCACTAAGAAGGGTTTACAGCAGCGGATGTTCTTTCTGGTGGGTCTTGCTTCTGGTTTTCATAAACGTAAAGTCTTCAAGATAAAGTTGTCATGAAAGCGCGTTTTCGTGTGCTTGTGATGAAAATCAGCAATCGTAACTGAAAACTCACTCTGAGGGATTTTTAGAGTGTGACAATACTGTCTGTTCAGCTTGTTTTATTAATGGCACATAGTTTTAATGGAATTTTTAGAATTGATTGCCCCTCTTGTAAGTAAATGAAAGAGTGTTTTTAAGGAAAATAGGCCAAACTGACTGAGAATAACGCATCTACAGTGGCCTTAAAACAAAAGATTTTTAAAAAGATGTCCAAAAATACTTGGCCCTACCTCCTGTCGTCATAATACTGATTGTATTCTTCCTGCCTTTTTCAGTTCTCAGATATGTTACTGTACACAAGCAAAGGGGTTACGGGGACAAATCAGTTCAAAATTCACGGCCACCTTCCTCTGCATGGCATGTTGGTAAGTGGCTTCAAGCTGCGTCACAGCCTTAAGGAAATGGCTTTGCCTTAAGGCAGGTTGGGACGTTCCTTTGGGGCACAAAGACCAAAGCCCCAGGCTGCTCCCAGCCTGTGGGTGCTGCTGGCCGTGGACCCCACGTTTGTGTGCTCCAGCCTGTGTGTCAGACAGAGCCTTGGCTGCAGGTGGTGGGCTTGTTCCCTCCATCGCGTTCGCAGAACAGCCGGAGCACACCCTTTCCACCGTTGGGTTTCACACTGCTGCGAGAGGCTCATCTGGAAGTAGGGATTTGTCCTATTGTTTTTCCCCTGTGCACGTTGCCTAGGCATAGAATCAGTCCTCCTGCCTCCCACCCCCCTATTCTAATGGGACTGTTCTGTCTGTGTTTGATTTGCAGCTGATAGTGCTCGACCCACCGGTAAGTAATAAGCTGAATCCTGCTCAGAGCCCTCCTTTTCTTGCCCTGTTGGATATGGTGCTGTGCCACTAGAGATGCGGCGGTAGAAATGCACAATATAGATTTTCATAGCCAAAATAGACTTGAAAGTAGGTGATATTCATAAAATAGTAGCTGTTTTGCACTTACTGCAACCGGGTTGTAATCATATTGGATTCAAATTCCTAGCCAGCCGAGGAGGACAGTTGTAGTGTTTATCAGTCCCTGAAGTAGTGATGAGGAAAACCTTTTCTTTCTCTGCAGGTGGAGGAGAGTGAGAACGAATGGGCCGTCCCACACTGCTTCACCATCTATTCAGCACAAAAAACCATAGTGGTGGCAGCAAGGTAACATTTATTTTCCTCAGCTGCCTGTAGGTTTGATAAATACCTTCTCCAAAGAGTTACAGCAGTAACACAACGTTGAACACAATTGTTTGGTGCAGAGCCATGGGGGGTGTTTCATGCGCCCTCTGGAAAGCATGACTTCAGAACCAGGACACTTCACAACTCCTTTATCAGCGTTGTGTTTTGGGAAGTGGTTTATCTCACCCAACGGTGTGTCGTTAAACACACAGCAGCAGCAATATCGTTGTCATTGTAGTGTTTTCTAGTTAGCTGGGTTGCCAGTGTCACCCTTTAAACAACAGCTGTAAAGCAGGAGGCAAAACAAAATCTAAACTTACAAATATTTTAGAGACCTGGAAAAGAATTAAAATCCAGAATGTGCAAATGGATGCAAGGAGGGCAGAGTTCCTGCATGGATCTCAGGGAGGAAGCTGGGGAGGGAGAGGAAAAATTAAAGGCTGACTTGGAGAGGAAACCAATCCCTTTTCAGTGTAACTTGTCCCTGTGCGTTGAGTTTGGTGTCTTTTTTTACTTTATATCTGGAATAACTTAGAATGTCTACTACACCTATTCTCTCAGGATCAACTCTAGGAGGTTTTGTCCCTCCTCAGGTCCCCTAAAAGGCAGTTGGAGTTAGGTATGCTAAGAATGCAGGATGGGAGCACTAAATCTCAACCTTAAATTTCTAGGCTTGCTTTACTGCTTGATAACATATTCTTGAAAATTAACCATGACCAAACATTCATAAATCAGGTACGTAGTGGCACAGGAGCCAATACTTTTGGTGTGCAGATGTATTCAGCAAGCAAAACTGTTTTTAATTCCAGCCTAACACCTCAAAATGTCAATTATTTTTAAAGCTGAACCATTTCTCAGCAGCTGCGAATCAAAAAGTGCTTGAAAAAGGTTCTTAAATTTGGAAAATTAAATATAATTTTTACCTTGTCATAACTTAGAAATAGCTCAAAGGTTGTTGTTTTTCTTATGTTACCTCGCCCTACCTGTGAAAAAAAAAATTGCTGCTGGGCTTAGACCACGTGTGGAATTTTCAGTCTAAATTAAAAGCTTTCAAAAAAAAGGGATGGTTACCAAAAAACAGTCCCATAGACTTTCCGAAGCAAACACAGGAGCGTGTAACTGTATCTAGCACTTCAAACAACAACTGTGCACACAGGGAATGTAGCCAGATATAAAAAAGAAATGCCCTGTGGCCATGGCTAAAGGAAAACCTTACGCTGTCGTATACCAACGGATATAGATAGATACACGTATATGAGCTGTAAAGCTCTTGCCCTGTAATCATGGCGTGAGCCGTGTAACCCATAATGGAAACTATGTGGGGTGAAAGAAATCATCTTCCTGCACTTTGTGTTTTACTTGCTTGACACGAAAGGTAAATCCTATATCCCCTTTAAAAGATGTGCTGCCTTTCAGGTTCCTTTTATCCTTCAAAAAAATTGTTTCTGGTATGCTTTTTGGAGTGAAAATTATGATTTGATGTTTGAAATAACCCACCAGCTATGAAGCTCTCTGTATGAAGAACAGCGATGGCCTAGACCACATAATTCCTCTTCTGAGTCCAGTCACTCCAGAGGGGGATATTATGTGGCTCTCTGGCTCTCTCTTAATTCTCTTTGCTGTGAAATCCCAAGTTTTTAACGGCTATTTTAGTCTTGTTTCAAGGCATGAAAGCAGAGGTGAATGCTGTATGAGGTCAGCTTCCTGTCTGGAAAGCTCATGCTTTGGAGGAATTATGTCATTTTTATTATTTAATGGAAAGGGTCTGCTCCTTGTATTGGGCAGTGACTTCTGCCTTCCCTCAGCAACCCAGCACTCTGTCAGGGCTCCAGGCTGGGTGCTCTCCATTCACACCATTTGTCTTGCAGTACCCGCCTGGAGATGAGGAAGTGGATAGAAGACCTAAACGTGGCAATTGAAATGGCCAAGAAATCTACTGAGAA
This sequence comes from Strix uralensis, assembly GCF_047716275.1. NCBI lineage: Eukaryota > Metazoa > Chordata > Aves > Strigiformes > Strigidae > Strix > Strix uralensis. The sequence continues at coordinate 30,144,954 of NC_133980.1, read as the reverse complement.
ATCTGACATGCTTCTGGAAAACTCACTATGCAATCGCTCCAACAGTAAGTGGTGTTTCCTGCCCTTTTGAACAGCATCAGTTGTCACGTCCTTTTCATTTTTCCTATTGTGAATTTGACAACATAAATGGAGTATTTTTATAATTCATATGGTAATGGAGAGTTATTGTACTTTTGTTTGTTCCTGGTAGCTTTAAATGCAGCAGAGATGCTCCAGTTGCAGAATTGTTAATTTTACATAGATTTTTCTCAGTTTAACCATGTAGTGTGTTTTCTTGTCCAGAAGTATGGTGTCTTTGGAGATCCAACTTTTAGAGTCCAGCGTTCTCTGATGGTGTTATGGATGTGCTGAAACATGTAGTATCCCTTCTTGGAGCACTTCTTCCTATTCCTCACTAAGAATCGACTGCAGATGAAGTGGGGGGTTTTTTGTTTGTTTGTTTTACACAGTATTGAGTCAGCTACCAGAGCTGAGTAATGAAACGATCTTTAACCAAGTAATAAACGCCAGGACAAGAGGGAATGGCCTCAAGCTGCGCCAGGGCAGGGTCAGACTGGCTCTTAGGAAGGATTTCTTTGCAGAAGGGGTTGTTGGGCGTTGGAATGGGCTGCCCAGGGCAGGGGGGGAGTCCCCATCCCTGGAGGGGTTGAAGAGTCGGGTTGACCCAGCGCTGAGGGATCTGGTGGAGTTGAGAACTGTCAATGTTGGGTTGATGGTTGGACTGGAGGATCTTCAAGGTCTTTTCCAACCGAGACGATTCTGTGATTCTGTGATCTGCTCAGAGTGGCCTTTAGGAGCTGTGTAACCAATTCAAGTTGACGTATTTTAAAACTGGACCATTGCAAGAGAAAACAGTTTTTCTCAGGAATCCCTGCTTCTCTTACTCCTTGTATCACACATTGTCTTAAACCACTGCTGAATTCTCCTCCCCCAGGATCCTCTGATGAGGTCTCTCTAGAACAGGAGTCCGAAGATGACATACACTCTTCTCGTAGCTCCTTGGACAGGCAGAGCCACCACCGTGCCAACACAACCGTGCACGTGTGCTGGTACCGCAACACGAGCGTCTCCATGACTGACCACAGTGTGGCCGTTGAGGTACCCGCAGGGCGCAGCTCTCGCGTCTCACTCTGTCCGTCCGTCCTGGCTCGCTCGGCCTCCGCTCCGTCTCCCGTTTCGCCTCCGCAGCGTCTCTGCGTCCACGGGAGAGCACGAGCTGCTGGCTGCTGCCTGCCCCGCTCCGTGCGTGGCTGTGTGCCCCCCAACACACGCTCGCTCTCCTCGCGGCCGTGCTTTGCTTCGGCAAAGACGCCGAAGGAGGGAAATTTTAAAGGAAACCCGGGATATCCTAGGACTGAACTGTTCCTTTGGGTTTCATCAGCCTTGCCTGAGGATAAGTTACCTATCCGTGCTATTTTCCTTTAGAGACTGACTCTGCTATACTGAGGTCTGGTTAGTTACTGTGCTGCACCTAGAATTAAGAAGAGTGCTCTAAGTTCAGTGGGAATACACCTTCTCTGCCCTTCCCTCGCTGGCAGGGGGGAGCAGCAAGTGTCACAAGTGCTGTTTTACATCAGTGTCATGCTACGCTGAACAGAGATTTGCTACGTGCTCACTGAGCTGCTGTTACCTTGGGTCTTACCACTCGGCGTGGCTTGATGCAGCACTGGTGGCATGTTTTGGTACTGAATCCTGCAGATTTCGAGACAGATGTCTGTTCAGTGCTCCTTATGCTTGTACTGACACTACTTTAGGTGGCAGTCTGGTGAGGTCGGGTGGGTAGGACACCTTCCTGGAGGCTGGCGTGCTTGGAAGACTTCCAGAAGTGAGAAGGACCCTAAATGAAGAGAAAAAGGAAGTCACTAACTAGACAAACAGCAATGGGGCAGGCTGCTGCATCTGTGTATTTGTACCTTCCTACCTTCCCTGCCCTGCTGTTAAGGCATTTTTTGTTTAATGGAAGGAGTTAAAGGTTGGGCACTGAAGCTCCTGGGTTTTCATGATGTAGAGAGTGTATCAATCAGCTCAGTAAAGGAAGTCCTACAGATGTTACTTTGGCTTAGGGTCCAGAAGTTGGGCACTTTAGTGGCAAAGAAAGTGGTTTCTACTGGAGGGGACGAGCCTTCCTGTCTGTGCTGACACCCTTGTGAAGGGCACCCTCTCACTGTTCTGTACCTGGATAATGAGACCACCTTGCTTCAGGCTCTGGGATTAAACGTGTGAGTTCTTGCAGCTCCCTCTCGCTTTGATCTGTTCCATGTTCTAACACCATCATTTTTTTTCACAATCCATTTTCCTTTAACAGACGCCCTTCTTGCATCGCTTCTCTTATCCTAATGTTCTGTTTTTCTCTTTCTCTCCCCCTTTTCTCTGCTCAGTTTTCTGCTCTCTTGCTGTTTCTCCAGAGCTTCCTCCTCGCTATTTGCTGGGCCAGGCCCAACGGCCCAACACAATCACCCATGTTTGTTGGTACCGGAACCAGAGCCTATCCCTGTCTGATTACTTGTGCATGATCCAGGTAAAAATGCCTCTCAAGTTCTGCGCTGGTGGGGAGGAGCCATGGGATGCCATGGAAAATGTCCTGCTGCTCGGTGAGCCCACATGGGCTGGAGTGAGGATGCCCCAGCCAGCCAGCAGCACACTTGGAACACCGCCTTGTCCTGTTTATGCTTCCCAAAATGGTTCTCTCTGTAAATCTGCTGCATAGCCTGTCTTTTTCTCTAAATACAAAACCCATTTGCTGTCATTTCATGCCGTAGGTTTCTTTATCCCGCTGCACACGCGCTTGGGGACTCTGACTCCGAGGCAGCAATGTTCAGCTTCCCTGCAGCCTGCTCACCACGCCGGGCTTGGCTTCGCACAGCTGCCGCACGTCTGCCACTCTGGCATCCTCTGTTTCCTCCTCTGCTTTATTTTCCTTCTTGTGCAGCGTGTTCCCCGTGGGTTTTCTGCATGTCAGAAAGGGCAGCTAAAGGAGTGGACGCCCTCGTGGCTGTAGGCTGCCGAGGAGAGCGGTTGCTGGAGGGGCGAGTCAGTGCAGCACCCTCCTGTGTGCTGCCTGCCCTGCGCTGAGAGGCAGCGAACACTTAAACATAAAGGGGAACTTGGTAGTAGTGGAGAGAAATCACTAATTCGTTCATAAGAAGATAGTTGTGAATTAGTGAACTGAGGATTCCGACTCACTCGGTCACCACGCGAAGTATCTGGTGTTTTGCAGCAGGGAGCGAGTGCAGGAGCGGTTATGGTGGGCAGCTTCAAGCTTTTGATCTGCAGCAGCTGTCGACTTTCTCTGCAGGCCTGTGGTTTCACAGCAGCTTTCTTTTCATTGTGTGCTAGAACCAGCTCTCCGGATACTTGCTGAGAAAGTTCAAGAACAGCAATGGCTGGCAGAAACTGTGGGTTGTCTTCACCAACTTCTGCTTGTTCTTCTACAAAACGCACCAGGTGAGCACATGTAGGTGTGACCGTGTCGGGGGTGTCGGGAGGGACCTGGAGGCCCTTGGCTTTCTGCTCCGGTGCAGCTCACTGCTTTTTGAAGGAGAGTAACAAGTGGAAGAGGAGGTAGTTTGTAACAAAACCAGTCTGTGTAAGGCCATGGACCCTTTCTGCAGAATTGGAAATCCTGATCAAATTCTGCAAAAAGGGTCCATGCCCTTACACAGAGGTGGTACTGACTTTCTGGGGAGGGTGGGAAAGGTCTCCTTAGGCAGTGTCGAATGGAGTTGAGGGACTCAGCAGCCTTTGGTCAGTCTCTGTTGCTCTCCCTGCTGGGCTTCAGCACAGTTAAACAGGCATTGGGGATTTTTCTGCCTGTGGTGCCTTCAGCGCCTGCTTGGTAATGAACTGTGCTGCCGTGCAGCCTGTGCCTTTTCATCTGATCAACTCACTAAACTGTGTTTAGTTTATTCAGGCTTCTTACCTTGAGGGCATGTTTCCTTTGGGAGGGATGTTTTAACTTTTGTGTCGATCTGCACTTGGAGTTCCAGGGAAGGGAAAGGGGGAGCCCAGGAGGCAGCAATGGGCAGGGGAGTAGAAGCAAATAACTGTATAAAACAGTGAAAGGAGCTGGGGGAAGGCTTCAATATAAGCTGAGGCCTTGCAGAAGGCTTCTCCTCCTGTTCTCTCCTAAAGAAAGCTGCAAAGACCTTACCTGTAGAGTACAAACGAGGGAGTGTGCGTTGGCCCGAGCTGTGTGGCAGGGGATGCCTTGCTCTAAGGGCTGGGCTGTTGGGCTCTTCCAGGACGATTATCCCTTGGCCAGTCTCCCGCTGCTGGGCTATGCGGTCAGCTCCCCTGGAGAGGCAGATGGCATCCAGAAGGATTATGTCTTCAAGCTGCAGTTCAAGTCCCACGTGTATTTCTTCAGGGCTGAGAGCAAATACACCTTTGAGAGGTAATATTCTGTTTTCTCTGTCTGTCTTGGTATATAACATGCAGTTAATTCACTGGTTGATCACCCAGAGCCCTCTCTTTCCTCCTGCCTACCTCCTAGTCTTGAGTGGCCTTACAGCACATTCTCAGTAATAAAGTTTCCTTCCTCTTCCTACCGATGATGTCTGGAGATTCCTCCTCTTCCAGAACTGTCCTCCTGGGGAGGAAGAGCTGGTGGTGGCACCTAGAGCTGTAGGCTCTGATTTGTCTCAGGAGCCTGAGGCTTCCTTGGCGCTGGGGAGCAGCGTGGGTGCAAGCTCTGCCAGATGCTCAGCCCCACTAGCTCTTGGGAGCCAGATTTCTAGGTTAATGAGAGTTCTGGTAAGAATACTTCTCTTTTTATTTTTTTCCTCTCAATCTGTGGAAACAGGAGTTATAACATGAGGCTGAGAGCAGCAAGTGCAATGCTGCTTTTCGCTTTACTCCTTTCTCTATAATTACACTTAGCAGTGCTGTTAGGGCCTTCCACACACGGTCCAAAGTGAATCACGTTTAAAACGCATCACGTACAAAGCTTTGCTACTGTGTTAGCTGTTGTAAACCCTTGCATTGCATTGGGCAGGGTGGCATTGGTTGTTCTGGAGTGTGGTTTTATTGAAAAAGTGTCGCATGCTTCCCCCTTCCTTGGGAGGGTACCACACACTTGTGAGCAGCACACACTGCCCGAGGCAGCAGGGACTTGTGCTCTTTAGTCCACTGGTCTCTTGCAGTGATTTCAAGGAAAAAATGTCTCGTTCTCAGTGAGTGTTTGTCTTGCTTTTCTCACTGTTGCTTTGCTTTCTTCCATATGAGCAAGTCTATTACGTAGTTTATTGTAAGAAAAGCAATCCATTGACTAAGGAACATCTTTGTCAGCCTGTCCTCCTTGGTAAACACCTTCTGTACGCTTACAAGAGAATTCCAAATGTTCTCATAAGAGCTCCCTGGAGCTCAGAGCACTGTAGAGCTGTTACTTGGACAGGCAACCACGTTCCGTGGTGTATGTCCTGCAACTCAAACTATTCATTGGAAGAGTTAATTTCCTAAAAGAAAGGAAGGTAGAAAACAGGTGTTTTGTGAGGTTTGGTGAAAGGGGTACAGCTCATAACTGAAGGACAAGATAATGCACCTGTGAGTGAGGGGTTGAGCATTTCTCGTGTCCTTTCTCGCCAGGTGGATGGAGGTGATCAAGAGAGCCACCAGCTCTCCAGCCAGGTCGAGCCTGCTGCTTCCCAAGGATGAGAAGGACAGTCACACAGACTGAAGCAGGGCAGAGCTGGATCTCTGTTGTAAACAGCAACAAAAGAGCCAGGTGGGAACAGGAGTCTCTGGAGTTGATAAAGCAAAGAACCAGGAGGCTCATTTCCACCTGGTATGGAAAGTGGGAGCGAGGGGCTTGCAGACGAGGATCACATCCATTCCCAGTGGTATGGAAGAGGGTCAAGTCTGTTCCAGTTGAACCTACCTAGAGAGAACCTAACAACCGCAGAGCTCTGGTGTGCACACGTTGTGGAAGGTTTATTGTTCCGGTTGTACCTGTACAGTAACACTCTTGCCTGCCCTGAAGGCAAATGCCACCTCGTTTTTTACATTTTGACTGGATACGGCAGAAAAATAGTGGCTGTCAGTGGTGCAATTGGCTCACAGCTGCTGGTGCCAGGGCTTGCTGGCTCCCCGAAGTTCCCTTCCCCAGCTGCCCGGCACGGCTGGCTGTACAACCGCTGTCTCGCTGCTGTTGACGTCCACCTGCCAGCACAGTTGTCTCAGACTAACAGGGAATCCACAGCTATATCAGCTTAAACACGGTTCGTTTTGAACAAACTGCAGCTCTCACAGAACAACTCTGCTCTTTGGAAACTGCCATGGCAGAAGTTTTCCAGGGGAAGTGGGAGGACTGAACCTCTGCAAAGCTGTTGAGGTTTTGGTATATTGTGGGTCGGTACAGGTAGGGTGCATGGTTTTTCTTCTGAACTCTGCTATGGTGCATGCTGAGAGAGTCAACTGCTATTCTCATATCACAGCTCCGGAGTTTCTTTATCCTGTAGTAGGTGTTACTTAAGGCTTGGGCCGGCAAACACTCCCCACCCGTACGTGGGTGATGTTTTCAAGGCATTTAAGCAATATAGGAGAACAAGCTTCTCTGAAAGTCACTGTTCCTTGTGCTCGTGTCACGCAAAGACTTCTGAAAATCCCTATTCTTACCTTTAAATTTGGTGTGGGATCCATCTTCTGTTTCTCATGAAGGTGTAAAAGTCACTGGATTCCAGATGGAGCATTAGTGTCTGTGGACTCTATTAAATCTCTGTATTAAATCTGAAATGTTTGCAGTTTATTCTGTTTTTGTAAAGCTGTCACCTTTGGTTGCCTCCGCAGACGGACTGAAATAAGCTAAGTGCCACAAAATGCTGTCGGACGTGGGTTTGATGGGCTCTGGGGACTCTGATATTAGATAGAAAAGTATCTGTGTACTAGAAGAAGGAACAATGAAGTGGTGTAGTGAAAGAAAAAGGAAAGTGTTGCATGTGGTGAGGGTGGAGGAATGTGGAGACCCCTGTGCAAACAGAAGTACAGAGGCCAGCATGTGCGTTCTCCAAGGCTGCTTCAGGTTATGGGCTAAAACGTGTGGGATGGGGACTGCAGGGAGGGGGTTCCACAGGGATTTTGCAGACCCCTGGCTTGGCATTTGCATCCTAGAGCAGATGAGTGACTGCAGATCCAGCCTTCACTGTCACAATGACCATTGTCCCATGTAAGTTAAATGTACTTTAATTTATTAGTGTCCTCATTTTTTTTTTAATTAACTGTTGTAGGTGTATACATGTGGATTGACTAGATATGTTATAACGCAGCTGAATATGACTGTTAAAAGTAAATAGCATCTTGGTATAAAACTCTCTCAGCCTCTTATTCCTGAGCCCCCCCTCCCTTTCCCCGGCCGTGCTGGTGGGAAGACACACGGCCTCTGCGCAGCAGCACTGCCCTTCCTCCCACCTGACAGAAGAGCTTTCACCTGCTGATTCACGGGGCTTTGCAGTCCGTGGTTTTCCTGGATGATGTCGACTGTAGCAGGACTTTCTACCGCCAGCATTCGAAATATTTTTTTTTTTTAGAGTGTTCGAGTTACTCAGTAGTTTCCCCAGCCTGTGTTTCTCAGCTCACCCAGCATCAGGCTCTGCTCCATCCACAGCAGAGAGGTGGCACCGACGTGAGGGAGCCACCGTTACGGGGCCTGGGGGTGCCACCAGGCTGGGGGGGTGGCTCCAGGGCAGCACGGGAGGAGGGGAGTGACACGCCTGCGATCCAGCACGGGTAAATGCAAAGCCTTGTGCTGGGGACAAAGTACCCTCTGCGGCACAGCCTGAGCCAAGCTCTTTGTTGACCTGACTAATTGCCAGAGGAGACAAGAGGAGAAGAGCAGGACAACCGTGTGTTTCTGTGAGCTCGGTGCAGGAGGACGCAGTGTTTTCTGCCTGAGGGTGAAATAGCCTGGTATTTGGTCCTGGTGGTTTTAATATTATTATTTTTTTTTAATTAGCTGACAGAGATAGCTTACTCTCTTAACATCAGCCAGACTTTGTCTAAACTATGTCCATAAACCAGGTGTTGATGTCCCTAGCACTGTGTGTCAACGGGTGTTACGGGACGAGGAAGGAACTGCCCAAGCCCGCCTCACCCCCAGCAAGCGCTGCGGAGGCTCGGCTGCTGCACGCTCCCTTGCAGGCTCCAGCGGAGTCTCTTCCCCCCAGCCTGTTCTCCCACCTCATGTCCCAGGGAGCTTTAGCCTGGAACACCAGGAACCGACTCCGGACACTTAGAAAAATGATCAAAGAAGGAAGGACACACCCTAAAGGTGTTCGTACATGACTGGTAGGTATTTACCTGACTAATCCACCGACTGTTTGAACACCTACGCTCTAGTTATCCTCCTGCCAGCTCTGTAGCAGAACAGTAGCATTGTACAATATTGTACAAGTCTTGTTACAGGAGTGATGAGTGGCTGATCCTTGAGTTGCTTACATGCTTAACCTGCAGCTCTGTATTTCATGTCTTGAAGAGGCAGGTGCTGCCCACAGTGGCTGAGGTGTGGTCCCTGAAACTGGAGCCTCTGGTGGTAGCAGACTGCAGGTCCCTTCTCGGGGGGTGAATTACCAAGCTCAAATGTCTCTGCATTTAAAAGATGGAAGCACAGGCTATAGAAGCCTGAAACTGGCAAAACTGCTTCTCTCTCACCTTGACAAGCTTTCAAACTGGTGGGGATTTCAGTTCTGTGACATATCATGTAGTATTTTTTTACTTTACCAGAACTCTGCAGGAGTATTGTTTGTCTTTGCTACAATCATGAGCAGTTTCCTTAAATGAGCACTAGGAAAGAGCAGAATATAACTGGTCCTTACTCATCAGTTTCTTGCTCGCAGGATGTACGTTACGGGAGAGATGAACCCATGCTCTTGGGACCTCATGGCTTAAGATCCATGGTCTCATCTCATTTCAAAAGATGTTGTTTCTGGTACACCCTCCCAGTTTTCCCTGCTCCTGGTGGGACGGGCTGCCTGTCCTTCACTCAGCGGAGCAGAGTCCTGCTTCACTGCTTAAGAAACCAGAACAGGTCAGTTTTTGCAGTAGTTTCTACCCTGTGTTTAATGCAACTTCCTGGAGCTGTTCTGGCGACTGCTCCCTTTATCTCCCCCAGTTACAAGAGTGACTCCCGTCACACCAGGTAATTCACCTCCCTCTTTCACACCGGCCACGTCACCACAGCTTTATCTCTGCTGAAGCGTCAGCAAGGCGCAGGTACCCGAGGGGTTCCAGGTGCTGCTGCTCTCACACCGCCCGGGTGCCAGTGGAGCACAGCCTGTGCGCAGCTTCCCCCTGCTGTGAAGGGTGACTCTGGCAGCGGGGGGAGCTGTAATTGTCAGAGCTTTCATTTTATAAGGCAGACTTTCGGTCACCACACAAAACACACGCTGCACGAAAACGGCCCTTCCCCACTTCAGCTGCCCCAACGCCACTGTCCTCTCACGAGCCTGTTGAGGGCAAGCACATGGCGTTTAACAAAATTCCCAGAAAAGCAGAGTCCCTTCGGCTCCAAGGAGGAAACAGCTGAGTCCGCACTTAGTGCCAGACCCCGCTGCACCCTTCACCTGTGGTCTCCGCTCAGGCAGGGACAGTGGCACACGGTGACCCCTGAAGTGTTTGTCCTGTGGCCGAGATCGCCCCCCCGCAGGGTGGTTGCAGCTGGCCAGGACCGTGGGGCTGCCTGGGCCAAGCCCCTGCTGTGACAGCTGCTGCCTGTCCCCAAGGACAGCGACTCCCCAGCCTCTGGGGCAGCCTGTGGCACTGCTGCCACCCTCACAGCTGCAAAAGGAGGAGGGTGAAGGCAGAGACAGCCTCTTGTCAGCTTTTAGTCGAACCAGAGTCTAAATACTGCAGAGCCATAAACAGACTCCAGCAAAAACTGCGCCAACGCTTTCTCCAGAGCACAGCTCCTTTGCAAACCATCTGTGCTTCCTCTAACACCTGTGTACAGCTGAAGAAAGGACTAATGCAATGCTCCTTCCCTGCCTTCCCTCCCTGCACAACACAGACTTGTAGTGTGCCTGGGTGGCCAAGAAAGCCAACGGCATCCTGGCTTGGATTAGAAATAGTGTGACCAGCAGAAGCAGGGAGGTGACAGTCCCCCTGTGCTCTGCACTGGTGAGGCCACACCTGGAGGGTTGTGTCCAGTTTTGGGCACCTCAATCCGAGAGAGATCTCGAGGTGCTGGAGCGAGGGCAGAGGAGGGCAACGAGGCTGGGGAAGGGCCTGGAGAATAAATCCTGTGAGGAGAGATTGAAGGAGCTGGGGCTGTTCAGTGTGAGGAGGAGAAGGCTGAGGGGAGACCTCATCACTCTCTGCAGCTCCCTGAAAGGACATTGTAGAGAGGTTGGTGCTGGTCTCTGCTCCCAGGGAATTAGTGACAGAACAAGAGGGAACGGCTTTAAACTGCAACAGGGGAGGTTCAGACTGGACATGAGGAAAAAATGTTTCCCAGAAAGAGTGGTCAGAGAGTGGAATAGGCTGCCCAGGGAGGGGGTGGAGTCACCATCCCTGGGGGTGTTTAAGGGTCATTTGGATGAGCTGTTGGGGGATGTGGGGTAGGGGAGAACTTTGTAGAGTCGGGCTGAGGGTTGGACTCGATGATCCCGAGGGTCTTTTCCAACCTGAATGATTCTGGGATTCTGTGACTTCAGCAGCACTGTCTCACCAGTCACTGTTAGAGGTACATGGGGCAGGAAGATGCAGGGGAAGACCAAGAAGAACACAAAGAACAGCAGCTTGAACAAATACTCTTTTCCAAATAATACAAAGTTACACCAGCCTCCTTTGTTCTGTTACTTTATTGAAAGTGGCAGCTCCCTTTCAATGTTTTTAAAAACTAAAACCATTGTTGCTTTGAATACTGGACGAAGTTTGTGGGGATTGTTTCCTTTAAAAAGTTTACTCATTACACTGCAGTGCATGTGAGTAATAATACAAGGTACCTTATTGACACAATTTGCTACCGTCATGAACAGCAACTTTAAAAGCAGCAGGAGCCCCTCAGCTGCCTTTCTGCCAGCCTGCAGCCTCTGCCTTCCACCTCAGGAAGTTTCCTGTCTATACGTTAACACCTTCTCCTGAGGAGAAAATGGGTTTGTTCTGTTCTTCACAAATGCAGGCTCCGAGACAGCTCTCCCCGCAGAGGAGCACCCCTCTGCAGCAGATCAAAGAGCAGCACCTCTTCTCAACCGGACAAGTTCATAGTGTTTGCTGAGCCTGTATTTATCCATCAGAGAGGAAGAGTAAAGGATAGTCGTAAGCTAAAGTGAACACTGCACACAGGGATGGGGGATGTACGGTCCTTCTGAGCTACTTTTAGCCCAGCACTTACAATCTGCAGGTCTGAATCAAAGTACCAAAAAAATCAAGCCTTGTTACTAACGACGTGGCCTATTTTTAAAAAAAAAAAAAAAAACGCTGAACAGCTACAGCTTTTGTTCTTAGTGGCTTTGGGGTGAGCCACATCATTCACACACAAACACCCAGACAGAAAGATCTGGATATCTAAGGTCTTGCTGACTTAATATCTTTACAGTTAGAGAGCAGATCTCTAAGTAATCAGCTATCAGAAGTTACTTTCCTAAGTCTATTTTTCTAGACCTTTAAAGTATAGATTTAAGATCTGTGCATTTACCTGAATTAAAGATCTGCTTTATAAACTAATATTATACAGAAAGCAAAGTTCGTTGGGCACGGCTCCCCTGGAATACCTTAAGCAGCCAGTAGGTGCTTTAATTTCTCTGCTAGCAAACAGCACCACAGCCTGTCAATTGGAGCAGAGCCCTGGCTTCAGTGGGTTTAGATCCCAGAGGGAAAGAAGAGCCAGAAAGGGAAAGTTGAGAAGAAGGGGATGGAGGCCTCCAGCGACTTCTGCACCCCCCCCCCAGCCACACCACCCCGCTCCCCCTGCTGCCATCCGTCCAATTTACACCTTTGTCTAGAGGACACGTTTCTCACCTCAAGAACTGCTACACAATGTCGATCTGCCTTTTGAGCTGAAGCCCTGTCAGCGCCTTTGGCTGTTGTGTTGCCCCTGCCCCCTTTTTTTGTAATCTTTCTGCAACATTCAGGCATGCACAGTAGGTGTCTGCTCAGCTTAGAGGCCAGGACTTGCTAAACTGCCTGTCTCGTTGCTTCAGTTGCAGAAGCACCAAGGAACTCTCCCAGCTCCCAAACCCAACGCCTTCCAGTCCCTGGAGACCCAAGGCACGTTCTGCTGTTGCCTGAATTAGATGAACTAAGCCCTAATACAAAATGATGTCCCAGAGCCAAAAAAAGCACAGTCGGCAAACCCATCCTCCTGTGAAACGCCAGGCTGGGAAAGAGCAGCAGCGTATTAGCTCGGCTGCTGCTGTGCTTGAAAGCTTTTCGTTACTAGTGTGTGGAGGAGTTGAAGCCATTCTCCAGAACAACTGGAGAGCTGCTCTAACTTTCCCAGACGCTGTAATGCATGGAGAGCTTCCAAAGAGACCTGCGCTCACACGTGACTGCTCACAAACACTTCTTTCGGAAGGGCAGGAGGCTAAGCCCATCAGACTCACCTTGAAACACACCTCACTGGAAGGGAATCTCCCTGTTTTTCAGCAGCAAGGCATTTACCAGTAACAAGCTGTGAATCAAACAAGCCAAAATGGATACATCCATAGGGAAACAATTAAAAACTGCATTGATTACATTGTAAAAACAATTAGACCACCCATCTCGGGTTCTGCAAAAGGTCTAAATTGTACTTGCATTGCAAACCCCACCCTGGGTTATCATGGAAACACGTGTAATATGAAGGCTCTGAAATGTCCTGGAGTCCGTAACACAATGTTACATCCAACAGCAGATGGTGGTCTGGATTAGAGATGTAGTTCTTATGAAGCTGGAAAAAATCCTTCCCCCCTCAAAACAGCAGCAGGGAATGGAGGTGTCAGCGGGCAGAGGTCAGGTGGTTCCGACTGTGTGAAAACCTGCAAGAAAGAGCAACGGGAGGAACCGGTCACAACCATCCGGTTGAAGCCCTCCCCAGGAGGACGGGGCACCGCAGCAGCCGCACGCCTGTGGGTGAGGGGGCAGCCTGGGTGTGTTTGTCCCCACTCCCACTGCCACTGTCGGTTTTCTAGGTAAAGAAAATTGAAAGAAAAAACCAGCACAAAAAGCCAAGGTGGCCTTTTTTTTTTTAGGCTTTTAAGATTCAATTTTAGGCTAATAAGAAATTTTGAGCACTAGTGTTTTACAGTAAGAAACCACCAGGGTCTCTGAGGTTTTGCAAACCTCCAAAAGAAGTGTCTTGTGCTTATGCGCTGTCCTGTAGTGCTATTTCTAGGCAGATAGAAGTGACTGACCCTGGAACAGCTGCTCTGTTGCAGTCACCCAACAGACATCTGCAAGTACCTCCCGCTCAGCTAGAGGCTAAAGTTTTTGCAGGCACCATCAGGACACTTTCTGTGACCTCTGTGGGTCACCCAGAAGAGACAAGAGTGTTCTCTTTTCCAGCTTTAAGTGATTATTAGATGAGGGATCCAAACAGACCCATAGCACATTTGCTTGAAAGCCTGAATGACTCCGTAACAGAAGCCCTCCAGGATGGCCAGTATTTTCAGTCCTTAATATCTAAGGCTGCTCTTTGCTTGACAGCATCCAACGGATACATGAGCTACAAGGCCCAAACTACACCAGCTTAAACCCAGCAGAAATAAATGCTTAGAAGGCCCAAGTTCAGGAGTGTAAAGACTGTGAAGTCTGGGTTGTATTTACATTAGCAATCGGAGCACAGAATGGCTCCTTTGGTCACATGTATAGCAAAATACTTTATTTCCAGCCTTCTAACCAGTGAAGGTCCAAATGTTAAATTTCCCAGCTGGTGAGGAAAGGGCGAGATTTAGGATAGCCTGCTGTGAAAGGGAGAAAAGCCAAATTAAAGTAAAATAAAGCCTGGTAAACCTGTGATCAGGATCTGACATTGTTGCCTGCAATACATGGATGTGACGGAGCTTGGTGCCAGTAGTGAAGGCAAGTTTGATGCAGCACCCACTGAGCAGCAAAAGAACTTAATTCTACCAGACTATGCTCCTTCGCTGGTTTAGTAAGAAACTCACTGCAGGAGAAGTACACTTTGCTGCTATCCGAAGCTGGGCGAGCAGAGTGACTGGCTGCAGTCCTTGTGATGAAACAGATACTCACTACTCCAGAAGTGATCCCGATGACATTTTGCATAGTCCTGACTTACCTGGGTAATGGGACCAGCAGGATGTCATATATAAATATATAAATATATACACGCAAGATGAAGGTGAATAGCAGCATCTTTCTGTGCTCTGCAACATTCATCTACACTACAGAAACCTGTTTAGTGTGAGAAAGGACTTAAGGCAGGAAGAACTGCTTCCACTAAATGAAAAGCAGTTAAAAGAAGTGACTTTGGGACTATTAGGTCAGCTGTCATCAATATTCACTTTTTGGGTGTCTTGACTGCTCAGCACTAAGCTTTACCATAGCCATAGAATATGGCAATAGTTTGGTTCAGCTCCACCCCAGCCCACAGTCTGGAGGACACTCACCGTTGTACCCGCTCCACCATGTGTGCTATCAGTTTGTCAGAGATGCCTGGGCAGGACTCCTCAGCCAAGCTAAAGGCGTTCTCCAGCTCCTCCATAGCTCCCACGTTGCCTCCAGTCTGCTTGTGCTTGTCTTTAAGCTGCAACCCAGAAACAGGGTGTTAGTTCCTCATCTCACTGCAGAAAGCACTGGTCAAGCAGTGAGGTACAGACATTAAGTCCCTTTCCCTTTTAATATAACTCCACAAGGGTGCAGGAGGGTACCCACATTCTCAAAAAAATAAAGAAGGGCTCTTTTTGTAGGTCAGGAAGGTGCAAGTCCAATGTCTGGAGTTCAAACTCCAGGTACTAATAGCAATTGAAGTCCTTAACAAACAGGCCCTGATGTACTCTTGAACAAACTAAATAATACTAGAAATGGATCAACAGCCCCGAAAAGCCCTAAGTTGTAACAGAACAAAGATCTCCAGCTGTATCTGAGCCAGTAGAGTCACCTCTGCTGCTAACAACAGCTTAGCACCCAGACGCACACAAAGGCTTGCAGGCAGGTAGGGCAGAAAATATCCAGGAGTTAATCACCACCACTTTTAATAACCACAAAAAAGTTTGAGTTGCTTCTAGTGACTGGGAGGCGAGAGCAAACTACTGCCACACTAGGGATCCTGAGCCCCTTGGCCTCCAACGCTCCTCCCCAGGAGAGAGCTTCCCCCCCAGGGGCACAGGGGAATGAAGCCCACGCACCAAGACCTCCACGTGCAGCCCCTGACCTCTCCAAAAAGCTTCAGTTTGGATTTGTCATGGTTAGCGTGCTCTGACTAGACCTCACCAGCCACAAGGCTACTTGCACACGGTTCCTGTTGTTAATTTGAAATAGCTAAACCTCTCATTAAGGAACTCCTGACAGGTCACTGATGCTGAGCCTGAAGGAGTCTGTCACTGGAGAACCCACAGTCACACCCTCCCCACCTCCTTCACACAAGCAGCTCAGGCGGCAGCCGCCCCCCCAGTACACATCATTACGCAATGAGCTGAACAAAAATCAACGCCTTTTGTTGAACAAGCAATGCCTGCCAGCTAACCACTGTCCAGTTCAATTAAGCTCCCGTTAGGCTATGCTGATTAAAGGGCTTTACATAAGCCTCACAGTTCTTTGCCTGCAATTCTAGGATCAGCCTTTCCTGTTGTTGGAGCTCACCTTTTCTCCACGGTCCAGAAAGCAGGACACTGTGAATGCTAATCCCCAGCCGCAGCCGTCCCTGCGCTCCAAGGGCCCCGCTGGAAACAGTTCCCAGCCAAAAAGAGCTGCTGCCTCCTCAGCGGGGTAACTGCTCCCTAACACAAAGCCTCACGCACCTCTGCTCGTTCAGAAGTGGCAGGGGGCACGGAGGGCAGCTCCATTACACACACCAAGGGCACAGATTTCTTAAGCCAAAAATAGTTGTGATGCTAAAGCCAAGGATTTGATTTGACGTCTACCTGATCAAAAAGCAAAATGAGACACAGGGCCTGCAGGTAAGTGGCCAGTATATCACCAGCCTTTGATGCCAAGCCACTGGCCTTTAGTTTGCCCAGCAGCCTGTGATGTGAGCACCCTGTCACCTTCCACCGCAGAAGAGCTTTCTGGAGGTCAGCAGGCAGTGAGAGCGCTGTACTGTGCAAAGTACAGGCTGGCTTTTATTCACTGCTTGGCCCTCCAGCCCCAAATATCTTACCTTCCTCCCTGCCCCAGAAGGGACAGACAGGTTTCCAGATTTCCAGTTGCCCACATCTGTGTTCATGACCCACGGTGGGTCATTTTCAATATTAACATCCAATAATACACACACGGGGAAGGCATATAAAAGATTATGAACAGCATCTCGGTAAGATTTCAGTTCAGCCCTTCTACGGAAAGAGGTGATCAAAAGCTAGCAGGTCTAAGAGGCAGTGATACAACAGTGAGAAAGTCTGCTGTTGGTAGGAAACTAGAACTGAAAAGAACAACATGTGCAACCAGCAGTGAAGCACATTTCCAATTTGGAGAAAAGTTTTCTTCCAACCCCCTGCTACTGCATGCAGAAGCCAGGTTATTTCAGAGACTGCCCAGAACCTTCCCTGCACCTGGGATCAGCAGAGCCAGCGGGGAAGTCTAATCAAAGGAGAGGAGGATCAGGAAATCTGGGGCAAAGGAGGCAAACAAGCAGAAATGAAACGTGCAAGCCGCCAGTTCCCACCCAGAACTGGTGCAGCAAGGTTGGTAAGGAGAAGCATGAAGATGCACTCACTGGTTTGGAGAACTCACAGCTCTGAGCACACCCTCCCCCAGAAGGCTCCTAAACAGAGAGGACTGAGAACCAGATGTCAGCGATTATGCTGCACGAACAAACTGCCTGCATCAGAAACCAACATTATTTTTATCTGGTTTTATATCTGGTCTAGGCCTACAAGAGCCCGACCATCTGCCTCATGCTCTGACCTCTGGAAGTCAAGCCCAGTGGAGTACCGAAGAGGCTGGTTAGCTAAACTCCCAGTTTCCCAAGCAGTGCTGTCTCAAGAGCCTGCTTTTCAGAATGACCTCTGCTTCCTGCCCTGCAGCAAAGCCTCTTTCTACGTAGCACTAGACCTGAGAAAAGAGATTTATGTCTAGAGACTATCCCTCAAAAAGCACAGGCTCTGCTGGACCAGCCCTGGAACAGCATCAGGATCCAGAAAAAGAGCAAGTCATCAGGACCAGAGAACAGGTCTCTGACCTAGCAGCCCTAGGAAAGACCCCAACACACAGCATCTGTGTGATTTCTTTCGAAGCAGAACCTTCTTTCCTACACTCCTGCAGGAAACAGCAACAGAAGCCTGTAGCTAGTAGCCCCCTTACGATTATCATCCTCTTCTCTTCCCTTAAAACATCACCCAGCTGGGAAGACAATGCAGCTCTCTGCTGACACATACACTATCCCATCATTAATGGTAGCTTTTACTTCAACTCCACATCCCCACCCAGAACACAAGGCAGGAAAACAGCGTGGATTCTCCAAACACATTTTCCCTGTCTACCTTCCACAGGCCATATGCAGGTAACTCCTTGGCCTCGGCACACTAGCAAAAGCAGGTGTAAATCAAGAAGATGGCCTAGTAACCAGCAAAGTCAATTCCTGCTGCTGTGGACATAACGTATAGCATGCAGGCAGGAACATGCACAGTGACAGGCAAGCTCAAATACCTGCCTGCCCTAACAGGAGCTGCACTTCAGCCACGGAGGCCAGGGACAGAGTCCAGAGCTCTCCAGGCATTAGCAAACCTGAGGTGCAGATAAGAAACAGGTACCTTATCCTCACCAGAAGACAACACAGTAATGCTGTGCTTCTAGGAACACAAGTGTATTGGAGAGTAGACTCCAGGGACATAACTCACTTTCCTAACATACCCTATACACCTCTGAACAGAGGCACAAATGCTTCACAGTGCCTTAACCCTACCTCACTGCACCTCCCTTCTCTAAATCCTTCCCACTTACTTATCCATGTCAGGTATCTCTTCATCTCCAACCACCACAGACAGCAAGAAGGTTCTACTCACCTCCCCAAAAACTGGGTGAACAAGCGTGGAGAGACACTGTGACCGTGGTTGCCTCTTGATGGGCTCAGTAGGCTGGAAAGCAACATGAGAAAAAGTTACAAGCACAGGCAAAGGCTCCCAGGGCACAGAAACTACTAAGCCTTTGGTAAATCCACAGCACCTTGATGGCAGTCCCCTCACCAGGTCTCAGGAAAGCCACAGATTGCAGTACGCTGACAGTGTGAAAGGGGCAACTCTGGGGCACTAGCCCTTGATACCAGACTAAAGTAAATTTTAGACAGAACACGAGTGACTGGTAGCTTCCCCAAGACCATCAAAAGCTTCTGTTAGTTCAGTCCACTTCTGAAAGAACAGAGAGCAAACACACCTTCTGGGAACCATGAAGAGCCATTCCTTTGTGCAGCTTGCTCAAGGAGTTGGGGCGAATAGTTGGTGGGAATGTCCAGATTGGACCCTGGTCTCCATCCTCTGTGTCTCCATCACTGCAAATGAGAAGGGGAAAGTCAAGACAAAGCCTCAGCTCCGTACACCAGACGTTTTACACACGCATTCCCGTAGCCACAAGCTCTCCCCCACCCGACTGTCATATCACCACAGGGCTCCAGGAATTTCCCTATCCCAGAAGAAAATCCTAAAGAGAAACCACTTCAGCCTCTACAGCACCACAGAGGTCTGAGTCAAGCACTACATCATGTTTCCAGATGACCACAACCACCTTTCTGCTCTGGCCAGCTTGGAGACAGTTTCAAGTGCTGGTTAAATTTAGAAAAATTTCAAGACAATCCAAGCTCACAATTTGAGGGGCCAGGCTTAGATGTTGCAAGCCAACCTCCCGGAGTCATTGGTCACTTGAGTTGCTGCCACAGCAGGTGGCAAAAGCTCTGTGACACCAGCCTGGCAACAAAGTGCCCCTTCCTCACCCAAGGCTCACGGCCTCATTATCCTCATCAGTAACGAAGCTCTCTCCCCACGAACACACAAACACACATACGCAGGTGTTGCCACAGTTACTAAAGCCTGTAGCTCTTGTATTTAACTGAATGTGCTGTGCATAAAATACAGGCAACAAGAGCCTTGTTTTACCAGTTACGCACAGACTTCATGTTTCTTGTTAGTCCTTCTGATTCCTTACACTCAGCAAAAAGGCTCCACAGGTTAAGATTAGAAAGAGTACCAGGTCCCACTGAACTAGGGGGTAACAGCCTGTTTCTTCAGGCAACAGTCACCTGCTCTCACAAACAGATGCTCACAGGTCTCCCTGAGCTACCGTAAGATCTCCAACCCAGGTGGGACAAAGGACCTGAGCTGTTTGCAAGGGGCTACCCCGGGGGCTGCGGGTACAGCAAGGGCACCCCCCCACGCAGAGCGTGTACGTACATATCAGAATCGCCAGAACTGGAATCTTCTCCGTGGCCCTCCGACTTCCAGCGCTTGAATCGATCGATCAGCTCCATTAGGAATGAGGTTTTCTTGGTGTAGCGTGTGATGAACTTGTGCTTTAGCAATTCTTTAGCTGTCGGCCTCTGGAGCAAATAAGGAAAGCATGCTACATCTAACCATCTCTGTACACTATAAACATGCAAGTGCACTGACTTCAATTCTTGTCAGGCTTGCCCGCCCATTCTGCAAGCTCAGTGCTTCTTTCTCTCCAGAAGCCTTGCACCAAAAGTCTTCCTGCTAAATAAATTTTTGACCTCTGCAATACTCACAAATCTAGGATCCTTATTGAGGCAGGCTTCCACAAACTCCTTGAAGGGCTTGCTGTGGTGACCCTCAAGTGTTGGAGGGTTATTTTTGGGGATCAGAAAGAGAA
The DNA here is from genome assembly GCF_047716275.1 of Strix uralensis. Classification (NCBI taxonomy): domain Eukaryota; kingdom Metazoa; phylum Chordata; class Aves; order Strigiformes; family Strigidae; genus Strix; species Strix uralensis. The sequence continues at coordinate 30,125,058 of NC_133980.1, read as the reverse complement.
CCCTCATAGGATGCAAGTCGGAATTTGGAGGCTCTCCCTTTGCTAGTTCAATGGCTGTAATTCCAAGGGACCAGATGTCTGCCTGAAAGACGAGCAAGAACAGTGACAGCACAGAACAGCAAGGAGCAATTCTGCAACACAGAAGCATGCAACTTTAGCTCAGCCAAAGGGCTGGTCACATCAAATCAGATAGGGTGTTTCATGTCTAAGAGACAAACTTCTCCAGCAGACCCTGGATCGTAACAGGTAAGTATCATTCTTGCAATAAGCAGCCCCTCCAATCCCTGTACTAACCCTAGCACCATCTTGTACACAGTAGCACCAAGTAGCAATCCTCCTGCTCCCAGCTCACCTTGAAGTCATAAGCAGACTGTTTGATGACCTCTGGTGCCATCCAGAACGGAGTCCCAACAAAGGTGTTCCTCTTGATTTGTGTGTCTGTCAACTGTCCAGCCACCCCAAAGTCAGCCAGTTTCACGTCTCCTTGTTCCGAAAGTAGCACGTTGGCAGCTGTTCACACAAATAAACATTAAGTCCTCTGGTTTCTGAATCATCTCCATCCCACAGAACCAAATACTGAGAACGGATCTCCTGTGATCTCCTTTGCCCCAGTGAAAACCCTCAGCTCAGATTTCCAGCCTCAGACTCATTCTCATGCTCTGACCTCTGCTGAGTAACACAGAACAAGTTCATACACGGGGCTGGATCAGAAAGGGAATACTTCTAGGCTAGTAGCAAGGAGTAGATGTGAAGGGCCACACAATCAACAAGATGTGATTCCTGGTCACACAAAGAAAAGAGGGCAACATGGCCCAAGATACCTCAGAATAAGTCTTGATTTTTTTTCAGAGTAGCATTCAGCACAGATTAAATAGCAGATCCTTCTAAAGAGCTCACAAGTCCTGGTCTTGTTTCCGCTTCTCACTCAGTTTAAGACAGTGACATTGCTCAGGTTTTGGGACAGGGGGTTTTGTGTAGGACTTTTCATTCTGAGAGAGACCCTACCTACAAACTTTCAGCATTTCCCCACTCTGCTGGCAGCCAACAGTCCTGCAGGGCTTGCAGTGCTAGAAACGTGTAGTCTCACATACGTAAGGGAATCTTTTCTACATATGTCCCTGTACGAGGGTGCTCTGCTCTTTCACATCCCCTCTGCAGAGGGTCAGAGCAGTTAGCATCCAACACCAGCCACGTCTGCACAGCACTGTCCTCCCACCCTCCTGCTGCCCTCTGATGCTCTGTGCTCAGCGTGACACTGCTCATTGGGAGGCAGATGCCAGGTCTCTCTACACTGCAGACAATTAAAAAATCAGTTATCAAGATAAGCTGACAAGCTGCCCTGATTTTCTAGGGCTGTGAACCCTGCGTGAGGATAGCTCACCCTCACAATAAATTATAACCATGATAACCAGCATACACATGCCTCGGGGTCCAGCAGTAAAGCAAATATCCAGATATAACTGAGAGTCAGCTAATATTTGAGTGTGCCTTTCATTGACTCCTTTGTTTTAGCCCCCTGCCTATCCAAACTACAAATGCCAGAGAAGAGCTACAGATCCTTACTGTTACTCTAAACCCTAAAGTCACTGAAAACATGAGTTGCAATAAAATGACAAGCAACAGATTCGGAAACAAGCAACCCAACAGGAAAAGCAGCACTGAGAAACAGTTTTTGAAACATCTCAGATTCTTGTTGTATAATACTTCTGAATTTTATATTAGTAACACCCCTTACCAGAAAGGGAGCTGAGCTCTTCACTCTTACCTTTGATGTCCCTGTGGATCTTCCTCTCAGAGTGTAGATAATCCAAACCCTTTAGGATTTCTCTCAGGATAGTAGCTATGTAAGTCTCCTCCAGGGGTCCTGGCTTCAGCTGATAAAGGGCAGAAAGATGACTTAAAGGAGGGTGACTGATGCCTTGGATTTTCCAGCCTCTCAGCTTGTTACTTCAAAACCTTGGCCAAGCAGGTCATACTCAGCAGGAAGCACCTACTGCACGCCTGGTGCGCATTCTGCAAGCAGAACACTGGACTTTGCACCTGGCAACTTAAATGGAAAATCTTTGGGGGATTTTCTGTTAGACTATTAAAGGCTTCCCAGAGAAACAGCAGGATGCTCATCTCTCGCTTTGGCCTGGAAATACATTGGTGAACAGAACATTTTAACAGTTTCTCTTGTTCAAGTCTCTCTGCTAGCATGCAAGAACTGAATTTTAGCCACTGTAACAGCCCAGAGACAACTTCTACCCTCTGGCTGTGGAGTATTGTATCAAAGCTCTTCTCCTTTCTTGCCAACAGTTCTCCTCTAAACCAGTCCTGCCTTCTCAGTGCAATAATTGAGGTTCTGACACTAAGATGACTTCTGCTGATGACAGACTCCCCCACTACACCCAAGTCAGTGCAGGCTCAGCATTTTTCACTACATGACCTTAGTTACTGCTCTGGAAGTAGTACAGACTTTATTGTCCTGAGGAGAAAAGCAAAATCCTGTGACAGAATACAACACTGCAGAACTCTGCCTGTGTGTGTATCCTTCACTTGTATTCCCTTAAAATCTGGGGTAACTTGTTAGTCATTATCAAACACATGGGAATCCTGATCACAGACCAGGTCCCTGCTGAGCTTGATGCCATGCAAGCACCGAACAATACAATGAACTCTTATGAGGTGAAGTATGGATTTTCAGTGCTCAAGAACAACTGGCTGCTGTCACATTTCAGTTCACTGGCTCTTCCCATTGTAAAGCAGCAGAGCAGGCTGGAGAACAGTGCTTTGACAGCTGAGCAAAACATTTCCTCTGTCCTGGGATATGCATAACCAGCATGGCTGTCCTGCCCTGCCCTGCCTACCCTTCAGGCACAGGGCTATCAAAAAGACAGTACGTGGCAAGTGAGTGTCTGGCTTACGGGCATTTCACAAACCAAGGCTCCAGCCAATGTTTTTCATGGTCCAGAGCTTATCACATACTTACCAAATCCAGGGCTGAACCTCCTCCTAGGTACTCCATGATTATCCACAGCTTAGTGCCCTGCAAGCAAGAACACAAATCAAGAGCAGACAGTAATAAAAACAGGCAGAAAAGTGAAACACCCCAGAGGCAGCAAGACACACGAATAGTCCTGTACACAATGTGAGAGATGCTGCACACAGCAGCTCTCAGAGGCTCAAGGAGGGAGCTCCCAGCTCCCTCTTTCCTGCTGACACAGCATTCTAGCAGTGGACCTGCCCCCAGTACATTTCTTTCTCTCGGTCTGCAGTTTTACCTGAGCAAGCTTAGTGCCCCTACTGGCACCAGACTACACAGCCCACAGAGATAAGCATATTCTCAGGTTGGAGCCATTTAACATCACTCCAACAGATCTAGCACATCTCCTTCTTCACAATGACAGGGGAGCTTTGCAGCCTTTGATCTCATTAACAGGACTGCCAGCTTGAAGGGTATGATCAGCAAGGCACTCTCTTACTCCTCAGAGAAGAGACTGCCAGACGGAGGTTCACAGGGCCGTGGTAGGAGATAAGCAGCAGATCCATGAAACCACAGCTTGCTTGGTGTTTTCAGTAGAAGGCTGAGAAAATGCATTATGGCCTTTGAAATATATGTCAGGAACAATCAAGATCTGAAGAGCTCAAGAACTGTTTGCTACAGACCCAGTGTTACACACGCCAGCAGCCAGCATGCAGAGGCCACTTCTGGTCATCACTACTAGCAGCTTCCACTGGGGATACCTAAACCTGTTCTCAACAGAAGCGGTATCAGTACTCCTGTGAAGACTCAGGTCCTGTTCTTTTCATCATTTCTGATGAAATGATGATCACAAGATCACAAAGTACAGTTTCAAACTCCTCTTCTTTCCAGAGTCATAAAGGCCCCAGTGGTACTACTTTAGAACTGTGGTATTTTGGAAAAGTGTTCCATAAACATCTTTTCAAGAATGGTCAAACCGCGGAGACGTCAGCCTCTTCAACGAGTAATTTTCTCTCCAGTGAAGTGCCCTGCTCTTGGGACCACACTGTACCAGGCACCTCATTTCCATGTACTTTACAAGCGTCTTAAAGCCCAGCCTCCTGTAAAACCCCATAAATGCAGCGAGCAGAGCCGCTGCTGATCCTGCTGCCACACTGACCCTCACAGATTGGGCACCTTTCAGTGCTGTACGCCACCATCAGCTGCAGCACCCGCGGAGAAGCCCACCCCGTTCCCAAACTGCTGGCAAGAGAATTGCTATGGCTTTGTCTTACCTTCAAGTAGGAGCCATAGTACCGGGTGATGTAGGGACTATCACACTGGCTGAGCACCGTAATCTCCTGCTGAATGTCCTCAATTTCATCCTCAGCCTCCTCCAGATCAATGATCTTGATAGCAACCACCTCCTTGGTGCGGTTGTCGATCCCTTTATACACTTCACCAAATGATCCTTTGCCGATCCGCTCCAGCTTGGTGAACAGCTCCTCAGGATCCACCCTGGAGTGCTAAACCAGAAAGCAGAGATGGGAAAAGTCCACGAAGTGCCACGGCAGCCTGCAGAGCACCATGCACACCCATACAGCTCATCTCCCTAGCTACGCGTCTACTGTGTTGTTTAGTTCACCCAAAACTCACATACCCTAAAGGGTCTCCACGTGCTGAGAAACTTAACACAGAATATATCCACGATTAGAAGAATGGAAGCAGCCTTATACATGGGCTTTCTGCCCCTGCAGACCATAGTGGGGGAGGAAGGGAAGAGAAACCCAGAAGAATGACAGCAAGTATCTCTGCAGAAAGTGTCAGCTCCTATCGGACAGGACTGCTCAACTGCAGGCACTAAACTGGTGCCAAAGCAGCTCCAGGAGCAAGCACTTGTTCACACCTCAATAAGAAGACAAGGTGTACCAGAACCAGCCTTCTTTTGAAGATCCAGATGAGAAAATGGGCAGAAGCAAGAGGGCGGTAGGAAGTTCACAAGGATGTTTCCCTAGTTTGCCTTCCTGCACTCAAAGACTAGAATGATTTGAAAGATTTTCACCCTTCCCTACTTGTTTGGAGGGTGAAATACTCCAGCAATATAAATACCACTTCATGTTAGATGTCTTCTCTGCTGCAGCCTGATTTCCAGACAGCACCCAGCCCAGCTCTCCTCAGATATCTGCAGAGCATACCTCACATCTTTTTGAAGGCCAGAAGCAAGGAGAGCAGACACCTGCCTAGCCCAGAGGAGACAGGAGAGCTGAATGGATGCTCCATCTGCAGACCTGCTTTTCTGGAACAGCCTCTCCTCTGGCTGGCACACCCAGATGCAAAAGCGAATAGCATTTCCCTCATTAGATAAACACCTCAACTGGGAAGCTACTAACATGATCATCGACCCTCAGAGAAATACTGACTCTTTAACAGCAGCTGCAAAGTTAACTATTTATTAAGATTAGTATGGACAGGAAAGGGAAGAAATCAGAATAATTTTCTGATGTCATTTAATTCTGTTCAGCTGTGGACCAGGAGGTCTTGCTCTACTTCATGCTACTAAAAGGGTCTTTGTGATTTTTTTAAAAAACTATAGTAAGTCTAGTTAAAAAAAAAAAAAAGAAAGAAAGAAAAAGTCTGGAAAATATGGCCTGACCTACAGGAAGCAGCCAAGCTGTTCCAGTGAGTTTTTCACACCCAGAACTTCTCAATCTCACCTCCAACACGTCACCCAGAGGGACTGCTCCCTTGCAAGGGCCTTGAGCTGGCAGAGATTTTATCTGAGAACAGGGCAGCTGCATTTTTCCATCTAACACCAGGTTCTAGCAGCAGGCCACCACTGAGCAGCCCTAGGTGCTGCTTAATGATTAAGCCAGCCAGTCATTACAGGTTGTTTGCCTTCTGTGCCCAGTGCATCGCTATATGGCCAGGCCCAGAGTGAGCTTTACAGTCAGCTCACTCAACAGGATTTCCACATGCATTCCAGTCCAAGATACAGAAGGATAACCAAATATCCTTGTGCATCCATGGCAACCCCCAAACAGGCTGTACTTTGAATAAATGCACTGGAAACAGACTGGAGGGGATATGCAGAGATGAAAGGAACTGGAGATACATAACAGGGACAGGAGAGAGGGAGGCGGGGGAAAGGAAGAGGATTTGAGCTAGAGAAATGACAGGAGACAACATGAGAATGACAACTGCGGCGCAGGGAGAACAGTCTGGCTAGTCCAGGCTCACAAGAGGCCATGAGCAGTTTTCACCTCTTGACCAATTTACAGGAAGGGGCAGCAAGGTGGCCCAGACATTACCTCGCACAGTCACCACTGTAAAAATGCCACCCACCACATCAGCCACTCCCACACATCGGGAAGATGGGAGAGAGAGAGGATCATCTCCTAGAAGCACCTGTCTCAGCTGGTAAAGGAAACACCATCCACATGAATTCTGCAGGGAACCAACCCTGCAAGAAAACCTTCCTCCCCTCCCGAGTAATTTTTCCATGAGAAAAGAAATGGCAAGGTAAAAGTTACAGCTCCCCTCCTCAGCCTGGCATGGCACATCAGAGAATCAGGACTGATTATTCAAGAACAGCACATCAAACATAAGAGCACTGGCTACTGCAGGCAGCTTTTGGGACAATCACCATTTTATGTATCGGGCTGTGTAATCACAGACAGCTTCATAAACAAGCTTCCATAGTTCAATGTCAGTTTATCCCATTTTCTGCAGAACAAAGCAGTTCAGGTAAGGGTTGTGAAGGAGACAAACCTTCCTGACAAGCACATGGAAACTTTGCCCAAGGGACTTGAAAAATGATATAACTCTCATGGGCAGATGACACAGGCCCACCACATTAGGTTGGAACAGGAAACTTTGTTTGTAGGTACTGGATTTACCTTCCCAGTACCTGTCACTTCAAAACTGACCTGGAAATGCTCCAGAACTCTCAGGTGACAGAGCAAGAGCATGAGTCTATGGAGGGCCTGAGGACGTGCAACCCCTGACAGTTGCCAAAATCACACAAGTCACACCCAGCAACAGCCAGAACCTAGTGAGTGAGTATGGGGCTAAGTGGTAGAGAGTCATTCCAGCCATGGCTACAGTCTCCTGGACACCTGCTGCAGGACCAGAGTCTGCTAACGAATTTATTCACTTTCTGTAAACAGGGAGGAGGAAACAAGCTCATCCCCAATTCAAGCAGGTCAGTGCCTGCCCAGTGTTACCTTGTGAACTATCATTGTGGACACCACAGAAGACATTGCTAGGTGGCATTTTTGTGGAAGCAGTTCTGAATTCCCATGACAAACTAAGATAAGATTATCTAGTCCGCAGGACATCTGCTCAGAAGCTCTTTAAAAAAGTTCCTGTTAGAGCTGCCACAGGGTAACTCGCTGCTGCTGAGTGCTGCTGAGTTCAGATCAGTGGGCACACAGGCCTCAGCACTCACCGGACAGCAGAACAAATGCACTTATGCCAAGAAAGGAGAACTGTGCAAGTGCACCGCTCCGTCAGAAGAGCAGCACACTGCCACACTCGAGGGGCTCGAGGGGGGGTGCAGGGGAGGAGAAAAACACATCCAGTATAGCCTGATTTTACCCTACCCCAATACATATGCACCTGTAGAGCACTGCAGTGAGGGGTGTAGCAAGCACAATCTGTCCCTTTTCTAAATATGAATTGATCTCACTGTCAGTCTTGTCAGAGAATCACCCTGGCTGCAAATCCATGTTCTGGAACTGCAGAGCTACAAACACACTTGGAAAAATTCATTAGTAGAAAGTAACAGAATGCAGATGAAATGCTTTACATCGGCATAAGTGAGCACAGATAACCTGAAGAAGCTTATTAGCACCTGTCAACTTTGCAACTGCTCACCAGCTTGGAATCTTTCCATTTTCTTCCACGCTCACAGAACCCACCAGGGCTGTAAAATGGAGCTCCAGGCCAGAGTCTGAAGAGCAAGCTGACCAGCTGCTGCTTGTTCTACTACAACGCATAAAGCCTTTAAGGGATGGTCACCTCATCGTACCTTTTTGCTTGACTGAACGTCAATTACACAGCAGTTCTGGAGCAAAAAGCCTCATGCTGTTTCTCCCATTGAGAGCAGTCAGGCACCAGAGATGGCTCAGTCAGGCATGAACAGGCTTTGGGGGGAGAGCACATGAAGCACTGTCTTGGTTGTACATGCAGGAAGGGGAGGGAATAAGTATGAGAGGGGTGAGGACAAACTACTAGCAATGTGCTCCACTTCTGCCCTCCAGGATCTAATCTTACAGCACAGGAAAGAAAGATGCTCTGTCATGACAGGTGTGGGGGTGTTTGCCATCACAACTGATGATGCCATGTTTTAAAACAGGGCGACTCACTGCAGACATCAGGAATTAAGAATTGCAGCATGTTATGAGACAAGCCTGGCAGTAACACCAGCTGCTTCATGGGGAAAGAATGGGTTTGGCAGTTGTGCCACCTCCAGCTGCAGTGACATGACATCCACAACCTTTGAGAGGAGATGGGTAAATACCTACCCTCATTTCAAAGCTACTACCTGGAAAGATAACCTGCATATTGGGAACAGAAGCAAATACCCTTTGAACCAGCTCAAGGTCTTCTCTCTGGGCTGTGTCCGGCTGGATCTCACTCTCAAAAGAGTCATATTCAGCATCATGAGCAAGCGTCACACCTGCATCTGCTCCATAAAACACTGAGAGGTGCTTAAACCCTTTTGGAAGTGAGAGTTCCTTGGTCTGGGGCAGGTCAGGATCAGAATCACTGTTCTATATCGGAGAAGTCTGTAACAGAAAAAGATTGTCAAGGCCACAATACTTTAAGAGCTGAAGCTGACTGGGACTTTGGCAGCCTCCAAAGGTTTATACGGAACTGCAGCAGCATTTAGTGTTACTTCTGACTAGAGCACTTTCCAACCAGCCAAACAAACAGACATAATTTTCCTCTGCCAAACAGAGTGGAAGGAGGAAGTTGGTTTTAATAAACCTCAGCTACTGACCTTCTTTCCTTCATTGCCTCCTCTCCTCCCCAACTTCCCATCCAGCATTTACCCACATTGCATGCTGCACACTAACCTCTGGGCCACTAACAGAGACATCTGCAGCAGGCACTAGGTTCTCTTTGGGAAGAATCAGCTTCTGGAAACATTTGAAAGCTTCCCTGTCTATATGAAATTTGTGCACAGCTCTTTTCAACAAGCTTGAGACAGTTTTGAACTTCTGGAGTATAGACAAGAGCAAAGTTTGTGTTCAACACTTTGAGACACACTAATTTGTCTGAGACTCCCAGCTTGGCTTCACAGATAATATTCTTTTGCTTCAAGGGAGTGAAGCATTACTTAGCCAGAGAACTTGAACAGCTTCTTCAAGGTCACATAAGGAACAATAAAACTAGAAACAAGAGCTCAGATCAGAGCTTTAAACACAGTAATGCAAATACATCACCTAGCAGGTAGAGCTCCCGACAAAGACCGGAGGCCCACCGTGCTATGTGTACACAGCAAAGGGCGGCCAAGAAAGGAGAGCAAGCCAGCTAGCTGAGGCAGTGAAATGGAGGCACGGAGGTAAAGCAACCTGGGGATTTGCCTAAGGTAACTCTGCACATCAGCAACAGAACTGGGAATCAAAGACAAGTCAAGCCTCTGACATCCCAATCCAATCAATGTCTCTCAATTTTCACAGTACCTCCCACCACTCCCTGAACTCTGGTGAACAGAACTTCAGGCCAGTTCCTACCATCCTCCCAGCAAGCCTCAGTTACACAGATTACAAGGTCCCATCAAGGATTCCTGAAGAGACCCAAGGAATGGACAACACAGACTGCTTTCCTATTCCAGGACCAGACAGAGAGTCACAGGACGACAGAATCTGAGAATGATTATGCTCTGCGTAATAAATGCAGAGGTGAGACCACTGGAACTCTGATAAGCTTCATTAGTCAATGTCATGTACAAAAAAGCTTCAGAGAATACTTCTCTGTAGCTACAGAACGCAGTTCTCAACCCTAACCAGACAGTATCCTTTCCTATTGCTTTCATTTCTCTCCCTGTACTATGACTCACTCAGGCACTATATTTGCATTTAATTCCATACACACTTTGGGGAAACAGTTTAAATGAAAGCATGCAAACTAAGATGCATTGCAAATCAACTTTAAATCAGAAAAGGCTTGGAGAAAGCATAATCTCAAACCACTAAAGCTTTTAGTATTATAATTCTACACCTAGAAGCAAAACAGAAAAATGTCAAAAATTCTCACAAAACGTGGTTTAACAAGACCTACATTCCGTATTGACATCTGCCAATAATCAAACACACCCCACAACCAAATTCAGAAGATTCAAGCCAATACTATTAATGTGGTTTAGCTTTTAGTCCCAAGTCATGACATCATCCTTCCACATTCCTCTTACGAAAATGTCATCACAACAACAGGATTTAACCACATCCACTGAGGCTGGTATCTCTCTCAGAAGACTGAAACGTTCAAATATCACTGCTTCTTATGCATTAAGGTTATAAGCACTGTTTTTCTCAGGCTACTGTCATGAACACTTCAGTAAGGTGTGTCTGGCACAGCCTGCACACACAGCTTTTCTGTTCCCATTTCTAGACTTCCCCTCCCAAAAATACTGAGACCCAGTGATTCCTGTCTCCCTAAGAAGAGCAAAGTTAACCTCAGAGAAAGGCACCATACTGGGCAAAGAATTCCCTTTCTATCTGGCTGGCTATGTAACACTGTCAGTCCGACACCACCACGGAATAAGACACAAATCAGTCGGCTAACAGGAGTAAGCCGAGACGCATGCAAGAAAGACCAAGAGTAGCAAAAAGTGATTTTCTGGTGATTTGTTTTAAACTCATCACAAGAGTTTAAAACAAATGTTTAATTGCCACTTACCTGGCTGGCAAATTCTCTCAAGTGAGCCATGCCTACAGGGTGGTCAGACATCCGCTTTTGCAAAATCAGGGAGGGTTGGGACGTCGTAGCACAGCGGGAAGGCGCTGGTTTCTCATCCACTGGTCAACTGTGACAAGCAAGAACACAACAGCTCTAACTGGAGGTTTTCAGAGCCTGGCTCAGTCCCCAAAAGAGTTACCTGCATCTTTTTTCTCCTTGATTTGCAGTCCTCCTTGACCCTACCAGCCCATTCTAAGTATGCCAGCCCCTCCTTGCAAACCCCATTTCTCAGTTCTTCCCAGACATGCCTTCCAGATGTATCAAGGAATCTCACTTTAATGATATACACTGGCAAAGCCTTGGGCACCATTTTCCCCACCATCACCTCAGCGTGCTCCCCAGTGTTAGTTCTCCCTACAGTACTATCCCCTCATCACCAATCCCAGCATCTTCCCCAGCACAGCCCACAGCATTATCCTCAGACACCCCTTCCCTCCTACTCCCCAGCAATCCCTCGCTGAGGGTACTCCTCTGCTACCACTCTCCCCAGTACACCCACTTGCAGAGCTCAGCTCCCCAATGCCCCTCTTCCTCCTCAGGGAACCCCAACCTTATACCATCCCTGGGAACTCCCCCACCAGTGCTCCCCAGTTCTGCCTCCAGACCCTGTGCTCCTCAGCAACCCTCTCCACAGGGTTCCCCTCCGCCCCAGCAACAGAAGAGCCCCAAACCAGCACGACCCCTCAGCCCAGCCCAGTCCCCTCAGGGCACCCCCGGCCCGGTCCTTTTTTTCAGGGTCCCCCTACCCCAGTGCTCCCCAGCACGGTACCCTCAGCCCCCCACGGCCCCCCCCCACATCCCCCCAGCCCCACTCACGGACCCCTCACCCCACCTCACACCTCAGGGCCCCCCCTCCTCCCAGTTCCCTCAGGGACTCCCCGCTCCCCCAGGGCCCCTCGCCCCATCATGGCCTGCTCAGAGCCCCCCACGCAGCCGCCTCCGCAGCCCCGCCTCCTCCGAATGGCCCCCTCAGGGCCCCTCTGCTGCGGCTCCCCCCGCCGTGCGGCCCGCGGGGACCCTCCCAGACCCGGGTACAGCCGCACCTACCCGTGCAGCCCGCCGCACCTACGGCCAACGGTCTCCGCGGGAAGGGCGGCGCGGTGCCATGCCGGGCCCTGGCGCACGGAGCCGCCGCCACCCCGGGCTGCCCTGGGACACCGAGCTCGGCGGCGGCGGCGGCGGCGGCAACAGGGCGGGGGGCGGGGGCGCTGAGAGAGGGGTGGGGAGGGCCGGGCCGGGCCGGGCCGGGCGCAACAACACGGCGCGGCGGGGGCCGCGGGGCGGGGTAAGGCGCGGGGCGGAGGAAGCCGGGGGCGGGGGAGGCCTTGCCGCGCTGCCTGCCGGGAACAGTAGTTCCGGCGAGGGGCCGGCCGGCGGCGGTGCCGCCTCCCGGAACTACCAGGCCCGGCAGGCCGCGCGCGGGGGTGGGCGGGGCGGCGGCGCGGGGGCCGCTGGGACGATGAGTCCTCCGGCGCGGGGGGCGGCGACTACCCATCCCAGCGGCCCCCGCGGCGCGGGCGGGGCTACACCGGGCCGGGCCTGCCCTGCGGGCGGAGCCCTTCGCCCTCCGGGGGGGCGGGAGCGGGAGGAGCCCCCCCCCCCCCAGCCACACACACACACCCCCACACCCCTTTGTCTTCACGGCTTCGCTTTTCGCCTCATGGCGTTTCCCCTCAGGCTGGCACCAGCCCTGACGGGGCCGCGGGGTGCTACTGGGCCGCCCCCTTCTCAGCTCGCCGCGGTGGCAGCTCCTCTTCTCCCCGCTGTGAAGGCGAGGGGCCAGAGCCCCCACAAGGGGCTGCCGGGGCCCCCCGGGGGCTGCGGGGAGCCCGGCCCTCACCGAGCGGGCGGGGGGCCCGGCAGAGCAAGCCCGGCGTGCGCCGTCCCGCTGGGAGCTGGAGGGGTGAGGCGCGGGGGGACCAGAGCTCTTGCACCGCCCTCTTCCCAGGCCTTGCTTTGTGGGTTGGGTTTTTTTCTCCATGCGCTTTTAATGTGTCTGATTCATTTTTTCGAAGGAAAAAAAAATAATTTTCACAGCCTCTGTTGTCAGTCAGCTTTAAAACTGGGCTTGAATTTTCTTCCCCACAGTTAACAACACAGACACAACTTTTTACCAGGCTCTGGCATGGCTGCCTGCACACAAGGCCTTTGTCATAAGCTGTTCTTTCTGATGATGAATTTGTGCTGCTTTTGTGAAGAGCTGTAGCAAAAGGAACAACCTTGTGACGTGTCACTGCGTGGACAGGTGGGTCTCGGCTGCGGTGAGCTCTTGCATCCCTGTTTCCCTGACCACACCATCCAGTGCTTTGAGGTACTTGAGTGAAAACATCAATTAGATAGAGGACTGGTATCAAATACTCCTGTAATGAGATAATATCTTTGTATTTAAATGAATTGTATCTCGGCTGGAAGGTTTTCAACAAAGGTCTTACCTGTCAGATCTGTGGGTTGCTTGAGTTTTGAGTTTATACCTCCAGGACCAGTCTTCTAGCCCTGCAAAATACGATCATCTTTTCTCATAAGCATCCCCACTCCAGCACAACTTGACTTAGGAGATACAGGAACAGAGGAACCAAAGGTTCTTTGTGAAGTGGGAGAGGAAGGAGAAGGGAGTTGTGCTCTATTTCTGCTGCAGCAAGGACCGAGGGTTGAACTGTTCCCTGTCTGCACACACACATATCACCTCATAGCGGGGTGAGTTGTGAGTCCCTGTGTATGTTACTTGGGAATCGTTTCACCCCAACAGCTTGGCTCTCCACCTCCTGTCATGGACACTCATTAATTTAGACATGTAGTTTCATTCTTGGCATCAGGCTAGAGGGCAAAAGTCTCACCAAAAAATGTGTATGTTAATTAATGTGCCAAGTCTGAACATATGCCAAGAAGCTGTCTCACTAACCTCACCCATAGACCTTAGGGTGGTACAGTATCTGGATAATAGACATGGAGCTGCTAAAGACTGCAGGGAGGAGCAGCAATTAAATTGTTTTGTCAGCTTATTTTAGGGTAAGTCTTTAATAAGGGTGATCAACATGTGGAATTAGCGTGGCATGTCCATCTAAATTGCAAAAGGCACAGGAGACAGAGGGGATTCAAATATAGGCTGGTGTTCCCCCTCCTTTGGGACCTGTGGGCAGCCTGCCTCATAGCAACAGAGTCCACGGATGGGCAGGAGAGGTTGCATGGGAATTGTGGTCTGGTCACCACTGAGAAGAAACCATATATGGGTCAGTAGCTGGTCACTTTGGTTTGGACAAGTCATATGTATAGGGCTGGAGATGATTGCTTTGGTGTAGGGCAGTTATTTCTGCGAGTTTCTTCTGCGGGGAGAGGATTACTAATGTGCTTTTAAAACTGCAGAAACAAATTGCTGACCCTGGGGAAGCAGGCTTCCTTAATTTCTCCATGGCTGTCAATGGCATGCTGGCATCCATCAGCACCTTCATTTGATTCCCAGAATATATCAACTAGAGACAGAAGAAAATAGAAGGGTCTTCTTACTGTCCTCGCTCTCCTGTTTTTCAGTCAGTGCTGTATTCCTAGCAGTCTAGCTTTTTTTTTTTTCCCCCTAACATTAGCAATTGTACCTACAGAGCAATCATACTATAAGTTGTGTATATATATATATAAAATTGTCACTTCAGCACCCAGAAGCTACCTGTGCATTGTGTTAAGAGCTGGACTTCCACAGAATGAAACCCAGTCCCTGCCTCCAAGAGATCTATGTTTAAAAAAAGCCAGCTAAGCAAGTGCAAAAAAGGAAATATTTCAGCTAGAGGAAAGCAGCAGAGAGTTAATTACATGCTGGAGTGCCCAAGCCCACAAAACGTCTGTCACTCACTATTTAGGGTGAAAGCTTTCACCTGGCCCTGGGAAGCAGGGCTATGGGAAAGGGAGCCTTGGGCAGGACTGTGTTGTCTCCCAGCTCTGGCTATCGGTGTAAGCAGGCAGTTCCTCCTGGGTCTGTTGGGCTAGTACAGAGGACTAGGTTGATCCTGAAGTGGGTATGGCCGATGGAGCAGGCAGCTCTAGGGGCAGACCCAGCCTTGCTGCCATCCCTTTCTTCTGTGCCAGTTCTGACGCTGCTGGTTAGCCTTTTCCTTCATGGTAGTATTAGTAAGTTCTTACCTTTTGCTTTAAAAATTGTAGGAACTTCATGCTTTGGGGGTTCTTCTTTTCCTAAGCTTATTAAAATTGGTCAAAAACTAGGAGTTGGAAAGAGCCAAGTACATGCACATGTAAGCACATGTATTTGCTATCCGTGTATGCTGTATGGCTGCCCAAGCCTGGATGCTGTGGGGAAATAAGGCTAAAAACCAAATATATCTGTGTATGTTGCTGGGGTTTCTTCTCACAATAGAGAAAAAAAACCCTTTTTTAAAGTATTCTTTTCAAGAGGATAAGCCGGTTTAGTTAGGTTTTTTTCTTCTCCTTTTCCTAGTTCTTTCTGTTAAAGCAGAGGGATAAACATCCAGAATAAAGAAAATCAGGTGAAAAGCTGGTGACAAAAAATATGGTATTTAAACAAGCCTTCTGCTCAATAATCCTCACCCTGCCCCCAAACCCCACCTCAGTTCTGAAAGCTGCTTAAAAATAAGCTGTACTGCAGTCACCATTCCCAAGTCAAGTTTGCCTGACTGTGAAGCCTGCTCCGTTCCTGTCCACAGAACTGGAGCCTTTGTTGGAGATGAGCACGTCAAAATTGCTTAACGTTGTCTCTGTATAAAAAAAGTCATTATTTCAGAAAACCGTTGTATTCTGCTGACAGCGTGGCATAAACATTGCATGAGATACCCATGTAATTCTCACATAAAAGAGAAATCTTGATGCAGGCATTTACAACTTTTGCCCTGTAAGCTGATACACCCGGCTGTGTTTCTGTGAAGCCCAGAGAAGAGCATGAAGAGGTGTTACAAGAAACTTCAACTGGTGTGTTCTTAAATGTTCCATTAAAGTATCAGAGCTTTTATTTTTTACTAGGAAGCATTGAGTGAATCCCGAGGGGTCCTGTAGCCTGCTCTCCTACTGTTTACTGCCCTTCACCAGATGCTTTTGAGAACAAGAAACTCGTTAGTGAGACATCGCAAAGTTGCCTCCCCACTTGAAGGTAAAAGTGCTGCAGTTGTATTACTGTATCCCCACCTGTTGCATACATACTTGGGTCAGCCAGAAAGGTGGGGGGGCATTAAAAAATGTGATAAGACATCTTGGTACCAGGTACCATCCTGGAGCCCAGTCTCTGATAAAAGCAAAGAACGCTGGTGAGTAGACAGTGTCTAGTGCCTCTGCAGGCTTGCCTGGAGCTGTAACTATTTATGGCCAGAACAAATGATGAAGAAAGGACTTCAAGAGCTATTGCTCTATGTCTTACCTGCTCTGGATTGCGAAACTCTTCCAAGAAAGTGGCTGTTCATGGTTGGTTCAAGCACTGATAGATTTTTCTGTATGAATTACTTGAAACACCCAGATTGAGGTTGTTCAGTGCCTCTTGAGAAACTTGTTGTGACCCTGCTGTTGGAGAGGCAGTGCAGAGCATGGAGCAGAGCCACAGGGTAGGGCCTGCTGCCAGATGTCCTCTGGGGCTTGGGGCAGTTACTCGGTGTTTGAGATGGGGACACGAGCCTGGTGCTGTTGTCCGAGTCCTGGGGCTGGCTCAGCCTACAGCAGCTCGGGGCTTTCCACCCTGTTCTCCCCCTCCCACGCGTGCCAAGGTCTGGAGAGCCCTTCCAGCGCTGTCTGGGAGCTTTTATGGCTCTGGGGGCTGGGAAGTGGATTTCGAAGCAGACCTGGCTCGCTCTTCGTTGGTGCCAGCAGGTGGCAACAGCGCATTGCAGCCCGTGCAGGAGGCAACACAGCAGCTCCCACTCCGGCCAAATCCCCGGGGCTCTGTCGCTGCTCTTTCCTTTCCTGCGTGGGTCACGCCGTCAGCTTTCCGTAGCCCTTTGTGCTGAAGCATGAAGTGGTTCTCAAAGCCAGGAACTCGTTACTCTTCACTCGGCTTTAAAGCACACATCTCTTGCTTGCAAAGAAGGCAGGGGCTGGCTGGGGAGCAGGCGGGGTGGTGACCGGTGGCTACATCTCTACCCTGGGACTCTGAGATTTCCTGCTGCATGGCTGAGGCCAAGTCTGGTCCAGTTTCTCATGTCTACCCTGGATACAGTAATAGCAATCCAGGCACGGTGAGGGTAAAACAGCAGAAATGTGTCACAGAGGGTGACAAATGACTGTGCGTGGAGATGGAAACAGCTTCTAAGCGACTGGGTTGCATGATGGATGGATGACATCAGGTCTGTCACCCCAGCTTCTTCTGTACTGCTCCACAGAGTTAGGACATTCTTTACAGCAGCAGCTTAGGCACCTTGAGCCTGGAGAGCCCTGTAAAGTGGTAGTACTTTCCTAGTGTAAACAGAGCTGTGGAGCCTTAGAGGGTGTGCTAGGTGTTAAGTCCTCTCCCTGAAGGTAGAGTTACTTAGCAGGAGAGATGGGTTAAAACTTTACTGTAAAAAGTGCAACAGAATAACTCAGTCAGTGCTGTAGTGCTTGTTCAGAGAGGAGCTATTTCTACTCCATTAGTATGCTGAGAGGCTGGAGTGGTTTTCTGCATTGTACGTCTGGAGATCAGTGATGCGGCAGAGCACTATTGCTGCATTATGCAGTTAAGCAGCAACACTGTGAGAATAGAAGGAAAGTTACCTTCCTGACAAGAAGATCCTTTTGAATTTGTCACCTTCCCAAGGTATATGCTTTTGTCCAGCCCAAAGTGGAGCTTTCAAGCCCTAGGAAAGAATGCACTTGTACAGAGAGAAGCAAGAGTTGGACTTCACCAGCAGTTTTTGTCTTTGCTGTGGTTTATAGTTTGCATCTGGACTTGGCCACCGAGCTTCTGTAAACCAGATGCTACTCAAGCTCATGCCAGAACAGTCTCTGCTTAAACTTGCAAGGTACATTGCCAATTTTAAGTGGGAATGTTCTCCCCACTCACCTTTCTTTTTGGTGAAGGTTTTGAATTGCAACAGTATCTTATCTGAATTTCGCAGAGCAAAGTAGTAGCAGAGAGTGCTCTAAATCTAAGTTTCTTCTCCCTTTGGTGTGAGGCACAGGGCTGATTAGTTCCAACTCTACCTGGGTGCATCATAGCTACTGATAAACATAAAGTGATCACTTTGTTTTGGCAGTAATGTACTGTTCCAGGCCCTAAACCTTGCTCCGTGTAGGAATACAAGGGGAATTCAAAGAGGAATCCATATCCTTTCAAGATAGATCAGACTGAGCAGGTACTGTAGAAATTCACTTGCTTTGATGATAGCTCTTGGTGAGGTCCCTGCTTGTATGGAGACTGCAGCAGACTGTTAAAGCTAAAGTAGTCTTCTTTCTGCTTTCAGACTGTATCGCTACAAATCTTGCAATATTGACTGCATGGGGCTTTCTTTCTGCTGATATTGTGGCTCTTGAGGCTGTCTTGAGTGTTCAGCAAAGAATCAGCCTTTATCTCCCAATTCTGCTGGCAAAGTGGAATAAGAGAGAGTGACGCTTGCAGCTGTAAATCTCAGAGTGCAGCTGACTCTCCTGTTGGCTCAGCATCCCTTTGCTTCCCACAGTGACTAATCCCTAAATTAAACTAGGGTTCTTCCAAACTGAGAGCATGGAGTACTTGTTCTTCCAAGCCATGTTCCTGTCTAGTGATAGAAAACAGTTTAAGATGACGAAGCTGAATCCTGGGCTCTTGCAGACCTCTGCTGTGCTGAGGCAGGAATGGATGTGGCTAATGTAGTTCCTGGAGAGATTTTCACTTTCCTGCTAGTCTCTTCTGGTTACCCTGGAAGTTGTATGCAGGTGAGTGTGGGGACCCCTGTTTAAGTGAGCACTAAAGGATAGGTGCTGGCACACAGTTTGGGGGACAGACCTGGCACTCACTGAGCACTTCAGGAGTGACTCCTGTCTGGAACCAGGGAGTACCTATGGAAATTAGCGTAAATGCTCCTTGAAACAGGGAACAAAATGCTCCTCTGGGACTGATAGCATGACATTGCGCTTCAGTTACCTACCTGCTTTTAGACTGGAACCAGTAAATGTGTTTGAATCCACTCAGAGTTATCCATCCAGGAAAATGAGGAGAAAGAGTTGGCACTATCCATAACTGCTGGAGAAAAGCAGCTTGTTTTAATTGCCTGCCTAATTTGCCAAACACCTGCTTTCTCACCCATGTCCAGACTAGGAACAGGAGTACTCAGCTATAATTCCGATAAAACCACAGTGTAGTCATACTTCAAAGATCTCTGTAATTCAAAATGATCGCCTAACTCATTCTTCTGAGATGCTTCTGATCCCTTCTGCATTCAAGCTTTCCTCTGTGAAAATTCTACTGTGTCTTTCTGAAGCTTTTACTGTCTGAGCTGACCTGCTTTGTGAGGACAGCTCCAACGTGTGGGAGCCATTTGGAGACTCCTTGGAAAGGAGACTCACGGTTTCTTTTGTGTGTTGAAAGTCACAGTGGAATAAACCCATTGTAGTGCTGATCCCTGGGTCTGAGTTCAGTGTACCCCAGGTGGCTTGACAGTTATTATTCCTGAAATAAAAATGGAAATTTTTTTTTATTGGTACATGTTTTTCATGCCATCAAACTATAAAAAAATATAACGCTAAATAAAACCAATTACTCAGATGCATGTACTTCAGAGAGAAGAATTCCCATGCTGTGCGTCTGAGGTGCCTTGTGGAAAGGAAAATTAGCGATCCGTGTGCTGTTAAGGAAAGACTCCTCTTGTCCAGAAACATTTTTAAACAGGAAGATGCAGAGTTACCTGATTGAGTGCATAGTTGCTTGAAATAGGGTTCTGAAACGCTTTTTCTGTCCTCTTGTAAATCAAGAAGGTTCAAAGCTACCTGCTCTTTTATGCCTCTTTCTGATGAGGGGCTTAGTGCTAGCACCAAGCTTCTGTTTATTAATGAACTCTTCCTTGGCCTCTGTTGTCTGGACCAGAGCTACCATTAACAGCTCTATCTGCAAGGTTCAGTGATAATTTACATAAATCACTTCATCAGTTTGACACTGCAGTGCCCTGATCTCATGGCTGCTTCTAGAACTGAAGTTCTCCTTAAATCACAAAGATTGTATTTTTCCTAACAATATGTTGTATGTATGTTAGTGCCAGCAAGAAATTTTGTGCAGCTTTGGATTCTATCGGGGGAAACTGGTCTGTGGTTACCAGGAAATGAGAAATCAGACCTTAAGTGAAAATATGCTTTGAGAGTATGCAAGAGAAATAGGGCATAGGTCTTGCTCTGATAAGTCAAGATGTGCATCATCTACTTCTTTTAAATCAAGAAGCTATGTCTGTTAAATGACTCATGCTGTACATCTTCCCTACTTTGCGACTTCTACTAGAGGGGTACCTCTGTCCCTTAAACAACAAACATTTGGCAGGAAGCATACGGGACAGCACAGGGACTGCCTGCCTTCCTCATGAAGGGCTGGGAGAGGAAATGTGGGTAACTGCTCCCAGTGCTTGGCGGTAGTGGAAAGCTCACTACCTGGGAGGGTTTCTCACATTGCTTGCTCCTCTCAATGCAGCTGTTCTTAAATGAGTGATCTAATTGTGTGTGTGTTATTTCTCACTGTCTTTGCCACACAGAATGATGCTGAACGACACTGACTCCCTCCCTTACAACCACTAACCCTTCACTTGCAATTACTGAAGTAACCATGCACTTCAGCTGAAACTAGTTACTTGAATGAGATACCTCTCTTCCCCAGAACTGTGGTTTTACGTATTTCTACTTCATTCTATGAAAACACTTCCCCTAATTCTAATTTCACTGATTAACCTCCTCCTTGCTGCTGAGTGACTTCAGATTTAAGCTGGCTAGAGTATTGCTGGTGTTTCCCCCCCGTATGACCTGTGGGATGCTGCCAGTTCATATGTACCTTCAGCAGGTGAAATTTCTGGAATGTTAAAGGGAACTATTAGTGCAAGTTTTCACTTAGAGTTTACTCATGTAGGTAAGTAAATATTTCATAGAATCATTTAGGTTGGAAAAGACCCTTAAGATCATCAAGTCCAATTTAAGCCCTTTCTTTGCTGTAAAACAAAAATATTAGAGCTGCGAGCATCTGTTGAAATTCTGAAGTGATGTAAAGCACAGCGCAGTGATATGTGAGTGTTTTGCAAAATATAAGCAACCAACATTACTTATGTTGACGTTGTTCTTCAGGCTTTCTGTAAAAAGTAATTAGTCTTGCCCCATATGTATTAGATTTTCTTTTTTCCTTACCTCTCTGGCTCCTCATAATCGAATTACAAACTGACCTAGCTCAATAAGAAAGACTTCTCTGAGATTGCAACTTCTCTGAAGTTTTGACTTCATCCCCAGGAAAGGCTATTGGCCTCAAGCTGCTTGTTCATTTCAACACTTGATTCAGTTCAGTAGCTGAATAAGAAGTGTTCTGTGTTGTGTGGGGTTTTTTCGTCTCAGGTGCTTTTCTGCATTCTAAACCCCTTTTCAACTTCACATTTGCTAGTTTAATTTAGCACATCAAGACATCGTTTTATTTCTATTTTTTAATTGCATCTGTGTGAATGATAAAGGGGGCATACACTAGCAACATGAAGTTAAAATAGCCTACTAAGTAGAAAACACCCCAGACACATTCAGATTTCTGATTTGTATCAGCTGTAGAATTGCTTCAATGAACATCACTTTCCTCCTTTATAGCTGAGGAAAAAAAGATAGCATTGAGCTGTGTTCAGATGCAAATAAACTCTGTTCAGATGTAAATAAACAGGTCTTAATTCCTGCAAATCTGAGACTCACCCTCTCTTAGAAACAAATACAAAGCCAGATTAAAATCAGTGACCTCAAACAAGATTTCCTTCTTGCTGATTCTTACATATGATTAACATTGACTTGAATCACTTTGACTGAAGTGGGTCCACCCTGACTGTCTTTGGCAATGTCTTTTACCATCTGGCTCGATGTTTGCTGTTGTCATGCCAATGCACAGGCTGATGCCCTAGAGAAGGTGTGCAGGCTGGGCAAGAAGCAGAGCAGGGACAGCTTCCTGGACCTTGCTGAACTGATGGTCCAAGGACCTGTAGCAGATCTTTCTGGAGAGCCCAGAAAAATAACCAGGATGTGCTGTGGACCCTAGGAAGTGACCACTGACAATAATGGTGGGGTTTTCCTTTTTCCCTGAGCAGGAGTGGGCATATGTATCACCTCATCCCAAACATTCAGAGCAGCTACTTCACCCAACTGCCTTTCAGAGTCACATGAACACTCTGGCCCAAAGGTTTTCAGTCAAAGAAAGGGAAATGATGGAATTCAAAGTCAACAAAAGCAAGTTAACCCTGCGCTGGACACCTCCTTGATCAAGCTTGCATTTCAGCCAGAAGGGAGGAATTGCTTTTGTCCTGGCTGTTGTATGTGCCTGATTCAGATATATCAGTGTCAGGTAACAAAACGTTGCCATCTCTTTTCTTTTTCTTTTTTTTTTTTTTTTCCTCTTTTAGTTTAAATATTTTCCATCAGAAGCCATGAACGCTGTCATCTTAAAAATGCTGGGAAACCCAGACATGCTGAGCAATCGTTGATTACCTCTTGACGGCATTTTTTTTGTCTTCTACAGTGGACTAGGAAGCTCCAGATCACCACAGTTGCATTTTTAAATGCAGAAACAATACTAGTGCTATAGTTTCGTCGACATTTGTCTTGATGGCAAAGATGAAATTTTCCTTCTGCTTGTAGCTACCTTGGTTGTGCTAACACAACACTGTCTGCAGATGTGCTTTGGATGGAAGATTTATCTCATCCAGATGAAAAATAACCAGCCAGCTCCCTGAACCAGTCCACAGTGCCAGCAAACACAAACTCATAGCAGTGCAATTAGGAAGGACAATTTGGGAATGGGTATGAGCAGCTGATGCGAAGGTTTCTTAGATGACCCTGCTGCTGGAAAAAACAGCCCTGTACTGCCCCACCGAGTAAGAGGGGTAAATCAAAGCAGTCTTGAAGAAAATTTTTGTCAACACGACGTTCCACAAACTCTTGGGGTGTATCTAGTGCGTAGAAACACTTTGCTGGCAGGCAGGGTGGAACTGCATCCTAATGGCTGAAATGATGTATGACATAATCAACTGCATATGAAGGAATCATGTGCTCCAAATTTCACCTGCGCGGACTAGAGACACCAGCCTACCCTCCTTGTCTGACAACTTGAAAAGATAGGGGTTTTTTTAAAAGCATAGATGCTGCCCTGCCCAGCTCTAGAGGCTGAGAATGAAAAGCCTTTCTAAAAGTCAGTAAGGGTTTAATTAAAAGTAGGACTACATTCTGGACATGCAAAGTTTGAGTCTAAATCCCTTGGAGCCTGTTTAGGACACGAAGATGTGTGCAGGGTAGAGCCCTGCCTTGTGGTTATCAGATCCAGCAATCCACTTGCCTGTGTAGGCCATGTCTGTGCATCAGCATGTCTTGAAGAGCAGAGAAATGCATCAAAGCTCATAAATGCTGCCGAACCAGTGCAGAAGTGCCTGCACACACTTCATGCTCTTGAGATTTCGGGATCATTGCAGGCAGAGGCACCTGGCTGTCTTCACCTGTCCACATGCGTGTATCCTGGGTGTAAGCATGAACTGATTCCCAAACCTTGTGGGTGGTCAATTGCTAGAATGAGACAAAGGCTCATTCTCTACCTTAATGGGTTAGAGCTTAAAAGGGAAGAGTCTTCTTCGCTTTTTTGGGGATAGTGACCTCATTAGGTGTTTTCTGCCTTTTCTGTTTTGGTGGTATGGTATGTAAATATTTGTGCTTCAAAACAAAGCTATATTTGTTGAAGAACTTAAAGCTGCTTATTTCTTCTTTGTGTCTGCCATCTTCTTGGCTTATGAGATGATCTGTTCACTAAAATATGTCATTTTGAAGCAAATTAGAGGATAGAAAACAACCAGAACAGTTATATCTATTCAATTAGGTTCTCAAGATGATGATGCAGCCTCATCCAAGTCCTAGGTTTAGCTAGAAGCTGCTGTTTTACAGTGGGCAGCTGCTGGCTTGATACCTGAGTAGCAATGGATGGTTAAACTCTTCTCAGGCAACATTTCCAGAATAAGATTCAGGAATATAGATAGAGATGTTCTGTGATTCAACTCATAGCACTACTTGCTAACATTCATGTAAATTCCTGCTACAGTTTCCCCTTCAGTGTGTTTGTACGTCAGTTCTGGAGCACACCATATCTTTGTTCTGCCTTTGTCAAAACATACATATAACAAGGAACATATAACTACAGTGGTAGTGAACATGGCAGTAGGTTAAGAGAAGAAAGCATTGGATATCAGTGCTGATCTATGTCGGAAGCCTAAGTCATGGATAGATTGCAAAATTTGATGTGTTTAAGTCAACCGTCTAAAGGCTGCAGAAGATAACTTCACTGTGACACAGCCTCTTTGGTCTGGCACGTGACACTTGGCACTGCAAAATCCTGCTGCAGGAAAGGTGCTCCAGGGTGATTCCATCATGCAAGTAACACAAATAACTGCTTGGCTTTCAAGAGGCTTTGAATCAAGCCCTTCAGAAACAAGAGAAAGGTTTAAAAAGCCTCAGTGTTTTGCTTGGGTCTCGTTAAGCTGCTGCTTCCATGTATTGTTTTCCTGTTGCAGCTGGCAAAATATTTCCGTACAAAAAGAAGTGTTTCTTTTAGCCTCCCTGTTCCTCCTGTATGGCTTTGCAACCTAAAGCCTGACGTCGTAGGTGTTTTCACACTGGTAATTGGTAACTTCACAAATGCAGAATTGAAGTATTGCTGCAAAAATCAGACAGGAGGAGGCAGTGGGGAGAGGACAGTATGTTAAACCTGGGTGAGACAGTGCAGAAGGTGGTTCAGGTATGGTTTGGTAGAAGGCTTTGGTCTGGTTCCAGTGCCACTGTTTTGCCAGAACATCTCTCTGAAGGGAAACCTCTTCCAGCAGGCTAGCGGGGTTGGTTCCCAAGCTCTCAGGCTATTGACTGTGTGTCACTGGCATCCCTCTGCTTCTCTAAGTCCTTGCTCTGCAGGTGTTTTAGAACATCGGGTGTATGTGTCACAGTGTGTAGTTTCTGCTGGAATTGTTGTAGGCTGTGTGAAGTGGCTGGGACTGGCACTGTGAGGTGAAGCAGAACAATACCTCTGACAGAAACCAGGCTGTGTGAACACAAGGCTGGAAATGACCTCCTAGGGCACTCAGGGTTATTCTCGTGCTATTGCAGGAAACCATATCATGCAGACCCTTTCATAAGCTTAGTGTGCTCACAATTAGCTAGCTATTTTACTTCCACTGCAACCGCTAAAAGGCCCATCCAGAGACTTACTTCTCTAATGGTTAAACTATTTAATATTGAGCATAAGCTGTCCACATTTAGACTATTGCTGTGTTCTCACTGATGTGGTTTCTCCAGGGTTTGTTTCCACTTGACATACTTACAAAATGTAGTCATATCTCTGTGGTCCCCTGGTTTTACTAAATAAATGCTCCACGCTGTTCTGGCCACCCCATCTGAGATAGGTAGGAACTGTGGTGTGGATCCTGTTGTTCCAGCCAGAACACTGTCATGCCACTAACAGCTACACTGGGAACAGTGGGTTTGGGTGAATAAAGCTGTTTCTGCACTGATCCCTGATACTCCTTCGCCACAAGGGTTTCTCCAGTATAGATCTAGCCTCTAAGCGTTGTAGCCTAAACACACTATGAAAAAAGGGGCTCACATTACACTGGCAGCTCCTTGGACTGTAACACCCTGTTGTTTTGCAGTCAGCTGAGCACTCTGTGCTGTGGCTTCATCCTTTTTTACTTATAGAGGTACCTTTCAGTGTGAAGCTGTATTTTCACTGTGTAAATAATATAGGAATATAGGTGGAATACCATGCACTGTTGGCTTTTTTAGTACAAAGTTTGGTTTATTATACACAGCCTTCATGTTTCTAGTTTTTGTGTCTTTGCTGCAGGGTGGAAGTTGAGGGGGTGCTGCAATGCTGTGACAGTCGGGCAGGGAACATGTGGGATGGGTTTGGCACCTGTGGCGAGCTGGGAGGCACTGTGGCACTTGCATATTTGCCAGAATTCTGGGAAACATTATCATTAGTTAAGCAATACTGATATTTAAGCATTCATCTTTGTTTCAGAGCCCTACTGAATAGGGGCAGTTTAAATAGGACTACTGTTTCAAGCTGTCAGCTGCTGCAGGAAGCTAAGACATAATTTTTAATGATTTTTCAGCCATCAGAGCTGCAAAGGCAGAAATACAATTTTCCAAGAGGTGCAGTCTGCAGAGAAGGGGTGGGTTAGGGGTGGGCAGTAGCACAGGATCTCTGGAGTCTTGATTTCAGCTTCTATGGGACGGGCCAGTTAA
This sequence comes from Strix uralensis, assembly GCF_047716275.1. Taxonomy (NCBI): domain Eukaryota; kingdom Metazoa; phylum Chordata; class Aves; order Strigiformes; family Strigidae; genus Strix; species Strix uralensis. The sequence goes on along the minus strand of NC_133980.1, from coordinate 30,098,765 downwards.
GGGCAGACCAAAACATATGCTCTGTGTTAAGCCTGTGTGTGAGTTGTGTGTTGGATGCTGGCCAGATTATTTGATGCATCGTATAATAAGGCTTTTTCATTCAGTCATTTGTTCCTTTCTATCCCTCAATTTTGAGACCAGCAGGGATGCAGGTTGTGCTTGGGGGTATTTTGTGATTAACACCTTGGAGAGGTGTACTTGCCTCTGTCTTGTCACAGAGGTGACAAGCAAGAGATGACAACAGATATTTCTTGCTTCTGACCTCCTTTTGGAAAGGCTGTATTTTGAACATGCCACGTACCCAGTTGTTAATCTACAAATTGTTACTGGGGAGAATTTGTGTTTGGGCTGGCAGAATTTCTTGTCTGCAGGGAACTTCTATTTCTAAAACTTCTTTTGTTTCAAATCATAACACAAAAAGCCAACACTTGTATGTAGTCTATTGAGTTGAAATGGTATCGCACACGCAGAAAAAATGTTGAAAAATTTGTTGCATCAATACAATAATGTTGCAACAAGAAGTTGATGTTGAAATTAATTTCTGAATATGTTGGAACTAATTGAAATGTTTTCCTTAAAATTTATATGTTAGTTTTCTTAACACACTGAGATGAAACGGGCATGTTCCTGCAAAACACTTCAGTCTGGATAAACTATTTCCAATCAGCAAACCCACTTCAGTGTTTTTAAGCAGACTGTAGCTTTCTTTGCTAATCACCTCTACCGTTTCAGATTGAACTGGTATGACTGAAGTGTGACAATCTGCAGCGCCCCAACTCGGCTACCACCTGAAAATGACTGGCAAACATCAACTCTGCAAAATCTGCCGTGGGACTTCATCAGGAGCTATTCCTATTACAGCAGTGTGTTCACCGCTGTCTGTACCTGGGGTGACCTGGGCCAGCGATTCTGCTCCTACCCTCGCCCCGAAGACGGGTCCTTGAATGAAGGCCCAGCGCCCGCAGTAGAACTGCAGAGAACGTCCTTAAGAGAGAAGAAAGGGGAGGAGAAAGCGTTGCTCTCTGGCTCTAGCAACCCCACCTCCCGGTTATTTCATCTTCCTTACAAGGCTAAAGCAAGCAGCTTTCCTCTGCCGCCTGGGTCCCTTAAAAGCAGCAGAGCAAGCCCCGAGGATCCCGGTGGAGCGCAGCCGGGATGAGGCTGACAGACATGGGGAAGGAGGAGGCGCTGGCGTGAGCCCCGCGGAGAGCACGGCAGAGAAGGCTGGTGCTCTCCAGAGAAGTGTGACAGTATCCTATGAATCCTTAAACCAGGTGTCCATTGATGCAGATCTTCCAAAGAAACATGAAACCAAACCCAAAAAGAAATCACTGAGGGGGAAAAAGTGCAACATGAGAGGTAAATATATTTTTCATTGGGACAAACAAAAATAACTGGCTTTATTTTGTTTGAAAATCGTTATTGTAAGTAGATGTCTAAAACCAAGGACTGAAAAATACCTTTACTAACATCTGAATAAAGACTGGTCTGACTGACTTCAAAAGCAGCACTGGGTTAAAAAGTCAGATCAACAGATGAATTCATGTGCCTCTGAAGAAAATCTGAATTTTCTCTTTAGGCATTCACACATGAAAACTTTTTTAAAATTTGCTTTTCTGTTTTGCTCTCTCTGCTATTGCTAAAGGTTTCTGAGAAATAGTACGCACATTGTTTTGGAAAAAAAAAAAAAGGAAAAGAGAAAGAGTGGCAAAATCGAAACCTAAACTGAGAATGTAGTAAACTGTCTCCATCGAGACATTTCAAATGCTCCCGTACCCCTGTTCTTGCAATAGTGCCATTTCTTCAGAAAGATCCATGACCTACTGAGCTGGAATGTCTGTTGACATCTGGTTAAGGTTACTGTAGCTGGTATTTGGGATTCAGCTTTTTCCAGTTTAATTGAAACAAGCTGAGATTGTCTACACATTCTATGAATTGTTTCCACGCTCTGACCATCTAGTCTCTCTGAAGGGTAATTCTAGGATTGCTGAATCTGAACTGGAAAAGAGGAAACACCTTCACAGTTCAAAACTGCAGCACTTCTGTGGGTCATGCTGCCAGTGAAAGTCAGAGTGGCTGAAAGACAGAAGACTTAGCTCCTTGTCTGTAAGATGCGCTGAGACAGATGTTTTGCAAATATGATACTACTGTCTTTAGTGTAACTGAGGTTATCTGGGCTTCTGATTTACAGCTTTGCAATGCTAGAGGACTTACAGATGCTTTTATTCACCAGGTAAAATGAAAAACTGGCCTTTTGAGAATAACTGCTGGGAGCTGTGACAAACCAAGAGACCAGAGGATTACTACACAGCTCCTGCAGGTTCTCGTCTAAGGCATCGGCTCAGCCTTCCAGCAAGTGTATGCCGAGGTGTGGGTTCAGCAGCCAAGGATGGAAGTGCTACGCCGTTCCTCAGTCTTTGCTGCAGAGGTGATGGAGGTTTTTGACAGGTCTCCCACTGACAAGGAGCTTGTGTCCCAAGCCAAGGCTCTCTGCAGAGACTACATAAATTCGAGGCTAATTCGAGCAGGTGTCAGCTGGAGCAAACCTGAGCACAACACACCAGTGCCCGGCGGTAAGCTGGCTGAGGTGTCCACCATACTGCTGCGCCTGGGTAAGTCCCTGCAGGTATGGGAGGGAACTGAAACTATAGAGAGCAATTCAGACCAGACTAAGGTTTCTGGGACTGATGAGTGCCAAGAGGCTTTTCGTGTGATGATACAGAGGTTTTTCTTCTCTGCTTTGGGCATTTAGATTTGGTTTTGTGGATCTTCCCTAAGCAGCTCCTTTACTTGCATTTCTTCAGTCGCCTGGAGCACTGCTCAGCACAGTGTTTCTGCAGAGCTACTTTTTTTCCGAGGACTCGCAACAAGTTAAAAGCATGATGCAGTCCAAGAAAGCCCAACAGCAAGCTGATTCTATCTGCATAAGACTCCAGACTGTGTAACAGTTTTCACAGTAGTTTCAGTAGCCTTTCTCAGCTTGGCATTTTAACAGGTCTTGCAGTGTTTTCTCCAGATGCAGGTGACTTGGCTGCCATGACGCAATGCAAGCTGGCATCTAGTAGAGCACTGCTACCTCTAGACTTGGGTTTCATCGGTCGCTCTCCCAGCTGCAAGGACATTCAATTTGGGGGTGGTTGCTTAGATCATGTGTGTTGGAGCTTTTATAAAAGCCGCTTTTCAATGTCTGTGTGTTGACAGTGTGTTTAATTTTCCTTTGCCTACCTTAATCATTCAGCAAGACACAAGTTTTCTTGCTTTTTGTTGGAGTAAGGAGGAGTTGGCTCATGTTACCTGGCACATGCTACCATTCAGTGCCCAAACTAGCCAGCCCCCATCGTGGCTGCAGGGAGAGCGATTTGAAGGTTATGCCTGTGGGCTGCGACATGAAGTCATGTTCTGGAGTTGTGTTTGTACCAAGAGCACCCTCTAAATGCTGAGAGTTGCCTGGCCTTTTGCTTTAGGTTTTAGCCTCCTGCGTGCTCAAGTTTAGCCATTTGTCTTTTGGGATCCTGACATCCTCATTCTTGGAAGTTGCTTCCAACATCTCTCTTTGCCCGCAGGCTGGTATATTAGTTCACATCTGGCTTGGAAACTACCACTAGCATTTGCATCTGATTAAATTACACCAATGTTCAAATAAGTCTGGTGAAGTAAGCTTTAGCTGGGCCTAACAAACTCAGGACCAGACTGGTCTCCCCACTTTCTCCCCTTTCTTTCTACTTCTGTTTGATATTATCCCAAATTTCTTTTTAAGGCATAGCTGTGTTTCTTTTAACTGACTTTTTTTCATTCATTCTTTTTCAATTTTTCTGTCCTATGCTGACTTGACTTCTATTTTTGTTTCCAGTGGTTGGTTGGTCTTTGCGGTGTTTTTTGTTCTTCTGTCAATCTCACTGCCTTTTTGTCCTCCATTTCTTCTCTGCCTGGGTTGGGGGTTGAGATTTGTTTGCTTTCAACCAGATCTTCTGTGGGTGGCCAGAAGCATGTTAAAGGGCAAGCAGGTGGCAGACTGGATCTGAAGGCGTCTCCTGGATGACTCTCCTGTTACTTATTTGTGTCCAGATGGAAAGATTTGGCTGATAGTCCCAGGAACTTGGCGCCTTCTCTCAGCAAATCTGTTTGGAGACCACCATGTGGTACCCATGCAACAAGAAGTGTGAGCAGTCCTCCTTATTAGCATGAAGAGTTGTTTCAGTCCTGTTTGTTCAGAAGCTCTGCCTGCTACATGGCCTGTCCCTTTCTTTTCTCCTTTGCTGCTATAACGAGTACAAGGCTGAGTGGTATCCAGCCACCTGCCAGGAACAGTAGTCCTTAGCTGCTTCCTAAGCAGTGCAACAGGCCAGACCAGTTTTTTCTCTGTGGTGGTGCCGAGAAGCCCGTGAAGATGAAAAGTTGGAGTATTTCCTTGCCCTCTTGCCCACAGAGTGTCCAATGAACTGGGGGGTGGGTCAGCAGAGGTGCTGGGCACAGGCAATGCAGTTGCAGTCTTGGAGAGCGAGAGCCCATCAGCTCAGTGAGGTTTAGCAGCTAATTAGTGCAATTAATGAGTCAGAGGTGGCAAAACCTAATGGTATGGCCAAATGAGACACCCCAGACCAACCTGCCGTGTGTGTCAGAGGTCTGGTTTATCTGAACTTCTCTATTCTGTGGCCAAGACCCAGACAAGTGCCATTTCACCTCTGCACTGAGCTTCTGCATGTGGGAACCGTCACTGCTGCTCTGCTTCTTCCCTCATGATTACTGGAGGAAGGAGGAGAAGCACAGAAATTGCTTTAAATGTTTCAAAGTGCGCAGTCAGGCATCTGAACATGGACACCAAAGACTGCCACCAATGTAATGTGCTACTGGAGAGGTCCTGGGGCTGCTGGGGCAGGGAGTCTCCATGAGCCTGGGACTACTTTCCTCTGCTTTTCTTCTCCTCGATGCTCTTGGCTGCCCTGTGCCTTGCTGCAGGGCAGGGCCCGCTTTAGCAGCACGTGTGCCTCCAACCAAAACCTGATCTCGTTTCAGGCCTCCAGGTACTGTTTGTTTAAAAGCTGTAACAGTGGCAGGCTACCAAGTGTTGATCCCAGCCTCCTATGCCTCCCTCTCAGCTAACCACGGGCAGGGCTATCCCCATTTCCTCACATTTACAGGAAAGCATGTGTGCTCCCTGCAAGGAGAAACCAGCTGTTGAGTAGTGCAAGTAATGTTTCCTCGTATCAGGGCTGACCATGTGTTGGCAGGGTTTCCTCTTGCCATCAGACTGTGTGGAACAATCCCACACACACAAAGGGTCTGCAGAGCTTGTCTGTGGAATTTTGTAGAGCTAGGCTTTGCCCATGCTGTGCTGAGTGCCAGTGACCAGTTAGATGAATTAACGTCCAGTAGCTCATGACTCTATAACAAGCCTCCGACTGGGGTGTCATTTTCCTTTTCAGTCCCCGTCTAAATTAAATTTTCAGGGGGCCTCAATTGCCCTCTGACTAAGGCAAGTCATCTGGGTCTTGTTGTAAAGTGGGTTGTAAAGCTGTTGTCATAGCTCTCCTCTTCCCCTGGGTGCTCCAGAGCACCCTTGTGCAGAAGGACACAGAGTGTCCTCCTAAATCTAAACTGAATAGGACTCTCCATGCACAAAGGGTGTTGGTCCATGCAATGTCTGCGTTCTGTAATGCTCCTACAGCAGCTGTACAACCCTCATTAAGTATCTGTGAACCCCTATAGAGAGAGAAATCCATTGGAAACTGGCTTTATTAATTTTTTTGCTGAAAAATGGTTTGTTCTGCTACAGAGGAAAAGCCTTACTGTTGTTGCCCAAGCTCCATAGCACAAACCTGTGTGGGAGGAGATTCTCTGCTTGTCCTTGGTATTTCCATCTTGGTCTTCAAGCTAGCCTAACACCTCCAACCATTTCGCAGTTGGGGAGAAAACAACCTGGAAGTGAAAGCACGTGCCTTGGTGTGTGTCAGGAACCTTGTTGCTGAGGAGTCAGCCAGGCAAATCAACATCTCTTTAACCATTTGGAAGAGAGAAAGAACTCCAGATCGTCACTCAGCCTGTGTGAGCGTAAAATAGCTGAGCTGATAGTCTCTTTGCTCAATTAATATTGTGCAGCTCTGGGCAGATCCTTGGTTTTCATGAGCCTCCAGCATTCTTGAGTTGCTCTCATGTTGAGGCTTTTTTGTACAAGTCTGATGGGGTGTTGAGAAGGGGCATATCTCTCAAAACCTTATGTAGATGTACATGCCTCCTTCTCACTTCTGAAAAAAAAGATGGCTTTGCTTATCTGATGCCTGTCTCCTGTGTTGGAGGAAAGGCAGGCAGGCAGCCTGGGAACATCATTTATATCAGGGATTACTGTGGCCACACCACTGGTACAAGGCCACTGCCTGTCTCCACTCCCTTTAGAAGTCCCAGGCACAGAGGGTATTAGGAAAGCAGGTGGCAGGGGCTTGCATCTAAATGACTCTAAGCACACTGCTGCCTGTTTAAACTAAGGTGTAGCTGGGGTTAAGTCTCCTTGGCTGAAGGGATACACGGGGTGGCCCCTGCTATAATTCCTACACGGTGAGAGCAGAACTTGGTGTTCTTTGTGCTGACTCCTGACTGTTTGTTTCCAGGGGATGAGCTGGAATACATTCGCCCCAACGTCTACCGGAATATCGCCCGCCAATTGAACATCTCGCTGCACTCGGAGACGGTGGTGACGGATGCCTTCCTGGCAGTAGCTGCACAAATTTTCACCGCAGGTACTATGCCCTGACAGATATGCAGACAGGGCTGGGCAGAAAGGAACAGGATGGAGCCACCTCTCTCAGAGAAGGCATGTTTCTGGGATAGCCTGCAAGGTGGGGCCTGGTTTCTGAAAGGGCTGTGGGCAGTTTGGCAGTATGCCCTGCTTTAATGATTTAATGAGAGCTCCTCTGTGCTCTGTTGTTCTGGCAGGGAAATGCCCTGTTTTATTATATCCTCCTGGCAGGTTCTCGTTCATTCTAGAAGACATCTCCTGCCCTTCCTTGTTAGGAGGTGGTGTTACCTCATTGCACGGGGAGGTCACTCATTCCAAGCTCCTTTGCTCACCATTGGCAAGTGGAGAAGGTTCATTACATGGGAGTCTCCCTTGTTCCAGCTCACGCTGCTGATGCTAGGAGCCAGAACCAACTCATCGCAAGGGAGTTCCTCTCTTTCTGGCTTCCTTTCCCACAGCAATAGCCAGAACTGCAATGGAGCCTGCTGCTTCCAGTTGCTGCTTCTCCCTTCTCATACTCAGAGAGTCTCGGCCCTCAACGCTAGCTGTTCCAGCCGAGCAAGTGTTTTGAGCTTTCTCACTGCTTAGTTCTTCTTCTATTTGACTGGTCCCAGGTTGTCAAAAACAAAGATATACTCTGCTCTGTGCTGTGTTCCTGCAAGGGAACCTCAGCCTCTCCTGAAGCCAGTCCCTGCCCGCAATTGGGAATGCAGTCTGGGAATCAAGGAAAGAGAAACGTTTTATGTGGAGATTTATGTCAGGCAAGTCCTGACATGTTTGTAGCTTTTCTGCAATGTCTGGTGTTGTCCACGGAAGGGACAGTAGATGTTAGAGAGTGGAAACAAAGCAAAACAAAAAGAAAGGGAAAAAAAACCAAAGACAGCTACTTGCTAGCAGCATAGTAGTGTGAAAACACTGAATCCAGTGACATTGATGTGGGATGTGTCACAGGAGGCAGTGATTCTTGTTACTTTGGGAGTAGATGCTGCAGGATAGAAGTCCAGGTTTCTCTTGTACTTTCAAATAGGCTTCCTCACTCAAACTCTTTTCATCTTCACAATCAGCTGTGCTTCTTTATATATATGAACCGCACGGGAACCACTGACACCCAGGAGAATTCCTGTGCTGACATCCTGGACTTCAGATCTGAAGTGTGTGTGACAGAGAGCACAGATCCTCTCCAGAATCACAACAGGCGATAAAATAGATGTCTCAGAGGGACTGCTCAAGCAGGGCTCCAGGCAGGTTGAGCAGGGCAGATTTACTCCCTGGATCAGGGAAATTGATGCTGTGTCATAGGAAATGGATAGAGTTGGATTCTGTGGCTAGTACTGCAGCCTTTTGGAGCACGACTGGAAGGCAGATTGCCCTTGCACTGGGCTGGCTTGGGAAGGCCATATGGGCCCAGAAAGCAAGAGCTGGGCAAGTATGGCAGGAATATCTGAGTGTGGCTGTGTTCAAAGTGCAGGTGCCCTGTCTTGTCACTTAGTTCTGAGCTTTACTTGCGTCAAGGCTTACAGAAAAATGAAGGTCAAGTTTGCAGGCTCACGTATTGGCATTGCAGGTAAATAGGTTATCTTCTTAGATTACTATAGCTGACTACATCAGAACTAGCCCACCTCCAAAGCTGAAGTGACACAGGGAATTAAGCCAGAAAGGTGGATGGCTGCAGGTAAAGCAGACTGCGTGCTGCTATGCTGCATAAACATGATGTTGGAGAGAAAGCCCTGCTGGCTTCTGGGAGTCCTGCTCTCGCCAATATATATTGACAGATTCATTGAGAGCTGCATTTTTTTGGTGTTCTTCAACTTCTCAGCTCGGCAGTCAAGCGAAAAGTGTGGATGTTTTAAAATGTTTTTGTTGAAAGTAAAGCTTGGTAACTCTTGGTTCTAAACTTGGGGTTTTCAGGGTAGTAAGAATGGGATGTGGACTCAGCCCTTTGAGGCTGGCAATGCTAGAGACTTTGGGAACATGGTAGAAGCCCAGGCTCAAGCTCTGTTGCTAGTGCTGCCCCTTGTCTGGGGACACCGTGCTGCACAAATGGCTGGCAGTTGACTGGCTGCACAGGGGGTGGATTCAAGCCTTCCTGGTGCTCTGTATGCTCTGTTTTTTCTTCTTTCTCATCTCTGCCTCAGAGCAACTAACAGGATAACCTGTGAGCGTGAAGCTGGGCTTGTGTATTCAACTGCTTTTATCAACTCATTATTGTAATTTCTCTTGCTAGAAGGCTGCTGAGTGGCAGAGGAGGGGGACTCTGCTGATTTTTAACATTCCTGGATCCCAACTGCAGTCTCAAGACTCAGCATTTAATGCTAAATCCAGCAGATCAGAGTTGGCTGTGGCAGCCAGACATTCATTCCTAATTTTTTTTCATAGAGGAAAGAGGCTCTTATTGAGCAAAAGAAACCAGAGACTCAAGGGCAGTCCGAGTTTTCATGCCAATTACCAACAGCTAAAGTATCTCAGCCTGTTTTTCACTGTCCAGTTTATTAAGAAAACAGTTACAGTTGGACACTGGAGTGCCTGGACAGTCTGGGGAGCCCTGTTAGTCACTTGCAATGCTTTTCCAGTAAGGGAGTGGGGGATTTTGACCCTATCTTGCTGGAGAGTTTTTCTCCTTAATCTTTTACATGGCCTTCTTCCACACTCTGGTCTGGTTTTGAGTCTTCACACTGTAGCTCTGGCTGTGCTCACTTCCTGTCCACACTGTCTACAAGTCTTGCCTAAGCACGAGCCCTAGATGGACCTTTCAAGAAGGCAAGTCTGAGGACAGCTGGCATCCTTTCTGGTCCCACTGCATGGGTACATTGTGCCATATTTGACTTTAGAGCATTGTCTATTCCAGTTAACTCAGGTTTGACTTTACTCTGGTGTATCAGGGACAGCTTGAATCCCAGTTTACAGCAAGGTTAAGCTGAGAGTGTAGGCAAAAAGTGAGCAGGTCACAGAGCACGGTAAGGCTCAAGCTGTATTTTTCTTCCCTGTTTCCATACAACCTATTAGTTATTCAGGGCGAGGAGAGCGCGTCTGTGTGGAGACTGGTACCACAGACCCCTGACCTGCTTTGGATGTTGAAGGATCTGCAGCAGCATCACCTCTGTGACAATACCACTGGTTCTGGTGTGTGGTCCAAAGCAGCTCTGCAGCCAGCAGGAGACTTTCCACTGACTTTAACAGGCTTTGGATTGGGGCCTGGCTGAGCTGGCATTTACATCAGCTGTTAAAATAAATCCCAGAAGGAAGGGGTCACTTTGGAAAAACAGAAGAAGAAAAGGGAGATGCATTTTCCTTTCCTAAAGGAAACAGTTTCCTCCAGTTGGTAAGAGGGATCTCTAAAAGCTTTCATCCTGGTTTTAGGTGCTTGTCAGTTTTTAATCAAGAGTGCTTGGGCTGAAGTGAACCCTGTACAATGGGGATGCATGGTTAATGAGTTCTCAGGAGAAAGTACTTTTCCCTGCAGGAGCAAATGTTGTTAGAAATGCATCCCACTGCTTATTCATCTCTTAGGCCTTACAAGTTGAGCTTCCTGCCTTCTGCATATCCTTCTTGCCTTCCTTCTCTCTACCAGAGGAAAGTATATTGTGTCTGGCTGTATTCTCCCAGCTGTTGAAATGTAGCACTTGATCAAGTTTTTCTTAGGTCTGATTTGCAAATTGGGCTTTGATGCTGAGTGGAGAAGAGGGAAGTTTATCTGAGTAACCTTGGATAGAGTGGTGCTCCGAGACTCTGCACAGTCATGTCTCATGGCTTGAGCTCTCCCCTGGGGCAGGCAAGCTGAAATGCAGCGGGAACACTTTCAAGAGCAGTCCTCTCCTGCTAATTCATTTTTCCCCTGGGCTCGCCAGTGTTTACATACCTTCAGCTCCATGACTGGCCTTGAGTCTGAAACTTGTATTTCTTATTTTTTAAAATGCCTTCTAAGCAGCCTTTAACTTTTTCCGTGTCCTCTTGTTCCGTCTCTGTAAGCAGAAGTTTTAGAGCTTTCTCTGTTTTGATCACTCCTTTCTGGACCGGTTTTCCATTCCCTCTTGTCGTTAGCTCCTGTGCATGCCAGTCTGCACAGTGGGAAGCTGTGAATAGATTGTCTCACTTGGTGATGAGTGCCTGTTTCACCCAATGTGGATGGCAGCCAGACCTTTTGAGGAATTTGTACCAAGACACTGTGTCTTCTCTGCTCATGTCCACTGGCCAGATACAATTCCAGCTTATGCTGAGGGATGTATCGAGCTAGTGTCACCCTGACCCTGGCCTGGACATCTCAGGGGGCAGAGGGACTGCCTTCTCTGTAGGCTGTGCTCCTCTACCCCTGCCAAGGGAGTCCTAGAGAGAGAAGTTAATGCAGCTGGTGCCTTGGAAAAGTGCAGATGGGGGCTGCTGTGGCCTGTTCCCCTGCCTTGCCCTGCCTGGGGCTGGGTGGCTGCTAGAGCTCACCTGGGGCAGAGGGACCAGCCACAGGCATGGCCCAGCCTTGGTCTAGAGCAGCTGTTAGAGGTGTCTGCTCTTTGCGTGCTTCAGGGCTCCCCCTACAACATCTTGTGCGAACAAGAGCCTAAGCCGTGCCCTGCTGTCTTGAGTGAGGAGCCCAGCCAGCTGTCTCCATCTTCTGCCTCCAGCAATGGCAATAGAGTTTCCATGCAAAGAAATTGGGAGGGGATTTCCTCCTCTCTCACCCCCCTGGCCCAGCTCTGCTGGTAACAGGAAAAGCAGACTGGAAGATTAGTTTGACCCTTCTAGGCAAGCTCTGTAAAGAGGAGGATAATGGGAAGTGACCACTGAGCCCTCCACATCCATCACCACGATAAGCATCAGCCAAAAGCTTGCCCTCTTTCTGCTGTCTGTGTGAAAGGGAGAGGGGCTCTGCCTGTGCGCTGGGCAAGTGTTCACCTCGTGCAAGTCCTGCAGCAAGCAGCACTATGTAGCAACCTTGGCAGGGAAGCCAGAGCTGCAGGGCTGCATCCTCCCTGGGAGGAGACCCCTGGACTGGCACGTCTGTAGAGCAAACTGCTTTCCTGTGTATTAGGGAAATCATGGATCTATTGAGCCTTTACCTTTCATAGGTTGTGGATACACTTTTCTTCTGTTGGAAAGAGAAACTTGGGTTTAAAACAAAGTTAATAGTGTAGCTGTCTTTCTCTACCAGGGTGGCCTCAGCCCCCTGTCAGTCTTAGTTAGTGCCATATAAATATCTCAAAGCTTAATGGACCTGCTTCAGATATTTAAGAAAGAACACTGTCAGTAAAAGCTTGGGAATAAGCCAGTGAACTCTTCCCTGGAATTTTGGGTAACTTTCGTTCATGCAACTCAAGGTACAAGGAGCCACATTTCTGCAGGGATGAAGAACTGTAAAAACTAAAGCTGAGTGTAAGCCAGCTGAGGCTCTGGTCCAGGAAGTTGTGGTCAGCAAGGGGTAACACCTTAAAGCCTCTTTCATCGGGTGGAGTGGTATTAACTTGCAACAGGACAGTCCCTTTCTTGCCAGGAGAAGCTCTCTATTATTTTCTCATGTGGTTTCATAGCCTCTTTCTGACTCGTTCTGCTGGCTGTCACGGTGACACGCAATGTGAGAAAGGCAGATAAATACTGTGAATACCACACAGGCAGTGAATTTCCTGAGTGACAGCTCTGAGGAAGGGACACCGCAAGGCCTACTCAGAAGATAAAATCAGAATAACCACCAATTTAGCTATATTAATAACTTACTCTGATCTTGGAGATTGTGCTGGTGAAGGACAGAGTATCACAAGAGACTGAGCTACTGCTGTTGCTGTTACAGAGCCTCACAAAAAGGTCATCTGCAGATTTTGATCTTACATCAGTCATGAGTGAAAAATGGCTTTTTGGAACATTGAATGGATTTTCTTCAGTCTAACAAGCCATTCCTGTGGCTGACATTTGATCAGTTTCTCTAAAATTTAGTACTTTTTTATTAAAAAGAAAAAGAAAGCAATTCCTAAAAGTGTTAGTGTGAGCATCCCTTTTGAGGCACTAAGTGGGAATGCTCTGAAACCTGCACGCGTTGTAAAGGAATGTGGGGAGCTCTGCTGCACTGTAAACAGGCGTGAGGAGTCTGGAGTTCCATCCCAAAGAGATGGGTCAGGGTGCCTGGGGATCTGGGAGTGTGATGAAGGAAAGAGAGAAACTCTTCATCTAAATTGTATTTAAGGGTTTGCTTTCTTAGCTGATAGATTGCTGAGCACATCCAGTTTTCTGATCTTGTGTTTAAGGACCTTCTGGTCCTTAGGTCTAGTGACTGAACTAATCTTTCCTTCCTCTCACCTTTTCTTTCTTATTTCAACCCAGCAAGAATGGTTTTGTGTGTTTTTTAAATACTGAAACTTCACCTGGTTTCTGGCTACATTTGGGAGAGACCTTGGTCAGATTCCATAGAGACCTAACACTGTAAAATACTTTACAGTATGCTTGTCAAATACTGCTACTCCAGATAATAAAGTCGGGGGGGAATTCAACTATCTAGCAGATCCAAAGGAAATCCATGGGCACACTACCATGCTGCTGCATGGGTGCAGAAGGGTTGCATTTCCAGGTCACTGGTCCTGATAAAAGCCTGAGGAGGGACTGCTGGCTGCAATGTTTAAGCATGGTGGATTTATGCCTAGTGGTGTTGGTAAAGTGCAGGGGAGACCCAGGGAGGTTGGCTGGTACCCAGAACTGAGCTCGAGCGCTTATTGCTAGCACTAACAGGAAGATGACTGCTGCTGGGACAACTTCCATGGAGCATTTGCTGCTGGCGGGTCAGCCTAGCAGGAAGGCTGTTTTCTGGGAGATTAGATAACTGACTGACACTCCGTCCCTGTACTGCCTTCAGTGGGAGAGGATATGCGATGTTAAGTATTGAAGGCAGGGCGGCAAAATTCTTGAAGCTGCCTGGTTTTCAGGTGGAAACTGAGCCATACCCCTTATATTGAGGAGGACGCCAACCTTCTTGGCTCTGTAGCTTTGCCTCCCTATTTTTCTCTTGTGTCATGGTACAAGTGACTGAAGACGCTTATCTCGTGTGTGCTTTGTGTGTCACATCAGAACAGTCTCGTCTGACCTAGAAAAAAAACAGGAATGCTTTGTCAGGGGTGTTTAAGGGTCTTTAAGAGTTTTGCCAGTGACAACAACCCCAGGTTGCTCAAACTCTTTGAATTCAATCATCTGCTGTGCAGCATGTGCGTGGCTGAGAGTTAATGGCAATATAAACCATGGTGGTGCACATTTTTGATGGCTTTGGGCTGCTTTTTCCAAAGCTGTGCACCCAGTGCTGACGGGGGTCAAAGTATGCCCAGGTCAGATAATTTAATTCTGCTTCTCCTGGTGGAGAGTTTTCCCCAATCCTGGTCCCCTAGTATTACTTTTCCGCCACGGTGGTGAGCATGCACAACTGCGGCTGCACCTGAACTCAGAGCTGCATGCATGCAACACGGGCATGTGTAACAAAGGAGGGCTGCTTCCTTTGATTATTCAAGACTGAGCTACGTGTGCGTGTGTAAATCTGAATGACCTTTCTTCTTTTCATAGGCATAACATGGGGCAAGGTGGTGTCTCTCTATGCGGTGGCAGCGGGGCTGGCGGTGGACTGCGTGCGGCACGCACAGCCAGCCATGGTGCACACCATCGTAGACTGCCTGGGAGAGTTTGTCCGCAAGACCTTGGTGGCATGGCTGAGAAGGAGAGGAGGCTGGGTAAGAGGTGCTGTCTGAGCAAGCTTGCTTCCACACACGCAGACCAGAAAATATCCCCGTTAATGAAAGTGAGAGTGCCCACACTGCAGCTTCATGTAGAAAAACATTGAATGAGATTCTCTTCCACAGCCCTGTCCTACTTACACCTGTGCTAGACACCACAGAGCTCTCTTACTGCCTTGTGGTCTTGTCCTCGACAACATCAGCTATTCTGGTCCTCAGCTTCCTGTGTAGCTGTGCCAGGCTAATTCAATCCTGACCCACCAGGGCCTCTTCTGTTCCTGACCGGAGCATCTCTGGAGCTGCCAGCCAGTCATAGTGGGAGATCGTAAATAGGGGTCATTCTCTTGGGCAGCTGTTTTCTAGAAAATGAAAAAAATTAGGCCTGCCAACTGAATTCCCCTTTCACCTGCCCCACATCCCTAAGTCAAAGGGAATTAGTATATTAATGTGACTTGCCACCGTAAGGAATTTTAGAGGCATATTAAAACCTGGTAGTTTGTGCCATTACCTGACCTGACCCTGATGATGCTCCATGAATACCTTCTTCTGATGTAGCTCAAATTGTAGTGCACTCAGGCTTTGTAGAGCACTCATAAACCCATCAACAGCGGGAGGGCTCGTGGCTTTGTCACTGGCCTGCTCTGAGACTGTGTGTAAGGCACAGTGCTGCTCTGCATTGGAGTGTGGCTTCATATCATATGGCTTTAAGCATCTGGTTTCTTTGGTTCTCTCTATACCCAATGGGAAATACAATGTTCCTGCGGAGGATGGTTCAGAGTAAGAGCTCTACTTTGGTGCTGTGGAATAGCCAGACATGTTTTAGTGACCTCCCAGGAGACTGAGATGACTGGTTGGCTGTGTTAGCAGCTGGCAGCTGGGGGATGTGCGTATGTACCAGGGTCTCTGTGCCTTTCTGGCAGAGATGTAGACACTCCTTGGAGTGATACAGCCAAAAGCACTTTGGTGTACTGCCTGGCAGATGCTGCCTGGAGCTAAATATTGCCATATGACACCACTGAGCTCATGGGACATCTTGTTCCCAAGGCATGCACTCTTTCCAGACTGAGCCACAGCAGCAAATTCCCTTCTTTCCAAGAGGTGATATTTATTCCTGAGCCAGCAGAAAATGGGCAGGCTCCTTACCCCACAGAGACCCGGAGAGAGGGGAATGTCTTTTTCCAAACTGAGCACTGCTTCTCTGGGCTGAGACTTCCTAAGTGTGCCTGGAGCCGATTCAGTCACCTAGTTTCTCCAGGAGTGATGGCATCTTTTTGAGGAAGGGCAACTGGAAATCACAGAATCATTCAGGTTGGAAAAGACCCTTGGGATCATCGAGTCCAACCATGGGCCCTACTCTACAAAGTTCTCCCCTACACCATAATGTAGCATTGTTCTCATTTTGGATCCCTTACATTTACTAAGTGTCATAGCCACCTTAAATCATCCCAGCCCTCTCTAAAACTGTGTGACCTTGAGGCCAACTGAGTCAGGGAACTGTTTGGTTGGGCTGAAAAGTAACCCTTGATTTGAATGCCCTGATATGTTACATTTTGCGTCTGTGCAAATAATTGTGCCGAGGTAGGAGAAGAGGATATCCTGGGAAAGCGACTGATTAAGTTGCACTGTTTCTGCCTGTGAAATCCCTGCCTCGGTGTCATTTGAGGCTTACTTAAATTGGGTACCTGTAGAGCTGGTTGAAATGTATTCTCTGAAACAATTTTTCCTTTGGAAAAAATCCAGTTTCAATAAAATTGAAAAGTCACATAGGAACATGTCTCCTAGTTTTCAACTAATTTTTTTCTTTGTCTTGGTAAAATATGCATGTTCTGATAAGTTAGCATCTTGGTTTTAATTTTTGTATGACATTACTAGAGTTCAAAACAGGGTGCTTTGATAGTTCCAAATGGATGTTTTTGGAAAGTTTGTTGCATAGCAAACAAGCCACAAAACCCATGCCCAGACCAGAAGCGGTTGTTTGCAGCTGATGAGATAAATCCTGCCCACTGCTAGCTCCTTCTGCTGATCCTCCCTCTTGGGATGGCCAACGTGTTTCTGTTGGAGTTGTTGAACCTACACTGCTTGCTCTTGGGATCTGGCCCTAAGAACGGGAAGCCAGTCTCACTGTCCCTGATCAAACAAAATGACTGCTGGGTTGAACTGATTACAGCATGTCTCCAGTACCCTTATCAGCAATTTTGGGCTGCAACAAGGAGATATTTTCCCTCTAGAAATAAGTGGTTCCTTCAGTCTGCGGAAAGGCTGCTAATCCTCTTGCCATCTTATGCTGTGCTTCCCTGAATGTTCTTCTTCTTGATCCAGGCACTGCAGCGTGAAATTTCCCAGCCTTGTTCACAAATGGGCCAGACGAAACAGCTCAGTAGTGGGGACCCTTTCATCCGCTGCCTGACCTAGTTGGTTGTTAGTTTGTCTTGGCACGGCGTCCATGTTTCCCCTGTGCACATGGCCCCCGTCTCTTGCGCATCGGCTCAGGTTGAGGCTGCCAAGAGAAACCACCCTGCTCTGAGCTGTTTCAGAAAAGCCACTGTGGAGACCTTGGAAAGGCATTTGAAAGTCTCCACTCAGCAGTAGGTTCCCGTACTGCTTCTGTAGGGTGGAGAAAGACCCTGCTGCCCCAAAGCCCAACCCAGAACAAACCTCTTAGGAGAAACAACAGATGTTTAATCCTTTGAGGCATCATCTCTCCCTGGGGAGAGTCTGCAGCCTCAGTAGTGGCTTTACAGTAGAATAGAAAGATTTATTTTTTTTATATACATTTGCTACAGAGAAGAATGGGACTTTAACTTGTTTGAATAATTAACAGGTGAAGATCAAACTGTCATTGCAACAGTTTATCAGTGCCTCACAAGACTCAAAGACCTGTTTTATTAAGGAGCTTTGAAATTTTTGATTCCAGTGCCTTATCAGGTATGCTTTATTTGGATAACAATAGATAAGGCAATTGTTAAACAGCCGAGCAATTTTGTTTATCTAAGCAAGCACCTTACAAATTCGTTAAGTGCTTCTGACTGCAGCTCCTCTTCATTAGCTGCAGTGAGGTCATTGCCAGTGGTAGAGTATAGCACAGCTTTAAGGAGTTCACACTTTCTCATGTGGAAGTTAACCCTCTGCAGCTATAATCAACCCGATGTGCATATTTGGGCCTTACACTGGTTGGCGTGAGGCACTAAAGCCCTTCAGAGCTTAAGTTTCTTATTGATCAGCTGCCGTAACATCTGAATACATGTTCAGACAGGTACTTGTATGTCATGACTTCTCTTGACTGAAGAGACAGCTTGACACGGCTGCTTTAGGGACGTGCTGGTCCCTAAAATTGGACAGGCTGAATCAGTTCAGATTTTTTTCAAATTCAAATAGGGTGAATTTGCTAAACCACCACTGAAAGCATTTAAGCAGACCCATTTTACTTTCCTCCACAATACAGATAAAGTACCTATAACCACCGGTACCACACTGCAGCATCTTCTGTTATGTGCTATCTTGGCTGCTTGCTATGTTTGCTCGTGCTTCTGTAGCTATAGGCAGCAGCATTTCCACACCTTCGTGTTCAGCCTCAGGAGCACCCCATGTGCTGATTCAGCTTCCTCCTGTCATCCTGTTTCTTCCCATCCCTGCGTGCCTGTTTTCATTCCTTCTGCAGTCTCTACTTGTCAGTTATTCTGGCTCAGCATCTCCTAATGCTCCCCAGAGAACAGCGGTGCGTGGTGATTCAGCACGCCAGCCTTTCAGACTTCCTCGTGAGGGAGGAACTGCTGGAACTGCGTGGGAGGCTGTTGAGGCTGCTGTCAACAGACCTTTGGTCTGGAGATGATGGTGGAGTGGGTTAGTGCAGCTGTACTCGCTAACCAGACACGGGGATTTATCCCTCCAGTGCCCCTTTTCTTTTCTTCTAATTATTACCAAGGCTCACCCATGTCTTGAACACAGGTGGAAATACTGGAAAAGATTATTGCAATATTCAGCAGCTCTTGTGTCCTGTTTTACGGGAGAAACGTCTCAGGGTTGAGAGTCTGACTTCCTTCTGCTTGGTCAATGAGAAATTTGTGTCAGAAGGCAAACTTGGAAGACTGCTGAGCTAAGCTTGTAAAGAAAAAGGTTTTGGGGCTGATGAATATTTGTCCTCCTTGTGACCCGATTCTTGTTCACACCCAAAAGTCGTTTCTGAACACCGCATCGAGTTGATGTGCTAATGGTGTGCCTTCTGTTACAGAACTGCGGTCCGTGTCTCCTTGTCCTAGGCTGGTGTTTAACCACAAACCCAATTACATTGCTGGCAGAACTTTAGTTTGTTTCCCCCACCAGAAGATGCAATTTTCTATCAACCTCTCTCCTGTTCACTTTGCCCTCAAGATATTTTCCACCTTCTCCTCCCAATGACAGCTGAGATCCTGTCTTCATGAATTTGCTGGATTGTTGTTATTTTTTATTCATTGCAGGCCAGCTTCTATTCTTGTTAATACTTGAAACCAGCTGCCCAAGGGATCTTTAAATCTGGCCCACGCGTCTGGGAGGCATCTCTGCCAGCATACATATTTCCACAAACAAAGCTTGCATTGCTTTAGATTTAAATTGGGGGTTGGCTTGCTTGAATGAGTTCCAAATAAAACATTAAGGCAAGAGAAAAAGTGCAAGCAACTTGAGCTGATATTAAACAGGACAACCTCTGCGAAGCATCTTGCTTTACAGAAAAGGATGAGAATGCTGATATTGCCAAGGCTTCCTAGCTCTTTTGAAAAGGGGAGGAAAGTTTCTTTTATTTAGCTATTCAAAATGGAAAATGCTTGACAATGTTCTTGTAGCGTTTCTTTCCCCAGGGGTGGCTGAAAAGGGGGATACGTCACCCTGTTGATGCAGAATGAAGGAAGTGTGTTTCACAGAACTCTTGAGCCTGATTTAATAACTTGCAGTTGGTGGAAGTGTCAAAGCAAGCATTTGTGGCCGTTGACAATGTGGCAAAGTGGTGCTGCAGCAGTGGTGGCATAGTGCCGTGGGTTGCGGGGCCGGGAGAGTCTGCAGCGGTGGCTGATGTGGTTCTGGACATCTCTCCCTGACGATCTCTGTTCCCTCCTCATTAGGCAGACATCACAAAATGCGTGGTGAATACTGACCCCAGCCTTCGCTCCCACTGGCTCGTGGCTGCTGTTTGCAGCTTTGGTCACTTCCTCAAGGCTATCTTCTTCGTCCTGCTGCCTGAGAGATGAATCCGAGTCGCCAGGTGCAGCCCCCCTACCCCGTCTCCTCCCCAACTCCAGAAGCAGTGATAATGGCAATCTCTGAAGAGGAGGAAGAGAAGAACCAGGACAAACAAAAGGCTTGTTCTCCTCTCCCTTCAGCTGGGAGCAGATGATCAACCACAGTCTCCTTTTTGCAGCCACAGGAGCCTCTCTCATCATTAATCCTTTCAAGAGTCTTGTTTCCCCGAGTGACTTGTGTGTGTGGCCTGGATGTTGCCAGTCCCTGGGCACGCTGATTGCAGCTGTGTGCAGCATGGACTATCAGATATCTGTTCCTTACAGTTGTGTTGCATGCTTATGCTAGTGCCAGGCAGAGGGGAGGAGGAATGGGATATTATTTGAAATGGGATAGAAAAGAGGAGAGGGGGAAGAGTCCCTCCTTCACTCCATGCGATTCCCCTTTCAGTCCTCAGACTCGCTTTGCATCAATTCTTGTTGTTACATTTGTGCTTAAACTCCATCTCCTCCTTTATGCCTAACTGGACTTGCTGGGCTTTGCCCCCAGCGTAGCACGGTGGAGGGGATAATGCAGCTGTGGGTTTTTAAAGTGATAGAAACAAACATACTGTCATCAGATGCTTCTCCCAGTCGTATCTTGGAAATCAGACTGAGTGGCTGTGTGAGGGGCATGTGATGCAGTTTGCAATATTTTGTTGACCCCTCTTACTGCGCTCACATGCCATTTCAAACAGGAGAGCAAGGGGCAACGCCTTCAAGCAACACTTGGGATTGAATTTCATAATAAAGAAAAATGTTTTCTCCACTGAGATTTCATCAGAGCTAAGCAACATGTAAGTAGGAAAGGCTGGGGGGCATGAGCAGGAATTAGGGAAACAGTAAGTGAACTGTCTGGTGTTGTGAAGGGGGAAAGCTGTGTCAAAAGTAGCTGATTTATGTTTCTCCTTTAATGTCTTCGGAAGTACAACTCGCAGTCTTCTTTGTGGCAAACAATAAAAGAAAATAGGTGGTGTTTCACTATTGCAAAGGGTATTGTATTTGTTTCCAGAGTTAAAAATTCCAAAAAAGGCCAGAACAGTGCAGAGACAAACACTCAGGCCATGCTAAAAATACTTCAACTTTTCCCCTGGTAGAACATGTTAACGTGTTAAAACTACAACTCGCCCGGTTCATGCTGGGAATTTAACCCCTGTTGTTACCATGTCAGAAACGTGCTGTTTTCACCAGCAGAAGCGGGGCCTTGCCGCTGGCAGCAGGGGAAGGCTGTGGAGCCTCCTCTCTGCCAAAGCCTTGTGGGAGACACCCTGCTCGGTGCCTTGCTCCCAAGAGCATGGCGTCACAGAAAAACACTCTTCTGGATTAAGAACATGTGGCATTACAGGAGATTTTGCTGTGGTGGGTTTTTTTTTCCTGATTTCCCTCCCACACCCTGTGTTTAGAGGGGCTTTACTGTTCCCGTCTAGAAGTTACAAATGGGTTTGAAAATAAAGCAAAGCCTTTACTTTTTGGTTATAGCTGTGTGACAGGTTTCTGCTAGCTGTCAGTAGTGCTGTGCTCTGACCAAGAGAACCCCCTGCAGAGGATATGGAGGTGGTTATACCCTTGCACGCTCCTGCTTTTGTCTGGGCTAGCCTTTTGCTCTTCTGCTGATGCCTTGGTGTAGGAGTACTGGGCCCAGCTTTACCCCAGTACTACACTCACAGTGAAGGGTGCTTGACCAGCAAAGTCTACTAGTTCTTTTTCTGTAGTAAAGTAATTCTTGTGGAGCAGAACCCTGAAAAGACAACCTCCCCCTGTCCCCAATCCCCCAACAAAAACACCAAGAAGGAAAAAGCCTCCTGTTCTGTGTCGAAGCTGCATGCTGCCTTTGACAGGGTCTAGGCAGACTCTGGCTACACTATTAAAAGCTGGGGGTGGTGTTATACTGACAAAATTCCCAGTGTGGTTGCAGCTGATGGTACCCTGAGGTTGGTGCATTTTTGTGTTTGTAAAGCTTGCAGCAGTTCCCTGAATAAAACCAAATTGCCAAAGGATTTTTTTTTTTTTTTCTTCCTGACATATTGGCATTAGGGGTTTTGATGACACCTCTCCCACCTGGGACTTTCTTCCTTAGATTCCTGATAGATGTGGCTGTGGAAACTTAGACCAGGTATAGGCTACATGGTGAACTAAACTGCTCAGGCTTTGAGCAGCACAGTGAGGATCGCCTCTCCTCTGCAATAGATGCAGTAGAAGCCCTGTAGTTCATTGCAGGGGGATGCAGCTTCGTTGTCTTGAAGGAGCTTATGAAAAAGTAGACTTTGGACTTCTGAAAATACCCTGGTTGTGTGCAGACTTTGACTTGGACAGTTTTGCAGCTCATGAAGTCCAGCTTGCCTTATCGTGCCTGGTGTTTTATGAAGTGTATGTGAGTTGATGGAGCTAGCACAGTCAAACACTGGACCGTCAAGACCTTTCTCAATTTAGATGCTGTTTTGAAATGTAATACTTGAGGCTATGACTGCTTTTTCAGTAAACCAGTGATATCAGAGGGACTATTAAGGAACATAAAGAGTTAAATGCACCAATTAAGTGGGTTTAACAAAAAGATAATGATAAGCCAAATAAAGCAGCATTGCTGGAAAGGAATGTGTGTGGGTGGGAAGGGGGTTACAAAGGCAGGCAGACAAAGACTCAGTCTGGAAACTGCTGATAATGAAGAGGTGGTGGAGCTGCCCACAAATTCAGACTTCTCTGGCTTTTGCCTGTCTTGGTGCATTTGCTAGTCCCTGCAACGTGTGTACCAGAGCTGAGCAGTGTGCTGCATGTCCTGCACTTCGTGTTAAGCTAGGATGATACTTTTACCCTTCTCACTCCTTAACCACATTGGCACCGGTCTTGCTACCAAAATAAACAGCCATCAGAATTGCACACACCGCCGTGCGTTTGGGAAGCGACAGTTTTGAGCCATATTCAGCCAAGTATTTATGTTGCATTCGGTTATAGCTGTGATATTTCGGCATTTCAGAGTCCTTCCAGAGGTCCTTTACAATCCCAACAGTTCTGTGGCTCTATGATTTTTTCTATTCCTTCCTCTCTTTTGTCCAGTCCTACCTGATGGGAGACATCAGGGTTGGTTGTTTATCACCCCAATAAACATTTTCCTTTCATATGATTGGTGAAGGTCCTAGGAGTGTGTCTAATTTATTTAGCTGTTAAAGAAAAGCAAGAATGTTAAGTACCAAGATTAGTACTATTATGCTTCTTCATATTGAAAGCCTGTCTGTTGTTCCTCTTACAGCATTAAAAACTGAACCCCCCCAAACTAGCCACCTCACCTTTTTTTCCCCAGTGTTTCCAATTATCCGCTTGAGAAAATGGCTTGTAGTGAAAGTTGCCTTCATTTTTTTTTAAGCTGTTTTTCTCACACTGAACGTTCTCCGTTGAGACATACCTAAGCACAAACTGTCGGGGGGGCTGGGGTGCTGTTGCACACTGTCCCCCATCACCTTCCAGTCCACTGCCCAATTTCCTCCCCTTTTGCTAAAGGGCAGCAGTCACAACAGGAGCAGGGGCAGTGCCAGGAAGCGTGCCTGCCCTTCGCCCCCTTAGGCACCAGTTGCTGGGCACATGTAAAACCCAGCCAGGCCCTGGCTGCCTCCTGCCTGGCTGGGGGCAAAGAACAGGCTGGGGGCACCGAGGGGAGGGGAGGCTGTGGCAGTGGGGGCCGGGTGGAGGTGCCTAGGGAGTAGCGGGAGGAGGGAGAGAAGGCTGGAGATGGGGAAATGGCATCTTAAATATTTTAGTGGATGTGGAGTATTTTGCAGATGAGAGTGGCCTGTGCATCGATAGAGCGGGGAATGCCAAGGTCGCAGGGTTGAGCCTGCAGGAACCTGAGCTTCAGCACTCCTTTGTTCACAGATGAACTTGCTCTGGTAAGGATTATCCCACCCTCCCCGGCGCCGTCTTCATTCTGTTTCTTTGTAATAAACCTACATTGAGTCAATGGAAATATTTGCTTTATCACAAAGGTAGGGAACAGAAGAGCCGCCTCGGCCTGGGTATTTCACTGCATTTGAGCAGTGCTTATCGTGTCCTAGACCTGACATTGCTTCAACCACAGCCTTGCTTATACCTCTCCCTTGTCAAACATTTGCAGTAGGTTCACCCTCTTCAAAGCAACTAGAGAAACTGAAGTGGTCTCGGTCTCACAGCAGATGTCACTTGTGTTCCTGCACTGCTTTTTCTCCTGTAAATGGAAAGAAAACAGTCTGTGAAGCCCTTAATTTATCAGACTTGCATCTGTATTATATACTGAAGTATGGAACAATAGCGTCAGGGAGCAACATTGAGGTTTCCTGGAAAACTGCAATACCAAACTTCCTCATTTTCAAATTTGTTGTTTAGACCCCGAGAAAAAGCTCTGCCTATTTTTTTTTTTATTCTCTTTTAATATGCAGAGTCTGCAAGTGGGGGTTTTTTGTGCACAATTAAACTGAATATGAAGCAGGTTTCGAGTCCCTTAGATGGCTTTCTGAGAAGATCAAGCCCCTGAGGCATTCCGATGGCTTTGCCAAGAGCCTTCCTGATGCGGCTCTCATCAACGTGTCTCCTTGAATTTCTTTACTGCTGTTGTTTTTTTAAATCTAGTATTTATAATTTTTATAGGCATAAATTTGCCACAGATTAATTATTCTCTTAGGGCAACATGAAAACAATGCATGCTACTAAATTGAAGACAAGAAAACAGTAATTTAATGTACTACTGGCAGAGTCTATAAATTTCTTCTATGCAAGTGGTTTGACAGATGGAGTTTAAATACTCCCTCAGAAAAGCCTGTAACCTTTTTAACTCTAAACATTTTCACCCACTGGGATTATGAGCCCCTTGCACAGTTAAACAGAGTGATCCTTGCTTGAACTTTACACTGTCACCCAGGACCTGGAAGTGCATTGCACGTTCAAGCAGAGTCTGTGGGAAATAGGGTGGTCCTGGGTCAATCACAGGACATGCAGTCCGTGTCCAGGCAAGGTCAGATGAAAAAAAAAAGCTTCCCCTCTCACAGAAGGGAAAAAAAAAATGTTGGGAAGGGAATTTCCAGCTTCTTACAAGCATATTTCAGAGCTTTAGCTCAGAGTAAACTTCATCTCTTTTCTCCGCCCATAGGCCAGCAGACAGCACTAGAGCTTGTCTTCTCCATCACTGCAGGAAGACTTGGTGATACATCTCTACTTCTGTCAAAAACTGAATTGTGAAGCTAAGCTCAGAGAAAAAGGACGGAACAGATCTCATGACCTTCACTCATAATTTTGTTAAGCTCCACGTTTAAGTTAGATAAGGTGTGTTTTCTACCTCCAGAACAACCGCATCCCCTGCTGGAACAGGGCGCTGGGCTTGATCTTGAGTCCCTTTCAGTCAACTGAAGGGCAACCGGTTTGGATTTTGGAGGACTACGGGCAATACCGAGGACCTTCATCATCACTGATCTGATGGGAGCCAAGAGGACCGGCCGCTTGGCAGGATCAGGCCCTGCAGTTGCTCTCTCTGTCCCGCAGCACAAGGCAATCCCTCGCAGTATCTTGCCTGACTTTCGTTAGGCAGGAGCTGGAGGTCCCGCAGCCAGTCCCTGAGATGCAGACCCATTCTCCCGATGCTCTGTGACACTGTCCAGGTTACATAGAGCCACCCAGAAGTTGAACTTGAAGACCTCTCAGCATCACGGCGTCGCCTTTTTACTCCTAACGTGGAGACGTGAGTCAGGGGCTGTGCAGTGGCTGCCACAGGAACAGTTTGTTCCCATTTCCCACCAGAACTGAGTCTGGATTTTCTGGTAATCTAAGAAGGGGATTAAAAAAACCCAAACAAAACCAGCCTTTTATTTTGATCTCCTTGACACTTCAAAAGAGAAATTAAATTGCTGGTAAGCTGCTAGAACATACTTTGCTCTCATTTTCTCAGCTAGAAGATGGCCAGACTGCCCTTTTTAAGCCTGGCAAGCTTCTGCTGGCAAAACCCCTTGCCTGTGCTGTCAGGCTTTCCCCCTCCACGCTTGAAGTGTAGGTTTGCTGCCAGAGCTCCTAGGGAAAGGTGTCTGACCCCCATGGCCATCTGACCTAGCAGGTTGTTTTCTCTCCCAGAGAGGGCAATGCTTTCCAAAATGTGCTATAGCAGATTTGGATGCTATCCTGAACAGCATCATACCCACAACGATGGCCCCATTGCCTGGTATATTTTCCCTTTTATTAGGGCTGACAGTGTGCATTTATACAGGGTGGAAAAGGAGAAAGCATGACGGGTGTTTGAACGGGAGCAAACAACCCTAAAAGTGGTGTGTTGTGTTCAAAGCCTCTCCTGCCTCCGAAAGGTTGCTGCCATCAGGGTTTGGGTACGTGCCGTGGCTTCCCGTAGGTATTCACTGGGTTGACACATGCTGTGAGCCTGTAATTTGTGGCTAATGGTAGATTACTTGAAGCTGGGAAAAGATGCTTTGAATAACTGTGCCCTTGGTTTTTATGGCTTAACTGAAGAAGGAGAACAGTACTACTAAAAATACTTAACACGTTCAATATAACATTTTGTCTCTGAGGGAGAGCAATGGATTCACAAAGTTGAGCCAAGGCTGTATGTTATTACAAGCAATAAACCTACTGGAGTCTGTAACTAGCTAGATCTAAATTATGAGACATCCTTCCCAAACCCTGCAGCACATCAGTGGGGAGACTGAAAAAATTGCACAGCAGCTTTGCTTAAATTTAAGCAATTTAATAATAATAAAAAAAAAAAAGTTAGTAGAATGTCCTGTGTTATTTTGACATTGCATTCACAGCCTTGAGGTTTTCTGTAGGGGTGATGACTGGGCAGAGTGAGGAAGATGTGTGGCATAGCTGAGGGGGATGTCTCACTCCATGTTAAGCACCTTAATTTCTGCTACAATGAGCTGCTGTGAAATAGTTACGTGTCTAGTGCTGTGAAGGCTGTGTAAGGGGAGGTAAAAGTCACTGCTGCTGCAGAGGGTGGGCCAGCGTCCAAGCTGGCCGGGACAGCCTGGCCTCCAAGGGGACGGGCTCAGGGCTGGCTGGAGGCTCAGGGAGATGCTCTGTACTAGGTGACATTTTCAAGTCAGGCTCTCTGCAAGCTCCCGAGCTGCGCCGGGGTAAGACACTGTGGTAAGAACATCTGGCAAGAGTGGGCTTGAGCATGCAGTCAGGTGAGGTTCGGCCCTGGGGTGGGAGGGAAGAGTGCTGCCGTCCATCGAGAGGGCTCAGCGGGCAACGTCACAGAATCCCAGAATCATCTGGGTTGGAAAAGCCCTTGAAGCTCCTCCAGCCCAACCATGAACCTCACCCTGACCGTTCCCAACTCCACCAGATCCCTCAGTGCTGGGTCAACCCGACTCTTCAACCCCTCCAGGGATGGGGACTCCCCCCCTGCCCTGGGCAGCCCATTCCAACGCCCAACAACCCCTTCTGCAAAGAAATCCTTCCTAAGAGCCAGTCTGACCCTGCCCTGGCGCAGCTTGAGGCCATTCCCTCTTGTCCTGGCGCTGGTTCCTTGGCTCAAGAGACTCATCCCCCCTCTCTGCACCCTCCTTTCAGGGAATTATAGAGGGCAATGAGGTCTTCCCCTCAGCCTCCTCTTCTCGTCCCCATCCCTCCCTACAGGCAGGCTGGCAGTCTCTCTGTGCTGCACAGGGACTCAGGGTGGCGTGAACTTACCCTCTTAGGTTGAAAAATGTTGCATCGGTGTGAGTGAATGCTCAAGTCTAGTTTCTAACAATTTCCAAAGTGGGGGAGACCTGGGCTGGGATTCATAGTGCCCAGCCTTGAACTTAGCACACTCTTTAAGTCTGCCCTTAGCCTGCCATCAGAGCTGGCAGAAAGGTTGCCCCATTGGTTTTAGGCTTCAGCTCTAGTTTCAGAACCGGAGCTGGAGAATAAGGAGCATACAACCATCCAGGGGATGGGTAAGGGCACAGCTGCTTCCTGAGCGGCTGCTGCTGGGAGAAGGTGGCTTGGCACCCCCCTCGGGGCTTTGGCCCTTTGGACCGTGGCTGCGTCTCATGCCAAAGGGATGTTTATATTCGCTGCCTCCCAGGGCAAACATGGCTCCAGGGCTGAACAGAAACAAAGTCTTGAGGACACCAGCAGCCTGAACTGACAAGGTGCTAAGATTAATTTGCAGTGACTTAAATCAGCCCATTTAGGAGCTCATAAAATGTAAAGCGCTGAAGGAAAGCAGCTGTAAGGAGAGCAGCGTGGTCCAGGAGTGTCCCATGGATTCACAATGTACTTTCCAAACCAGTTATCTTGCAAAGATAACTTCTTACTAAGAAGCATTTGTTGACTGCATATATTTATGTCTGCAGACATAAAAATTTCAATCACCCCCTCTTTTGAAGGGAAGAAGAGCAGCTGAGAAAACATTTGCCCTTTTTCAAAGAGCTTTATTTACTTTAGGATCAGAGTGATTCGGCATGGAGGCACCAGTTGGGGCTGGAGGCAACGCTGCGCTTCCCTTGAAGATGGAGATGAGGATTATATCAAAAGTGGAATTTAATCCTGCTATCTTTCACTTAAAAGATTTAGTGAAGTGCCTCCAATTTACTTCAGCAACTTCTCCAAGGACAGTGATGTCCTCAGGCTTTGAAGGAGTAAAATACTGGGCGGCTTGTCTGGAGGAAACATTTTGAGAGGTAGCTGTGGTCAGCTGGAGGACGGGAAGAGTCTTCCCGTGCTTGCAATCTTTTCCCCAGTCTCCCGGGGAGCTGCGGCTGGCCCCTGGCTTGCGTCTCCGCAGGGCTGCGAGGCAGGGCTCCGCGTGTAGCTGCGGGACTGCTGACACGCCAGCCTGCGGGCACACAGCAGGAGGAGCAGGACAGCATGCCAGTGCTGTTTTCTGCAGTATTTCCTGGCTTTTGCAGTTACTGGTGATGACTAGCTATGCAGGAAAAGTCACGTTAAAAAGAACACAAAGTGTGTTTACCTTAAACTCTCACGCTGAAATTATTTCACGGTGCCGTGGTTTCTGCATGGCTCACCCTGACCCATTACCACTGGTAGTGCTGAACTGCTCCCATCCCCTGAACAAAACCTGACAGTGAAGGAAGAAAGGAGCAAACAGGATGGTTTAATGTCCTACAACTGAGCTGGAAGAGACCCAACCCTTTGAAGGGGTCGAACGGGACAGCAGGGCTGGCCTCTGCCTTTGCAGGCTGCCTTGCTCCCAGGCTGACTCCATTCTAGAGGGAGGCTCTTCCCCATGGGCTCAGTGCTCAGGGTGCTGGTTTCAGGCCAAGCAGAGGCCTTGGGCAGTGCCAGTGCGCCGGGCTCCTGTGCTGCGGGCAGGCAGCATGCCCCAGCCGCTGCGGTGGCTGGCTGCCCCGCGGATGCCAACAGGGGACAACAGCCTCTAAGCACGGGCCAGCTTTGTCTCCCACCTTATCTGACTTGAAGTTTAACTTACGGAACACAACGCTGGCTTTAAACACTTGGGGAAAAGTTACAAATGTCCACTCCAGGCTCTCAGTTCTGGGCTGCGTGGGTCTGTCTGGCTTTGCATGTCCCTTGGGTGACTGGGAGCCCCAGCCTGGGAGGCTGGACCAGACACGTAGCAAAGCTGCTCAGAGGAGAATGAGAAGATGCTGTTACTTGCTGGTGGCACTGGGAGACAACTGAAAGACAACTGGACCAAAGCTGGCCAAAAAAATCCCAGGAATTTCACAGCAACCAGGGAACAATTTCCAGCAGAGAAACAGTTCTCACCCAACAGTTATGCTGTGTGATGAAGACTAGATGAAGCTGTGGCTGCGGTGAGCTGGTGGCAGGCACAGAGCTGCATGGAGGAGTCAGGGTTCAGCAATGCTGCAGCACATGAGCATGAGCCTTAAAATGCAGGGGAGCATCACACAAGACACCAGTGCAGCAATCCCATACAACAACGAGAGCATGAAACAGCCTCTTGGCTTAATCCTGGCTATAAATATGGGCTGGCTCTTCCACACTGATTTACCATCCCTGTCCTCCACAGAAAACCATCTCCCCTGGGTACTTTGAGGGAGCTGCTTGCTCCAGCACCTAGTCCTGTGCAGAAGCGTGGGGCTCACGTGAAGGTGGGACACGGCTGTCTCTGGGTGATGCTGAAAAAACAGCCCTTCTGTCTTCCTCCTGCCCAGCGCCGTGCGCCGGGCTTGCCGAGTGCCTTGAACTTGGAGGCGAGCAAAGGACTCTCTGACGAGGGATGGCTACTTTGGGTATAATCACCTGTGCTGTTAAACCAGCAAAATTGGTACTGGGTTTTGAATGTGATGAGACCAAGCAGCCTCTCCCACGATGGGAGGGATTTTTAATCATGTTTTACTTGGTTGACAGCTCCTGAGTGTGGACTTTGCTGGAGCACAAGAGGCTGAGCAGAGCAGGGTTTAACCTGCTCCCTTAAAATGGGCAGGTTTAAAGGGGCAGTGTTACCTGCCTCCCCCTGCCCTAAAAGTCTGGTGTGATAAAGAGCAGCAGCCTCTCCTGGGGAGACTGTGGCAAGACTCCAGTGCCAATTCCCACAGCAGGAGCCAGGGAAGAGCCCGTGTCCATGTCCCTGCAGACCTCTCATGAATGCCACCGTCTCGCCACCATCGCACTGAGGAAGGCAGCAGCATCAGTGTGTGTTGGGGGAGCTCTCAGTCCCCAGCAGAGGTGTATATATACAGCACAGACAAGTGGGATTTACAGTTGCTGGCTTCCTGGCCTTACTTTCCAGGAGCAGCAGCATCAAGAGTGCACAGAAGACTGAGAAAAACAGCTCAAAAAGAGTAAAAACTTTTGAAAACATGCCTGTTCTCCAGGCACTCCTGGGAGAACATAAACAGTGTGGAAAAAGCCCCGACACCTTCCTCTCCTCCTTTAGTAACAGTTCAACCTGCTGAAAATATGTTATTTGACTTAAAAAGCAGTCTGGGAACCTAAACATCACCCTCAGCCGTGCAGGTCCGGTCTCTCCCAGTCAGTCCTAGAGACCACAGGCAGGAAGGCAGGCAGTTGTCTGTCTTGGCCTCCCAGGCAGCAGCAGTGATGCTGAGTAGACCCACCCACAGCAAGATGGTCCGTTTTCTTTTAAAATGTTTGTAATTAAGAGCTCTGGTTCCCTGGTGATGTCCTATAAAAGCCATTAAATAACAGAGACGCCATCGCTGCCCTTGAAAAGCAAAACAAACCATCAAAAAAACTGCGCACCAGAAGGAAGCAGAGTTTGGGCTGCCTTTCCAGGCTCAGTGTGCTGCTTCTGCAGATACAAATATTTATGAGCATGCATTTGTGAATGCAACTGGAGCCGAGTTACCACCTTGATGTTACCTGCACAAACTCAAACCCTCAATTAAATCTGGGGTTTGCGCCCTTCGGACGGCAGCCACCCCACTTTCCCAGCCAACGCGTGCTCAAGAAAGCAAAGCAGATGCAAGAACAGACTCATGTCTGCTTTTGCTAATGCCCCTCAAGCTTTTCTTCCTGCTTTTCTCTGCCACCCCTCAGCCAGCGCAACCTCAGGCCCAGCTGCTGGCACTCCAGCTGTGCCCTCCAGCTCTGCCTCTGCGCGTGCCGGCAGTGGTGTCGCAGCGGCAGACGGCTCTCCTCTGCTTGCCATGAGCAGCCGGGCTGTTGCAAGCCTCCGTGCATAGAGACCATTGGAATTAGGAAAAGGGAATAACAAAATTTAAAATTAACATCCAGTTGCAGTGTGCCTTCAGTAGGTGTGACTCCATGCTGTCCTGAAGAAATGTGTCCAGAACTGCCTGTCTGCTTGCTGCTTACTCTTCCTTAGTCTCCTGTAAATTTGCCTGGAAAATCCCCGTGGTGGGGCAGCACGGCCAGTCTGCAGCAGAGAAGAGCAGAGCTCTTGGGACCCTCCACCCATGACTCTTGCTGTTGGACACCCAGGCAGGCTACAGGCTACAAAAACATGCAGCTCTTGCTCCAAAGCAGCTTGATATGA
Source organism: Strix uralensis (assembly GCF_047716275.1). Taxonomy (NCBI): domain Eukaryota; kingdom Metazoa; phylum Chordata; class Aves; order Strigiformes; family Strigidae; genus Strix; species Strix uralensis. Next base: position 30,067,178 of record NC_133980.1, on the reverse strand, counting down.
CTCATCTCGGTGATTAGATGAGCAAGGGAGAGGAATCCTGAGGGCAGATTTACTCCTGCTGTGCAGGGTTATGCAAGCTGTAGGAGAGCTGCTCCTCCTGCCTCAGACCCCTCAGTGGCTGCGGTTGGAGAAGAGAGAAGCCACCAGCAGCAAGACCCAGGGCAGCCTTCCCCAAGAAGATGGGCACCTGGCAGCGCAGGCAGAGTCCAGCTGCCTTGAAGGGCCTTGGTGAAGCTCCGTGGTGTGATTCATTTAAAACCAACAGTGCAACCTCAAAGAAACTTTCTCCACAGCAGTTTAGTTCATAAACAAGACACAACTGGCATAGTTTCTTTAATACGCTTCACCTGTAAAGAACCAAAACCCCGTAATTAAAAGACATAACTTATTTTATTGTCTTTGGCCCTGAGTGGGTTAGAACTTTTCTCAACACACATGATGCAAAGGGAATTTAGGACCCTCAACCCAAAATTAGCAGAGCTTTGAGCCTCAAGGAGCTGTTGATCTTATCAGGCTGGCTCTGCCACTCCTTCTTCACTAGACCTTTCTTCAGATGCACAGACTATTTGAGGCAAAGAAGTGTCTGCAGTGCCTCAAAACTGGCTTTGCTGTGTCACCCCAAGCTGCTATTGCATAAGAAGCAACAGGGATGGTCAGCATGGATCAGAGCTGGCAGCAAGATCAGAGCTGCCAGCCCGGACCAGCCACCGCTGGTGGGACTCGGGCCAGGAGCAGCATGTGAATGCCCTGGAGAGTCAACCAGCTCCCAAAGCTTTCAAAGGCTCAGGGACCTCAGGGTGAGGGAAGCAAGCAGGAGGGAAGCACAAGATGATCCCACTGATCAGCTATGGGAACTGCAAGAAAAGGTTGAGAATCTCTGAAATTCTGGAATATTTTTTTTAAGCTCTGCCAGAGTTTTTTCAGTAACAGTTGTGATTGCCTTTGAAGGCCAGATCCAAAGTCCAGTATAAAGGTAAACAAAATTAAAAAATTCATACCACACAATAGAAAGTAAAATACATGCCCATAAAAGTGTGACTACATTCCTGTAGATATGAGATCAGACCAGGAGTTGCAGCTTATTCTTGGACTCGTGTGGCTCCCGTATGTCCTACAGGAAAGCAATCTGCAGGGAATCTTGCTGGTTTTATTTTTCCAGAGACACAATTTATTCAAAAAATAAAACAATAACCCCAAAAATTTGTTTATTAAGTGGAAGGACTTGTTTACAGAGCAGAAGTGGAAGGGCCTGGAGACAGCAGTAACTCCAGTGGAAGAGAGCAATGTCTGGCACAGGGAAATCCGGGTCTCCTGCCCACAAAGCAGATAAACCTCCCGGCACAGGAGCAGGCAAGCGGCAGCGTGTGCCAGGGAGAGCTGCCACTGGACACCCCCACCCTCCCTGTGCGTGCCCTCAACTTTGAGTCCTTCCAGAAGACCAGCACGGACAAATGCACTCAGCGGCCGTACAAGGGTATTTAGACAAGGCTTTCCTATTCTGTTCCGTAAGGACCTGCCACTGGCCGCTCTGGAGATGGGTTCTGAGCTGGGCAGCTCTTTGGCCTGGCCCAGGATGGGAACTGTTGTTTTAATGATCCCTTCTCATCTTGTAATTCATGAAATAGCTTCTGAAGCTATATGGAGAAGATAAGCAAGGATGCTATGCAATATTTCTGAGAGCTCCTGAAGGCAATGTGCACTTAGCTCCAAACCTGGGCGTCAGCTGGGTCTCAAAGTTCTTTCACTTGTAGTAACTCATACAAAATCCTTACCCTCATTCAAGGCACCACATCCAGACAGTGGGAGATTCTCCTAGTTTAGGAGCTGAGGAAGAAGACTGCACTGAGATTACTCTCCAAGATTAAGGGAACAGTAGGAGAGAAGCTCCCCTGCTACAGCGCTGCGGAGGCTGTTGGTAGTGCCACAGCCCAGGCAGGGTCTCTAACAGGGAACCTGCCATACGGGTCACACCAAACACTCCTGGGTGCAGAGGCTGCAAGTGGGGGTTAAAACCACCACAGCCCCACCTTGTCAGGACCACAAGCTCTACCCTGCACCGCAGAATCAAATATGGCAAATGTTGACAGGGGCAACAACAGTTTAAGTGGGCTGTTAAGTCTGACCTTGCTTAGGAGAGCAGCTGGCCAGATAAGACACTAGCAATAGGAGGACTCCAGACCCAGGAGCTCATGAACCAAGGCATGCGCCTCTCTGTTCCTACCCCAGGGACAACTGTGGCCAACTCACCAGAGCAGTGGGAAGACACAGAGCTCACTCTGTGCATGTGTCTCCCAGGAAAGCAGAGTAGGGTACCACAAAGGTGATGTGCATGTCACCAACCATCTGCCATCTCAAAGACTCCAACCTCTATTTGTTTGCAATTCCTGCTACACACTGAGTATTTTTTTGCTTTACAAGCTATTTCTGGAAATACCAACCTATCATTTCAGGAGAGGAGACATCGTCTCGTGTCTCTCGGGAGTGGTATTCTGATTTATTGTGACCAGAGGGCTGCTGAGCCAAATGCTCTGGGCAAAGACGTGCACCCACTTCTAGAAACGAGGGGCTTTGGACATGAGGTTGTTAGTGCTGGAAGGGTAATGCTGAACCCACCGATGAGACGTAGGGATGAACCCTTTAGAGCAGTCCAGTAATTTTCCACATCATGTTGGCAACAGCACTAGAGAACAACGATCACACTGCTCCTCCCACAGCACTGCTTTTGCCGCCGCACCGATGGGTCAGGAGGCTGCTGGGCTGCACCCTGGGCACTGGGTGCTGAGGGTGGCCACCTCACTTGTGTCAGATTTGAGGTGGATGAGTCTATGCTTTTGGTGCTTGGCTTTGCTGGTGACTGGCTGGATGCATGGAATCAGGTTACAAAAAATGCTGTAGTGCTGCAAAAACCCCCCAGTGCTTAGCCTGGTCTTGTCTCAGAGGAAACACTATTTTATTTAAACACCTAATCATTCATAGTACTTAGATAATGAATGCAGGATTAAAAGAAAAGTCTCCATGTCTGGATACACCAGTGCTTTAGGCAACAGGAAAATTATATTTCAAGGTTGGAAGATATAAATGTGCGAAAAGAAGTCCCTTTTTTTGCACAGCTCGTGCTTGTAGCCAGGCTTAGTTATTTATGTTCAGGCTCAAGATATTCCTCAGCTCCTGGGTCTCTTGAGCAGCTGCCTGAGGAGCTCCCTTGGGCAGTCCAGCCTTTCACTGCTGCTGGGGCTGCACTCTGTCCCAAATAGTCCCTTTTCTCAATGCCTTATTTACTTTTTTAGCAGCAAGACTGACCTTTTTCATCTGTTGCTTGCTGGAGGCAATAGCAGAACAGATTTAGTTCTTTCCCCTCAAAAACAAAGGCTTTTAGCTGAAATGCTTGACCCCACCCCCCACCCCAGCCCTTACGCCTGAGTGTTTAGTCACCCATACCATGGCTGATAAATGTTGCATACGAGTAAAAATGACATTACAGTGCTACAGCACTGCTGAGTCTGCACAGGTCTCCACTAATGAGGGCGAGGCTTAAGTACACTGATGGGGGCTGGGTGCCTCCATACCCTACTGGCCTGGGCTTACTCCACTACTGAATCGTTATTATTTGCTTATTCAATAATATTTTCGCTTTTTCATCCCATTCCTCTTAACATTTCCATCTCTGCGTGCTTCTGTGGGAAAGGAAGCAGAGGCAACCTTGGAGCTGCTGCTGCTAAATCTGTGCCCAGGACTCCCTCATGTGACAGCAGTTTCTATACGTGTCTCTCATGCAACTGGGATGTGTCTGCTGGAAAGGGCCGACACCGGGTCTCTTGGCCACCGTGACCTGTCCCGGGACTGGGGGTACACCGTATCATCAGCTGCCACCCCAATGGTAAAGGGATAAATGTGCAACAGACCCAAGAAGAGGTTGACCAAGGGGCTTGTCCAGGTGCTGCCACGTGGCAAACTGGGTGAAATTATCTATTACTGAAACGTTCAGAGCTGAAAAGTGGAAAGAATATGTTTCTTATGTGAACAAAGGTATAATAAACCTGCAAAATCAATGTCTCCTAAAGGCTGACAGCTCAGGTCTGGCACAGAGCATCTCTGCAAGGAATTTGTGCCCTTGGGAAGCTGGAAGCAAGACTGGGGGAGCACAGCAAAGATGCTGTTAAGGAGGAATTTGGGTGCCTGCAGCTGCTGCAGGGTCCTCAGGCTCCCGTGGGTGCAAATACCCAAGTTACTCCTCCTGCTTGGCTTTGCCCATACATAAAGGATGTCTCCTCCTAACCATGGCCGCTGGGTTGTAGCAGGGGAGAGGAAGGAGCCATGCTGGTGGCGCAGGACTGCAGGCACGCAGGGGAGCGTCCGGCCCAGCCCACGAGCTCTGCAGACAGACATCCTGCACCATGGTGAGACTGTCCCGAGGCCAACACGGGATGAACGTCCAGTAAGGCTTCTCCAGCTCGTGGGGTGTTTGAGGGCAGCAGTGCCAGGCGGTCAGGTGGCAGCATCTCCATGACTTTGGGAGGAGAGGGGTTTCTGCCTCTCTCCAGTCACCTGTCTTCCTGACGCTTACAGGTGTTTGATGTTTTGGAGCTGTATCTCCCTAGAAAAAAAAAAAAAAAATCTCTTTAAAAAGTAGCCGCTGTTTAAAAGTTGCAGGAGGGAATTGACAGATGGAGCATGGTTGCTGGAGCTTTGTTTCCTTTGGAAACCAGGCTAAAAATACCCCATTCCTGGCTGACAGCTCTGTCACAACAAGCAGCGCGCAGCGGGAATGCAGGGCATCTCCTCCACAGCCTGTCTTTTGGTTCATCCATGCCACGGAGCACACCAGATTTCAGCTGAAGAATCGCTGATCTTTCAAAGAGTGTTACTGACTGCCATGCTCTGAAACTTGGCTCCTGATTTTTGCACTAAGAAAGTCCAGGTGATGCCACTCTTGGTGGCGATGCCATTCTGGCAGCTTTGGGGTGGCTGTAAGATACGTGTGGTGCCCTCAGACCTCCACTTCTCAGCTCCCTCTGTTGCTTGTCCCATACTACTTTTCACCATGTAACATCCCAGACTTCAAATTATGATCACCTCGCTGATCCTGTCCATTTATGTCTCTTCCACGACAAAGGTATGAATTAATTTTGAAATGCTCAGATACGTGGGCATGCTTTTAGGCTAGTGAGCCTTTGCTGCCTGCAGGGGTGCAGCCTAGGACATGTTTCAACAGTGCTGCAAACAATCGGCAGTTTTAAAGAAAAATGAACTCATCAGGCCAGATCTTGTCAAATCCTCTCACCTGGTGAATGAAATCAATTTACTTTATTGATTTAAAAAAAACCAAAAAACCTGAACCAACAAATCTTACTGGAGCCTTACCTGCTCTGATCCAAAAGCTGCTGCCAACACACCTCTGCACTTAGAAGAAGTTGAGCATGGGCTGCCCCATGTGAGAGATGTGCACTTTTAGGTCCTGGAAGGGCTTTGTTGTAGGGAAGGTCTGAGAGCCAAGCGCCCAGCATCCAGGCCAGGGGCTCCATGGCAGGGTTTGGCTGAGGAGTCTCTGAGGAAGGGAGAAAAGAACAAAGAAAGAAAATTCAGGGGTCTGTGCTCTGCAGCTTGCTGTGAGCTTAAAGATGGGTGGAGGTGAACAACAGGCACCTCAGAGATGCTTTTTTTGGGCTATGTCATCTCCAGACTACAAAAGGAGATAGGGAACTAAGAGCAGTCGTGGAAAGCAGGTCTAGCTTCACTTGTGTGCTGGACACATGAGACAAGCTTCCAAAAGACCCGTATCTGATTCCTCTCTGGTACTGATTTAAGAAGAAAACCTCATCCATGCTGGGGAGGGGAAGTCCAAAACCTCAAGGTAAGAAACTAAACCCCACATGGCAGTATGATATCTAATGTTGTGGCTTGGCTTTTCTCAAGCAGCAAGGATGCCCCGTTCCCATTGACTCTGCAGACTTGGGACATGAGACATCATCTCAGGGGGAAAAGAAAGTCAGGCTGTATGTAGTACATAACTCTGGTGGCCCTCATAGGTTCAAAAGTTTGGCTGTGATTTTTGTGATGTCTCCCAATAGCTGGTGTGGGTGCAGTGTCGGATGTGAAGATATTGCTGCTCCTTCCTTCCACAGCCTCTCTGCCCTGGTGCCACCAGGGAGTGAGTGATGGATGGAAGAAGCAAGACTGAGTTTGATTTTCTGAATAAAAGAATAAAAGATTTGTTTTGCAGGAGTGCTGGACACAGTGGTAGCTCCCCAAACAAGCTGCTAGCCTGGTACAAAGCACGCCATCACCAAAATGTTACCACACCTACAAGCCTTGAGGACCATTGCATTCCTCAGCCCAACAGCTTCAAGTCCAGTAGCTCACGGAGGCTTTCCCACCACAGACAATGGGACATGTGGAGCTCCTTAGCAGACCCCCCTGATGAACACTCTCTGGGCTTCAAGCCATAAAGACATGCTCCTGGTTGCGCACACAATTAGAGGAACGGAATCAGAGCCAGCTTACAGACATGTGGGGCCTTCACCCTGAAATGAGGTGAAAAGGACTGATCATCCAAAGGGGTGGGAATAATGCAGGAGTTACTCTGTCCAGGCTCTGGCTGGAGGCTGGGTAACAGGCAGGGTGCAGGCAGGTTGAAGCCCAAACAGAGCAGCAAGCTGTTCTCTTGTGTCGTTACATTTAGAGAAGCACCCAGGCTGTGTCTGGCAGAGTGACAAGGCTCCTTCTTTAATGACTCATTTCAGAAGAACAGCTTTGGTAAGCAACAATTTTGCACTTTGCTGTGATTCCAGAGGGTGTGAACTAAAAAAAAAAAAAATAAAAAATCAGGAGCATCAATTGAGCCTGACTGAGAACGGAGGCCACATGGCTGCGGGCTCAGCCTTATGCTGCAAGCCAGGAGAGGGACCCAGTGCCATCCATGCGCCACAGGGAAGGCCAACCCATGCAGAATGGAAGTCCCTGCAGCAAAAGCCAGGTTGGCTCTGCAGCGTGTTGTCAAAGCGGCGGTTAGGATTTCAGTGTGGCTGTGAGGATGTCCTCCTCCCACTCACCTGCTACGTGACTCATCCTGCTGATCTCATTCCGTAGAAGCAGGAGGGTGCTACCGGGCTGGCTGGGCTGAAAGGCAGGGCCACAGCTGCACGGGGAGATGCTGGCCTAAAAAGGTGATGCTGCGAGTGAAAACGTGCAGTACAAGTTTCACGGTGTTTAGTTGTGAACCTCAGGCCAGGCTGGGAGAAAGCCCGTGTTTGGGGTACCAGGGTGGAGAAGTAGAAGCTTCCCCTGTTTCCAGGTTTCCCTTTCAGGGACAGCACGCTCAGTGAGGGAAAGGCAGCCAGCATGCCTGTGAAACACTACTAATGTCATTTTGTTATCCTGAAGTGCTCAGAGTGAAGCCACAGAGCTTGATCTCATGGGCTTTTAGCATCTCGGCAACAGCGTGAAGTGCACCCCCTGCATGTTGTTGCCTGTGCTTACCTTCCACCTCTACTGGGAACATCCCCAGCATCACCACCTTATTTTCTGATGCTGTAAAAGGCGTCCATACAGTGATCACCGATATCAAAAGAATGGAAGACTGCCATAGGAAGCCCGGGCACTCCAGTTTGTTTTCAAAGACAGACCATTTTCTTTCCCCTTCCACCTTGAAAGCAAACAGTTCTGAGGCCCAAGAGAGTACCGCTAGCCTGCCCACTGCGGTTTTGCTTTCTGCTTGCTCCCTGCATACATTGCTTTTCTTTCTCAGCCTTCTCTGAGCAGCTTAGGAGATGAAGACAAGCTTCGGAAAGGGTAGCTGAGACTGCAGCCTGGGCTGCTGCTGCCCTCTCCTGGGTCCGAGACAGCCAAGAAGCCAAAAGGGAATTTTTTAAAAAGAAATTCCTGCAAGCCTGGGTGCAGGTCACCCTCTGCACATCCTCTTGCAGCCTTGCAGGGGAAGGTGTTGGGACAGCAGGCAGGGAATGGCCTTTGGAGGGTGCCAGGACCAGGGATCCTGCCCAGGCTGGTACCAGGTTGGCCTGGCTGTGCCATTTGAAGACCTTCTTTCACTGGATCCCCTCATGACCCCTAGAAAAGTTTATGGCAGGAAGATGGATGGTCAGGTTGGCTAGCCAACAGCTATGCTAGCCCAATATTGTGGGAGCTCAAACTTTCTGGCCTCAGTTGCTACCCGTTTTCTCCAGGATGGTTTTGTTTATATTAAACTAAGAAGCCTTCAAAATAAGATCATACAGCTGATATTACTTGTATGCCAGACAAGCCCCAGCTCTCTCCTCCGGACCCTTGCCCTGACTTCATTGCCAGCTGAAACAAAACCTTCTACTTGCACCTTTTGCTCTGGCTTGCCCACACTGTGGGTGTCACCCACCCAGGACCCAGAGGATGAGCACCCAGCCCGCCAATGCCGGAGGGACCTCGCCCCAGCTTGCTTCTGCTGCAGCAAGGCAAAGGCACCAACCACCACCCCACCTCAGCCCCTGAGAAGCTTCTTGTTGATTGCCTCTCCAAAAAGGGGCCAAGGAATGACGGAGCCTTCCCCACGGCACTGAGAGCATTTAATGCAGCAGTTGGCTAATGGTTTCAAAAGCCACTTAGTGGCTTATGACGGTGTTATTGCCTTGTGAGTGTCTGGAAACTCAGCGCTGGAGGACTCAGCCACTCCGAGGTACTTGTGCAGCCCCTGCTTTCTTTTCAAGGGGAGCACGGGAGAAGGTGGATTCAGTGGTCTCCCTCTACCTACAGCCTGCCCTGGAAGGGGGGGATGTGGAGTGGTTAATCTGGACCCACATATCCCGTGAAAAGTCTGCCCGCCTGTAGCCTAAAGCAGAACAAAGCCCCAGGACAAAGGCTGGAGCTGAAGCCCTCCCTGCAGCATGTGTTCTTCCAGCCTGCAGGTAAAAACACAGCCACAATTTGGATACCAAAGGCCTTTCCAGCTGTGCTCCCACGTCGTGCTACAGGGCCACAAAGCACCATGGTGGCCCGGAGCAGAAGATGGCTACCCACGAGGTGGTGCTGGGCTAACGCAAAGGGGGCCACGTGCCCTGCACACCCTGGGAGCCAGCACAGTGCCAGGCGGGTGGATGGGCCTCACCTTTTAATTGCTTGCCAGCCCAAATTTTTGCTTTTTTTTTCTTTTGCTGGAGCTCACCCATATTAAAGTTGGCTTCACACATGCAGCCACTCAAGTCACTCCAGGTATTTAAAAGCCAAACTAACCCACTCATTGAAAAAAATCAAGTGTTTGAAGAGTTAGAGAAGCGAGGCGTTGCTGCGATGTGACCTACCTCCCTGGCTGGGGCAGCCAGCAGCCGCATGCACAAGCCACAAAGCTCAGGCTTGAGGCCACCATGAGGGGCAAAGGGACCTTGGCCAGGGGGGAGCTGCCTCTCGCAAAGCCTCTGGTCTCAGCAGCCACGCCGGGCTTGCTGGTCCTGCCAGCTGCCACAAGAACAAGCCGCATGGGCAGTAGTTCTTCCCACAAATGCTCTTCCAGTCAGGGATGGAAAACTCCATCATGGGCTATTAAATACGAAGCCCTTGAGCCACAAATCCTGCCCCAGGCGGAAGTGCTAGACTATTTATACACTCCTGTGTAAGAGCCGCTGCAGACCTTTGGCTACCTCGATTGCTTTTTAAATGTTTTCCAGTCCAGCTATATCCTTCTGAGACGGGGAGAGCAGAAATGCACTTGGTGAATTATGGATGCGTAGAGGGCCATAATGATGTTCTCCCTTCTACAGGCTTCTCTTTTCCAAATGATTTTTAACATGTGTCTCTCATTTGAACAGCTTTTGGACTAGCTGGTAAAGCTGAGCTCTTATTCCAGTTAGGGAATAGCTTGGTGCACATTTTAAGACTGTAAAGAGAAGAAAATAGGAAAAACACATTTATCCCCATTCAGTACCAGCTGCCATTTTATTATCTTGTTCACACAGTATCACAGATTGTTGTTCACTCTGAATCACTGATGGTCTTGTTACCACACGACCTGAGTGGGAGGTAGAAGCTGCGATCTGCGGGGTTGGAGAGGCCAATGCCAGCACCAGGATTTTGCGCATCCTGGATGCCTGAATCCTCCCCAAAATGTTGCTTTGTCCTTCCCATCCCCTCTGCTCACTCCTCTTCATCCTCCCCAGCAGCCGGTGGGGAGTGGGAGGTAGGCAGGAGACAGATGGTGTTGGGGTGTGTGAGGAGGGGGCCAAGGTGGTGGGTCCTGGGGATGGAGCAATGGTGGCCCTGGCTGTTCACTGTCCTGGAGGGACGCGGCAGTGGCCATGGTGGTGCTCCCCGGCCTGGCTCCCCATCCCACTCTGCACCGGCGCGTGGCTGAGGAGGGCTCATCCCTGTGTCCTGGCGCGGCGGTTGAGGGACCAGGAGGTCTGCAGGGAGCAGGGATGCTTTTCCACCTGCTTCATTGCCATCTCCCCAACTCCTGGCAAATGCTAGCCCAGCCTCCGGGCTGCCTGAGGGCAGCTGTCCCCATCCCTGGGGGGCTGCAGGCAGGACATGAAGCAGCGGTGGCTTGTCCCTCGCCCTGGGGAGGGGGTGAGTGGGACTGTGCACCCAAGGCAGCTCCATCCCCTCTTGTGTGCTGCAGAGGGAGGTGGGATGTACAAGCAGGATCAAATGAGGAGCAAATTCTTGATGCCTTGAGTATGTAAAAGCCAGTGTGGTATGAAATCCTCTGGGATTTTTTGCCACACTGATGGGTTGGAATAGAAAAATCACCTTTATTCCTAGCCTCACCCTTTGGCAAGAGTAGTACATGGGATGCTCCTGGGGGCCCCCCAACCCTGCCTGCAGCAGGATTTGCAGGGCCAGTTGGGTTGTGGCGTGACAAGCTGTTTGAGGAAGGCTTTGAAAGGCTTTGCCTTATCTGCTCTTCCTTGCCATCCACAACTGGTCCCACGCACTCGCTGTGCTGCCAGGCTAAGGTCCCACCACCCCGGACCATCTGCCTGCCGCCAGCACTGCCGGTGGCCCCGTTTTCCCCTTGCTCCCTCCTGAGCACCAGGACTCAGCCTGCTGAAATCTCCATCGAGATGAGATTACTGGGCACAGTCTGGAGCTCAGATTGCCAGCAAGGTTTTTCACATCCCCTCATTCAGCCTTTTGAAGTCCTAGGCAGGGGACAAAGCTCTGTAGAAGATAAAAATGGGATAGGGTGGGGAGGCTGGCATGAGCTATGGGTGTGTGCCCAGGTTGGGGGGAGGTTTCACCGTACCAAGAGCCCTGTGTGGGTGCAGGCAGCACCCAGCCATCCTGCCATGGCCCCAGCTCCACGAGGAGGGCTTGCCCTGCAGCACCTTCCCACCTGAACATGTCCTTGCTGCTGGACAGTCACAGGTTGCCCGCACAGGAGAGCCTACCTGAGCATCAGTTAGAGGCTTGCTTGCCCAAACACCAAGGCCTGGTGCCATGGAGCTCCCTAGAGAGTGTGAGGAGATGTCTTCAGGGGCTGAGCAGCTGATTTAACTCCTGGAAGGCTTCATGCTGGGTGAATTGGTTTTGCTAGGTGTTTGGGACACTGCTTTGCCCTGCTTGGGCTAGGAGACAGCCACTCTTCTCTGCTCAGCCATACTTCAGGCACGAAGGAGGAAGAAGAGCAGCTCAAGGACATATTAGCAACGTGGCTGATAGCCAGGTATGGATTGAGGTGAGGTGTGGTCTATAAAGAGCATCATGGCACGTAAGGACCTTCCATCTCTCCCCTGCCACACCTAGGGATGGAGTTTGGCCGAGCTGTGAAAACAACCTGCAGGAGAAGGGACGTGTCTCCCACAGCATCACCCCACCACCCTGCACGGGGCTGCGAGCCTGTGGCCACTCCCAGCCCAGCCTGTTTTGATCAACTAAAATAGAGGCCAACACAACTGGGCAGTTCTAGGGTGTTGGAGCTTTTCTCCAGCCTGTCAGGAGAAACACAGACCCATCAACTGAGGCAGGCCCTCATGGAGCAGCCCGTGCTCTCCACCCACCTCCTTCAGCCTTTTGCTGCCCCTGCTGCTCTGTGGGGATTCTTCCCAGCCTAGAAATGGGGCCAGTAAGTGCTGGGGGCCACTGCCAGGAGCTCCTGAAGGGGCTTTCCTCTCTTGCTGCCAACACCGAGAGGTCCTCACCAGCTGACTGATGGCGGAGGGGGTGGGTTTCCAGGGGAGAGCAAAGGGGACAGAAGCAGCAGGACCCACTAGCTGAGAAACCCTTGGGAAGAGGTAACATTAAATTGCACCTCAGCGGGGAGAAGCTGCCCCCATTTCAGACGGCTCCTCTTGCTGGACATGGCTTTGTGAACAAAGAGCAACAGCCCCAGGCTTGGGGAGAGGGCAGGGAGCGGGGAGAGGGCAGCCCTGCCCCAGTGACCTGGACCCATGCCTGGTCCCAGCTCCTACATCCAGACAACACCTGACCCCACACACCCCAAGCAACAGCCAAGACCCTGGACCACTCCTGCCCCCACAAGCACCTCCAGAGGCTCCCGCCCAGCCCACGGCGCAGGCAAAGCACGGCCCAGGCAACCGTGGAGGAACAGAAAGCAAGATCCTTTATTGTACACAGTACAGAATGTAATGCAGCTTTGCAGGAGATACATAGCCCTGCTCAAGTAAAGATTATTTCAAATCAGTCCTCAGATTAACCCCTTCTACACTGTAGACCTTGCCCCACCAAGGGAATGGTGAAAACCTTGTCCCCGAGGTGGGGTTCCCGCAAGCGAATGCTCCCCAGGGGTACAGGCCACTGCAGCCACTGTGGGGAGAGCAACCGAGTCTACCCAGAGTTAATCTTCATACTTTCCCGAAAAAGAATGAATCAGTCAAAAAACAACAAAAAAAAAAAATCCAACCAAAGCTAACTAAGGAAGAGAAAAAATTTCCTATACAGCATTTACAACAAAAACATGTAGCCAGTGGGGGTTGGGGGATAGGCAGGTATGGATATATGAGTGGTGGAGGAGTGTTAGGAGGTGCAGCAGGGAGGGGGGAGCTGGAGGGAAGCGGGGTGGGGGACCCCACTGTCCCTGCCTGCCACAGCCTTACAGCCCAGCTCCCAGGCCATGCCGAGCAGCGGGGGAGCGCAGCAGAGCCGGCACCGGGGTTCAGCCCCAGCTCCCCCGGGAAAGAGGACTCGAGCGGTGAAATGGAGTGGACCAGATACTTCGGCAGCCATCCTGGGGAGCCGCGGGCACCGAGGGCTGCCCCTGCGAGCGTGCCGCCGGGGGGGTGGCCCCAGGGGCTCCGGGAACAGCAGCCAGGCTGCAAAAAATAGCTTTGCCTTAAAATACAAAAAATCTACAAAAATCAGTTTAGAAACCCTTTTCTTTTTTTTTTTTTTACCTAAAACATCAGAAGAAAAAAAAAAAAAAAAAAAAGAGGGAGGGTGAGTGTGTCAGGTTCTCCTCCCTTGAAATGCAACCCTTGGCCCGCAGCCGGAGCTGGGGAGGAGTGAGAGGGGCACAGAGAGGGCCCGGGAGGGGCTGAGAAACCGTTATATCAGGTTATATCACGAGGAGGGGGGGCAGGGAGGGGCAGAAAAAGGCAGAAGGCTCCTCAGGGTTGGGGTAGGATGCTGCGTAATCAGCCCTGGGGTGCTGGCCCAGGGGGCCCCCCCCCCCCCGCATCCCTCCTCTGTGCAAATCAAAGCCCTTTCCACCACACAAGGCAGCTACGCAGGTCGCGCTCGATGCAAAAGCAGATTGTCGTGACAATTGGCTAGGCAGCCACGCTGGCTCAGGCCAGTCCCCGGGCCGTGCCGCAGCCCTCAGCCCTCGCTGTGCTGACGAGGAACAGGGCCTGGGTCAGAGACTGCATCTTCAGCTCCCAGCACCCCAAAACATCACGCTGAGGCTTGGCGGGAGGCGCTAGCCACGGGCAGTCCTATGCACTAGCCCTTGGACAGTAAGGGTGGGAATTCAGCGGCCACACACAGAGGGCATTTTAGATTCCTCCAATTCGTGTGTGCGCACGCACGCGGTTTCGTGGTTGGTTTTTTTTTGTTTGTTTGTTTTGTTTTTCTCTCCTTACGAACAGCAAAAAAATATTCTTTACAAAACCGTATTTGCCCAAAGTGGAGGCGCTAGTGCTCGTGGCTCTGCCGGCTGGCCGAGTCAGTAAGCGAAGCCCTCCGCGTAGGGAAGGCTGCCGCAGGGATCCATCTCCAGGAGGTACGCCGGGCTGTCCTCGAAGTGCGTCAGCGGCACTGTCTCCTCCTCGGGCACCGGGCAGTCGGGCTCCGTCTTCAGGAAGGGACGCTGGTTGTCAGGGTAGGCCATGGAGAAGAGGGCGTCGGGGTCACAGACGAACTTATAGACGTACCGCTCGCCAGCCACCTGCGAGGAGGAGGAGGAGGGTATGAGAGGTACCCTGCACCTTCCCCCCGCCCCAGCGAGTAACAAGCACGGCCTGACCAATGCTGGGCCTGGCCCCCCTCCTGCTGCGCCCCTGGTGGGTGACAGTGGGGGACGCTCACACCCTTCACACCCGCCGCCCCGATGGTAGCGGGGTCACTCGCCTTCTGCATGATGCCCTTCTCGTAGTAGTAGCGCAGGGAGCGGCTGAGCTTGTCGTAGTTCATGGCTGGGCGGTTCTTCTGGATGCCCCAGCGCCGCGCTACCTGGGGGGGAGAGAGGTGGCAGCCGTGAAAGCTCCAGCTGGGGCTTGGACCTGGATCTTCGAAGGAAAATCATAACCAAAATGCAGGGTAGGGGGCTCATGTGTGGGGTCGGAGCAGGCAGGGGCGGAAGCAGACCCACAGTCCCGGAGCAGTTCCCCGCCTGCTGGGATAAAAGCTCCAGCTCTAAGTGCCGGCTGCCACAGCACCGCTACCACCAAACCGGGGGCCGAATCAAAAGACGTTTGATTAGGGGAGCCTGCCAAAAAAGCTGCTTCAAAAAACCACAATTTCCATGCACGGCCTAAGAGATATTATGGGTAATTACCCACAATGCGCAGCTCAGCACTACAGCTGCTTTCAATTACTCCCCAAACAGCTTCTTCCTCTGTGTCACCCTCCTGCAGAGCCACACGGCTCCGGCGCGGCACCGCGCCGGCACAGAGCCGCTGCCGGGGACCCAGGGCAAAGGATGGGAGGGAGGGAGCCACGGCCGAGCGGCGGGTCTGGGCAAGGCACGGCACAGAGCCAACGCCGGTGACCACCAGCAGCTCCGGGAGGAGAGCACGTGCCGCGCCGAGAGGCCGCAAAGATTAAAGGCAAATTTCTACGGCTGCTCAGTGCAGATGGGCGGCTGGCTCTTCCCTCTCGTCCTCAAAAGCTGCTCGGAGAGTAAAGACACGTGTCTTGTGTCAAGCACAAGCGTGAACCGCTGCATAGGATCTGACCCCGGCTCCTGCACCCCCGGGCTCACCCCGCAGCAGCTCCTGGGCTGCAGCCCCAGCTCCGGCACAGCGGGCACTGGGGCAGGACCCCACCCCTCCCTGTACCTCCTCAGGCTCAATCAGCTTGAACTCCATGCCCCGGCCGGTCCAGGCGATGAAGTGGGCGTTGGCGGGGTCATCCAGGAGGGTGACCAGGAACTGCCAGAGCTGCAGGGACCCGCGCCGCTGGTAGGGAGGTCCCTCACGGTACAGGGTGGGCTCCTGCTTCACTTTACCTGCCCACACCGAGACACGGCTGGTTAAACACCCCCAGTCCTGCCACCCAGCAGGGGACACGCACAGCGACGCTGGCTTGTCCCCGTGCCAGGACCCCCTGTGCAGGATCAGGCCACAGGGTCAGGGAGGGGAGAGGTGCTGGGGACAGCACTGCAGGCAGGTGGGGCGCGGGGTAGGTGGCAGGGACGGGCCACGGCAGTGACGTAGAGCGGCCGCACGGGAGGAGGCTGGGCAGCTCTCAAGACTGCCATGCCAGCACAGATTGGACTTGAAAGCCGGCTGCTGTGTAGCCCAGCCCCAAATCTCCCTCCGTGAGCCCTGGTCAGCCCCTAGCTCTCCTCTGGGACCTGATTCTTACCCTCCAACCTCTCCGGTACCACGCACGTGTCATCAAAATACAATCGTGTGTCCTTTTCATATGAAAATCCTAGGAGGGAAAAGATCCTCGGTGAGCACAGGGCCCCTCCGCCACCCTGGCCAGACCCCAAAAAACCCCTGGCTTGGCCCAATACAGCATCAAGATCCTGTTCCCCAGCACCGAGAGCAGTCCTGTCCCCAGTTATTTTAGTGGCATCACACCAGCTCACTGGCGGAGCACCACGCAGCTCTGTCTCCCCCGTCACCCCAGGGAGCCGGGGGAACCAAACCCATTTAAGCAGCTATATCAGGCATGTTATCCCAGATTACACAGCGTGGCACTGCTGTGCCCTCGCAGTGCACTCGTGAGGGCTGGCGGCTGCATGGCACAGGACTTATTTTTAGCGGCTGTACGGGTTCTGCTCGCGTGTGGGCTCTCGCAGGTGTTTTTGGGGTGCCCAGCAGCTCTGCCAGCCGTGAGGTGCAGCAGGGGGGGGGTCTGCCTACCCCAAGGAAGAAATGGGATGAGACACACCAGGGATGCCCGGGAGCACGGGAGGGGGCCAGGGATGCACTCACCGTCATGGCTGCTGGGGAAGACGCCCCCCCTCAGGTATGAGGACTGGCAGTTAGGCACTTCTGCGAGGGACATAAAGGTGCCGTTAAGGACATATGCCCCGTGGGTCCCACCAAGCACCTGGCAGCATCTTTCCCCCGGGGCACATCCTGTGGCCCAGCCCAGGCATCTCCCTGCCCTGATGTACCCTGGGCCACTGCACCCACTCCCAGCCCCAACCTCGGGGGAAAACCAGTATGATTTAGGGGGACACACTGGAATGAGCACTGGGAGCAAGGCCTAAGTCAGCTCAGGTTTTCACCATGTTATTTGGGCCCCGCAGGAAGGGAGGCATTGCTGCGCCTCCCCTGCCATCTGCTCGGCTGTGCCACCCTCCATCCCGAGGTCAGGGTATTTTTAGGTCCTAAGGCGATTAGAGGATTTTTCCGTGATGCTGGTGGGGTCCAGCAGCCAGAAATCACAGCTGGCCCCAGGCCAGGGCGGCAGGGGGACCCGCTGGGTGCCACGGGGCACCCCAGCCTGTGGCTATGGCACAGACCACACTGTACGGCCATATCCCCCCTGGCTTTAGCAAGGAAAGAGGTGGGGGAGGAAAAAAAAAAAAAATAAGGAAGAAATCGTCTACTGCTGCAGGCAGCCTGGCACTGCGGAGCCCCGGCGTGACGCAGCACTCACCGCTCAAGGCTGAACCCCACGCCTGCCGTGCTGCCATGGCAGAAATGACCACTGGTGTAACCCACACCCCGCCGACCGCACCCACCTGAGTCGATGCAGTAGTCCCGGGGCTCCTGCTTGATGCCCATGGGGGGCTGGAAGCCATGGCCAGGGGGGCCAGGCAGGCCGGGGCCACTGTGCTCGTAGAGCGGGTCATGGTACTCCTGCTTGAATCCCTGAGGGGGGCGGGGGGTGGTGGGGCCGAGGGGCTCCGACAGCTGCCGGTGGTAGACAGGGCGGCTGTCCCCCGGCACCCCGGGCTGCGGCGGGAAGGGGTGGCAGGGCTCAGACAGCTGCCTCTGAAACCTGGGGGAAGGGAGAGGGCAGCAGCGTTACCAGGGAGCGGCAGGGCCAGCCCTGTGCCACCAGATCCCACCCCAGACCAGGACCCCCATGCAGGCTCAGTGGTGGTTTGGGTGGCATTGTGTCCCATCCGCAGCGGGCTGGGACAGCTCCTCAGGAGCATGGCCACCACGAGGGTTTGTCTCCTGGGGGACCCAATGGGGTGCTGGGGAGCCACATTCCCCTCCAAGCACTGGGGACCCCCCACCAGAGGAGCGGGGTGGCACAGGGGCTGTTGCCACAAAGCACTATGTGCCTTGGGTGACAGCAGCCCTGCGCTGCAGCCCGGGGCTATCTGGGTAGGAGTGGGAAAAGGAACCAAAACAACACCCCACAACAGTTAAAATCTCCATTAAACCAGTAAAAACTCCCCCTGGGGTGGTGGGGCAGAGCCGCAGGGCCTGGGGGATGCTGCACCCAGGCGGGCGCTTACGCAAAGCCAAATCCACTCCGCAGCTCCAGCCGGCCACTAATCCGCCTGCACAGCTGGGATTAAACCTTGAACTCGGCAGCAGGGAGCACTATTTTCAGCTCCGGGGTGCTGTCACCACCGGCTCGAGCCCCAGCACGGTCTCAGCAGTGGATAAGGGACCATCTCGAGGGGGTGCTGCCGCATCCCCTCGTCCTCCCGCACCTTGAAAGGCGATCTCTGATCTCCGCGCCCGGCTCCTCTTGGCCGGCCGTGTGCCATTTGGCTTTGTAACCGGAGCCCTCCCAGCTGCCGGGCTGGGATTACTCCATTTCCGAGCTGTGTCCCTCTGCCCTTCCTGAGTGAAACCCAAACCCCACGCTGGCACGGCGCTTCCCGAGGGGTCGTGGCCAGCCCCCCGCATAGCTCGAAGGTCGCCCGGAGCTGAGCCTCGCTTTGCCGGGGAGGGATGCTCGCCCACTGCGGGCACATCTGAAGGGTTTCCGTGGCCCCACTGCGTGGCCTTTGCCAGGTTGTCACATCCAGCCCCATGCCCGAAGGGGACACCCTGCTGCTGGTGACACGGCAGCCGTCACCACAGCAAAGGGCATCCAGGAGGCCACAAACAAAGCTGGAGGTCAACTGTGACCTGCACCATGCGACCTATCAACAGCACAACCCGGGGTGAGGCAGGGGACCAGCAAAGCCTCCAGGGATGCCGAGGTGATGGGGACAAAGCCACAGCTTGAAGAGGGAATGGGCAGCAGGATCTCTCCCTCCACATCCCCAAAATCATGGAGATGCCGTGTGATACACTGGGGAACTAAGGATCGACCCACAGCCTGGAGGTGCTTGGGGGCAGGACGGGGATGCCTGCAGCTCCTCAGCTCCGCAGGGCTCAGCTCGGATGGCAGAGAGCTGCAGCGGGTGGGAGAGGAGAGCAGGAGCCCTGACTCAGCACCATCACCCGCCGCCGCAGGGAGAGATGCAGGCGGCAGCCTCTGCCTCCCTTGCCTCTCCCAATGGGGGAGGCGAAGGGTCTGCCCGGTGTCCCCGGGGCTGGGAGGAGCAGGTCCCCACTCACAGGGAGCTGTCTCATGGGGACAAACAGCCACAAGATCCCAGTGGGAAACACCAAGTTTTGCCACACTGGTTTCCACAGGCTCGCAGCATCCAGCCCACGGTCTGCGACCACAAGAGGATGGTCATCCCTGTTCCCTCCCCACAGCTCGAGGCCACAGATCCATCCCAAGGGAGCCAAGATCCCCAAAAACACCCACAAGATGCCAGCGCTCGCTTGGGCGGGGCGGGGGGTGGGGGGGGGGGGAAGCCTTACCTGTGTTCTGTGGGGTATTGGTTTTCAGACATCATCTTTGGCATGTGCATAGGCGGGTGAGGTGGCCTCGGCACGGCGAAGGTCTGCTGCCTCTGCTCCTGCAGCGGGTGCGCGGCCGGGGCCGCCCCATGGGCAGCTGCCTGCACGGGTGGGCCCGGCGGCGGCAGGGCCGATCCCTGGTGCGCGGGGGACACCGGTGTGGTGGGTGGCGTTAATGGCTTGAACCCGGCGGGGGGCTTCCTGTCATAGGCACTGCGGAGGGGAGAGGGGCTGGGGGCTGACGGCCACGCCAATGAGGACACCTCCAAGTCCCCCCACGCTGCGACCCGAGGGGTCTGCAGGCAGCGGCCGCCCCTGCGCTACCTACCAGCAGTTGTAGAGGCACTTGTCCCCGTAGCCGGGGCAGAGAGCCTGCTCGTGGCTGCAGGACGACAGCTCCGAGGAAGGGCTGTGCAGCTCCCGCTTGATCTTTGCCGGAGGTGGGGCATGCAGGACCACTGCAACAAGACAGAGGAGGATACAGGCTCACCGGCGTGGGAGAAGGCGATGGGGGGTGGCACCTCTGGGGAGCATCCCAGGGGTGCTTTTTGCTCGGGAATCAGGTGCTGAATTACCCACCCGGAAACATCAGGCAACTAAACCACGGCAGGATGGTGCCCCAGCAGAGCCCCAGTGTGCCAATGAACCAAGCTGGGGTGGCAGGGCTGCTGCTGCAGGGGAGGGCAGAGCTCCCAGGGCTGGGACAGCCCCACCGTCCCAGGACACTGCTCATGGAGCGGGAATTGCTCCCCAGGATCCAAGAGGGGGCAGAGCAAGGGCTGAGAGAGGGCAGCAGGCAGCTCAACAACAGCCCTGGGTGAGACACACACCTGGGCTGGGCCAAAAGCCGCTCAGCGAGGGGACAAGAGCCTGGGCACCACAGGCAGCGGCTGCCTCCCTGAGCCCTGCGGCAAGGAACAAGGGGGCTTGACAGCCTGGAGCTCTGAGAGCTTGCGAGCAGGATGGTGACCCACTCACCCTCACAGGGGCACACCCAGCTCCCAATTAGCTGGCCAGAGGGTCAGCAAATGGCCAAATGGGATCCACCTTCTCCCTGGTCCTCCAAGGCAACCCAGTCCTGGGGTCCCCCAATTGTACGAGTTCAAGTAGCAAACATCCCATTAAACCCAAATCCTTCCCAGCCCTCACAAGCCCACTCGCTATATATAATTTTAAACCAAGTAATATACGCTTAACCTAATTAATTTCTAAAAGCAGGCGCTCTAGGAAAGGGAAAGCACCTCAGAGATCTTTACCTAAATAGTGCCTGCAGAGGAGAGCCAAGACTAATCGGAAGTGGAGTATTAGCTTCATGTGAAGTCTAAACACAGCCCAGCTACAGTGGAGAGGAGCAAATAGCTCCAGGACAACTGTTCACAGCTTGCCAGGTAATTAGCTGCTCCCCTAATTTGTCAAAACCTTTAAAGAGCTGCTGACTCCCCTCTCTACCCCCCTCTCCCAGAAAGGGCCAGGCACAGCTGGTACCAAGGGCATAAAACCCCCCGAGGAGGATTTGAAACACAAAGCCCAGTGCTGAGCCAGCACAGCCCCCCGCATGTCTTCCACCCGCTCCCAAGCCGGATTTATCCCCGCTCCTCCTTCCCCGCCCCCCCCGGTGAGGTTTTGCCACTCTCAGCATTTCTAGCCTTAACGGGGGGCCGGCGTGGCGGCGGCAAAGCCCGGGCGCCCCGCGAGCCGCGGGAAAGCGAAGGGGAGCTGGCTTTGGAAGGGCTCCAGCTGCCTATTGCGGGCATGTTTCTCTCTAACAGGCTCCGTGTTGTTGGAGCGGGTTGTTTTTCCGCCAGCCATACAATGGGGTCTGGTTATTCATTGAGGAAAAAAAAAAAAAAAGTCTCCGAGCGGGCACCACCCTCCATTCACAAACAATTTGGAGCACTCCATTCATGTGGCTGGGGGAAGGAAAAAAAATAAAAAAAAAAAAGAAGAAAAATTTCCCCAGAGCTTAGCGCTGCCATTCAAGAAAAGGGAAACGAGCCTTAAGATCCTAACAGAGACCAGCTGGCCAAGCGCAGACTTTGTGCAACGTTTGGATTCCTTACACAAACACCGCGGGGCCAGCCAGCACTGCTCAGCAAGACACGCTCTGGCCGCCGAGCTCACGGCTGGCCCGCCCGGTGGCAGGAGCCACGGGGGGCACCGGGGCCAGGGGTGCAGCTCTCGGGAGGAAGAAGCTGGTTTTGGGTCCCTGGTAGCGAGCGGGGAAGGCAGCAGGAGGGTGTCCGGGGCAGGAGATGCCCTGCCCCAGCGCCCAATGCCTCAAAGGCACGTGGGGCGCGCGAGCGCTTTTAACCTTTCCGGTCCTGCGCTCGGCACTGTAATTAAAAGCTAAAAAAACAAAAAATACACAAAAATAGACAGAGGGAGCAGCTCAACTACAGGCAAGGCTGGAGAACACGCCTTGGCACACCCGCGCCAGGACCAAGCCACGGGAGTAGCAAGAGCACCCACGGGTGCCCGACAGCCCCTCTCTGGGCAGCTTGAGCCCCCGGGGAGGAAAGGGCCCCAGGGGGGCTCGGCAAGGGGACCAGGCACGTGTGCCACCGCTGTGCCTGGCCAGCAAGGTGGCACAGCCAGGAGGGCAAGATGGGGGGGGCTCAGGTGAACCCCCTCCCTCAGTGCTGTACCGCCAGCCAAGTTGGAGATGCCTCCAACGTCAACCTCCAGCCAAGAGCTCTCCCGTGGGAAAGGTGACACCCCAAAGCCATTCAGGGCCTTGAATTGCTGGTGAATCCCTTGGTGGGGGACAGGGCAGGTTGTTCCCCACCTCTTAAGAGGCTGAGCCTGTGGAACGCTGGCTTTGCTGGTGGCTCCTGCTGCCCAAGCCATGGGGAGGGCAACCAAACCACCATTTCCAGCCCAGCCACTGGCTGGGGACCTTGGCACCCGCTCAAGCTGTCACCTGGGAGCCGAGCTGCACGCCAGCCCCTTCATCCCCCTGCGTTACAGGACGCACCCAAGGTCACACCAGGAGAGGAGCCAGAAATAGAAGCCAGACTCCTGCTTTCCTTTGTTTAAACAACCCTTCCTCAGAACCAAACCTCCCGCTTTCATTCTGGTGTGTAAGAAACACCGCTCTGCACCCTGCCCGCGGCTTTGGCCACATGCTGCCCATGCAGGGGGCCACAAGTGCCCTGGGAGCAAAGCCCTGCAAAAGGCAAAGCCTCTTGTAGTGCTTGATCTTCCTGATACGACCCCGTCGCTTCCCACTCGTTTAAACAACCGACTGAGATATAATATTGTACATTATACCCTTCTCCCCAGGACTGTGCTGCCAGCAAACCCGCACCTACGCCTAGCCAGGGATGCAGCGCAATGGCTAGCGTGGTGAGCTCTGTGGAAGTCACGCAGGGCCTCCTTGCCTTCCGGGGAGAATCTGCCGCTTCTCTGGGTAGCTTATAAAGCACCAAATCCGGCCTCTGGCTGCTGAGTCCAGGGCGCCAAGAACAACGCATCCCTTATTCAGAGGAGCCCTGCTTTCCCCGTCCCCATGGCGGGATTTCCTCCCCGGTGCAGCGACCCGCTGCACGTTACAGCACTTTCCTGACAAACCCCAACTTTAAGCCCGCGTCTGCCAGGGACCTTGGCTACAGAATTAGGAACAGCGAGTGGGCAGCAGCCGAGCTGTAGGCAGCTGCCGTGCGATGAGGGTTTCTGAGCAAGGCAAGAAGGATGCTGCAGTTCGGAGCATCTCCAAGACTGAACATAGCACACGTGGCCGTGTTCCCCAGGGCAGCAGGTCAGAACACAGCCCAGTTTGTCCCTTTTTGCTGCTGTGCCAGGGAAGTTTGGCCCTGGGAATGCCAGGACCATGGGGCAGGAGATGGAGCTGGTTTACTCAGGATGAAAGGGAGCAGCAGCCTCCTTGGGGAAAAGGCACAGAGCTACACAACTTCTGGAATCAAGACCAACACATGTCTGCAAACATCCATATGGACTCGGGAAGGATTTATCTTCCCCCAGGCGCTAACAGGCACTGAAGGCCAATGTGACCCCCAGCCCAGGAAAGAAGCACATCCCTGCTAGCAAAAGCTGGGTGCAGGGGGGAGGCTGCACCAGATTCGTCCCTCTCTTTCTGCCTACACCACACACAGTTCCAAACCGGAGTGAAATGAGAAGATGGGGCCAGAAAGCTGTAAGCTAGAGACTCTCTCCTCTTTAAACTCTTTCCAGTGTTGGTAGGGAAGAGCCAGGCTCCCCATCCTCCTCCACCCCGGGCTGAGCACCCCCGACCCCAGCCAGCACAGCCCCTTGCACAGCAGCAAGGGAAACCTTTGCTTTCTCTCTCCAGGAAAGTTAAGGAAGGTTATTATAGTAGGGAGTCATGCAGTGAGATCTCCTTTCAAGTGACAAAGTCATTTCAACACTGGGTCTGCAGAGGCCGAGCAGGTCAGGAGAATATTTTAAGAGTCTCGACCAAATGTCTTTTTTTTTTTTCTTTTTTCCCCCCTCCTTTCCCTGCATTACCCAGAAAAGTTTGTCTCTTCTCTCTGAGCTCTTCAGGTTACAAGGAAACAAGAGACTGCCAAAAGGCACTGGAAACAGCTTCAGCTCTAAGAGCCACCCTCCCACGCACGCTGCAGTTTCTACCGCTCCAAGCAAGAGCTGCCGGGCTGCGCTAGGATGTCAACAGCCAGTTGCGTTTCTGACTCTGGGCTCGCCTTTTATCTCAGGGGAGACAAGGAAAAAAGCGCATCTGAAACTTGGGCTGTCTGGAACAGTTTAATGGCAAGCTTCCCACTCAGAAGTAATCAAAGAGCAATAATTAACATGCATTTACTGTAGGAGAAGATACCCTGCTGCATGCTGTGACAAAGCTGGAATGAAAAAATCTGTTCGACTGCAGGCTAAATTTGATTTCCTTTAAGTTCTGTGGCTGTCTGGCTCAGCAGCAAAACCCAGTCACCAAAACCAAGCTACTACTTCTGTTTGCCAGGTAACGACTCAAAACATCCTGATCCCCCCCCCCCCCCCCACCTCCGGCTTCCCCTCCAACCGAGCCTTCGACGCCAGGAGAGCCAGCGCCCGAGAGTCGTGCAAGCACCACACGCCATTAAGCGGCCCCTGCCCTCGCCGCTAACCCGTTCTGGCAACGAACCACGGCTCCGAACCAACTCTCGCTCTTATGCAATTCAAGAGGGACTGCATTTTCACTGGCCTCCTTTTAAACACGCTTGCTTGCCAGTGATTAATGCTGCTTAAAGCGGCTCAAGTTTCACCGCTCAGGTCCGCTCTTGCCAACAGTGCTGGGCCAGGACTGTAAAAAGCTCCAGAAACTGCAGAGATTGTGGCTAACCAAGGAGCCCAGCACAGGCTCTTGCTTCCACTTTAAAAGGAAAAGGAGCGTTTATAAGCAAATCAACATTACTACGAACAAGCAGTGAGTCTCAGAGGAGCCCAGAGATCAGTCAGAGCTATTTCTATGCGCCTGACTCTGATTTTCCCCATTTACAAAAGACAGGACATTGCAAGTTTCATCTTGATGAACCCAAACCACACATGCTTTCTCCCAAAAGTCTGTGATTTCATGGTTTCAGCCCCAACAACAACCGCTGCGCGAGGTTTTGCACAGGCACCCAAACAATTCCCCCCCAGAGAATGAAAACCCAGAACAATCACTTACAGTTGTCAGACTGGAAATCTGGGACAAATTGTTCGTCATCAGGGACCTGAGCTAAAAAAACAAACAAAAAAGTGGTTTTATGGCATTTTCAGTCCTCAAAAAGCTCACAGAGAGATTTTACATGGCAAAAGGCGGAGGTGAAAACTTGCCTTCAGCTAGCCAGGCCTCTTGGAGCTGGCTGAGATCCTGGAAGAGCTCTGGAACAGAGTGAAAGACTTATGTGCTCCACAGAAGAATAAAACTGCCATTATTCACAGGATTATTTCTAAACCGACGAGCGCGACGTCTTGCGGGGCCGCAACGAGGCCACGGCTGCCCGGGCACCAGCCCTGCCTACCTTCCGAGTCGTGGGCCAGGTCGGTCTCTAAAAACTTCCTTTTCCTGTCGGACCCCGGCCGGCCTCGGCCCTCCTCTGCGCAGGACTTCTGCAAGGAGCAGGGTGAGAGCGAGAGCTGCAGTCCCCAAGGTCGGGGGGGTGCTCCCAAGGTCGGGGAGGTGCCCCCAAGGTCGGGGGGGTGCCCAACAGGGAGCAGGGGAAGGGTGGGGGGCACTGGGCAAACTTACCCCGGGGCCCATGAAGGGAACCTGCTGGTCGTAGAAGCCGTCCATGGTGCGGGGGAGGCGGGCAGTGCCCCCGGCCCGCTCAGCATCGACGCCGGCCCGGGAAGGGGGGTCCCGCCCGGGCTCCGGCAGGTGCGCGGCTGGGGGGGTGGAGGGGAGGGAGGAGGTCAGGATCAGGCCCTGGCCCCTGCCGCCCCCGGGGCTGGCTCGCTGCGGGGCCGCCGCGCCTCCCCGGGGAGCCGACCCCGCTTCTGCCGTGGCGGGTCGCAGCCCCCCAGCTCGTGATGTCACCCAATTTCTATAGAAACGGCCGTGACATCACGCGCCGCGGGAGCAGGAGGAGGCAGGCAGGGCCGGCACCGCACACTCCCCTCGCCCGGCCTGGCCCAGCCCGGCCGCCGCCTCCCTCCGCCCCTGCCGGTGCTCGGCGCTGCAGGGCCGGGCCGCGCCGCAGCGGGGCCCGTTCCCACGCCGCCCCGCGCGCCCCATTCATAAACTCCGCCCCCCCCACCCCACCCCCCCCGCTCTCCTTCCCTTCCCCCGCGCGCGCGCTCGCGCGCGCCCCCCACCATTCACACCGCGCGGCCCGCGCCATTCATAAACACCGCCCCCGCCCCCCGGGCCGCGCTGCACCCCGCCGCCAGGCCCCGCGTACCCGGCCGGGGCGCCGCGGGCTCAGGCTGGGGCTCGGGCTCGGCCGCAGCGGGACGAGCCGGGAGCGGAGGGGCCGGGGAAGGCGCGGAGGGGCCGGGGAAGGCGCGGCGCCGCTCCGCGCCCGGGCACCGCGCTGCCGCTCTGCGCCGGCCCGCAGCCCCCGAGCCAGCGGCCTCCGCCGCGCCCCGCCCCGCGCCGCTTGTTTACCCTCCGCGCCGGCCAATGGGAAGCCGCCGTCCGGCCGCCCGCGCCGTCTGATTGGCTGCAGCGCCGCTGCGCGCCCGCCCGCGCGCCGCTCCGCCGAGCACCATTGAGGCCGGCTGGGTGGGCGGGGGCGGAGGCAGCCAATGGGAGCGGCTTGATTTGCATGACTCCGCCCAGAACGTTTTTCATTCATAAAAAAATAGAAGGGGGAAGAGGCGAGCGGGTGGGGCTGGGCAGCGCAGGATTTAAAGGGGCCGCGGCCCTCTCCCAGGAGACACCTGGGGGGCGGGGGGGAGGGTTAACGGGCGGCCTTGGGGGGTTGCTGAGACAGCCCAGGGGCTCGGATCCGGATCCGGGGAGGACCTTGCTCCCTGCACGCCGTGCCCAAGAACCCACCGCACAGCAGGCTCTGCAAGGATGGACCTCGGGCCTCACATGCCGTGGGGCTCCCTCTGCACACGCCATGGGGTCCCCTCTGCCGTTTTGGGAGGCAGTTTCGCACCAGCGAGGCATCATCACACGGGTGCCCCTGCGAGCAGGGGGCTAACCCATGCCTGGGTGCTGGCTTTGGCAGCCTTTCCCCTGCAGGCACCAGGTTTGCCTTTGAGAAGGGCTTTTTGGAGGAGGCCATAGGAAAAATAGTTCCCACCTGCAGGGGCTTTGGGGCTGCCCCGGCCACGGATCCTCCCGAGCGAGTTCGTAGACACAAACCTTTGCAGGACTGCAAAGAGCTCAGAGGATTGGGAATAAGTTTAGGACAAAGCTGTGCTGCTCGGGGCCTGCCAGGCCCCCCACCCCAGCATCACTCTGCCGAGTGCCTCAGTTTCCCCAGCTGTAACTGAAGGTGGTGATGTCACCAAAAGAACTTATCGACACCGATGGGATGTAGATAAGCAGACACTCCTTTATTAACGGCCGGGTGCGCAGGGGAGTCGTCTCACCAACAACACACACCTAACTCGTGTAGCGTGCTGATTACAGAGGATACAGTCATACATATTAATGAAGTTCTCATTCATAAACATGCTAATTCCTGTAATTTATTTTCATATCCCCAGCTCTTTCCGGTCATGCACACTTGAGTCCTGAAATGAGTCAGGGGCTGCTTTTGTGACCACCATGACTACTGACTCAAAAGAAAGACCCCCCAGTGTCCCTGACTCAAGGACTTTGGCTCACACTGCAATTTTGACATCCTTCGAGGCCCTTTCACAACACAGCTTTTAAAACACCTGGTCTACAGGGCGATAAATCACTCTTACTAAGCAGCCTAACAATTATACTTTGTTTGACAACATAATTCTCTAGTTAATGATTATTACTGGACTATGCGACCTATGCAGCCTTGGTCTAGGGCTTTACAAAGGAGTTCATAGCAGCATAACTGATTACATGGTTACACAGTATTTCCAGAGTTACTTAAAACAGTACACAATTATTTTTCTAACTATTATAAAACTAATATTCTTATAAAATTCTATTTGATTATTCAATCAAGATCATTTCATATCATAAACCCTAAAATCATCAGCTTAAATCAATAACAAATCAATGACAATCAGTAACAACTCCCCCCTTTGAAAGTTTTGAAAATCATTTCAATACTTTCACATCAAAATTTATCATGTTTCTGTCTCACCGTATGCTGGTGGTGGAAGTCTGGGGATTTCTCTTATAATCATGCGATCGAATGCAATTTTGCTATTAATTTGTTTCTTTAAGCAAGAAGAAATCAACATTATCATTAGGGAAAGGACCAAGAAGATAAATAATGTGCCAATTAGTGGCCTTATCCATGAACTCAAATTCCAACCCAGTCCACTAAAAATTTTGCCTATCCAATCTTCTGACATATCTTCTCGGACTTTTTCAGCATCCTCTTTAATTTTTCCTAGTAATTCTAGATCATGTTCCATGTCTTGTGTCACATTTGGGATATGTATGCAGCAGTGATCTACTTTATTTTTAAGGTATCCACGAACTCCACGCTCTTTAAGCAAGAGCATGTCTAGTGCCATTCTATTTTGCAAAGTCATCCTTGAGGTTGCCTGCAATTATAAATTTAATTCCTTGGATCCTTTCCTTGTGTCATTAGCTAGTTTTTCTACTTGTGCAGTTAGTTGATACAACCATTCTTGGTTTCTATACGATGCTATGGGATTCAAAAGGGATTCAAGAGCCCAACCAATTTTTACTCCTGTTGAGGGTTCATTCCATGTGTCATTTATTTCGGATCTTTTAACTCGCTCTAATTTTAAATTTTCTAAAGATCCTTTAAATGGAGATTCCTTCCAAATTGGGCACAACGTTGGCATACCTAAAGTAATTTGGTTTACTTTTCCATCCAAGGGTAATTGCGTTGTTCAGGTTCCGTCACTCATTGCCCAAACTAAATGTCCTGGGCTTTGAATTGTAGATCTTCTACAGCTAAATAATGTTCCTTTTCTGGGTATATATGTTTTGGTCAAATTAAGGCTATTTTTAAGACCGTGGCAAAAACACCCATATTTTAAGGCAGCAGCCAAAGGAGGAATTCTTTGAATTATTGGGTCTGCATTACTGCGGTCATAAATCTTTTCACATTTCCACCAAGACACTACATTTTCTTTTTCTCTTAATGTGCTTCCTTTGTCATTTACTGATGGTAAGACTGCAAAAACTTTCCCATCCCAAGTGAAACACCAAGGAGTTCTAGCCATATACTGAAACTGAGAAAATATAGACGTATAGAGTCCCACTGCTCTTCCTCCTCTTGCATACTCTGACCGGTTTTGTTACACTTCCATTCCATGATACCTCTGCTCCCATTGTTCCTAACCTGTTCATCATATGAACACCACTCTACAGTCCGATATCTTTGTGAGATCATCGTTTAACAGTTTCTCACAATCTGCTCTACTGCCTGGCGACTTCCATTGTTTTCTGATGATCTTTGCTTGTTCATACCGTTCAACAACAGGTTTTTGTTCGCAGTGAGTAGTCTCATTTCTGTGTCTTAAATTGGTCAGATTCATGGTTAAGATTCTCTATGGAACAGATTCACCTGCTGCTCTTGGTGTTGGTAAACAAGCAGTAATCTGTGTTACATTCTGCAAATTGGCAAAGCCCTTAAGTAATCCTAACATCAAATTTTCTTCTGGTGTTTTCCTTGGGAGGTATATTAACTATTCTGTTTCAATCTGCCTCCTATTCCTTACCTTTGATTCTGACATTTCTTTACAGTTCTCAGTTGCATTTTGTCTTTTGGCTGTTACCTCAGACCAAGATCCCACCAGCATCAGTTTCCAAATTAAAATCAAATGAATAGCAATTCTTAATTGACATATATAGTTAGACGTATTTTAAAGTCAATTTTGAAGTCTCTGGATCTCTGTTAACAACTTTCCATGAACGGGGTGCCTTCTTTGCTCTGGTATAGTGTATCCACGCACCTGATTCTGCCATCTTGATAGCCGTAAAGGTGGTCAGCAGTATTTGAAAGGTCCTTTCCAGCGTTCTTGCAAGGGTTCAGAAGTCCATGTCTTCACGTAGACGTAGTCTCCAGGTTGAAAGTCATGTACTGGATTTTCCAAGGATAGAGGTCTATTCCACACTACTGCATTTTGGATTGCAGTCAGGGTTTTTCCTAAGGAAAGCAGATAATTATACACATCTTGTTTTCCTTTTACATGCATATTTGGATTTGGTTCCAGGCATTCATAAGGTTTTCCATATAGTAATTCATAAGGACTAACTGATGTGCCACTTTTTGGTTGTACCCTGATTCACAACAATGCTAATGGAAGTGCCTGGGGCCATTTTAGATTGGTGTCTTGACATATTTTGCTAATTTGCCTTTTTAGTCTGATTCATTCTCTCTACCTTTCCGCTGGATTGTGGCCTCCATGATGTATGTAAATCCCAAGTAATTCCTAAAATTTTACAAACACTTTGTACTATTTCAGCAACAAAGTGTGGGCCTCTATCTGAAGACTCCAACAGAGACTCCAAATCTCGGGATTATTTCTTGTAGTAACCATTTTACTACTTCCTTTGCCTGAGTGGTACGACAGGGAAAGGCTTCTGGCCATCCTGTAAAGGTATCAACCCCCACCAGAATGTACCGATACCCATTTGGTCTAGGTAACTCTGAAAAGTCTACTTGCCAACAGTCTCCTGGTTCTGTTCCAGATTTGAGTTTACCCATTTGGACCCTTTTCTTTATTACTGGATTATTTTTCAAACGCAGATCACATTTTGCAGTTACCATTTTAGCTAATCCTAGCATTTTGACTGATACTAACTTGTCTTTTTAGGAAGGTTATTAAGGCCTCTACACCCCAGTGACATTCTTGGTGTTTTGTCTGAATTATCTCTCTCATCAAGAGAGGCGGAACCACCACTTGTCCCTTGGATGTCACCCACCATCCAGCTACATTTTCCTTAGCATTCAGTAATTGCCCTAATTTATCGTTTGCTTCTGAATATTTAGGTTTTTCCTTTGGGAGAACTACTGTCTTGGTCGGAATCAGTGCCATTTGTAATGTTATTTCTTTTCCTGCTCTTTTAGCAGCCCTATCTGCTAAATTATTTCCTCCAATTTCTTTTGTATTCCCAACCTGATGTGCTTTACAGTGCATGATTGCCACCTGAGTTGGTTTCTGAACTGCTTGCAATAATTGCACAATTTCATCCTGATGTTTAATATTTGATCCCTGGGAGGACAATAATCCTCTTTCTTTCCATAAAACTCCATGGACATGTGCTACCCCAAAAACATACTTTGAATCAGTCCAGATATTTACTTTCTTCTTTTCACTTAATTTGAGAGCTCGAGTTAAAGCAATGAGTTCTGCCTTTTGAGCTGAAGTGGTGCTAGACGACGCATTTGCCTCTATGATGGAGGTGTCTGTTGTTCCCACATATCCAGCGTATCAGACTCCCTGTTCCACAAAGCTGCTGCCGTCTGTGTGTAACTCCCAGTCGGAATCTTCCAGCGGTGTGTCCTTCAAATCCTCTCGACCAGAGTACACATGTTCAATGGTAGTCCTGCTCCAGCTGCCCTTCTTCCTGTGTAGAACTTAAAAAGACTGCAGGGTTTACCAGGTTAGTTGTTTTTAAAACCACATCGTCTTGTTCAGTCAGGACCACCTGGTACTTCGTCATTCTGCTTGGGGACAACCAATGTCTAAACCAGTTATCACCATGTGTGGGACATATATTGTTATTGTTCTTCCCAAAGTCAATTCCTGGGCCTCTTGTATAAGCATCACCGTAGCAGCAACTGCTGGAAGGCAAGCAGGCCATCCTTTACTTACTGTGTCCAACTGTTTGGAAAAGTATCCAACTGGTCTCTTCCATCTTCCCGTTCTCTGGGTCAGCACACCCAGTGCAAGATGTTGTCCTTCATAAACAAACAACTGGTTAAATCTGGAAGTCCCAGGGCAGGTACAGACCTTAGAGCTCATTTTAATTCTTTAAAGGCCTGTTGCTGGTGTGGGCCTCATACAAAGGGAAAGTTCTTTTGAGCTTCATACAATGGCTTAGCCATTAGACCGTAATTCATTACCCAAAGGTGACACCACCCAGCCATTCCCAGAAGGGCCCTTAGTTCATGAACATCTTCCAGCCCCGGTATGCCACAAATGGCTTCCTTACAGTCTGTTCCAAATTGCCACTGTCCTTCTGAAATCTTAAAGCCCAGATATATTATAGCCTGGCTTGCTGTTTGGGCTTTATTTTTGGATATCTTGTACCCGTTTAGTCCAAGAAAATTTAAAAGTTCTATTGTTACCTTTATGCAGGTGGATCTTTCTTCTGTAGCAATCAGTACGTCAGCCACATATTGCAAAAGCAAGTGTCCGGGCTTTGGCTGTGAATCATCCTGTTTCTATACCTCAAGTTCCTTTGCCAGCTGATTTCCAAAAATGGTCAGGCTATTTTTTTTTTTTAAATCCTTGGGGTAGTCTTGTCCATGTCTGTTGCATTTTTTTTCCTCCCGTTTGTGGATTTTCCTACTCAAAGGCAAACAATTTTCTGCTTCCCTTCTCCAGAGGCATGCAAAAGAAAGCATTCTTTGAATCAAGCACTGTAAACCACTGATGGGTCTTTTAATGCTGTCAACAATATATATGGATTTGCCACTACAAAATAAATGTCCTTAACTATCTGATTCACTGCTCTTAAATCTTGTTACTAACCTATATGCACCCGAAGGTTTCCTAACTGGTAAAACTGAAGTATTATATTTAGATTCACATTCCTCAAGGATTTTATATTCCAAAAGCTTGTCAATCATTTCTTAATACTCCGTCTAATTTCTGGTTTAATTGGGTACTGTTTAATCCTTACTGCTCTTGCACCCTCCTTCAATTCTATTTTCACAGGTTGTGCTAATTTTGATTTGCCAGGTTCATCTGTTTCCCATACTATAGGGGTTACTGCTAGATCTACTTGCTGTGGAATTTCTTGTTCTTTTACTCTTTCTTGTATCATCAGGATTTCTCCTGTCTTTGACTCAGGTATTTTTAGGAAGAGTTCCCCTTCCTCAAAAACAATTTGTGCATTTAATTTGGACAAGAAATCCCTTCTTAACAAGGGTATCGGACATTCTGTTACATACAAGAATTTATGTGTAATCATTTTGTTCCCAAATTTTAAATACAGGGGTTGTAGAAATGGCCTGTTTTTTCTTTCCTTGTTGCTTCCCTTATGCGTGCTGTTTTCATTTCCAGTTTCCTTTTACAGGTATTCAATACTGAAAATGTTGCTCCTGTATCTACCAAAACTTTAACCTCTTTTTCTCCCAGCTTGATTACAACCAGAGGTTCAGCTGGGTTCCCCTTCGGTCCCCTTCGTTTGTCCAAAACCATTATTCTTGCTTCCTCTTGCTGCCCACCCCCCTTGTTTGGACAGTCTCGTTTCCAATGCCCTTCTTCTTTACAATATGCACATTGATTTATTCCTAAAGGTGCATTAAGATTTCGGTTTCCAGAATTCACAAATCCTCCTCTTCCAACAGCCCCTCGTCCTCTTCCCCGGCCTCGACCTCTTACTGATGTTCCTGCTATTACAGCCAGCAGTCTATTCTCTCTAATTTTCCTCTCCTCTTTCTCTCGATTGTTATAAACTTTCCATGCCGCCTCCAACATTTTACTTAAATTCCTTGAATCCTCTCCCTCCAGTTTCTGGAGTTTCTTTCTTACATCTGGTGCAGACTGTCTCACAAAAATCAAAGCTAATAGTGTTTGAGCTGCCTCAGTTTCCACTTGCAGGTCAGTATATTTTCTAGCAGCTTCTTTCAATCTTTCCAGAAACGCAGAGGGAGATTCATTTTTATCCTGTCTCACCTCGTATAGTTTAGACCAATTCACAGATTTAGGCATGGCATGTTTTAGCCCATATAGAACCCATTTCTGATACCGACTTAATCTTTCTCTATGCTCCACACGATTTGGATCCCACTGCGGATCCCCGGAAGGAAAATTTTGCTCTAAAGTTCCATCAATCGTCCCGCTCATCACTGCCGCTTCTGCCTGTGCCTTACCCGTCCTCAATACCATTTGTTTCTCTGTGCCATTCAATAAATTATCCAATATTACTTGTAAATCATTCCAGTCTGGATTCTGTGTTCTAATGATTGTATCTACTATTCTGCCTACTCTCTCAGGATCTTCCCTGTATGTCCCTGCTGCCTGCTTCCAAGCCATCAAATCCATAACTGAAAGAGGCACTTTCACATACACTGGCCCATCGTTACCAACTCCTTGTCGCAAAGGAGCTATTCCCTGTGCCTGCTGTCTAGTTCTCCTGGATATAGGAGTATGAATGACGACTTCAGCAGGTCCTTCATCCTCATCTTCTCCTCCACTACTTTCTGGCTCCGGTACTTCTACTGCTTGGTCTCTCCCACCTCCATATCCCTGTCTCTGATTTCTCTGTCCTCTTCGTGGAGGGACTATATCTAATTCTGGTCCTTCTTCATCTTCCTTGGGAGCTATATACTTTATGCACCTTTTCCCAATATCACACGCAGAGCAACATTTCTTTACTTTCTTGTTTTCAGAAGTCAAAGCCATTACCAAATTATCTCTACTAATCAGTTTGCATTCCTTTTGCCAATCAGTTCGTTGTCTCAAATAAAAGAACAAATCTACATATGGGACTTCATTCCATTTTCCTTCCCTTCTACAAAACAACATTAACTGTAATATGGTATTATAACTCAAAGTTCCATTGGTAGGCCACTTTTCCTGATCTTCCAAAATATACAAAGGCCACCAGTAATTACAATACTCTATCATTTGGCTTTTATGTAAGTCATCATGTATTTCTTCCCAATGTGTTAACAGACATCCTAATGGGGAACTCTTCAGTACCTTTCCATCAAAAGCCAAATTACCAACACTCTTACTCTCAAACAAATGTGTTAGTTTAGATGTCATTTCAAAATATTTTAAAATTCACACACACACAATCACTCAGTCTTTCACTTCATTCTCCTCTGGCTGCACCCTCGTGGGGTAACAACTGCGGATCCGAACTCCGCACTCGCTTTGTACTTATTTGTACGTCTCAAACTCACACAAACACCACCAATTTTTTAATATTTTTTTCCCGATTTTTTTTTTTAATACCAAAACACAAATACCAATAAAAACCTATAGCATACAGGTTTTTCCAATACCCAAATACCCAAATTTGTTCAACTCTGCAATAGCTTTTGCTTATGTCTTATGGGCAGACACCTCGGCTTCCAAACCAAACAGGTACCCTTTGTCTAACCCTGCGCAGCTTTCGCTGCATCTGCCAGGCACAAACCAAACCAAACCAAGTAAGAAGTGTCTTACCAATTCCAGGGGACGTCGCAAAGAGCCTTACGGATCGGGGATCGATGGGTATCCCCGAGAATTCCTCGGTGCCGGCTGGAACCGATCAGGTCCCCGACCCCTCCGGTCTCTTTCAGCGAGGTCCCATCTGGGTCGCCAGAAACTGTCACCAAAACGGGATAAAAGAACTTATCGACACCGATGGGATGTAGATAAGCAGACACTCCTTTATTAACGGCCGGGTGCGCAGGGGAGTTGTCTCACCAACAACGCACACCTAACTCGTGTAACATGCTGATTATATCGGATACAGTCATACATATTAATGAAGTTCTCATACATAAACATGCTAATTCCTGTAATTCATTTTCATATCCCCACCTCTTTCCGGTCATGCGCACTAAAGCCCTGAAATGAGTCAGGGGCTGCTTTTGCGACCACCACAGACTGTCAACTCTTCAAAAAGACCCCCCAATGTTCTTGACTCAAGGACTTTGGCTCACATTGCAACTTTAACATGCTTCAAGGCTTTCTTATAATATAACTCTTAGTCTATAAGACAATAAATCACTCTTACTAAGCAGCCTAACAATTATACTTTGTTTGACAACATAATTCTCTAGTTAATGATTATTACTGGACTATGCGACCTATGCAGCCTTGGTCTAGGGCTTTACAAAGGAGTTCATAGCAGCATAACTGATTACATGGTTACACAGTATTTCCATACTTACTTACAACAGTACACAATTATTTTTCTAACTATTATAAAACTAATATTCTTATAAAATTCTATTTGATTATTCAATCAAGATCATTTCATATCATAAACCCTAAAATCATCAACTTAAATCAATAACAAATCCATGACAATCAGTGAGACCCGCCGGTGGCCGCTCGTGGAGGACGCAGCACGTTGCACAGGGTGAATGAACTGCGTGGAGGCCTCGCGTGGCAGAGGGAGACTGGGAAATTATTGCTGGAGAAGGGACAAAGAAGGGATAGTGCTCAGTTACATACTGCTCTTCTCAGCGTGGAAGGAGAGGAGCCTTTTGCTTGATCCTGGGAAGATGCCCAGGGGCTAGGAAGCCTGTTGGTACAGGGTTGTCCTCACCATTTTGAAATCCTCAGCCTCAGGTCATGGGCTTGCTGGTGTCCTGGGAGAGCTGCCCAGCACGTCCCTGGGCTGCTGGTGGGCATTTCTCTGTCGATGTTGGGGTACTGATGAGCTTCCAGGGTCCTCCAGGGCCACCACCATCCCCCAGGGAGGATGCTGGTAATGGCAGGTAGCTTGTCTCCCATTGTGTCCTGGGTGAAATGGGGGGGGGGGGCTGCCAGCACGTGCCACCCGCTGGGTGCCTGTGGGGGGGAGGGGAGCACACAGAGGGCACAGGGTGTCCTTGTCACCCGGGGACTGCTCCCGAGGGGCTCTGCAGGTGCTGGAGCTCTCACTTCCCCTCAGCACGCAGGCAACCAGGATTAAATCACCGCTGGTAAAATTAGCAGATGACACACGGGCGGGCGGGTGGCAAAACCTGGGCTGGGGAGCAAGGTGCTGGGGACAAGCAGGGTCATTGCAGAGCCAGGCACAACCAGTTACCCAAGGCGGCCGTGGCTCTGCACCAGCCGGGGGGGGCTGCTCAGCACCCCCAGTGCTCTTGCTGGCACAGGGTGAGGCAATTGGGGGCCAAGCGCAGCTGTGGGGCAGGCGGGGGGAGGCTGCAGGAGTGGCTGGGGAAGAGCCGAAGCCCCTGCAGAGCCACGGCTGGGAGGGAGGATGGCGACCAGCGCCTGCTAAATTTGGAGCCCGCTCAGGGAAAAAAAAAAACCTTAAAAAAAAAAACCCTGCAGGCTCCAAATTTAGCCAGTTGCAGCTCCCACCAAGTGCCGCTCCATCGCGCTGCCGCTGACAACATCCCGTCAGCCCCAGCACCTCCTGTTTGAGTCCCCGAAGGTGGGGACCCTGCGCCTGGCCAGGAATCGGGGAACCCCAGTACACCCCAGGACCAGCCGAGTATTTCATCACCATCTTTATTTGAGGCAAGCCCACAGTAGTCCAGGTGTACACGGCAACACGCGCTACGCTACAGACGCCATTTCCATGCAGGCAACCACGGCTACGCACACAGCAGGAGGACAGGGCCGGCGCTGGGCCGGGGCTCCCAGGGGAATGGGGTTCCCTGGTTCTCAGGGGTCCCCCAGCATGGCACCGGCTCAGGGGGGCACTTGCACACTGGCATCAGCGCCTGGGGCTTGGGGGAGGGGGTGTTTGGGGGGTCCCGCTCCATCCTGTGGCCTCTGGGGGACGAAGGGGGCTGAGCTGGACACCAAGAGGGACGGGGGGGTTTCAGAGCCTCACGTGCCCTCGGCTGTGTGGCGTATTCCTCCCCGGAGCCAGGGACAGCCGGGCAAGCATCCCAGCCCCTGTGTGTCCCCTGCTGGGCTGAAGGCCTTGCCACCTTTGGATTAAGGAGGTCGTTAGCTACCAGGCCCATTGAACCACGGCTTTGGCATGGCGGGAGCGGGCTGAAGCTGCGTCCCCCGGGGGAGATGGCAGGGACCGTCTGACTGATCATCAGAAGGGGATGTCTTACCAGGGCCCAGCACTCTTGGCAGACCAGTGCTGGTGTGCCATCATCCCACTGGCCCAGGGTGGTGGCCCTGAGCTCCCCATGGCTTTAAGCTCAAAGGAACACTCCTCGCCCCCGCTGTGCTGCCGGACCCACGGGTGCAGGCATGGCGTGACACCTGCTTTCTCCCCTCCGGCTCCACCACCACCGATGGCAAACCACAGCAGAGAGACCTGAGTGCTGCTCTTTGCCCGGAACCCAGCAAACCGTGACCAGGTGCAAGGAGCAGGTCTGTGGTGAAAACTGTTGCTCATTCCATGCAGGCACTTTCTAACCACAGCCCTGGGATAAAACCCCGGGTCGAGGCCAAGCAGGCAGGGAAATGGAGCCAAACCCGCTGCTATAAACGCTGCTGACCCCGTGTGTTGTCATCCCACGGATCAAATCCGTCACCCCGCCTGCCAGCAAAGCTCTGGAGATGGTTGAGGTTTTTTTCTTTCACCCTCCCCAAGCGTGGGGGCTGCGAGGCACAGCTGCTGTTGGGGGGGGCTGGGGAAACAGAGGCTGCTGGTCCCCGGGTTTATTTGGCCTAGCTCCCATATGCTTTCACCTGGCTACTCATTAACGGCCGCCCCGGGTGACGAGGAGGAGGAGGGTGGATTTATGCACCGCGGGTGGAGTGTGCCCATGTCCACAGGTCATGGCTCCGGTGAGCTGCGTCGATCTCTGCGCCTGCCGGCTGGGCCGTGCTCGCTCCTGCTCACTTCGTGGCACAGGGCCCCCTCCTCCTGGCTTCTTGGCTGCCTCCGGTGCTTTCCTATCCCTGGGCGTCATGTTGCAGTGAGCTCCTCCCCACCAGCTCGCCCTCGCCCTGCCTGGTGCTGAGGGCAGGAGAAGGAGCTGTGGCAGCCCACCGGAGCCTCCTCCTGCGCCCCGGCTGAGGGGTACTTGTGGGCTGGAGCCCAGGCTGGGGCTCTCCTGGGGCACTGCTGCCTCCTCCCATGTCAGCAGGGCCCTATGGCTGCTGTCAGAAACAGCCTCAAGCTTCAACAGGCACCTAACAACACTGTCCCTGCCTGGGGAGGGTGATGAACCCTGAAACATAATGACGGCAGCACCCTCTGCACTGCCAGGGTGACGCTATTCAATGGGGACCTGCAGCATGAGGAGGGACGAGGCGCTGGGCCAGCAGGGAGGACAGGGTGGCCTGTCCCATCGGGGCCTCCCTGCCCTCTGGAGGGGCACAGCAGGGACAAGCAGCGGTTTTCCTATCTGCAGCAACATCCAAGGGGCACGCGTCGCTCCGGGCTTGCTCACAGCAGCACAGGGGCCTCCACCAGATCCAAAGGAGCTGCCTGAGAGTGGGGGCTCATTTGGGAGCCTGGCGTCCCCCCCCCACAGGGCCACCACAGGGGGCAGTGGGTGCCTGCAGAAGCAACCAGCACCCCTTTCCAAGGGCCAGTCCTGCCAACTTCTGGCTCCTGGGAGTGCCATGAAGTGGGGCACACATCCAGACCACCACCTCCTCCACGCATTCCTCCGTTTTCTGGTCCCCGTCACATCTTGGGGAGAAGCTGCGTCCCTCAGTCTGTCCCCATGCACCTGGTTGGGGACATATGGGTCCGTGGTCCCCCCGGCTGGACTCCAGCAGCCGGTTGGGTGAGGAGACAAGGAGCGGCGGGGTGGCGAGTGGTGGGTGCCCGTGCAGGCGGGGGGCTGGCAGCAGCATCTGCAAAGCTCCTTGGCTTCGGAGTGGGTCAGGGGAGACACAACCATGCGGAAACTGAGGTGTAACAGCTCTTCCCCGCTCCCTGCAGCCATCCAGGAGCATCGGAGACAGCACCGGTTGCCTCCAGGAGAGCATGGGCCTGGCAAAGCACATGAGATGTGTAAAAAAAGTGAGGGGGACACTTCCAAGTGAGAAGTGCTTCTGGATGTTTGTCCCCAGGGTCCCCAGCCCATGGCGCAGGCTGGCAGGCTTTAGGAGAGAGGAAAGTCCATGTGGAAGGAGGTGCCATGGGGGACAGCCCGCAGAGAAGGGATGTGGCGTTCGTGTCCAACCCAGGCTCATAAAAAAAGGTGACCCCCAAGGTCCCCCCAAAGTTTGCTAAATAAATACATAAATATGAACAAGAAGCCCAGAGCCAGGTCATGGGGGTTTCCCAGGATTGGCAGCTCCTCTCAAATCCATTTTTTTGCCGTTTCCATGTAGAAACAATCTCCTTCCATCCACCCTGCGCTTGTCCCCACGGCCCAGGCACCGTCTGTCCCCAGCCTGTCCCACACCTCACGGCTCCCAGGGCTGGCAGCGAAGACTGTCTTTGCATCTGCTTAAAACCCATTCCAGAAGTGCTAGCCGAAGGCATGGCAGAGACCGTCTCCTCTAGGCTAAGAAAATAAATAACTTCTCCAATGTGCAAGGGTTGGTGGACAGAAAGCCAGTGCAGCAAAACATTGAGTGTCCTTCGAGAGGATTAAAAATAAATAAGTGAAGCTTAGCGTTTTCTTGGGAGCGCGTTCATCTGCAGCTCTGCCAGGGCGGGTGGGGGGTGTTATTTAAATAAAGGGAAAAAAAAAACCAACAGTCCTAGCGCTGCTCTGGTGAACGTGCTCCCCGCGCGTCAGCTTGCCTTCGCCCACCGCTTCCATCCCGGCTGGAGAAGACGCTTGTGGTGGTTGGGAAGGAGCCTCCAAGACCTTCCCAGGACACATGATCCCCACCAGGTTTGAGGGGGTGTGTTCTCTCCCCGCCACGGAGCAGAGATTTGGGAAACCCCCGCAGCGGGCAGGTGTCCGGGACGCCGGGTGTCTCTGGGCCGCGGCTCCTTGCGTGCTGCTTAATCTCGAGTTCGGTTTCTCCTCTTCAGGAAAAAGAAGCTGCTCTTCTGCGGAGGGCCCAGCAGCATCGGCACTTGGCTTTTATGTGTAATTTTGACCTAAAAAGAAGTGAAAAACCCAGCTCAGTAAGGGGTTCCTGGGCTCTGAGCCCTCCCGGGCATGCCCCAGCCCAGGGAGCGAGCCAGGAGCAGCTCAGCACCCAGCGCCAGGGCGAGGAGCCGCTGCCACCCCCAAGCCGGGTCGTTAAATGTTTTGCTGGATGGGAGCAACAGCTCCAAAAATCACACCCAGGCAGCGCTGGGATGGGTAGAGGATTTCTCCTGTGGCCAAGCTGCCTGCCACAGGTGAGGGACTGCACTGCAGCCCCCCCGGAAAGGATGCTGCTGCACCCACCCACCTGGCAAGGGATGAACGTGTCCCTGTCCCCACAGTTCCCATGACTTGCCATGAGTCCAGGGCCAGCATGGGTGCAGACAGAAGTCGCAGGGGTCTGGGCTCTGTGGCCACCCACCAGCCTCCCTCCAACTCCAGAGGCTTTGCCACGCTGCACGGGGAGCTGAGGCTGCCTGCCACGCTGCCAGTCCCTGCCCGCCCCATCCCGCCGTGCTGCCAGGCCCTGCTTGCTCCAGCTGCCCACGGCAGAGCTGTTCCCTCCCCAGGGACTCACAGTGCAGGACGGCTGCATCCAGGGCTCCCCGTCCACCTGCATGGGCAGCAGCTTGGATGTCCTGCAAAACACAAAGAGGGGGGATGCAGCGCAACACAGGCACCAGCTTTCGCTGGCAGTCGGGCGCTCAGCTGGGATGGGGACAAATACCTGATGGTGACAGACGAACACTGGGCCAGTCTCTTCCCAGCACTCTTCAGCCCCGTGTAGATCTGCCCCATCTCCATTGCGCCCTCCAGCCCCACCACCTCCAAGAGGTGGTCACTGAGGTCTGCAAGAGAGAGGGATCTGAGTCGGTCCCCGTGTCCCTGGGGATCCCCTGCCTTCTGCCATCATCCGAAGCATCAGGGCCAGCACACCAGGGATGCTGGCCACTCTGGAAGGCAGCGGGGCTGGTGGCACTGTGGGGATGTGTCCCGATGTCCCTCATGCTCCAAGATGGGTATTTGCAGTGTTGGGCAATGCTCCTGTCCAAAATCCTTGGTGCAAAAATACTCCTGGTCTGAAACAGTGCCCGGCCCTGCACGGCTGCAGGGTGGCAGCCTGGATCCTCAGCAGCTCTGCAACTGCTTGTCTGCAGTGTTGTATGAAATGGTGGCAGACACTCTCCCTAGGGTGCTCTGGGGCACTGTGGACCCCCCTCCAACCCCGGGAGCCGGCATGCACGGCGGAATCCTCACTGGGAGGGCTCTGCTCAAATCCCAGGGCATTGCCCCTTTTCCCAGCTCCTCCTGCTCTGCTGGGCCACCAGCAAAGGCGCCCAACACCGGGGCAACTCGCTCCATCTCTAACTCCCTTCAGGGTCCTCTTTCACCCGTGGTGGAAACCCCCACCGGGAGGAGCCTGCCGAGCCCCGCCATGCCCTCCTGCCCACGGGCAAGAGGGGACGTGCCCAGGGAACTGACCCCGCCACCTCTCACCGCCCTTTGGAATTGGCCTTTGCTCTGCCCTGCTCCCTGCTGCCCATTCCCACCGGCTTGCCCAGCGAGGGACAGCTGGTGACAGCCTGGTGACACCGCCATCCTGGCAGCCTCGTGGTAGCGGGGCTGTTTCCCACTCCAGTCCCAGGCTGCCAGAGGTGGTGGGTGGAAAATGCAGGCACCTGGCCTAGAAAACTGGACTGTTTTCTAACCCACCGCTCTCTGCGGGGGAACCCTGCCAGCACTTTGGGCTGCCTGTGCCCTGCCCGTGCCCGTGGGGATGGCTTTGGTGGCCGCAGCGGTGGGTGCGAGGTGCTGGCCAGGGCACAGCGTGGGTGCTGTGCTGTTCCCAAAAGCCCGCAGCCAGGCTGGCAGTGCTGAGGCGCAGCCTGGGAGGATGCTTATAAAAGCCATCGGTGCCAGCTCTGCAGCTCCGCTGC
This sequence comes from Strix uralensis, assembly GCF_047716275.1. Classification (NCBI taxonomy): domain Eukaryota; kingdom Metazoa; phylum Chordata; class Aves; order Strigiformes; family Strigidae; genus Strix; species Strix uralensis. The sequence continues at coordinate 30,024,497 of NC_133980.1, read as the reverse complement.
CGGCTCCTCCTCTGCAGCAGCGGGTGCCCGGCCCCGCAGCGGCTGCCTGCCAGTCCTGCGGGGCGCTGGGGGCTGCCCAGCCTCGCGACAGCAGGTGAGGGGTCCCACATGGGCACCCCCTGAGCCATGACCCCCAAAGGGTGAGGGGAGAGGTGGGTGGCAGGGGGTGGGAGCCACGTCCTCTCTGGCCACCGTGGCACGGCATAACCAGTCCTGAGAAAGGCAGTGCTGGGCCATACACAGGCGGGCAGAGCCACCCTCCTTCACCAGCTTGGACAGACCGTTGTTGGGGGTCACACTGGCACCCCAAAAGCTGACAGCAACCCCTTCAGTGCTGTTGCTCCGGCGCCACGTGCACTGAGACAGAACCAGCGGCCGCCCAGCTCCCTCGCTCTAACCCCACACACCCCACAAATTGCTGCCAGGCCCCGCTGCTCACCCTGCACACAGAACTTGAGCTCCTTGGCGTCGGTGACCACCGTGGCGTGCAGCTTCTCTGGTGCTTTCTTGCCCAGCCGGTTGTAACTGCGCTGCTTCTTGGTCTCACCCCAGAGGTTGGAGCCGCCGTACATGCTGGGTATGTTGAGGACGGCGATGCCCTCCAGGGACGCGTTGCTCAGGTCTAGCAGGGTCCCGTCGCACTGCCGGGCACGTGGGCAGCGTCAGGCTGTGGGGCTGGGGGGAGTTGGAGCCCAGCACCCGCAGAGCCCGGCCACCTCCTCTCCCCACCCGCCTGCCGAAGGAGCAGGGCTCCCCGAGCACAGTATGCCGCTGGACAGTCCCCAGAGCAAACCTGCCCCAGGGGGGCACAGGCAGTCCTGGGGCAGCTGGGGCTGGAGGTGCAAACAAATACCCTCTGACTTTGTTTTTCTAGGGCTGACACCCACCCCCTCCCCTTCCTTGTGCTGCTTTCCCCTCTATTTCAATATGAATTTTACTACACATCTGAGACGACAGTTTCGAAAACCAAATTCCTGTGAGACACATAAAACCTCGGCCAGGCTCAGTTCCTGCAACCCGAAATAGGATGCAATACCACCTCAGCCCTGGAGCAACCTCCACCCAAGCATCTCCAGCACGTGCTTCCCCACCTCCCCTCGTTCAAATTGACCCCAAAGAATCAGAAAGTTTGGCTGCCCAAAAACTAACAGTTTGTCTTCAAGCACAATTTGGAAACTAGAAATTAGGCTGGAAGGAAATGATAGGAAAGGTGTCAGAGGAAAAAATGTCAGTTTTTGGAGACAAAACCACAAGGCAGTGCACTTGTGTGTGGCACGGCTTCACTGCGGTACAGCAGGACTGCCCCAGCTGAAAATTTCCTGTAAAAGGTAAAATATCTGTTGCCTGCAGCTTTTCGACAGGACTGGAAGCAGCAGCCATGCAAATGCATTTCTTAACTTTGGGTCTTCTCACTCTCACGCTGCCTGGATGACACTGGATCCCCTTTCTAGATACCCCTGGAGGAAGCAGCCCCTTTCCCATTCAATGGTATTTTCTCTAGAGCATCTGTGGTTTCCTTTCTGCATCTGCTCTCTACCTGCCATGCAAATACCAGCACATTTTTTTTCTTTGCATTTTGGTCATGCAACGGCGCTTCTGCTCCCTCTTGCTTTACCGAGAGGAACGCGAACAGGCTGACGAACCCCCACTGCTGCTTTGACTCCAGTTGTTTTCCTCTAGCAAAGAGTGAAGGTCTTAAGATTATTTTTAATGCACTGTCGGCAAGCGCTGAGCACGCCCGCCACACGTATGTGGAGCTGGGTGCGCACATGAGCAAGCGTCTCTGTATGTTCAGATCTGTTCTGCCTCCCCTGATGCTCCAAGATCTTATTTTTAGCCTTGCCTTGAAAGCAAAAGGCAGGAATCTTCTGGTTTAGGAATGAAGAGCTGTCTCTCCGAGGCTTGTGAAGGATGTAAATCCTTTCGTTCTCAATACATCTTAATGATATTATGATTTGTAGGAACAGAAAAGACCCTAACGCTGTGAGCAGCGGTACTGAGCGAGACAGCTCCGATTCCTCACAGGATGGACAAAACCTCCCACGCCCGGCCAAAACGAGCGTTGGCCCCGGCCGCAGGCATCTTTCCTGCTGCCCGCAAGGCGGTGGGTACCGACCCGGCCGCGGTGGGATGGGAGCGAGTCAGCTGCCCAGGCTGTGGGATTTCTGGGGATGCTGCCGAAGCCCGTTGCTGCACGGGGGTGTGCGGAGCGGGCAGGACCACAGCTGCCCACGCCTGCCCACGCACACGCATGCAGGGAGCGATTTCTGCCTGCGTAGCCCTCCGCTGTTAGTGTGCCAGCGAGCTACAATGGGCTCTTTGAGCAGGGGCAGCTGACGGCGCGCTGGCAGCGATGCTGGAAGTAGAAAATTTGCAGCTGGGAAAAAAGCAAATTCATTTCCAGGAGCTGTAGGGGAACGAGTGCCAATTTCCAAAACAAAACTGCCATTTCTCTGCAAGGCTGACAGTTGCCTGGGAGCCGGAGGGAGGACAGGCTGCCGCTTTCAACTTCAAATACTGCAGGATTAACGCTTTCCTGCTGGCATGGCACAGCCGGTGCCGACGCACGCTCGGCGGGCTGCGCACGGAGCCCCTCGCACCTCGCGCCCGCCTCCGGCAGCATCAAACCCCACGGACACGGGCTTTGTCCACCCCAGGATGCTGGTGGCCGGCGGAGGGGGTGAGATGGCTGTGCCTCTGCTCCTGCCCCTTCCCACCAGCTGCTGAGGGCACAGCTACGCCCTTCAGGCTTTGGGAAGAGCCGAAACTCCCCGCCTAGAAACGGGCTTCAAAGTCCCTCTGCCCGCAACTGCGTGACCACATGGTTGGCTCGCAGGGCTCTGCCTGCTCTCTGCCTGCACACCGCCAGCGACGCTGCGCCCACCGCCTGGTCAGACCCGCACCAGCCCTTTGCAGCAAGCGATGTTCTTTTCCCCTCGCCCTTCCAGCCTAAGTTATAAAAGGGTCATTTATCCAGCGATAAGGAGAGGCGGAAGTTTACAGCAAAGCATGGCCCAAACCCCCCAGCGCGAGCGGAGAAATGACAGCGCTCTTAGCAACCGCGCGCCCTCCTCCCCACTCTAATTAAAGGCTGTTTCCATGTCATCCAACGAGGGCTGGGAGCAGACGCGGAGTTTACAGAAAGAATATTCCAGGCACGCTCTCAAATACAGCTGGAAAGGGGGAAGAATACAGGGCTATTCTTCTGCCTGCAGCTGGCCGGCTTTGCAGCAAGCGACACGCGGTGGAAGAGCGGGTCCTGCCAGCCACCGCATCCTCCTGCCACCAAAAGGGGCCAAAGCTGCCACAGCACCCTCTCCCCGGACAGCCAAAAGCCCTGCCTGAGGGACCCAGGGGTGACATCTCCTCAAAAACCTCTGTGCTGCAGCTGGAGCCAGGGACCATCCTGGGAAACCCACCTCCACCTCAACGTAGTCGTGGAGCTTCTTGCAGGTGGCCGCAAAGGTCTCCGACGTCCCGAATTCAAAGTACCACAGCTTGTTCTTCATCCTGGGGGCACACAGATGTGTCAGCATCCCACTCTGAAGCAGCGCCTTGCCCAGCCACCCCCAGCCCAGCCAGGATGGGCCGTCAGAGCCTTTCCAGAGCCATCGCAATGGGGACGCAAGCCATCGATGGGGACACAAGCCAACGTGGGGAGGGACTGCTGGCGTCATGGCCCTGGGGAGCTGTGCTGTGGGACAGGGGGTGGCTCTGACACCCTGCGAAGGGCAGGATGCGGGTGCTGGGTGGTCCCTCAGCATGGGACAGGGTGTTTCCACCGGCTCTCAGCAGAGCTCAGCGTGGGCCATCATCTCTTGACGGGGCTTCTGGGGATGGATACCCCATGGAGGGGACTTGCCTCACACCCTCCCAGCACCCTGCCAGGAGCCTCTGACCACTGGTCCTCCCCTGCACCAATCGCTGCACCAGGCTTTGAGGAGGAGCTGTAAGCCAAGGGGACCTGAGCCAGATGTTTGGGTCCATTAGGGGATTTTCTAGCAGGTATTTCTGAATATGGGGACAGGGGTTGCAGGCCACGGCTCCTGCTGCCATCACACCATTTCCATGCACCCCAAGCACAGCGGCAGCGAGCTGTGACCTGCTGCTGCCTGCCCTGCCCTCACTGCCTGGCCTGCTCCTGCCGGTCCTGGAATTCAGTGCTAATTATAAAGCATGAATGAACGTAATCGGGTGCGTGGCCAAGTTTGAGCAGCCTGCCACACTGCACGGGGCCCTAGGGAGCACCCCAGGCCCCCACCCCTCCAGCCACGCCTGGTACGTCCCCAGCATGTCCCATCGGTGCAGTGTACGGCAATGGTGGGGCATCCCCCCGCACCCAGCTTTTGGGGGGGACCACGGGCAGCCCTTACCTGCTGTTGAATTTCTCGGGGTGCTTTTCTCGCATGACGTGGAAGCGGTGGGCGATGGAGGCGTCCTGTGGGGAGAGGGAGCGCAGAGATGCCGGCGGAGGGAAATAGAAACCCCTCTCTGTGCCCCATGGGTGTGGGCTGGGATATGGGGGCTCAGCTTTTCACCCGCACCGCCGGTCCCTGCGGCACAGGGGCACAGTGCAGGGGCCATGCCGAGGTGACAGAGGCCCCCTCAGCCAGGCTGCTCGTGAAGCACTGAACGGGCTTGTTAAGCAAGACATAATTAGTGCATTTGGCTTCCTTCCCTCATCACAGGGGCTCTGCATGGAGGGGATGCTGAGGGAGGGAGAAAGGGCAGGGCAGCGGGGTTCCAGGGACACCCCAGGACCCTACAACCTGACAGCTCCCCTGGCAGGGTGGCAGCTCTCCTGAAACTCATCACAACCTCTCCTGTGCAGGGTAGGGGGTGTTTAAGCCTCAGAAGCTGTCATCAGATGCCACCTGCAGTGACATCCCCTGTCATTAGCAGGAGCTGATGTGACCCCCACCGTGGCGGTACCGCTTGGTCACCCATGGCCCGGGACAAAAATACTGCAAGCCCTCGGGAAGAGAAGTGCTTTCTACTTTGCCATTCCTCCAAAGCCCTGCTGCTCCTGCCTGCAATTGGCCCCAGCACTGGGAAAAGTCCCTGTGGCACAGGCTGCCGTCCTCCCCGGGCTCTCTAACTGCCCTGGGTTAGGAAAACATGGGGCAACGCAGGTCCAAGCACCAAAGCAGGGCTGTGCTGATGGGTGCCACCTCGGCAAAAGCTTCAGGTGGGGTGTCCAGCAGATCTCAACCTGTCCTTGGGACCCTAAACTTCCCTGAACCTCATTTAAGCTCCTCGCACACTTGCTCTTGCAACATTCCTGGCTGGGAAGAGAGATTCCATGCCTCTTTATGCATTTAAGTGCTGCTTAATTACAATTAAACCAGAAAAACAACACCAGGAGATGGAGGGAGGTTGGGAACGTGGGCAAGGAAGAGCAGGGAGAGTCCCAGCTTGGGAGGCTCAAGCTCAGATGTAGAGTTTCATCAAACACTTAAGACAGGTTTTTATGGTCTCTGAGGAACATCACCAGGAACCAGCCCCTGCTCCTGGGAATTAACTTGGAAGAGGACTCAGGGTGAGTCTAGAAGGAGACAGGGATGGAAGCCTGGGGGGCTGGTATCCCTCACGTGCACCTGCTGGGCTGGATCACTCCAGCAACTTCACAGCACCACTCCACTGGTGGGAAATGCCCCTGGGCATCCACTGATCTGGGTGGGTTTGAGGCTGTGGCTGTGCTGGGGACCCAGGTGACAGATCCCCTGCTCCACTGGTCTCCAGAGCTCTTCCCTCCGCTTTCCCATGGCCGGGGGGGCTCCGGTGGGCATGGCACGGTCTGGGCACCGATCGCTAGCCCTGCGCTGTGCTGCTCTCTCCAGCTAAAAGGCATGTGTGCTGCACTCTGGGCTGCCCTCAGCACCCATCCCTGCCCCGCAGTACTCACCACCCCGATGGAGAAGTAGTTGTTGATGATGGTGGACGGGACAGGGTCTCCGTTGGCCTCTCGGTCGCTGGGAATGACATCTATCTGCCAGCGGTCCAGCAGCACCTCCGTGCTGTGCTCGATGTCTTTCAGGACCTTCATCAGGTTGCCTCCCTCATAGCCTGGAAGGGAAAGAAGGTGGGTGTCGGAGGAGGATGAGGGAGGCCGAAGGGGAGTGCAGCCATGGCACGTGTGGCCGGAGGTAGTTGGGTGCTGAGCGCCCAGGGGAGCCTGGGGGTGCTGCTGCAGCACCAGTGAGATGCCCAGCTCATCCCTGCTGTGGTGGCAGAGATTTCAGCTAATGGCATGGCTCTCCCAGATGAAAAAGGTTGTCGGGCAGGACCTGGCTGACGGGTGTTTAGAAGCAGTGGCTGCTTTTTTGGAAGGGATTAGAGGCACCATCAGGAGGCACCAGGGCCAAGACGCAGCCCTGAGCCTCATCCCAAGAGCCCTGGAGCCTTCCCTCCCCCAGGACAGCCACACTGGATGGTCCCCATGGGCCGGCCATCCCCCGGGTGATGCTTGTCCGACCTTACCTCCTCCCCAGCGCAGGCACCGGGCCAGGTCATTGCCTGTTCCCAGGGGTAGGACGGCCACCGGCGGGTGCTTCACCAAGTTCGCCTTGTCTGCGATTCAAGGGGAAAGAGAGGTTTGGGGCTGAAAGGGCTCATCCCTGCTCCTCTCCGTGTCCCTCCTCAACTGGCACCCTGGCGGGGGGAGCTGGCGCATGACGCTGTGGGCAGAACCCCTGCCCTGCTCTCGCATGGGGAACATCGGGCACTCGTAGCAGATTGCCAAGGATGCGGGTGGATGATGCTCTGCGGGAGCACGGCTGCTCCTCGCTCACCTATGCAGTCCAGGATCCAGCCCACCGTGCCATCCCCTCCGCAGGCCAGCACGCGGAAATCCGGAGTGTCCCGAAAGAAGCTCAGCCTGGAGAAAGCCAGGAGAGACAAGGGGTGACATGGGGGAGCAGGGGCCAGCGGCAGGGGCCAGAGGATCGGCCACAGCATCTCCGTACCCTGGCGTGGGCCCACCGCGGTCCAGGTTGTACACTTGGCGTGGGTTGAGCAGGTAGTGAAATTTCCGGAGGACCCTAAGAAAAGAGAGGAGTGAGGGAGGCCACGGAGGCGAGTTCCCCTCCAGGAGAGGTGCTGGAGCAACGCGAGGGACCGGCAGCCCCCAACCCCACGGGGATGCTCTCCATGGGCAAGGCCCCACCTACCGCTCCCCTTGCCTTCCTCCGCTCTTGGGGTTCACAAGCACGAGGAGGGGGTGCGTCCCGGGCCGGGGGCTGATCTGGAGGGCAGAAAGCGTGGCTGCGAATGCCCGGCCGCTGCGGGGCTCGGCGCGCGCCCGGGGCAGAGCTTGCTGGCAGCCTGGCGCGGGAACCTACCTGCAGACCTTGCCCGTCCACCGTGGTGGAGTTGAACTTGAAGCCCTGGTTGTCCTCAGGGCTGGTGCTGGCAGGTGAGTCACTCTCCGATCTCTGGCAGTGGGACTGCCTGTCCTTTGGGGAACAGAGGTATGGATGCGCCTGCTGCCCCGAGAAGGCGGCGCCAGCAGCCGGGGGTGGCAGATCGGCCGCAGCGATGTCCCGCCGGGTCCCTGCTGCATCCCTGCCGCCCGGCCCCAAGGAGCAGGGGCACTTACCAGGACGACAGGGCAGATGTAGGAAGGCAGCAAGATGTGGTCCCGCAGCGGGCCCCCATCACACTCCGGCTTGACGTGGGAGGCACATTTGTTGTGGAGCTGGAGGGGCCAGAAGGAAGGGACATTGGGCAGGGGACACCCGGCCATTTGTGAGCCTCTCCCCCAGGGCTGGCTGTGCGGGGAGCACTGCAGGATGCACCCGGGGCCCCCCATTCCCGCGTACTCACGGTGACTTGGCACCAGACACAGTGCAGGCCGGTGATGCCCTGGTAGCACTTGATGCTCTTGTGGCATCTGTCGCACTTGACGGGGGAATTGCCCTCGATCCAGGTGTGCTGCATCACCTGCAAGGCGCGGGGGGGGCACTGCGGGCACAGCATGCACCGACCTGCCAGCATCTCCTCTCCACTAAGGGCTCCTGCCGTGACTGCGGACGGTGGCTTGTCATGCAGGGGTGCTGACTGATCCAAACCCCTCACCTGGCCACCTTCCCTCCCTGCTGCTTCATGCTGCACACTGGGGACACCCGTTCCCTACCTAAAGCCATGGCAAACCTCAGGACCAGGGATCCTGTGGGTCCCCAGGGGCTGGAGATGGGGCCCACCCTGCCAGGCTTGGGATGTTGGGAATAGCTGTGAGCTGCTGCCCAGAATCCAAGGGGCAAATCCCAGGGGAAAAAGCCATGGGGGACCAGGACAGGAGACTGAGGAGCCAGCTGCTACTGGTGGTGGTCCCTCAGGGAGAGCTCCACAGGAGACCCACTGGCTCAGAAATGCACCAGCCGCCTACTCACGCTCGTGTTTCTCTTGGATTTCACGTAGGTGCTGATGCAGGAGGCGATATCTTTGGACACACACCTCTCGTGGACGGTGTACTTGCAGACTGGTGGGAGAGAAGAAGGTGCTGAGCATCACTGCCTGGCACAGGCGCTGCCCCCTCCCCGCTCACCCTGCAGCACCCACAGGACTCGGCAGCGATGGGGACCAGCCCCCCATTCCTGGGGCACAGGGATGGGGTGGGAGCTGCCAGCCTGGGCATATGGGGGGGCCGGGACTCACAGGAGCAGCAGAGGCCCTGCTTGCGGACCCCCAGCAGCATGGTGCGGCAGAAGTTGCAGTAGGCGGGTTTCTTGAAGTGCTTCAGCCTCCAGGCATGCTGCCCGTCATCCTTCACGTTCTGCAGGGCAGGAGACCAGAGGTGAGGGGGTTACTCCCCGCTGGGGATCCCAGCCCACTCATTCCGCCACTTTTAGCAGCTTTTTGCCCCGTAAAAGCCCCCAGTGCGTCTGTGGGAGTTTGCTCCCAGCAGGACCATGGGCTCCCCTTCTCCCTGGTGTTCCTCCGAGCATCCCTGCTGCCACATCCCCGTGCTCCGCAGGCACGTCTGGCTCCTGGCACTCCCGACACCGAGCTCCGGCTCCCCACAGCCCTTTGGCACAGCCTAGCCATGGGGATGCTCTACTGGTCGCCGATGGGAAGGTGACTCCACATCTAGGTCCAGGCCACCGCCACCATGGGGTGACCGAAGCAAGCCTCTTACATCTGGGTCCAGGCACGAGTGCTTTGCAGAAGCCACTTAAAACTCCTCATTTTCTTGAATCTTCCTGCCAGAAAACCTCCCCCACACCCACTGCCTCTCCATGGGAAGCAAACACCAGAATGGGCACTGGGGAGCAAAACCCCAGATTTTCCCTGCAAACTATTACCTGCTGGCCAGGGATGCACCTCGGTGACATGAAGCCCAAAAGGATGAAAAAACACAGGGAAATAAGGGGGGATTCAAACCACCCCACCTCTGCTCTTTGAAGCTCACCTCAGGAGAGGAGCTGTCATTTTAGGTGCTCATCTTATTTTTTTTATTAAATATTCATTGAACTGAGGTGTGCTACCATGGCAAGGAGCGAGCCCAGCCTGCTTGAGCACAGCAGCTGGCAACAACCGCAGCTCAGAACTGAGCTGGGGGGGGAAGGCTGGTCAGCAGGGTGGGGGTGTCTGCAAGGGCTGGCGGCCAGTGCGGTGTTGGAGGGGTGCGCAGCTGGTTGCCGTGGGTAGGGTGCCCTCCCGTGGTCCTTGCACACCCTCCACTGCCGCCAGCCCTGGGCTCTCCTCCAGGAGCGGGCAGGGCAGCTGACGCAGGTCCTGGCACAGGCACTCACCGTCTCCATCCCCAGGAGGACCAGCAAGGGGATGGTGGTCATGCCACCCCGGATCCACTCCTCCAGCGTCACGGTCCCATCATGGTTGTAGTCAATCTCCTCCATCATCGCCTTCAAGATCTGGAGGAGGGAGGAGACACGGTGACACGGCGATGTCACCCAGGAACCGCAGCCACCAGCTCCGGCCCAGAGCCCCCGCGGCCCCCCAGCCCCGGCACTCACGGGCTTCAGCTCAGTGGAATCCCACTCCAGGTACTCGGCCACGTGCACCATCTGGTTGATGATACGATCCAGCTCCTGAGCACAGAAAGACAGTGGTGCCCGGTGCTTAGGGATGGCTTCGGGCACCAAGCGGGGTCGTATCACGTCTGTGTCCCGATACACCCAAGGCTGCACGGGGCCCCCGCCCGCACAGGGGGCCAGCAACACCCCATTTCTCAGTGCGTGACGAGTGCTGCTTTCTCCTCTGAAAAGCTGCCAGAAAATCTGCAGTGGGTTTTCCCTTGGAAAAACTGCTCTGATAAAACAGATTTTTTATTTGCAACGAGTTTCAAGGGAGATACCCAAAGGACAGAGAGCAAACATCCCGAGTGGGGGGAGTTGTGCACGATTTTTCCTTTTCTGAAACACTGTGACCTGATGTAGAGCTACAATTACTGGTGGGTGGATTTCTTCTAGCTGCTGCTGGATGTTGCAGAGCTGGCATGTGTCCCTCAGCCCCACAGTCCAGCACCACAGAAAACACTGCTGCCTTCCTCCTCCTTTCCCATATATCCCTGGCGAGCTTGGAGTGCCTCACTAGGGAAGGGACACCCCAAAAGGGCCCTGTGGGTCTCCGCCCCTCCCTGCGCAGCTCTTTCTCTCCTGAGGGAAGGCTTACCGAGCTGTCCAGGAGGCCGTTTCCATCAGTATCGTAGAGACGAAACATAACTGGAGGGAGAAGAGAAACCAGCTGCCGGTTAGAGCCCAGCCCTGGGCAGCCTGGGCAGCCGGTGCCGGAGCTGCCGGGGCTGTGGGGTGGGAGCTGCATCGCGCCAGCTCAGCCCAGGCGAGACACGGCCCAAGCCTGTACCGGGCTGCAGGGGGCTGGAGCACAGCCACAGCCCCCCTGCTGCCCCTCTGCCAGACACGGGTGCTGGCAGGCAGGAGCAGGGGTGCAATGCTGAGTGGGTTTTCCAAGTGGTTTTAATGTTTTGGCATTAAAAAGTGAGCAGGAGCATCCAGCCCTGCACCCCTCCTGGGATGAACTCCCCAGGCAATGTCTCCAGCCACTGGTCCCCTCTCCACACGGTGTGGAGCGGCTGAGGGAACTGGGGGGGGTTAGTGTGGAGAAGAGGAGGCTGAGGGGAGACCTCATGGCCCTCTACAACTCCCTGAAAGGAGGGTGCAGAGAGGGGGGATGAGTCTCTTGAGCCAAGGAACAAGCGCCAGGACAAGAGGGAATGGCCTCAAGCTGCGCCAGGGCAGGGTCAGACTGGCTCTTAGGAAGGATTTCTTTGCAGAAGGGGCTGTTGGGTGTTGGAATGGGCTGCCCAGGGCAGGGGGGGAGTCCCCATCCCTGGAGGGGTTGAAGAGTCGGGTTGACCCAGCGCTGAGGGATCTGGTGGAGTTGGGAACGGTCAGGGTGAGGTTCATGGTTGGACTGGAGGAGCTTCAAGGGCTTTTCCAACCGAAATGATTCTGGGATTCTGTGACCACAGCCCATGACCCCAGAGTCCCACTTACACTCCAGCTTGTCCTCTGCCCGTCCCCTCTCCAGCAGGGACAGGTAACAGACGATGTCCTTCAGGTGAACCACCTGGGCCAGGGGGGTGGGGGGCGGTGGGGGGGCAGCTTTCAGGGAGCTGTGGCTCTTCCTCAGGCTGAAGGGTAACCTCTTCTCCACGCTCCTTGTGCCTGCGGGTGGGGAGAAAAGGATGAAGGCCATGCACAGGGGGACAAGGGGCTGTCCCAAGCCAGGACATGGGGCTGGCAGCACATGAACTCCAGGTCAGGGCCCCATTCAGTGTGGGGCAAGCAAGGGGTGGAGGATGTAGGGCTGGGGGCCGTCACAGGAGCAGGGTCAGGCACACGAAGGGGACGTGGGGCTGGGGGCCATCGCAGGAGCAGGGTCAGGCACACGAAGGGGACGTGGGGCTGGGGGCCATCGCAGGAGCAGGGTCAGGCACATGAAGGGGATGTGGGGCTGGGGGCCATCGCAGGAGCAGAGTCAGGCCCATGAAGGGGACGTGGGGCTGGGGGCCATCGCAGGAGCAGGGTCAGGCACATGAAAGGGATGTGGGGCTGGGGGCCATCACAGGAGCAGGGTCAGGCACATGAAGGGGACGTGGGGCTGGGGGCCATCGCAGGAGCAGGGTCAGGCACACGAAGGGGACATGGGGCTGGGGGCCATCGCAGGAGCAGGGTCAGGCACATGAACGGGACGTGGGGCTGGGGGCCATCGCAGGAGCAGGGTCAGGCACATGAAAGGGACGTGGGGCTGGGGGCCATCACAGGAGCAGGGTCAGGCACACGAAGGGGACATGGGGCTGGGGGCCATTGCAGGAGCAGGGTCAGGCACATGAAGGGGACGTGGGGCTGGGGGCCATCGCAGGAGCAGGGTCAGGCACATGAAGGGGATGTGGGGCTGGGGGCCATCGCAGGAGCAGGGCTGGGCACTGCCAGTCAGTCCTTGGGGCGCAGAGCCCTGCACCTCTGGCACTGCAGGTGCGGGCAGGATGAGCAGCGGGAGCCCGCAGGGACGTGCCCTGCCAGGAACAAGCACCCAGCCGGAAGGAGCGAGCTCGGTGGGCGGCAGGGTGGCTCACCCGCGTGCCGGGACAGCCCATGCTCACGGCTGCCCGCACCGGAGGCAGCCTTCAGCAGATGGCTGCTGCTCGCAGAGGGGCCGTTGCCAGCGCTCCCCTCGGTGGTGGCTGGCAGGAGCCAGGCTGGAGGCAGCCATGACTCACAGCTCCAATCCCCCCTCGCTAGGAGCTGCTGCCAGGTAATTAAGACGTTGACTGACGGGCACTCTGCGGGGTGGGACCGGCGGCTTAAGTTTGCAAAGTAAAGGTGTCAAGACACCGGGAACCTGCTGAGTTTGGAAGGTCACCACCATCATGCCGGGGACCCAACCAGCTGCACCTCCGGGGCAAGGTGTGGCTCCGCAGCTTGGGAAATCGGGGGGAGCTTGTCACTGCCCATGTCCCCCGTGGAGCCCCAGCCAAGCTCACCTGGTGACTGAGGGCTGAGCAGGGACCCAGAAGAGATCTTCGAAGAGCCTGAGGAGTTGTGAGCAGAAGGGGTGCCAGTGGTGGACTTCTGGGAGGACGACCTGGACCAGCTGGGAGAGGCGTTGGCAATCGATGCTGGGGTGAGGGATGCTGGCTGGGGCTCAGCCGTGTTGCTGTGGCAGCTCTTGGGCTCCGGGGTGTGTCGTCCCAGGGCACTTAGGAGCGTTTTCCCATTGATCCCTGCAAAGTAGACATATGCCTGTGGGCAGTGTGACACTGTGCCCGGCAAGCCCCTTCCTCCAGGAGCCCTGCCTGGGTGCCAGTCACTCTCCTGGGGATCCTCTTTGCTGTCCCCAAAGCAGGCTGGCATCCCAGCCCCACAGCTCTCAGAGGGGCACCATGGGCGGCCCCTCACCCTCCTGCCTGGCCCAGCAGCTCCCAGCAGTGCTCCCCTCTCTGGGTGCTGCCTGTCACAGTGCTCGGGACCAGGCGGGGAGGATGTGGTCCCCCACCACTGGCCAGAGCTGCTCCCGAGCCTCGATGCGGCAGCTGAGTGCCCGGGGAGCGGGTGCTCCTTGTTCTTTTGCAGTTTATAGTCCTTTCAACAGATGTCTCCACGCACTGCGAATCCACCCAGGCAGGGGCCGGGGGAGGCAGGAGCTGGGTGCCTGGCACATGTCCCCTGCTCCAGGTGCAGCTGCCTGCTTGGTGGCCGCCCACACCGGTACCTGTGACAGGGGTGCAGGCCACCTCGGTCTGGATGGAGATGCCAGCATCGAGAGACTTGGGCTCTGAACACGCAGAGGAAAAGGAGGAATCAGTGCAACAGTGCCCTGCGGGTCCCCACCATGAGGAAAACCCTCTCCTCCCCAGAGCAGCACAGGGTCCCTGTGACCCTGTCCATCAGCTGGGACAGAGCTGGGCTGTATGCTGGCCCTAATACCACCCACTGTGGGTGCCACCCCCCCAACCTTCATCCCCAAGGGGTGGCATGGGAGTGAGCCTGATGTGCCACTGCGCCTCGGTGCGCCTGGCTGGGTGGCAGGGGCAGGGCTGGCTCACCGAGGGTGTTGAGCTGTGAGATGCCGGGGCTCTGGCGCTGGGTCTCGGGGGAGGCTTGGCATATCTTACGCTTGAAGGAGGTGAAGAGGTGTTTGCAAAGCTCCTCGGGCACATCTGCCTCCAGGTAGGTCTTCATGAAGAGGCGAAAGCCCTCATAGTCGATGGGCTGAGGAGGGGACAGAAGAGGCTGCCGTTGGTGCCCCAGGCACACCGTGGGGGTGCAGAGCTGCTGACGAGGCGGGGTCCATGCCCTGGGCCCTCCTCACTGAGCACATCAGCTGCAGAGCCCTCCACAAAACCACTGGCTTCCCTGATCCCAGCAGTGGGACCTAAGGGGACCCAGATGTAGGACGGCCAGAAATCCCCAGTGCTGGCTGGCTGCTGGGGCCAGCACGGCCGAGCCAGGCCAGCAGCATTCAGAGCAGGGGTGGGAGCCTCGGCAGCCAGGGTAGGAGCCAGGGGAGTGGCAGGGAAGGGCAGAGCTGCGGTGGGACTGCACTTGCGGGCAGGGGGGCAGCAGCCAGCTCGCCTGCCTGGGGGGTCTGCGGAGCCCTGCATGGCGGGCAGCTCGCTGGAGGGGCAGGAGGCTCTGATGGAGCCGGGTGCTTGGCTCTTGGCAAATGATTGAGGAACCAAATACAGACCTTCTGGCACAGCCAAAGGCAGCTGGGGGTGTTGGAGGCAGAGGGATGTAACAAGCTGTGCTCTGAAAGCCTCCTGTTCCCCCAGGGCAGGGCACGAAGCAGCGGGACCCTCCAGCCCACCCCCAGACCCTGAGGACCTATCATCCTCCCAATGGCTCCTCGCCTCCCCCTTCCCCGCTGGGCATCCCCATCCCATCAGGACATTGTCTTCCCAATGGCTTTTGTGGCCCCAGCTGGAGTGAGGGTCCTGTGGTGCCCTTGAATAGCTGGGTAGTTTTGTTGCCCCTCCTTGCCATGCTCAGCCCACTGATTTTTTCTCGTTTTGCCTCATTTCTAGTGATTACGGCCCCTGTGAAAAGCTCTGTCCTGCTGGCACACTAATAGGTCTCTCTGAAAGCACCACTTGGAAAAAATAACCCCAGCCTTCCACAAGCGAGAGTGAGAAGGCACAGGGCCTTCCCCTGTCCCCACGCTGGCAACAGCAAAATCGTTTGATTCTGGGGGAAGAGAGAGTAAATCCCTCCTGGCTTCTGCCTAGCAAGGTGATGCTCCAAAACATTCTCAGCAAGGCAGCCTGCAGCCAGCGCGGGACGGCAGCGCGGCCACGGGGTCCTGGCCGCATCGGTGGGATGGGGTGGGATGTCCATGCAGCAAACCCGGGGTGGCCGGAGGGGGACGTGCCTGGGGGCTGGCAAAGATGCTCCCCATCTGTGGGGGCACCTTTCCCAGTCCTGGGAGCACGACGGTGAGGAGAGGTGGGGGGCAGACAGACAGACCTGCCTTCTCCCAGCTGCTTTGAGCTGCCGGAGCTGGGCTGGGGGGGCTGGCGGGGGGCTGGGAGCTGCCAGCAGCACGGGGGGAGACCAGAGGGGACAGGGCCATACCTGTTCGGGGTTGTACCTCGCGAGGACGCCATCCCCGTGGAACTCCTCCAGGACATCCTTGAGTTTCTTGGTGGAGTCTGAGGAGACAAAGGCATTGCACTGAGCACGGCGCCTCCCTCGCCGTTAGACCACCAACAGGATGGTGGAGACAAGTTTATCTGCTCGATATACAATTTCTGGTTCCTTCCATGTCCGGGAAGGGGCCACCCGTGCCCTGCTTTCTGTCCCCACCTTTGGAGGACAGGGTATATATGTAAAGCTGGCCGGCAGGGACGGGCCTTCTTCCTCCTACCTATATGAAAATAAACGCAGACCCAGAGCGAAGCAGTGGCACTGGGCAAGGAAAGCCCGGACCACCCCCAGTCCTGGCTGCCCCAGGGGTGACACCGAGCACAAAGCCTGGCTGTCCCTGCCCCGGCCCCTCTGCATGGGCTTTGGGGGGCTGCCCCTGTACAGAGAGCTGGTGCCTGCCAGCACCCCCTCGGCAGCCTGAGCCTTCCCCAGAGCCTGCCCTGGGCTGCCCACCGGCATCTCCAGGAGGTGTCAGGAGGAAGAAATAGAACAGTATTTCTCTGTTATTCTTCCACACAAATAGTAAACGGTCTGTGAGTTTCCCTGGCTGGGCATCCTCAGGGCTGGAGGGACATCGGTCCTTCCAAAATTGAGAAATAAGGGAAAACTGGAAAAAAAAGCTCAAGGGGAAGGAACGTTAAGCCCTAACCTGCAGACACATATCTCTGGGCATGTCCATTTAAAAGACGCTCAGACATTCAGCCCTGTGAAATCCTCTGTCTGAGCAGGGGGTTGTGCTGGGTCCTGCTCCCCCCAGCCCTCCGCTGGGACCGGAGCTCGGTGCTGGACCACGGCTGTCCGGGATGCCTGGTGCAGGTCTGGGGGTCGCAGAGCACAACCAGGGGCCAGCGTGTGCTCAAGGAGGAGGCTCCTGGCCCCAGGACTGGGGATGAGCTGAGGGAGGACCCCTGAATCCTGCTCCCCAGCCCAGGGCC
Organism: Strix uralensis; assembly: GCF_047716275.1. Classification (NCBI taxonomy): domain Eukaryota; kingdom Metazoa; phylum Chordata; class Aves; order Strigiformes; family Strigidae; genus Strix; species Strix uralensis. Next base: position 30,007,933 of record NC_133980.1, on the reverse strand, counting down.
AGGCCACCCTCCCAGGCAGGAGGCAGCTCCCCGCGCTGGAGCCTTGCTCACCGCACTTTGATTAACGAAACGAAGACGCTGTACGCGTTCCGCTCTCAGCATTACAGATGGCATTTTATGGTTTGTGACTCAAGAAAGCAGAGCCTGTTCTCCAGAGAGGCAGGATGAGATGCACTGCGCACACACCTCTGCCTGCAGCCCTGCCTGCCCCTGCCTGGGATGCCTGGCAGGCAGGCAGGGGACTGGGGGCAGCTTGCCCTGGGCTGTTTGGATTGGGAGGCTGTGCCTCCCCGTGCTATCAGCCTTGACCCCGTTCACCTCACCCCTACGATGCACAGCAGCCCCAAGGACAGCCTTGGGGAGCTCATGGGGTTCCCCTTTGCCTCCCAGTCCTCCCGTGTGCAGCCGCAGGAGCCTGCTCACCCCGGGGCCGTGCCACCCCTGCAAAGCAACGCCCCTGAGATTTTACACCCCTTCTTCCTTCATTCCACGGTCACAACTGGGCTTTCCTGCCCACCCTGCCCTGCTCTTAGCACCTCCCCGGGCTGCACCGCTTCTCCATCACCCGCCGCAATGAGCACGCCCTCGCACCAGCTCTCCAGAAGGCAGGACCTGGTTTCAGACCCCCGGGCTTTGCCCAGGCTCCCTCCCCAGCTGCTCACAGCCCTGGGACCCCACAGCACTACCACCAGGCTCCTCTCCTCGGGCAGGAGCTGCAGGAGAGGGTTACTCTGCAAAAGCACTAAGTAAAATTACCGCAGAGGGTTGGCAACCCGAGGCGAGACGTGGAGCAGCTCCGTGTGTTTATGAAAAGCCAGTCTGCTTTCCTCGCTGGCATTTCGCTTCACTAACGAACGTGGGAGCCGGCCGCCTTCGGAGGGACCGATCCATGCTCACGTGTGCGTCTCCCAAAGCAGGGGGGCTTGTGCTCAGCTCAATCCTCCCATGCACACAGACACAGGGACTCCTCTGCCATCATCATCAGCTGGTGCTGGGGGTCAGGGACCTTCCCAGCCTCCCATCCAAAATCTAGGAAGTCGCCTAGTTCTCCAGGAGACCAAGGACATGTAGGACACCCGGATGGGCACATCCCCCTCTCCCTGTCCCAGGGGGGATGCGGGTGGGGCACAGGGTACTCACAGTCCGTGTACTGCTGGAGCTGGGCAAACTCGGTGGGGCTGAGCGAGATCCACCCGCCATCACTCATCTTTGGGTGGCAGGCCCCAAAGCGGGGGCCACGAGCCGCTGTGTTCGCCGTGCTGGGCTCGGCACCGCAGTTCCCGGCTGGCCACTTGGTCACATCGCCACCGCGAGGGGTGCAGGGGGCTCACGGCTGGCTTGCATCATTCCACTGAGCCCGTGGGCAGCGAACCCTGGAGCTTTAGAGCACCTACAGTGGAGATAGAAAGAGGGGGGGGGTCAGCGAGTGGAGATAGAAAGAGAGGGGGGGTCAGCGGTGCCCTGCCCGTGGCAGGCAGAGGCCAGCTCCTGCCTGCACAGGCTGCCCTGCTGCGGCTTCTCCCGGGGGGAAGAATTGCCTGCGGTGATGTGGGTCGGTGGGGCTGGCACAGCGGGGGGGTGTGAGGCTGGAAATGGGGTGCAAGAGCACTTTCCCAGCTGGGGAGGGCTCCCCACCACGAACATGGGGGACCCCTGCTCCAAGCGCCCTGTGAGAATGGAGAGGGGTGCACGTGGGCCGCAGTGGGGGCTGGCAGAAGGGGGGACGAGCACAAGGAGAAACAGGGAGCACCTCGCCATGTGACCGTCCCTGGGGCTCAGCATCCCTGGGGGAGCCCCTCTGCCACGGAGCTGGCACCGTGCCACGCGCAACGGCCAGGTGATGTGGCTCGACAGACGCAAGGCAAATGCTGTGGGCAGGGAAAGGAACTTGTCACCTTATTTATCCCAGCACTTTCCAGGGGAACACAGCATGATAGGAGCAGAAGGAAGGACACAATTAATTAGAGAAGATGCAGCCCCCATGGGCCCGGAGGCAGGGGATCTGAGCGAGTGGAAACTCCCAGGTCGCGCCTCCATCTCCCAAGCTGGTGGTGATTTTTAGCTGGCTCCGCCACTGAAAATCATTGTAAATGAAAATCCACATTCAACATCGGGTGAGAGGGAAAAACCTGTGCCACAGAAGAAGTGTCAGAGGGTCTCCAACCAAGTGTTCCCCCTCCAGCCCATCCATTTGCAGGCTTCAAAACTTAGTAGCTTTTTCGCTTAACTGAACTGGTCACAGGGCAGCATCCCGAAGAGGTGGCTGCTCTTCAAGGAGCAGATGAGAGCAATTTGATCTCAATTTTAGGGTCATCTCCCTACTAAATGTTGGCTTTTTCCACCAGCCTGAGCTGACGGATGGGAGAATGCGGACCACGGGCAAGCTGGAAAGGGCCACACGACTTGGGGCGATGCTCGTAGAGCACCCGCACCCCCTGCAGCTGGCTGGGCTGCCCACGGTGCCTTTCCATTCGTGGGAAAAGGCATTTGATTAAGGCGAGCCGAGTTATTTTTGGGGAGCTGCCGGGTCCCACGTGCCACACTAACTCCAGCCGGTGTCCCTAGGGACATTCGCATACGGGGGCAGGCACTTAACCCCTCATCCTCAGGATTTCCCCCCCACAGCCTTCTCCTTCACCCCAGCCACACAGGACAGCCAGGACAGTGACAGTCAGCAAGGAGATGTGAACCACCTTCAGAGGGCTTTTGGGATGCGATCAGGGGAGCATTACTGCTCGCTCCTCAGCAAAACCTATTTTCTTTACTAATGTTATTCTGGCTTTAACTCCAGCTGCTGCAAGTACTCCAGGGCGAGACATGACCCAAGGGCAAAACCCTGTGTTGGCAGAGGAGGGAGCACTACAAACCCCTCCTCGGGGCTATGGGGAGGATGGTGACCCCTGAGTGAGCAGCACAGGGCTGAGCACCCACCTGGATGGCTGCCCAAGGGTTTTCCAGGCATGTGGAGTGACTGCGCATCTGGAGAGAAGCCCACCAAACCCTGGGCACATGTTTGCTGGAGTTAAACGACACAGCTGTGCTTAGTCCTGCTCAGCCCTTTCCTCCCGAGAGCAGCCAGGAGCTGCAACTCAGAGCACACCCCACTTCCCTGCCGGGGAGCTGCTCCATCCCTGGGCCGGGCAGGGATGGCCGGTGAGCAGCAGGTAAATTTTGCTGGGCATGAAGCCGTGTCTTGCCAGGGGTGCTGCTGCCTGAGGATGCTCTCCAAGAGCTGGGCAGATGTTGCTGCCCAGAAAAGTTCCTGCCCCTCTCCCCCACAGCTCTTCTCTCTGCTAGCAGGAGACAGCCCTGGGGTGGGGGGGCACAGCCGCTCGGGCTCCTGTCCTGCTTGGGGCTCTTGTCCTCGGCAGCCCCATCCCACAGCCTGGGGCTTCTTGGCTGCAGCACAACAGCTCTGGGAGTGCAGCGGGGGCTGAGCTAGCAGGGGGTTGGGGATCGCCCCAAGATGCTTCTGCTGCTCCTGCCCCGGGTGGCTGCCCTAGGGCTGGGGGGAATGATGCCATGTGCCCGTACTGCTCTGCCCTTGGGGCACTCCTGTGGGGACAACACACAGCCCCGAGGGAAATGTCACCTCCCCACCCTCGCTAGGGCCCTGCCGGTCCCGTGGCAACTTGCCTCCAGCCCACGGCCGTACCAGCTCATCCTGGTGGCTCTTTGTCCCCATGCCACCAACTGGGGACAGGCTGGACACAACAGTTTTAGGGCTAGAAAAAAAAACTATGCAACATCTTCCCACACTGGCATCAGCTTTCTGGGGATCTTCATCTTGGGGAAAGGACAAGCAGGATTATGGTGTTTGCATCTTCCCAGGATGAGGGGTTTGTCCCAGGGTATCTCTGAGCCTGGTCCCGAATGACTCACTCTGTAAGAAGCCCTCCAGGAGTGCACACAAGCTTTCTGTTTCCTGGAAAATGAGCTGTTTGGTTTGACCAGAACCTTTTTTTTATCCTAAATTTATACAAGGAAAGGCCAAGAAGCCTGCAGAAGAAAAGGCGAAGGGGGAGACCTGGCTGGCTCCAGCTGCCCGAAGGAGTTTGGGTCCATCAAGCCCTCCCACGATGGACGGCAGCAAAACTATCCCTCGCTTCTTTTAACAGCGGTTTGTGGGACGGCACAAAGTGATAGAAGGAAAGCAAAGCAGAGCTAATTGGGCCATCCCAAGGGGCTTTTCCCCAGCAATTGCTGGAATAACAAATGCCACTTCTGGCACGTCAGCCTTGGATTTCAGGAAGGGCAGGAAAAAGCCTCCTTAGGAATCCAGCTGCTGCTCATTTGGCCGCCCTCTGAATTGTCAGCAGCAAATTATGTTCTATTAAATCAAATTTCCCTCTCTCTAAAAATAGCTCCCCTACTAGTGTTACAAATAACACCGGATTACCCTGCTTGAAAGCACTTACCGGGACGTGGCCCCTCTACCCCTCCTCGCTCCGCGCCCGCCAGCCGTGCACGTGGGCTTTGCCGTTCTGCCGGCACCAGTGGTGCGGCGTGACTCAGGGCGGCTGAAGCAGCCGGGGGAGGATGGAGAGGGGGGAGCTGGGAGGGCTCTGAGCCCTTCCCAAACCCTCCCGGGGGATTAGGCAGTGCCAGGACCCTCAGGAAGCCCCCGCACAGAGCATCCTGCCAGCCCCAGGGCTGGGTGAGAGAGCTGAGGGCTGGGCGAAGGGTGATGAAGGAGGTGCCGTGGGGAGCATCGCCGGGCGCGGGCAGAGGCACAGCTCTGTGGGAGCCAGGGCCCGGCCATGTAGGGCCTGAAACACTCACGTCAACAAGGGAGATGCCAGGCTGAAGCTGGTGATGGGCCAGTCCCTGCTGGTGAGCGGGGCCTGGGCAGGCAGCGGCAGGGACAAGCCATTGGCAGCGGGCACGTCTCGATATCCACGAGAAATTGGATATCTCGATACCCACATCCCCAGTGCTGGGGGGCTCCCAGGAGCAGCTATAGGAGGGCAGAGGAGCTATTTTCCCAGCCCTGCCCCTAAGGCTCCCACCAGCCCCCGTCCACCCAGTGCTGCCAAGGACAAAGGACCCAGCCCTTGGGCTGCTCCCCCAGCACGCAGCACAGTGCTGTAGGGCTCGCCACAGGTTGGGGAGGGCTTGTTCCACCAGCCTGTCCTCTCCGTGACCGGAGCTAGTGATGGAGACCTCATTCTGCCCAAGCTGGGGTGGGGCAACCACGGGTGGTGGGCCAGCAGCCTCCGGGTGCTGGCAGAAGAGCAGCTGCTCACACAGAGCCTCCAGCCTTTGACTGGCTCCGCAGGGGTGTGCAGGTGGGCTGCAAGTGCGTGTCCTGCCCACAGATTTCTGCTTCCGATGCCCTTTGGTAAGGAAAAACATCGGCTCCTCGAGCTTCAGGAAACGGCACAAGGAGGGAAAGCTCCTGTGGGCATGTGCACAGTGGCACCCGCAGAGGTTGTGGCTCTCCAACAGCCGTGGGGTACGGCACAGCCCAGAGCAGGGCTCTTCCCTGCATCCCCGGCGGGGCCCGCACAGCCACAGTCACTCGCAACATCTTTTCCTGGGGCAGAAGCACGGTGGGTCCCTGCAGGAATGGCATTTTCCAGCCTGCCCGCCCCATCTTTTGGAAAGATCAGCCTATTTTTGTGTTGGACTGGGGAGAGGCCCCTGAGGCGGTGGGTGGAGTGTAAATCCCTCCTGTCCCACTGCAGCAAACAAACCCCAACCAAGTCACGCTCAAACTATTTTCTGCAATGACAGGAGAACGCACTTTTCTGCATTTTGTCAGCCTGAGAGGACACTTGGGAGCTGCTTTTTCCATTCTCCCTGCCTGTTGCTCTCTACACATTCCCCCAGCCCTTTGCCCACCCACGCAGCGCCAGGCACGCTGCCTGCGTGCCTTCCACCAACTTTGCTTTGGGTGCCGAGCACCCTCACAGCACCAGGACACGTGCTGGCAGGGGTGCCCAGAGCACCTGGGCAGGCAGCTGCCCATGACCCCCCACCTGGGGAGAAGAGGTGCTCCTTCCCACCTGAAGAAGCTGCTTTTTGGTGCGTAATGCTGGCTGCCCGCTCCCCTGCCTTCGGTAGCAGCTCAGCGAATACGGTTGTTGGTGCGCAACCCCAAACCCTGCATGCACACATCTGCCAGGAGCACCTTGCCGGGCCTCTGTGCCCGCTCCTAGCTGCGGGGCATCCTTCCTTGGCAGCTTTTAAGCAAGCAAGCAAGCAGTGTTTCGCTAAGAGATGCTCCTCTCTCCCTGACAGCTGCATTAGAGCACTGGCAAAGCCGGAGAGAAGAGACACCTGCTGCCACCGTGACCAGCTCTCGTGTGGTGGGTGCTCTCTCCCGCACAGTCAGGTAGCAATGCGGGAAGGGGAGGGTGGCCGTGGCTGGCCCTCTGGCCGGGTCGGGCTGTGGACGTACTGACTCTCAACCAGGAGCTGGGGGAGCTCGGCTCAGCCCAGCCACGTGGGGATGAACAGCAGGGACCCGGCACAGCCCCCCTGGAGCTTGCACACCCACCCCCCCTCCATCAGCCTGCCTCACACCCTAGGGACACCAACAACTTCCTGACTTACTACTGTTGCCTTTTTAGAGAATAGTTTTGCTGGCTGAGTTCAGAGCAGGCTGGATCTGAGCTAGGGCTCCCCTTACCACCTCCCCTGCAGGCCCCAGCCAGAGCAGAGTTTGTCTTGTGGAAAAGCCCCTTCCCACTCCAGACAGGGAGGCAGCGGCTGACCCCGCAGCCTGGGGGCTGGGATCCTCCTCACGCTCCCGGCTCCATCACTCGCACCTACAAACCCAGGGCTTCCCGCTGCCGGCACGGGGAAGCCCCAGCTCTCTCCTCGTGGGAATCCTGCGGCAGCGAGTCCCATGGGTGAACTGCACCTTGCGTGGGACAATGCTGCTTTTCGGTCGCTTTGAAATATCTTCTTCTCCCCTTTCATCCCCCAAAACAACCCGACAAACGAGTTGCAGACAGCCTCTGTCCGCAGGCCAGGCGTGCCACACACCTCCTCAGTCCTCCTGCCCTCTCAAGCAGACGGCCCTAGTAATTTTTACTTCATGAGAAAGACACTAACGAGCTTTTCTGGCCTGGCAGCACGGGGGAACGGCTGACTCGGGCTGTTTCTCTGCCCAGCGAAAGGGCGTGCGGTTTTATAGCGCAGCTGAGAACCAACACACGCTGAGACACCAGTGAAGATGGCATAGCCCCCCCGGGCTGCGTTCGAGGCTCGGTGGCAGCCATCTTCTCCACCCTGGGGGACAAGGGGGTGCTGCCCTGTCCTTCCCGACCCTTAGGGCAGCTTTTCCCAGGGGCCGATCCCCCCCCCCCGGCCACCCGGGCACCCCAACTCCCGCAGCCCGGGGCTGCCCCGCTCCTTCACGCGTGTCCCTGCTCCCCAAGCCCGGCCCAAAGGCCTCGGCAACGGGGTCGGGAGCGGCCCCGGGGGAGCGTCGCGGGCTCCGAGGGCACCGTGCGGGGCGCGGAGGGGCGGCGGGGGGCGAGCACCGCCGAGTCGGTCCCGGCAGGGCAGGAGGTCGCGGGTGGGCGAGCCGCGGTCCCGCGTGGCTCCGGGGGATCTTCCCACGGCTGGAAAGGGGCGAGCCCACAGCGGGTCGCCGGTCCGTCCCCCCTCCCTTGCCTCAGCCCCGCGTCCCCCCACCGCTGTCCCCTTACTTGGAGGCGGCAGCGCGGTGCCATCGGCGGCGGCCAGCGGAGCCCCGGCGGGACGGCGGGGCCGCCCAGGTCGCTCCGGCGGCGGCGGCTCCGGGGCTGCCGGTTACCGGCCTGGCTGGGCAGCCCGGCAGCTCCCCGCTCCCTCGACGAGGCGGAGCCGGGCGGGGGGATGCGGGGGGATGCGAGCGGGCCCAGCCCGCGCCGCGCCGCTCCGCTCCGCCCGCCTCCGCCGGCACCGGCGGGCGGCCGGGGGGGAGGAGGAGGAGGAGAAGGAGGAGAAGGAGGAGGAGGAGTTGGAGGAAAGAGCCCGGCGGCCCCGACCGCGCCCCCGCCCCTCCCCGGGCCCGGGGCAGCGCCGGGAAGCGCGGGGGGAGCAGCCGAGCTGTGGGGAGGAGCGGCAGCGCGTGTCCGTGATAAAACTAATTGAGGAGGAATTCCCACCCCTCCATAGCGGCAGGACTTTCCCCATCTCCCACCGTCCCTGCACCGTGCCCCGCAGCCCCGCCGCTCCCCGTCCCCATCCTCATCCCTGTCCCCATCCCCGTCCTGTTCTCTTCCCTGGGGGTTTTTACCCCCCTGCACCTCGGGGTCTCCTGCTTTTGAGTGGTTTCACCCATGGCAAAGGTTGCTCCTTCCTAAGGAACGGAACAAACCACTGAAAACAAACAAACAAAAAAATGCCAAAACAGATAAAAAGCATTTTTATTTTCTTTCCATGACGCGTACGCCTGCCTGCTCGGGGGTGACACTATTTCAGGCATGTCTATTATTTATGTTTCGCTATATTTATATTAATTAGAGATGCCATCTATGTACGTAGTTCTCCAACTTCAAAAAAAGCAGGAGAAGGCGACTGACAGCTGAGACTAAAGTTTCTCGAGAGAAACAGGCAGAGAGGAGCAGAATACACAGTTATAGGTGCACTCTGCATGCCGGTCCCCTATGACATTCCTGCTCTACGCCTAGGCTCTCACCAGTCCCAGCCCCACTTTCCCTCCCTCCTTCCTGACAGGGACGCCAGAGCGAAGGGTTGGGGCTCCTGGCTGGGATGTGGAGGATGACGGAGTCCCCAGAGTCATGCTAGCTTTAGGAGATGTGGTGGCACTCATGTCATCTGTGCCTGGGCAAGAGAAGCATCCCTTCAGAGCACCCACTGGCCCCTGGTGACAGGCTGTGGCGAAGCACAGAGGAGTCTCACCTTGCAGAGCAGTGGAAAGAGGGCCCTGAGCTCCCCCACTCCCATCCACGCTGACCGTCCCCCTCAGGAGATGGAACCCGTGTCAACACACAGCCAAAGCGAGTGGCCTCTCCTCTTCCCTAAGATGAGTGTCCCTGCCCTGTCCTCATCCCATTCGATGGCTCTGGATCGCTTGTCCTCCATCCCTGGGATGTCTCTCCGTGGTGAGAGGAGCAGGAGAACAGGGAAGGCTCCTGGCTGGACACATGCTATTGCCTTCACCCTGGTACCCTGGGCTGGTCAGTCAGAGACCCAACCAGAGCTGGTGAAATACCTCCTGCAAAGGCTCAGCTGGCAAACACAGAGTCCTTTTCCCCGAAAGAAACCTTGCACCAGATGAAACCTTGCTCAGCTCAGGGCTGACCCCAGCCCTTGCAGGAGCAATGCACTCAGGATGTGCTATTACCTCCAGCAATGCTCTCTGGCTGGCAGCAGCCTCCCGGGGCTCTCCAGATGTCTGCGAGCTCCCGTAGCTTTGGCCAGGGGTTGGAAGTGGCCCTGCGTGACTGGTGCATGAATATTTTGTTCAGACAGGGAGCCCAGCTCGACCATAAGAAGCCGACGGCCCAGCTGGGATGCGCTACTCCCCCACTCTGCGTTAGGTTTGCTCTGCCAGCCTACTGGTGAAACACTCCCAGCACACCCAGATGAGTGAGTTTCATTCTTTCCTGCATCCAAGTAGGTATTCCTTCCAGGGATTAATTAGTAAATTAAAAATGTAGAAAGACAAAATTATTATGATTAAGCACAAGCCCTGGTGATGATGTCTCTCTCTTGCAGATCTGCATGCTGTGTCCCAGCACATTCCCACCTCTCTTGAAGGGCTGTGGGCAGCAGATTCACCCGCAGAATTGATTCCCTTAATGGGAAAGACACTGGGATTGGGATTGGGGCAGATGAGAGCTACCTACGGGTGCCTTAAACACTGATCCCCAGGCCTGAAAGCCCTGATCATGAAGCCCGCAGTGCTTTGCACCCACGGGAGAAGGAGGGTCCCTTTGCTGGGGCATCAGCAACCACGACCCAGGGATGCCGGCAGCAGCTGCGAAGCCTCTGTGCGCTGTCTCTGCACACGCTGGAGGTGAAAAACCTGGGTCTGGGGAAGTGGGAAGCAAAATGTGCCAACATGGGGACACTGCTCTGTTTCATAATCTCTCCCCCTGGGGACTCATAACATCTCCCTGGTCCCCGTCAGTTCACCAATGCTCTCCCTGCTGTGCCGAGGGCTCCCTGCCGTGGACCAGTGATGACCCACCGTGGCTGCCTGCGCCTCTTCGGCAAAGTGCTCCTGCCAAGCCCTGCGCCTCGAGGCCGGGGCTGGCCGAGCCTCTCTCTCCAGATTAATGCAAGCGATGCACTGAAAGCTGGATTGATTAGAGCCGCAGCCCTGTTTTCTAGCCCTGTCCAAAAAAATCATCACATCTTGCCTGGCAAAAATTGTCCTTCTTAAACCTGAGTCACTTACAATTCCTTGTTCTGATGCTCAATAGTTTCTTTTTTTTCACTGGTTCCCCCTGGCAGGGCCCAAACCCCAGTGGGGATCAGCAGGCAAAACGGCCGGCAAAGCCTCAGGCAGAAAGCACAGGTCGTGGCAACTTTGGGGGCTGAAATCCCCTCCCTGCCCGTTCCCAAGGAGATGGTTGCTCTGCAGAGCCATCACCCTCCAGGGTGGGCACTGATGGGCAGCCCCCACTGCTCCCGGAGGAGCGGGCAGAGGCACAGAACCAGGGCCAGCCTTATTTTGGGGCCAACCAAAGGGAAGAGGATGCTTTTCTCAAAGCAAAGGAGGGATTAAAAGTGTCTTTTCATCATCTGGGCAGATTTGGGGGATTTTTATCAGCTCTCTTCTTGCTTTAACTCTGGTTAATTTTCTCTTGAAATGCTGACCCAAGGCAACTCTGAGGTTTGCTGCTAACTCAGTTTAGTGCCACTTCCTCTGCCTGGGCTCTGTTACGTAGGGGAGAAAGAATCCCTAGCAATTAGAACTTGATTATTTTACCAAACGTGTGATTACAAATGGGAACCACAGAGCCTGTTAGGGCTCTGAGTAATGAGCACCGCAGTCAAGATACAATTAAAACGAGCCCAGGCTCCCTCAGCCCCAGCTCTTGCTCCAAAGACAAGTGGGCTGCTCAGAAAGCTGTTCACCCGCCCTTCACTCCCCCGCCAGTTATTTCTCAGTGACCAGTGGAAAGATGGTAATTTCAAAGGGAAAAAGAAAAACAAAAAAAACTTGAGAAATTTCCAGGCTGATTTTTTTTTTTTTTTTTTACGGCTTTCATTCGGCTCGGCGGTGGTGCCCTAGGGAGAAGGACGAGCTCTCCTGCTCCCGCCCGCAGGTGGTCGCCAGCGTTATATTAAGTCGCGGTGAGCCTGGGGAGTGGCTGATTAGGCTGGAAATTAGAAAACGCGGCGGGAATGGGATGTCCCCCGAGAGGGACTCGGCCGCAGAGCCAGGAGACACCAGTATGGCCGAACTGGCCCCTTCCCAGCCGCCAGTCATGGTGATGCGTGGTGCCCCGGGGTGTCATGCTGGAGCCCCTGTGCCCAGCGAGCTGTGCCCGCAGCAGGTCAGGACAGCCAGCCCCTCGCTGCTTGGCCGCTTTCATTACCGTGTGTTTTTCCAAACAACTTGGTGTAACCCCAGCGGGCTTTTCCCAGCCTCTTGCCTGGCTTTGCTGCGCATTGGAGGCGGCGGGAAACCAGCATCTCTGCTGCTGGCTGCCAGCTGACTCCATCCCTGCCTCCTGCGCCTGGAGACCACGCTACCCGGCTCTCCCCCAGAGCAGGATTTTTAGGCAGAGTGACATTCTGGAGTGTGAAATGTTTCTGATTTTGGAATCTATGGGACTGGTGTATCACATGGGGGAGCGTTGGCAGGCGGCAGGCAGGAGCTGCAGCGATGCAGTCAGAGGGAATACACACAGCGGTGCCAGCAGCAGCTCTCAAAGGCTGCACATCTCTTGCCCAAACACGGCTCCTGTGTGGAGCCAGCCTGCTGTCGGGGAAAGATGGTGCGAGTGAGTCAGGGATTTGGGCGAAGCGGTGTTCTCCCCGCAGCTGGAGGAGGACCCCATGCCAAGATAGCGACTGGCAGCACGGAGCCTGCAAGCCACCAGCTCCCTCTGAGCCTGGGAGCTCGGCATGGGCTGGGGAAATCCAGGTGGGAGGGAGCTGGGTGACCGAGAGCCATGCTATCACACAGAATCACCGGATCATTCAGGTTGGAAAAGACCCTTGGGATCATCGAGTCCAACCCTCAGTCCGACTCTACAAAGTTCTCCCCTACACCACATCCCCCAACAGCTCATCCAAACGACCCTTAAACACACCCAGGGATGGGGACTCCACCCCCTCCCTGGGCAGCCTATTCCACTCTCTGACCACTCTGTCGGGGAAACATTTTTTCCTCATGTCCAGCCTGAACCTCCCCTGTTGCAGTTTAAAGCCGTTCCCTCTTGTTCTGTCACTAATTCCCTGGGAGAAGAGACCAGCACCAACCTCTCTACAACGTCCTTTCAGGGAGCTGCAGAGAGTGATGAGGTCTCCCCTCAGCCTTCTCCTCCTCACACTGAACAGTCCCAGCTCCTTCAATCTCTCCTCACAGGATTTATTCTCCAGGCCCTTCCCCAGTCTCGTTGCCCTCCTCTGCCCTCGCTCCAGCACCTCGAGATCTCTCTCGGATTGAGGTGCCCAAAACTGGACACAACCCTCCAGGTGTGGCCTCACCAGTGCAGAGCACAGGGGGACTGTCACCTCCCTGCTTCTGCTGGTCACACTATTTCTAATCCAAGCCAGGATGCCGTTGGCTTTCTTGGCCACCTGGGCACACTGCTGGCTCATGTTCAGCTGCTTGTCAATTAGAATCCCCAGATCCTTTTCTTCCAAAAGGAAGGACCAAGTCAGAGCACCCATGGGTGCTC